>NC_083354.1:12354712-13648879 GCF_030254825.1 Meriones unguiculatus | reverse complement strand
GCCTGAGACATTCTGGGTGTCAGCAGCGTGGCCGGGGAGGTGGGGACTGGTCTGCCTCGATGTCCCCTGGGGCTCCTGACCCTGTGCCTGGGCCGTGTGTGTGTGTGTGTGTGTGTGTGTGTGTGTGACTAAAGACTTTGGCACAGGGCTCCTCACGGGGCTGTGGCGGGGACTTCACCAGGGTGTCCCCGTGTCCCTCCCCTTCCACAGAGGCTGTCCAGGCTGCAGAAGCACAATGCAGAGCTGCAGTCACAGAGGGAGCGGGCAGAGCGGATGCTGCAAGACAAGACCGACGAGCTGAAAGGTAGCTATTGTTGTGGGAGACTTATGTCTCCAAGGGCATAAGTGCGTGTGGGTGTGTGGAAAAGGCGCTCGTATCCCCCTGTCTGTGCCTCAGAAGCAGCAGCCCTGAGGTTTGGCCGAAGAAAGAGAGTGTGAGTGAGTGTGTGGTATATTGTATGTACGTCTGTACTGTGTTGTTTGTGGTGGGGGCAGTGTGAGAGTTTGAGTGTGTATGATTGTACGTGGAATTGTATGCGCAAGAGTGTGTGTGAGAGAATTTGTGTGTGAGTGTAAGTGTGTAAGAGTGGGTGAGTGGGTGTGAGTATATTAGTGTGCAAAGGGCATGGGTACGCTAGGGCATGTGCATACATGTGTTGAGAGAGTACATGTGCAAGAGTTTAGGGTGTTCATGAGTGGGTAAGTGTGTGGGGTGTGTGTGTGTTTAAGAGTATGTAGTTAGCCGGGTGGTGGTGGGGCACACCTGGAATCCCTGCACTAGGGAGGCAGAGGCAGGCAGATCGCTGGGAGTTCTAGGCCAGCCTGGTCTACAGAGTGAGTCCAGGACAGCCATGGAGACACAGAGAAACCCTGTCTTGAAAATACAAAACAAAAAGAATATGTACTTGTGAATGAGTATAGAGGAGTGTGAACATGTGTAAAGAGTGTGTAATCGTGTGTGAATGTGGGTGTGGGGACACCTGTGGTAAGAGTGTGGGTGTGTGCAAAGTGTATGAGTGTGTAATTTGGGGGTGGATGAGTGTTTTAAAGTAGTCGTAAAGGTATGAGTGTATGTTTGAGAGTGTTTGTGAGTATAAGAGTGTGAGTGTGCAAGCATGTTCATGAGCCTTCATGAGCGTGTGAGTATGTGGCGATCTGTGTATGAGTGTGTGTTTGGGAGTGTCTGTGAATATGAGTGTATTTAAGTGTGTAAGGACCTTGTGAATGGCCTGGGGACTTCGCATGTGCTTTGCCAGCGTGTGGACTAACGGGACGCCAGGCCTGTGGGGCAGGGCGGAGAGGAGGAGCACCGAAAGGTGGGGAGGAGGTTAGGAGCGGGCAGCCTGAGGATGACACACGCTCCCTAAGGCCGAGGCCCTGGCGCCCGCTGAGTCAGTGGGGAGTGAGCTGGAGCCTGAGCCCTGCATGGGTCTTAGCACACTAGCCCTGAGTGCTTGCCTGGGGGGCTTTCCAACCTCTCCACCTTAAGTCTCCCACAGTTCTCAGGAGCGTAGCTGGACATTAGCCTGATTGGTGCCAGCGCACATGTGGCTGGGTGCTGGTAATGGCGCTGTTTTGTTGAGGCCCCGCACCCACACGCTGAGTTTATGGAGACTCACGTGTGCCCTCCTCACCTTGGGCCTCAGCGGTAACAAACCCTCTGCGGTGACTCTGAGGCGTGAGGCAGTGAAGACCTTGTCTCTGCAGACTTATTTCAAAGACTGCTCTCTGTCCACAGAAAAAATGGACAAGCTCACAAGGCAGCTGTTCGAGGACGTGCAGAAAGAGGAGCAGCAGAGACTGTAAGGGTCGCCATCTCCCTTGCCTGGCTATTCCTTCCTTTCTTTTCTCCCCCTCCCTTTTCTCGCCTCCCTTCTTTCCTTTTCTTTCAGACATGGCCTCAGACCTCACTAGCTGGCCTTGAACCTCCTGCATGGCAGAGGATGACCTTGAACCTCTGATTTCCCCCCACCCACCAGTGTGGGGGTTATGGGTGGTTCACTGCTAGGTTAACGCCAGAAATGGGGCCTAGGCCTCGGGCTTACCAGGCAAGGTCCCTACCAACAGCGCCGCACCCCACCTACTCTCTGTTGTTTTCGGTTCAGCTTGCAACCGCCATAATCTAGACCCTGGCATAGGGTATGGGTACACAGTGAACCTGATGATGACCCTCACGGGTCCCATGGCCTGGAGCTGGACAGTTCCCCTTCCTATCTCAATCATAGACCATCTGCTAATTCCCAGAGATTCCAGTCTGGGTTCCCTTTCTCAGAAGGAGTCCATGGTTTATAGGTCTGGGTGAGGAGCTTGGTGGAGTGATGAGAGAGGAGGAATATTCTCGTCATGTTCCTTGAGAGACAGACTCTCAGGGCAGCCTGGAGTGCTGAGGTACCGACTGCTTCCCCATGCAGTTGGCAGGAAGACCGTGGTCTGGCTAGGGCGGTGGGTAAGAGGACTTCCAAAGGCTGAAGAGCCAGCACAGGTCGCCCTGAGCTCCCTGCTGTCCTGTCTGGGTGAGGCTCTGGAGGCCCGTGAAGTGAGCAAAACTGTTTGCCTTGGCCCTCTTTGCAGCTCCATTTAGCCCCTGGTCATCTCCCTGTGTGTGCTAGGCTCCTGTCACAGTCCTCAGGGGCTCAAACCACTGGTAGACTTGACAGGTCCAGGCTCCAGGCCTGAGGTTTTTTTTATGCCTCAGACTCCAGGCTTTGTTTTGGTTTTGTTTTTTACTGACATCTTGAGAATATTGAAGTGGTTTTGGGGGGTGAGTTACAAAGTTTAAAGGTTTATTTGTGGGGCATGGTTGTCTTCCTCCTTCCTTAGGGCCGTTAAAGCGGATCAATCAAGGCTCTAAGTTGGCATGCCAGCAGTGTGAGGCTCTGGGTGTGAGCTCTGGGTCAGCATCCCAGCGGTGTGAGGCTGCAGGAAGCCCACAGAGCCCCCGAGACTGCCTCAGTTCTGACTGGACCCTACAGAAGACCCAAAACTGGTCTATATCATGTGTCTATATCATATCTCTTTATAGTTGTTCAACTCAGTGGTCTTTTCAAAAGGAATTGAGTTTCCATGCACAACGGGGCACCTCGCTTTGCTGAGATACTTTCTGAAATTATTACAGGCATGGAGAGATAGCTGAATGGTTAGGAGCGGATTCTGTACGACCAGAGTTTGAATCCCAGTACTCATGTAAGCCAGGTCACCCAAGACACTTGCAACTCCACCTCTTCTGGCCTCCATGTGCAAAGATGCAAACATCAGGGTACACGTATGTGCATACATTCATAGACATATAGACACTTTCACACACACACACACACACACACACACACACACACAATAAGCCATTTTTTTCTTTCATTTCCTGGAAGGCGAAACCCCTGGGCACAGAGAGGGCTCTGCTGCTTGTGTCCCTCACCCGAGAAGCCTGGAGCCAGAAGGGTTTTGTTTCCACAGTTCTCCATGTTTTGGAGACTTGGCATAGTCTTCACTAAGAGAGCACCCCTCCTCCCACCGTCCCAAGTCCCAAATGTTTCAAGGATGAAAATTTTTCCATTATCCCGCTGTGGCGTAGTTTTGAATTTTAGCATTTCTGATCGAGTTTTGGGAATCTGGGATGCTCGGCTTGTATCTGTTGAGAACTAAATCAGACCACTGAGGGGTCCTGGGAACTTGGAAGGGCCTATGCTAGGTCTTTGCTGAGGGACATGGATCGCACCCAGGGGACCCAGGTATGGCTTTGAGGTATGGCTTTGAGAGTCCCTGCACCCAGTGTGATCTGAAGTCCAGACTCTCTGTCCTGGCTCTCTGTGATACTACCGGAGTCCCTCACACCAGAAGGTGAAAGGCATTAGTTTTAGACTAAGAGAACAGGAAACAGCTAAAAATAGAGCCATTGGCTACTGTGATGGCTACAGTGGGCCCTGACTAACCCATCTCCTTTGGCAGGGAGCAGTCTCCTCAATATTTCCAGAACCTTGCATATTGTCTTGTTCAGAGACTATAAAAACGACTCTAAGTTAGTTGTTCTTCTCTTCTTTTGCTGTCTAGACTTCTTGAAAAGAGCTTCGAGATGAAAACGGAAGCCTATGAGAAGCAGATAGAGTCGCTGAGAGAGGAAATCAAAGCCCTCAAGGACGAGAGGACGCAGCTCCATCGTCAGCTGGAGGAGGGGCGGCTTACCTCTGACAGCCTGAAGGGGGAGGTGGCTCGCCTGAGCAAGCAAGCAAAGGTGGGGATGCGGGCTTTCAGATCCCCTGGTGGGGCTCTCCATCTACACAGAGAGAAGGGAATGAGGAGGTGCCATGCCCTGTAGTTGATGAGTAGCCTGTCTACATGCTTACAGGCAGGTTATCCCGGATTCCTGGGTAGCAGGACAGGGCCAACGGTTTGTCCCTTTAGCTAAGCGAGGCTTGTTCATTATACAGGAGGTGCCGTCTGTAGACCCTCTTGTTTAGGGTGCTTGGGAACAGCCTTTGGGGAGGTGAGAGTCACAGCCACAGTCACAGGGGGCCGCTTTCTTTTGTAGCAGCTGGCAGAGAAAGGGCTGCTGCAGAGTGAGTGGTCCCAGTAGCTGCTAGCCCCGTCTTACTTTAGCATCTCTGTGTTCCCAGACAACAGGCACAGCTGTACAGACTGAAGGCACACGGTGCCCAAGCGCTCCGTTCCCCAAAGTCCAGCTTCTGGGCTGTCCGAAACTCTATTTCATGTTTGAAAAGTCAGCTCCTAACATTCTAACGTTGGAACCATATATAAATAGATTGACTGAAAGAATACTTCCAACTTAAATCGTAAATTCAGGCCCTTATTATTTACCCTTATTGTTTACCATGTTATAAACATATAAATACCTGTACTGAAATGAAATTGTCATCTGCCATTTATACTGTT
Organism: Meriones unguiculatus; assembly: GCF_030254825.1. NCBI lineage: Eukaryota > Metazoa > Chordata > Mammalia > Rodentia > Muridae > Meriones > Meriones unguiculatus. Next base: position 13,643,995 of record NC_083354.1, on the reverse strand, counting down.
ACCCGAAAATTCACATGGGTAATGGTCCAGGTCTGGCGAATGCAGCCCAGTCCGTCCAGTGCCTTTCTAGCACCCAGGAGACCTTGACTTTGAACCCCAGAACCTCCAAGCCAGGTGGAGTGTTGCACTCCTGTAATCCCAGCACTGGGGAGACAGGAGAATCTGGAAGCAGCTCAAGCTATCCTCAGCTGCACAGAGAGCTAGAGGCCGGACTAGACAACACGAGTCCCTCTCCCGGGAAAATCCACTCCACAGTGGCAAGTACAGTTAATGACACACTACTGTGCATTTTACGATTGTTAAGAGAGTAACTGCAAAGACTGGCAGATATTTGAGAGATAGATGTATGGGTCAGTTATCTTGACCTAAGTATTCCGATTACATTCGTGAATCACAGTTTCACCTCATCACCCATAACTATATATGATTGTTTTTGTCAATCTATAATAGAAGTTTTAAAAAATGAAACTTATAAGCTGAGAGGGAAAAAAAATCACATAGAAGAATATTTTCATTGCTTAGCCAAACATTAAAATACTGGTGTTGTTTTTATTTTCATAAAAACATATAAACACCCATAGAAATTTGGTAAAAAGATCTTGAGAGAAATAAGATTATAAAAAAAAAACAACAACAAACAAACAATAAAGCAGGTGCGGGCTGTGCACAGACAATGACTCCTTTCTAGAAATCTTAAACATACACACCCCTAAAGTCTTCGAGGTTTGTTTATTTTGAAACACGTTCTCAGCATGTCACCCGGGGTTGGCCCTGAACTCAGGATCCTCCTGCCTGACTGCTGATGGTGACATTTATCTGAACAAGCAGTACAGAGGGTTGGGAGGAGCCCAGTTTTAGAGATGCCTGGTGGAGGATGTGTGGTGTGGGGAGAACACAGTTGCTTTACAGGGAATAAGCACGGAGCCCGCCTGCATCCTGCTCTCAGATGCAAAGCATTTCATTGCCACATCAGAAAGCTGTTACGCTTCCATTGAACATGGAAAACACATATCAGAAGGCTCTGCAGATGTTCTGGGCCACCATGGGACAGCTGTTTGTGCTCTGTAAGAGCTTCTCCCATCCGAACTGTCAATCAGTGTCGCCTCTGGGTTTCCCAGTGAAGCTGTCTGTCCATCTCTTCATATACGTACTTTGTGCTAGCCTCTAGTCTCCTGGCTCTCCTTGCCCGACTGGCCTTCTGTTGTTTAAATCTGGGAGACTGGGAGAGACTGGATTACATGACTTCCTCATTCTGAACAGTCACTTCTGTGTCTGCTGGTCATACCAACTGGCTAATCTTTTTTATGATTTATTTATTTTTACTTTATGTGCTTTGGCATTTTGCCTGAGCATGTCAGATTCCCTGGAACTGGAGGTACAGACAGCTGTGAGTGACCGTGTGGGTGCTAGGGATTGAACCAGGTCCTCTGGAAAAGCAGTGGGTGCTCTTAATGGCTGAGCCACCTCTCCAAGCTAATCTTACAACTGGGGGAATTGTGAGCCTGCATTTGGAGTGGGGCACCAGTAGATGTCGCTCTTTCCCCCTGACGCATTAAGAGCTCAGGCGTACAAAGATCTTAACTGTCTTTATCAACCTCTCTGTGATACAGTCTAAAGACCATTAAGTGAATGCAGACATCACCTGAAATGTGTAAAGAATCACGAACAGGAACAAGGCTTCAGGCTGGACAGTCCCATAAGCCAGGCACATGATCCCGAATGCGTCATTTAACCTTCAGTTCAGTGTAGATTCATTGTCTAATCGATGAGGGCTGGCTCAGCTTGTTCTACTCACCTCACGGTCTATTAAAGGGATTAGGTGTCTAGACGGAGCACCCTCTGTGGGCTCTGTGGAGTCCAGAGCTGGGCCTGTCAGTACTCAGAGTATTAGGGAATCTGAAGAGGACTTTTCACCTCTGCTGCATGTGGTCTTCCTTGAGCTGAGCTTACAGCGTGAACAACAGTGGCTGCAGCCCTTTTTAGCCAGCAGAGATGTTTGTAGTAAACCCTCCCAGGGTGCCAAGCCTCTCATGCTTCTGCAGCTGCAACCCCTCTCAGCCTAGCTGAAGACCAAAGCCTCCTAGGAAGGCACTTTCGCCTTCCTGACCTGTGATTTCTCCTCAGTTTGCCCTCCACGCCTCTCAAGCCAACTTGCAATTGTTTTCTTACTTTACGATGGGGAAGCTAATTCCCGTAACCAGGTAGATCTGCAACCAGCTGAGCAGTTGAGCTGCTACAGGGCAAGCTGCCAGGCTGTGAGAGCCAGCTAAGACTCCAGCTAGGAAGCCACCTGGAGGCCGCAGGGCGCCATATGCCCTGGGACAGGCGTGCAGCCTTGCCTGAGGAAGAGTGTAACGGCTGTTTTTCTCCGCACTGGTTTGTTCGTGGCTCTGCTTCAGACCATTGCTGAGTTTGAGAAGGAGATAGAGCTGCTTCAGGCACAGAAGATAGAAGTGGAAAAACACGTGCAGTCACAGAAGCGGGAAATGAGAGGTACCCTGGTCCTGGGCTGGTTAGTGGGGAGGAGAGTGTACCAGTGGCCTGGGCTGGTTAGTGGGTAGTCTAGATGGCTTGATGGTTGGATATCTGAGAAGGTGGCCAGCCGGTAGGTTATTCAGTGGTGGGATATAGAAGCAACCCCGGGGAGGCCTGGGGAAGAAAGTCATGCTCAAATTCAATTTATGCCGCTCTCTCTTTCCTTCCAGAAAGGATGTCAGAAGTCACCAAACAGCTCCTGGAGAGCTATGACATTGAAGATGTTAGAAGCAGGTGATCAATTTTATATCATCAGACACTTACAAACACAGAACAGGTTAGAGAGGTGACTCGGCCACCTGTTAGCATGTGAGTGTGAGTGTGTCCCCCAGAGCCCATGTGTTTCTAAAAAGAGGAAGAAAAGCTAAACATGGCATCACATCCATGCTGGTGAAAACCAGTGGGAGGTCGAGACAGAGGGATTCCTGGGATTGCTGACCAGCCAGTCTAGCCTAATCAGTGAGCTTCAGGCCGGTGAGAGACCCTGCCTCAAAAAGAAAATGGTGCTGGGGGTCAGAGAGACCCCAAGGGTTCAGTGGGAAAGAGTGCTTGCAGCCCCCTCAGAGGACCAGGGATCAGTGCCGAGCACCTGTGTCAGCTGTACCTCCAGCTTCATAGGGGATCTGATGCTGTCTTCTGGTCACCACCAGCACCGGCAACACACACACACACACACACACACACACACACACACACACACACGCATCTTTTAAAAAGCAGGATGAATTGTACTGTAGGACTGACACACATAAACCATGTAAAACATGAGCAAGGTTAGACGTCCGAGCCTCCTTTGTTTTATTTTCCAGGCTCTCTGTGGAAGATCTGGAACACTTAAATGAGGATGGAGAACTTTGGTTTGCCTATGAAGGACTAAAGAAAGCAACTCGGTGAAACATTCTTTTCATGTGTTTTTTGTTTGTTTGTTTTGTTTTTGTTTTTCTGGAGACAACACAATATTGGAAAGTTCAGCTCACCTAGATTTGACATGTGAAGTAGAATTATCAAATAAACCCTAGAAAGACCTCTCTGAGAATTTAACCATTTGTCCAGTGAGGAGGCCTCGTGTCTGATAAAAACTGGTTACAGGGCTGGGATGAAGCTCAGTTGATAGAATGCTTGCCTGGCATGCATAAAACTCTGATTTCCATCCCTGGCACTAAAAAAACGGGGTGTGAGACCTGGACCCCCAGCACTCCAAAATCAAGAAGATGGAGAAGTTCAAGGTCATCCTTACATTCCTAAGGAGTTTGAGGCTAGCCTGGGCTAGAGACCTTACCTGAAAAAAAGCAAACAAAATCTGTACTGGAGAGATGACACTGACTGCTCTTGCAAAGGACCCAGGTCCTTTAGATTCCCAGCACCTACACGGCAGCTCACAACCATCTATATCTCCAGCTCCAGGTCTGCTCTCCACAGGCATTGCACACAGGCAGGGAAACATACACATGAAATAAAAATGCATAAAAATTTTTGTGCATAAATGTTTTTAAAGGAAAACAAAGTTATATCACATAAGCAAATGATTGAAGAAGCTTCTGCATTTCTTTAAATTAATAAACTTTGTTGTTTTAAAAAAGTCTTAGGTCCCCAACAAAACTGAGTTGAAAATAGATTTTTTTTTTCACCCACTGGGCGTGATGGTATAAATCCTGGCATTAGGGAAGCAGGCGCAATTGGATCTCAGCAGCAGCGTCCCACCAAAGACTCACATTAGGACCCATCTTGGACACTCAGTGAATCCTCACAAGCATATAGGGACATACAAGCACATTTGTATCCTGCATAACAGAGCTTTTCAACAACTAGCTGTAAAATGAATTGCTTCTAAAATGGAATGTCCTTGTCATTAGCCACACGTTAACCACGCACACTGTGATAACAGCGGTCAGGGTCTTCTGATTATAGTTCCTAATTCCCTCCGCTGTCTCTGAGAGCTGAGCCTAGCTTTCTCAGCGGCTGTGTGATGACCTCTCTGTGGCCACCCTAACAACCCAGAAACCGTGGGCTCATTCCTCTACCCTTCCTTTAACAGTGTTCTGGAGAGCCATTTCCAGTCTCAGAAGGACTGCTATGAAAAAGAGATTGAAGGTCTGAACTTCAAAGTCGTGCACCTGAGCCAAGAGATCAACCACCTGCAGAAACTGTTCAGAGAAGAGACGGACATCAATGAAAGCATCCGTCATGAAGTCAGCAGGCTGACGTCAGAAAACATGGTACGGCCTTGCCACGGCCTGCTGGCAGCCATTGTTCCAGAGGCATTATTCACTGGCGGAGCAAAAATCAGTTCTTTGCAGCAAGATAGCCCATTTTAACTAGTTCTCTAGTGGTAAATAACGAGATCAAAAGATAAATCTATACAATGTTCCCAGGCTGGAAAACACTCAGATTTGAGAGTGTTTGATTACCATGTGATGGGTTCAAATTTTGTGAATGTGCTTAAATTTATATATTTGATTCTAGTCTCAGATTCCAACAAAACACAAAGCAGACCAAGGCAAAATCGTGGCTCTTGGAAAAGGGCACATGTTCGTGTCAGTCCATCTCTTCATTCCTGGAATATCCTCTAAATCTTTCCCTTCTTACTGTGTTTATCTGGTTTATCTGGTCCTTTTTCTCATTCACACCTGCTCAATGCATTCAGGATCTACACACACGCACACGCACACACACACACACACACACACTTCTTTCAGGATCTATATGCACACATGCTTTCCAGACATATACAAACACACACACATGCTTTCAAGATACACTTTCTTGTCCATGATATGCTGCACTCACCATCCCGTTTCTTTGAGTTGATAGGTCTTTTCCGAGGTCATTAACCATTCTTCCACACATCCTTTATTTTCTCTGCAATCACCCCGTTCTGTCACAAGCCCCTCGGCAATTTGTGGCAATGCTGGCTGCTCCCCTGCCTCTGGGGCTCCAGAGGATCACACTCCTCCAGGCTCCTTCTTCCAGCTCACTAACTGCTGCTGCTTTGCTTCTTTGCTCCTTCTCTAGCCAAACCATAACTTGGGATTCCCAGGGAGCAAACAGGAGCGGGCCCTGTGCCCCAGTTAAGGGCCTTCCTAGGCTTCTGTGTTCCTGAGATAAACGCTGATGAGGGACTGACAGTGAGATCCATTTAGAGGTATTCTTTGTTTGGGCTTCAGAGGCCTGGGTGTCTGTATAAACTTAGAGAGCAGAAAAACTCTTCTTACCTGACTGGGTGAGGAAGGGATGGGCATTCGAAAAGATACACAATGAAGGAGAGGGGCTTGTGGAAGAGTCCTGGACAATTCCAGCTGCAGAATGATCTCAGATAGTGCGTCCTCTTCCGGGTGAGATGGCACTGTAGTCCTCGGTGCCACTCAGCACAGGGCACCTTTCCTCTCCCACAATGCACCTCTTTCCTTCCCAGGCTAGCCATGTGAGAACTGTTCTCTCTGAGCATGCTGCGATTTCTTGAGCCCACTGAGTAGGTCTTCAGATGAGGGGGGAGGGGATGTAATGTCAGCGAATGCTAGTACCTCAGCAGGTCTTTTACACAGCTGTGCATTCCCCAAGCTGGACAAGGAGACAGGTGAGTGTCCATTTTGGAGAGCGCAAAAATCCAAACTTATCCATTAAAAATTTTAGTAGTTTTCTCTCTTCTCTGAAGATGATCCCAGACTTTAAGCAGCAGATTTCAGAGCTGGAGAGGCAGAAGCAGGATCTCGAATGCCGCCTGAAGGAGCAGGCCGAGAAGACGGAAGGTAATTGGAATCATCCAGGTCCTGCTCTTAGAGACTCCAGCATCTAGGAAATGCACAGGCAGCCACAGCATTGGGGCATAAAGCTGTGGTCTCTAGGGTCTGGCAGGTAACAATGGGGTACGAGGTGAGCTGGGTGGAAGGCAAGAATGGGTGGGGTATTAAAGGGACGGCTTCCTTCAAGTTCCAGTGGTGTCTGGAACAGTGGGAATGTAGCCTGGGATGCTATTACTATTTTTAAGGAAAATCTAGAAAGGTAGATGTTCATATAAAATGTCATTCTTAAGTAATGCGTTACAAAAAAAAACCCTAAGCCTTGTTCAGACCAGATAAAACCTAGCCTCTGACTAGATACAGGTTAGAGCCTTCGATCTGTGAAAATAACGGCAACTCCAAGTTAGAACCCAGTGACACGGCTGGCCACAGCACTGACGGATCTCTCACAACAGGAAAGCTGGAAGAGCCTTTCAGCCACCTACATCGAGTCCGAGAGGAGGAGGGAATACAGGGCAAGTGAGTGTTCTGGTGGGAACTGGCCAGTGCTCTCCCATCTGCACAGTCATCAACGCCGGGATGGTCACGCTGATGCCCAGAGCACCTTGTCCCTTCCTCAGGGCCCTGGAAGCACACGGTGAGATGCCTCCCGAAGGGAAAGAGGAGCTGATGGGGAAGATCCAAGAACTGCCGGAGGCCAGAGAGTTCCCGATGAAGCAACCAGAAGCTGAGGGGGAAGTCAAGAGTCCTCTCCAACAAGAGGCTTCGCGGCTGTCTTTGGAAAACAGGGTGAGGAGCAGGGATGGTTGGCTGCCTGTGTGATGGTGTGCTGAGTGGGGGGGTGGGGAGGGGGCGGGAGCTTGCCACCTACGGAATGAGACTAACAGCTGGAGATCAGAAGGCCTTCTGTCAGAGCACGCTGTGTCCTTACCTCAAAGACAGGTGATTGTGTGGTGATAAAACTCAGCGGTAGAGGGCTTGCCCTCCCCAGAACTGCACAGGCTGGGCCTGGTGGTGAGTGCCTATGATCCCAGCACTCAGGGGGTAGAGGCAGGAGAGTTGGAAGTTAGAGGTCATCCCTGAAGGGAGTTTGAGAACATGAGATCCTGTCGTAAAGAAACGGGACAAAATAACAGGTAGTCACTTTCAGAAGAACTGAAACACTCTATGCCCTTTATAAGAGATGGCTCTGGGTACCAGGGACCTTCCTAGTGTGTAAGCCAAACTCAGCATGGGTGAGGAAGGAAATGGACAGCCACACCCAAACGTTAGGGCAATCTTCTGGTGCCCTCTTCTGACATCCAAAAAGCCCATTTCCCATGCTCTTGTTTTTAAAGTCTGTGTTGGACATTAACTTATAACCAAGGGATATAGATCAAGATGTACTATATCCATAAAGTAAGAAGTAGTAAAAAGGGATATCAGCCATATGAAAAATGTTGTTATATGAAAGTATCAAAAGTAAAATACCACATCTTGTGTGATTTCCTGGGTGTAGAATGTCTAGACTAGGCAAACCCGCTGCCATAGTGAATGAGTGACCACAGAAAATAAACTAACAAGTGACGGATGAAGGATACAGGGTTTTTACATTTTTAAAAATTATGTTTGCATGTGTCTTCTTTAAGGTTATCTATTGAGAGGATAAGACAACATGACCAAAGACCTCCCACCTGGGGAGGAAAGGGTTCATTTCCGCTTACAATTATACATCAGTCTGTCATGGAGGGATCTCAAGGCAGAACCTGAAACATAGTCATAGAGGAAGATTGCCTCCTGGCTTTGTGGTGGTGATTTGTTCAGCGGGCTTTTTTATATCCTCCAGGACCACCTACCTGCCCAGGGGTGATACCACCCACAATGGGGCGTACCCTCCAACATCAATCATTAATAAAGAAAATTTCCCAGAGTTCAATCTGGTGGGGACATTTTCTGAATTGAGGTTCTCTCCTCCCAGAAGACTCTAGCTGATGTTAAGTTAGTGAAGAGCTAACAAGGACTGTGTGCGCCTGTGTGCACGCGTGTCTACATGTGTATGTACAACCTGAAGGACCCAGCATGTGGGTACTTGGGATTAAACTCAGAGCATCAGACCTGAAGGGAAGCTTCTTGACCCTCTGAGTCAGCCCGGATGTAGCATTCTTTAGGGGGTACCTTGGAAATATCAGGCACTGGATAATACAGAAAGCGGCTGCTATGCAAATCATGTATGTGAGTGAGTTTTACAGTTTGTGAAATAGAGCTCCATAACACCATTAACAAAACCAAAGCTGAAGAAGATGCTTCTAAGTCCTGTGTCTTTGGGTTTCTTGCAGGATCTTGAAGAAGAGTTAGACATGAAGGACAGAATGATTAAAAAGCTACAGGATCAAGTCAAGACTTTGACCAAGACAATTGAAAAAGGTAGGAGGGGAACACTCTCATTCTTTTAAGCTTTTACGTAAGATACTATATTCAGAAGTGTGTGACCACTACCTTGTCCAAAGCACACAGAGCCCAAAGGAATGAAGCTCAGTTTGTCAGGTTTAGGACTTAGGGATGAGCTAAAGAGCCTTTGAGGTATAAATGCTTACTGCGTCAGATACTGGGCACACTCACGTCACTTCAAGAGATGCCCTAAAACAAATACATTATCCCCTTTCTGTTAGCTCCACAGTTTCAAGATGAGATTGTAAAGGAGTGCCCGATCAATCATTTTGAAGACTACCTCTCACAGACAGATCAGTATCTCAATTCTTATTAGCAGAGAGAAATAGAAAGAAGACAGCCATGACATCCTGACCTCAGCTGAATGACGTGTGTAGCCTGTCCCCTTGAGGCCCAATGGAAGGAACCACAGCCTTCCTTCCTTTCTGCCTTGGAGTCTATGTCCATGCCAGCCTTCTGCTCTTTTCGTGTTCTTCACAGTTTTGCTCTTTACTTTTCCTCTTCGTCTCAGCCTTGCTTGCACAGGCTATCCCTGGAGCCATCTCTTTCTTTTTCCATGCTTATTCCTTTGAAGACCTCCTTTATTCTTAGAGACTCTACTTTTGTCTTAAATTTGAAATCGAGGCAGACACAGCTACTGACCTGGAAACTCTTCTGCTGAACTGAGGCTCTTTCCTCTTCAGCAATAGATGTTTATCTGCCAATTTGTCCCATGTTAGCAGGGACAAGGTCTGGATGTCCTATCCTTTATATCTCTACTGTTGGAATCGGTGGATGGATGGATGGATGGATGGTTGATAAATTGGATAGATGATGGATAGAAGATAGGTGGATGATGAATGTAAGATAGATGGAAGACGGTTAGATGAACAAAAAATGAGTAGATGAACAAAATAATGAGCTACATTCTCTGTATAATGTCCATCAAAACCCATATTTAATCCTCACTTCTTGTCCTGAGCCCTAGATTCATTTTGTCTCTTTGACTACTTTCTTTCGACTCAACACATTTGAATCAGAACTCTTTTCTGCCTGTGTCAGTTATCCGTCATTGTGTAACACAGTACCCCAAACCTAGCAACCTACCATTCCTACCACAAAATTTGTAGTGGTTAACGCAGGAGCCATTGGAGATTAGCATCCCTGCCCCACCCCTGTGGTCAAGACCCTGTGACTCAAACTTGGTCCCTGAGTCTTGTGTCCTTCCCAGTAGACGACATCAGAGCAATAACTTGGGTTTCTTTCCCTCCCTGCCATTTTGGAGACGCATCAGGAACTCATTCAAGGACATCTCGGCCTTTTCAGCAGTGGCCATGCTCACTGTAGGGAGAAAGCTAACAGAGCTTCCAGCCACAGCAGTTCAGGGGCAGGGTGGACCCACCAGTATCTTCACTGTGAAACCGGGGATTGTGGTTTTGTGGATGTAGCTTACCATTTGCCTCTGTCTACAGCCAACAATGTGTACCTGCCCTCAGGACCCAAGGAGTACCTTGGAATGCTGGAATACAAGAAAGAAGATGAGGCCAAGCTCATTCAAAACCTCATTCTTGGTAGTCAAACCCAGATCTCTGGGTTATGCTTTCTCTTTGAGAACTTGAACATCAGACAGCTCAAAAAGTCCTAGGCAGGGGCTGTCCTTTCTCTTCTTTCTTCCTTCATGGCTTCTTCCCAAGCTTAAAGCTTCCTGGCTTCAGTGCTACCTGACTCCGTGATTCTTGGTTGAGGGACAAGAATCACAGCAGCACATAGCTTGATTCTGCCTACACTAGAAAGTGGCATCAACTCCGTTGTTTACAGCACTGCCAGTGTCCTTTGGGGAACCAAATGGTCCTCAGCTAAGAACCACTACCCCAGCCTTCTCACAGGTCTAATCGTAGGGTCAGGGTGGAAGACGCAGTTCCTGGTCCTGGACATAATCAGGCATACCTGTGATCCAAGCACTCAGGGGCAGAGGCAGGTGGATCTCTGAGTTCAAGGCCAGCCTGGTCTATAGAGTGAGTTCTAGGATGGCCAGGGCTACAGGGAGAAACCCTATCTCGAATTCCCAAGCCCCAAAAAGAGCATCAGGCTATTGCTTACTTTTCAGTCACTGCTAGCAAAATGCCTGATGGAAACAACTGGAAGAGAGGTTTATTTTGGCATGGTGGGTGGACTGAGTTCCTGGTGCTGAGAGTGTGCAGTGAAACCTGTACGTGCACAGCAGCTGGAAACAGAGACAACAGCAGGGACTGGGGTCCTTCTTTGAAGGCCCGCCCTTAATGACCTAATTTCACCAGGGAGGTACCAGCCTCCTCAAAGAGCACCACAAGTTGGGAAACAAGCACTCAAAGTGTAAGTTTATAAGGGACACTTCAGGTTCAAACCCTAACACTGCCCCACCCACCTTGACACAGAGGGATCTCTGTCATAACTCAGCCACAGAAGGGTGCTGGGTTTTTTCTGAGGTTTCCCTCTTCATCCCTGCTCTTTCTCGCTGACATCTCTCTCTTTAAGACTTTATTTAATGTGTGTGAGTGTCTACCTGCGTGTATCTAGGTCTCTATGTGTGCCATGTGTATTCTTGGTGTTCATGGAGGCCAGAAAAGGCCGTCAGATCCCTGGGAACTGGAGTTACAAATAGCTGTGAGCCACGATATGGGTACTGGGAACTGAACTGGGTCCTCTGCAAAAGCAGCCAGTGCTCTTAAGCTCTGAGTATCTCTCCAGCACCTCTCTGACATCTTTTATCCTGAGGCTAGCTTGTCCCCTCTGCAGTATTGCTGGTCACTAGTGTCTCTATCCAAAATGGCTTCCTGAGGCTTGAGATTGCTTCCATCCTTATCAAAGGGATTGGGTGAGGTATCTTGGGGCTTGGGTTCATTTCTTTTATTGGAGGTGCAATGCCTAGAGCCTCTGCACCAGGGAAAATTACAACTTCTTTCTGCCATCTGGCCTCTTAAGAGTGGGAGCCCTTTACAGATGAGGTGTGAGGGGAGCCAGTGGCCCCCATGTACTTTTGCCAAGTAAAAACCCATATTGAATTTCTCAGAGAGGAAAGACATACCTGTACTCTCAGGCTTCACCCAAGCACAGAGAGGCCAGGACCCCCACCCCCTCCCCGTCTCCCACCCCACCCCGTCCCCAGCAGTCATAGGAGGAGGCTTACCAGCAGCTGAGAGTATGTTTCTTTCTCCTACAGACCTGAAGCCCCGAGGTGTGGTGGTGAACATGATGCCTGGGCTGCCAGCTCACATCCTGTTCATGTGTGTGCGATACGCGGACTCCCTAAACGATGCCAACATGCTCAAATCACTCATGAACAGTGCCATTAACGGCATCAAGCACGTGGTGAAGGTAGGGGTCCTTGACATGGTACCTGATCTGGAAACAGTTCTGGGAAACCACCCGACACCCGGCCTTTGTCCACCCTTGCCTTTCTTCCCCAAAGAAGGAAAGATACTAAGGAAAGACAAATGGGTGAGGCCCTGCCAGTGGGCCGCAAGGACTTAGGAAGAGGATACAGCCGGTAGCCATCACCCTCACCTCTCCATCCCCTCATGTGCAAGGGATGTATGGTCCATCAGTGTAGCAGTAGGGAAAACAGAAATTATTCCTCTCTTCCATTGACAAGTATATTATACTCCTTCCTAAAACATTATTGTTAGACCTGGAGAGATGGCTCAGTGGTTAAGAGCTCTGGCTGCTTTTGCAGAGGACCCTGGGTTCAATTCCCAGAATCTACATGGTAACTCCAATCCACATCCATTACTCCAAATTCCAAGGGTTCTGATCTGATGCCCTCTTTTAACATCCATGGACACTGCACACATGTCAATAAAAGACACACACATATTCATATATATAATAAATTTTTAACTTAAAATGTTATTATTACTGTTTTTCCTGGTTTGGAAAAGAAGAACCATGCGCTCCTTAGGTCGGTGACTTTGTAAGGTTAAAATACTGTAGCTGAGACCCCTCCCAGCCTACCCCAACCCTGAACATACAGAGTGTTGAAGAAGATTGTTGGCCTTCTGGTAATCCTAACTTTCCCGTAATGACTCATCCAGGTTGGAGGGCGGCTCTTCTCCACACAGTTACTCGGGTCCTCAGATTCTATTCAGTGTGGTGCTGGCTACTTAGACCAGGTACTTAGACAGTTGGCTACCATGTGGAGAGGGACCTACATGCGCATGGCACACAGATCAGCAGTTAACAGCTGAGCTTATTCTTGTGTTTGTTTGCTGACACAGGGATTCACTGTGTAGCCCATTCCAGCCTCAGACTTGGGCGATCTACCAGCCTCTGCCTCCCGAGTGCTGGGATTAAAGGTGTGTGTCGCCATGCCCACCCAACATTGTCTTCTCTTGCCTAAGGAACATCTTGAAGATTTGGAGATGCTGTCCTTCTGGCTTTCCAACACTTGCCATTTCCTCAACTGCCTGAAGCAGTACAGTGGAGAAGAGGTAGGGACACACACCCGTCCTGCTGATGGCATCCTGGGACCACCTCAGGACCTGGCTCACAGAGGCATACATTAGTAACCAGGATACGCCGCTCCTTAGTCCACACAGCCTCTGTGCCAGCCAGCTTGCTGGCCTCCTCTTCACCTAGGGGGCCGATCTGCCTATCACCTGTTCTGTGCCTGGATGTTCCAGCTGGAAACTCCAGGAAGGACCTTGGGCTTAGTGTGAGGCTTTGGCTAATAAGCTGTCAAATCAATAGATGAGATTGTCTTGTTTCCTCCTGATGGGGACGGTCTGTGGATTTCAGTATGATGCCCCAAAATATAACCTCTGGCTTGTCTTTCTAACTGTTTTCTCTAGAGAGCTCTGTTCATCCATAATCCATAAGTAGATGACCCCTGCACCCCAACTCTCCTTCCAGAAACTGACACCACGAAGGTGTTCTCCTTCAACCTTCGCTTGGGGCATTTTTCACTGAACTAGAACAACAGAGTGGCTTTTAGGTATCTGTCTCTGTAGCTCTCTGCTTCAAAAGCAGTGCTGTGATTCCAGGTGTGACTGACAGACCGTACAATAAATTGCCTTTTTTCTTTCTTTCTTTTTTTTTTTTTTTTTTTTTTTGTCATACAAAATAACTAGAAGGGCTCATTTAAAAGCAGACATTAAGTTTTAAGCTGCAGAAGTTACCCCAGAGGCTGACTATAACATCCTTAGGATAGACAGTATTTCAACTTCCTTCTTGTCCACAGCACTCTTATGTTTGTGCTCAAATTGCTTTCAGGAATTCATGAAGTATAACAGCCCACAGCAGAATAAGAACTGCTTGAACAATTTTGATCTTACAGAATACAGGCAGATTCTGAGTGATGTGGCTATACGGATCTATCATCGGTTTATCACTGTGATGGCAAACAACATCCAGCCCATAATAGGTAAGAAGAGAATTAATGACTGAAGGATACTTACAGTAACAGCGAAGCTGTTTGTTTGATTTGAGACAGGGTCTCCTGTAGCCTCTGATGGCCTTCAACTTGATATGTAACTATAGCCAAGGAAGGTCTTCTTGAACTCATGATTCTTCTGCCTGCATCTCCTGAGTACTGGGATCACAGGCATATGCCACCATGCCTGAGAACCAAATCAAGGCTTCATGCATACTAAGCAAGCATTCTACCAACTGAGCTACAACCCCAGCCCAAGGGACTTCTGAAAATAGAAAGTTTGTGTGTGATTTATATGTGATTATGAATAACATAGCTTGAAACACTAAGAAAACAATAATCACCATAAGGGTCTACCTCTTCACTCTTTGCTTCCTTAAAGTAACTCGGTAAAGAATAACACAGTTGACCATCTTCTTTGCGTAAAGATGCATTTTCCTGAAGGAAACCCTGTGGAAAACTTACACTGTTCATTTTCTATACCTCAGGCTTTGATGATTCCTAGCCCCTGAGCTACACACTGTTAGCTAGATCTCTCTCCCATGGGGGCACTGTCTTAAGCCTCCAGGAGGTATCCCTGCCCTTCTGTAAACTGTGGTCTATGCCCTAGCATACTATGGCACCCCAAAATACTCCGTTCTTTTTTAAAAAAGGTTAGTACTTTGTTGTTGTTGTTTCTATGTAAAAAAAACATAGGATGAGTTTACTTTGGCTCACAGATTAAGGAAACAGTCCTCCAAGTTAAAAATGGCCACTGGTATGTGGACCTATCTGCATTGCCCCCGTGGCACGCCTGGGTTGGCTACCCAGAGGCTATTTAAGCTGTGGGCTGGCTTTCCCCGGGGTCCGAGGATTGTTCAATCTTCCTGAATAAACTGCATTGAAAAAAAAAAATGGCCACTGGTGGGACCATGAGGCAGTTGCCAGTAAGGCTTCCCCCGTGAGGAAGCAGAACGGATGATCACGGGAGTTAAGAAGGCTTTTGCCTTTTATTTGGTCCAGAGCCCCAGGGCATGAATGCCGCTGACTTACACTCAGGGTGGGTTTTCCCACTTCATTTACCTAATTCTAGAGAATGCCTAGATAGACCCAAAAGTGTGTCTCCTAGGTAATTCTAGCTCCCATCAATCTTTGCTCTATGGGGATCAGGAACTGGGGGAAGGGGTATGAGTGGCGATGGAGCCCACACAGAATCCCAGGACTCAGACTCCTGAGACTGGACTCAAGGTGCAGATCTAACTTTATTGTGCAGTGTATAAACCTTTATATGACCCAAGGACCAATCAGACCATCCCATTCTAGCCTCAAGCACCAATGACAATCAGTCAGGTCAGTGCAACTATTAAGGAAATGTAGGGGCACAAGGTCACCTCAGGAGACTTCCGGAAAAAAGGGGAAGCTCTAGCCTCGGATCCATTTTGAGACTTCACTAGTGTGCTAGGAGTCCCTAGCAGATGAACACTGCGTGCAGTGGATCAGGATGGTTCGAGGAGCCGGAGGAGCCGCTGACGCCTCACTCACCCTTCTATCGGCCTCCATAAGGCTTATCTCCACACTCCCCACGGCTATCACAACTGTATCCTGGAGAAACAGACACCTGGCCGACCGCTGTGTAAGGAGCTTTCCTCCCTCCCCGCAGTGCCAGGCATGCTGGAGTACGAGAGCCTGCAGGGCATTTCCGGCCTGAAGCCCACTGGTTTCCGGAAGCGCTCCTCCAGCATCGACGACACAGACGCCTACACCATGACGTCCGTCCTGCAGCAGCTGAGCTACTTCTACAGCACCATGAGGCAGAACGGCCTGGACCCCGAGCTTGTGAGGCAGGCGGTCAAGCAGCTCTTCTACCTGATAGGGGCCGTGACGCTCAACAGCCTCCTCCTGCGCAAGGACATGTGCTCCTGCAGGAAAGGGATGCAGATCAGGTAACACCCATACGCCGGGCCCCTCAGAGAGGCCAGGTCCCCGGTGGCAGACCCTCCCTGCCTTTCCCTGAACGCGTGCAAGGCTCCCCGAGCCTCTTGAGTGTTGGTTTGTCGGTGGCCCCACAGCGACGCTTTCACACACTCCACTGCCGACCTGAGGGTCTGGCCTGTGAGAGTGGTATCAGTATGTTGTGGATTCTAAGTTTCCACGGGACTGGCCCGGTCAAGGTAGAGAATCCAGCAAAATGCTAGCGCACTCAAGTGTCTCGGTGATTGTTTGTTTTTAAGACTTTGTTTTTAAATTACTTGTTTGGGAGGAATGTGTATGTGTCAAGTTAATGCCCACAGAAGCCAGAAAGGGCTCAGAGGCCGCTAAAGCAGTGGTTCGCAACCAGTGGGTCGCGACCCCTAAACCCACTCTTTCACGGTGGCAGCATATTTAATGTTTACAGTTCATAACAGTAGCAACATCACAGCTACGGAGTAGCAACAAGATGATTTTCTGGTTGGGGGGTCAACACAACATGAGGAACTGTGTTAAAGGGTCGAGGCGTTGAGAAGGTTGAGAAGCGCTGGTCTAGAGCTGGAGTTATAGACAGTTGTGAGCTGCTAGTGTGGGTGCTGGGAAGCCAGCACAGGTCCTCTGTAAGAGCAGGGATGGATCGCAGCTGCTGAGCCGGTTCTCCAGCCCACGCCAGAGAATTTTCTTTTTCAATGCTGTCTGACCGCTTGAGCTTTTTAATTGAGGAATTTAGGCTGCTTTAATTTAATGTAATTCACTATTTATTGAGGTTTATCTAGGGTGTTGTTTTCTTTTTAGCGATTTATTTTCATTGTTTTTCAACTGTGTGTGTGTGTGTCCATGTGAACACGATGTTTACAGAGCCCAGAGGCAACGAGACAGCTCTCCCGTGATCTGGAAAGCTGTCTCCTGGTCCATGTCCTCCTGTTATAAGTGAGAGATTGCTGGACTTTGCCCCAGAGCATGTAGTGAGCTCTGCGGGCCTCTAGGACACGCTGAGGGATTTGACCATCTTCCCTGAGATGCCCTCTGCCTTTTCTCCAGGTGCAATATCAGCTACTTAGAAGAGTGGCTTAAAGATAAGAATTTGCAGAACAGTTTAGCCAAGGAGACCTTGGAGCCCCTCTCCCAGGCGGCCTGGTTACTCCAGGTCAAGAAGACCACAGACAGCGACGCCAAGGAGATCTCGGAATGCTGCACCTCCCTCTCCGCTGTGCAGGTGAGCGGGCTGGCCCAGCCCCTCTCTGGACCGTAATGGGCAGACCCCTCGGCAGTCATTTCCCCGGCTTAGCTGGCTGTGAGGCACACCTGACCCTGCGTGACTTCTCTTTTCCCTGATAACTATTGGGTGGATCCTGGTTGCGGCCTTCAAGGCATAAATATGGACGCGTGCACTAAGATGGGCAGGGGCTGAGAGGGGAGGGGCCTCACCGTCGTCTGGGTGGTCGACCTGTGCTGCACTCCCTACCCTGTGCTGTTTTCTGTTCTCTTGGGAGTAGGCAACACATGGCCCCAGAGAACCACGTGAGCTTCTTTGTCCGGAACTGTTTGTTCTTTTTTTAAATGTTCACAGATCATAAAGATCCTTAATTCATACACGCCTATCGACGACTTCGAGAAGAGAGTCACTCCGTCCTTTGTCCGCAAAGTGCAGGTGAGATCTTTCTGTGACCGTGCTAATCTGACCTCTCATACACTCTGTGGGACACTGATACTCCATTGAAATGAGGCAGGCCAGGATTAAAGCAGGGGCGCCAAGCATGGGAAACACCAGCTCAATGACAGCAGGTATTTTTTGTTTTTGTTTTTGTTTTTTTTTACTTGTTTCAGTCCTGATAAGAAGGGAATAGAAACATATTAACCATGATCTGACCTTTAGCTCCTCCTTTTTTTAAAGACAGTGTGTGTGTGTGTGTGTGTGTGTGTGTGTGTGCGCGTGTGTGCGCGCGCATGCATGTCTGCCCCAGGGTGTGTACCTGAATGTCACCATGTGTGAATAGAGATCAGAGGACAGCTTCCAGCTTATGGCCATCGCCATCTGTCT
This sequence comes from Meriones unguiculatus, assembly GCF_030254825.1. Lineage (NCBI taxonomy): Eukaryota > Metazoa > Chordata > Mammalia > Rodentia > Muridae > Meriones > Meriones unguiculatus. The sequence continues at coordinate 13,625,922 of NC_083354.1, read as the reverse complement.
TGTGGGTCTCTGGGATCGAACTCAGGTTGTCAGGCTTAGCGGCAAGTTCCCTGCCACTGAGCCGTGTCACTCCTCAGCTGGTTTTGAGAAGCAGTGCAAATGGGCAGAGCCCAATGGAAACAGACCTGCAGACCCACTTTTCTGTGATCACCCCCAAAGTCTCTCTCCTAGTAAACTAGGGAGATCTGGGGGTCCTGGCGCCCCTTTCAGGAGTGTGCAAAACCTTTGCCTTTTGCAGAGCTGTGCATGTAGGAGATAGTGTTCCCTGGTACTTAATCCAGAGCCACTTACCCCAGCACACTAAATACAGAAGCAAGGGGCGCACGTAAGTCTTCCAGCAGGTCATGGGAGAGGTCTCCAGACATGGAGAGGTTCACAGAATGGAAAGCTGCCCTGCTTTTCGCTGTCTTGTCTTTTTATTTTTGCTTCTCATTATGAAAACACAGCTACTTTTCAACAAAAAATGCTATGTTCAGTTTAACAAATCTATTTAAATATTGTTTCAGTTACTAATATGGTAAAATATCATTAATTATACCCACATGTACAAAAGCTCTTTGGAGTCCTCATATTAGTTAAGACTCCTAATAACGTAAGACCTAATAACGTAAGACTTATAATAACGTATTATAAGTCCTAATAACGTAAGACTGGAGAAATGGTTCAGCAGTTAAGAGCGCCTGCTGCTCTCTCAAGGGACACAAGTTCAATTCCCAGCACCCATGTCATGAATCTCACATTTGCCTGTAACTCCAGCTCCTGGGACTCTGATGCCTCCTTTTGGCCTCTGTGGGTACTGCACAAGTATGGAAAACAGACAAACATACACATAAAAATTTTTAATTTCAGAAAATGTATATGTGTCTGTCTATTTATTTCGTTTCTCAAGACAGGGTTTCTCTGTGTAGCCCTTGCTGTACTGGCACTGTAAACCAGGCTAGCTTTGAACTCAGAGATCCACCTGCCTCAACTTCCCCAACTACTGGGATTGAAGGTGTGTGCCACCACAATTGGCAATTTTTTTAAATGTAAAGAGTAGAAAGCAATCCTGAAAACAAAAAATATTCAGATAATAAAGAAACAAATGGATTCAATAAAAACATAAAACTTGAGATCCCATCATGTGTGGGCTTAGAATTAAACCTTGATATATACATAAGAATAAAATGTGCCAGCAAGATGGCTCAGCAGGTAAAGGGGCTTGCTGCCAAGTCCAGAGACCTGAGTTTGCCCCACCCCCTGACCCTTTACGGTTGAAGAACCATATGGTGGAAAACAGACTCCAACAAGCTGTCCTTTGGTCACCACATGTATACACACAGAGAGAGAAATGAATAAATGTAACTTTTAAAGAAGGGTAAGTAAAAACAGATTTATAGTCAGTCTGTCCTACAGAGAATAGGCTTTTGGAATGAAACATCAGGTGCCTCTTCTCTGGAGGCCCTGATGAGCTTAACCCCCACCCCCGCAACTGTGTGCTAAAACACCCTGGGTATCATTTCCTCTGGTTGCTGGGGTTCCCTGGAGGAGACAGGGCTGTTGGGTTTCCTGGCTCTTGACCAGAATGTACGTGTTCCCTGACCCTCCCCTTGGTTCTGACCTCAGGCCCTCCTGAATAACCGGGGCGACTCATCACAGCTGATGCTGGACACCAAATACCTTTTCCAAGTCACGTTCCCTTTTACTGCCTCTCCGCACGCCCTGGAGATGACCCAGATCCCCAGCAGCTTCAAGCTCGGCTTTCTCCGGAGACTGTAGCAGGAAAGAAGATGGCTGTGGGTTCCCTGGAGCCCTGAGGGCAGGTCCAGCAGAGGGACGCGGTTATCCACCGGAGCGGGGACTGTGTGGACTGCGGTTTGAGACTGTCTTCCATGGATGCTATGCTGCCAACTGGGCTGGCAAGGCTCTTGCTTCTGACCTCGGTGGTACTGCTGCAGCTCCTAAAGGCCCAATTTTGTTCCCGGTGCCTTTGTTTATTCTGTTCCGTGGCAGGGACCTCCCCTGACCCACGAGTAAAATAGGGGGCGCCCCGTGGCTCTCCAGGTTTCTAGGGTTGCCCTGAAGTCCAGAGGCATTTATGAAGCCCCAGGTGAGTTTCACGCCTACAGCGTCCAGGAAAGAATCCCACGTGGCCGCTGGAACAAGGGCTTGTTGCCCCATCGATGCTGGCAGGAAGAGCTTTTTAGCTCTTCTCGCTAAAGACACCCTGGAGGAGAAAACAGTCCACTCCAAATGCTTTAATTTGTAAGAGTACTCAGTCTGAGAGCTGAGCATGGTGGCACATACCTGTAATCCCAGACTGAGACTCCATCTCAGAAAAAAAAAAAAAGAGGGAGAGCGTTTCATGTATATATCTATTTAAAACAAATTTACTATTGAAGCTTACCTTTATGCCATTCATCATTTTTTCTAAATGTTTTAAAAATTGTACCAGCCAACATAGCTGTTATAATCTCTCAACTTAAAAAAAAAATACAATTCTTCCTTTTAAAAACTAGATTTATCTCTGGGGCCAGAGCTCAGTGATAGAGCAGTTGGCCCTAGAGTTTGGCCCCAGCAGCGCACACACACTCACACATGCACACACGGTGATTTCCCCTCTATCTAGTCAGTGTTCTAATATGCTTTTTAATTTTTTTTCATGAAAGAAAATGAAGATTTGGGAGAGTTCTCCCTTTTGAGAAATCTGATTTTCCCGTTTTGTAAGAACTGCCTACTCCTCTCCCCAAACTGTTGTCCTTCCCTTCAGAATACTGAGCCTTGGAAGGGCACCCCTGCCCGGTAGCTGAGACCCAACTCCGCACCCCCTGACCTGACCACCCTCTAGTCTGCCGGTCACAGGCGGTAGCTGTGACGCCACCGTGTGGTGGTCTCTGGGGAGACTGGGTGATAAGTAAGCAGTGCCTCCTACACGAGGGCGCTGCCTCACCGATGTGGGATGCCTCTTCAGACTGTACCCAAATGATGAAAACAGAACGTTAGTAATAACGCTTTAATAAAATAAATTATTGAGCAGATCGGATGCAGTTCTTTCCGCCAGCGCAGACCACGGATCTTCTCGCTGCACCTTTGTGTCCTCTCTCGAGGGTGAGACGGAGAGATGTCAGAATCCCACAGTTCACAGCGTGTCACTGAAGCATGTAAGCCCTGAGGGGTTACACGTCATGAGTGCTGATGTCTGGGGCTGCGGGATGGAGTTGCCAGGGTTTATGCCCTCTCTATTCCTCCTCTGCCCCATGAGGAGTCACCATCCTAATGTTCTGGATCTCGTGCCTTGGGATTCGTGCCCCCTTTCTAGCACTTACCTGGGTTGTACGCCAGTGGCCTTGGCCATGCCTTCTGCCGGCCTGTGAGTTCTGGAGGGCTGGGTCCCGTCTTATCCTACATTTTATCTGTATGCTAGGGTGGCGGGAGGCAAATGAATTGGCAAGATCTCACGGAGATGGCAAGGGTTCTGGTGTAGGAGGAAACCTTGTTTGGAGACAAAAGACTTGAGGATGCCGGCAAGTTTATACACAGAGGAGAAAGGGCCTTGATGTCTTGTGCAAAGGTTGGGAAGGAAGGCCAGAACTAAGAGATGCTCTCGCCACACAAGGCAGGGCATGTCATGTTCCCAAGGGCAGATTTACAAGGTCAAATGAGTCAAATCTGTCTCCTCCACCGGGGAGCAGAGAAACAGGCCCAGGAGGGGGTCCGAGGGAGTCAAAGGGGTCCCAACCATGTGGAGAGGCACAGGGTTCCAGAGGCAAGTGTGCGTTAGTGAGAGGCCCGTAGTGAGCACGAGTGTGCAGATGGGGAGGGGCAGGCCCCGAGCTGCATCGTCCAGATAAAGAGATTAGGTGACCAGTGGCTCAGACCTTCACGCCACGGCAGTAACCTCCCTCGTTCGGCCCAGCCGGCCCCCGGTGTTCCTTGCTTTGTAAGGTAAGCAACTTTTTAACCTCAGGGAACTTGGGGCTCTCAATTGTACAGCGATGTCTGAGTCTTCATAGACCAAGGTCACGGGGATTCCCTGTGGCCGGTGCCCAGCAGGGAGTGTCTTTGTTCTGGTTACTCTATACGTATATTCTAATGCTTCTACAACCTTTGTGACTTTATTTCAAAATCGTAGAGAGTTTTAAAAATACTAGTGTTGACATCAGTAAACAACTTAAGCATGGGTAAAATGATTTAGTTAGTTTTCAAAATCGGCCCAGCTGTAGCATACCGACCACAGCCCCAAGGGCAGCTGGTCCAGCAGATGGGCCACCAAGATGGGTCCGTGGGATCCACCTGCTCCTGCCTCAGACCCAGTTTACTGCATTCTGCTGTCCACTCCTGGGGCACAGGCAGATTTTTCCAGCTCGGGGCCATTTGCAAACAAAGCTGTGATGACAGTCTTAGTTTTGTTTTGTTTTGTTTTTGGAAATAAGTATGCATTTTTGTTGAACACATACCCAGGCGTAGAATTTCTGGGACAAACACAACGACCCAGCCATTCTCTGTATGTTTGTTTACCAATCAGAGGTCCTACCAGCCAGTTCTCCGTAACAGCTGTACCACCTTATGCCCACGCCGGCAAAGAAAGAACGTTCCCACATCGTTGCCCACACTTTGTGTATCGGGATTTTTGTTTACTAACTGTGTGTGTGTCGGAGTGGGAGTGTGGGGTGAATACAATAGGACAGTTGCCTGCAGACCAGAAGGGGACGTTGAATCCCCCAGAACAAAAGCTAACAGCATTTATCTGCCTCGAAATAAGGGTTTTGGGAGCAGGACTCAGGCCCTCTGGAGAAGTGACAACTTTCAACCACTGAGTCCTCTCCCCAGACCCTGTATATCAGTTTTTTAAAGTTCAGGTGTGTTAGCCTAGCCGGCAAGATGGCTGAGCAGGGAAAGGCACCAAGCCCGAGAGCCAGAGTTTGATATTCAGGACCCACATGTTGGAAGGAGAAAACTGACGACCGAAAATTGTCCTTTGACCTCTACACACACTAAATATTTAAATTTAAGGAATTCTCATATATAGCTAATAATGTGACATGGTGGTTTTGTTTTCTGCCTTTGACAAATGAGTCTGTGTAAACTTTCCCCGTGAGGCTTGACTAGCCCCCTTCGAGGAGTATCTATGCAAATATTTTGCACATTTAAAAAATTTTATTCAGCCAGGTGTGATGGCACATGCCTTTGATCCCAGCACTCAGGAGGCAGAGGCAGGCAGATCGCTGTGAGTTCCAGGTCAGCCTGGTCTACAAAGCAAGTCCAGGATGGCCATGGCTACACACAGAGAAACCCTGTCTCAAAAATACAACAACAACAAAAATCTGTAATGCGCACAACATGAAAGTCATCATTTAAAATGTACAAAGATGTCCATGCTGTCTTCACTGTAATTTAACTCAGAGGACCCCATCACCCTTAATCCCATGGGCACTGAGCTATCTCTAACGGCCTCGCCTCCCAATTTTTTATGACGTTATTTTATGTGTATAAAAATTCTACACCTACACTATGTGTATATGTGGACATGAGTGTGTCACACATGTCGAGGACAGAGGACAACTCTTGGGAGTCAGCTCTCTCCTTCCACTGTGTTGGGGCCTGGGAACTCAGGTTGCCAGCCTTGGCAGCAGGTACCTCCACTTCCCTGCCAAGCCATCTCACCAGCCTCTCCACATGGGAGTTGTTTAAACTAGTTATGCTTGAGAAGACACTGCAAGAGAACATGCAGTGTGCTGTCATAGGACATACAGTTGGTTATTGTCACTTTCTTCTATTTCCAATTATTTCCAATGAACATTATAAACACCTTCTATGTCTTAGAACTTAGACTAAGACAAACAATATCGTCTCTATTCAAACTTGGACCGTTAGCCATCATTCAAGATCTCTTTTCTTTATTTCCCATAAACCTTCCTCTCCTCACGACCTACTCCTTCACGGCTTTTGTGTATGGAGATGCCATAACCTTCATTACAGTTCTTGAGAGTTGTTTCCTCTTAGAGCATAATCTCCTCCTCCGGGTCATCTCCCTGCAGCAGTTCTCTCCCCGACCTACTTCTGGGAGAGCAAATCCTGGGCTGATGCACTTGAGTGATGTTGCTCCCTAATGCTATTACCTGATGTCTCAGCTTGACCTTGAAGTCTCAGCATCTAGTGCAGAGCTGGGGAGTAAGAGACAGTCCCAGGGCCCATGCTCTGCTGGGCACATTTGTCCACGGTGTGTGTGTGTGTGTGTGTGTGTGTGTGTGTGTGTGTTCATGAGTGTAGGTGTCTGTTTGTGGGAACATGCTTGTATGCATGCATGTTCATGGGACTGCATTCATGAAGACACGTGTGCATGCATACATGTGAACATTCTTAGGCACCCTTCCTCAGGCACCATCTACTTGTTTTTGAAATAGGATTTCTCTCTGGCCTTCAACTAGGCCGACTGGCCCGTGAGCCCCAGAGATCTGCCTGCCTCTGCCTCCCTGGCTCTGAGCTAACAAGTGTACCCCCCAAACCCTGGCATGTTTGCTTGGATTCTGGGGATTAAAGTGAAGTCTTCTTCGGGCTTCACAGGAAGCGCTTTGCTGATGGACAGAGCCACTATCCCTGCCCCTTCTGTGCTCTGGAACTCGCCCTTGGCGACAAGCCCAGCAGTTTGACAGTGGTAGCTCTGTGAGCCATGCTGCAGTCCCCGCTCAGCCCCTCTCTCTTTGGAGCCACGGTTCCATCCCTCTGTCTCCTCAGCCTCCACACAGAGGTCGTCTTCCCTGTAAAGAGGTCGCTCCTGCCGTTCCCTGTGTGGCAGCCGGCATCTGGGCCCTTGAGATCTCTGTCCCCAAAGGGTCTGCCTTATATTCCCTTGTTGCCAAACCTTTGGGTATTTTTCCGGCCACACCTTTGCCCAACTCCCCAGTTCTAGTTCCTTCTCTGGCCCTGTGGTGATGTCTGCATAGCACTGTCCCCCACCCCAAGGATCCCCAATATCTCCTTCACCCAAAACACACCTCAAACTCTCCTTTGTTCTCGTGTTCGGTTCAGTGCCCCATAATCTGCTCCTGGGTAATTTCCTTGACTCTTAAGGTGGGGCTCTCTTTGGAGCAGCTATGGAATCGGCAGGACTGAGCTGGCTGCTCCTGTTAGGCGCCCCCCCCATCTCCAGCAGGGCACCGCAACCCTTCCCAAAAGAAACCTAGGCCGTCTCTCAGTCATCACCCCTTCAAGCCCCACTACCTCCTCTTCCCTATACTCTGTCCAAGGCCATCCCATGGCAGTGTCTTAGCCAGCCTTCCTGTCTTCCCTAACCCCCTCTGGCTCTTTCCTCTTCTTTCCTCCCCAAGGCTGCTGCTGCTCCTGCCATTGCTTCCACTCATGGGGCAGCATGATGTTTAAATAGTTTGTTATAGTTCCAACCTTGAGCTTAGTGCCCTTCATTTAGTGTCTCATAAGTCCCATGACAACCCTACAGGGACTTAAAGATATTTATTTGATATATCAGTGAGCAAAGCTTCAGAAGAGCCATGCCTACTGGCCTCAGCAAGGGACCAGAACTTGGGCGACCAGGAACTGGGTTCTATAGTCCCCTGGCGGAGATGTTTTCCAAAGCCACCATTCTCCCACACCTAAGCCATTCTGCTCATGCAGCCACAGTCTGGGGCCCTGAGTGCTTGGCTGCCGTGTTTAATACATACAATGTCCATTTTCAGGAAGCTAACACCACACAAACGGCCCCTAGCTGGGCTCAGGCCCAATTTCCGACCTTTATCTTTAATCCAAATTTTACACCAAGGGGAGGAGCATTTGTGAAAGTTTTAAACTGGCTCTCCAGGCTGAAGAAAGCCCAGGAGGTAGAGCGCTGGGCTGGCTCTGAGGAAGCCCTGCTTAGGCCAGGTGTGGCCATGCATGCACTCTGAGGTTGCAAGAAGGAGGACCTGCTGCTTAACAAGTTCAAAGCCAGCCTGTGCTACATGAAACCTTGTATCATAAATAAAAGGAGCTGGGCATGGTGATGCACGCCTTTAATCCCAGCTCCCAGAGGCAGAGGCAGGTGGATCACTGTGAGTTCGAGGCCAGCCTGGTCTACAAAGTGAGTCTGGGACAGTCAAGGCTACACAGAGAAACCCTGTCTCAAATAATAATAATAATAATAATAATAATAATAATAATAAAGCTGGCAAGATTCTTTAGTGGGCAAAGGCCTCTGCCATCAAGAAGCCTGACAACCTGAAATCTGTTCCCTGACTCCCTCAAGCTGTCCCCTGACGTCCATCCTTTTGTACCCTGGCACGTGAGAGTGTGTGCACATACACATCAATACAAAATGTATAAAAAAGAGATAGCTAATGCTAACAGATTAACTGTGCTGTGTAATACAGTGTTCTTTATGGTGCTCCAAGGATCAGTTCGGAGGGTGCAGGTGAGCTGCCCAAACAGCCAGTGAACCGCGTGTCCGTCAGGAAGCTGGCCAGCCAACGCTTTCTTGTTGATTAACTGAGTTGCATGTTGCCGTGAAGTCAGTACTCACTGTGAGCTCTGCCCACGTGTGGAGGCAGGAGGAGGAAGAGCCTCCGATCCCCAGAAGCACTTGCCGTCTTTCCCCATGCCTTGCTCGGTTTTTTTCCCAGTCCTCCAGCCTCATCTCAGGCACGATGTGTGATCAGACCTTCCTGGTTAACGTGTTCGGCTCCTGCGACAAATGCTTCAAACAAAGAGCCCTCAGGCCCGTTTTCAAGAAGTCTCAGCAACTCAGCTACTGCTCCACATGTGCAGAGATTGTGAGTTCCATTTTTGTTTCATTTCATTTTTTTATGTTCTCTGTCTTAGAGTGATGTCTAATGCTAGCCTGTGACAGCCAGGTCACAGAGAGTAGGTTTGCAGGATGTGTCCCCAGGCTCCAGGAAGCCGGCTGTGGCTCAAGTGCCTGTCTGGAGTCCTGGCCTGCTTTTTGTCCTAGGCAGTGGAGGAAACACTTGTCACCGCTCCCTCCCCCTCCCCCCCCATCTCCAGAGGCCTGTTTTCCCACCTGTGATGTAGAAATGCTAACAGATTAGCATCCTGGGGCTCTGCAGGGGTCATGTGAGGTCATGGAGAGGCGTCCAAAACACTCCTGGCAAGCAGTTATTCGTGGGGCTAATGATTTTTGGTTCTATCTCCTCTGGGTCTGCGCAATGAGCCAATAAATTAGAAGAAATCCCGGTAGATAAACAGTCCCAGGGGACCTGTCTTAGCTGTTTGGCCAGCCTGGCTGATCTTGCCCAGCCTAAACAGAGAGCAAAACTAAAGTCCACCACTCCTGAGCCCACCTGCTGGGCAGGGAAGAAACTGGACTGGACTGGACTGGAAAGAAATCCTGACTTCTTTTTTCAAACTACCTCCAATCTTGCCTTTGCCAAAGGTGGCTATTTCCAGGCTTCAGATCACCACCGAAAAGTGTACTCAGCCTTGGGAAACAGTGCCTGTCTCAGGCTAGGCACAAAGCTGTGGCTCACTGGAGGCCCCCATCTGGTAATGCACCCTCGCCTGGTACCCGAACACTCAGAACACGCGTGGTAAACATATGTGTAGCCCAAACACCCATACACATAAAATAAAATAAATACAAATTTAGGGCTATAGTGAAAATGTTTTGTTTTATGGGTATCGGAGGCTTTCCTGCGTGTGTGTCTGTGTACCATGGGAATGCCTGGTGGAGCCAGAATAGGGCAGCGAGTTCCCTGGAGCTGGCATTACAGAGGGTTGTGAGCCGCCAAATGGTTGTTGGTAATCTAACATGGGTTCTCTGGAATAGCATCCAGTGTTAGCCACTGAGTCATTGCCCTGGCTCCTTGCTTTCTATAAATGCACACTTTACATACATACATGTACTCAGATAGCCTAGTCATACATTCATTTAATAAGCGAACGTTAACTCAGCTGTCCCCATGTGCCAGTGTTCTGCTAACTCTGAGGATAAATGACGGACAAAGTGCCGGGTATGGCGGTGTTTGGAGGCAGGTGGAGCACTGTGACTTCTGGGCCAGGCTGCTCTACAAGAGGAGTTCCAGGGCAGCCAGGGCTACAGACAAAGACAGGGACAAAGACAGAGAGACACACATGAAAGAGACAGAGACAGAGACAGACAGAATAAAGATGGATAGCCCTCTAGTGGAGTGAAAGGAGAAGGGGTCTGGCAGGGAAGTGGCCTAGAGTACCCTGCACAGCATCTAATTCTCATAAAATCCCTGGGGTGCAGACGTTAGGAAATAGATGTTCCAGATAGGGAGATGGAGGCTTCCATAATCTTACATAAAAGACAGCTATGTATACATTAATACAAATTCCTTCTCAGACTGAAGAGACACACACAAGCACACACACACACACACACACACACACACACACACACACAGGAGAGTAGGCCAGCACTGGAGACTGCTTCCACACTGTTCTGTCCAGAATTTGCAAATTTGGTCCTCTTTCCATCCTAAACGTCGTAGGAAAGGAAGGAAGCCTAAGTGCCTGTTGGTGAACCCAAACTGCCTGGATCCAACACCTACCCTTAGTGCCTATTCCTCATCTGTAGTTTGGGTGCTGGGAAGAGGGAGTGTCTGAGATTCCTTTCAGAGCGACTCCGGTGAGCCTCAGAAGAGTCACCAAGGAACCTAGCCCCTAGCTGGAGAGGAGCCACTGAAATCAGCAAATTCTCAAGTTTGATGAAAGATAAGCAAGCCTGCATTCCAGAGGAGAGGACCCCCCTGACCCCAGCAGAGAGACCCCTGCCCCTTCCAGGACCCCGGCAGTCAGAACTCACTCTTAAAAGAATGTTTCGGACTAGCGGGTTGCGGGGCAGGTGTAGGAAGCCTCCTGCCCGCTAAAGTCCCCAGAATGCAGACAGACAGACAGACAGAGACAGAATAAAGATGGGCCATGGATAACCCTCTATTGGATAACCCTCTGGGCTGTATGGCTTCGACTTCACTAGGCTTCCTTGGAGCCAGGAGAGTTGGGGGTCAGTGCTTGGTCTCTGAGCTCCACTTTCTCCTAGCCTCCCACCCCGACCCAGCCCCACCCACCATCAGTCCCCCGTGACCCCCTTTCCACCCCTACTCTCGGATGCCCTGGCATAGCCCCGCCTGGTTCTCAGGGAGGGCTCGGTGGGCGGAGCCAGGGAAGTCTGTCCCCGCAGAGGTCGCGTCATCGCCCAGGGGGCGGGGCCAGGGCGGCGTTCGGGGTCGCGGAGGCTGCTGCTGCGCCCGCCCTCCCGTCGGGCCCCCTCGCCGGCTCACGATCTTCTTTGCTCATCTCTCCCGGCTGCATCCCGACGAAGATGGCAACCGATGGGCTGCACGAGAACGAGACGCTGGCGTCGCTGAAGAGTGAGGCCGAGAGCCTCAAGAGCAAGCTGGAGGAGGAGCGGGCAAAGCTGCATGACGTGGAGCGTGAGTGCGAGCTGGGGGGTGGAAGGGAAGCCCTCGGCCCGAGAGTGGGCCCGACCCTCCGAGGGGCTGACGGACCCGCGTGGGACCGGTCCCCCCCACCCCGCGCCCCGCTCGGGGTGGGAGGATGCCGAGCCCCTCCCAGGGGCGGGTGGAGTGGCGCAGACAGCAGGTGTAGGCGCCGCTGGGAGGAACCGCTTTACTGTTCCTCTTTGGGCTTCTCTGCCCGTCAGGTCCTTCCTCCGCGTGGATTTCGAAGCTCCCTTTCTTATCTCTCCACTGTCCTTGGGGCAGGGAGCAGGATGGCGGAGGGAAGCAGATACGCCTTCTGCATCCTGGGTTGCAGTAGGCCCTATTAGTAGCCTTTGGTGGATGCCACGGTTGACATAAAAAGGGCCAATGCCGTGTAAATACACTTAGCAGCAAGCCAGCATCGCAGTTCAGAACAGGGCCAGGACTCTTGGCCAGAGCTCTGAAGAGGGACCCGGCTTGGGCAGTGGTGTTACCCGCTCTCCCAGGCCTGCCAATCCCCCCCCACACCCGCCACCACCACCACCTCCACCACCGTACACACACACACACACACACACACACACACACACACACACACACACGGTGCCTTTCCAGGATCCTTCTGTGTGGTTTACAGACATGTCCAGATGTAAGTAGTTAAATTGAGACTTATTTTTCTGGTAACAGGATCAGGCCTGGTATAGCTGCTTGGTGCTTTGAGGGACCCGGGCCCTTCCACATCTTAGACCATTGGCATTTATGTACCCAAGATGACTGCCACCGCTCCAGACGTTGCCTATATATCCAAAGCGGGAAGAAGGGAGAGTGTGAACAGCCGGCTCTCTTCTTTCTCAGGAAGGAAGCAAAACTTTTCCCAGGATTCCTCTCTTCCCAACATTTCTATTGTATTTCATTGGCCTGACTAGGCCATGTGGCCCCTGCGAGGGAGTCCGGAGAAGGGGGAGCCAGGCTCAGCACATTGCCATCCCAAAGTTGAGGAGAAATGGGGAGTATGTATCGGAGGCAGGGCATGGGTTCTCTCCTTCCCTTTCCAGAGCCTTGTACACTGCCGAGGGCGATGTTGCCTCCTAGAGCCTCGGCTTTCTCCCTTTGGCAGCTGAGGAAGCTGAGGCATTTCTTAGCCCTGTGGCTTGAGCATTCTTTCTGAAAGCCAACACAGGTGGCCCTTGTGACATGCGCCCCTCACTCTAGCACAGCCGTGCTCACACACAGGGAGAATCTTATCTTGCCTCTTCCTGACTCTGTCCACTCTGACCACAGTCTCCCCTGGGTCCTTAGGAATCCTGGCTCTCTCCTGTACCTCCTGTCCTGTCTTCTGTGTCTTCTCTGGCACCAACCGAGATACTTTAATCAGCTTCAGAAAGTCTTTCCAAGGGACCCTGCCTCTGGCTCTCCGGTCTCCTCCTCAGCTCTGGATGGCTCCACCTCATTTCTCCTCCAGAGGCTGCTGGAGAGAAGGCACCAAGCGACCTCTGTGCCCAGTGGCTAAGGTACCCCTCCAGGATCTTTAGCTCTCAACCCTGGCAACTGTCAGATGCTCTCCATTGTGTGGAGGTCTCTGTCCTCCCCACCTCTTACTTCTTCCACAGAAAATGGAAGGTAGAAAGCTAGCCCCTGAGTTCATAGACCAAACTCCCCAGCACACCTGACCCTCCCGTCTAGGGTCAGCGTCTTCTCACCCCTAGTCTCAGGATCCCCCCTGCCACCTCATCTTTAGTTTTGCCTCCATCTCTCTGTTTCCTGCTTCTCACTTTCAATAGACAGACAGACACACACACATACACAAACACACACACACACCCCTATCTTTTACTCAGACAGTTTTCCAGCCCCTGTGTGTCAGGCTCTGCTTGACCCTTGGAGATGCTGCAGTGAACGAATCATGAGCGTTCCCTCAGAAGGCTTCGGCCCAAAGCTGGGAGTCAAGTGTTCATAGGTAAAATGAGTGGTAGACGAGGTGTGAGCTCTGGATAGTAGAGGGGGAGGGGGAAGGGGGAAAATGGGCTGTGGGGAGGCTCAGAAACTTCAGAGACCGTGACCCTGGGGACCCAGGCTGCTAATCCCAGAGAGGACCTTTGAATTCGCACTCCTTGGGAAGAGCGGTTGCAATAACACAGCAGCGGGGGCGGGGAACATGTTGGGGGGGAAGTTGCGATAGTGAGGCGAAGCTGAGATGGGGAGTATGTTTGATACTGTCCTGAGGGGAAACTGAGGCTGTGTGTGGGTGGATAGGCATACTCTGGGGCAGAGCAGGAGATGAGGTTACAGTGGGGAGGCCTTTGGGGCCTGGTGGGATATAATGAGGTCTTGAGTGCTGTGTGTGTGTGTGTGTGTGTGTGTGTGTGTGTGTACATGTGTGTGCATGTATGTATAGAGGCCTGAGGTCAACCTGAGGTTTCATTCCTCAGAATACTGTCCACCTTGGTTTTCTGAAAAGTCTCTCACTTTTACCTAGACCGAGTAAGCCAGGCTGGCCAGTGAGCTCCAGAGGTCCTCCTGGCTCTGCCTCCCTGGCATTGAGATTACAAGCATGAGCCACTACACCAACTTTATTTACACCAGGTCCGGATTTGTGTGCCATCCCCCACAGCCCTAGGACTTGGGCTTCTGAAAAGCCTGAGTGAACCGAATCACCGGCCGAATCACCGGCATGTTTGTTTTTCAGTTTTTTAAACTATTTTTCAATTTTTTATTTGGGTATGTGCAGTCCTGCAGAACACAGAAGGCTGGAGTGGCCCTATTAAGATTAAGTCAATACAACTTTCCAGTGGAGCCAGTGTGGTGGCACAACAGGTGGCCAAAGCCTAAGGACCGTAGGACCCACGTGCCTAAAGGAAAAACAGACACCTGTGGGTTGTCTTCCGAGGTCCACATATGACACATGCATACACACACACACACACACACACACACGTGAATAAATAAGTGTAATTTTAAAAGAAACTTAAAGATGAATGCAAAATCAGTCCGGAGCTACACCTCAGTTGGTGGAGGGCTTGTCTAGATTATGCAAGGCCTGGGTTCCATTCTCTGCCCCTCATCAATCAGGCCTGTAACCCCAGCACTTGGGAGGTTGAGGCGAGAAGATAAGAAGAAGGTCGAGGTTATCCTCAACTACCTAGGAGTTTGAGGCTAGCCTGGGCTGCATGAGGCCCTGTTTAAAAATAAATATGTAAGTCAGTATTTTTAAGTCAGTGCAACAGCTGGAGATGAGAAACAGGAGGGGAATGAGCGATTCCTGATCCACACCCTGTCCTTGGTCCCAGCGCCCTCTCCGTAGACATCATTCCTAGCCAGATCCTGGGTCAGCACAGCATGTCTGAGTAGCTCATATGGCTACAAGCAGGGAGACAGTCTTGCCTCAGTCACACAGCTGGGAGTCCCTGTCTCCCCAGCCTCCTGCAGAGTTCCTTTTCCGGGAAGCCTCCCACTTCAACCCCCACGGCTGATAATCCACTGCCGGGGAGGGCAGCCCCTGCTTCACGTTACAATCACACGGCTGAGGCTTGTGTTAACCTCCTGTTTACACCACGCCGCACAGACCTCCGCAGTGTGAGGCAGTCAGAAGTCTAAATGGGTCCACAGGTTCAGAGGCTCTGGGGCGAGCCACTCCCTACCTCCACATCTTTAACATACTGGTTTCTGCAAACACCCTTTTCCCGTATAAGGTGACGTCGGCAGTTTCTAAAGACGCCATGGGTTTAGCCTGTCAACAGCCCCCGGACCAGGAAGGGTCACCTTCTTCAGCCTCAGACTCCAGGTGCATAGAGCATTCTTTCCCACCCGTTCTAGATGAGAAAGCCTCTAAGACTGGGGACAGCAGAGGGCAGTACTGAGGCTGGCAGTGCCAAGGTGGCTGGGGGAGCTAAGGAGTGTTTCTGGTCCATGTCTCACTCTTCTAGAGAGCAGAGGGTTTATTATTATTATTATTATTATTATTATTATTATTAAAATAGCAAAGTATTTTACAAAGGGTAAATATTGGACAGTATTCCACAGTGGTCTAGTCAGCACAGAATGTCTGTAAGGATGTCCGTAAGGGCATTTGGGGTGTGGAAATGTTTCTCTTCAAGACCCATCACTGCATGTGCTAGGAAGGACTGAGTTTTGGGTGGCGTCAAAACAACCGGAGGAAGGTTAGAGTCTGCAAGTCAGAGTGAGGAATGATCTGCAGGGCTGGCTGGCAGCGGAAAATGCTGGCCGGTCGCAGCACCCTGGGCTGTGGGAGCCTTACACAGAGTCCCAGCTCCTTTGAGACAGCTACTGATTTTGTTAAGGAACAAAACTGCCAACGCAAATTGATATCATTTCTCATAAATCCAGACGCCATTGGGGTTAATCACGGGATTTACCAGTCAGGGGTGTTGACTTTTCTGTCTGTTCTAAGCATGCTTTTGTGAAAGGTTTTGTTACCCTTCAACGCTCTGTGGCTGGAGCTCTGTACTAATCTGATCTCATGGCTTAGGGGAAAAATCTAGACAAAACCATACTCTAGACAGTCCTGAAGCAAATGTGTCCTTTGCTTTTCCATGTGTTGAGGTAAAGCTGCTGCCCTGCCAGCCGGCCTCCTGCCTGCTGTTCTGCCCTCTGCTGCCTGGAGAGGGAGCAGAGAGCCAGTCTGCCTTTCATTCCCTGCCCTCTTCGCTCTGCGGTCGGTCATAGCTTGGAGCATGCTCGCTAGGGGAAGTGTTTCCAATGGATCCTGGCAGTGTCCAGTCACTGTAGGGCAGTTAAAGCAAAAGAGGGGGGTCTTTGTAGCCCCCCCTGCAGGCACCTCTTTCCATGTTTTGATATCCCTCGCGGCTTGCTTTTATGTTTATAATTTTTCAAGAGCTCTTGGGATTGTATTAAATGTAATTGAGACACATTTTACACTTAACCCAGTAGTTAGCTCCTGCTGTTATGTACAGGAGAAACTGTTTTGTGGAGAAAGCGGAGAGACCCACTGATCTGGCAACCTCCCATATGGTGTTCTCTATAGGGTGTCTCCTATGCCTGAATGTCCTTGTCCTTGAGTTTTCAGAGACTCGCAGCCACCTTGCGTGAAGTTGATCCCATTCTTGAAGGTGTGTATACCCATTCTCAGGGGCTGAAGTGTGTGTACTGAAAGCCCTTAGTGCTTCTGAGGTTTGGCTTCCTCACCTGTAGAAATAGAGCTTTAAAACTGTGTCCTCACCAGGCGGTGGCAGAGCACTCCTTTAATCCCAGCACTCAGGAGGCAGAGACAGGCGGGTCTCTGAGTTCGAGGCCAGCCTGATCTACAGAGTGAGTTCCAGGACAGCCAAGACTACATCGAGAAACCTTGTCTTTAAAAAAAAAGGTGTGGTTGGGGGAGGACTGGAGAGATGGCTCAGCGGTTAAGAGCAATGTTTGCTCTTCCAGAGGTCTTGAGTTCACTTCCCAGTAACCACGTGGTGGCTCATAACCATCTATGATGGGATCTGATGCCCTCTCCTGTCATGCAGGTGTACATGCAGATAGAGCACTCTGTACATGAAAATACATAAGTAAGTAATCTTTACAAAAAAAAAATTTAATGTGTCCTCAAGCTGTTGTATGAAACCCTCTTCCTTCCCAGGCCCAGTGCAATAATGGGGGGGTCCAAATACATCAAAAGGCTTGACACATGTGGTAGCACGTGTGTGAGGGAAGGAGGGTCCCGCCTCTCTTCCTTACCCAGTTCTTATGCCTTCTTTAAATTCAGGCTCTCGTGGCATTGCCTCTGATGACCTGCCAGCAAGTAATCCATAGCACCCAGTGGCTCCCTGACTTCGTGTGATAGCTTTAGTCCCTGTCACACTACAGAGTGCTTGGTACCTGGGTGTTTCCGGTGTTGGCTAGTTCTAGGCCATGAGCCTCCTGAGATTAGGGACAACCTTTTTCTTCTACCGAAGTATTTGGCACAGCACCTAACACCCAGCTAGGCACTTCTGTCTCCCTCTCGGAGCCCCAGCTTCTGGGTCTGACTGTGCTGGTCCCAGAATCTTCAGCAGTAGAAGCTGCATGGGCCCCAGCCGGGCAGAAAGGCAGTGAAGACAGTGGACACCCTGGACATGGGTCAGGGAATGGGCTCCTTTGCGTCAAAGTTGAGGCTGCTGCAGGCTCATCTGACATAGAGGGACCGCAGATGGGGGATACAGCAAATACTGTGATCTCTGCAGAGATCTTTCTGGGAAAGAGCAGAGGCTCCTCATTGGTCTCCCTCCCTGGTGTCATCACTACCCCCGCTGCAGCCAGGGGCAGCCACAAAATGATAGACACGTGTCAAGAGTGGTGACAGACAACAACTGTTTCAGGCGTGCCAACATTACATTGCTGTGCTCTCTGTGACGTGTTTCCCTGCTGTCCCTGAGTACATCACACCTTCAGGGCTCGGTGTTTGCCTTCCTCACTGAGCATGCCCACTGAGAGCCATTCTCTGAGCTCAGACATAACCCTAAAGCGCAGCCTCCTGTCGTCTGGAGAAGCTCTCTCGTTTGGCAAGTGTGCGCTCTGCGCCAGGTTTGAGGGATTGAGAATGGATCAAACCATCAAGAGGAGAGGTAGCTTGCCAGAAGGCAGACGGCTGTGTGGCCAAGACATGGCTTCAGCCCCTCCAGTTGGCTCAAGCGGAACACACCACTGTCTTCCTGAAGCTCGCCTGCCGGCCGAGTTGCTGTTAGCATTCCTGTTGTAGAAATCAGTGTGTTCCTCACTGCTTTAAAAATAATTTATCATATTCTGGAGGAACAGTCTGTCAGAAGGCAATGGCGAAATCATACCTGCCCCAGCCCCACAAATACATATTTAGCTCATTTCCAATTTTTCTTTTATTTCCTGGTATTTAATTTCTGTAATTCTTTAATTCAGTGCTTGCAAGATTTGGCAGGTCAAAGCAGGAAGGAGTGGGTTGGGAGTGAGTCCGTGTGGGAAGGGAAGGCACGAGGAGAAAAGATAATTGATAGTTGCGATGTGTTAAAATTAGACTTATATAACGAGGGCCTTCTTTCTCCTAGTCGGTGAGATGTCTATCTTGTTTTTTTTAAGAGGGATGTTGGAAAGCCAAGCTTTCCCTAATGCTGAAGCAAGAGGAGCTGCAATGGTATGGGCATGGGGTTTATTAAGCAAAGAACTACAGAAATGGCTCAGGGGTTAAGAGCCCTGGCTGCCCTTCCGGAGAAGCCTGACTTAGCTCCCAGCATGCACGTGGTAGCTCACCAGTCCAGCTCCAGGGGATCTGCTGCCCTCCTCAGGCCTCTGGGGACACTTGACTTGGTGCACATACAAATTCGCAGACAGATAGTCATACATAAAATAAAAAATAAATCTTTTAAAGGGAATTAAGTAGGACATGCTTCCTCCTGGTGGAGGCTTGTGTAAAAGGCCTGTAAGAATTCAGAAAATGGAGCCTGTTCTTTAGCTTTTTTCACGAGGCCTGTGTGCATCTGTGGGAGACGGGTGGTGTGGCCTTCGTGGAGTAACCACTCAGCATTTCAGTGGGAGCCGCAGCATGAGCGCTGAGCAGTGGCACGGCGATTTGTACTGTACAAGAGCTTTTACAGTTGAGCTTTTCTCTGAGTATTTTCCCTTTGTTTGTTTGTTTGTTTGTTTGTTTGTTTGTTTGTGGGCCAGGTTCTCACTATATAACTCCAGTTGCCTTCACACTCACAGAGATCCTCCCGCCTCAGCCTCCTGAGGGCTGGGATTACAGACCACCACACTGACAGAGTTGGGGTTTTATAGGGACTTCTTTGCATGCCTTTGTTCTTTCTTCTCAGGGGGCACTAAAGGGAGTCAAGCTCTCTTGGAGAAAAGACTGATTTCTTGGTTAGCATAGGGCAACACGCCCAAACTGGGAGCTCCCAAAGATGATGAGATGTGACAGGAAGCCTTGAGAACCTTTGAACTTTGGAGTAAAGCACAAAAAGGCCAAGAATGTTGCTCAGTGGCAGAGTACTTGCCTGGCACACCCAGGGTTGAAGGTGTGGCTTAATGGTAGTGTGATTGCCTGGCACTCACGAGGCCTTGCGCTCACTCCCAGCATGGGTCAAAAGAAGTAATAGAAACTGATTATGGCCCGGTGAATACAGCAGAATCCACAAAGCCCACACTGCTGTCAGTAGCGAATCATTCAACCAAGAGCGGAAAGCAGCCACTGGGTGAGCTTAGGAAACTCATCAGTCGCCAACCACCAGTGCGGTAACCGGGCTGTTAGTGCATGGTACCATGAGGTTGTCGGAGTTGGAGGAACAGCACCATAATTATGTGTCACGATAGAAGGTGGACTACCTTCACCAAGTGGCCAGAATTGCCATCAGCTGCAGAGGGACAGATATAGCAGAGGGTAGCTTGTGCCTCTGGAAAGTCACGTTGTCTCCCAGTGGGGTTCCTGACAAGTGTGCCTGGGTGGAACCTCACGGTGAGGGCGCACCAGACAGGGACTGAAGGGCTCCAAAGGATGTGGTGAGTGATCTTAAATGTACTCTTGCTGTAAAGGGTGTTGTTGGGGAGCGTACAACAGGGCCTGTACACTAGCAGGCATTGGTTCCCTGATGTGGCTCGCTGGACTGTGGTTCTGTAAGACAGTTCTTCGGACTCAGAGAGGCGGTAAGAGCGCAGGAAGGGAGGCAGAGAGCAGTACCTCCCAGCTGCCGACCACAGTGGGGAGTCCCTGAGCCCCGCAGACCTCCAGGCTCCCATCAGCTTCACGGTGGACTCTTCATTCCCTCACTGTTACTTGACTAGCGTCAGCCACACCTCTCTAAGCACGTGAGCAATTTCTTGGCCTCGGGAAAAGAACACAGGTCCCGCCACTGAGAGAATGTTGTGTGGAGCTCTGGGAGCACAAGCAGTTCTGTCCAGACTTTTAGGAGCTTGTCAGCAACCTCACACATGCATCATTTGCTCAGGGCTTGTCTGCTGATTCCTGCAGCTCTCATCATGCCCCAGGCCTCTGCTAGGGCCAGAGACAGTTAGATACAGCACCTACTGCCAGGTGGCAAGGTGCAGAGTGTGGGACAGTTTTTACAAAGTCAGTTTCTCTTGAGCGTAGAAAGGCGGTGGAGGCTGGGTATGGTTCAGTCGGTAAAATGCTTGTCATAGAGCATGTGCTTGTAACTGCAGTGCTGGAAGGCAAACAGGAGGATACGTAGCCAGCCCACCTCTCCTGGTTGGTGAATTCTAGGCCGAGTGAGAGACCCTGTCTCAAAGACGTAGACATTCCTGAGGATGGCACCTGAGGTTGTCTTCTGGTATGTACACAAGACACACACACACACACACACACACACACACAAAAGAAATGAAAGGTAAAATCTTCACATCCCGGCCTGGCACCCAGCAACTTGTATGGATTTGTATGATCCAAAGAGTCTGTGGGAGTCCCGCTATCTGCCCGTCACATGGTGACAGCCGCCATGCTGTATTGTTGGCTCCGCCCATGTCTCAGAGCCAAGGGAAACATCCAAGGGCTTTAGAAATATGAAGCTGGTTTGATAGGCTTGCAACACACACATACAGAAATACTTTGAGCACTGTCGGGTCTTAAACCCAAAAGAGAGCCCCCACGCAGCCTGTACTCTCCAGCCATGGAAGAAAGCTTTGCAAGGCCGGAGAACAAGATGAAAGCCTCTGGGGAGACAAAGGCTTTCCTGGGCCTACTGGCGCTCAGAGCCAGGCCCTGCCTGACGGGCCCTGGGTAACTGATCTTGGTGTTGTCCTTGCAGTGCACCAGGTGGCCGAGCGGGTGGAGGCCGTGGGCCAGTTTGTCATGAAGACCAGAAGGACCCTCAAAGGCCACGGGAACAAGGTCCTGTGCATGGACTGGTGCAAAGACAAGCGGAGGATTGTGAGCTCCTCACAGGTACTGTGTGCTTGGCTACCCCTTCCCACCTGCCCTACAGCCTGAGTGGGTTTCTGATCACACGGCTAAGGAAGGAAGAGCCGTCCCGCCCACCGGCTCCTGTCTCTTCTGCATGACTTTGCTTACTCTCCTAGGGATGTGACTTAGCAAAGACGTCCCCTGCAGCATTGGAGGTGTGAGCATTAGAGCCCTTGTCTGGCATGCGCTGTGCCTTTTGGGGCTGTGCAGGGGGGTCCCCGTCACAGGACATTCAGACGCTCTGCACCCTGCGGAATGTCACTGATTTCGAATTAGTGATAAAAGAAATACTGTCTAGCCTGACTCCTTTAAAGAAACATTCAAGATCATTTCTCTCTTAGCATGTTACAAGGTCTCATTTGTAAATGAACCCAATTTTAAAAGCCTGTCCCTACCTCAAGGGGACTTAAATGATTGAGATTCTGCTAATGGCCTCCTTCCTTCCTTCCTTCCTTCCTTCCTTCCTTCCTTCCTTCCTTCCTTCCTTCCTTCCTTTCTTTCTTTCTTTCTGTGTATTTGGCTTTTCGGTTTTGTTTTGTTTTTACAGGGTCTCACTATGTAGTTCTGGCTGTCCTGGAAATTGCTCTGTAGACCAGGCTTTTGTTGAACTTAAAAAGATCCACCTGCTTCTTCGTCCTGAGTGCTGGGATGAAAGGTGTATGCCACCGTGCCCGGTAGTTTATTAATCCTCACTGTGTTTAATAAGAAGAAGTTTAATGTAGCTGTTTGAAATGTATAACTTCCTGCTTAGCTTGCAGCTTATTTCTTACATCTTACAATTTCCTGCTGCATCGATGCATAGCACGTCACTCCAACACTGAGGTAACAGATTCAGCCCCGCGGCCCAGCACCTGCCCGGCAAGCACAAAGCCTTGGGTTCCATCTCCAGCACTGACATAACTTACCCATGATTTAAGCAGCCTGGCACAAGGCCGTGACATATCACGGGGTTTCTGGAGCCGAACAGCTGGGCATGGGTTCTTAATCAACTCTGAGGTTACCAGAGAGGTGGGTGTGGCCACAGCCGGCAGACTGCGTGACGGAGGTGTGCGCTCTGTCAGGCTGCCTTGTTCACGTGGCTATTGGCTGCGCCTTTGTTTCTTGCCATGTGAACCTTTCCATGGTTTTCTGCTCACGACTTGGTAACTGACCTCCTTGAAGAGCCAATGACCCAAGCGTGGGAAACGGAAACGTTTTGTGACCTAGCCTTGGAACTGGCACTCTGTCCTCTCTGTTCTATTGTATTGGGCATATAGAACAACCCTGATAAAATGAGGAAGGAAACTGACTTCCACAGCTTAATACTTTGTATGTGAGTTTTTAGGCTAGGTATCATTCTAGTTAGGTTTCTATTGCTGTAATAAACCACCACTGCGACCTTGGGGAAGGACAGGGTGCTTCAGCTTACATGTTCGAATCAAAGTCTACCATGAAGGGAATACAGGGCAGGACATGAGCCGGGAGCCAGGAATTGCAGCAGCGGCCAGGAAGGATCACTGCTTACTGGCTTGCTTCTCGACTCGGGCCAGCTCCATGCTGTGCCTGCTGTCCTTGCTAGTTGTTCCATGGTACTGGCATCCCCAAAATGTTGTGTCTCTGCTACAACTGAGCTGCACCCTCACCGGTAGCCTCTTCTCGGCTCTCTTCAGGAGCTCTAACCTGGCTGCACAGTGGCAAGCCTTAACTTCCCTTTATGATCCGATCCCTTCAATCCTGGGCTGGTCTTTTCCAATGGCCACTCCATCGGGGACTCCAGCCTTACCACACAGCGCCAAGCCTCAGCTGCTCCCCATGGCCCCGAACCAGTGCCTTCAGAACCAGTACCGCCTGAGTGACTCTTCCACATTACCAAGTTTGGCTGCCAGCATGAGGTTCAGCCTTGACAGCATCTGGACCCCAGCCCTCCAAGTGCTGACCCTGAGGACACACTTCCCAAAAAGTTCCGTTTCAGTGATGCTGGTCTCTTAGTAATCACCACCAGGCATGGCCACACACACCAGCTGCGACACCAGCGCCTGAGAGGTAGAGGCAGGAGGATCAGGAGTTCAAGGTCATCCTTGGTTCCATGAGTTTAAGAGCAGCCTGGGCCACATGTGACCTTCTCTCAAACAAGCAGAAACCTGTGAACTGAACTCCCTTGGTGTATGCTGTAGATCAGGTTCTTATAATCAATCTGGCTTCTGTCTGGTCCAGCTTTTTCAAAAGCGGGACCCATCTTAATAACCTGTGTAAAGGTGTGAAAGTGTCCAAGTTCTGGGGTGAAGGGATTTGTATTGCTTTTGCAGAGGACCCAGGTTCAGTTCCCATCACCCACTCCAGGTAGCTCACAGCTCCCTACAGTTCCAGCTCCAGGGATGTAGTGGCCTCCTTCGGCCTCCGTGGATACCACACTCACATGCACACACCCACACAGAGATGCGCACATAGACACGTGAGGAAAAAGAAAAAGAAAATGTGCGCGCTCTGGATGGCCTACCTGCTGTGGGGCCTCTGCCAGTGGCTGGCTGAGTGGCACAGTGTTGTTTGTCTGCTGTGTGCCCTGCGTGTCTAAGTCATGCTGCACTTGCTTTTGATTTTGGATCCATAGTATATTTATCACCCGTGCATATTAAAAACACCGAGAGTAGAGCAGAGTTTTGGCTCTCCTGCTTCAGCCGTTATCTTATTTAACTTTTATTTATTGATTAGTTTTGTTTTGCTTTGTTTTGACAAGTCTTGCTTTGTAGGCTAAACTGCCCTCATACTTGCAATGCTCCTGCCTCAGCCTCTTGGGTCCTGAGACTGCAGGCATTTGTCGCCATACCCACAACTTACCATTTTAGAGCATTTCTTTCTAGTCTTTACTTAGTTTTGTTTGTTGTTGTTGTTGTTGTTGTTTTGTTTTGTTTTGTTTTGTTTTTTAAGACAGGGACTCTTCCTCCTATCCCAGGCTGGCCTCAAAATCGCTATGTTACCTTGGATAACCTTGAACTTCTGACCGTCGAACTTCTGACCCTCCTGCCTCCACCCCCAAGTGCTAGGATCACATGTGTGGACCACCACAGCCAGTCCCTGCAGCGCTGAGAACTGAACCCACCCAGGCCTTCAGGCACGAAGGCCAGTGCTCCACCACCTCAGCTACATCCCCAGCCACTCCTGTTGGAGAAGGAGGGAGGCAGGGCCACAGGGCACTTGTGAGCACAATCCACACATCCCTCTCTGCTCCAGAGAGGTGAAGTGCGTGGAAGTGTGGGATGGAGGCTTGTCTTCGTCAGTGTTCTAGCTCTGTGAAGAGACACCGTGACCATGGCAACTCTTATAAAGGAAAACATTCATTGAAATGTGGCTGGCTTCCAGTTCAGAGGTTTAGTTCATTATCGTCATAGTGGCCAACAGGGTAGCATGCAGGCAGACGTGGTGCTGGGAAAGGAGCTGAGAGTTCTCTGTCTTGATCTGTGGGCAGCAGAAAGAGACTGTGCCCCACGCTGGCCAGACCCTGAACCCTCAAAGCCCATTCCCCCACACCTCTCAATAGCACTGATCCCTATGGGCCAAGCATTCACACAGAAGAGTCTGTGGGAGCCATTCCTAGTCAAACCACCACAAGGCTGGAAACACTGACGATTCGGGAACAATCTTTGGACTATGAGCACCCTTCTCCCTTTAACAAAGGAAATTAGTCACCCAATGAGTGGGAATAGGGTTTGGGGGTGGAGGTGAAGTCTCTGCGGGTATGTGGGCGCCTGGCAAGTCCATCAGCTTGTGGAACATCATTTAGTTCAGTGAGACTTCAGAGCGCACAGCAGGTGGGCGGTGGGGAAGGGCAGGCAGTGAGGCAGGGGAAACGCCCACAGTGAGTGAGTGTCCACCGTTAGGGAGTGTGGGCTCCTGGTGCACAGGACCCTCAAGTGCATCTGCAGAGCCCTGTTGTATTGTGAACGATTGCCCTTCCTAACCCCGCCCCTGCATCCTGTTTAGACACCTAGGCAGACATTAGACCGGATGTGACAGAGAAGGCCTCTGTCGCTTTAACTGCAGACCTCACTTCTGCCCTCTCGGCATTTTCCAGGGTCTGTCGGTGCACTGTTCACCATTACTTCCGAACGCTTGGTGCATGCCTGCAATCGAAGCACTCGGGTGAGAGCAGGCAGATCTAGTGTTCAAGGTCATTCTCAGCTACGTATCCAGGTCTAAGCCAACCCAAGCTACGTGAGACCCTGTCCAATAGAAAAAAAGTATCTGAGTCTTGCTATCTCTCATTCAAGCTAGACAAGAAAAAAAAAAAGTAAAGCAGAGAACTGACTGGAGAACCCAGCCCCAACTCCATCACTGCCCTTTATTCACAGGCCGGTGGGAGGGGCTTACTCATCCTGGATTCCCACTGACTCCCCTTGCTGCCCATGAGGACCAGGCGCTCTGGGGACTTCTAGGTTGTTGCGGGTAAGAACATACTGCCAAGTGCTGACCCCTTAACTGTGGTTTCTTTCCTCTCCAGGATGGGAAGGTGATTGTGTGGGATTCCTTCACCACCAACAAGGTGAGGTTTCTTTCCCAGACACATCCTGGGCCTTGGGTTTCCAGCCTAACTCCCCTCCAGAGCCCACAAACAGCCATGGAAGCAGCAACTCTGCCAGCACCCCAGCCCCACCCCCTAGAGGACCATGATCCCAGACCCCAGATAGGGCACAGCGAGAGAAACCTGTCAAACCCTCATGAGTGATGTGTCCTGTATTCTGAGTGAGAACGGGAAGGATCAAAATTCTGTCTTCTCTCCCCTCTCTGGCTGAAGTGAGCACTTGGCAGCTGGGGTAGGAAGGGCAGGCGCGTCAGACAGACAGAGCAGTGGTGTGGGGAGGTGTGAGTCCAAAGCGAGAGCACTCTTGGCGAAGGTAAGGTCTAAGGTTAGACCGTCTCCATAAGATAAAGACCAAAGCTCTCAACACAGGTAGGTTAGGCTCACCAGCATCT
Organism: Meriones unguiculatus; assembly: GCF_030254825.1. Taxonomy (NCBI): domain Eukaryota; kingdom Metazoa; phylum Chordata; class Mammalia; order Rodentia; family Muridae; genus Meriones; species Meriones unguiculatus. Next base: position 13,599,702 of record NC_083354.1, on the reverse strand, counting down.
GTACAAGACCGTGCTGTATGAGCTGAGGGTCAGGGTCTGTCTGGAACGGCAGGCTCATTTCTCCCTGTGGGAAGAGAGACCCCAGTGCATAGTCTACTTTCTTAAACATGTTAGTAGACGTGTCCAGCAGCTGAAGCATGTCCTGGTCAGGTGAGGGCCATTTTCCAGGGCAGAGTCACTAACAGTCAGGCCCCTGGCAAATGACCACAAGAAAAAAAAAGTGAAGTAAAATATCGCTGTTTCTTAGATTTGGTTGGTACTGGAAGGCCGAGTCCCCTTGTCAGCGTGAGGCCCACTTCCTTCCCTTGTCGCTGCCATGTAAATGGTGACAAGCCAGCGAGGACTCTGGTGTTTTTGTTTTGTAAAACCTCAGACAATAAGGAAGTGCCTGTCACTCATTCCTGATTGGTGCTGACATTTCAGGAGCATGCGGTCACCATGCCCTGCACGTGGGTGATGGCTTGCGCTTACGCGCCATCGGGATGTGCCATCGCTTGTGGGTAAGTTTTAGCCACAAAATGCTGTTCCGCTTTGTATAGGCAAATGTCCTAAAGTCCAGACAATCCAAAACGTTTCTGCTACAGGCCCGGACTTTCTATCCGTGAAAAACAATAAAGTCCAGGGTAATAGTAATAGCGGCCCTTAGTAATAGCTGGCCACAAGATGTCCTGAACAAGAAACAGTCGTCAGAGGTCCAGGGAGATGGCTCAGTGGATAAATGAATGTAAGGACCTGAGTCGAGAACCCATCACCCACATGAAAAGCTGGACAGAGACCCTCAAGATGGCTCAGAGAGAAAACGTGCTTGCCGTGCAAGCTGACGACACGTGTCCAATCCCTGGACCCCACTGTGGAAGGAGAGAACTGACTCCTGAAAGTTGACCTCTGACCTCCATGTGCATGCTGTGCCGCATTCCTCTCTCTCACACACTAACAACAGTACTTTTTCAATTAAAACATTTAGATTTATGTCATGTGTGTGTGTGTTTGCCTGCGTGTACAGGTGTGCAGTGTGCCAATGCCTGATACCCACGCAGGTCAGTGGGAGGCACTGGATCCTCTGGAGCTGAAGCTACAGAGGATTGTTGGCCAGCACGTGGGTACGGAGAAAGGAACCTGGGTCCTCTGCAAAAGCCACAAGTGCTCCTTAAAAAAAAAAAATCACTTTCTAACAGTTTTGTAGATATTTTGCATTTGCTATTTTTTGCTTATTTAATTTTATTATGAGTGTTTGCATGATCTATGCATTGCATACCTGCCTGGTGCCCTCAGAGAGTTACAGCTGGTTGTGAACTTCCATGTGGGTGCTAGGATCAAACCCAGGTCCTCTGTAAGGGCATCCAGTGCTCTTAGCCACTGAGCTGTCTCTCCAGATGTTAGGTCCTTAGCTCCTTGGCTCCTTGTTAGCTGTCAGGGAACCCTTGCTAATCTCAGCTGTGACAAAAGACACAGCTGGTGCCTAAGGAATATTCTTATTTGGGGCAGACGTGAATGTGCACCTTGATCTATTTAGAAGCAGAATGCCGTGTTTGCATTCAGACGGTTCTGCATTCACTCCCACACACTTGACATGCGGTTTGTGAATCTGAGGAAAGGAGTTTCCAAATTCCTATTTGTGGGTTTGATTCAGTTTGACTGTGGATTAGAAGGTCTTAAGAGGAAAGATTGCAGTGTAAGGCACTGCTGAAGAAAAGCATTTGCGCAGCCAGTTTAAAGGAAAAAAGGATGCGTCTCCCCTCCTTCCATGCTGACCTCTGGTTCCTCTGTCTCCTGTGCTAGTGGGCTGGATAATAAGTGTTCCGTGTATCCACTGACATTTGACAAAAATGAGAACATGGCCGCCAAGAAGAAGTCTGTCGCTATGCACACCAACTACCTGTCTGCTTGCAGCTTCACCAACTCAGACATGCAGGTAAGGGCACACAGGTCCCTTGGCGGAGCACATCCGGGAATGCAGGGTGAGGCTTGCTCTGTGCGGTGCTGCTTCCGGAGAAAGCGCCTGCCGCCTCTCCTTGATCTCTGCTCTTAGAAAACTCAGAGAGAGGAAAGCCAGGCCTACTGCTGCAGGGTTGAGATCAACTCTGGGTGCTGCCGTGAGCGCTCTGCTCTGGTTGGGTGAGGGTCAGAGCGCCTGTCATAAGGCAGCCAGGATGAAGCCTCCCCGCTGCTAAGCTTCAGGGCCGTGCACTGCACGTGTTTCTCCGTCTGTGTGCAACACGTTAGTTTTAAATTTGTTCTAGATGTATCTGCTTTATGTTTATAAGTGTTTGCCTTCATGTGTGCCCGTCAGGCATGCAGTGCCCACGGAGGCCATCAGATCCCCTGGAGTTACAGGTGCCCTGTGTGGGCGCAGGAAACCGAGCTCTGGCCTTCTGTAAGAACATCCACTGCTCTTGACCTCTGAGCCTTCTCTCCAGCCCCTCCCCCATCTCTTAGTTTTTGAGGCTGGGTCTCTTACGAGGTCTCGGGTTTCCCCAGTTATGTTAGGATGACCCTCCAACAAGCCCCTGGGATCCACTTGTCTTTATCTCCCCAGCACTGGTGTTAACAGGAGAGCAAGTGGAGTCCCAGGATCGTTTGACACAGTGACAGGAAGTTACGCTGGATTTACTCTCACTGCCTGTAAAAGTTTCAAGAGGGGGTTGTCTGATATCTGAGGACACTTGTACCATAGTAAGAGTCTCTACAGGCAAAGCAGTCATGGCTCCCTGGAGGCACAACAGAAAGACCACTGAGATTTCCCCTCTGGGGGATGTGTGTGAACCAGTGACTCAGGGACTGGAGGGGGGGAGGGATGTTAAGAGCACACCTGGTCTTCTAGCCGCAGGAGAGACTTTCCTGTGTTTGCACTCAGTGGTTGGTGTGCGTGTGTGTGTGTGTGTGTGTGTGTGTGTGTGTGTGTGTGTGTGTGGCCTGCTGTGCTCTCTGGAAGGTTAAGCCTTTAGCTAACCTTCCCCAGCACTCCCTTTCTTCACGCAGATCCTGACAGCCAGTGGTGACGGGACGTGCGCCCTGTGGGACGTAGAGAGCGGACAGCTGCTGCAGAGCTTCCATGGCCACGGGGCTGATGTGCTCTGCTTGGACCTGGCCCCCTCGGAGACCGGGAACACCTTTGTGTCTGGGGTAAAGGCGGGGAAAATCTCTGGGGTCTTTTGTCCACCAGGGAGATAGATGCTGGCAGTTCATTTTGGTTCTGGGGCCTGGTCCTGCATCTTTCCTAGAAGTGTTTTCAGCTGGAAACCCAGGTCCCGCAGCAGTGCCAGCACTGTCTCCAGGCCGCCTTCCTTCTGTCGCTGAAGGCAGTCTCTATAGAGATCTGGAATGTTCTGTTTGAAGGCGGCAACTCCAGTGTGCGCTTGTCACACTGTGCGTGTGCAACACATGCTAAGATGAGGCAGTGCTGGGATGTCACAGAGCCCAGGGCTGGGGACACTCCCATCCCACGACTCTTGACTACCATTCTCCTCTCACCCTTGGGTGCAGGAAACAGAAGAGGAGCTATAGGAATCAACATATAGGCTCTGACTGATTTCAGGCCTTTGGGAACCGCCCGTGGCTCCTTGGGAGAGACCCTGATTCGCTTCTTGTGTTTGGGCACCCATGTATGTCTTCTCCCCGTGCCTTTCTCCCCTGCATTGTCCCTGCTCAACCACATTGCTCTCTTGAAGTGAGCATCATTTCTGTAGAGTCCATTGCCTCTTTGCACACATGAGCTCCAGTCATGTGAGCGTCCATTAGGAGGTTGAAGGTACTTGAATTTTGTTGACCCTGTCCTCAGTGACGCTCTCAGGGTACTATACCCCATGGCAGGTGGTCCTAAGATGTCACCTTTGCCTCTTCATGTCTTTGAAGTCAACAAACCTGAATGTCTGAAGCTGTCAGTTCATCTAACTGCTGAGAGAATGCCTTTTGCTAGTCAAGCTCTGTGGGAATTCACTGAAAAGCTCCCAGAATCCTGGTTGCCTAATACGGAAAATCTTTTGTTCATGGCTCTCCGGCTTGTGAGGGACTCAGAGAGCATCCATTTTCAGGGTTGAGGCTGAAGGCCAGAGGGATGACTTGCTACCCTCTCTCCTAGTTGTTCAGTGGCAGGCCTACGAGCAGCCTGGGACAACTGTTTCCCAGATCAGCATGCTGCTGATGTGCAGGTGGCCAAAGGAGCCCCATTCCTAACTCTGCTGAGGGTCTACAGCTCCAACAAAGCCAAGGCTCTTGGCTGCTCGGTTTGGACACCACCAGCCTAGACACCCTGACCCCCACCACATGCACCAACATCTGCTTGCCTTTGTGCTTAGGAAAGTGGGTAGAAAGAGGAGAGAATGGAAGAGGAATGAAGGAAAGTGAGATGCGCAGGAGGAAGGAAGGAGGAAGCATCAAAGGTCTTAACCTCCAACTCAGAAATACACAAAAGAAGGAAACATGCTGAAGGAGGATGCCACGTGCCCTCCTGCTCCTCTGTCCTGGAAAACTGTGCCTCCTCAGGTTTAGTGGGTGGAGAGGAGTAACCCGTTAAGACTCACCCCTGTCTATCCACAGTCCTTGCAGTGTGTAACAGGGTGGTTTTCTGTTTGTAGGGTTGTGACAAGAAGGCGATGGTGTGGGACATGCGCTCTGGCCAGTGCGTGCAAGCCTTTGAAACTCATGAATCTGATGTCAACAGTGTCCGGTCAGTGAGTCATATGCTTGGGATCCTCTGATCTGGGGCTTCACTGGGGCTTAGACAGTCCTTAGCAGGACAGACAGACACACAGACAGACAGACACACAGAGGTGGGGGTTACCTAAGGAAAGAAGCTTCCTCCACAGGAAAGGCTCCAGCACCCAGGAGCACTTAATGTGCTTGCTTTAGAGACAACCCATGTCCTCCCAAAGTGAGCTGCCCTTTCTTGGCCACTCTTCACATGCTTCTTAAGTGTACACATGCCAGGCATTTCCTCAGAAGCAGGAGTACAGCAGTGACGCTACACAAAGCTTCTGTTGCCCTTCAGGAAAGAAACCAGATACACATGTATACAGTGTGTATGTGTGTCCTACAATGGGTGGGCTGCTTCTCACATTTAAACTGAGGCCAGGAGGATGAAGAGCCAGGCTTACAAACTGCTGAGGAAGGCCACCAAGGAGACATGGGCCACACTGTAAGAGCGCTGAGCTCAGGAAGCCCAAATCTCTAATCTGGCCAGTAAGCAGTGGCCTATTTCTTTAGACAGGGAAGGCCAGAGGAAGTACAGAGGGGAGGGGAGCGCTGAACCGGCACGGGGATGCTTCAGTCGAGAAGACACTAGACAGCTAGGTACAGATGCTCAGTTGGTAGCAAGCTCTCTGTAAGTGGGGTTCCAGGGAAGGTTGGGATTTCTCTTGCTCAGAAGGTGCCACGGCCATGGCCAAACATAAAACACCTTTCTGCTTGGAGCCTAAGAAAGAATCGCCATCATTCTTGATGGAAAAACACTAGACTTGCTCCTTTGAGTTCAGTTCCCAGCACCCACATCAGATGACTCACAGCTGCCTCCGACTCCAGCTCCAGGAAATCCAGTACACTCTTCTGGCCTCCTCAGGACACCCATGCGCGCGCACACACACACACACACACAGCATTTTCTTTTTTTAAACACACATGTACCCTATTGACACCATGGTGTGGGGCCTAAACACTGGGCATTTTTCCTCCAACCTTTCTGTCCTCATCCCGTTCCGTCAGAAACTTTGTAAGGTAGCCACACAAAATCAAGCTTGCTGGGGCTGGGGGCTTTGGTAAAGCATTTCAGTCTCTGGCAGCCACATGAAGATGCACAGTAGCAGGTGTTTGTAACCCCAGCTCTGAGGAGGCAGGGATCTCTGGGGTCAGCCAGTCTAGCCTGATTGGAGAACTCCATCCAGGTCAGTGAAAGAACCTGACTCAAAGGAGGTGGACATTCTCCTGAGATTGACACCTGAAGCTGTCCTCCACCTTCTAGACACACACACTTACACACACTTACACAAAGGCATGCATTAAAAACAACAACAACAAAACCCTTCTCTATTAGCTTTTTTTTTTTTTTTTCCTTAACTATCTTCTCCCCAGTACAAACCATGGGGCAGAGGCCATTTGTAATCTGAAAGAAGATGCATTGAGAGGGACGGGGCACATCCGCGTGTGGGCGAGGTGAAGGGATGAAAGACACAAATTCAGGGGCTGTAGCTCTGTTGGCAGCGTGCTTACCTAATGTACGGGGAACCGAGTTCTCTCTCTAGCATGGCATCACACCAGCTATTGTGGCTCACTCCCGTACTCTCAGAACAGAGGAGGTGGGGGCGGGGAACCAGAAGTTCAAGGTCGTTACAGAGTCCAAGACGAGCCTGGGCTACATGAGACCCCACCTAGATAGATAGATAGATAGATAGATAGATAGATAGATAGATAGATACATACATACATACATACATACATACATACATAGATGGATAGACAGATAGACAGGTAGATAGAGAGATAAACGTCCTCACTCTGCTCCTCCTGCTTCTGGTTTATAACCTAGCATCCATACTTCCTCCTGAGCGCTGAGAGGAGGGTGATAGCCACTGCTCACTGATGGCTTTTTATTTATCAGCATGCTGGATCCTTGGTACTCACTTCCCTGGTAGGTCTTCACCGTGTAGACAGGCTTCATTAGCCTCACTTTCCAGATGAGGAGACCAGGCTGGGAAAGATGATGGCATGGCCCAGAGTACTGCATGTCCTGACAGTGCCAACAGTCCTCAGCAGACCTCTCTGCAAGCCAGTGCAGCTGTTCTGGGTTTACGTAAGGAACGTGAGCAGCTCCCCTCCGGCCCGGGTAGAGCTCTTGCTGTGTCCCAGAAGTGAAGCTTCTGGCTGTGCGACGCTGAGGGGGGTCATGGGAATGGCTGTTCCCCATAACAGGCTTTCTACCAACTCTCTCTACAGATACTACCCCAGTGGAGACGCTTTTGCTTCCGGGTCAGATGATGCAACGGTACGTTTCTCAGTTATTTTTTTATTTTTATTTATTTGTTTGTTTGTTTGTTTTCAATGCAGGGTTTCTCTGTATAGCCCTGGCTGTCCTAGAATTCACTCTGTAGACCAAGGTGGCCCCGAACTCACAGACATCCACCTGCCTCTGCCTTAATTTTATTTTATTTTTCAAATTTTACTTAATGTTTTCCTATGTGTATGGATGTTTGTCTGCATGTATGTCTATGCCCCACATGCATGCTTGGTGCCCTTTTAGACCAGAATTGAGTGCTGGGATGCCCTGAGACTGGAGTTACAGAATGTTGTGAGCCACCATCTAGGTGCTAGGATCCTTTGTCATAACAGTCAGTTATCTTGACAGCAGATCCATCTCTCCAGCCCCTTAGCTTTACCAGAAGTCATGTGCAGTCACTGAATAAAAATGGAAGGAAATTAAGTTACTCTCCTTTCCTACAGAAAACTCACAGTTTAATGAATCCTGACGGTCCTTTCTCTCTGTAAATACAATGTCTATTTGTATATTTGTTTTGTTTTTTTCACATAAAGCCATAAATATATGCATTCTTCTGTGCCTAACCAAGCACTGTGCTGTAAAGCCAGAACAGTGTTCAATGCTTGTGATCACAGCACTAGGGAAGTGGAGGTAGGAGTAACAGGAGTTCAAGGTCATCTTGTTACATATACATAGCAAGGTCATGGCAAACCTGGGCTACAAAACAAATAAACTTTGCCATAAGTAAGTATTTTTGTGCCTTTCACGATTTAAAACTCTCAGGCATTGATTTCTTACCTAAAAACAGATTCAGTTCTCACAGTTTTGTTACTAGTGACAAATTATGTTGACATAATGTTTTTAGGAGAAAATGAAATGTATTTCTTGTCTCAAAAAATATCAGTAGCCTATTAAGAAATAGGCTTCACCCTAAGTTGCTGCTGTGGAAGATATTACAAGAGCAATTATTGAGTTTTGGTAATAATGAAAACCTTAGGGCTAAAGATATGGCTCAGAGAGGAGCCATTGCTTGCTGCCCTTCTAAAGGACCAGAATTCAATTCCCAGCATCCATGTCAGGTGGCTTAAAACCTCCTATATCTTCAGTTCTGGGGAATCTGACACCCTCTTCTGTCCTTCCCATACATGTGTGCATTCATACACACGTGCACATGCACACGCACACACGCGCACACACACACACACACACAGGAACATCCGTATTCACATAAATAATAAAGTATTTTTTAAACTCTTATGCGTGTCAAAAACATGTAACAAAATGTAAAGGCACACATTTTGGCCCTGCCATTTCCTGGAAACAGATCTATTCTAAGCTAATGCCAGGGAGACATCAACATGTATGTGAAGATTTTTACATAAAAATATTCATCACATGGCTATGGGCAGTTCCCTTGATACTTCCCAGCTCATTGCTCCTTGTAAGTATATTCAAAAACCGGTTTTCTTCCCACAAAAAGTTTCTCGTGAAATTATGTATAAAAGAGAAAATTTAGTCATGAGAAGAACCTTAGCTGGCATGGCCTAACAGATTAAGACACAGCCTCATGGGGGATATAGTGGACAGACATGTAAATCATCTTCTTTGATGACTAATTTTGGAAAATGCTTACCACAGAATGTTGGCAGAGACAGCAATGGGACACCCATCCCATCCATTTCCACACTGTCTTAGTTACAGTGTCTACTGCTGTGATGAAACACCATGGCCAAAAAGCAAGCTGGGGAGGAAGTGGTTCATTTGGCTTACACTTCTACAGCACTATTCATCATCAGAGGAATTCAGGGCAGGAACTCAAACAGGGCAGGAACCTGGAGGCAGGAGGTGACCCAGGCCAAGGAGGGGTGCTGCTTGCTGGCTTGCTCAGCCTGCTTTTTTATAGAACCACCAGCCCACTCACGACGGGTCCCACTCACGACGGGCGGACATCAATCGCTAATTAAGAAAATGCCCTACAGTCTCACCTGCAACCCAGTCTTACGGAGGCATTTTCTTAAATTGAGGTTTCCTCCATTCGGGTGACTGTAGCTTGTGCCAAGTTGACACAGAACTATCCAGCACACATACATAAAGTAGAAAAACAAAAAAGAACATCCCAGACACTAACAGATACCTCTGGGACTTGGGGTGACTTTCGTTTCCTTGTGTCTGAATTTCAAAGTGTTTCAGAATGTTCCATGATGACAGTATGTTCTTCATCAAGGAAAAGAAAGTAGGGTTCTGTGTCTGTCTCTGTACCTGAAGAAGCGTCTTCACTTGCTGTTTCTTTGAGTATCTGCTGACCCATAGAGAGTAACAGGAAACAGGAGTGAAGGATAAAATAATAGGAGAGAAAACTAAAGAGGTTTTTGCCTGTCATGCCTCAAACTACAAAAGCTGCTGGTCCCAGAGAGCAGCTCTGTGGTTGGCACTTTGACAAATCAAAGCCAGAAATAATTGCACCTTTTTCTGTCTCTTCACACCCCAGTGTCGCCTCTATGACCTGCGGGCAGATAGAGAGGTTGCCATCTACTCCAAGGAGAGTATCATCTTTGGAGCATCGAGCGTGGACTTCTCCCTCAGTGGTAAGAGTTTGTTTCAAGAACGTCCCCTGGATTGTAGGACCAGACCTAAAACTCAAGCAGCCCTCCACCAAGCTTCCCATCACCGAGCTTACTATGTGGCAATATGCTGAGGCCGGGTGGGACCTTCAGGCACCCCTGCCTTCACCTCATGCCCTGGCCACCACCTCTTTGTGCTCAGAAACACACTTGGAAGGCAGCTAGCAGAAGCCTAGCGGGTGCTGATGGGACTCCCCAGTCCTGAGCCTGTGCCTTTGCCCGAAGACCTGCAGCCATTTGGTGGCACCTCTATCCAAGAAGTGGAGAATACTGCTTAGCCCTCAAAAGCATGGATCGGGTGGATCACGTTGTAAACCCAAACTCAAGGTTTAGAAATGACAGGAGTGTTCCTGCTTCCTCTAAGGCCCGATGGCATCCTACATGCACTTGAGCCTGACATGTTGGCTCTTACCGCATGATGCTGCAGTGATAGTCCTCTCCGTCCCCTGCCTTCCCCAGAGGATTGTAGAATAACTTTAATTCGGAATATGGCTATTCTGGCAAGAGATCACATCCAAAGATGTATGTGATCTGGCTAGAATGCAAACACACCTTTAATCCGGAGACAGTGGCAAGCAGATCTGAGTTGAGGGCCAGCCTGGTATAGAGCAGGTGTCAGGTAAAGAAAAGCTTAGACCTGTGCGTGGTGGCACACACCTTTAATCCCAAACAATGAAGGTAAAGATAGTTTGTAGAAGGAAGCACCCATGTTTGAAAGTGATGTCAAATTGAACGGCAGAAAAAGTGACGAATCAGAGAAAGGTTTGACAGACTAGTATATGCCCAACTCTCAAGAGAAGAGAGAGGAAAGGGAAGTTACTTAAGGAGCAATGCAGAGAGGGAGGAGGCAGTTTTGTTTTTGGTTTTTTGTTTTTGTTTTTGTTTTTTACCAAGACAGTAATAGGTTGCAGAGAGAAAGAGAGAACTCAGGTGAAGACTGAAGCAGCCAGAGAATGAGAAGGAGCCAGGAGATTAGAGCAGACTGCTGGAGGTAGTTTGAGGCCAAGCAGAGCAGTGCAGAGGCAAAGAGAAAAGCCAGATTAAATCAGTCAGCTGAGAGAGGAATTTGAGTCAGAACAGCTGAGCTGAACCAGCCAGCAGAGTCCAGAAAGAACTAGAAAAGCTGAGCTTATTCAGCAGTAAGTCTCAGAGGCTGAAAACATTCTAGGCCTAGATTAGATTGTTTGGAGGCTAGAATCTTCCAGGACTAGGCCTAGGTTAGCAGACTGAGGCAATAAGCCTCGGACACAACAATTGAAACAGGCAGATAAAGGTTCCTTTTACAGAGGACAGTGACCACTTTATCCTGAATTCCAAAGGCAACACACATTGCCGACCACACAGTGGGCCTAGATGACTGTGTTTATTAGATGGGTGGGTGGTGGGTGGGTGGATGGATGGATAGATAGATGGAGGGGTGGGTGGGTAGATGGATGAATGAGGAAGTTCATTGGTGACTGAGTGAGTGACAGTAAAGGAAGGAAAACCAGGAGCCGATTGAAGCATTGTGCCTTCTACTTCCAGGCCGTCTGCTCTTTGCTGGGTACAATGACTATACCATCAATGTCTGGGATGTCCTCAAGGGCTCCCGGGTCTCCATCCTATTTGGACATGAAAACCGTGTCAGCACTCTGCGAGTCTCTCCTGATGGGACAGCGTTCTGCTCAGGATCCTGGGATCACACCCTAAGAGTAAGAGAGATGCCCCGTCTTCCTGTGTGGCAGGCGGGGGAGGACTGGTGACCCTGACCAGAGACACAGATGGCAAGGGGTGTCTCCAGGAGGTCGGGAGCGTTGTCACACAGGTATTCAGAGAGACCAGAGTGTTCCCTCAACGTGGTGTTGAGATAACCCAAATGCTTCTGGAGGTTTGGTTTTGTTTTTTGTCATACATACCCTATATGTCTGACTTTTGTGATTCTGGCCTTGAGTAAGCCACGGGTTCCCAGTCTACTGCCTGTAGGGAAGGACTCTTCACACCAGTAAAGATGTCATGTGTCAGGGAGGCCCAAAGGCTGAAGGCCTGTGAAGGCCCCTGGGTGATTTGCTAATTATATGCATGCTATTCCAGGGCCTTGTGGCTTTGATCAGACTTTCAACTCCCCTGGAGTAATGCCACCATAGCAAAGAAGGGGGGAGGGTGTGGAAAGACGAGGTATTCTGAAGCATGTGGGTGCTAAGCTGTTGACAGCTTGATTCCTGGACCCCACATAGTGGTGGGAGAGGACTGATGCCCGCTAATGACCCTCTGACCTGTACGTGCATGCAATAGCACACACGCACACATGTACACCGACACATACACATTAAATAAATGATTGAATACTATTTTTAATAAGGTCGTAGGAAGGAAGCAGTCCTTTTGTGTTCTAGACATTTTTAAAACTTACTTATGTATACAGTGTTCTAACTGCATGTACACCAGCACGCCAGAAGAGGGCACTAGATCTCACTATAGATGGTTGTGAGCCACCGTGTGGGTGCTGGGAATTGAACTCGGGATGTCTGGAAGAGCAGCCAGTGCTCTTAACGTCTGAGTCGTCTCTCCAGCCCCACATTCTGTTCATTTTAAAGGGAGTAGGTTGAATGTCGAGTTTTAGAACAAATATAATGAATTTTGCAAAGTTACGGAAGCAAAAGTTTGCCACTTTAGAAGTGAGGTGTTAGCAGTGAGCTGTGCAGACACACGTGGTTCAGTTCTCAATCTAAGGGGTCACCAGTGGCTGGTGAGCTGCCCACCGAAGCTCTGCAGACGGCCAGCTGAGCAAGTAAGTGGCAAGGGTGATAGAGCATGAGTGTGTGCGTGCAGACTGACTTCCTATCTGTAAACTCAAGTCTGACAAATTATCAACCATTAAGAAGGATCTGTCTGTGTCTTCTCAGGTTTGGGCATAATCCTCCCACAGCTCGGAAGAACGCGTGTCCTTCCAGGCAGATTCGACTTCTAGACAAGCCCAGGAGCCCAGGGCAACCTCACAGCTCGGCACTCACTCACCCATGTCACCGTGAAATCCGCCCCTTCCCTGGAGAAGTACCCATGTCGGCCTTGGCACTTCAACTGTACCGTCACATCCTTGTTCCGTCTCACGTGCTTTGTGAAGTCTGTCTGGTTCTGAAGTTATTCCGACCGGTAGAATTCCACCTTTATCATCATTTAAAATGTCCCTCACGACTCCCTCAAATCCAGTCTGTCTTCAGAGCACTTTAGACTCTACCTTTTCTTGGTGTGGCCTGTGGCTTCTAGCCTGTGGACGTGCCAGCTCTATGGACTGCGAGAATGACTATTTGTTGGTCTGCAGTAGAAGAAAATTCCAGTTCCAAATGGGATTGCATAGAACCACTTTTTAAAAAATGTCTTTATGTAAAAGTCTCTTTTTTCAACCTGTTCAGTGTGGGGTTTTTTTTTTTTTTTTTTTTTTTAGATAAAAAATGTTTGGTTTGGTTTGGTTTGGTTTTCTGGGCGAGGCTTTAGAAATGAGGCGGACACATGCAGAAAGCAGGCCATATGTGTGGCTTGTGATAAATGGCAGTCTAGGGCAGAACAGTCCCTAGCATTTGAGGAGAAAACTGATTGCCATGTATAGCACAAATACTGCTGAGAGCAAACAGAGCCTTCTGGTGTGGGAAGGCAGGTCACTGAGTTGATTTAAAAGCTTGCTAGAATTGTCAGAAATGCCTAAGGTAAAAATGCCTAAGAGATTCACATGCCCTGCAGGGCCCCATGTACTTACACAGGCTGACGGGCAGGCCATGAATAATAATGTCTTTGCTATCAAAGGGGTATCTTGTCTTTATTTGAACCAGCAATTCCTTCTGGATGCTACTGAATGCTTCCTCTTAGAAGATCCCTGCTTTTCCTTCCTTTTCTCTTTTAAAGGTGTAGAGGTTTAGTCTTTGAGAATCTCTTCATGTAATAAAATGCCGTGTTAACAGACATAATAGCGCACACTTGTGAGCCCAGGTGTGTGGGAGGCGGAGGCAGAGGGTGGCTTGAGCCCCAGAGCCCAAGACCAGCCTCAGCCGCATCTCAAGGCCTCATCTTTTCAGTTTTTGTTTCGCTCTATTTTTTTATGTTTATTTATTCCTATGTTCACTCACTTTTCCTCTCTGTGTGTCTGTGAGTACACATGCCACAGAGCACATGGAGAGGTCAGAGTTCAGACAGCGGCAGCCTGTTCCCTCCTTCTGCCATCTGGTGCCTGGGGATGGGACTCAGGTTGTCAGGCTTGGGAGCAAGCACCCTTTCCCCAGAGGAGGCTCCCTGCCCCTTGCTTTGTTTTATGAAACAAGGTATCACGTGTCCGAGGCTGCCCTCAAGCTTCCTACACTGTCAAGTATGATTGGGAACTTCTGGTGCCACTGCCGATGCCTCTCAGGTGTTGGCACGCCGGGATTAACACACGGGACGCACCAGTATCAGCAGTTTCAGCTGCTGGGGCTGAAACCCACACCACCTGCATGGTTCACAAACACTCTGCCAACTGAGCGACAGCCCCAGCCCCAAGACCCCGTCTTTACAAACATCAAAGTATGCTGGGAACCACAGGGTCACCTCAGACGCTGGCAACCATTCCTGGGGTAAAACTGGCACTGTGGGCCGCCTTGGCCATCTGACCAGCCCAAGATTCGCTGTGTCTGAGAAGCGGGGTGTGTTTGTCCCCAGAACATCTGGTCTCCCCGTCTCACCCTACTCTGCCTGGCTCTTTGCTTAGTGTTGGCTTTGTAGGCCCAACCCCAGCCCCAGGCTCCTCAGAGAGACCCCAGAATGGGGAAACAACACTCTTCCAGGCAGCAGGATGCTACTGTGACCTCTTCAGCAGTCTCTTCAGCCACATGTAATTTTTTTTTTTTTTTATGTCATTAGTACTGTGTAGATATCCCTTAGGAGCCCTGAAAGAGTCTCAGGAACTCACAAGGGTTCTGGGTTATGTTTTGACACTCTAAAGAGCCCTGTTTGCCTTTCAGGGACATAAAGAAGGGACCAGCGCAGCTGGGCAGATAGACCTCTGGGAAAGGGCCTTGGGAGACAATTGGAGTAACCTCAGCATCACAGAATGTCAAAAAGGACCAGAACCCAGCCAGGCTGGGACCTACTAGCGCAGTGGTTCTCAACCTGTGGGTCGAGACCCCCTCGGGAGCTCCATATCGGATCTTTACAGTATGATTCCTAACAGCAACATTACAGTTACGAAGTAGCAACAAAATAATCTTCTGCTTGGGGGCCACCACAACCTGAGGGCTGCAGCGTTAGGAAGGTTGAGAACCCCTGTACTAGATAGACTTGTTTAATGGAGGACAAATAGGGGTTCTAGGGAGCAGAGCAGAGACAGGCAAGAGTGGGCGGTTGGTGCCACAGTGCCTCCTCCAGCCTGGGGCAGCCGCTTGCAAACGATTTATGTATCATCATGCCCCAGCAAGTTAAGACACAGCTTCTAGCTGAGCCCCAGGGCACAAGCCTGTGATCTCAGCAACTTAGGAGGCTGAGGCAGGAGAATGACAATCGCAAGGCCTACCCAGCCCCTTGAAAGTTCCGACCATGACCGTGTCTGTGTTTCTTAACCCTCTACTCCTGCTCGGCTTGCCTCTTGTAACAGGTGCGAGTGAGAGTCCCAAATGTCCAGGCGGGGCAGGGCGGGGCGGGGCGGGGCGGGGCGGGGCGGGGCGGGGCGCCGCTGAGCCTATAAAGATGGTTGAGGTCAGGCCGGCCAGGTGTGGAGGCTGGACGATCTGCTGCTGGAAGGCTCTGGGGGGCTGCTGGTTGACTAGCTGATGCAATGCACGCACGATGTGGGAGCCACGCGCCCCGAGCCACAGCCCAGGTGAGTGGAGGCGACCTTGCTCCGCTCTGTGGCTGCGCAGATCCCGCAGCAGCGCCACGTTTTCTTTCCCTCCTTCCTCGGCTACCAGGGCTGCCGCCTGGAGCTGGTGACCCAGCTGGCAGACGAGGCGCTCAGGATGACCACAGCTTCAACTCGGGCTGCTCCTGGCTTACGAGGGGACGCTTCTGGATGGAGCTCCGTGCGGGGCTGCCGGGTCTGAAGACTATCCCGCAGCGGGCTTGCTGTGCGGTTGGCTCATCGCTCCGGTCTGGAGGCTCAGGACAGCTGGGTGAGACCGTGAGCGTGGGGGCGATGGGGTGAGGGTGGGGGAGGTCGTGGGGTTGCTGTGCTGGGCACCGGGAGCGCTTCAGCTGCACTGTGCGGTCCAACTGTATCCGCACGCTCCTAACGGAGCCACATCCCAGCCCAGGGACATCCCTGCAGGCACTCTGACGGCCCTTGCTCAATAGTTCTCATAAAAATTCATTCAGGGACAGCCAGGCACACGTGACTTGCCCTGACCCTTACCCCCGGGACTGTCGGGGACCGCTTACGAGGTCTAATGTGCCCACGTAGTATAAAGGGAGCCGTGATCACGTCCAGGCCCTCTGGAGTTTCTTCATTTCACCCTGTAAGAGGGTAAGGCCCTAGGGATTGGGAGATGTGTGTGGGGACCCCAACTGGGATCTTTACTTCTAGCCCATTGTACTTTTCCCTGCTGGGCAGCCTCCAGGCTCCTGGCTTTCTGTGGGTCCTTAATCTCTGTGTGGTCTAGAGAGGCAGCCCTTGGTCTGCAGCTGCACAGAGCTCCCGATCAAGGAAAACACCTGGGATGGGGAGAGAGCCTGACGGTAGACTGTTAGTATCTGTGAGGCCCTGGGTTCAATCCGCAGCCCTGTCAGAAAAGACGGGGAAACAAAACAGAACTCCACCCTAGGTTAGCCCACAGTGGTCCCTTGGATGCTGAGTTTGGCCTTGAGTTTCTTTGCTCTCCTACTCGCTGGGGTTGAATCCAAACTGAAGTGACCCGTGTTACAGGATAACTATCTTAACTGTGAAAACCTGCTCTACAAAAACAAAATGACCCTCCTGTGAGCAGTCTGCATTTAAACCACTTGTGTAAGAAAGGCAGCGATTCTTGTTAGTGGTAACTCCTGGCCCTGCTCCTGATCTCGCACTGCCCTCAGCTGAGTTTCCGAGGACCCTCTCTGAGCCCTCTGAAGAGCTCTTTAAGACAGAGTGTTCATTTCTCCCTCCTCTCTTGCCGCAGCCCGCCGGCAGAGTCAAACAGTACCTGAGTGGGGAGTGTGGACTCTGAGGACAAATCATACCACACATGGGATCAGCTTGAGGGGACTGTCGGTCTGACTGAAGCAGCTCGGGTTTATTCCAGGGTTCGTTATTTACAGGCAAAGCAAAAACAAGTCACATCAACACAAAAAGGTGTGTAGATGCCTGACTTTTCAAAGACTACTTCCCCATGTGAAAACATGACAAAGCAGCTTAACCAGCAGCTCTCCACACCACAGTGGGAGTCCTAGTGACCCAACTCAGCTGGTCAAGCTTTGTCGCAGGTGTGTTGCTTTAGCAAGAGGCCATTTGTGTCCAGATGCCGGAGGCTTCCCGGTTACCTGGAGCATCCGGGACTGTCCAGCTAAACTATAGGTTGGAAACGAAAGGCAGGCAACATCTTTCCTGGCTATCTTCCAGTGTCGCCCTGTGAGTTCAGTATTGAGCTTCTGGGCCTTTCTCTCAGGCTGGCTTTGTCTGTAGCTGTGTCCGACGGCTCTCCACACTCTCTCTCCCCTAAGGTCTTAGCCTTGGGAGGGCTTGAGAGGAATGGTGGGGCATATTTTCCTCTTGGTAAGACGGTCACAAGCAGAAAAATATCATGGAAAAACAGCAGAGAAGCAGCTCTGCATAGAGTTTAGGTCTGTGGGGCCAAGTAGGAGCCCTCTTATGGGTCCCAGAGGAAGGGGAAGGTCCCATGGGCATAGTGATGAACGCGTGGATGCAGCCGTCACTCGCTCCAGAGCAGCAGGGGAAGGGAAGGTTTTTCCCTTTAGTTAATGTATCTTCATCATGGACGATTTGCTACCCATAGTCCTTGATTGCTTTGTGTCTCAGGTCACCTGGGATTGGTAAACTCCCTTTGGGGAAGAGAGGCCCACAAGATCTCAGGCTGGCTTTCCACAGGGTGCGTGGTCTGGATGGCCTCTAGTTCCAATAGAACAGTCCCAGCCTTTTCTCTTTTCGGGGGTAACAGGCATTAACTTCAATGTCAGGCTGTGATACCCTGACTTGGGTGGGGTGCTATCAGCAAGTCTCCATGTCGGGGTGTCCGAGTCAGAGATCGATGCCTGTATTGGCGCAACGGAAGGGTGATGTCCACAATGAGTCTCCGGCGCACCACGCCCCAGTCTGGATGAATTGAGATGGGAAGTGTGCTAAAGAGGGGGCCTGTGGATGTGAGAACCAAGATCGTTAGTAAAGGGGAGGCCACAGGTGTGAGCCGGGAGGTCCCTCCCCCCCCCATGGGTTTCGAGACCATTTCGAATTTGATTTGTAGAGAGAGAGTCAAGGTCAAGAACTCATAGAAGAGTTACAGACTGACAGGTGCCGCCGGTCAAAGGAGGGAATGCCCAAGGTTCAAGTTTTCCAATTTTGTTTTTTTTGGAAGGTTGTGAGGAAGGCATCAGAGTACAGAGAGCTTTTCGTGTAGATGTCTGTCCTCAGCACTGAGGGAAAATGTGAGGTGTGTTTTGAGGTATCTCTGCCGTGTGCGTCAGTTAGCTGGCTGCTTGCTACAAGTCTAACTGCAAGGCGTCTGATAGCCACATGCCTCTTATTTTATAGCATGATCTAGAACCTCCCGTGTGTTTGGGGGTGTTTCTCATGCTGGAGAATGTCCCAGGGCCTTGCGCGTGCTGGTCACGTTTGACCTCTAAGCTCCATGGCAGGCCTTCCTATGAAACTTCATGGAGATGGGTACTTGTATGTGTACCGTGTGTATGCAAGGCTCAGAGGCCAGGAGGAGTTTTACAGGCAGCTGTGAGCCATGATGTGGGTCCTGGGAACTGGACCCAGGTGCTCTGCAAGAACAGACAGCGCTCTTAACCACTGAGCCCATCTTGTATGTTTGGGGCTCAGGTTTGTTTGTGGGAGGCAGTCTGATTCTCCCATTCTGCCCCTTGCAGGATGGCTTGTGCCGCTTCAAGAGCCCCTTACCAGTCTTCTGGAGAAGACTGCTAACCCAGGTTTGGTTATGAGTCTTAGTATCTGCTTTGATACACTGCTAGGTAGAGTCTCTCAGGGGCCCTCTGTGGTAGGCTCCTGTCCTGTTACTTGTTTTCTCCTATGTCCAATGCACATCCCATTTGTCTAAGTGAGGATTGATCATCTTACCCTGGGTCCTCTTTCTTGTTTATCTTCTTTGGGTGTATAGATTTCATTATGTTTATCATATCTTATAGGACTATGTGAGTATATACCATGTTGTTCTCATTCTGGGATACATCACTCAGGATGGTCTTTTCTAGATCCCACCATTTGCCTGCAAATTTCATGATTTCCTCGTTTTTGATTGCTGAGTAGTATTCCATTACGTAAAAATACCACAATTTCCTCCATTGAGGGACATCTGGGTTGTTTCTAGGTTCTGGCTATTACAAATAAAGCTGCTGCAAACATGGTTGAGAAAATGTCCTTGTTGTGTACTTGAGCAAATTTTAGGTATATGCCTAGGAGTGGTATAGCTGGATCTTGAGGAAGCACCAGATTGACTTCCAAAGTGGTTGTACCAGTTTACATTCCCATCAGCAATGAAGGAGGGTTCCCCTTTCTCCACATCCTCTCCAGCATGTTTTGTCACTTGATTATTCATCTTGGCCATTCTGATAGGTGTAAGGTGAAATCTCCTGGAATACTACTTTGCCACAACCATCCTGTACATCTAAAAATGTTGTAAGTTTAAAAATTTTAAACCAATTTTATCTGCCTAACTGTGACCCTCTAAGGGACCATTTTAGGGGACTAGATAATATCTGAGGAAATCCTTCTGCCTAGGGGCATTTTTACCTGGAGTCCTGGGTTATAATGAGGCCAACATGTGTCAGGGATCCAAGTGGTTCTTTGCTCAGTGGGGAAATGGTCCACAGGCACCTCACTCCAAAGAACTTGAGAAGAAACTATATCCACTCACCTGATGTACTGCTGTCTGCATTTGCCTGCAAGCACAGCAGAGCTTCTTGTGCCTGTTCTAGGGTTCTTGATCTGCTGGTAAATAGGGTTCCAGGGCAGGAGATCCAAAAGCATCAAAGCCCAGAGCCATGAAGAATGCAATAGGAAACCTTAAGGAATCCTTGAAACCTAAATCCTTCCCTGCATAATTTCTAGGACTTCTAAACTTAGAGTGTACCCCCTTTAACAAATTTTAAGTTACTTTAAATTTTTAATAAATGAATAGATTCTTTAAAAAAACTTTTTTTCTCTAATTCAGCAAGACTCTTGTTCTTGGGAGAAACTTGAGTTGGTGGCAGTTTACTTTTATTGTCTATTTCAGTGTAAACCAGAGTTTGGTTTATACTGCTATAGGGAGGGTAATTTTTACTTTTGTAAGGTATATGCATGTTTCAGGATCTTTGATCACAGTGAACCCCAAGATTGTGTACTAGAAAAGCCTGTTTCTAGTTATGGTGTGCCTCAGCCCTAGCACAAACCTTTAATTCAAGAACTTTCTGTTTATTGTAAACAGATGGTTGTAATGTGGCGCAGCCTTAGCACTCGCCTTTAATAGAAGATCTTTCTGTAAACAGGATTAAATAATGTCACCCATAGGTGAAGAGGCAGAGCAAGCAACCAGCTGAGAGGAAATGAACATAGGGGAAAAAACCCATAGAGTGTGAGAGAAAGTCTAGAGGACAGATAAGGAGACACACAGGACGTAGAAAGGGGGGACACTCAGTTTGAAGGATTTTTAAGACAGTATGGAGAAAATGCCTTTTCCTTCTGGGACATCAGCTGAGTAGGAAGGTCATCTGGGTGCTTTCTTTACCGCTATAAGCTAGCCGGCTTTCACCCCCGCGTCTGGCCTCTGAGTCTTTATTGGTAAAACCAAACATTTAGGATTTTGTTTAAAAACAGTTTGGTGCTCAAACACATGGCATGACCACACAGAGAAACCACTCCAGCTGTAGACAAACTGAGAAGCCATCAGATTTGGTGAGTCAAATCTGAAGACTTCCTTGGGGAGTCCTCAAGGAGAGAGTTAATGATGGGAAATATCATAACACAAGGTGATAGGACCCAGTATGGTACTACTTTAGATGGCTTGAAAATGCAAGCAGAAAATGAAGGGCCAAATGACAACTAAAATTGGCTCAATACGAATTATGACTATCATTTTGATATTTCTATTTTATTCTTAATAGCCATAGTGGCTCTCTTTCCCGATACAAGCCTTCGAAAGACTTGTCAATGCATAAAAGAAAAATACTCAGACACAGAGGAACTTAGACAAGGACCTACCACACCACCAGATGATGAAACTGAAGGGGGCAGCTCAAGGTTGTTAAAAAGCCAACTTTAGTTTATCCAGTTAGTACACAAGACATACAGGAGCGGATAGGCACACCCAAGGTAAGGTTATGAAGGAGTTAAATGGAATCCTATAGACATACTGGATTTGGAGAGACTTAAGCATTCTTCTCCTATTGTATGCATTCTTAGGTGAAGTCGTTAGTAAATTCATGGGCGACTCGGAGCAGAATTATCCCCCAAGTCTGAAAAGATTTGGTAACAGCAGTATTGGAAGCTGGTCCTCAGTTGCATTGGTGAACAGGGTGGGAGAAGGAAGCTGGGGCCATAGAGCAACAACAGAAGGCTCAAGGTATTGATATTTTCCAAGATCAGTTGCCAGGGGAAGGTCAGGATGCTGAGTTACAAAAGCAGCTTGAATTTGACAATCCTATATTGGTGCTATGTTGTTGCACAGCTTTAAATGCTTGGCATAAGGTTGAAGACTCAGAAAAGAGGTCTGAGGCATTTACTAAAATTATACAAGGCCCAAAAGCTTTTACTGATTTTTTGCAAAGATTGGCTTCAGCTGTAAATAAAATAGTATCAGATTTAGAAGGCAGAAAAATACCAATCGAACCTTTTGGATTCTGAAAATGCTAATTCAGGATGCGAAAGGTAAATAGATCTTTAAAGACAATAGAAAAATGGATTAGAAATAGAGCTGATATTGGCTCTCACGTTTATGATGCCACCCTGATAGAAGTAATTTCTAAAAGTTTTGAGAAAAATCAAAATGGCAGATGTTTTAATTGTGGTAAGCCAGATCATTTGAAAAAGGACTGTAGGCAAGGCATTCCTAGAAACAACGTCTTTCCTAGAAATAATCCAAAAAGAAGGCCCCAGACTTCTGGAGTATGCAAACGTTGTGGCAAGGACGGACATTGGACTAGTGAATGCAGATCAACAAGGGACAGGGAAACACTATTGGGAAACACTTGAGGCAGCCTACCGCAGGCCTCCACATCACGTTTTATTCAACTGTTCACGATCAACATCGAGGAAACTTACCCACAGAGCAATTAACATATTTAATGCCTGTTAAAAACAGCATTGCTCTGGATGTGATCAAAGACAGAACAGCTTCAATAGATAAAACAAAAAAAAAAAATTCAGGATTGACCAAAAACAAGTATGTTGGCAAACTGCTATAAATGATCAGAGACCAAAGATGAAAATAAAAGCAAATGGCATTGAAATGGAAGGTTTAGTGGACACAGGGGCAGAGGTAACAATAAAGTTACCAAAATCTTGGCATCCAGATTGGCCTTTTCAGGAGGTAAATTCCAGCTTCTAGGGACTGAAGCTTTATTACAGGTGAAACAAGTACAAGATGGGTCGAGCAATATAGGGCCAGAAAGACAAGTAGGAAAATTAAAGCCATATGTGGCTAATATAGACATGAATTTATGCGGACATGATTTGCTGCAGCAATAAAAAACACCGGTTAACATTCCTCCAGTCTCAGAAACAAGCCATAAAATAAAGAATGCTTCTGAGAAAAATACTTAAAAGTATTACCAGCAACAGTCACAGACTGTCCAGGTTGTCCATAAGCAGGACACAACAGCTGTTGGTCCTTCAAAGCTACCAACCGCCCTACCTTTAAAATGGCTAACTGACAAGCCTATATGGGTAGATCAATGGCCTATGACAAAACAAAAATTCCAAGCAGTTGAACAGCTAATACAAGAGCAGCTAAATGCACAACACATTGTGCCCATGGAGCCCATGGAATTCTTCTGTTATTAAAAAAAAAAATCAGGAAAATTGAGGATGTTAATAGATCCATAAATAAGATGATTCAGCTAATGGGCTCCTTTACAGCCAGGAATCCCATTGCCGCCTTTATTACCCAAGTCATGGCCTTTGATAGTAATTGATTTAAAAGATTGCTTTTTTCATAATCCCTTTGCCTAAGCATGATAGGGAAATCTTTGGTTTCTCAGTACCTAGTTATAACAGTTGTCCAAGAAAGAGATATCATTGGAATGTGTTACCACAAGAAATGTTAAATAGTCCTACGTTGTGCCAATATTTTGTTAGAAATAATTCATAAACCATGTCTTCAATCTAAAATTTACCATTATATGGATAGCTTACTGGCTGGCTCAGATGCAGATAACTTAGGAAAAAAAAAAAAAACAATGAAGAGAATTTTGTCATGCTGGGGATTACAAATTGCTCCTGGAAAAAAATACAAAGAGATTTCTAGTATATAAGATAGGTTTAAAAATAATTGACCACACAATGTACAAATCAGGAGAGATTAATTACAAACTCTTAATTTTCAAATTTTGCGGGGAGATAACTGGCTATTGCCCAGAATTGGATTAATTACTAGAGACATAAGTAATTTATTTCAAAGCTTACAAAGTGATAAGGACTTAAAAAGTCCAAGAACATTACCAGCTGAGACAGAATTGGCTCTGGTAGAAAAAAATTTACAGGGTGTACATGTGGATCACTTAGATCCAAAACTCGACTGTAGTTTAGTTACTTGCTTCTACTCACTCTCCCACAGGAATTCTTACGCAGAGACACAATACCGTCTTACAATGGATTTTTAGTACACAGAGCAAAAATATTCAAGACCTATGTGGAAAAGGTTTCTGAACTGATTCTGAAAAGAAAAATGAGACTTTGTCAGTTACCAGGAATAGACCCAGCAGAAATTGACTCATTTTGGGCAGAAAATGAACATTGGCAAAGAGCTTGCAGTAGTTTTTAAGGAGAGATTAACAAATATCCAAAAGCAAGAGACTTCAATAAAAATAATTAATTGGAATCTCTCTCATACAGTAAAAAGACAGCAGTTTCTGGAGACCCTACGTTCTATAATGATGCAAATAAATCAGGAAAGGCAGATTAGAAGTCAGAAAAAGTAAGTAAAGTAGCTCAATGCAAAATGATTCAGTGCAAAAATGATTCAGTGCAAAAATCAAAGCTGTATGCCATTCTTATGGTATTATATTTTCCCAAATATTAATGTCGTTATTAACTTGCAATATACAAAGAGTTGTTTTACATATTGAAACTGCTAAACTTACTCTGGATTATTCAAAATTAATTCCACTATTTATTCAACTACAATAAGTAATCAGAAATAGAAATCATCCATTGTATATAACACATATCAGAGCCCATATGGGTCTACCAGGCCCTCTAGCACAAGGGAATGATGAAATTTATTAGCTTATTAACGGGAAATGTGCTATAAGCCTTATTTTACAAGAAACATCGTATTAACAGCAAAGGTTTGAAGAAAACAAGCAGTTACAGAAAGCCCTAGCAGCACTTTAAAAGAGATGCTTAATAAACAGAAAGGGATAACAAAGACCCACAGAGATAGATGACATAGTGATTTATTAACTTTAAATTTTCAAATGCTGATTAGAAAGGAACAAATGTTTCAAAGATATTTTGATAGTGGGTCATTTAAAGGTATGTTGACTTCCAAATGGAAACCAGGATATGTGTTACATTGGGAAAGAGATTTTGCCTTTGTTTCCACAGGAGAAGAAAGCCTGTGGATACTAACAAAATTGATAAAGATTAGATTCAAACAGGAGAGATCTCCTGAGTAAGGAGAGGAGATAATTCATTAGACATCTTGATCATTCAGTCTAAAACTAACTTTTATAAAGACTAACAAATGCCTTTCATCTGATCAGGCATCTTATAGAGAAAAAAATATAAGAGTATTGAATGATAATTTACCAGAGGCACACCTGCCTTATTGGCAAGAAATGGAAATGTTTTCTTAAACCATGTGTCTATTTCCATGTTAGAATGTTAGACTATAGATTGCCACATGGCCCGTGCCATCTGAGACATCACCTTTTGAGCTTTCTTCTTACATCAAAGGAATATTTCTGTTTGGTATTAAAAGCACAGTTAAGAGATGTAAAATGTTTTAAGTAACTTCAAAGGGTTACTACAGTTCAAACCTGTCTTCTAAGTCTCTAAGAGGTGGGGTGGTTTGGAGCTAAGGTAAAATATTTGGGTAGGGCAGTGTTAGCCCATGCCTGGAATCCAACAGAGACGGGCAGATCTCTCTATATTCGTTGTTTTCTAAGTTCTGGAGTTATAATGAACAGCGCTAAGATGGTTCATACCTTTAATCCCAGCACTTGGGAGGCAAAGGCAGGCACGTAAGGATTAGTGTTTTAAATTTAAAAGCTGCTTGCAAAAGGCAGGCTGAAATTCGAAGTGAATGTCCTTTGTGATCTAAAAACAAACACACTTAAACCTTGAATTTATATATAAAGAGAAAGGGGAATATAGGTATATTTATCCACACATACTAAGATATACTTAGTTTCAAATTTTCAAAAGAATTTTTCTTAATTTCAACGGAAAAAAAAAATTTCTGTTGCTAAAAAACATTTCGCCCTGAGAAAGATATAACCTACCAAAAAAGGAACCCACAGTTTGGGTTGGGGCAGAGTTTTGCTTTTAATATTTCTAGGAGAATAAAAGCATCCAACTTAAGAAATCTGGAGACAGGTGAAACATCTGAAGAAAAGGACAGATCATCAAGGAAAAATATCCCAAGAAAGAGTAAATTGACCAACTGGTATTGCTGCCCTCTACAGACATAAGTGGCAAATGGTCTTCATGTGGTCCCAATTCAATTAAAAATTAAAGCTGGCTTCGGGGTTGGAGCATGGCTCTCTCCTTCTCTAAACCCATGCATGCTTTTTTAAAGAAAAATTCAAAATCTGTCTCCTATCAGAAGAGCCACCTGGGATGGGACAGAGGAACACAAAAAAATACGGGACTATTCTATTTCCACTGATCTCATAATCTTTCGGTTTTCATTTGACTCTCTGAAACTCTTCTTGAGGTATAAATATTACCTCAAAATCTGTAATATTATTCATATATAAACTTTCTGCCATGATACTAGTAGCCATACAGAGTATTAACTAATTCTAGAAATAAGCTTCATCTAGATTCCTATATTGTGTTTAAGTCTGAAGCAAGTAACTAGGAACAAAGTTTATGTACCCCAAATGTACTTAATAGATTATGGTCCTCAAACCTTTCAGAGATCTGCTAAATGTGGTATTTGAAATATTTAAGTTTTCTACCATTCGTAACAGTAACCTTTCAGGTCTTTAAAAAGATGACAGGGCAGGTAAATGATGGGACCTGGAAAGGATCATCCTGAGTAAGCTATCCCAGAAGCAGAAAGACACACATGGTATATACTCACTCCTATAAACATATAATATAGGATAAACCTACTAAAGTCTGTACATCTAAAGAAACGATTCAAGAAAGAGGACCCTGACTAAAACGCTCAATCCCCATCTCGAAAAGCAAAGAGGTTGGACATCAGAAGAAGAAAACAGGAAACAACCTAGAAACCTGCCACAGAGGGCCTCTGAAAGGCTCTGCTCTGCAGACTAGCAAAGCAGACGAGACTTATGGCCAAATGTTGGGCAGAGTGCATGGGATCTTATGTAAGAAGTGGGAAATAGTAAGATCTGGAGAGGACAGGAACCCCACAAGGAGAGCAACAGAATCAGAAAATTTGAACACAGGGGTCTTCCCAGAGACTCATACTCCAACCAAGTACCAGGCATGGAGATAACCTAGAACCCCTGCACAGATGGAGCCCATGGCAGTTCAGTGTCCAAGTGGGTTCCATAGTAATGGGAAGAGGGACTGCCTCTGACATAATCTGATTGGCCTGCTCTTTGCTCACCTCCCCCTGAGGGGGTAGCAGCCTTACCAGGCTACAGAAGATGACAATGCAGCCACTCCTGATGAGATCTGATAGACTAAGATTAGAAGGAAGGAGAGGAGGACCTCCCCCATCAGTGGACTTGGGGAGGGGAGTGTGTGGAAAAGGGAAGAGAAGGGAGGGATTGGGAGGGGAGAAGGGAGGGGCCTATGGGGGATACAAAGTGAATAAAGTGTAATTAATAAAGATTTTTAAAAAGTAAATAAAGTATAATCAAAAATAAAATTAAAAAATGACAGGGCCCTCGGTGCGGAATCCACCTGAATTGTGATAACATTACCACTAAGCAAAACTGCCTCAGGCCTCTTCTGCCACAAGATTCTGTACAAATAGTAGACCCCTTTGAGTTGACTTCTGTGTCCTGACCAGCCTGGCTTGCCACTAAGATGACAAACGCCTCCAAAAGATCAGCTTCAGACTATAAACTGCTAAGGACATTCAAATTGCTGAATTCATGGGAGACTGACAAAATTTTACAGAATTTTGAATTCAAAAATACTTAATCCTAGGACTGCCAAATACCAACCAAGTCGGACATTGTGAAAAGCTTGGCAGAAACAGCGTCATTATAAATAGCTTTACCTTGTTAAAGTTAAAAATCCCTTATACTTAAAAAGGGGGAGGGTGTGGGAGTAATAGGAAACAAAGATTATTGATTCTACTCAATTATAGATTATTGATTCTACTCTTAAACTGTAAAGCTACTAATAGCCCAAAACTTTACATTGCTATAGATCTTTGTGTATGGATACAAATTAAGGTTACATTTCATATTAAGGTCATACTTTGGTTACAATACACTATGTCAACTCTTTTTAAGGTTTTATACCAATGTAATTTTTGAAAATGCAATGTGAAGTTCTAGTGTTTTTGAAAGCTATCACAAATGGTTTAGGATAATTAAGAAATGCAAATTAATCAATCAAACTTGTGGTTTTATTAGGTACTGTTTAATCACAGGTGTTTTCTAGGTTAATCAGATAGTAAATGGCTAGAGACAAGCAACAGTTGCCTATCCAAACATATAGATAGATGGAGGGTGGGTGGGTGGGTGGATGGATGGATGGATAGATGGTCTTTGAAACCCTCAGAGATCTATATAACATGGCATTTAAAGAAGTTTTATTGATTTAAGACTTTTTTGACAATGAGACATGTCAGCTCCCAGCAGCACCCATATACTACTTTAAGGAAGATTATGAGCATCGAAGAACCTCTTTATGGAGTTCGCTCTAAGCTGCCGCTGGGCAAGAAACTGCTGACAGTACGCTGTCCAAGCTGTGGACAAGCAGGACACAAAGTCGACTGCCAAACTGCCAGGACAGGGTAGAGAAGTCCTTCCTAACTCCTGCTTCACAAAAAAAAAATTAAATTAAATTAAAAAAATTTAAAATCTGTCAGATACTCTAGGCTGAAGGCTGTAGGCTGAAGAGATGGATGCTCTCAAGTTGCAGAGGAGCCTTGGGTGACTATCCGGGCAGCCTGCAGTCTGTCATTTCTGTAGTTTTGAAAGCTGCTTGCTCTGTACTTCCTGTTTACTTAAGTAATACTTATCCTTCTCAGGTCTCTGATGGGGTTGAAGACCAGATAGTTATAGTCTCACAATTAAGCTTGAGTTGTTTAGGATTTAAGAAAGAGATGTTTCTAGGTTGGTAAATTTAAGTTATGATAGAAAGTGATTTAGGTACAGAACTTTGGACTCCACAAGATAGGAAAGATAGTAGAGCACTTTCTTCAAGGTTACCAAATACTAATGGAATAAACATTCTGAATGTAATTCTTTTTTTATTTTTAATCTTTATTTACTTTGTTTCCCCCCTCTAGTTACCTCCCCAAGTCCACTGGTAGGGGAGGGTTTCTTTTTCTTCCTTCTGACCCTAGTCTGTTAAGTCTCATCAGAAATGGTTGCATTGTCTTCCTCTGTGGCCTGGTAAGGCTGCTCCCACCTCAGGAGGGGGGTGAGCAAAGAGCAGGCCAATCAGTTCATGTCAGAAGCAGTCCCTGTTCCCATTACTATGGAACCCACTTGGACTCTGAACTGCCATGGGCTCCATCTGTGCAGGGGTTCTAGGTTATCTCCATGCCTGGTACTTGGTTGGAGTATGAGTCTCAGGAAAGATCCCTGTGCTCAAATTTTTTGGTTCTGTTGCTCTCCTTGTGGGGTTCCTGTCCTCTCCAGATCTATTTCCCACTTCTTTCCTAAGATTCCCTGCATTCTGCCCAAAGTTTGGCCATAAGTCTCAATATCTGCTTTGATAGTCTGCAGAGCAGAGCCTTTCAGAGGCCCCCTGTGGGAGGCTCCTAACTTGTTTCCCGTTTTCTCCTTCTTCTGGTGTCCATCATCTTTGTCTTTCAGAGTGGGGATTGAGCATTTTAGCCAGAGTCCTCCCTCTTGATTAGTTTCTTTAGGTGTACAGATTTTAGTAAGTTTATCCTATATTATATGTCTATATGAGTGAGCATATACTGTGTGTGTCTTTCTGCTTCTGGGATAGCTCACTCAGCATGATCCTTTCCAGATCCCACTGTTTACCTGCAAATTTCATGATTTCCTTGTTTTTCATTGCTGAGTAATATTCCATTGTGTAAAAATACCACAATTTCCTCCATTGAGGGACATCTGGGTTGTTTCTAGGTTCTGGCTATTACAAATAAAGCTGCTACAAATATGGTTGAGCAAATGACCTTATTGTGTACTTGAGCCTCTTTTGGATATATGCCTAGGAGTGGTATAGCTGGATCTTGAAGTGCCAGATTGATTTCCAGAGTGATTGTACCAGTTTACATTCCCACCAGCAGTGAAGGAGGGTACCCCTTTCTCCACAACTTCTCCAGCATGTGTTGTCACTTGAGGTTTTGATCTTGGCCATTTTGATGGGTGTAAGGTGAAATCTCAGGGTCATTTTGATTTGCATTTCCCTGATGGCTAATGACGTTGAGCATTTCTTTAAGTGTTTCTCTGCCATTTGATATTCCTCTATTGAGAATTCTGTTTAGCTCCGTTCCCCATTTTTTAATTGGATTACTTGATTTGTTGCTTTTCAACTTCTTTAGTTCTTTATATATACTATAAAGTTCTTTAGTTCTTTATATATACTATATATATATATTAGCCCTCTGTCAGATAGAGGGTGGGTGAAGATTCTTTCCCAATCTGTAGGCAGTCGTTTTGTTTTGAGGACTGTGTCCTTTGCTTTACAGAAGCTTTTCAGTTTCATGAGGTCTCATTTATTGATTGTTGATCTTAGAGCCTGTGCTATTGGTGTTCTGTTCAGGAAGATGTCTCCTGTACCAATGAGTTCTAGGGTCCTCCCCACTTTTTCTTCTAACTGATTTAATGTGTCTGGTTTTATGTCGAGGTCTTTCTTTGATCCACTTGGACTTTAGTTTTGTACAGGGTGATGAGTACGGATCTATTTGCATTTTTCTACATGTAGACATCCAGATAGACCAGCACCATTTGTTGAAGATGCTATCTTTTTTCCATTGTATGGTTTTGGCATCATTGTCAAAGATCAGGTGTCCATAAGTGTGTGGGTTTATTTTTTGGGTCTTCTATTCAGTTCCATTGATCCACCAGTTTGTTTCTATGCCAGTACCATGCAGTTTTTATTACTGTTGCTCTGTAGGACAGCTTGAGATCAGGAATGGAGATACCTCCAGAAGATCTTTTATTGTAGAGGATTGTTTAAGCAATTCTGGGTTTGTTATTCCATATGAAGTTGAGAATTTTTCTTTCCAGGTCTGTAAAGAATTGTGTTGGTAATTTGATGGGAATTGCATTGAATCTGTAGATTGCTTTTGGTAAGATGGCCATTTTTTACTATGTTAATCCTGCCAAGCCATGAGCATGGGAGATCTTTCCATCTTCTGATATCTTCTTCTAATTCTTTCTTCAGAGACTGGAAATTTTTTTCATACAAGTCTTTGACTTGCTTGGTTTGGGTTACACCAATGTACTTTATGTCATTTGTGGTTATTGTGAAGGGTGGTGCTTGGTTTGGGTTACACCAATGTACTTTGTCATTTGTGGTTATTGTGAAGGGTGGTGTTTCCCTAATTTCTTTCTTAGCCCTTTTGTCTTTTGTATACAGGAGGGCTACTGGTTTTTTTAAGTTAATTTTGATTTCCCTGGTCTTGATTCAGCTTTGGTAAGTGGAATCAATCAAGAAAATTGTCCATTTCATTTAGATTGTCAAATTTTGTGGCATATAGACTTTTGAAGTAAGTCCTAATGATTGGATTTCTTCAGTGTCTATTGTTATGTCCCCCTCTTCATTTCTAATTTTGTTGCTTTGGATGGTGTCTCTTTGCCATTTAGTGTGGCTAAGGGTTTGTTGATCTTGTTTTTTTCTCAAAGAACCAGCTTTTGGTTTCATTGATTCTTTGAATTGTTTTGTTTCTAATTTATTGATTTCAGCCCTGAGTTTGATTATTTCCAGCTGTCTACTCCTCTTTAATGTGTCTTTTTTTCCCCCTAGGGCTTTTAGGTAAGCCATTAAGTCGAATTTCTTCCTGAAGGCACTTAGTGCTATGAACTTTCCTCTTAGCACTGCTTTCATTATGTCCCATAAGTTTGGGTATGTTGCGCTTTCATTTTCATTGAATTCTAGGAATACTTTGATTTCTTTATTTCTTCCCTGACCCGACTGTCATTGAGTAGCAAGTTGTTTAGTTTCCATGTGTGTGTAGGCTTTTTGTTATTCCTGTTGTCGTTGAGATCCAGTTTTAGTCCATGGTGGTCAGATAGGATACATGGGATTATTACAATCTTTTTGTATCTGTTGAGACTTGTTTTGTGACCAACTATATGGTCTATTTTGGAGAAGGTTCCATGAGGTGCTGAGAAGAAAGTAAATTCTTTTGTGTTTGGGTGAAAGGTTCTGCAGACATCTGTAAGGTCCAGTTGATTCATGACCTCTGTTAGAGTCATTGTTTCTTTAACTTCTGTTTTGTTGACCTCTCCTTTGTTGAGAGTGGGGTGTTGAAGTCTCCCACTATTAATGTGTGAGGATCTATGTGTGGTTTCAATTTTATTGTTTCTTTTACAAATGTGGTGCTCTTGTGTTTGGGGCATATATGTTCAGAATTGTGTTGTCTTGGTGGAGTTTTCCTTTGAGTATGAAATGACCTTCCCCATCTCTTTTAATTTTGGTTGAAAATCTATTTTATTAGATATTAGAATGGCTATTCCTGCTTGCTTCTTGGGTCCATTTGCTTGGAAAACTGTCTTCCAGCCCTTTACTCTCAGGTAATGCCTATCTTTGTGACTTAGGTGTGTTTCTTGTATGCAACAGATTGATGGGTCCAGTTTACACATCCATTCTGTTAGTCTGTGTCTTTTTATTGAAGAGTTGAGTCCATTGATGTTAAAGGAGATTAATGACCAGTGGCCGTTGGATGCTTTGATTTTGTTGTTGGTTGTGGTAGTGTTTGTGTGTGGCTACTTTTGGTTTTGCTGTAGTGAAGTTATTTTTTTCCTGTGTTTTCCTGAATTCTATTTTTCCTTCTAGTATCTTCTATAACCCTGGATTTGTGGGTAGGTATTGTTTGAATTTGTTTTTGTCATCAAATATCTTTCTCCATCTAATGATGGAGGAAGGATTTTCTTTTCTGGTCTAATTTATTAGGTCTTCTGTAGGCCTCTTGTAATCTTATAGGCCTCTCTTTTAAGTTGGGGAAATTTTCTTCTATGATTTTGTTGAAGATATTTTCTGGGCCTTGGAGGAGGGAATCTTCTTTTTCCTCTATTCCTATTATTCTTAGGTTTTGTCTTTTCATATTGTCTTGGATTTCTTGGATGGTCTGTCAGGAATTTTTTGGGGAGGGGAAGGGTGCCGCTCTGGTCCAGAGGCTGTGCACCCCAGTCTGGGATGGTGGCTGGGGGTGCCGCTCTGGTCTGGAGGCTGGGCGCCTCACTCTGGGCCAGAAGCTGTGCACCCCAATCTGGAATGGCAGCTGGGGGCACCACTCTCGACCGGAGGCTGTGTGCTCTGATCCGGGCTGGCAGTATGTGTCCCCTTCTGGGCCAGAGGCTGTGCACACCTCTCTGGACTGGCAACTAAGGGCTCTGCTCTGGGTCGGAGGCTTTGTGTCTCACTCTGGGCTAGAGGCTGTGCCCCGCGGTCTGAGATGGTGGCTGGGGTCGCCGATCTGGGCCCGAGGCTGTGCGTGCCGATTTGGGCTGGCAGCTGTGCGCCCAGCTTTGGGCCAGAGGCTATGCACTTCGCTCTGGGCTGGCAATTGAGGTCTTCGCTCTGATCCGGAGGCCAAGCACCTCACTCTGGGCCAGAAGCTGTTTATCCCGGTCCTGAATGGCTGCTGGGAGCCCTGCAGGAGGCTGTGTGCTCTGATCCCGGGCAGAGGGTGCGCCCACCGGTTCCCAGGACCTAGGCCAGGTATTGACTGGGTGACCTGAGGTCGGTCCCAATTAATTTCCACACTGTAGGCTTTTCTCTCACCTGGCAATTACAAACGCTGGTGTTCTAGGTCCCTGAGTTCAGTCTCCTGGTCGCTGTGCCGACACTGCTGTCCTGCTCCTCAGACACAGTGTCCTCCCGGCGCCACCATCTTGTCGCTCCCTGAATATAATTCTTACCAGATAGTATATAATTTATTGATATTAAAGAGTCTTTTGTTTAGACAAAAAGGGGGAAATGTTGCAGGATTTTTTATCACACTGTGAACCCCAAGATTGTATAATGGAAAAACCTGTTTTTAGCCATAGTGTGGCTCAGCCCTAGGACCCATCTTTAGCTTTCTGTAAATAAGATTAAATGAAGTGACAGGGGGGATACAAAGTGAATGAAGTGTAATTAATAAAGAATTAAAAATAAATAAAAAATAAACAAACAAAAAGATTAAATAAAGTCAACCATAGGTCAGAGGGAGAACAAGCAACCAGTTGACCAGGAATGAACATGGGGAAAAAGAGAGAGGGAGTCTAGAGGATGGATACAGAGGTGAAAAGAAAGTTGAAAATAAGGACATTCAGTTTGAAGGGCTTTTGAGACAGTATGGAGACGGAGAAGGGGCCTTTTCCTTCCGGAACATCGGCAGAATGGGAAGGTCAGCGGCTGCTTTCTCTGCCTCTCTGAGGTAGCAGGCTTTTACCCCAGCAACTGGCTCCCGAGTCTTTACTGATAAATTTGAAACTTTGGGATTTCGTTTAAAAAGAACATATGCATGTTATACTTGTGTGTGTATCTGTGTGCCACATATGTGTCTGGTATCTGTAAGGCCAGAAGAGGATGTCAGATCCCTGGAACAGCATTTACAGATGATTGTTAACCACCACGTGAATGCTGGGAACCAAACCTGGGTCCTCTGGAAGAGCAGCCGGTGCTCCTAACCACTGAGCCATCCCTCCAGCCTTAATGATGCTTTCATTTAATCATTTAATATACAAGTTCATAAATCATTCTTCTTTTCCTCCTCCTGCTCTTCAGTCTACTCAAAACCTGTAGGGGAGTAAACCATGCGCCCTCCAAAACTCCATGGGCATTATTAACTTGAATTTCACAAAAATGGGTCTGATCATGGGGTATGCGTGCGTGTGTATGTGCGTGTGTTTTATGACAAGGTTTCTGCCTGGAGATGTGTGTCTTGGGGATCAAATTTGGGTCATCAGGCTCAGTGGCAAATGCCTTTACCTACCAAGCCATCTAACCAGCCAAACTACATTTACTTTTTGTTTAGTTATCACATGTCTGCGTATGTATGTGTGTGTGTACACCACAGTACACATGTGGGGGTCAGAAGACGAACTTACGGGACATGGTCCTTTCTTTTCACCACGTGGTTCCCTGGGATGGAACTCAGGTCATTAGGCTTGGCGGCAATTACCTTTACCTGCTCAGCTAGCCCTTGACCTCCTTTTCCTCTTCCTGCCATGAGATTCCTATGGAAATTCCAGTTTGGGGGAGTTCCCAAAGAAGGGAAAGTGGAGCCTGTGTGGCAGAAGTGAAGGGTGTGTGTCTCATTTTGATATTTTTCTGAGAATGGGAAAAGATACAAGCCTATACAGCTAGGCTGGTTCCCAGGTGGGGAAGAGAGGTCAACACCAACGGCCCCTCTGCTGCATAGTCGGCTCCCTAGGCGAGCCTGTTGGCTAGAGATTCGGTGTCCCAGAAGCGCCTGTCTGTAACTGAGAGGGAGGGGCTGCTGCAAGCGCTGTGGCCTGCGCAGAGGCTGGATCCTAATGTCACGTTCTGACAGTTCTAGTGTTTGCATTGGTGTGGAGATAAAAGCCACACCACAAAACCCTTTTCCCCGTTTTAAAGTGTGCACTTCAGTGGCTTTTAGTGTGTTAACAGTACCGTACAGCCATCACCCTTTACTTAATTCTGTCACTCAAAAAGCAACCGCATGCCCATTAGCCATCTTCTGATCCTCCCTTCCCTGCCCCAACAACCACTAATCTACCTTCTGCCTCTGCATTTGCATCTTCTGGACGCCTCAGATGAGCAGAATCAGACAGCTCATGGCTTCCGTGCCTGATTTCTTATTTTGCCAAGTGTTTTTTTTTTGTTTTTTTTTTTTGTTTTTTTTGTTTTTTTTGTTTTTTTAGGCTTCTGTGCGATGTAGCATGTCAGGACTTCATGCCTGCTCAGGGCTAACGACGCATTGAGTTTACCGCACACGGCTAGCCAGAATGTGGGTGGCTCTCACTCGCTGGGTAGAGTGAATGTGCAGCTCCAAGCATGCTTTTACGTGTTCCTATGCTGACTTGGGCTTCTTGGCACTCCTGGGTGCCAGCCTAGGTGGGATCGCTGGGCCCTGTGGTAACGGTGGGCTTAGCGCAGCAGACCTGCTGAGCTGTTCTTAGAAGCTGCACCAGAAAGACATGGGGTTCCGCCTCCTTCCACCACCCCCACCCCTACCCCTGATCCACAACTTGTGCATTTAAAATCCAGAGACCGGGGAGGGGAGAGGGGGAGGTACTTGAGAGATGGCTCAGAGGTTAAGAGCACCGGCTGTTCTTCCAGAGGTCCTGAGTTCAATTCCCAGCAACCACATGGTGGCTCACAACTAGCTATAATGAGATCTAGTGCCCCCTTCTGGTGTGCAGGCATACATGCAGGCTGAATACTGTATACATGATAAATAAATCTTAAAAAAAAAAAATCCAGAGACAGGTGGCTTCTGCCTCCTTGGCTTCCGAGACATTATGCAGCCACGTGCCCTGACTTGGTGGTACCAGGTAGAAAGTGGAGTCCTCTGTCCATCTCAGCAGCCAAGGAAGGAAGGTTTCTATGAAGCCATTGCTTGGCACTTCCTGCCCTGAGGCCTTCATACTGCTGTTACAGGCTCTGCTCAAACGGCTGAAAGTGTCAGTTCAGTTCGTGGAGGTTTCGTTCAAGATTTTATCTTTACTTTTGCTTATGTGCGTGTATCTGCATCTGCATGGACCATATGTGTGTAGGTGCCCGGGGGACCCCTGGGGCAGCAGTTCTGGGCCGTTGTGAGCCACTGGAACGAAGCTTCCATCCTCTGCAAAAGCAGCAAGCACTCTTCACCGCTGAGGCCCGGCCCCAGCTCAAGTTCTCTTCCTTTTAAAGTGTTTGTCTATTGCCGTGTATGTTAACTGGATGGGGGTTGGAGACAGGTGCCCCAGCATGCATGTAGAGGTCAGAGGGCAACTTTGTGGAGTTGCTTTTCTCCTTTCACCTCACTTTACGTGGGTTCTGGGGATCAGGTTTGTCCGGCTTGCCCGTTTGTGTTTTGGAGGAGCTATGCCTCTCGAGAGTTGAATTCGGTAGAATTGAAAATACGGGTGAGGAGGCAAGCAGCTGGCCCAGCAGGTGAAGGCGGTTGGCATCCAGCCCGGTGACCTAAGTTCAGATCCTCAGAACCCACAAAGTGGTGCTGTGGTACGCCTGTAAATCCAGCACTCCTGCTCAGGGCGGGAAGACGGGATTCCCCAGAAGCTCCAAGGCCAGCTAGCCTGGAGTTTGGATTTGCAAAACAAGAGGCCTGCAAGGTAGGACGAGACTGATGGCAAACTAAGGTTGTCCTCTGACTTCCACAACCTGCACCCTGGGATGTACAAGTACACACACACACACACACACACACACCACGTACATACACACACAAGTATTTTTAAAATAAATAGCAATAAATAAAAATGAAGCCACCGGTCCCAGAGATATGGCTCTGTTGGCAGTCTGCCTGTTCAGGACGCACCAAGCTCCAGGATCAGTCACCCATGTTAACTGGGTATGATGCACTCCTGTAACCAGGCTGAGGCAGGAGGATCAGAAGTTCAAGGTCATCCTGAACTCCAGGAGTTCGAGGCCAGCCTCGGATATGCGAAGCCCTGTCTTTAAAAAAAAAAAAAAAAAGTGTTAACTGTTACACACCTGTAGCTCCAGCACTCAGGGAGGCAGAGGCAGACAGATCTCTGAGTTTGAGGCCTGCCCGGTCTATGAAGTGAGTCCAGGACAGCCAAGGATACCCAGAGATGTCCTGTCTCAAAAAAAAAAAAAAGAAAAAACTATTTTAACAATGAAGGAGACGGATCTGGGAGTGGAATCGTGACCCATACCAGTGTCTCAGCATTCCAGAGGCTGGTGAGGTGGCCTGGGCTAACCGGCCAGCTAAAAACCGCTCTGGGATCGGTATGTAGCCTATGTCTCAAAACCAAGACTGAATGAATGATTAAAGAGGTAAATTGAAAAATATTTCCTTAGGCCACCTTTAGACTCGGCAGGCTGCACATTATCTCTGAAGTGAAGTGCTTTTAAACTCTGGATGCCTCCGTCAGCCAGCCTCCGTGATTCATCGGCTCCAGTGGAGCAGAGTGAACCGGCCGGTGAGCTCCCGCGTGGCTCTAACGTGGAGGCAGCAGGGGTTTTGAACAGCTTTACTAACCAAATGGAAGAGTCAGCCTGTGATAAGACCCTGCTCCGTTTGAGCCTAATCACTTTGTTTGATCCAGATAAGATCTCAAGTCACATCTTAAGATACTTAAGGTTATCCACTGTGAATTAGCCAAGGGTCAAAAATTTTCACACACCCCCAAAAAAATTATATGTAATTTAATTGAAAAAAAAAAAGTTCAGCTGGGTGCAGTGGCAGACGCCTGTAATCCCAGACTGCGGGGAGGCAGAGGCAGACAGATCTCTGAGTTTGAGGTCAGCCTGGTCTATAAAGTGAGTCCAGGATGCCCAAGGCTACACAGCAAAACCCCGTCTCAAAAAAGTTCAGTGAGGCCTGTCACAGAAGCTGACAGGATTTAGTCTTCTCTTGCCAATCAGTCCCACAGGAAACTTCTGATCTTTTCATGGATTACCTGCCTCAGTCATTCAGTTTGTTTTGTTTGGAGACAGGCTCTTATGTAACCCAGGATGGCCTTGAACTCGCTCTGTTGCCAAAGATGCCTTTGCATTCCTCTGGGCTTCTACCTCCCAGGTGCTAGCTGGGAGTAGGATGTCCAGCCCGCCTCCCCCCCCTCCCCCCCGCCCAGCCAGCTCCGGTACCTTTAAATAGAACGCTTTTCTTCATTTTCGGCTTGAGACATCATCTTTACGCTCCCAACCCATCACTTGGCATCCCCTAGCCCCACCCACTGTAATTATATCATAATTTTAGTCCCATCAGTGTTCATTATCTGTATTATGAGTTCTCAGGCTCTCCTGAAGTGAACCGTGGAATCGGCTCTGGGTGAAGAAATATGAGCATCCCCTTCCAAAATATCAAATAGGGGTTTTAATTCAGAAGGAATCTTTAAAAACGGCCTAAGCCAATTTTTATCACCTAATTTTTAAAAATCATTTAAGGTATGTAAATGGTCCCTGCGAATTTCTATTTTTTGACGAACTATTTTGTCCAGGTAAATGACCGTTCCCAAAAAGGAACCTACCTCTGAAATCTAGACCTTTTCAGTGGCAATATGCAATCCCCATTGCTGCAGGGTTTTTTGCAACAAAGGATACGCGTCTTGCAAAATGGCTAACTCCTCATGGCACAAGAGAATATCATCCATATAATGAATCAGCAACAAGGAAGGAAATTGTCTAACTGGTTCAAGAGCCATCTGCACATACAATTGACACATGGTGGGGCTATTAGCCATGCCTTGAGGTAAAACCCTCCATTGATATCTTTCTGGTTTATGATGATTAACAGAGGGTAATGTAAAGGCAAATCTTTGTCTTGTGGGCACAATGGAATGGAGAAAAAACAATCCCTGATATCTATTATAATTCTCCATTGCTTAGGCAGGGCTGAAAGCAGAGGCAAGCCTCGTTGCACTGTTTCAAATAATCGCATCTGTGCATTAATAGCCCTCAAATCATGGAGAAGCCTCCATTTTCCTGATTTCTTTTTTATAACAAAAATGAGTGTATTCCATGGAGAGGCAGAGGGCTCCAAATGACCAAGCTGAGTTTGTTCTTCCACTAATTGAGTGGCAGCCTCTAACTTTTCAGAGGAAAGGGGCCATTGAGGAACCTATACGGCCTCCTCTGTGAGCCAGGATATGGGCATAGAACCCTCAATGGCGGCTAATGAAAACTCAAGCCCTGTCTTCCTTTATTTTCTTGTGAAATTGGGTCTATTCTCCCTTGTTCTTTCTTGCCAAGACCTTTTCCTTCCTTATACCCCATCCTTTTCATAATATCAACCGCTTGTTGAGAATACTCATTGGTCAATGCCAATCCTAAATCCTGCAAAATATCTCTTCCCCAGAAATTGACAGGGAGAGGAAGAACATATGGTATGAAGCTTCCTGTTTGACCTTCTGGTGCCTGCCACATCAAAGAACCTGAACTAACCGCAGGGCCGGCCTCATATCCCAACCCTTGTAAGGAGTGGGATGATTGTGTAACAGGCCACGCCTTAGGCCACCAGGTGGAAGAGATAATGCTTTTATCAGCCCCTGTGTCCAAAATACCAGTAAAACTTTTCCCTTCTATTTGTAGTTGTAGGGTAGGTCTAGTTTTAAGATCAACTACCAGATGAGCAAAATCTGTTCCTGTGGAACCAAGCCCTCTTGCGCCCCTTGGTGTTTCGGTAGATGGAAAACAGTCATGAAGGCTTGGGGGGAGGACCAATTGAGCAATCCTATCTCCAGGAGAAATAGAAAATATGCCTTGAGGGCAGGAACAAAGCACCTGGAGCTGTCCCGTAAAATCTTGATCTAATACTCCAGGATGGACCATAAGTCCTTTTAGAGTGAGAGAGGGGCGACCCAAAATAAGACCGACACTTCCTTCAGGCAGGGGGCCTTCAAACTCCACTGGGACAGGTCGCACCCCCATGTATGGCATTAAATAAGAATTGGGAGGTAGAACGGAGGTCCAACCCTGCTGATCCTCTTGT
Source organism: Meriones unguiculatus (assembly GCF_030254825.1). Taxonomy (NCBI): domain Eukaryota; kingdom Metazoa; phylum Chordata; class Mammalia; order Rodentia; family Muridae; genus Meriones; species Meriones unguiculatus. The sequence goes on along the minus strand of NC_083354.1, from coordinate 13,559,644 downwards.
TGCTCTATAGCTGGATAAACCCTCCTGTTGCCTACCTGTTGCCTACCTGTGTCCCATATCTTTTGGGGTCCTGAGACCTGGGGCCCTGATACCCATTTTTTGGAACATTTTTATACCTCTCCTCAGAGGGGGTGTCATGCTGTATAAGTTTTCCCTGAATATCTGACTGAGCGGCATTCATTAGCGCAGTGATTGCCTTTTCTACACTTAGGGCAAAGTCCAGGAACTTTCTTTTGCGCAGACATACGACAGTCTCTTTTTAAATGACCCATTTTGCCGCAATTAAAACAAACTTTATTGTTTCCAGAACTTGGGCGGTTCTTGCTCTGTAATATGACTGCCGCCAGGCCGGCGTTGGTAAGCAGGCCTCCGAGTCCTCAGCAAACTTTTATCCAGTCTGTTAGTCCTTTGCTCTTTCTGGGGGTAATGACTGCCTTGCATTCTGGCGAAGCATTCTCATACACCAGTTGCTCATTGGTCGGACCCTTTCCGGGTCTCCAAATATCCTGCCTGCTGCGTCTGTCATTCTGGCCACAAATTCTGGGAATGACTCCTGAGGACCCTGGATAATTTTTGTTAAATGGCTTTCGGTCCCACCCTTCTTTGAAAGGGCCTTCCATGCTTTAATTGCAGCGGCAGAAATCTGGCCGTACGCCAGATTTGTCTGTCATAATTTGATAATTTGTCTGTCGCTGAACATGTGGACCTTGTCCTGTTAGTAGGTCAAAGGTCCAATTTCGTTGATTGTCCTCTGCATTAACATTGGGGTCATTGCTGTAGAGCCCAGCCTCTCAAGCTGCATGATTGTAAAATTAGCATCCACCCCGTACTTGTTAACTGATTCTGCCAGTTCTTTGACTAGGGGGTAGTCTATAGGTGCGTAGACACGGCCTCCCTCCACGTCTTCAAATACTGGAAAAGTCTGAAAAATTTTATGTCCATCTTTTGTTGAAAAGGAGTCAGGGCAGTACCTCCCGATGTAGGGAGGAGGAGGAGCAGGAGGAGCACTAGGAACAACAGGAGCGGCCGACTGAAAGTGCACACTTCCTGTTTCTAAGTAGTGGCCGCTCATCCAGGTGGTATCGTTCTTCCTCATAGCGGGTTGCTTCCTCCTCTAGATCTGACTCCTCGGAGGGACTTAACTCCTCCGACTCAGAATTGCCAATTTCTAAAGCCTCTAGTTCTTTTGTCGGATAGAGAGGCTCCTTTTTAGATTTTTTCTTCTCCTTATCATGTTTCTCTCCCAGGGTGTTCTTTCCCTTGCCTTTCGCTCCCGAGGCTTTACCGTCCGTGGAAGGGTCTTTATCCTTAGGGACATCTTTAGAGACATCCTTTTCCTTTTTTGTAAGAGCTCTTAACCTTTTATCCTGTTGTTTCTGGCATGCTGTCTTGTATCTCCTCCAACACTTCCTGACCAGCCTTAATAGAGGAATGACAGTTTTCATTTTCCAAGCAAGATTTAACCAAAAGCCACAGTGATCTAGTACCTGCTCTTAGCTTTCCGTTAATCTCTTCCCTTTCGAGAGCACCCTCAAGCTTGTACAAAACCAAAAGAAAAAGGACGAGGGCAACAGTCACAACAGGGAAAGCAATAAGGGCTCCTGCTAGCTGAGGTAAAAGATGAGATAAATGAAGACCAAACATGCCTCTCAGAACTTACCTCGATGCTGCAGTTCTGAATTCTCCCCGCGAATGGGGGGGTCTCCTTGGCACCGGCAATGGCAGGCTCCCGGCGTCCCGGGTTTCGGCACCAGATGTTGCGACCTGCGTAATTGTCTCGCCAGCAAGAACGCACGTGGACAACAGGATCCTTCTGCAGCAAGCTTTATTGCAGTCAAGCGATGAAAGGAGGAAGACCCCGAGCCCCGAAGTGGCGCTGTTTATATAAGCCCTGCTCGTACCAGAGTGGTGTGAGATGACGTATCATCCCCTGATTGGCTGCTCACCCATCACCCCATATGACACCCCGGGCTGGGCTCATGACTTGGCGCGCTATTGCCGAACGGTCATGCGCTCTAGGACTTGTTTACCAGTTTTGAGGGCGGAAGCCAGCGCCATGGCGACCAAACCCCGGCTCTCCACATCAGAGGGGTCTGTGTTTTCTCTCCAGAAGCACACAAGGGCCGTCTGTTGGATATGGATTTTGAAGATTTACAGCCATGGGTGGGAGTTTCCATCCATCCCACACCAGGTAGAAGAAGTTGCAGTCTGGGCTCATCTGTCTCCTGTCCTGAGAGAATGTCTTGATTCGCTCCCCTGATTTCTTTTCTACGATTTTTAGTATTTAGGTGTTGAACTTCCCTTGTGATATCTAATCTTCTTCATTTCCATCTCTTTTTTTGTCCATTTATTCATTTAATTATTTTTACGGCCTGATCCTAGCCCCCTCCCTCTTCTCCACAGGCACACCCCACTTCTCCTTCTCTGAGAATAGGAGCTCCCATTCCCACCCCCACCCCAGTGGGTACCAGCTCACACTGGTACATCAAGTCGAAGCGGGCCTAAGCACATCCTCTCCCACTGAGGCCAGGCAGGGCAGCCTGGCTAGGGGAAAGGGATCCAGAGGCAGGCAACAAAGATAGTCCCTACTCCCATTGTGAGGGGACCCACATGATGGCCATATTGCACATCTGATACATACGTGTAAGGATATCTAGGTCCAGCCAACACATGCTCTTTGGTTAGTGGGCTCAGTCTCTGTGAGACCTGTCATTTCCATCTCTTAATGTTTTTTTTTTTTTTTCTGGTGGAGCTTGCTGGTAGAAAGGAGTTGCAATCATGACAATAAAAACATTTGGGGTGGGGGGGGGTGGCGGGGGCAGCAAAAACCAGATATTGAAGCTTTCTGGAAAGAACTGCATTTCGGCATGACTGTGATACTGTGTTTCCATAGACACACCCGCCAAACAAGCGGCTTTGTGCAAGAGCAAATCCAATTTAAAAGATGTGTGTTTAGCCAATTGCACATCCAGAAAAGGCCCAGTTTGGCTAGGAAATTCATCTCCCGCTGAAGAAAAGCAGGTCAGATCAAGGAGGGTGGGGCCATTACCCCCCCCCAGGATCCTGTGTCCTCTGTACCCTTCTGGGAACTGGAGTATACTCCACCACAGACCGACCTGCTATTCAGCAGCAAAGACTATTTCTCAGACGGCAGCTGTCAAGAGAAACTAAGCCTGCTGTGTGTCACAGCTCCAACCACAGTCTTTACTGTTACCATTTGTGTTTTTGAAGCCACTTTCCTGTAACTCGAAGCCATCTGCTGAGTGGCAATTGCCCTCAGAGGCCTGTGGCCACAGAAGCTCCTGGGCTCGGTCCCACCCTTGAAGAGGAGGGTGGTGTGTAAAAGGGCCAAAAGATAGCACGCACCAGGGTAGGTGGGAGAGGACACTCCTTGCTCTCCCCCACAGCCCTCCAGTGGATACTGCAGACTTGGGGAAAGAGACCAAGTCGGAATTCTCAGTAGCCCTGGCTCCTCTATCCCGAAGTCACCCAGGGTCACACAGCCTGGGCAACTGTGGCGTGTTTCCTTGACTCTCCCAGCAACCTGGGTATGCAGCAGTAGCATGTAGGTCACCCGTGTCTTCTGATCCACAGAAATGGTTTTGGAGAGTCCCATGGGTACTTGCTTTGCCTCCTATCTGCTCCCAGAAGATGAAGGAAATTATGAGGCAGGAACACCCTATCATTTCTGGTTTTGGTTTTTGGGGTGGTTGTTGTTGTTGCTGTTTTATTCATTTGTTTTGGTTTTTCAAGACCGGATTTCTCTGTAGCCTTGGCTATCCTGGTGTTCCCTCCATAGACCAGGCTGGCCTCAAGATCTACCTGCCCCTGCTTCTGCCGTGATTACAGGTGTATGTCGCCTGTAACGCAGCGTTTAAAATCGAAGTTTGTTTTTTTTCTTCAATGCTGAGGGTAGACCTCAAAGGCTTGAGCTCAGAAGGTGCTCTCCTCTGGAGCCAAATTACCACCTAGGAAGAAACTTGGAAGGAAGGAAGTGTTAATTTCTGGCACACTGTTTGAGAGAAGGTGCAATCGATCACGGTGTACCTTCCGGCAACAGGTGGAGTAAGTACAGCTGTGGAACAGGTACAGCCAGAGGTGTGTCAGGTAGCTGGTCCCGGTGTAAGAGTCAGAAAGTAGAGCAAGTGCTGGTATTCTGCTAGCTTCCTCCTCACCACCGGATAAATGGCTCTTTCAAAGGACCGGGGTTCAATTCCCAGCATCTATGTAATGACTTACATAATAATCTACACAATTACTTACTATAGAGGTAACTCCGGTTCCAGGGGTTCTAGCTCCGTCTTCTGCTTCCACAGGCACACATGATGCACAGACATGCATATATACAGGTGAGACCCCCATGCACTTAAAATAATTTGGCTGGGTGTGGTGACACACATCTTCAATCTCGGCATTAGAAAGGCAGAGGCTTGCGCTTATCCTGATCTACATAACAAGTTTAGGGCCAGCCAGGGCTACAATGTAAAACCTCATCTCAAAAACAAATAACAGTTGAGACTGAAGCCCATGAGATGATGCCGCCCAGATGCACAGTAGAAACACCCTCGTAGACATTGCCAGAGGTGTGTCTCCTGGGAAATATCAAAACCCAGTTTTGATATTTGCTAGGGTCTGATGTGTGTTACTGGCCCTCAAGATCTGGTTACACCTATCCTTGTTTTGTAAACCTGCCTAAAACACACCTGACTGGCTGATTAAACAGCCTATACCTGGGCAGGACAGAATGGGATGGGCATGGCTGGCGTTGGACCAATGAAATGATGATGCACACAACAGATCTTTCTATGAAAGAAGTTTATTAGATGGAGATGAAAAGAGACATGATAGGGGGATAGGAGGAGCACCCGACAGAGAAAGGGGAGAGAAATCAAGAGTAAGAGGGCAAGAGAATGACAGAATGGTGGGTTGGTCCTTTTAAAGAGCAACTTAATCACGTCCACCAGGTGTAACACCTAGCAGGTGACACGTGATGAGATCATAGGTGGCTAGGCAACCCAGAAGCAGGCTGCCTAAATACTAACAGCTAGAGTTCCCTGGCTTTTGGGGTTCAAGAGAGAATCACAGGAAACAGACAGGAAGAGAGAGGAGGAAGGACTCCACAATGGGTTAGCATAGAGAAGAAACCATTTGGGCCAAAAGAAAGGACTCCAATAATGTCATTGAAAAGTCCAGATGAAGAATAGAAGCAAGTACCATGGGATTATGTTATGGAAGGTAGACCAGATGGGGAGGATTAAGGTAGATGTCATTGGGTGGGGGCTGGGAGGTGGGTGGAGAGGCTGTTGAGAACAGTGTAGGTGAAATATCTGCTGGCCCGAGGTAAATAATAAGGCAATTATAAATCTAATAGGTGTCTGTGTCTTATCTGTGATAGCAGGTTAAATAATACTGCCGTGATAATCTTACGGCTAATAATAAACTTAAAGAGACCCAGGAGCAAAAGACAGCCTACTGTGGGTAGACCTGAAACTTGACATAACTGGCTGCTGCTGCAGTCTAACAGAAGGGGTACACAAGCATGGCTTCCTGATACTGTGGCTGGCTCAGCCCAGAGCAACAACAGCAGCCATGGCTGGAAAGGAAGGAACTGGAGGCAGACAGACCTCTAGACAGAGCTTGGCCTAAAACTGCATCTAAAATAAAAAATGCCATGGCAGAGGGTATTTGAATCCCTTTTGGCTTTGTTTTGGTTGTCATAGTCATGGATCTGTTTGCAAATATGTTTAATGGTGATGGCTCTTCTCCATGCCTTCTCCAAGAAAGTTCAAGGAGAAAATGGGGGAAAAGCCAAGGAATGGAATACTAAGTTACAGACAATAGAAAGGGCATTCTTCCTAATAAAAATTTGAATTTTAGCCACTATAAATCTGAGCTCTCTGGCTGCTAGATACTTTTCAGCCCTTTCTGGTAAGGGTCCATCCACCAATTCACTGTAACAACTAAATTCCAAAAAATAACCAATTGGGCTTTGCTTGTTATAGAATAAATTGGCACAACTGACCCAAAACTTAAAATTTTTTGTCTCTTTGCTTGATTTTCATTTAAAAGCTCTGAGTTACAATGATAATGGATTTGAGAAAAAAATATTTGAACAACTTGGTGAAGGCACATGCCTTTAATCCCAAGACAAAGTAAAAAGAATCGGGCAGATCTGAGTTCCAGATCGGCCTAATTTACACACTAAAAGCCAGGGTGGCAGCTCCTGTTTAGCCACTTGCAGAGATAGTCTAAGATTCAAAGTGACAAAATTTTCCTTAAGGTTGCTTTTTTCTTAATAATAAATGTATGTCCTTACTGATCTAAAGGTTGGATTCACATCAATTTTAGGTTTATGTAAGGAGCGATGATGTCACACTGCTCTAAAAAGGCCAGCCAATCTCAAACTGGTACTTCCACAGAAATGGTTCAAATGGGCATTTTGGCTTAAGAAATATGTTGTGTTGGTCAATGTAAGGACTCAAAATTAGGCTGGGAAACATGCAAACTGCATGCCTCCCACATCAAAAAACTTTTGAATGCTGACTAGATAAAGGTGTCACACTGCTCTGGAAGCCGGCTTATCCTTTCAAATGTGAGACATTTTCATGGGGGGGGAGGCAAATGTCAGTCATGCCTGATGCAAAAAACACAGGAGGCTTACAGGTGGCAAAGTACATGCCAGCCTATTTAAGTCCTAGTTTAAAAGGCTGAACCATCCATCTATATCAAAAAAGGGCAAGCCAAAGATTATAGCCACAACCAATATAAAAATCCAGGTACAAGATGCCTAGGGTATGTTTAAATTATATAAAGTTTGGTTATAAAGGCATAGCTACCCATTCTGTATAGAAAAGGGGATAAGACAAAAATAGCTACAACATATATAAAAGCCTAGCTTAAACCTCTAAAAAGGAGTTTGTATAAAGTTTACTTAAAACATGCCTTTTCAGGCTGGAGAGATAGCTCAGCGGTTAAAAGCACTGGCTGCTCTTCTAGAGGTCATGAGTTCAATGCCCAGCAACCACATGGTGGCTCACAACCATCTATAATGAGGTCTGGTACCCTCTTCTGGCATGCAGGCAGAATACTGTATATGTAAAAAAAAAAAAAAAAAAGTCTTTTCTATTGCTCAAGAAAGCCAGCTTGTCTCTCTAATGGGAGGCCTTCTCTCCCATTAGAGATTGGTAGCAGCTTGGCCTAATACAACAGATGCCCAAGAACCCAAAAATATTTTGATCTATATAACCTTGTTTTGATTTCAACATAATGATTAGTTCAATAATAATGGTAACTTACATTGCTGATCCGACTAAATGGGAATACCTTTGAAACTGATTGAGACATGGATGTCTATGCATAACCAATAATTAATAATTCTTATTGGCTACGGAATCCCTGACATGCTCGTGCCATCTTTTCAGATGGCATAAATACTTACAGATGTCTTTATTCTGCTCATACAAAGAACAGAGAGCCATCGTTAATTGATCTGTGCATCCTGCACATCTCACATATTTACAATTTTAGCATTGTATGTAATGCTTGTGAGAAATTATATATTTTCAGAACAAAACAGCTGGACACTGGTGATGCTGGATCAAACCTGACAGGCTTCATCCTTCCAGAAGGCTGAGATGCTGACACGTCTGTTCCAGCATCCTGTATGTTCCAGCATTCTGCTTGTTCCTGCCTCAACTGCTTCAGTTGCCGTTTCTCATCAAAGCCTGCTCCCAAAAGTTTTGAAGAATGCTATTAATCCTAATCGGTCCAGCATCTCAGACTGTTCCAAACAGGGCTTTTATTAAGCCTAAAATTTCTCAACATTCAAAGACTGGACCACAAATGTTAATGCTTGCTTAATTAACCATTTTACCCAGTTTCCTTTGGGCCCCCACACAGGATTTCTTCATGCCCAAAAAGTCAGCTAGAAGAAATTCATGAGAACGACGTCCAATTTTCCTGAAGGGGGGTTTGGATAGATTTTTGGTTGTTTTCTGGGGCTATAAGTGTTTATTGTCATTGGGAGATAGTTATAAGTTATTAATGGTCTTATTCAGAGAAAAAAATGAGGTTAGACTTAGGGATTTCTTTCCTTTTCTTTCTTTCTTAGATAAAGAGAAAAGGGGTTGAAAAGAAAGAAGGGAATACAGGCATATCTTATAAGAATAATAAGGCAAAAGGTAGATTATTGAATCTACTTAAGGCTTTATTCTCAATAAGGTTATTTTTAACTCATTGGTATAGGATTTTGTATATTGATGCAAAAATAAGTCTATTTTGATACATTGGTATAAACTGTAGTATATTGATACAAATTCAAAGTTACTATTAATAATTTTAAACTGCTTTTTATAAACTGTTTAGAATATTAGATAATGTGAGCTAATTGTTAAGTAATTGACTCAGGGTTATGTCAGACACTAGTCTAATTTATCACAAAAATATACATCCTAGGTTTTAATAGATGCATCTTCAAAAACCTCAGAGACCTAAAGAATATGGCATTTAAAATGTTTTTTATTTTAAAGATTCTTTGACAGACATGTCATCTCCTGGCAGCACCCAGCCTACCTCAAAAAAGATGAGCATCGAAGAACCTCCGTATGGAGATGGTTTCAAATGTGGCAAACAAGCCACCCAGGCAAAGCAAGCGCCCTTGCTTCGTGACAGACAGAATTCGGCCTAAAATGGGCAAGCTCACATGCAGGCCAAGTCGACTGCTGAACTCTGCCAAGACAGGGTAAGCAAGTCCTGAATAGTTCCTGCTTCACAAATGTCTGTCAGATACACTGGGCCAGAAGGCTGAAGACGATGCTCCAACATTACAGACAATTTTGGGTGGCCATTCAGGCAGCAAACTGTCTCTGCCAATTTTCTATTTTTTTTTTTTTTGGAAGCTGCTAGCATGCGCTTCCTGTTTACTCAAGTAATTTTATCCCTTCTTAAGTCTCTGGTGGGGGTTGAAGACCAGATCGTCATAATAATACACTTAGCTTAGTTGTTTAGGAATTAAAAATATATTTTAGGTCTAGATAGATGTTTTCAGGTTGCTGGATACTAACTATAAAAATAACTAAGGTACAAAACCTTAGACCCTCATAGATAGAATAGATATTTTCTGCAAGATTGCCAAATAACATTGAGACTAGAATATATATGTATATGTAGTCTTACTGGTTTTTATAATTGTTGTATAATTATTCTTACTGTAATAAAATGGTTTTTTTTATACAGAAAAGGAATTGTTGGAGATTGGTCTGTGTTACTGGCCGTCAAGATCTGGTTACACCTATCCTTGTTTTGTAAACCTGCTTAAAACATACCTTATTGGTTGATAAAACAGCCTGTACCTGGGTGGCAGAATGGGATAGGCATGGCTAGGCTTCCCAGGCTTTGGGGGTTCAAGAGAAAATCGCGAGAAACAGATGGGAAGAGAGGAGGAAGGACTCCACAATGGGTTAGTGTAGAGAAGAAACCACGTGGGCCAAAAGAAAGGAGTCCAGTGATGTCATGGAAAGGCCCAGATGAAGAATAGAAGCAAGTACCATGGGATTATGTATGGAAGGTAGACCGGATGGGGAGGATTAAGGTGGATGGCATTGGGTGGGGGCTGGGGAGATGGATGGTGAGGATATTGAGACAGTGTAAGTGAAATATCTACCCAGCCCAAGGTGAATAAGGCAATTACAAATCTAACAGGTGTCCGTGTCTTACTATTTGTGATAGCAGGTTAAATAATACTGCCATGATAATCTTAGGGCTAATACTAAACTTAATATAGCCCAACACTTCTTTTTTTACTTACTACAATACCCATTGTCAATTTGACAATGAAGATTAAGTATCAGGCTTATCCATTTATATTTACATAAATGGGACCTTGTAGTTTGTTATGAGTCAAAACTCTTTATGCCCAAAGTTTTAAACTCTCAGCCTACATATCAATTTCTTAACACAGTGGGACATAGATCATTAGGACATTTCAATGCCATTTTACAGTATCATGATTAGCCTCCACCCCCCACCCCACCCACCCATACAGAATGAAAATGGGTACAGCTACTTTTTACCTCGTTATTTTTAGGGTGGTATCATGGACAAAATACAAACTTATGAAAAATAAAGATGAATTTTCACACACCTCTCTCATCATGGTTCAATCATCAAGTTGTGGCCAATACCTTCATTTCCCATTTTCTATATAAGCAGCCCAGCCTCTCCTTCGAGCTCCTAAGAGGATGTAGCTATGGCAGCCTTCCATAGCTTCTGTATTGCTGGTGTGCCAGGCATGCTGGGTTCACCCTCTCAATCTGTGACGCAGACTAGAATTGGCCAATGTCTTTAAATAGGAAAGAGACCTGGGCCCTTGGGTGCTGGCAACAGGCCCACTGTGGCATTCCCAGGCTCTTCTAGACCTTTGCAGATTCTTAAATACAGTGAGCCTCATTTTGGCCTTGACTTCATTTAGAAGATTCAAAGCAGGATATCTAAAGCATGCCAGCCAGGTCAGCCCACATTTATTTAGGCCTTGAGCCCACTGCCCCTAAGACACAATGAGCTAAGGCAATAGGAAGGCGTGTGGTAGGTAGAAGGCAACTCATGCTGTAAAAGAGAAGCCAAGGGTGGGGAGGCAGACACGTTGAGCTGGGGTTATGCCCTCTTGAAACAATCTAGAGTCACTTGGGAAGAGGGCATCACAACTGAAAATGCTCCCCCTGCATGGGCCTGTGGGTGAGCCAGTTTTCTTGATGGATGACTGATGTGCCCAGCTCACTATGGGTGGGGCCAACCCTAGGAGGGTGGTCCTGATCATGTAAGCGAGCAAACTGAACAATCTGGGAGGAGCAAGTCAGTAAGCAACATCCCGCCATGGCCTCTGGTCCAGTTCCTGACCTGAGTTCTCTTGGCGAAAGTGTGACCTGGGAATTGTAAGGCGAAATAAACCCTTCTTTGATTTGTTTATGAGCCTGGTGTTTTATCACAGCAATAGAAGGGCTAACTAAGACAGGTGAAGGCAAGTTTCAGACCAACTAGGGCGGCAGGCTTCCAGGCCACAGGCTCCGTCACCGCATGGAGGAGTGACCTAAACTTTACGTTTGTAGGTTGATGTCTATGCCGCGCACAGACACCTGTGTGGATTGCATGTATATTCCCTGTAATTCCTTTGGGGAACATTTTAATGGGTATACTGCAAAAAGGTGGTGGGCTGCAATTGCTAGAGTACAGCCGGCTTCCTGGAGTTTCATAGAAAAAGCACTAAAGGGGCTGGGGTGATAGTAACGGGCTAGCCTCGAAGGACAGCCGGGGTTTGTATGCTTGTCATCTCAGCCCCGAGGAGAGGGAGAAGGAGCATTCCTGAGGCTTGCAGCCGGGCAGTTTATCCAAGCCAGACTGCAGGTGCAGTGAGAGCAGGCCATCAGAAACAAGGTGGAGCGTGCAAGGAAGACTCATGGCCTCGATCTCCAGCCTACATACACACACATACATATACACACGTGGAGACAGACTTATAAACAGAGACATGTACATACACACATGCATACATATACACATGCACATACTTACACATATACAGAGAAACAGACATACAGACACACATAGACACACATATACGAGAGATAGACAGACACACATACACAAGAAAACTGGGGAAAATATACCAAAAATACCAAGCTTGAAAAAAAATAACGCTTTGGAAGGTGGGAATTATGGTGACTTCTTTATTGGTGCTTTATCATAATTCACTAAAACTGCTAAATTTTATAACATGAGTAGGCCCAGTTTTATTATCAGGAACAAAACAACATACATTATTATACACGTTAAACGGTAATCGGCCTTGTGGTCTGAGGAGAGCTTCGCTGCTGGGCCGTGTGCAGTTCGCTGTGGCGTGGTCCAGAAAAGACTGTTCTTCCACAAGGGGGCGCCTGGCCTTCGAGTGAGGCGCTTGAAGCCTCAGGATTGAGGGAAGCTGTACTGTGTGAGGGGTAAATCTTGCATAATTGCCAGCCACACTTAAGAACTGTACTCGGGGTGGTTCGGAAGCTTTTGACATTCAAATGCCTGTCCCTTGGGTTACTGAAAGGATAAAGGCCTATTTTCCCTAAAGCCAGTTTAATAAAGACTACAGCAAGACTTGGGTTCAGCCAGCCAGGAGGAAAGCACGCACCTACCCTTGGAAGGTTAGCGATCCTGGCAGCCAGCCTCACTGTCACCCTTCCCTGGGTGAGCACCCAAGAGATGAGACCCGGGAGGCATCGGATACAGGACTGCCTCAGGAGAGATGCAGCAGCCAGGGTACTACACTGCTGGCAAGCTTGGCCTACATAAGGCCCAAAGAGATGCCTGTGGCTCATGGCTCCACAGTTGGCTTGTCAGTGTCTGTCTGTGGCAGAGGGAGGGTGGGGAAATGCCACCAGCTATGTGGCAACAGCTAGCTTCTCAGTTGTGCAAGAAAAATGGAGTAAGACTTGGGGATATCCGAGCTTATACCAACAGGGAGATGCCATGGAAGATAGGAGATACCAAGCCCAGAGTGTCGGAGGAATTCCTGTGGGAGGTGGCGGCTGAGCTTGTGAAGAAGGGCAGAGGGGAGCCTGAAAGGAGGGAGTAAGGGCAGACAGCACAAACAGTCCAAGAGAAAACGTGGTATCTATCCCAAATCCTCCTGTGTGGATAGAGCTAGGGCTGAGTGTGTGGGCATGCAGACAATGCTAGGGTGAAGACGCTTTACCTTAAGGGCATTATGACACTCCTGAGGGATTTCTATGTTGGAATACCTGCAAATCATAGGCATTCGATAACGTCACCAGTCATCTGTACATGGTTGGTTTTAGTAAGTTGTCAACTTGACACAAGCTAGAGCCAGCTGAGAAAATGCCTCCATCAAATTGGCCTGTGAGCAAGCCTAAGGAGCATTTTCTTGATTGGCCTAACCCTGAATCGCACCCCCAGCCTATGCTGCCGCTGATCTCTGCCTGCAGCTGCCCTGTGTGGCCACCAAGGTCTCTCTTCAGCATTCGCCCTTGCTCTCACTCTTTCCCATGGCTTTGGATGCTTCTATCCTACTAAATAGTGACAAGGGACAAGCAGGGCTTCAGGGGCGAGCAAAGGATCACATCTCCTGGGTGCTGAGGCCAGGGAAGACTCGATCAGACTGTATCAGGAGCAGCTGAGGGAGGATCAGGACATATTGTTCGGGAAGGGTTGACTGGGTGATGTCCTGGATCCGCGTGAGGTTCGGAACTCCCTGTTCTAAAATAAGGTCTGAGTCCAAGGTCTGAGAACACGATGAATTCAGGGAGAGGCAGGAAACGCAGATAGGCCCAGTGGGGTAAAGGAGGCTCCAAAGTCTGGAGACTCACCAGGGCTAAGACTCCAGGCCAGAGAGCTGGGTGTGACTTGGTTCCCTAAGCTTTGTGGGCGTCCAGTGTCCAAGGATGGGCTCACAGCCTGGTAGGCAGAGAATCGGAGCGTGTGCGCAGGTCGCGTTCAGACCTCAGCTCGACATGAGCAATGGTAAGAAAGTCACAGTCCCCGTCCTGGTCCCCCGTTTCCAAAAGCCACCTCCCAAGAGCACAAAGAATTTCTCAAGGCTATGACGTGCAGGCCACTGATAAAGCAGATAGCCTTCGTGCCTTGTCAGGAGTACAGTCACAAGCAAAACCACCAAAATACTGTGGTTAGGCATCTACAATTACAATGAGGCATTTACATTTACAGCTAGATTATTTTAGCAAAGCAGAGTTAGAATAATCGGTTCCCCGAAGTCTGTCTTAGCATCACACACACAAAAATTAACCTGCTAATAACCAGTTTCACAACTTGCCACAAAAAAAAAAAAAAAAAAAAAAAATCAGGCCCAGAGCAGTGAGATGGGTAAGTTTAAAGACGCCTGCAGAAGACCTGAGTTCAATAGCCAGGAACCACAGGGTGGAAGGAGAAAACCACCTCCCCAAAATTGTCCTCTGATTTTCACACACATGCTACAGCCCTCCACCCCACACAAAATTTTTTTAAAGCCACACCTAGATGGCTTTACTAGTGAGTTCCACTAGAGAACTAACGGTCCTTTACAAAGTCTTCTAAACAAGCAAATATTTCCCAGTTTATTCTAAGGAAAGATACCCTACCAAAATGGGATATTTGCTTCTAAAACTTGAATCCTTAAGCATAATAATTAAAAAAAAAAAGCAATCAATTCCAAAGTGTGGGAGCTGGAGAGACCACTCCCCAAAGATTATATACAATCAACTGATTATTGCAAAGGTTCTCATCTTCATTAGTCTCCAGAAATGTAGAAATCAAAGCCATAACGAGCTGGTGTTTGGCTTCCAGTGGGGTGGTTGTCGTTAGAAGGCAAGGGCTGGAAAAAATGTGGAGAGATTGGAATCCTTGATCCAATGCAGTCTATGTCCAGAAGAGTGTAGCACTTCCTAAAATGTCACCATGGGACCTAGCAATGCCACGCCTAAGTATATACACGAAAGAATTGAGCACATGCTTCCAACAGAAACTATATACCAATATGTAAAGTCATCAGTAACAGCCAGAAACCTCCAATGATGAACAGGCAAGCCAGCCACGATGTCCACACAGCAGAGTGGACATTGAGTGAAGAGAGATGTCACGACAGAAGGGGTAACAGGTAAAGAACCGCAGCCTTATGTAGACCATGAAACTAGAAAAAGGGATCAGTCAGGAGACGTAAAGAAGACATCTTAGGGAAGAGAAGGTAATGGAGTCCATGTGATAAGAAACCAGGGGGGCTGTCTGGAAAGAAGAGGAAAGTGGCGAGTGGGAGGTATGGTGATTTGAATAAGGATGCCCCCGCCCCAGGCTCATATGAAGATATGAGTGGTGGATCACCAGGGAGGGGCATTATTTGAAAGGATTAGGAGGTGTGGGCCTTGTTGGAGCGACTGTGTCACTGGGGTAGGCTTTGAGATTTCAAAGGCCCAAGCCAGGCCCAGAGACACACACTCTCTCTCCCTCTCTCCCTGCTGATCCTGATGTAGAACTCTCATGCTCCTTCTCCAGCACCATGTCTGCCTGCGTGCCGCCATGTTTCTCGCTACCCTGATAACGGACTAAGCTCTGAACCCCCTAAGCCAGCCCCAGTTAAATGCACTCCTTTATAAAAGTTGCTGTGGTCATGGTGACTCTTCACAGCCATAGAATGGTGACAAAGACAGAAGGGAACAGGGTAGAGGACATTGGATTACATACAGCAAAGTATGATACATGAGTTTAAGTTATCACACCTTGTGTGTGTGTATGAATGTGTATGTGTGAGAGAGAGAGAGAGAGGTATATGTAGGCACATACATGCCAAGGTGACTGTATGGAGGTCAGAGGACAGTCTACAGGAGTTGGTTCTCTTCTTCCACCATCCTTGGTCACTGAACTCAAATAGTCAGGCCTGGCAGTAAGTGCCTGTACACACTGAGCCATCTTGCCAGCCCAAACCAGAAAATCGTATGTGTGTGTGTGTGTGTGTACATACGTATGTATATATAATATATAATTTATATATTCTTTAAATATATTTTATGTTAACTGTATTACTTATATTTAATATATGATATATTTGATATATAATTATTTAATATGTAGTTTTAAAGAAATATATTTAATATGTTAAAATACATTTAATATAAAATATATATTCAATATAAAAATATGTATTTAATAAATATTTAAAGGAAGGCTGGCCTCAATGAACCTTGAAAACATTAAGGCAAGTAAAAGTCCGTCACAAAGACCAGGCATTTGTGACTCCATCATGAGGTATGTGGTGAGCCCTGGGAGAAGCTGTAGGCTTGTGGTTGCAGGGATAGTGGAAGGGTGAACACCGGAGAGTGACCAAGTGTCCTCAAACCAGAATATGGCGATAGAGACGGGTGTGGTGGCACCTGCCTGTGATCCCAGCACTCAGGGAGGCAGAGGCAGGAGGACTGCTGTGAGTTTGAGGCCAGCCTCGTCCACAGAGGGAATCCAGGAGAGTCAAGGCTACACAGAAAAATCTTGACTCAAAAAGGAAAAAATATATATATATATATATTCATAGTTGCACACCCTGTTAATAGAGTTCAAAAACATTTCACTTTTAAAAGGTGTGGAGGCCAGATTTGATGGTCACACCTGTAATCCCAGCGCTTGGGAGGTAGAAGCGAGAAATTCAAAGTCCTCCTCCTGAGCATGGAGCAAGCCTAGGGTATGTAAAATCCTGTCCAAAAAAAAAAAAAAAAAAAAGAAACCCAACTGAGAAATAACAAAAGCGCCACACACCTAGGTCGCTTGAATTCTTAAATTCGCGACACCAGAACTTGGCCAGGTCACTTAATTACTGCATTTATTTTTTTTATTTTATCGTATTATTTTTTTTTTTTATTTATTTTGCATCACAGATGGAAGGAGACACTACCTGGTGTCCTTGACCTCTTAGGGAAAAGTGAGACTCGTATCAGGTTTCTAATATCGAAATGTGCCCTAAAGTCAAGGGGTTGTGACTGAAACGGCAATTGACTGGGACCCCGCAGAGATGACTTAATGACATCCATGCCCGGAGGACCCCAATGTGCCCAGCTGGAGAAGCTTTACCCTGCAGAGCAGCTAATTAAACATGCAATAGAAAAGAGTGCTCGGGAGCCTGAGACTCAGGGAAGATCACAAGTTCAAGGCCAACTGGTACCTGTAAGACAGGAAAAGCAAAGCTCCATTGCACACTATTGAATGTTACAGGCACATCTGGTGACAGTCAGATGGAAACAACCGTGCTGCCCGCCTCGCTGCATCAAAAGCTGGCTCCCAGGGGCAGGGTTTCTTGAAAACATTAACTGCCTCCTGGCTTATGGCACGGTGGACCATACCTTCTGCCGCCCCTTCCCCCCGCCACCCCTGACCCGAGAAATAAGCAGAGGGATGGACATAAGAGCAGGATTCTAACAGAGCCAGTAGGATTATATCTATGGAGCTATGGGCAGCCCCTGCTGCCAGCTGTCTGCATCGGGAAGCCTTTGGCTGAAAGATGATAAATCGGAGATAAGAAACTGCAGCTGGTGCCCCTCCCCCAGCCCGGGTCCAATTCTGCCTGAGACCAGGTTGAGGGGCTCCTGGGAGCCATCCTTGAATGGTGAGAGAGGTCAGCCGAGGTGCTCTGCCCCCGAGGGTCCTTGGCTAACTGTGGATCCTGGGCCTGGGCTCAGGTGACAGGGAGACGGCGCACGGGTTTAGCACAAGCCACTCGGAAGCAAACTTGACTGCTGGGTCTTAACTAGGCCACGGACGAGTTGTGCAACCCAGACAGGTACAGTCATCTGCTAGGAGCTGGGAAAGCCGTGGAGCAGCCGACTCGAAGGCGATGAAAATGCTAGCCTGAGCTGCACCCACATTTGAAAACGCAATTATGGGTAATAAGCCAGCCGGAGCAGGCTCACATTTTCCCGGAATTTCTCACTGCTTCTGAGGCTGCAGCTCAGAGCTTGCTCTTCTACTGAGTCCCATCTAAATGTCCCCTAAACCTCGGGGCCACCTACAAATCACAGAACGCTGAGAAGTATGAATCCCGTAAGATGTCCCTCCAGCAAGTGGTCAATGAAGCATCGCTGAGGGAAAAGGAATCTGGGAAGCCGCCTTCGTGCCTTCGTGGGGCTGGCAAACGCCAAGGGTTCGTGTGCCCGGCACCGTTGGGCGGTGGAGAGCCCCGCGTCAAGGGCCTTATTCTCTAATTAGAAGGGTAGACGCTCTGTCAGCGCGTACCGTTATCAGAGGTTGTGGCCGGAAGCGAAATCAAGCAGGGCAGGAAGGACACGAGGTGTACCTACACTGACAGGCACAGCTGCAGCAAGAGCAGAGTTCTTTTTTTATTTTTAATTAAAATATAGTCATGTCATTCCCCCCCCTTCCTCCCTCTGACCCTCTCACATCCCCGCTTGCAAATTCACGGGCTCTTCTTTTTGTCTTAATATAAATACTATATATTTGTATTTATATATTCATGTGCTTTATTATATAATGGATCAATATAATACACCTTATATATTATATAATATATGATGGCTATCTAAGTACTATATGTATTAATAATATATATGTGTACATTCTATAACAAAAACACTGTTTGGTGTTGCTTTTAAGTACGATTGTGGGGCTGAGCACTTAATATTGGATAACCAGTCAGGGGGCTCATCCCCTAACTAGGAGGACTAAATCCCGCAGAAGTTGCCTGTGGTTGTCTGGGGCTGGGGCCCCGTGAGATTTCTACCTTCAAAGTTAGGATATATATCGGCATTGTCCTTGACCAGGTCTAGTTTAGGCAGCCATACTGAGTGTAGCTTCCTCATCGTTTTTTTAGGAGACACAATCTCACACCAGACCTTTAGTTCCTCAGGCTCTTAAACTCTTTCCACCTTTTCTTCCATAATGTTCCCTGCATCCATCCTAGGTGCAGGAGTTGTGCATTTGTGGCCATTGTGGTCGGACAGCCCACGATCGGTTGGTCTCTACATTTTGACGAGTTGTGTTTTTCTGTGGTGGTCTCTGTCTGCCGCAAAGAGAAGCAACTTTGGTGAGGGCTACGCTTGTCTGTGGTGTCAGGAGTATTTAAAATGCAGTTAGGAGGTATGCTGGTCTCCTAAAGCAGTGACTGAAGGCCCTCCTCTAAGACCTGTGACCTCGCCAGCCCCAGGCAGCTGGCTAGCCTTTTAGTACCAGGTATGATTTCGCTCCTGTTGCCCGAGCCCTAAATCCACATGGACGGCTGGTGGTTATCACCAGGGTGTGAGGGCCGTGCTGCACCTCTAGGCATATCTTAACAGGCTGGCCATTGACGCTCTTCACAGCTGTCACAAACCGGGTAGGATTATTGGTCCGCTTCTCTCCCCTGGCAGGTTGCATAACTACCTCTGTGGTTCTGGGAGAGCCAGTCCCCAGGGCAGAGACTTCCGAGCCAGCTCCAGCTTGAATCCTCAGAGTCCTGTGTCCATAGTACACGGTGTCTTCAACAATAGGGACTCACCTTTGACCTCTGGGAGGCAACCAAAGGCAAGAGCAATAACCTATATTGTTTTGGGAGTCTCTTGGACACACCTAACAACTTGAACGGGGGATTTCTCGGGCCTGGAATGGAATTTTTTTATTAGGTAGTCTATGGCTCTTGCAGGGCGTACGGTCAGCCCAAGAGGCCTAAGTTCATTTAAAATACGTACATTTGTGAGTGGGTACATGTATGTGTGTATTGCATGTACAATGTTAAGTAAGTAGTATGATTCCTTGTGGGTTTTCAAACATCCTTAGTGTTAGCTATTCTTCCCATTTCTGTATTGGCCTCCTTCCCTCCTGCATGATCAAAAGCTCCCCACGACCATGAAGGGCATTTAGGTTATTTCCATTTTCTAACAAGCGTGAGCAGGGTGGCTGTGAACATGGCTGAGCAAGTATCTGTGGAGTAGGATGTCATGCTAAGGAGTCCTAGGGTAGACTTAGTTTTAGCCTTTTGAGCACTCACCCAGTCGCACCAACAGTGAATGAGAATCCATTCCCCTTTCTTCCCATCCTCTCCAGCATTTATTAGTTGTCAGTTGTTTTGTGGATCTCACCCCTTTTGACTGGGGTGAGATGAAGCTTCAAAGACGCTTTGATATGTATTGTTATACTTGCTGCAGATAATGAACTTTTTGTAGCCGTTTTTATTTCTTCCTCTGGGAACTCTAGTCTGCTCCATGGTCTAATTTTTGAATGAGCAGCTTTTGTTTTCTTGAGTTCTTTATATATTCTAGGTAGCAATCCTCTGTCAGATTCTATAGCTGGCATGGATTCCCTCTTGCTTTTTGGGCTCTCTCTTCAATCCGTGGATTGTTTCTTTAGATATGAAGAAAATTTTAAATTCTATGAGCTCTTATTTGTCAGTTGTTGGACTTATGTTCTGGGCAAATCACAGTCCACTGACGGAAGCCAAGGCAGGGACTCAAGGCTGGCAGGAACCTGATGCGGTGGCCATGAGGAGTTCTGTTTACTGGTTTGCTGTTTATGGACTACTGAGCCTGTTTTCTTACAAAACCCAGGACCACTTGTCCAGGGTGCTACCACGCACAGTGGGCTGGGCCCTTCGGAAGAGCCCAGGAAATCCTAAGTGAATCCCAGACATTGGATGCTTAAGTTATACAGCCTCTGCCTCCTGAGTGCTCGAATTTAAGGCATGCAGCACCACACCCAGCCTTTTGAGATTTTAAAGTGGGTGCTTATAGGGCTGCTATCCGGTACTTGTAGCTGTCACAGGGCTGCTTTTAGTGTGTCCAAGAGTTTTGTTTTCCTGCCTACTTAGTTCTAGAAACTTTTTTTTTCTTGATTTCTTCTTTGACTCACACCTCATTATGAGCTGTTTAATTTCTATGAGTTTTGGGTACTTGTTTTCTGTTGATTTTAAACCTTATTATATGATGTTCAGGTAAGATACACTGAGCTATTTCAATTTTTCTGACTTTATTAGAATTTGTATCCCAGAAGGTGGCCTATTTAAAGCAGCTCCCATGGGCTGCTGAGTAAAATGCAATTGCTTGGTGTTTGAGTAAAAGATTGTGTAGATATCAGTTAAGTCCATTTGATGTATGACCTCTTTTGATTCAAATGTTTATGGTTTTTTGTTTTGTTTTGTTCAGATGGCTACTGGGAAAAGTGGGGTGCTGACATCACCTCCTATTGAGTTCCACTAGTGTATTTCCTGTGAGATTGCTGTATCAGAGTTTGGTGCACATGTGTAGGATTGTAATGTCTTAACTATTCTCTCGATTTGGATGAAACGTCCTTTTCTATCTCTTCTGATTAGTGTGAAATCAATTTTGTCAGATAGTAGGATAATAATCCCTGCTTGCTTTCTGCTTCATTTTGAAAGGAGTACTTTATTCTTTTGTTTCACTTTAAGGTAATCCTTATTTTTAAAGTATATTAATGAGTTTTGAGTTTATTGTAGACAGCAGAAAGATAAATTCATTTCTTTTTTTTTAAGTTTGGAATTTACTGATTTACTCATCTGGGGGACATGGTCTCTTTATGTAATACTGGCTCTTCTGGAATTCACTCTCTAGACCAGGCTGACTTCAAAGAGATCCACCTGCCTCTGCTTCCCAAACACTGGATCTAAAGGCACATGTCAAACCAAGTGTATTTTCTCTTATGTGTGTGAGTGTTTTGCTTGTATGTATATCTGTATCCCACATATGTGCAGTGCCCATAGATGCCAGAAAAGGGTGCCAGATCCCCTGGAACTGGAGTAAGTTATTAGCCATCATATGGATGCAGTTAATTGAACCTGGGGTCCTCTGGAAGAGCAGTCAGCGCTCTTAACCCCTGCGCCATCTGTCTAACCCTAGATTTTGTTTCTTAATCTATTCAGCCAGTCAGTGCCTTTTGATTAGAGTTAAGGTCATTAAAGTTTAAAATTATTTTTGAAGAGTATGTATTGAGTGCAGTCATTTTATTGCTTTATTGTGTTTGTCTTCTTAGTCATACTTTATGTTTTGCTGATTATGGCTTCATTTGTTTTCTTTCTACAGCCCCTTGGCTATGCTTATTCCTCTTGTCAGGCTGGAGCATTGCTCAAATATTCTGTTTAGAATTGGTATGCAGGATACGAGTTCTTTTAATCTCATTTGTATCAAAAAAAATATTTTTTTTTCTCCTTCAACTATAGCAGATAATTATGCTAGGTACCAGTAGTCCAGGCTAGCACTTGCAGTCTCTTAGAACGTGGAGTGCATTACTCCAGGATGTTCTGGCTTTCAAAGTTTCCATTAAGAAATCAGATGTTACTCAGGGAGGCAGAGGCAGGTGGATCGCTGTGATTTTGAGGCCAGTCTGGTTTACAAAGCAAGTCCAGGACAGCCAAGGCTACACAGAGAACTCTGTCTTGGGGAAAAAAAGAAAAGAAAAAAGAGAGAGGAGAGAGAGAGAGAGAGACAGAAAGAAGAAAGGAAGGAAGGGAGGGAGGGAGGAAGAGAGAGAATAAGGAAGGAAGGAAGGAAGGAAGGAAGGAAAGAAAGAAAGAAAGAAAGAAAGAAAGAAAGAAAGAAAGAAAGAAAGAAAGAAAGAGAAAGAAAAGAAAGAAAGAAAGAGAAAGAAAAGAAAAATCAAATGTTAGCTGGACATGCCTTTAATCCCAGCACAGGGGAGGCAGAGGAAGACAGATCTCTGAGTTCAAGGCCAGACTGGTCTGGGAAAGCCAGGGCTACACAGAGTGCCCCTATCTCAAAAAAACAAAACAAAGAAACAAAAACAGATGTTGCCAGGCAGTGTAGTCCAATAAATGCCTTTAGTCCCAGCACTCAGGAGGCAGAGGCAGGTGACTCTCTGAATTTGA
Source organism: Meriones unguiculatus (assembly GCF_030254825.1). Lineage (NCBI taxonomy): Eukaryota > Metazoa > Chordata > Mammalia > Rodentia > Muridae > Meriones > Meriones unguiculatus. The sequence goes on along the minus strand of NC_083354.1, from coordinate 13,537,290 downwards.
GGATATCCTGGTCTACAAAGTGAGTTCCAGGACAGCCAGGGCTACACAGAAAAACAAAGAAACCCTGTCTAAAAAAAAAAAAGCTATTTCTTTTTCTCTTGCTTCTCTTGCAGTTTGTAATACTCTGTTGTATACATAGTGTTTTAAGATGTTTTGTGTATTTCTTGTACCTGTATGGGTACAAGAAATGTCTTCCCTTTGAGAGACCAAAAGATAAGCAGCGATTGTTAATACTATGTAGAGTAGGCGCGGTATAGCAGTAAGTTCCCTGAGGGGAGAGCTACCTCGCCGCATTCTTTCCTGCATTCTTTCCCGCCTTCCCGGTTCCGGGTGGGTACGTGACTCGGCTCACAATCTGCCTTCCCGCCTTCCCTGTTCTGGGTACGTGACTTAACTACGGTTTTGTTCAAACCACCCAATCAGACCCCTGTAACTATGCTTCTCGCTTCTGTAACCGCGCCTCCTGCTCCCGAGCCCTATAAAAACCCGTCACCCCAACCGAGAGGCGCGCAAGTCCTCCGATAGGCTTGGTCGCCCCGGGTACCCATGTATCAAAATAAACCTCTTGCGGCTTGCATCCGAAGGCTGGTCTCGCTGTTCCTTGGGAAGCGGGGTCTCCCCGTCTAGATAGCTCTTGGGAGTCTTTCACCTTTGTTTGGGGAAGTCTTCTATGATCCTGCTGAAATCTGGTCTATATTATTGACCTAGAATTCTTCTACTTCATCTTTGCCTGTATTTTGAAAATGTGGTCTTCTCATGGTGTCCCGGAGTTTCTGCGCCACTCCTCCCACCCCACCACGTGGGTGTTGGCTAGTGTGGTCTACTGGTATGGTCTAGTTCTACTACTTGATCTTCAAGCCCTAATAGTCTATCTCCCATTTGAGCCATTCTACTTGTTAAGAGCATCCCTTGAGTTTTCTAGTTTGGTTTCATTTTACTCCATCTTCACTCCAGCTTATGTGCTCATCAATATTTCTCTTTATTGAATTCAGCCTTCAAGTTCTAGATGATCATTTCATTTAGAATTGTGTTTTCTTGGGCATCATTTTCCAATGTTTATTCTTTTATTGCTTTTTAAGATCATTGAGCCATTTATATTATCTTTAAACTCCTTGCATTCTTTGAAGCTTATGAGTGTTTGATTTCTGTGTTCTGGAGATCTAGGTAATCCTATAGGACTTGTGGCTTGGGGGAGGAGCACACACTGACTTGATCCTTCATATTGTTTGTCTTGTTGCAATGCAGCCTGGGCCTGTGACCTCTTTTGTTAGTTCCGTGTCAGATGATGGAGTCACCAGGCTGGGCTGCAGTGTAAGATGTGCTGGCTCCTGCTGGGCCTGGAGGTTAGATGTGGCACAGGCCAAAGTCATGCAGTAGGAGGTGGGGCTGCACTGGCAGGCGGGGTGTGGGTCATGGCCAAAGCCTGGCAGTTGGGTGTGGCATGGGTGGAGCTGATCAGACTAGTTCAGGGCCCTAGATGTGAGACCCAGGCTAGATCTGGGGGTTGGAGGTCGTGTGCATAGGATAGAACCAGACAGTTCGTCAAGCTGGGCCCTGGCTCAAGTTGTGCAGGTCGGACTAGGTCTAGAGATCGGATATAACATGGAAAGATGAAGTCAGGTTGTAGAAGAGCCTGTGCCGGCATGTATGGCCAAAACCTGAATGTTGCAGGTGACTGAACGAGGGCAGGGCACTGAATGAGGGCCCCAGACTAGATCTGGGGTTTGGGGATGGTGTGTGGAGAGGAAGAGCATGTGTGCTCACCATGCTGGATGCTGGTGCAAGACTGAATAGATTCCTAATAAAGAGAGGGACAGCAATGCAACTCCTACACCAGAACTTCCCAGGCAGTGGGTAAAGCCAGGAAGTAAGTCCCGGCCAGACTGCTGCAGACTGAGGAGTGGCAGAGGCCTCCACAGATTAAGGGAAGAGTCATTCAGATGCTGAGTAGCTCAAACAATGAGCAGCCTAACAGTTTCAGAGGCTCGGCCTGTGGGCTGGAGAGATACTCTGGCAGTTGAGAGTGTTTGCTGCTCTCACAGAAGGCCTGGGTTCAGGTCCCAACAACCACAGCAGGTGGCTCATAACTGCATGTAATTCTAGCAGCTCCAGGAGATCTAATGCTTTCTTTCTGCCTCCTCAGGAACGACACAGACACACATGCACACACACTCACACACACAAATAATTTTTTTTTTTTTTAATTAATCCTTGGGAGGCTGAAGCAGGAGAATTGCTGAGTGTTAGATCAGGCTCGGAAACAGAAAAAGATCTCAACTCAAAAACTAAATAAGTGACTATAAATAATAAATAAATAAATATGAGAATAATATAGATCAAGGCGGCAGCAGGGAACCTGTCATGATGCTATTCAAATCCCTAATGTCAAGCTGCATCTTATGGTGGCCAGAGCTAGGGAGGTAATGAAAGGCCGAGTCTTGCTATTGCCACAGGACCCACTGATGGATAAGGCATGGATTCCCAGAAAAGGAATATAATATTTACCCAAGGCTTTTTTCCCCCTCCAAGAGAGCTTTGAGTTAGTAGCACTAGATTAGAGACAGCAGGTGGGATCATGAAGGGAACAGAGGTTTTGGTTCCAGACCCCGAAGGGTTTTGGCTTCCTCATGAAGATGTTTGTTTTGGGTTGGGAACAAAGCAGACTGCTCATGGCAAACCTGGACAGTAGATTTGAATCAGGCTCGCCTTTAAGGATGTAGGGCTCCCCACATGGAACTGTCTCAATCAAGAGTCTGGGTTGGTAAGAAAGGATGAAAAAAAAAAAAATGAGCCCAGAGCTACAACAGAAAGTCCTGACCATCAAGATGAGCTGTCTTAATGTGGCAAGATTACTCACTAAAGGCAGTCATGTTTTCTATCTGATCTGGAAGGGGTAGGAGTGGAGGCTATCTCCGAGAAACGGATTGACAGCGAAACCAGGACCTCTTGCTAGGACCTAGAAAATGGATTTCTGGAGGAAGTTGGGGTGGTCACTGGACCTCTTGATTTGTTCACCTTCCAAATTTGTTTCTTTTCTGATTTTCAGTATTAATTTGTCCCTTCAACAGACCTCTTGAAGGCAGATAGCTGAGCCTGGCCTATTAGAGGACTCTCAGGGCCTAAGCTGATCCTAACTCCAGTGACAAATAGAACAAATGCTATGAAAACATAATAAGCGGGGCTGGGGAGACGGTCCAGTGGTCTTGGGAGCATATACTGCTCTTGCAGAAAAACTGAATTCAGTTTCCAGTACCCAACACTGAGAAGCTAATGGCTGCCAGTAATCCCAGCTTCAGGGGGATCCGGTATTCCTGGCCTCCATGCGCACTGCTCTCACATGCACATACCCACACTCAGACACGTAATTAAAAATAAACCTGGCTCTGGAGAGGTGGCTCAGAGGTTAAGAGCACTGACAAGCCCTTCTGGAGGAGCCAGGTTTGAATCCCAGCATCCAAATGGTGGCTAAACAACTGTCATTTACTCTAGTTCCAGGGGACCCGACACCAACACCCTCTCCTGACTTCTGAGCACCAGGCACACATGTGATACACACACAAACATGCACACAAAACTCATGTACATGAAAACTACACATATACTAAGTACCATGCACCATGTTAGCTTGATTCATAGTGTAATAAGGAACCTGTGCAAGGGCAAACCTGGTAAGCCACAGGACAAAGCTTGAGGCTTAGACTGGACTCAACTCTGAGCCTTGCTAAAGCCCCGGGCAACACAGCCCAGCGCACCATCTCAGGCGCAGCCGGGGTTAGCGAGGGGTTCAAGGCAGGCAGGTGTGGGAACGGGGAGCACAGGGAAGAAGCCTGCAAAAAAAAGAGGGTTGGGAGGGTGTTTGGCAGAATCCCATCACCTGGCCTGCAGCAGTGCCAGGGTGGGGGTGGGGCTCCAGGTGCTGACAACTTGCACATAGGGGCATGTCTCCTTGGGGAGGCCAGGGGCACCTGTACACATCACGGCAAAACCTCTGTACAGCAATGCACAGCGCAGTAAGGTGGGTGATGAAATACCACCCCTTCCCTCAGAAACCCCATGACTACCCCATGCCTATTTAAGGAGTCCGTCTCAGGCCTGTGAGCCTGGAGTCAAGCTTGACAAGGAAACCCCTGCGGGTTCCAATACTTTTCTTCAATCGGCGAGTCCTGGTGCACAGAACGGAGAACTCCCCGGTGGGTTGGAAAGGTTTGAGTCTAGCCCTAACCCAGACATCGTAGAACCTGTGAGCGTGGTCTGCCGAGGGCTTTTGCGATGTCACAGGAAGGAATGAAGGGGCTTCCTCCCTCGGAGTAGCTTAGACCAAGAGTGAGCCGAGTGTAAATTCTACTCCTCTCCCTCACTGTGGTTCGTGGCCCTGTCTGAAGTCTGTCTGTCCCTAACAGATGGTTTTGCTCTGTATTTATTGAACAGCATAGAAAACATGGTATGGGAAAAGAACAACAACAAAAAAAACCTTTTACAGAAATCTTTAACGGGGAGCGGGTGGGGTGGGGGAGCCGGAGAGATGGCTCAGTGGTTAAGAGCACTCTAAAGCATCAAGATGCTGGGTTCAATTCCCAGCACCCACATGGTGGTTCCCAACAGCCTGTAACTCCAGTGTAATGGATATCATCACCTCTTCTGGCCTCTACAGGCATCAAGAACACATGTGGTGCACATGCAATCAGGCAACAACACACATGTAAAATTATCCTTTAACAGTTTTATCAGAAGTTACTGACCCCGAATAGCACTCAAAACCACAAACACATTACCAAACCATATCATCCATGTTACTTCCAGTATTCATGATAGATACTTGTTTTAGATTTACTTTCAGAGGCTAGAGAGACTGCAGTTAAGAGCACTGGCTTGCTAGTCCAGAGGGCCCAGGTTCAGTTCCAGGCTCCATGTGGGAAGCTCACATCCACCTGAAACTTCAGTGCCAGGGATCCAATGCCTACTTCTGGCTTCGGTGGGCACCAGGCACCCACATGGTGCACAGACACCAAACACCCGAACTAATATTTTTTTAAATGTATTTGTTTTGTGGGTATTGCACATGTGTCCAGTGCCCACAAAAGACAGGAGAGAATTGTTACGTTCCTGGAGCTGTAGTTTCAGGTGGCTATGAGCTGCCCCATGTGGGTGCTGGGAATGGGTCCCCTGGAAGGGCAGCGAGTGCCCTTAGCTGCTGAGCCAAACTTCCAGCCCCTAGAATTTCTCTTGGTGTGATGGCCTATACCTTTAAATCCTAGCACTCAGGAGGCAGAGACAGGTGGCTCTCCTGAGTCTGAGGGCAGCCTGGTCTACTTAAGTGAGTTCCGAAACAGCCAGGAAACATGTAGAAAGACCCTGCCTCAAAACAAAACACAAAAAGTAAAATAATAATAAGCCGCTTTCAATCTACTGGCCGTTTGCAGCACATGATTATCACACACATCCGTGTCACGGTGGGTCAGGGTCATGGACCCGAGTCCTTAAACCCCGAGTCTGCACTGAGCTTAGGTTGTAAAAGCTGACTCCAATGCATAACGTTGCTTATATTGGTCTCTTAAAGGCAGGTTAGACTTAAAACAGGCTGAGCACCCAGTAGGACAGCACACGGAGAACACAGCATTAGACGATCAGGACATTATTACTTGGCAGCAGGGCCCAGCGAGCGGTCAGTCTCTTTAAAGGGGGAAGCCACTGAAGGAACTGCTCCCTCAAGGCTCGACGCGGTGCTGTCACAATTGAACACACCATCCTGGTAGGTGCGCCCGGGTCGGATGGGTCGGCGGGCCCAGGCGCTTCCCCTCTCCTCGCCCAAAAGGAACTTTGAGCCAGGTGTGGCAGTGCCCATCAATAACCTTGGCACTCAGCAGGCAGGAGGCTCTCGCAGGCCAGCCTAGGCTGTCTAGATCCTGTGTCAAACAGAGACAAGGCGGCTCCACCAAGAGCCAGTGACAGGAAACGGTAACCCAGGACTCGGCCCTCCCTACCCCACGTCCAGTGGCCTCTACTCAGACCACAAACAGGCATGGGGTGAAATGACTGGAATGAAAATTGCCGTGCTTGGCACATCTGTGTAGGGGTGAAGCCTTTGCTGGTTCTGAACAGCAAACGGGAACTGAAAGGGTGAAATGAACACTTTGGGCTACTTGACTGGAATCAACTGTGTTCTGCATCACGCCACAGCATCTGTGTTTTTTAAAAGTTCTTTTGAATGGAGTTAACGACATAAGGAGCAGTCCTGTGTTGGCTTTTAACTCAAACAACAGCTAAGATGCTGGTTTCTATTTCTGTTTTTAAAACACCATTTGACTCACCATACTGATTCCTTAGACAATGGGTTGCAGTGTCAACTGCATGTCACACATTGCCTAATGACAGCGTGTTCTGAGAATCCACGTCGCTGGACGATTTCATCACCACGGACTTACAGAACTAGACGGGACAGGCAATCACTGTCACCTCTTGGTACAGCCAAGAAACAGGGCAATGTGCCACCACCCACAGCAGGCTGCTACATTTCTAAGTGCAGCTCAGGGCGGTGAGTAAACCATTAGCCAACTGTGTGAAGCTGGGCTGCCCCGCCTGCGTGGAGGACCTCTGTGCAATCCTTGCACGAAACTGGAGCTAAAGATTGTTGTGAGACACAGAGTGGGTGCGGGGAACCAAATTCACTCCCCTAAAAGTGCAGCAGCCTTCTCTGAACCACTCGGCCATCTTGCCAGCCCCAGAACTTCAGAACGTCTTTGTGCATCGTGGGACATACACTCGTGCCTGAGTGTGTGTCTACTACGTGGGGCAAGCACCTCTGAAGGCAACAAGTGGGCATTGGACACCCTGGAATTAGTTACAAACGCTTGTGAGCTGCCCCTGAGGGCCAGGAAATGAATCTGGATCAATGCACTAGCAGCCACTACTCTTTAAATGCGGAACCGTTTCTCTAGCTGCCAGTTGTCATCTTTTTGTTTCTCGTACGCATGAATGGTCTGTAGGCTGGCGCGCTGGCACCGGTGCACTCGGGAGGCTGACACAGGAGGGCCACAGATTTGAGGCCAGCTGGGCTGTTTAGTGAGACACTGACTCGAAGGACTAAAAGGTAGGGGCTGCAGAGATGGCCCGGGAATTCAGAGCACTGGGCACTCTTCCAGAGGACCCAGGTTTGGTTCCCAAGCGCTGGTGATGGCTCACCATCACTTATAGAATTTCAGTTTCAGGGGATCTAGCACTCTCCGGCTTCTTCAGACACCAGGCGTGCATGCAGTCAAAACACCCATACACATAAAATTCTTTTAAAATTACAACAAAAAATTTAAAAGCTAATTTTTTTTTTTTTACTCTGCTACCACAAGGATGAATGGAAGCCGTTTCTGCACATGGCGGAATCCATCAGCATTTCATACAATTCCTGTGATAACTGCAAATAAAATGCCTACAGAAATAAAAACACAAGACCTTCCAAAGGTCCTGAGTTCAATTCCCAGCAACCACATGGTGGTTCACAACCATCTATAATGAGATCTGGTGTCCTCTTCTGTCATGCAGGTATACATGCAGACAGAACTCTGTATACATAATAAATAAATAAATCTTAAAAAAAAAAAAAAAAAGTGTTCTTTAGTGACCGTAGAGTCACAAAACAGGGAAAAGTGAGAGTTATAAGACACAGAACAATAGATAAACTAATTCCCAACTAAAAGACGACATGGCCGAGTTTTAAAAATCTAATCAGATGACATATGCAAGCCTCACGCGCATGTCTTTCAAGATCCATCACTGCAGCGTGACCGGACTTTAAGTCAGTGTAGACCCAGCCGGCTTTGACCCTGCGGTAACCTACTTGCCTCTGCCTGCCTCTGACAGGACCACAGGCAGGAAGGCTGCCACCATAGCTCCCACCACAAAACTCATTTTAAACAGAGGAGCTGGGCTTGGTGACGTAGTTCAGATGGTCCTTGCTTCATATGCTCAGACCCTTGGTTCAATCCTCAGCACCACCTAACATAGGCACCTTCCTGCCTGTGACCCCAACAACTTGGGAGGCAGAGACAGGAGGATTCAAGGCCAGGCCAGCTGAGGCTACTTAAGACCAGGTCTCACAAACTAAGCAAACAAATACCCTACCTGGACTCCCACAAAGCAAGCATATTTTCTATAGTTTCAAAGTAATTATACTGTCTTCCTCCTCCACTCATGACTTTAACAGATCAAACAATTAAAGTCCAGCCACTACTGATGCTAAGGTGACCTTAACAAAATAAGCTCAGGAGCAAGTTTCCCAGGAAGCAAGCAAACCTTGGCTTCCCTCAGATGAGAGCATTTTTATTTACTTACAGACACGTGCTGTTGTGGGCCAGCTTGGCCTTCTAATCCTGATCCTCCTGCCACTACCTACTGAAGTCTGGGTCAGAACCATGTCAGTATGACCAGCTTTCAGGAGGTGATCTACGGAAGAACAGATACAGGTTTCTCTGCAAGGTTCAAAGCTTCCCCAGGCTGTAACAGCTCCCATTTAAATGTGTGAAGGTACACCAGCAAAAGGTTTTTTTGTCCAGACAAACTACCTTTTTGTCCTAGCCTCTTGGGATGAGCACTTCCATTAGGGATGACTAAGCTTCTGACTCTGTGATCTTATCTCCTGTAAGTGTTGCCAACGTACAGCATCCTGGGACATGTGTGGTCATGATGCAGTTTGGACACACCTGATGGTAATTTCCCTTCTAAAGAGTGAAACAGGAGCCGTACCTGCTGGCCATCTTTATTTGTCTTTTTCCTTCAAACAGGATAACCAAAGATACAGACAGGATTCAGCAAAAGAAAACAGATAAAACAAACTCTGAAAGACCGAGAAGTGACATGCTACATTTAACCTAATTTTATTCATGCTTGCCTAGGGATGGGAAATAGATCATTCAATAAAAACATACAGTAAAAACGGGGGCGGGGGAAGGCTTATCATGTACAATGTTTAAACTACAATAATGATGTACCTTAATTACTTCCATGCACACAAGTCTAACATTACAAGTTTTTAAAAAATAAACACAATTAAGACTTCTAGGAGCATTTTATAATAAATTCCTAATTTTTCTTTGTAGATAGATCAAGCACCTCCAAAATACAGATTCCTATACACAGTGAGTACTTTGCTTAACGTACATGGACAGCCTCAGGGCAAGCTGACATCACCCCATCAGCTTGGCAGGCAACAAACCAGAGTGCCAAATGGAAAAAAGGGCAGTTGCAAATAAACTTAGAACTAAGTTAACTTTTATAATTAAATACAGAAAATATACTGATTTGCTAAAAATAAATAAGATGTGATGTATTAACACTTCACTATAAAGAATGAATACCAGGACATTTATAAATGGTGAACGAGTCTCAATAGTTTACTACGATCAACGCTGGCTAGATAGAAGTGCATATGCCGTGGAGCACTATGGGTGGTTTATGTTTCGCCACATACTTTTGTTACCTTGAGGTAGATAACACATGTGTACCAAATTCGGCATTCGTTTTCAGTTGCTGCTGGTATCATGTGTCTCTTAAGAAATGTGTACAGTATGAAAAACTTGAAAATACTAATGAATGAAAAATGTTTCAGGAAAAAAATAGATCTTTTCATGCAATTATGTACAGTCTCACTGTGTAAGTTTCAAGGCGAGGTTTTGTTTCCCGTAAAGCAGGTCACTGGTCTATGAGAATGTATTCATCCTAGCGCATCTCGTCTCCTCCTGCACTGCATTGTTTTCCTCTAGTCTCTGTGTGCAAATGACATGCCAGTTCAAATGAAGACTAACTCACATGTAGGAAAAAAAGTCTGCGTTTTACAAACCGAGACCTAAGAAAAATCCTTGCAAATTAATGACACCTTCTGATTCAAGTAAAAAAATGACTTAAAACATTAGTGATAAAAAAGACACAATACATTTCATGAAGAACAAAGAAATGTCTGCTGAGTGTTTAGTTCAGATGTTTCAGAATGCTGCTGTATGTCTTGTGAGGAATTTGAGGGGAAGATTTCATGGTGGAAGGTGTTAACGTGGCCTGGATGGACTTGAGTGGAGACCCCACTGGACTGTGGAACTGCGGGGTGCCTATGGACTCTAGCTGCTTGCTCAGGAGAAACTCCCCACTGCCGCTCAGAAGGCCTGCCTCCCGTCCTCTCTCCCCACGCTTCCCTTCCTCGACCGGCTCAGTTTCTAGCATTTCAGAATCTTCCTTCCTGCTAAAGAACTTGTCCAAATAGCTGGTGTATGTGCTCTCCTTCTCCACGTGTTCATCCTTCCTGACCTCACAACAGAACTGACTGATGAGGAAACACTCCTCCCCACCGTTCACGAACTGGCTGTCCCAAGAGGACTGGTACAAGGCTTCCAGCTGAGCCAAATTAGCCATTCCCTTTTCCTGCTTCTCTCGGCTGACTGACTTGGAGATCAAGCTTTTCAGTTCTAGCTGGGACACAGAGCTATTCAAGTCATTTAACTTGTCAACTACATCTGCAGACTCATGCTGGGAACTAAGCTCAATAGTCCCTGCGATGAAGGAGTCAAAGTCAAAGGCCTGGCTCTTCTCCCTCTCCTTCTCAGACAGCTGCTGGGACGCTTCCTCCAGCGCCATCTGCGCTTTCACCAATCCGTTCCTCTCACACTTTGACTTGCCTTTCTTATCAGACTTCTCTTTACTTTGCTCTTTCCAGTTGGAAAGGTCTATAATAAGTTTGGGCTCATAGTAATGGTTAACCTCGCTCTCCCTCCACACCAGGTTATCTAAGTATGATGGCGACCTTGTTTTGTAGTTACAGGTGTGGCTACACTCCAGATCACAGTACTTGTTCTCGTGGTGATCTGGGTACTGCCAGCAAGGCTCAGCAGAGTAGCTAGTGTCAAAGGCGGGATCCTCTAGATACTTCTCTCGGTCTCCATCCAAGTATTTTCGAGGATCAACTTGAACTTCTTCTTCATCGGTGACATCAGACAGAGCTCTTGGGTCAAGCTGAACCTCATCTATATCGAAGTTGTTATGAATAGGCCAGTCATGCTCGGAAAACTGACAATCATGATACCTGAAGAAAACACAGGCATTAATCCATGTGGTGATTTCATTTCCAAATGCACAGTGTGCTCTCTGTGGAAATACAGAGTGCTTTTTGTTTGGCTTAGTTTTTAAGAGTCTCACTATGTAGCCAGGCTGACCTCACGCTTGCAATCATCCTGCCTCCGCCTCCCCAATACTGGTCTAGAGGTGGATGTTTCAGGGCCAGCTCCGAATGAGTGCCTTTAAAAGCACTGTGCCGGGTCTATAAGGGGTAAGAGGAGAGAAAGCCAGGAGCGGTCTCTCTCGCCAGGGTTTATCATCCTCACCTAGAAGCCGTGTTACTATTTAAAGCACCAGAAGGCAATCTGGTGACTGCATACAGCGTACCAAGTTCAAAAGGAACGCCAGGTCCTCCATTCTTAAGCAGGATGAGTTGCCACTTCTCATTCACAGCCTTTGCTCTCTATTGTACTCTTATCCACAGGTAATTATCTAGGACGATGGCATATCTATAATTCAACCCCGCAACCAGTTTCACTCACGTGCCCCAAATCTGTACCTCCAACTGCAAGCAGGTATTTTACAAACCTTGGTACCACTGATAACAAGGTAGCTGAGGAGTGAGGGGAAGGCTGGCTGGAATCTGTCATCATGGTATGTTTGTGTGTACGTGCTGTTTCTGTGTACTGACACAGCACAGTAAGGCAACTACACCACAGCCAAAGGGAGGCAGAGTGGCACAGCAACAGAGGCTGGAGGACAGGAAGGACTCAGAGATGCTGGTGACTTAAGTACACTAAAGAATGTACAGGTGAGGAAATACCTGGGTATACTGAGCTGGGTTTAGGGGATGGAAAATGACAGCTAGCAGATGCGGTGAGCATACAAACACCTCAACATTAAGGGGAGAAACACAGTGCTTCAACTCCCTCTGTTTTGTTGGCCTTGCAGCCAGAATGACCAGATCTCACCTTGAGAGCAGGTGTCACTGTGTTCAGCTTAACCATTTCTTTTAAAACACAAACATGAGAAGTGAAATCTCATTTGTGATTCTCAGTCCTGGCTAACAATCAAATCCCCTGAAGACCTTGACCCTGGTGAACTGTTACAGGCTGTTATAGCACCCCACCGAAAGCAGGATGATACAGCTTAACATGCCCAGAAATTCAGAAATACCAAAAGGAGGCTAAGGAAAGAAGTACTTTAGCGGGTATTACCCATTCTATCCACAGTATTAGACCACACAGGCCCTTTCATGAATCTAGTCTAAAATTTTACATCATCTAGAAAATAACTATCACATGTTTAAGAAATAAAAAAAAATTTCTATTCAGACATTGAGATACCTAGATCCAGGCTTTGTAAAGAGCATGTTTATCACCAAGCCCCAGGTTTTATTCCTATCATAAAAAAGATTAGGCGTGTAATTAAAACAATTTCTAAAAAATTTTGAATGAGTTTATAAAATCAGTAATTTAAAGTCAGATTTTCAAGCATCTTAAAATAGCAGTGTTCTCACATTTCTTCACCAGTACCTAGTGCTAAATTCCAAGAGAGCTATTTAATAAAAAGTGACTTAACACAACCCCAAAGGCAGCATTATTAAAATGGTAACACATCTATAAACATAAAGCACACAACATATGGCACAGTAAAAACTCAATAGTTGTTTTTCTAACTTAGAAAGAATTTACCTTTCCCAATTATAAATGTGACTATGTGTTTCATCCATAAGCAAAATATCATCAACTTCATCTTCTATGTGGAAAGGATGGCTTGAAATGGGCTCATCCGTTGGAAAAGCGTAGATGCTCATGTAAGGATGGGAAAGCGCTTCCTCTGCTGTCAGCCGGTCCATGGGGCTGAACGTCAGAATCTGTTCCAGGAAATCCAGTGCTGAGGGGAGGACGAGAGGTTTACAGACAGACTATTCACCTGAAGACGCCAACCAGCAGCCTCACTGAAAACAATGTGTCTAGCTTGGCATGGTGGTGCCCATTTTCACAGCAGTAGCCACTTTACAAGCTTGGATGCACCACACTTAACGTCAGGAGCTGACAATACAAAGGTATAAAGGAGACGAAGGTCTGGTAACCCTCTGCTTTCAGTGCTGAGGGCTAGGCCCAGAGTCTCCTGCACGCCAAGCAGGCTCTCTGCCACTGAGCGCCAGCCCAGAGGTGGACTGTATAACCTGACTATGGGATTCTGACAGCGCCGTGTGTGCGTGCACAGAAGTATACACACTCAGGATGACACGAGGGGGTTACCAGAAGGCCTGAGCACGCTAAGCAATCGGTATACTACTGAGCCAAAGTCACATTTAACTATTTTTTCCTTTTCTCAAAAAAGCTACCTTACTACAGAGTTAAGACTTTTGAATATATCGTTCCACAGAGATGAACTATCTTAACAGTTGATGTTACTTTTGATTCTCACCAAGTTTCTATAATATTCAAGATTGCACAAACTCACATCTAGCACTTCACACTCCCAGTTCCAATACATTGTTCCCTTGGATTAATATGTGGTCAAAAACATTTTGCTTGCATTTTGCTCTTTTTTTCCCTTGCCATGAAGATCTCTGCATTCCTCTGACTCAATTGTTTTTATACCTAAAATTTAGGCCAATGAGTAAAGGTGTTTACTGCCAAGCCCAACAACCTGAGTTTGATCCTCTGAACTCACACGGTGAAAGCTGACAATTTTTTTAAAGACTCAAGTGGTTGTTTGGTTTTATTTTAGGATATAGCTTGTTTTTCCCTTTTTATGTATGGGTGCTCTGCCTGCATGTATGTCTGTGTATGACATGCATGCCTGATACCCAGGGAGGTCTTGGGGTGAAAATTACCGACAGTAGCAAGCCACCACACTAGTGCTGAGAATTGAACCTCAGTCCTCTAGAAGAGCCAGCGCTATTATTAACCCCTAAGCCATCTGTACAGCCTCATAAAATAATTTTAATAAAGTATGTCCTACATTCCTAGGCATTCCTGGTTAGTGTAAACACTGAGAGAACTCCACTGCAGCTAATGGAAAACCAGTCATCTGGTATGCTAACCCACAGTAGGGGGAAGATAAACTGGAAATGGGTTTAGAGCCAAGGGACAGGTGTAGTTTCTAAATTCCAGGACAGCGAAGAAATAAAGCCTAAGGGCCAGGTCAAAAGGGGAATGCCTGAGCTAAAGGCCTGGATCCACCTCAACAACTACAGACAACTCAAAAGGGACGCAAGCTAAAGCCCCCACGGAGCCCAAGCGGTTACTCTCAAATCGCAATACCTTCTCGACTAATTCCCGGAAGCAGCTGAGTTAGCGGTTTGTGTGGCTCAGTCATGTCGTTTCTAATGTAAACTGGAATCACGCTGAGAAGCTCCTGCCGATCTTCCTCATGCACAACAGGAATAGACTCTAAGATCAGCTGCATCTGTTCAAGTTCATGTGCACCTGGGTGAAAGCAACACACCAGCAGTGTAAACAAACACCCACACTGGCCACTTTTCCGGCAATAAATACACACAAAGTCTTTGCTATTCTTCCCTTCAAAAAGTCAGTGGCCCCCTGTACTGAGTCTAGTTGTCCTTGCAGACCTGCTTTAAAGCCTAAGGTAAAGCTGAAATGACACTGCACGACTTCTGAGGAGCGATCACAAGGTAGCTCAGGTTTATGGGTGATTCATTAATGCAGTTCATGTTTATGGTCAACTCTTCCCCTCCCCCACAAAAAAGGTGTCTCATTATTCAATTTGTAAATAAAAACCTTCTCACCAAATGGTTCAGGTACAACTGAACATCCACGAGCAAAATACACTACACACAAACACCCCCCCAAAATAAGTCCTGATCTAAATGTAAAAAGCTAAAACTAGGCAGGAGGACGGTGGTGGTGCACACCTTTAATCCCAGCACTGGGGAGGCAGAGACAGGCAGATCTCTGTGAGTTCGAGGCCAGCCTGGTCTACAATATGAGTTCTAGGATAGTCAAGGATATACATAGAAACTCTGTCTCAAAAAACAAGCTAAAATTATAAAATGCTTTGAAGAAAAGATGGGAGCAAATATTTTGACCTTAAAGTAGAGAACAAGTTTTCCCAGACACGCTAACGCTAAAGACAAATCAGTTGGCCTTCATCAGAACTAAATGTTCTGTGCTTCAAAAGACACTGTGATAAAAGGAAAAGACAGTGCACACAGTATAGGAGAAAATATAAATTCTGATAAGAGACTCCATGTCCACAGTGTGTAAAAAAAATCTTATAAATATGGAAGACAATCCAATTAAAAAGTAAAGGATCTGGACATTCTACAAAGATATTAAAAAGGCCAGGAAGAAATGGGATATGGTAGCTCACACTTGTAATTCTAGCAGGCAGGAGGCTGAGGCAGGAGGCCCTGGTGTAAGAGCCTACACCAACAAGAGTCAGTAAGCTACTGAGATACTGTTGATACTTTCTTATACCCACTGATGGTCACAGTCAACAAAGACACTTCTTTAAAGCGCCGGCTGAGAGTGTGTAGAAAGGGGCCTTCCCGCTTTGGCAGCCGCTGGGGATGCACACAGCCACCTGAGGAAGTGGTCCACCCTTCAAAAGTCAGCCTGCTACCATGCATCACCCAGCGGGCCTGTGCCTGCATACACGTGCCCAAGAGAACTGAAGACATGCTCGCAAAAGTCCACAGCACCACTGTTCACAAAAGCCAAAAGAGTGGAGACCTGACACCCACCAACTGACGACGAACCAAAATGTTGCCCACACCCACACAGGGCACACATTCCAGCATAGGCCAAGTGAAACCCTGCCAAGCACCACGTGACTGAACCTCTAAAGCACTAGCACAAAAGCCCAATGCATGGATGGCTTCATCCACATGAAATGTCCAGAATAGGCAATCCACAGACAAAAAGTAGATGAGCGGATGCAGGAGCCGGGGAAACGGAAACAACTACTGTCAGAGGTTATCTCCAGAAGGATGGAGATGTCCTACAACCAGACACAACCACACAAATATAACACAAACACAATGAACCACACATATAATTTTGAGCAGTACTGGGGTTTGAACTGGAGGCTCCAAGAGTACTTGAACACTGAGCCATAGCACCAGCCAAAACACCCATTTTAAAGGAGGAGACTGTATGGTATGTGAATTGGGTGTGTTTTCCTTAAAACATACTGGCTTTTTCCTTGCTCTTTTAAGATAACAGCTTCCACACTGAGGACACCCCCACTGTCCAAAGGAAACCTGGAGAAGGGGGACAACAGAAATCTGTCGGATTTTCAACAGTGAATTCGCCAGGAAATGACTAATGCAAATCAGATACGATGTAACACAGTTTGCCAACAAAGAGCCTGGATCCATAAAACACTGAAGTTTAGAAATAAGCTGGCACATAATAGAACACCAGTTTAACTAAACAATAGAGCAACTGAGTATGTGAGTAAATGTTCTCATTTCTTAGCAACAGAAACACCATTTCATCTTTGCATTTGAGTATTCCAGACTATAGAAGTTCTCTGAAATCTTACAGCGGCTTGCCTTAGGAATAAATGCAAAATGACCTCTGATCCACTTTTTCCACAGAATACTGACCTGCAAAGAGGGTTTTACCAGTCAGCATTTCAGCAAAGATGCAGCCTGCAGCCCACATGTCAATGGCTTTAGTATAGTTATTAGGAGAAAGTAAAAGCCGTGGAGATCTGTACCATTTGGTAACCAATCCTTCAGAAAGATGACCCTGGAAAAGAAACACACAGACTTCAATACCCTTCATTTTAGAGAGGGGAAGAATCCTCCAAAAAAGCCATCAAGTTCTCAATTACTACTGTTGCGTTCTAAGCCTTCCTTCAAGGCTCTTACCATCCAGAGGCCATAACATTCCCTAAGAGATAGCCATCTCTCGGATGACTATCACAAAAAGTGCAGGAAATTCACCATTAAGGCCTTAATGCCAACTCTAGGTCAAGTTCAACTTGTTTCAGAAGAGAAACATGTTCACTCCAAGTTTTAACACACTTAAGGAGCAGGCCTGCTTTGGGTCTGAGGGAAAGGTGAGAGAGATAGCACCGAAGCTCCTAGTTATCACGAAGAGAGACCAGATTCTCCACCCCCAACCCACTCCTGACCTGTGTCCAGAGGGCCTTGTTCGCCCTCAGAACACTGAGACACTTTCCTGGTGGCTACTGTTTTGCAGGGCAGAGGCCTGCTTAAGGACACTGCCTAGGTGAACCCACAGGCTGAAGGTAGAGCTACAAGTAAAGGTCTAGGTGTGGCTCCTTCCAGGGCACTGTCCAAACCTCACTGTGTGCAGCAGGGACTCAACCTCTGTCAAAGGTTGTTTATTAATCTGCATGGGTGAGGGAGGAGGGAAGACTGCCAGCAACCACACACCACAGTACAAGTGTCCAGGTCCGAGAACAGCTTGGAAGAATCCATTCTCTTCGACAGTGTGAGTTCCAGGGACTGAACTAGGTCATCAGGCTTGCTTTACTGCAAGGAGCCTTTCTGCTAAGCCATCTAGCTGTCTCCCCAACCACCACCCCCAGCTCTTTTTTGAATGGAGTGACGATATCCAGCAAGACATCATGCATTAACAAAGATTTTTTTCAGACATGGCTTGGTTTGGAATGCCAAGTAACAGGACTTGCTCTCAGGGGTTCTTTGTCACCAATTCAGTTCTACTTTTTTATTTTACTTATTAAGACAGAGTCTTACTGTGTAGTTCTAGTTTGCCTGAACTCACTGTGTAGACCATCAGACTGGTCTTGACTTACACAAATCCACCTGTCTCTGCCTCCTGAGTGCTGGGATTAAATTAAAGATAATGCACAACCATGCCTAGCTTACTTTTTATATGTTAAACTGTAAGATTCTACCTAAGATTTTATTTAAAATAAAATTTTATTTTATTTATTTAAAAGCCAGAGTTTCGCTAGGAAAACACTATAAAGTTCTTATATCAAAAAAGTGTTGCTTAAAAAGGGAAGTTGCTATGAGGTGACTGTATTTTGCCTGCATTTAATTGCCAGTTGTTCATGTAAATTTAAATTTCAAACTAACTTCCATTTAAAGGAGGTATAGCCTACAGTACAGTATAGGGCAGTATAGCATCATCAAAAGGAAAACTTAAAAGTTGGTAAAGTTTCTCTATCTTTCAATTAGGACACAGACTCCATAAAAATATATTCTACTTTGAAATAAATAAAAATTTCAATTACAATAAATAACTCTATATGGCAGCACATGCTTGAAATCCCAATATTTAAGAGGCTGAAGACAGTGAGACTGAGGTTAGCCTAGACTACACCAAAGTCCAAGGCAGCATGATTATACAGCAAGACCCAATCTTAAAAACCAAGACAGTGGACACTTCAGAACTTCACTACTAACACACAGCCATGCACTTTGAGGAAGCTGTATTTAAGCAGGGGTCCACTTCACCTTCAATTCGATGCCTACAGACTATGAATGAAAGCAGACCTGCATCAGGAAGAGAAACATCAGTTTAAAAATTGGGTAAAGATAGCTTCCCACATACCTTATGGGAGTAATGAGGATCCATGATCCGTGCCAGACCAAAGTCACCTATCTTCAGCACCAAGTCTTCAGTGTTAATGAAAAGGTTAGCTGGCTTGAGATCTCTGTGCAGCACGTTTGCGGAATGAATATACTTGAGCCCGCGCAGCAGCTGATACATGAAGAGCCTGGCGTGCTCTTCCAGTAGAGGGCCCTGCTCCAGCACGTTCGCCAGGTCTGTCTCCATGTACTCCTGAACAATGTAGACGCTGTTCAGCTCCGTCAGAGAGCCCACATCGTCTGTTAGCTGGCTTCCGCTGGGACCAAGAATTTCAAACACTTTCACAATGTTATCGTGGTCAAGTCTTCTAATAATTTTGATTTCACGGAGAGCATGTTTGACGCTCTGGGGATCAGTGAGGACAATTTTCTTGATGGCTACTCTTTTGTCACAGTCATTGTCTACAGCAGAAAAAACCAGACCATTGCCTCCACAGCCCAATGGTTTTAAGTCCATGTACCTACAGCCCAGATCAAAACCATGAATGTTCATGAGACTCTCAAATTTCTCTGCCATTTTGAAACCCTTACAATTGCCTTTTCCTTTCAAATTGTTGAACTTGTGTAAACAAGGAAGAAAACTGGCATCAAAAGGAAAGATCTCTCAAAAAGGGGGAAAAACAATTACGTCTCCACAGCACGATGGTCTCTTGATGTTCATTGCAGACGCCAACCAGGCCCGCTGAGTTCCCCTCAGACTTAAAGCTCAAAAATCTCTATTCATACTGAGAATTAAAAAGATTGCAGTGCTCATAGTTCAAGGAAGGGCAGCAACTCTGCAGACATTTAAAGAAAACACTCAAGAAACTCAAACGGAATGAAATGACATACTATGCACTCAGATTTACTATGCTAACTGACTTAACATGGGACAAAACTGTGAATAAATATGCACCCGGCAGGCCCCCATGGACATCCTCTCACAGTGCAGATACATTCAGTGTTGGACTGGTCCTGAGCAGCATCCTAAGGCGCTGGGAAGCACTCGTTCCCTTTGCTTCCTCTCTTCCTTCGTTGCTGTACTTCAACAGGAAGCCCTGGTGATGTTGGCTGACAGGCGGCTCTTGTTAGTGATCAGGTGGCTCCAGCTCACCACAATCACAATCAAAGCTACCGTCCATCTTACTCTGATACAACCTGAGAGGAAAAAAAAAGAGAAATCACCACTGGAGAAAACACTCCGTTTCTGTACCACACAGCAGTGAGGCATTTAGTAGGGAAGGCCTAGAGCAGGCATGGTGCCATATGCTGTGAATCTGGGGAGGCCGAGGAAAGAGCATTGTTTGGAGCTCCAGGCCAGCCTGGGCTACAGTGTAAAGTCTCTCCATCTCTGTCTCTCCCTCAACCCATTCATCATGGTTCATCACACTTACTTAGTCAAGTGTAGGTTTCCCAGAGTTCACAGCACTGAATTCTCTGGAACAGGCTCATCAGGTTGGCATTTCAGAAATGGCAACCAGGGAACCAGTGAGTAAGAAGGTTTGGTGTGCAAATATCAGGACCTGAGCTCAACTCCTTAGTCCCGTGTAAAAAGCACTGTGTCAGGAGGACTGCTGGACCTTTTCAGGGATGTAAGTCAAAGAATGATAGAACAGGATGCTCTGCATCCTCTTCTGACCTCTGCATTCACACAGGCATCTGTTTGCACAAAAAGGTATGCACACACACCACACACACACCACACACACACACACCACATGAAATGCCAACCAGTATGGGAAACTTCATAATTTTTTATTTTATTTTTTGAGACAGGATTTCTCTGTGTAACAGAGCTCTGGCTGTCCTGGACTCACTTTGTAGAACAGGCTGACCTTGAACTCACCAAGATCTGCCTGCCTCTGCCTCTGGGATTAAAGGCACGTGCCACCACACCCAGCATCTTCATATTTATAAAACTATTTACAAGTAAAATTCTCTTGAAAGGTAAAATTCTAGCAGCACTTTCATAGCTGGAGCACTATGTCACTATCGATCAACTGTGTTGGCACCCAGGACACAAAGCCTCGCAACACAGAATGGACTTGTAGAGCACGCTCCGAAGTTGGTCAAGAGTGGGCAGCTCACGTGGGATGGACACCACTGGCTGCCAGGGAATTCAAACTACCTTAACATTTCCCCTGGACAAACTGGAGGCGAGGTGCGCTGGCCTGCACGCTCGTGTGCCCCACCATGCCTGGCTTTTACATGGGTGCTAAGCATTGGGCTGTTTCTCACGTTTGCACAGCAAGCACTTTATTCACAGCCATCGCTCAGGCCCTGAAAAAACATTTTAATATTCCATTAACATCAAGTTTGAAGAGGAATGCAAAAAAATATTTTTTAAACCACAAAAACAAAGAACTGGCAAAAACTGATTATTGAGACTAGTTTAAAATAGTAAAAGAAAGCTGGGCTTGGTAGTCCACACCTGTAATGCAACACTCAGGAGACAGAGGCAGGTGGCTCTCTGAGTTCAAAGCCAGCCTTGTTTAAATATCAAGTTCAGTCCAGCCAGTCTGAGATTGTCTCAGAAAATAAAAAATAAGTAACAGTAAAAGAACTTTAAAGCACCATGGCATAAACACACGAAGAAGAAATGAACAAGTAACACCCTTGGGCCCGACTATTTTCCCTTCAGGTAAGCTCCTTGAGAACTGCCTGCTTTCTTTTTATGTTGTTGGGTTGTTTGTTCATTCGGGTTTTTGTTTTGTTTTGTTTTTGGTAATGCTCCCATGCTATAGGAACTGGACTTCCTGTTCTAACTCTGGTCTGGAGTGTCTCGAAGGGCTGTACTGTGCAAGCTGACTTGTGAGCTAACAGCCTTAAAGGCAGAACTAGCTCTGCACGAACACACAGCTGCAAGCACACTGCGGCTTCTCAGGGTCAAGGAGTCCCCTAACCTGTCCACAGTGACAGCCTCTGAAAGCCACTGGGCTACTCCGCTCTTCCCCAGAGTCAAGTGAGCAGCCTGTGTTAACTGGAGCTCAGCGCCCTGGGAAGGAATGGGGTGAGACTGCTCTGTCTCCTCGGCTGGTACAATGGCATTGTTATCAAATTCACCCTTGTCTGTGATCAGTGCCTCAGACTCTCCAGTTACTGAGTTCCCAGGGCATAGGAGGCCACAACTTAGCTGCCTGCCCACAGGCAAGCCCTTGCTCCTCAGCCTAAGGGAGGGTCACCTGAAGAGTTATCCTTTCAGGAGCTGGATCTCAAGGAGGCCAGAGGTGGAAGCCAGTATTGGTGAACCATCTAGAAAGCAAGAGTCTCTTGGCTAAGTAAACATCAAGGCCTAACAGACTTGTTTCATGTAGTAGCAGTACTTAGCTACCATCCATCCATCCATCCATCATCTATCTTCCTCCTGTCTAAGACATCATGGGGCGAGGGGGCCACAGAAAGCCTCATTATGTAGCTCAGCTTGCCTGAACTCACTATGTGGACCAGGATGGCTTTGAACTCACTAAGTGCTGGGATTAAAGTTCTGCACCATCATACCTGGCTGGACTTTGCTTCTAAGATGCCATATTGACCTAAGACTAAAGAAACACTGGAACAAACACAGGACCACAAAACATTTGAGCAATTCTTCTTCAGATACCTTTGATGCCTAAGGATTCCCATCAGATTTTTGGGGCAGTTGGGATAGGTCAGTTGGGGCAGTTGGGATAGGTCAGATACCCCCAAATGTGGCGACTTATTTTAAATCACTATGCCACAATCCAACAGACTTGTTATCTAAGCTAGTGAAGATGCCACCTTAGCACCCACACTCGGTACACCACAGAGCTCACACTAGTAGCTACATGCCTCATCCCATGTCACATTTACCAACCTATTACAGACCGAAGCAGGTCACACATCTCACAGACACTCCCAAAGGAGTTGAAGTGTTATCTCAATCAGGACCCAGAAGCATAGAGAACCAAGACATGAACAGTTCTAAGAGTCTAAGAGTCAGTTCTTCCAGCTAGACATCTCATTCCGACAGAGAATCCTGAAGGCTCACAGCATGCCAGCACTGTCTTCAGACATTAAACTGTAGCTGAGAGAAACAAGAGAAACAGCCTGCTTTTGGGTCCTGACTCAGAGAAAGCCTGAGTCTGAGCACTCCCACTCCTGCTGTTTCCTACTTCCTTTCTTCTCTTCTACAGCATTCCCATTCTTCCCAAGGTTATTATTCTTCAGAGCCTCTACTCATTCTCTCCCGAGACACCAGCCCTCCCCCTGCTCTGGTGGCTGTCTGCTTTAAATTAAGAGGTTTTCAGACAAGGCAGTTTTACCAGCGTTTTCTGAGCAGAGCATCTGGCAGTTACTTACATGCCCTATCAACTGTACTGAATGAACAAAATGGCACTTCCAATGAGCTGATAAGAAGTTTTGGGAGAGATAAGCCCTATTCTCCTGTTTTTGCAGGATCAGAGGACTAGCCTGGCCACTGGAGACTGTGAGGGGACAGCCCCAGCATTACACTTTCAGGCATTCCTTCAGGAGCCTCACCCCACCGTGAACACGTCAACACGCTTGTCAACAGGAAAAAGCAAACGCTTTCAACCCCTGCGAGTGCAGAAGCAAAAACCACTTAAGCCTGTTACATTCCCCCTTTCCTGTGTGGAGGTGGAAGGACGGACTGGGTCAGAGAACTGTGCTCTCCATAACCACAGAAGCAGCCTCTGAAGGCCCAGGCAGCACCAAAGCACATGTCAGTCAGGCCTTCCTTCACATACTGTGACCCTAGCAGGGTCTAAGCCACCTGGACCCTCCTCAAACTTCAGGTGAAAATGACCACTGCTGCCTTGAGCTAAGCCTGTTTCTGGTACAGGACCTTACAAAAATTGTCTAGAATCAATGCCCTGACTCACACCAACTTGTATTCCCACCTACTCACAAGGCTGAAGCAGGAGAATCAGTAGTTCAAGATCTACACAACAAAACCCATCTCAAAAAATGTTAAAGAGACTGGAAGTATGGCTTTGCAGTCAAGCCCTCGCCCAGCACTCAGGAGGTCCTAAAGACAATTCCATCCTTAACTTCCGCTCCAGGGGAGCCAGTGAGCTCTTCTGACCTCCAGACACCAGGCACAAATGTGGGGCACACATTCAGGCAAAACAGCCAAACATAAAATAAATACAAAGTTTAAAAGATTCATTAAAATGTCAAGCCCTTCAGAAGAGAACATTTCATGGTTGCCTTGTGCCTGGCAACAAAGCAGAGCAGAATTTTCCACTGACAGGATTAAGGAGAAATCAAACTTCTAAGGAACAGTTAAATGGCCGCATGTGAAGACACCAGAGGCCGACCTGCACATGCCCTTTTCTATGGGTTATTAGTGAGTACAAAAGACTAAAGGCAAGTCATACGTGCTGTAACCGCACCTCTAAGCCCAGCACTCTGAGAGGCCCAGAAAGGACGACCACTGCAAGTTTGTGGCAGCCAGGCTACATATGGAGACCATCCTCAAAAGAAAAGGGGCTGGAAAACCCAAATGCAGCTCCCCTCTCAAAGTGGGGCCAAGACATGAAGTTGAGATAAAAGCCTCTGCAGTATTCCACATCTTCAGAGTAACAAGTTCTTCTCCTAAGGCTCAGCCAAGGAAACATGGGCTGCAAGGGAAAGAAAGAGAATAGCTCCTACAGTCAACGGAGCCAGTAGCTGGGCTAGAAGCAGAGAACTCCAAGGTTCAGGAATCTAATGGGCCTTCAGAGATACATGTCAGAACATTTCCAAAATAGATTAAAAAACAAACAAAATTAAAAGAA
The DNA here is from genome assembly GCF_030254825.1 of Meriones unguiculatus. NCBI lineage: Eukaryota > Metazoa > Chordata > Mammalia > Rodentia > Muridae > Meriones > Meriones unguiculatus. The sequence continues at coordinate 13,512,954 of NC_083354.1, read as the reverse complement.
AAAAACACCAACTCACAAATGAATTCACGTCAATAGGACACACACGGACGGACACACACACACATACATACACGAACGGCTCTTAAAGCCAATCACAAAGTGTGTATCAGGGAAGAACAGAAAGACTAAGGGGTGGACATCACAGGAATGATACAGAAGCCTAGAAGAGGGACAGAGAAACAAGGCTGTCACCAGAGAAGAATGTGAGTTTATAAAGCTTACCACGGTTCACAGAATTTTCTGTGATGTCTACACTATTCTGCCCTGCAGGGTAGCCATAAGCCACAGCTGGTGACTAAGAAACTGCAATATGACTGACTCCACTGAAGCCTCCATCCATCCATCCACTCATTCACTGGCTTTTATGGTACCAGGGATTGAACCCTGAGCCTTGTGCATGCTAGAGAAGCAAAGCATTTTATCACAGAGCTAAAGACTCACTTCCATTAATTAAAGGGGAATGCTGTTAGTCCAGCACTGGGGAGGCAGAGACAAGTGGATCTATGTGAGCTCTTGGCCTGGTCTACATAGTGAGTTCTAGGACAGCCAGGCTACACAGAGAGACCCTGTCTCAAAATTAACAACAAAAAAGTTGGGTTTTGGTGATAGGTGCAGCTCAAAGATAAACTGTGCTTACCGAACACAAAGTCTTGTGTTCAACCCCAATTAACAAAATAACATGAATTATTAAAATGCCAACCTGTGGCTACCATGTTGTACAACTCTAACATATTTGCATATTCTAAAAGACACTTAGCAGGAAGGTGAAACTCATGATGCAGGGAAGAAAGAAGCCTTTGGAACCCAAGAAAAGGAATCAAGAACAAGAACACACAGGGCGGATACAACCGGTAGAGAGCCTGCATTAGGCTTGGTGAGAACCAAAACCCAGGGTCACACCCAGAACACAGGAGCCAAGCAGAAGGGAGGCGCCTACCTCGGCATTTACCCTGTCTCATTTATGTGCCAGGCATTCTCTTAGTGACAAATACCTCATTTTACAGATCCCAGATGCCCCCAAAACTGAGGTAATGCCATACAGCCACACAGAGTACAGTAGAGAAGATCTGGGCACACCAGTCTGATTCTGCAGTGAGAAGCTTCTATTTGCATGCTTAAAAAAAAAAACTTTTACAGCATAATGACCAAACACCCTGAAAACAGGTTAAAAGAAGCATTTATTTATTTTGACTCAATTTCAAAATGTCATTCTATCATGGAGTCCAAGACAGGGCAGAGCAGTGACCTATGGAGACTGAGGAGAGTTTGGGGCCAGGGCAAGGTATCACTCCAAAGCCATGTCCCTGATAACCTACTTCCTTCAAAGACCACCTCCCACTTTTAACCAGCTTCCAAAAATGCCACCAAATTACAAATCAATCAAGGGATTAAGATCAAATCAGAGCCCTCCCGTACATACCCAGATGTATGCTTTAATAATCTCCCAGGCAATTTCTTTTTTCTTTTTTGGTTTTTCAAGATAGGGTTTCTCTATGTAGCCCTGGCTGTCTGGACCCACTTTGTAGACCAGGCTGGCCTCGAACTCTCACAGTGCTGGGATTAAGGCGTGCGCCACCACACCGACTGCTTCTCTGAGTGTGCCCTTAAGTCCTCCCCATTTCTGCGCACAGCAAGCAGGCCAGTCTGCCAGGTACCTCCAGAACCAACAAAACCTGGAGATGAGGCCAAGGGCAAGACTACTACTGACCAGAGTAACTCAGAAAAACCTTGTTCATTTGTATTATTTTGGATCCAACTGAAAGAAACAGGAAGAAATGTGCAAAAATTCTTGCAACTTAGATTATCCTTTTTGATACAGGGCACCGCTTTCTAACATCCATTAAAAGAATATCTAGGCATAAAGTAAGTTAGTAAAAATCCTACCATCTCTTCAATTTGTACATAAAGAGAGAATTACCAAAGTTAGACTCATTATTATTTAGTCACAAACATCTAGATTAGGCTCGGAATACAACTCAGTTGGTAGTGTTTGCCTAACACACAGAAAGCCCCAGCCTGGGTCTCCAGCACCACACAAAACCAAGTGCAGTGGTGCATGCCTGTAACCTGACAGAAGCAGGAAGATCCAAGTTCAAGGCCAGCCTTGGCAACATAGTTACTCTCCAGTCACCAGGGTTACAACTACAACCTAAAAAAACAGAACAGAATAGAACAGAACAGAACGCCAGAGCTGGACTCCTTTAGTCCCAGCGCTCAGGAGGCAGAGGCAAGTGGATCACTGAGTTTGAAGGCAGCCTGATCTACAGAGCGATTTCCAGCACAGCCAGGGCTACACAGAGAAACCCTGTCTATAGGTATATAGATGATAGCTAGATAGACGATAGATAGATAGACAGACAGACAGACAGACAGATAGGAGTGGGAGAAATAGTCTTCCTCAGGAATGAGCACACGAGTTGGTTATTCAATACCAAGTGTTCAGCCCTGAAAACAGACATAGGAGTGACAGAATATAGACAGAATATAGAGCTATAGGTGCATAGATAGATAGATAGATAGATAAATGGATAGATATTCATTTCTCAGGGGCATCAGTCACTTGTCAAATACTTACTCATTACCACCCTGACCAGTTGCACCCTCACTGGACAGCACAAAACAGAGCTATATTCCAGCCCTATCACACAGACCCAGAAGGTGAACAGAACAGCCATGTTGCTCCTTCATCACACAAGTTCTAACCAACAGTGATTATATTCTCACCTTTAAATTCACTTTTTTTTTCAGGAGGGCTAGGAGACAAAACAACACACAAGACTTGGGTTTCCCAAACCAGTCACTAAGTAGCCGAAGGCCATTCATGTCTCTCTCAGCAGAACCTTTCAACTGGCAGTGCATTCAAATCACTGAGAATCTTGCTAACATGTAGCTTCTAATTCACTGGGCCTGGATTAGCAAACAGTATGAACCTCTAACCAGCGCCAAGTGACAGGGTCTTAGTTCATACCAGGCCTCAATTTACTTAACTGTCAAATGATGCAGCTGCAGCAAAATGCCCATGCCACCCTTTCAAACACTCGAGGGTAGTGTTATGGTTGCAGAGGTAGAATCCTTAAAGTAAATGTTAAGGTTCTTAGATCCTAAAACCTTTGTTACTTTTGTATATACGATCCCTCCATCTGTGCATACATTAGAGGTCAGAAGACAGCTATGGAATCGGTTCTGTCCTGTCACCCTCACATGAATTGCTGAGATCCACCTCAGGTCACCAGGCTTGCTCAGCAAGCACCTTCACCTGCTGAGCCACCTCATCTGACTAATTATTCTAACAACTTTTAAACCACTGAATTTAAATGAAAATCAAAGAAAAAACTTGATGTACTAATTTACTTTCTAGTGCTATGATAAACAGCATGGGATAAAAGCAACTGGGATGAAAGGGTTTATTTAATTTTAACTGCTCATAGTCTATCTATCATGAAGAAATGTCAGGGCATAAACTCAAAGCAGGATCCTGGAGGCAGGAACTCAAGCAGAAGCCATGCAGGAACTCTATTTATTGGCTTGCTCTCCACGGCTTAATGAGCCTGCTTTCTTGTTTGTTTGGGAGTACTTTGTGGTTTTATTTATTTAAAGACTCACTGTGTAGCCCAGGCTAGTCTGGAACTCGGGCATCTGCCTGCCTCTGACTGGGGAATGCTGGGAGATTAAAGGTGCACACCACAATGGTGGGCTGAGACTGCTTTTCTTTCTTTTTTCAAGATTTATTTATTATGTATACAATGTTCTGTCTGCATGTACACCTGCACGCCAGAAGAGGGCACCAGATCTCACTATAGATGGTTGTGAACCACCATAAGGTTGCTGGGAATTGCTCAGGACCTCTAGAAAGAGCAACCAGTACTCTTAACCTCTGGGCAATCTCTCCAGAACCCCAACTGCTTTCCTTATACCCCCCAGGACCACCTGCCCAGGGTTGGTGCTGCACCCAGTAAGCTGGGACCTCCCACACAAATCATTAATCAAGAAAACGCCCTACAGACTTGCCTACAAGCCAACTTGATGGAGGCGTTTTCTCAATTGAGGGTCTTCTTCCCAGATGATTACTTTGTCAAGTTGACAAAAAAGAAGGACAAATGATTTACTACATAAACATTCAAATTTCTAGAGGGTTGACTTGTTTAAAAGATAAAGGTTTAACGACTGCAGAAGCAGAGGAGGCAGTCCCTTGAGTCAAGGAGTTCAGAGCCAGCCCAGCAAACTTGTTCAGATCCTGTCTTTTAAAACAGCAAAGAAAGCAGGAGGCCGGAGAGATGGCCCAGTGGGTAAAGGCTACTGGACAGGCCCAGAGTTTGAGTCCCAGCACCCAAGTTGGGAGGCTAATAACTGCACATAATTCCAGGACCAGAGGATCTGACACCCTCTTCTAACCTCCTCTGGCACCTGCACACTTATGTGCAGGCATGAACATGCAAAAACAAAATTATAAAAACAATTTTTTTCAAGACTGGGTTTCTCTCTGTGTAGCCTTGGCTGTCCTGAACTCACTTTGTAGACCAGCCTGGCCTTGAACTCACAGAGATCCACCTGCCTCTGCCTCCTGAGTGCTGGGATTACCCAAATGCTGGGCATGAATGTGTGAGCCACCACACCCAGCAATAAAACTTAAAAAAAAAAAAAAAAAAAAAAAAAAAGGCAAAGCAAACAAACTCCAGCAGCCAAGCATGGTGTCACATGCCTATAATTTCATGAGGCTAAGGCAGAAGGATAACACATTTTTGGCAGGGCTGGGCTGTGTAGAGAACAGTCTCAAAAAAAAACAAAACAAAAAACAAACAAAAAAAGCAAAAAACAAAACAAAAACAAAATTGGAAGGGGTGCCTTATCAGAAGGATATACTATATTTTCCCAAACACACGATTCACAGAAAAGAGTGACGCTGGGTTCGCGGGAGTCACTGTCACCTTCATGGCATCAGCTCACATGAGCAGCTTGCTGGCAAAAAGCCAGGGTACAGTAGTGTCATTTTATATTTGTAAAGTCTGAGTACTCAGCAATAAAACTGACCGAGACCAGATACTGTACGCAGGTTACAGTGTAAGAGTACACAAACAGCCTGCCAGGGCCGGCAGAGTACTGCCAACAATGTCACAGAGAAATGACTTTAGAGGCATCTTCCCCATTTAACAGGGGCCCTGAACCCAAAGGAGCAGGGCAAACAAGGAACTGGAGAGCAGTGGAGGGCAGGCTCACAAACCTTAGAGAGAGCTGGTTCCTAACTCCTGATTATGCGCATCAGTTAATTACCTGCATTTAGAAAGCCCACACGCCCAACTTCTAAGTAATGGGATGCTTTCAAAATCAGTTGTAGATTCTTGTTTCCTTTAATAGGAGATACTAAGTATGAATTTATCTTTGTATAAAATTTATCTAAGTATAAAATTACCTGTGTAAAGCATGTAAGGCAATTTCAAAATATCTCCATAGACTTAATCAAATCCACAATACATTTACAGCCCAGGACACTTCCCAAACAACTTTCAGAAAATGAAGAGGACAGAGAAAATAACAAACGCGTGGGGAGATGGCTACTTACTTCCTCACTTAAGAAGCAAGCCTTCACCTTCAGGCAGTCGTGGTTTTAGGCTGGTCTCACTGTCTGGCTCCTGACTATCTGGCTCTGTAAGGCACTCTCCAGGTCGACCAGCTAGCTAGCTGCTCAGACAGCTCTGCTGGGCTCCGACTCAGGAGGGTTGGCTTTAAAGGTGAGCACAACCCCCACCTGCCCTCTGGCAATCTTGTTTTAAGCCAATCTGTTAAATGCAGGCCATGAAATATGTCCAAATATCTATTTTATCACCAAGCCTCAGCTTAAGTCCTAAATTTGGAACTATTCATTCAGTTTCTCTCTTCAAAATGATTAAAAACAGGGCTTGTAACAATGCCTGTTCCAACCTGTCTTTATTAAAATAGAAAATGCACAGGGCTGGAGCCAGGGCTCAGCAGTCACAAGCACTGGCTGCTCTTCCAGAGGCCCCAGATTTGATTCCTAGCACCCACACGGCGGCTTACAAGCCTCTGAGACTCCACTGCCAGGAGATCCAATGCCTTCCTTCTTCAGGCCTCTCTGAGGGTACCAGGCAAATGGTGCAAAGACACCTGTGTGCAGGCAAAACTCTCAGAATGATGATAATAACTTTAAAATACAGAAGATACATAGATATCACAAGAAAGTGTGTTTAACGGCTTCTACTCAACTCTGGTGGCATTTGTTCAACACTTAAACCAATACCTTCCAGACAAAGCTACTTTTACATAATCAATGAAACAGTCAAGTCCCACCAAGACTGAACTGTTTGTTCTGTCTGTCCTTTATAGATAACTTCCTAACAAATATCTCTTAATAGTAGCCAAAAGACCTGTTAGTATCAAACATTTAATTTCAGCAACTAACCAGCAACTAACTATCTTTTCTCTCAATAAGCGTTATACAATTGTACCTCTGCAGGATGGTGGATATCCTCTTAAAAGGCAAGTTAAGAAACTATTACTTTTTTTTTTTCCCAGAAAATCTATTCTTCAGAGAAACGAGAATTGCGATATGGGCAGAAACACTTTAGACTACTATGAAAAAAAAAAAAAGAAAGAAAGAAAGAAAAAAGCCACGTAGTAGCGGCTGTGGGCAGGGAGAGTCCCCACTCGGCCGGAAACTCGCAGTGCCGAGCCTCCTCCCACTGGCCCCGACCCCTTCCCAGGGCAGCCTGAGTCAGCAAGCCTACTAGTTTGTCAGTTAGGAGTTCCCACGATGCCTACACGAACTTATGTAAAATGCTGCAGCGCTCTCAGCTCTTACGCTCGTCATTAACACCGTTGTCTTTTCTACTGCAATACTAAATGTTCAAGTCAGTCCTCTCCAGATTCTTTTTTAATCGCAGAAAGTGGGCAGGCTGCTTTTCAATCCTCTTCTGCAAATGACTAAACTCCAAAATATCCTCGCTTAAAGCTGATTTCAAACAATGTTTCCTTTTCCAGGGTCTTTTTTTTTCCTGAACAGTAATACTGAAGCGATAAAACAGTCAACACAAAATCTGGCAAGCTTCCGAGACAATTACTGATTAGGACATCAGTAAGCAAGGTTTATGATGGAATTACACTAACTAATACAACATATATGTTAAGGCACCTTACAAACAGTTTTTTTTAACAACCACACGCTAAAGACGTGCTTCTTTCTACCCAATTCAAAATTATTTCTGAGCACTAAAATGTGTCATCTCTAAGAAGCTCTGCAGCTCATAATGGTGCACACGTGTTAAAACCCAGCAGGAAGCCGAGGCAGGGGACTCGATCCTCAGAGCCCAGCGGAGACGAACTACGTGGCGAGACTGTCTCAACAAACAAACAAAAAACCCTTTGCGGGCCGGACCCTGTTTAGACCCTACGTTCTCCTCTCCTCGGGTCGCTCTTTCCGACACACTTCCTCCGATGCTGAAGAGACGGAACGTTAAATTAGGGCCGAATTTTACCAAAATAAACACGCTAGAATAGCCAACAATTAGAGGGTCGTTCGGAAGCTGGCTGCTCTTCGTTGGGTGGCCCGTGAGGGCTCCCCGCACCCACCCACCCAGCCACCCCGCTCTGACAATCATCTCCGTCCGTAAAAAGTTAAGGCTGAGAACCTAACTGCCCCGGGACTCCCGGCAACGAGCGCCGACTGTTGAGACCCAGTGAGGAGACCTCCCAGCGCCCCCTCGCCGGCTCCCTCCGCCCCGCCTTTCCCACTCTCAAGGTGGGTCACGACACGGAAGCGCTCTCAGGGGGCCTGCCGCACGCAGCCCACCCCGGGGCACCTGAGCCTCGGGGAGCCCATGCCGGGCGGGAACAAAAGGCGGCCGAGCAGCCCTCCGCTCCACGCCAACTCCCCGAGCCCGGCGGGAACAGGCTCCAGGCCAGGAGGCCCGGAACCGGTAACGTACGTTTTCATCTGGGTGTTTTTCCGGATCGCACCTTAACGTCCGGGGAGATGTCAGGAGCCCCGTCTCAGGCCGGCCCCCGGCACCGCGTGGACCGCCTGCCACAAACTTGGGCGGACTTGAGGGCTGGGGCGGGCAGGGCGCTACGCAACGCGCCGGAGACTTTGCCCGGCCGGGAGTCAGCTGAGGCCGAGTCACCCGGGCGGGCGAGGGGGGAGGAGACAGGGGAGCGTTAGGGAGGCGGGCGAGCCCGGGAGGCAAGCCTCCGCAGCCCCAAGCGCTCCCGGACCACCGCCCTCGCCGGCGCGCCGCCGGGGACTCGAACCCGCGGAGCAGGGCGCGGGCGGCGGGGACTCGAACCCGCGCAACACAGCCCGGCGCAGGCGGCGGGGGCCGGCCTGCTCGATGCCTGCGGCCGGCGGCCCCGGCGAGGGGCGTGCCGGGTGGGAGGGGCGCGCCGGCCGCGCCGCCGGCCCCACGCGGGGGACCCGGCCCTCGCAGGCGGCCGCGCCGCCGGGGCCGAGCGGGCACACGGAACAAAAGCGCCTTTGTTGAGCGGCGGCCGCCCGGAGGGTCACACACAATGGACGCGGGAGCCGGCGCCGCCGCCGGGCCCTCCGCCGCCCCCTCCCGCGCCGGCCCGCACACGGACGGACACACACACACACACACACACTCACGGGACTCCTCCGACTCATCGAGAGAGTGCGAGGCCCGCGGACAGCCCCCAAGGTCGGCTCAGGTCTCCGGCTGTGCTGGCGGCAGCGGCGTCTCCGAGGCTCTCGCTTTGCCGCAGTCGCCGCCATGTAACCCCGACCCGCGAGAGAGGGCGCGGAGAGGAGGCGGGGCCTCGCCGCGGCACGCCCCCTCGCGTCACAGGCTCACTCCACGGCGGCCCCGCCCCCGCCCGGCCGCACGCGCCGGAATTTCCAACGCCCGTGACTGCGAGCGCCGCGGGGGCGGCGGGGGCCGCACGCGGCCTGCTGGCGGGTATGCCCCGGCCTCAGCTGAACCGCCGCCCGGGCCGTCGCACCGAGTGACCCGGCAGGGCGAGCCTCTGGACGGCAGCCGGGCCGCAGGCTGTCGGGAGGAAGAGGCCGAGGGCGAACGCGCTAGGCCTGGTGCTGGGCAGAGGAGCTCCCGCGGTGTAGGGAAGCTCCTGGGGTCGGGGCCGTCGGGGCCGTCGGGGCCTGCCCTCCGCCTCCGGGAGCGTCCGCTGTATCCCGGGAGGTGAAAGGGGCGAGGGGGCCTGAGGGAACCCAGACGGCAGAGTGGAGTAGTTGGGACAGGGAGCGCTAGACGGAGGTGTGCTGGGGAAGGTGCCCTTCCCGGGCCGAGGTGAAGCTTAAGTATTTAGGAAATTCGAGAGTGAAAAAACACAGGGCTTGCCTGGCAGCGGTCGTGCATGCGAGAGTTTCTCTACGAGTTCGAGGCCAGCCTAGTCTACATAGTGAGTTCCAGCACAGCCTGAGCTACCTGATAGACCCTGTCTCAAAAGGGAGTTGGTGGGGGGGGCATTGTTGTATCTCTGCAGCTCCGGAAGTGGAGACAAGAAGTATCAGTAGACAAGTAATCCTTGGCTGCAAAGTGAGTTCAAAGCCAGCTCGGCAACATGAGACCCTGTCTCACAAAGAGTAAGATAGAAGAAATTAGATAGCCGAGCGTGCCTTTAAATCCAGCACTACAGGAGGCAGAGGCAGGCTGGCGGATCTCTGCGAGTTCGAAGCCAGCCTGGTTTACAAATCGAGTACAGGACAGCCAGAGCTGCACAGAGGAACCCTGTCTCAAAGAAATTAGAGATTTGCTTAGCCCTTGTTATCAGTAATTGAGCATCCTAAAGAAAATCGGACCACGGCAGTCCATTTATCCACAGAATGCAGCAAGCCCCTTCAGAGATGATACAGTCACTTGAAATGAAGAGCCTGAGATGAGCTTCAATGCTTTCTGCTACAGAGATACATTAAAATATATACTTAGTGAGCTAGCATCTCACCATATAGCCCAGCCTGTCCCAGCACACCTAATCCTCCTGCCTTAGCTTCCCCAGTGCTTGGATTATAGGCTTAGGCTGCTGAGCCCAGCTCTATTATATTTAAAGCAATACCATCTGATACCAGGTGTGTAAAGGAGAGGGTGAGTAATGCCCAGGAGAACAGCATGGTTTCCAGCTGGTGACTGCAGCCTGCACTGTGCTGCCTAGCTCCACCGGCCCTGCTGTGTTCTCCCCTCAATCTTCCTCCAATGTCTGAACACCTGGAGGTGGTGAGAGCAAACAGTAAGCAGTATGCTTTCCCTCAAAAAGTTTATGTCTCCCCTGACTTCCATTAAAGCCAACCTTTTTGTTTTATAGCAATCAAGGAAGTCCATGATAAGTCTTTGTAGTATCTTAAAAGAGAGGTCAGGGGTGAGCTAGTTACAGGATCTGAGGGATTTGGTTTATGGCAGATCTTTCAGCGAGGGGACTTGATGGGGATTGAGTGATGTAACAGTTCAGGATGGGAAAGAGGAGAGTTTTGAACGAAGCCTAGGAGAGTGTAATGTTGAATAAACCGAATAATCTTGCTGAGGAGGTGGCTGTTTACCCTGATGAGTTTGGTCACTTCTGTATTCTGTCACCCTCCTTCCCCCCCAAATATAGGCTTTGAGGAAGTCCCTGGCTGAAAGTGCAATAAAATATTTGCAAATTCATCTTCCTGGATGACAATTTCTTGAAATTAGTCATGCGTACAAACCAGGTGTGGTGGCGAACGCTTGTCATCATAGCATTCTGCAGGCTGAGACAGGAGAATCTTGGGGTGAGGCCAACCCTTGGGGTTCATAAGACCTTGTCTCCAAAGCAGGCAATCAAGCAAAGAACGAGAAAGGGTAGTGGGGAGTGAAAATGACATTTTATCACATACATGTGGAATTGTCACCAAATTTATAGAAAGTAAAAGGTTTATGTGGCCGGCTGAATTGCATTCCTGTTAACACAGCTGGGCTTAGTTCTCAATCCTGTTGTCTGAGTGTATGTAGTCCAGTTCCACTAAGGTTTGCTTTGTTTTGAAGGGTGGGTTGTTTTGAAATATGGTCTGTCTGTGTAACCCCAACTGGCCTCAAACTCACGGTCGTCCCCCCTCAGCCTCCCCAGTGCTCCACACCTCAACACCCAAGGAGTTTTTGAAGTTGCGTTTGACAGTCATTTAATGGGTAGGGAAATCATTTCCGTGAGTCATGACCAGCAAATTTCATTCCCAGAACAACAAGAAACTGAATAAGAGAACATCCCCTATAACAAACAAAAAGGGTAACAGCGAAGCTTTCAGCTTTGTGCTGCATTTCAGTAGATCAAAATGCTGCCAGCCATGTTCTGAATTAAAATTCCTCTACAACCAGACATGAGCCAGGCCATTATTATGTACTGCTAAGAATGGTAAAACCAGGCCCTGTGGGCTGGAGAGATGGCTCAGTAAAAAGCACTGTTCTTCCAGAGGACCCAGATTTAATTCCCAGCACTCACATGGCAGCTCACAGCTATCTGTAGTTCAGGGGATCCAACACCCTTCTTAGCACATGGTACACAGGCATCTAAGAAGACAAAATGGATGCACCACCCCCCTTTTTTGTTTTCAAGACAGAGTTTCTCTGTGTAACCTTGGCTGTCCTAGAATTTGCTCTGTACATCAGGCTAGCCTTGGAACTCACAGATATCCTTCTGCCTCTGCCTCCGGAGTGCTGGGATAAAAAGTGATCACCACCACTGCCTGGTTTGGTGCATTCCTTTAATCCCAGAATTCAGAGGTGGGTGAGTTCAAGACCAGCCTAGTTAACATAGTGAGTTCTAGGACAGTCCAGGCTACACACAGAAATCCTTTCTAAAACAACAAAAAATTTTAAATCTCAATTTTAAAAACAAAAAAATAGCACTAGAAATTTCAAATAAAGTTTCAAGGTAGTGAAAAAAAACAATGAGGGAAATAGAGAAATGATTCAGAGGTTAAGAGCATTGGCTTTTCTTTCAGAGTACCAGGGTTTGGTTCCCGGCATCCACGTGGACATTCACAACCATCTTTAACTCCGGTTCCAGAGCTTGCATCATCCTCTCTTAGCCACCAAAGGCACCAGGAATGTACATGGTATACAGACATACATATAGCCAAAATATTCTTACACTTTTTTTTTTACTTAAAAGAATGATAAACTCAAAGCCAGACATGCCTTCAATCCCAATACCAGTTAAACAGAAGCAGGCAGAGCTCCCTCCCTGAGTTCTAGGCCAGCCTGGTCTACACAATGAAACCCTTCTTCAAAGTGAGAGGACAGGTCTGGCCCCCTCATCCCCCCCAAAAAAAGTCATCAGTTACAGGAACTAGGCCATAGGTCACCAAAACCAGGAATAAGAAAACCATAAAATTCACTACCCAAGGAAAAGCCTAGCGGTAACCACAAGAATGGGAAGGTATCTTATCTCAGGCTGAGGCATCTGTGCTGGGCAGCCCACCCACCAGACATTCTGAGGTCAATGTTACTCAGCCAATCACTCTAACAAGGTCGCCCTTACTGAATGTCATCCAATCTTATAACTGCTAAGCTGGGAATTCCTGATTCTTGCTCAAACCCCAATAAAAACCCTGCCATGCCCCTGCTCAGGGCTCACCTCTCTTATCCACTGTGTTGGTGATGGTGGAGAGACAGCTTAAGCCTGAACAAAGCTCTTTGCTCTTGCATAGGTGGTCTGGTTCCTGGTGGTCTTTGGGGATCTTAAGATCTGGACATAACAAAAGAAGCAATAAATAAAACCTTATCAAAATGTCTCATTGCTATGTTCTGATTTCAGAACTGTTAAATTGGGAGAACACAACATTGAAATATAAGGCATAAATAGCTGTGTGTAATGGAGCTCTGTGTGAAATGAATTTGCTTTTTTGCTCATGCTAGTTTGAAAGTCATGGTCGTAGAAGTCTGCAGGAGAGGCTGAACATGGCTGAAGGTGGCAGAATCACTTTCTGTACGGGCTACGTACAAGTTGAGCTGTTATGGAAGGCACAGTGGATGAGAGCCAGGGACAGCAAGGAAAGCTCAACAGGAAGAGAGCATTTTAACTGGCCTCAACTTGATCAAGTAGTAGCAGGGACAAAAGACATTCCCAAGTGAAAGAACAGAATGTAAGAAGGCATGAGCCTACAGTGTAGAAGAATATTAATTCAGAATATGCTGGTTCTGGCAAGAGATCACATCCAAAGACTTTCTAGGTCTGTGTGATCTGGCTAGAATGAAAACACGTTTAAAATCCAGGAGACAGACAAGCAGATCTGAGTTCAAGGCAAGCCTGGTATAGAGTAAGCTTCAGGTAAAGAAAAGCATAGATCCCGGCATGGTGGTACGTGCCTTTAATCCCAAATAATGAAGGAAAGATAGTTTACAGAAGGGAGCACCCGTGTTTGAAAGTGATGTCAAATTAAGTGGCAGAAACAGTGATGAATCAGAAAAAGACTTGACAAAACAGGGTAGCCCAACTCTCAAAAAAGAGAGGAAAGGGAAGCCACTTCAGGGGCAATGCAGAGAGAGGAAGCAATTTTACTAGGACAGTAACAGAAGGATGGGCTGCAGAGAACTCCAGTGAAAACTGGATGAGCCAGAGAATGAGAAGGAGCCAGATTAGAGCAGATTGTTGGTTGGAGTTAGTTTGAGGCCAAAGAAAGCAATTCAGAGGCGGAGATTGAGTAAGATAATTAGGAGAGAGTTTGATCCAGAACAGCTGAGTTGAACCAGCCAGCCCAGAGCTCAAAACGAGAAAGGGTGAGCTTATTCAGCAGTAAGTCTCAGAGGCTCCAGACATTCTAGGCCTAGGTTAGATGGTATGGGGGCTAGAAGCTTCTAGGACTAGGCCCGGGTTAGGAGACAGAGGCAGTAAGCCTCCAAGATGACAACTGAACCAGGCAAATAAAAGTTCTTTTTATACTACAGCCCACACTGAAAAACTCAAGTACAACAGGTCTGAGAAAGTTGGCGCCAGAAGGAGAAGGCTTTGATGGCCCTGCCAACAGTTTTAGATTTCATGCAAATGACACCAGGCAAGGAATTCAGCTGGTGCAACTGATTATCACTGATGGTGACGATGATGGCAATGTATGTGTGATGGTACCAATAGAACCCAAGGCTTCTGAACACTAAGCAGGCCCTCTGCAGCTGAGCTGCAGCCCCGGCCTGCACCTAGTTCTTTGACCTGAAATGGCTGATACTAATAGGAAGGGCAAATTGATAAAAGACTGAAGACCCTGAGAGAGCAGGAGGATCTACTCTTTCTGCCCAACTTGCCTTATACTATTAATGGTAGATGCTCTGAAAGGTGAGTACTTAATGCTCTGCCACCTGACTTTCCTAATAATTCCTGTTTTGGAGTCAGGTGAGACAAAGGAGCATGGGGTGAACAGATGAGAAGGAGACCATATATGCCCTATTATCTTACACTCCCCTCGTTAGAGCATTCTCCATGCCCACAAGCATAGATTTCTGACCGGCATCAGAGTTCACAGCTGTTAAGTCCAAGCTAAGCGCGCTGGCCGCAGATGAGTGAGTAGGGAGCTGGCAGCTCCCAGAGGCCAAGCTTTCCAGCAAAACCAGAGCTTGAAACACAAAGGAGCAGCTCGCTCTTCAGAACAAAACATACAAAAATGAACTCAGAAACTGTCACGTTGGTGAGTCGGGTGCTTATGTTTGCATGTAGAGTTGCTTTCCTACAACATAAAAATAAAACTTTTTTCTTTAGAACATACTAACAAATTGAAAAGGAAGGAACCTTATATTTTACTACATTTAGTAGCACTTCTTTTTTTCTTTTCTTTTCTTTTTTTTTTTTAATTGCAAGCACTGACCACCACATCTAGCTTAGTGTTTCATTTTTATGCTTTTTCAACAGAGGGCTTCAGAAAGCACTAGCATCGCTACCGTTAGGAAATCATCAGCCCAGCCTGCCATTTCCCCAGCCCCTGAAGAAGGTGGGTCAAAGAAAAACTCCCCACCTACCGGCACCCCCTCACTTCCTGAGCAAGCCAGAAGACACTAGCTCAGCTCTGAACTGAGGACCCAAGGCTGCTTCTAAGCCAGCTGCCACGCTTGAGACACCCTTCCTGCAGTAAACACACGCTGGCCTTCGTGATTCCTGGCCTTCATGATTCTGGGAGTTAGGTGGGGAGATAGGAACCAGTCAGTACTTACAGCACGGTTGCTGTGAGGGGCACAAATTAGAAATCAACTCTTAAGAACTCATCCCAGTCACAAGCAAGGACTGTGTGCCTTCCGAGCTCAGGAAAGCCAACAGCATTGAGAAAAGGAATAAGATTGGGACAAATACATGTTTACACAGAGTTTTTGTCAGCAATAACTTCACTCTGTCTCCTCGGAAGAGTCCAGCCCTCTAGGGTTACAGCTCAAAAAAGCTGATTCCAACTAGACTGATGGTCTCTGGCAACCAGTACTGGGCAGACTATGGTTGGCTAAACAGATGGTAATTAAGAACTCAGAGATGGCAGCGAGTGGTGGGACACGCCTGTAATCCCAGCACATGAGGCAGAGGTAGTCAGATCTCTGAGTTTGAATGAGTCCAGGACAGCCAAGGCTACTCAAGAAAAACCCTGTCTCAAAAACACAAACAAAACAGCAACAGCAAAACTCCGAGATGGCCAGGCAGTGGTGGCACAAGCCTTTAATCTCAGCACTCAGAAGGCAGATGAAGGGGCATCTCTAAGTTCTAGGCCAGCCTGGTCTACAGAGTTCCAGGACAGCCAGGGGCCACACAGAGAAACCCTGTCTTGAGGGTGAGGGAACCTCAAAGATGACTATGCTGAGCTGCACCCAAGACTCAGCCTGACTGGTATTCTCTGGTGATGTGTATAAAACTGTGTGTTTGACTCACTGTGGCTCTGATATTGGCTGTAGTAGGTTTTCGGTAAGTGTTGAAAATTGTTGACGGATATTACATTTGCCAGCTGTGTAATAAACTTAGGGATTTGGCAGCAATTGCTGCCACAGGGCCATCTCAGTCAGCCCTTAGTCAGTTTCTCATGGATGTAACACAGCGCAGGACACAAATCATGGCAAGTTACTTTGGCTCATGGTTTCCAAGGTTCCATGACCATCTCACTCTTGATCTAGTGTTTTGAGAGGCAGAAGGAAGAAACCAGGGACGTGATAGATCCTTGTAACAACACTTCCATCCCCAGTGGCCTACTCCTTCAAAGTAGGCCCTATTTTTAAAATTTCTAGCACCCCACATCCCCCCACCCCCAGCATCATCTACTGTGCTCCCTCAGTGGGTGGCTCTGTGCTGACATCAGAACCCTCACGGTCTAGTCATCTTCCAAAAGCCTGCAGCCTGAGAGCCTTGGGAACACCTTCCATCCAAACTGTAGTGGGGATCTGCCTGGTTATTTTATAGCCCCGGTGAATCTGTTATACCCTCTTTTATGGTTTCCCAGAAGAATTCAATGCATGATTCCTAGTGATGCGCCATCACTGTTTTGAACAAAATAATGCTTTCAGTTGCGTGTCTGCCTTCTCAGTAAGGAGGCTGTGGTACGGACTTCAGTGAACAGTCAGTATTAACTCAGGTTCTCTTCTTGGAACAAAGCATGGCTTCCCACTCATCTTGAGTACACGTCACATTAATGGCCTAAAAGAATTGTGGAGAGCTGCTTTCTTATTGAGTATTCAGGGGGAAAAACATGTTCTCTCCCTGGCCCTCACCTGGAGACAGAGATAAGAAGATGCTTCACCAAGTTTCTTAAAATTTGTTTGTGTGACCTTGGGCCATATCTGCCACAGGGAAGTGGTTTAAGAAAACAAGTTTGGCAGCTCCATGAACTTCTTTCTTGTATTGATATGACTTGATCTTGCTCTGCCTATAAAAAAGGAACTGTGGAATAAACTCGAGGCTGCAGTTGTTACTGACAGTCCTCTCGGGCTGATCCCATGTGACTTGTGTTATTTATTTCAATCCTTACTCGGGTACTATTCGACTCTGCCAGCGGGCTCTGGCAAAGAACTATTCCAAACACTTACAAAATAGAACTCAGCTCATTCGCGGCTCTCATTTCCGTTTCCACTCACATGACTTTGTGCAGTTTACCCATTCTTTAATGTGGATACATCCCCTTGGAGTATACATCACTGTGCTGGAGAACTTCAGGACATTTCCAGCCCAGTTACTTTTGCTATATGAGCTCATTTGCGGTCTCTGCAGCAGTGATTCATGAGAGCTCTGCTCAGAAAGCACCAGGAGCTGCTGGTGTTCATCTGGTGTCCTGACAGCAACAGCGATCACCATACCTGAAGATTGGCCCCACTCTGTGACTCCAGCCAAGCCATTTCATCTTATCTTAGGACAGTATAAATAGTGCCTGCCTCTCTTCTCTTGCAGAGTCATACTGAGGCTTTCATGAGCTACTGTGTAGAAAGCACCCTGGAAATGTAGAAGGGAAACACCTGCAGTGTTAGGGTCTCTAGCCAGAAGCATGTTCTTTCCACCATGGCTTCCTGACTAGCCAGATCTCTCTCCCCTTGCTGTATTCACTCAACAGCTACTTGAGTTCCTACTTTACCTAAGGTAGAACCTTTTCCCAGAGCTGGAGATTCGGTTCTGTGATCCAGCACCTGCCTTATATACATGTGGTTTGAGGCCCAGCAATGGGAGAGGGCAGATAACAACACAGCTTTCTCCAAACTTTCTGGGTAACATAGTTGGGAAGTTGTTTTCAGTGTTTAATGCATTGATTGACAGCAACATTTTTAAAGCATGGTGTGCATTGTTTTGCGCTTAGTTATTTCTCCAAGACATGATGAAATAGTGAAGCCTGACACATGCCCAAGCATGTGTGTGTCAGGGACAAAGGGCCTGCGTGTCTTCTTGGAAAGGAGATATGCTTTCTGTTCCCTGGGAAGCGAGTATGCCTTCTGCTCTTGGCCAGAAAGAAGGTCACAATGGATAGGGCTAAGAAGACTGGAAAAAGGGCAACTGGGGTGATGCCAGGGTGACTGACGACTTCTTCATTACCAGCACCCAGCACTGTCATGAGTGCGTTCACTTATACAAACTCAGCTTCCCCACCCCCACACACTCTGTAGCTTAGCCTGGGGTCCATTAGGGCAAAGAACAACCTCTCTTCCATCTGGAAGCCTTTGCTAAAGGGTTATAGATAGTGCTTCCAAAGCAAAGACGGAAGGCTAAATATTCTTGGGGGAAAGAGCAAGGGAACATTTACAAAGTGGCTTAGCTGGATAGCATAGCATGAAAGAAGGAAAAGAAAATAAATGGCTCCTTACTGCCTCCCTCTGTGACTCAGAGATTGCCCCTAAGAATAACCCCAGTCCCAGTTCCGGGATACTGACGAAGGCTCATCTTCAACGCTGTAAGTTCCGTGAGGGCCCAGGAACGGACAAGGACAAAGGCAAGGAGATGGAAACTAATTTTTATTTTTATTTTTTGGCCAGCAGAGGGGTGGTGGTGCTTCGCCGTTGTTGGTTTGTTTGAGACAGGATCTCACTATGTGGCCTAGACTAGTCTCAAACTTCAGATCCTCCTGCCTCACCTCTCCAGCGCTAGGATGACACGTGTGCTAGCTCCGCCCACGTCCCATCCCCTTTGGGAAACAGCAACTGTGCGTGCCAACAAGGGTGCTACCACCCGAACTGTATCTCCAGCCTTCTTTTCCTTTCGAAACAGGTTCTCTAATAAGCTTTCCAGGCTGGCCTTGAACTCTCTCTCTAGATTGCTCAGGTCTTGAACTTGGGACTACCCGTTCTTCAGTCAACGAAATTACAGGCCTGTGTCTCTAGGCCCAGTGGAAACTGTTTGTGGTCCTGGGGATGGACCCAGACCTCACTTATGATTGGCTAGGGCCCTTACCACTGAGCCCTCCTTCTGCCCGAGAACAGTAACACTGTGTGGAAATTCAAAAGACTGGCATGCTCAGTGGTGGGGCACAACCGAAGGCTCAGTTAGCTGTAGGGAAAGACGGGTTTCCCACTCTTCCCCCACTATTTACTTTTTTAAATATGAGTGTTTTGCCTGTATAGCTATCTATGTACCATGTCCATGCAGTGCCCAGAAAAGGGTGTTGAATCCCTTGGAACTGAGGTTACAGATGGCTGTGAGCCCCCATGTGGGTGCAGGGAATCTATGCTGGCTAGTTTTAGGTCAACTAGACAATCTAGAGTCGTTGGAGAGAGGAGGGACCCTCAGTTGAGAAAGTGCCTCAGTAAGATTTGCTGTAGGCAGGCCTACAAGGCATTTCTTAACTAGTGATTGGTGGGGGAGGGCTGAGCCTGTTGTGGGTGGTGCTGACAGGGTTGTGGTCCTGGGTTTTATAAGAAAGCAGGCTGAGCAAGCCATGGGAAGCAAGCCAGTAAGCAGCACCCTTCACGGCCTCTGCATCAGCTCCTGCCTGGTTCCTGCCCTGCTTGAGTTCCTGTCCTGACCTCCTTGGATGACCAACGGTGATGTGGTCATCACTGAGAAGCCCTTCCTCCCCAAGCTGCTTTGGTCGCGGTGTTTCATCACAGCAACAGAAACCCCACGACAGAAGTGAACCCAAGTCCTCTGGATAGCAGCCAGTGCTCTTAACCACGGAGCTCTCTCTCCAGCCACTCACGCCATTATTCTTAAGACTTACACATTTTATTGCCTCAGGAAAAAACGAAAAACAAGCTCAGCTTCCTGTTTTCAGGCTTGCCTCCCACCGAGTCTCTCCTAGAGACCCACGATGTGCAAACTCAAATGGATTTTCATCTTTTCAATATCAGCAATGACTGGCTCTTTCCTGTTTCTTTAGTCATTCAGTATTCATTCAAGCTTTTTATTTTTAATGTATTTCAGACCTTCAGCTGGGGATGCGGCTTACTTGTGGAGTTTTTGCTTAGCATGCAGGAAGCCCTGGGTTCAAATCTTATTACTGTAGAAGAGAAAAGGGGGCAGGGGCCTGGCGAGATGGCTCAGCCAGTAAGAGCAGTGGTTGCTTCCGCAGGGGACCAGGGTTTGATTCCCATTGCCCATGTGGTAGCTTACAGCCATCTGTAAGAGAGCAGGCTATGCAGTAGGCCAGTAAGCTGCACACCCCTGTGCCCTCTGCTTCAGCTCCTGCTGATCCAGCTCCAAACCCCTTCTTCTGAATTGTCTGTCCCAGGCATACACAGAGTACACGTATATATGCAGAAAAAACAAAAACCACTCATATACATAAAATAAAATAAATAAGGAAAAGCTTTTCCCACATAGAGTGATTTTCCCCCATATGTGTTTAAGAGAGAACCTGTGTTTCATTTCAGGGCTCTCATGTGCTGAACAATTAGAGACTAAGTTGCCTACGTGACCCCTGTGGTGGACATTCAGGCCGCTGGCTAACTCTCTCTTTCGGGTGCGTAGCTGCTCAGATTGTGATTGCACATGGCTGTCACAATCATTTCCTTCAGGGTTTGTCTTATCTGCAGAGAGCAACGCTGCCCAGAGAGAGACACCTTTCCCCAGTGGCCACAATCCACTGACAAAGTCACGGCAAAACACAGCAAGAGCCAGGGATGTTAGCCTGGGATGCTGTGGGCCTTTCTGTTTAAGGGCTCCCTGGTGGGGTTAGCTCAGGCCATCAGTCTGCATCTCACTGCCACTCCTCCTTCAGCCCAATCCTTCCCCCTCCCTCCCGTCCGCAGACGTAGCCCAGCAGCTTTCTCTAATAGATATCTGTCTCAGTCTGCTTCCTGACAAACCCGAACTCGGAGGAGGTGTGGCAAGTCATCGACCAGGCAGGGGTTGGAGCCAGCCCACTGACCTCTGGCAAGCAGACCACAGGTACCTAGAGTGATGCGTGCAGCACAGAGAGCCTTTGGTACAAGACAAGCAATGAGAATGATACTTTGAAAGCATGCTTTTGCTCACTAACATATATATATATATATTTAATTGTGTGTCTGGGTTTGTGCCTGTGAATGCTGGTGCCCATAAAGGCCAGGTGTCAGGTCCCCACACCTGATCTAGGTGCTAGAAATCAAACTCAGGTCCTTTGCAAGAGCAGTAAACACTCTTAATCCCTAAGCCATGTCTTCAGCACCCTCAGTCTTATCTATCTATCTATCTATCTATCTATCTATTTATTTTTGTAAAGGCAAGGTCTCAAGTAGTTTGGGCTAGCTTCAAGCTTCCTACGTAGCCAAGGATAAGCTTGAACTCCTGATCCTCCTGCCTCCACTTTCTGGGTGCTGTAGGCATGTGCTATCGTAGCCATCTTGAAAATCCTTTTTTCTTTTCAACACCAAAGAAGAGAGTACTGGAGGAATAGAGAGGCAAGACAGACACAAGGAATAGACAAATGGCAGCTATAAATCCCTCATGTGAAATGACTCAGCCAGGTGGGTCAGCCTTTGTCACCTACCACACCACCAGGGGGTGGGGGGCAGGGCACAACAGCTACATTACCGTGTGGCGTGCTCTTCCGGGCCCAGGAGCACAGGTCCTCACTTATCAGCACTTAACTACTTATTCCTTCTACCGGTGTCCAACCTGACAGCAAGAGACCAGTGCGAGACTGGGTGTGTGTTTTTATCACACCCCCAAGAAACCATCTGGTGACAAAAACTGGATACTTTGGAACCCTTCTTTGGCGAGTGATTCATTCTAGCAGGAATGGACATGTGTTTGGGTGAGTGTTTTGATTGTCTCACCCCTCAGGCGTCACCCTGAGGTTCTGGAGTATTCCACTAGCATAGAATCTTGCAGAATGTTGCATCAGGCATGGAATCCACTGTCTACATCGCTCATGAGCTGCATGAGCACTTGCTTGGGCGCCTTACCCTGCAGAGATGGAATGCCGCTTTCCAAGCTGCGTGGGGACAGAAAAAATAAAAAAGAAACGTTTACTATGGATGCTATGTCTCCAGCAGGGAGAGCACGTGGGCCTAGGAAGCAAACTATGGAAGTAGGGTTAAGCCTGCCTTGCTATCACTCCCCTGAGTCCCAGATCCACCCCCGAGGGGCAAAGGGACCTGTTTCCTGAAATGGGTCTTTTTCCACCAGGTGATCTAGCAGAAGTCCCTAACAGTAGCGGTTGCCTGGGCACTTGTGTGCCTGGTATACAGAGGGAAGGGGACAGTCCCGTTAAGGACATTACTCTCAGCATCAGGTCCCTTCACATCCAACAGCTCTAAACTCAGGCCTGGGCCAGGAAGATGGCTCAGCTGGTAATGTGTTTGCCTTGGAGTCTGAGCATCGGAATCCATGTAAAAGACCAGGCGTGGCAGCAAGTGCTTGTAATGGTGGAGCAGGAGGCTCTCATGGAACTCACTGGCCGACCAGCGTAACCTACTAAATGATTTCCCAGTCAGTGAGAGACCCCATCTCAAAAGCCAGCACAGCCAGGGATGGCGGCACACACCTTCAATACCAGTACTCGGGGGAGGCAGGAGCAGGCAGATCTCTGTGAGTTTGAGGCCAGCCTGATCCGCAGAGCAAATTCCAGAACAGCCTGGACTACGTGAAGAAACCTGTCTCAAAATACCAAAAAGCAAAACTAAAACAAGGTAATGTCTCCTGAAGGACAAACCTGAGGTCCTCTAGCCTGCATATGCACATTCGTATATGAGCACACATGTAAATATGTACACATGTAACACAATAAAAAATGAATCCCAGCCCTTTCAGCCTGGTTTGGGGCAACGCTGAGTGGCTTTGTGGTTCTGGAGCTCCTCATGGGTCAATTAAGGCTGCCTCGTCCTTAGGGCTTGTGCTTGCTTCCTCCTACCCTTCCACAGGTGTCCATTTCAAAGGCATTCTGTAACAAACATCCTGGATGCTAGCCTCTGACTCAGAGGCTTCTTCCTGTGGAGTCAAAGCTCTGAAGACGCCCTGCTGCCCCTAGGACTGTAATGTGTTTTTTCTTACTAATGAGAACACTCAGAGCATTCCAGAAAAACCATCGAAATCAGGAATTAACAAGTTTGCACCTGATCCCCAGGTGCCACTGAATCTGTCATAGGTCTTAATAGTACCCTGTGTGTTTGTTCCTGGGGGGCTTTCTGTCTGTGTACACAGGTCATCAGGTGTCACCTTATTTTGAGACAGGGTCTCTCGCTGGCCTGGGAGTCTCCAAATGGGGGAGGCCAACCGGAGCACCTCAGGATCTCCACCTCCCCAGCTCTGAGATTACAAGGGGACACCACCTTGCCTGGCTTTTCCACACGGGTCCTGGGGACTGAACCCATACCCTCATGCTGGCAAGGCAAGCACTTTACCCACTAAGCTGGCCTTCTAGCCCTAATAATATCTTTCTAGTGAACAGATCCTTCCAGAAATCACACCAACATTTAGAAGGCATGATTCTCCATTGTTTGCTGTTTTGTTCTGTTTTTCGATTCTACGAGCAGAAGCATGTGTATGCACATGCGCATGGAGTGCATGAGGACAGCTTTGTGGAGTTACGGCATCCCTTCTCTCCTTCCATCTCTCTGTGGGTTCTGGGGACTGCATCATGAGCAACACTATCCACTGAGCTACCTCTCCAGTTCCTCTGGTCCTTTTCAACATTGAGTAGTTCCTTAGTCAATCTTTTACTTTATATAATATTTACATACGCAGTGTTAGAGAATATTCACCTATGTAGCAGTCCAGGATAGCCTCAACTTCTGCCTCTACTTCCCAAGTGCCACAGGTATACACTACCATGTATGGCCTTTTTTTTTTTTTTAATTTCATGACCCTACAGTTTTCAAGACTATAGGCCATTTCTTATAGAATGTCTTTGAGTTTAGGCTTATCTTGCAATGGAGAAGCTGTGAGGGCAGGTCTCTGGCAATGGAGTTCACTGACTGTACCATTGCCTTTTTTTTTTTTTTTTTTTTTTTCAGACAGGGTTTCTCTATGTAACCTTGGCTGTCCTGGACTTGCTTTGTAGACCAGGCTGGACTAGAACTCACAGAGCTCCGCTTGCCTCTGCCTCCCTGAGTGCTGGGGTTATAGACAAAAACTGAAGTTTTATCATGATTAGGTTATGGACCTTTTTCCAGATTATCAAAGAAGCCATTTCTCGTTTCATCCTAGCAGGTGACACATGACACTGATTTCTTCTGTCACAAAGATGGGTAACTGTGGTCACTTGATTAGCTGGAGAGTGTCAGGCTTCCCCACAGTGAAATTACCTTTTTCCTTTGTAATTAAGTGTTTGTAGGGACATATATTATTAAAACTATCTAAATGTCCTACTCTTGATGAGACTTTCAGTGTCTCAGTATCTGCAGTGGTTGGGGCCTCTTCTTTCATTCAGCAGCTCATTTCAATCTATCACTTCATTATTTTATTTATTTGTTGATTTATTTGGTTTTGCTTTACTTTGTTTGTCAAGACAAAGTCTCTCTGTGTAGCCCCGGCTGTCCTAGAACTGGCTCTGTAGGCCAGCCTGTCTTGAATTCACAGAAATCTGCCTGACTCTGCCTCCCAAGTGCTGGGATTAAAGACGTGTGCCACTCTGCCTGACTTACTTCATTGTTTTAATTTTCCAGACTTTCCACCTTGGGCCAGCAGTATCCCCTGCACACCGGCCTCCTTCAGTCAGGCATTTTCTAAGGAGTTTTGGTTTTCTTAGAAGCCAAGAACCGAGCCTCAAATGTGTTACTTACTCTTCTGGCTGTTCGTGGGCCCACCGACACGGAGAGGGAATATAGGAAATACACGAATGTATGTGCCTATAAATAATAATGCACACATTTAGAGCTATCGCTACTTCTAGACTCCTCTGTGTGTATCCAAAATAATACCACTGTCACCTCCAAGTCTAGTCCCTCTCCGAGCAGCTTCAGTCCTCTCATTTCCTATGCAGGCAGTGGCTATCTCTACTGGCAAGAGGCCCAGGACCCCAAGACTTATCTAATCAGTGATTCCCTGTGTTAACCGCCTCCCCTGACAGCCTGTGATATTGTCAAATATAGACTTGGCCATGACAGAGAGATCCACAAACCTCTGTAATTTCCCGAGTGACATGGCTGCCGAGTGAATCTTTTGTTCTTCGTATTTGGTCATTGACCCCGGTTCCTGACTCAGTGATCTTCAGACTTCTGTAATTTCCTGAGTTACTGGCACATCTAACCCAGGGCCCCTAAATCCTTGGGAATTTCCCTAAGATAGGCACATTCTCTTTTGTAAAGAGGCAGCTCTTGACATGTTCCCGGATAGCCTCGAGATGGGGCCGGTTGCCAGGGGAACCAGCCACGTGATCAAAAGGAGCAAGAGCTGCTAAAGGTGGAACTGGTCGAGAATGGCCAGTGCTGTAAGCAATACTGCTTCCTAATGAAGCATCCAAAAACTTCGGAGGACAAAGCCTGGGAAGCTTTGGGTAGCTGACCAAGGAGGTGGGGACTCAGAGGGCACAGCATCACTGTAACCTTCTGTCTTCCGTCTAGCCATCAACTACATTTCTTGTTCTAGGCTTTCTCACACATGGACAGTCATCAGCAACGTGTGCTTCCCTGAGCACGTGAGCTGCCCTGACTCAGCGAAGCCAACCTAAGGAAGACCCGTGGGAACTCGAAGCAACCCAGGGACAGCTTGAGAAGGGGGATAGTCTACGGCGCCGCACCTTCGGCCTGTGGGTTTGGCCTCCTATTGAAGTGTAGGAGTCGCAGTCTGTGTCCACTGAGGAACCTGCTGTCAGAGTGTTGAATGTGTGGCGGGGAGTTGGAAAGACACAGTTCTTTCTCCTATGTCTTGCACTGTGTCCATGTTCCTTCTTTTCCCTGCCCCTTTCTTTCCCCCACGTGCTTACTTCCCTTGATTTCCAAAGACTGACAGGCTGACTCTTCAAAGGGACTCCATTCTTCCTTGTCTCAGAATACTCCACAGGGGTCCCTTTCCTGTGGGGGATGCCCTCTCCATCCCAGTAAACTCATCTTCTACACAGAGTCCTTCTTATCCCTCTTGGCCTTCATCTCCTCTTCCAGACCAATTTCCCACCCAAACTCTACACCACTATGGCTCCCAAACCTCCCCTTTGCTGGGTTCTACCTCAGTTTGTTTCCTATTGCTGAGGTAAAGACATAAGGTATTAATTAAGTCACAGTTCTGGAGACTGACACTCTGAGATCAGGTGCTTCTCGGTAAGGAAGTCCTTGGCTACCTCACACCACACCCGACGCATCATGGCAGGAGTACAGCACACACAGAGAAGCCGCGCGGCCGAGAGGGCCCTTTTACAGCAGCGGCACATGCTCCTCAAAACAAACTTCTTCCACTGGCAACATCTCTGATGTTTTAACAGGAGCCCTGAACTCCAGCTGTTAAAGTTTCCACACCTCCCAACACCACTGAGGGCCCAGCTGAGGGCCCAGCTCCCAACCCCCAAAGCACGCCAGCCCTGCACGTGGTTGGATCTGTGAGGGAAGGGGAGGGAAGAGCAGAGAGGAAAGTAGAAGTGACATTCTCCTTTTTAAGTTTTTTTTTTTTTTTTTTTAAGACAACATCTCATGAAGTTCAGGCTAGCCTCCAACTTGCTACACAGCTGAGCATGACATTGACCTTCTTATCCTCTTGTCTCTACCACTGAGTGCTGACATTGCAAGCGTGCCCTGTGCCTGGCTCAGGCAATGCCGGGATCAAACCCTGGACCTCCTACATACGAGGCGAGCATTCTGATAACTGAGCCACACCTCAATTCCTCAAGCTCATGGCTCTGTCTTGGCTTTCCCCTCTATCTACAGTATCACTTTGGTTAAATTAATTATCACAGCGGTTAAACTTACATTTGCCAGGGGAGCCAAAGCTGCCTGCCCAACTCATTCTTTTAATTTTTTTGTCTTTGTTCTTTTGAGACAGGGCCTTACTAGCCCAGGCTGGCTTCGAACGCAGTGTTTCTCCTGCCTCAGTTTCCCAAGTGCCCCAATTACAATCACAGGCCACCATATCAACTCTACCAACTCTTCATGATGTCACTGCCTGCCTCTTCTAGCAGAACCTCCTCGGCTCATGCAGGGCAACAGATAACAGTTGACCCAAAAGTCTCCCTGTCACCATTTCTGTCAGCAGTTGCTTCAGAACAGATAGGGGCATGCTATTTTGGGAATGGGCAGCTGCTTTAAGCACTTTGAGCCCCACCCCCCTTCTGTTCTTCTGTTTCCCACTAGAATGTTTGCTAATCTTTCTAGATTGTGTGTGTGCGTGTGTGTGTGTGCTCGTGTGGTGTGCCCATGTGTTCCTCCGTGAAGGCCAGAGGTCTATGTTTCTATGTTGGGCGTTCTCCTCTATTGCTCTCCACCTCCTTCACCCCCTTTTTTGGGGAACAGGTTCTCTCACTGAACCTGGAGCTTGCTATTTTGACTAGGCTGGCTGGCTGGCCGGGGAGCCCCCACCACCACATTGTTGTCACAGTGCACCGTTTCTGGGGTTACAGATGTGTACCATCACATGTGGATTTTTCTTGTCAGTGCTGGGAGCACAGCAGATACTTGACTTACTGAGCTGTCAAATCCCAAGCGCCTCTAACTTTCTTAGTTTTGGGAATTATATTTATTCATTTACTTGGGTGGGGGTGTCTGTATCATTGCATAGGTGTGGAGGTCAGAGGATAACTTTCAGGAGTTAGTTTTCTCTTTTCACCATATGGGTCTGGAGATCAAATTCAGTCAGGCTTGGTGACAAGATCATTTACGTTCAGAGCCATCTCTGCCTATAAATTTATGCTAGATTTTCCCCCCATGGGCAGATTACTTCAAATGTCCTAAAGCCATGTAGGCCAGGTTCACTTTTCCTGGTGCACACCCCAAGCTGTATTCCTGCAGATTCTTCTCTCAGGCTGGGCTTCCCATTGCAACCCCGAAGATCACCGCATTGGCATCCCTAAAGGCATCTCATATGCCATCCAAAGCCTTGCCAGTCTTACAGCTCTGGACACTGGCATCTGTGTCATGTCTTTTCCTGTCTTATATTCTAATTACCACTGTGGCGATTTGAATAGACACGGCCCCCTTAGACCTGTGTGTTTGAATGCTTGGTTGATAAGGAGTGGTACTGCTAGGAGGTGTGGCCTTGGTGGAGTAGGTGTGGCTTGTTGGAGGGCGGACTTTGAGGTCTCAGGTGCTCAAGCCATGTCCAGTGGGGTCTTCTCTTTCTGCTACCTACAAATCCTCAGGTAGAGCTCGCAGCTTCCTCTCCAGTATCATATCTGCCTGCATGACACCATGTTTTCCACCATGATGATTTGATGATGGACTAAACCTCTGAACTGTAAGCAAGCGTCAACTAAGTATTTTCCTTTTTAAGAGATGCCGTGGTCATGGTCTCTTTTCACAACAATAAAAACCCTAAGAACTTACTGTTCCTTATGGAGACAGGTTGATACCTGTCTTTCTCACAGTTTTACTCCCCAGAGGCCTTGTGCATAGTGTGGAGGTTAGACATATTTGTTACATTGTGTCTTAGTTAGGATTTCATTGCTGTGAAGGACACCATGACCAAAGCAACATTTATAAAGGAAAACATTTAAGAGAGTTCTACATTTGATCTGCAGGCAGTGGGAGGAGACTGTGTGTCACTGGGCTTAGCTTGAGTTTATATGAGACCTCAGAGCCCGCCTCCACAGTGATACACTTTCTCCAACAAGGCCATACCTTCTCACAGTGCCACTCCCTATGAGCCAAGCAGTCAGACACATGAGTCTATGGGGGTCCATACCCATCAAACCACTACACATTGACACATCAAAAAAGATTTTGTATACATATATATGTATATATATATATAATCCCCTCTGAGACAGGGTCTTACTTCCTCCAGGCTGTCCTGGAACTATGTAGCTCAGACTGGCCTCAAACTCACAGAGATCTGTTTGCCTCTGCCTCCTTAGTGCTGGGATTAAAGGCAAAGGCATGTGCCACCATACTTGGCCAATAAAAGTCGATACTTTTTTTTTTTTTTACTAACTCACTCTTTCTTCTTCTTCTTCTTCTTTTTTTTTTTTTTTTTTTTTTCTCAATTTCTACCTTAGGGAAGATAAAGATACTTACTTTCCTCATCTAAAGAGCAAGACAGTTAAAATGTTTACTTGCCTCTCCCAGGATGCAGCATGCTGTGTGAGTAGAACAAGAGGTAAAAGCCACCCACACTGCAAATCCAGACTTCCCTGTGTAAGTCCACACTTTTGTCTTGCCGGAGTGGTATTCCATTCTATCCTCTTAGAGTTATGAAATATTGACATATTTTCATTTCCCACAGAATATATTATTCGCGTTACTTTCCTATTGCATAAAATCCTATTTTCATTTGCAGAGACGTGGCCCCAATTCCTCACTCCTGGTAGGAATTACATAATGACAGCAGGAGAGCAGCTGCTTTCTTTGTGCTGGTCTTAGCCTGGAATCCCATAATCTGTTTCAAAGCAGGGCATTACGGAAAATCTGGCAGGGCTGCTCTGGCAAAATGGCTTCTCCATTTAACTATTTAGAGCAAGGGGGGTCATTTGGTTAGAGAGTCTTTATCCAACAGTGTCCTTTAATGCTTTGAACCCTCCTCCTCACACTTGGCATGACGGGGCACGATGGAGCTGCAGAGCGGGGCTCCTTCCCCGCGTTCGATTTTGAGTGTGTCACTTCTCTCAGTGCCATCTGCTGCTGATCTTGCTCTGGTCCCCAGCTGAGAGTATAGACCTCTGGCATTTCCCTCATGCCCAGTCATACTGCTTTAAACGTCTGTTTGTCCCTACTGACCTAATCACGAAGTTATTAGAATCAGCCGTTTTAGGAATTTTAATCTTTACATAGAAGAGAAATAAGGGCTGGAGAAGAAGCCAAGACTTTCCTGCGATTCAGAGAAAGGCTTCCTGCCAAGGTCCTTATCCTTGTGATCTGTGAATGTGACCTACATGGCATATGTGGGTAAGTCAAGAGTTTGGAGTGGGAGCATAGGCACATGGCATGTGTCCTTAGAGGACAGAGGCAGAGGGGCTTTGATACACGGCAGAGAAGGCAATGTGACCACAGATGGAGCAATTCTGCCGACGTGGCCAGAGGCCAAGGAGTGCTAACTGCTCTCAGAAGCCCAACAAGACAAAGCTCAGGGTCTCAGGTCAGGTGAGCAATGCTGGAAGGATGGCAGCTCAGCTGAAGCCATTTTCCACCAGTGAGACTGAGCCTTCCAGCCTACACACTGCCAGTGGTTACATTTCTGCTGAATTCATCCACCAAACTGTGGTCAGCCACAGGCAAACAAAACAGTAGCTTATCCCCGAAATGTTTCTATCTTTGCTGCTTTCCTTTTTGAGCTTGTGTTATTTTAAAATCCCATTTTATCCTTCATAATATGTTTTCTCTGAGATAATAACTTTCCATGTGCTTTGCAATTTCCTTAGATGTTGAACTTTGAGCTAACTTAACATTTAGCAACCGTCCATTGTGGCCCTGAAATGTTTAAGCACTGTAGTGGACACAAAGCAAAGGCATACAGCCTGTCCCTAAGTTTTAATGATTATCAAACCCAATGTATGATAAAATGCAAAGATAAGAGCCAGAGTCAGGACAGGCTGGAGTAATAATCAAGAAGGATGGAAGAGCTGTGAGAGGCCTGGGGTTCCAGGGCAGGGTGGGGAGGGGTGGGCTGCAATGAATGAGCAGACCTTGTTGGGAGAGACACTGGAACTTCAGAATTTATCGTCTTTCCTCCCCATTTTAATTTCTCTCTGCACTGTTCAAGTCACTTAGATTCTTTTTGTCCAGTGCTATGGGCACTGAGCTACACTGCCAGCTGCTCTTACTTTGAGGCACAGTCTTGCTAAGTCACTCAGGCTGGCCTGAAACTTGGGATTCTCCTGCCCTCCCCTCCTTTCCTGGGGAGCTGGGGTGATAGGTGCGTACCGCCAAACCCCACAGGACTTCTCTTGAGGCATTTCAGAAACATAAAAACTGCAACAGAGACACCTCTGTAATCTCATGTTCCCAGAGCAAAGCTTTTCCAACTATTTAAAGTATATTCTTTAGGCCAACCTACACACACACACACACTCACACACACACAGTGATATAGTCAAGTAATTGTTAAAGGAATGAAATCACACTGCATGTATTCTTTCCCTGCCTGCTGTGAACAGAGAAAAGGGCATTTAAAGAGAACTCATCTTTTGGCAACACACACACACACAAATTTCCCTAATCATATTCTGATCACATGCTTTAGGAAAAAAAAATCACGCTTTCTAACTACATAATGGACTGTGTTGAGGAAAGAAAATAATCAGAGGTGAGAAGGAGGGAGAGAGGGTTTTTTGTTGTTGTTTGTTTTTGATAATCTGGATAAACATAGGATGGGGAGGGTGTAATGCCTGGACCATTAAAAGCACTTACTGCTCTTGCAAAAGACCCCAGGTCAGTTCTCGGGATCCACATCAGGCAACTCACAGCTGCCTGTAACTCAGGCTCCATGGGATTGGACGCCCTCTTCTGGACTCTGTGGGCACTGCACCCACATACATACAGACATGCACATGTACACACAACTAAACATAAAAAATTTTAAAGTTAGAATCAGGGTCTGAGGGCATAGCTCAGTTATCACGTGACATTGGGATGGCACTGGGTTCAATCCCCAGCATGGCAAAATTGATTAAAAGCACCATGTGGTGGCTCACAGTTGTTACCCCAGCACTTAGAAGCTGGGGTAGGGAATCTATGAGTTCAAGGCCAGCTTGGCCTTCAGAGAGATTTCCTGTCTGAAAAAAAATGAAAGGAAAATTTATCAAGTGAAATAAATACAAATTAGGGTAGGGTACTGATAAAGTTGAAAACATGAAAGATTTTTCTCCCACTATTTCAAGATCTTGGTCCATGTCCATGAGTCAGTCTGCTTTTCACCTCTGAGAGGCAGAAGATGTTTAGAAAATAGTGAAAAATTTAAAGAGCCCAAACCACCCATCCCTCAGCTACAACCACACATACATTTTGCTTTGTTTCCTTGTTGTAGATAATTGAAAAGTATGGTCTAATCATGTCTATTGTTAGCCTTATAATCACTGCAGTGGTATTATCTAACCTGCTATTATAATCAGTGAAAGAGACGGACACCTGGAAGATTTTAGAAAAGCCATATTTCACCTGGGGAAGGCAGATAGTACCTCCCTCCTAAGCTACCTTTACCTCCCCAGCTCCCATGCTCATCATCTGCTCTAATAATTTCTGTCTGGGCTATTTCCCATTCACAATCTCAAGATCTTTGCTAGTGCTCTTCATCTGGGCTGCTTTCCTTCACCCACACCTCTCCAGTTACGTGCTCCTCTCCCCGATAACCCACGGAGGCTCTCAGCTTGCTTCTTCTTCCTGTCCCTAGTAAGATCTGTCTGTCCCCGAAGCCCTCCGACCTTAGCCACACCTACCTCATTTCTGCCCTGCCCAGGAGTAGGCCTTTTCATCAGCCAGTCAGGGGTAATTGAGAAACGCTCCTTATCATCTCTTGGGTACAGGAGACAGTATAACATTAATAACAATGTCCATGGCAGGGCCGTAAGCAGATCTCTAGGCAATGAAATCAGCATCTGAAAACACAGTTGGACCTTCCTCCAGCAATGCCTTTCAGACACTTTCCTGTGTAAATATGTGTATACACATCTATTTACCAAACTAAAATTGAAGGTTGGTGAGAGTTCTCAGAGGAAAATCAAGAGATGCTCAACCTAAAGAATGACCTAAGTTGGCTGTCTGGAATGTACATGGTAGAAAATGGCCCCTAGGTGAGGAGAGGGTGGGAGAAAAGAGTCAGGCATGGGGATCGGGAGGAGTTTTACACCCTAACTGACTGGCCTCTGGGTGCTTCTTTATTTATACAGAATATCATAGGCAGGGATAGATGCATGTTGTTCCAAAACATAGATTGTATAATTTTTTTTACCCCAACATGTGTTTTAACTTCCACTTGGTCATAGCTTGGTCATTATTGAAGAACCATGACAGAACAGAATTATCTTTTATAATCAAATTCCCTTCTCAATCCCACAACCCAATTTTAACAATATTGTAGTTTTAAGGGCATATTTTGCCAAAGCGTGACAACCTGTTCTCAGGCTGATAGCTCTTGTCGTTTCAAACAGACTAGACAGAAAGAAAACATCCAAGCCAGCCTGGGCAGATTGTCATGTCCCAAGCAGTACATTATCAACTTTTTTTGTTAAAGATCTACTTATTTATACAGCATTGTCTGCATGTATGCTTCCATACCAGAAAAGAGCACCAGATCTCCTATAGATGGTTGTGAACCACCGTGTGGCTGCTGGAAATTGAACTCAGGACCTTTGGAAGAACAGACAGTGCTCTTAACCTCTGAGCCATGCTTACAGTCCCCTCTTATCAACTTTTAATAGAGTACTAACTATCATTAAGCCCAAGAAAAATCTTCAGGCCAAAGCTGCTGCAGTTATTATTCAATTTCTGCGATAATAAAATGTTTATATTTTATTTATTTGTAGAATTTATTTATATATCTAATCTTGGTATTCATTTCTTCCTTGGTCATATCACACCATAGTGGCCCTGTAGGAGTTAACTTTCTAAGAGAGGACTTAATATTTTATTCTTTTATCATTTATCCACACCATTCTTTGTCCATCAGTAGTAGGAAAAGGCTTTTAATTTGATCTGTTGCCAACTTGTCTATCCTACTGGATATTTTTTACCTTTTCAAGTTTACTCTGTTTTGATTATTTTGTTCCTGAGTAAGTGCAGGGGCAGATGTGCCAAGAGTATCTTGAATCAGAGCCTCATAAGGAGGTCTTTGACATAATTATTTGAGTTACAACTTCTAGGGCATAAGGTAGATCTTAAAGTAGGCCCAGATAAAGATATCTCCCTAAAAGTGGGAGGGTATTATGGTCAGGACATTCCTGGGAAAGCACAGAAACAGTACTCTTGGTAGGAGGCATACATAATTCATAAGAAATTTTCTATCAATCCAGTGTCCTCAAGTTGTCCCCAAGCATGTGACATGTAGAGATCAAGGCCAAAAGAGCGAGAAACTGCACCACAGCGATTGTATCACTAGGCTCAGCTTCGCTGGCTCTTTGTCAAGCAGCTGGGCTGGCTTTATGATTTTCGTTGTTCCTATTAGATATGGCTGTGCCACAAACTTATATAAACACAAACATGAATAAAATGTAAAAACTTAAAAAAATAAAATTAGAATAATACAAGGCATTTTTGTGACATATAATGTATGTGAGGTGTGTGGTATGTGGTGTGTGTGTGTTTGTATGTGTATACTGTGTGTATTTATTGCTTATGATATGTGCGTATTTGTGGTCCTGGGGAACAAACCCAGAGCCTCAGCCATACTAGTTACTACTGAGCTACAAAGTATCCCTACTTAAACTACTTTATAACTTGAACAATTGTTTGTTTCAATTTCCAATTATAAGAAAGTCTCTGACAAGCCTGTGGCACAGGCCTTTAATTCTAGCACTCAGGAGGCAGAGGTAGGAGGATCTCAGTCCGACCCCAGCCTGGCCTACAGAGTGAGTTCCAGGACAGCCAAGGCTACATAAAGGAATCCTGTCTCAAAACAAACAAAAACAAAAACAGAATCCACAATTAGTTAAACAAATAACAAAACAACAAAAGAAACTTTCTGTGAACATTTTGTCCATATATTTGCATATATGTCAATATTTTTCCTCAAATTAATAAATTAATTTCTTTCTCTCTTTCTCTCTCTCTCTCTTTATTTTTTTCTGGTTTTTCAAGACAGAAAAAAAAATTGCTTTGTAGACCAGGCTGGCCTAGAACTCACAGAAATCCTTCCTGGTTCTGCCTTCCTGAGTGCTGGAATTACAGGTGTGTGTCACTGTGCCTGGCAAAAATAAATTTAAAAATTTACTTGCTTCTGTCTAGAAAAACAACCTGTAATGAATAACAGTTAAACAAAAGATTTATGGTTTTGGTGGCATCATCTGTATTCTGTTTCCCTTTGTTTAGTTTTTCTTGCTATTTTAAGCCCAAGATCATAATCTATTCTTCCATTCAAATTTTGATTCTTTGTTAAGTAGTAGATTATGGTGTATGCAGATGTAGCTCATTTGGGAGAGAACTTTCCTTTGCTGGAGGCCCTGGATTGATCCTCCGTTCTCACACAAAGCAGCAGTAGCTCAAACTCACGTGTTCCCACATTTGAAAGCCGAATTTACCCACACGTCAGTATGAATCATAATTAACCTAAAATGTCACACCCATTAGCAGTAAGGGACTATCCCCGACAGTCATTTCCTGATAAGTAAGGAAATAAGTTCCAGCAAAGGAAATAAAACCACCAGTGGACTCTTTAGGGGAAATTTCCCGTTTTATGGTACCCAAGAAAAAACATTTTCCTAAAAGCGTAGCTGTTGTTATTTAAACGGAATCATCAGGTGTAGTGGTATGTGCCTGAAATCACAGTTCTTGGAGGTTGAGGCTGGAGGAGCATGAGGTCCAGGCCAGCCAGGGCTACATAATGAGAGGCTATCTTACAACAAAATAAACGAAAACAACAAACAGAACCAAAAACTATCCCTTTGCAGGGCTCAGAGAGAGCTTCACTACCGTCCTACTTATTGAGAGGCAGAGGTAAGATGATCAGTTGAGCCAAGGAGTTCAAGGCCAGTCTGAGGACTTGAGTGAGACCTTCTTACTCTTAAAGTCAGTATCTAGCTGAAAATGTATTTCTGTAGTGTCTGTTAGTATTTAAAACAAAAACTGGTTTTAACTGTGAGAAAGAGAATAGTGGAATATGGCTACATTTTGCTTTAGAGGTTATAAAGAGATTGTTTCTTCAGTCTGTCTGCTACATGTTTCCACACAGGCTCACCTAACATCTAGCTTTAAAAAAAAAAAAAAAAAAAAAAAGACTGGTTAAAGGGTGGGGGTCGGCTGCTCCTCCCACCTTCACAGGGCAGATGACAGATTTCTTTATCGTACCATCACCATCTTGTGGCCTTTTGCCACATTACTGTTAAGACTTCAAAGCATTCGTAATTGAGCCTGAAGAAGCCAGTCTTGTCCTAGACAGGCCTGTGTGAGAGAGGAAACACACAGGGCCAGCCAAGCAGGCCCACCAGTTTCCACCCTCTGCTGAGACAGCATCTCAGGATTTTGTGTTTGTGCAGGATTCCAAAATAACCGGTTAAATAAGGAAATACACCAGACAGACTTAATTCGAGTAGGGTCACCATAAGGAGAATGTTTTAGTTTTGTCTTTGGGCCAAGTATATTTTATTGTTTTTTGTTTCGTTCTGTTCTGGCTTTGCTTTTGTTTTGAGACACGGTTTCTCTGTTGTAGCCCTGTCTGTCTTGGAGCTTGTTCTGTTGACCAGGCTGGCCTGGGACTCAGAGATCTACCTGCCTCTGTCTCCAGAGTGTTGAGATTAAAGGGTCGCAAAACCAGAGTTCAAGGCCAGTCTGGTCTACAGGGCCCACAGCCAGAGAGCTACACAAAGAAACCCTGTCTCGAAAGACAAACGAATAAAAAAAAAAAAAAAGGGAGGAAAAAAGGAGGAGGAGGTGGAGGAAGAGGAAGAAAAACAGCAGCAGCACCACCACTTTCTCTTAACCACTGAGCCATCTTTCCAGCCGCATGTCATTTCCTTCCTCCCCGCCCCATTTCATTAGGCGCTTTAAAGGTGTTCTTTCATCTGCTTATTCCCGCATTTCTACTGTCGCCTGCTCTCTCCTTCCGGGTAGCCGGTTTCCGTGGTTTCCTCACGCTCCTCTCGGCAGGCCCCGCCTCCTCTGCGGGTTCCCCCTCCTCTCCACCCCGCCCTCAGCCGCCAGTGCAGCCTCTGACCTCATTCGAGGTCTTTCCAGGACACAAGTCTCTGGTAACCCTGGGCAGGCAGGAAGTAACTAAACCCAGCCTCCTCCCAAGCCCCTCTGCGTTGGAGGGAAAAGCTCGCGACCAACAAAAGGTCCACCTTATTTCTCTCCTAAGAAATGCTTTCTGGTTTAACAACTTTCCTCTGTTTGATGTGGTTGTTTGTTTTTCTCTTTTCTCCACATAAATACACATTTTCATAGGGAGTGTACCCAAACCTTTTCCACATTCATCTTTCCTTGCCCAAACTCTCATTTGCATAGGGAATTTACCAGGGCTTTGAAGTTGACAATCGAATCTCCTAAAAACCCAGTTGATACATGACAGTGAAGGTTAAGGACAAAATAGTTGTCATTATTTTAGAAAACAGTGTAACTTAATTTTGGGAAGTGTATTTTCTGTCTGTTTCTAAATACCCGGGGAACTCTTCCATATGGAAATTAGCTTCACATCCAAATAAACTTTATAATGCCAAGCATGTGTACACACACACACACTCACACACACACACACAGAGAGAGAGAGAGGAGAAGGCAATCAACTAATGTGATCCTCAGTTTATACTCTATTATTCATTTTCCACTACAATTATAAAAACAGTTGTCAGAATCCTCCATACCAGATGTCAGTTTACTTTCTATTGCTATGACAAAACACTGACTAAAAGCAATTCGGGAGGGAAAGAGTTTATTTCACCTTACAGTTTACATTCCATCACGAAGGGAAGTCAGGACAGAAACTCAAGGCAGGAACTGAAGCAGAGCCATAGAGGACTGCTGTTCCCTGGCTTCCTTCCTTTCCTTCTTAAATATTTATTTTTATTTTATGTGTTCTATCTGCATATACACCAGAGGAGGGCATCAGACCCCAGTCTAGATGGTTGTGGGCCACTGGGTGATTTCCGGGAATTGAACACTCAGGACCTCTGGAAGAGCAGACAGTGCTCTTAACCACTAAGCCATCTCTCCAGCCGTCAGCTTGATTTCTTTTATATGACCCAAAGCCACCCTCCCAGGGGTGGCACTTTGAATACTACTCTGGGCCCTCCTACATAGATCAGTAATCAAGAAAATGCCCCCACAAACTTACCTACAGGCCAATCTGATAGGTGCAGATTCTAAATTGTGAGGTATGCTGGCCTTCTCAAGAGAGAATGGGCAGCTGGGCTGTGGTGGTGGCACATACCTTTAATCCAAGCGCTTGGGAGGCAGAGGCAGGCCAGATGACTCTAGCTTACATCAAGTTGGCAAAACAAAACCCCAACCAGCATGTCAAATTAGTAGGAAAGCCATAACACCGTCTGTCCTACTAGATTAAAAAAAAAAATGTTCTTGCTTATTCTACTATATTTCCATTGTAGAAAAATTTAGAAAACAGAATAAAATCTTTGCACCCAGAGCAAATTAACCACCACTGGCATTTGGTACCTTTTTAGTATTTCTAAATTTGACGTTAATTTTAGAGGATACTTTATACAAAACCTAGAGGGCATAAAAAGGGCAATAATGGAGCGGGAGAGAGCTCAGCAGTTATGAGTGTGTAATATACTGTGAGGGTACCTGGCATCACAGTTAAGGGGATCTGTTGCCCTCTTCTGGCTTCTGCTGGTACCTGCATGTATGCGCTGCATGTAGAGACAAGCAGGCACACACACATACAGATAAAAACAATCTTTAAAAAAAAATAATGAAGAACTTGAAAAGGAAAATGAAGTATTCCTCCCCTCTCTGTCTTCCTGTCCTCAGGTTCCTCTCTTAGGAGGAAGCCACTGTTTACAGCTCCTAGTAATGGACTTTTCTGGAGACAGTTGGTCAATTTCATGCTATACCCACAAGTTTTGGGTCTTGTTTTGTTTTTGCTCTTTTAAAACAGGGTTTCACTATCCCTGGCTGTTCTAAAACTTGCTCTGTAGATCAAGCCGTTCTTGAACTCACAGAAACCCACCCTTCTAAGTTCTGGGATCAAGGATGTGTGCCATTGTGCCTGGCTCACAGAGTTTTAATGGTAGCTTTATATGTATGCTATTCAAAAATTTTTTCCTTAACCATATATCTCAGACAGTTCTTTTTCAATTTTTATTTTTTGTTTGGTTTTTGAGATAGTCTTTCTATGTAGCCTTGGCTGTCCTGAAACTCATGCCATAGATCAGGCTGGCCTGGAACTCAGAGATTGTTCTGCCTCTGCCTCCCAAATGCTTGGATCAAAGGTGTCCACCACCATGCCCAGCCAACTTATTTCTTACCATCTACTTTCTCTTGAGGAGCCAAGCATACCTCATATCCAACTGTTCTCTCTCTCTCTGTCGCTCCCCTTTCCCCCCTTACCCTCATGCTTTATTTAATTCATTATTTAAAATTCTCCCAGGATATATTACTTACTAAAATGATGGATATGTGTTTGTTATATTTTAAAAGTCAAATACCAAACCAGATGTAGTGGCTTAAATACAATCCTTGCCTTAAAAGAGGTAGAGACAGGAGGATATTGGAAGTTCAATAGGCCAGCTTCAACCACAAAGAGAGTTTGAGGCCAGCCTGAGCTACATGAAATCTTGTCTCAAAAAAGTAAAAATAATTAAAAAGTTAAATATTACGTGCCTATGGTCCCAGCAGTCAGAGGATTCGGAGTCTGAGCTCAGCCTTGTTTCTGACACCATGCCAAAACCCGCACACCAGTAACACAAGTCAACACCTCTGATGAGTTTTAAGTGCTTGTGTACATTCTGACCAAGCAGAGCATATTGGCTATGTGATCAAAAGAGCCGTTTAGCTTCGCTATATTTCCTTCCATTTTTCACACTGAAAATAGTAATAGAGTAGAATACATCTATAGCAGTGGTTCTCAACCTTCCTAATGCTACAACCCTTTAATACAGTTCCTCACGGTATGGTGACCCCAACCATAAAATTATTTTGGTTGCTACTTCATAACTGTCATTTTGCTACTGTTATGAATCGTAATGTAAATATTTATGGAGAGAGTTTTTCAAAGAGGTGGTAACCCACAGGTTGAGAACCACTCCCTGTCTTTTTCTTACAGGGTTGTTGATCCACAATCTCTTATCCATAATTCTAAATCAAAGAAAGCTCAGAAACGGGACTGGTTACGAACACTGGCTGTGCTGCTCTGGCTTGTTCTTCCAGAGGACCCAGGTTCGATTCATAGCATTCACATGGCAGCTAACAAGCGTTCTAACTCCAGGCCCAGATATGTCCCTTCTGATCTCTTCAGGCACCAGGCACATATGTGGTGCACGGATATAAAAACAAGCAACATACCTATGTGCATTAAAAATAATAATAAAATTAAAAGTTTTTTTTTTTAAATTAAATAGTTCAGAGATGGGCAAATGCTGCCAGAAACTAACCTGAAAACTTTATCCTTCCTCTTTTTTTTTGGGGGGGGGGGGGATTTCAAGACAAGGTTTCTTAGTGTAGCCTTGGCTGTTCTCCTGGACTCACTTTGTAAACCAGGCTGGCCTCGAACTCACAGAGATCTGCTTGTCTCTGCCTCCTTGAGTGCAAAGATTAAAGGCACGTGCCACCACGTCCGGCTTAACTTTATCCGTCTAGGTAGCCCAGGCTTTGTGGCTGGCCTCAAATTCTCAGCTGTCCTCCTGCCTCAGTCTCCCGTGTGTTGGGATTATTAGTCCTAAATATTTTTCCCCCAATGCAGATTGAACAGAACCCTCGCTCATAACAGGCAAACTCTGTACTGACCTACTTCCCTGTGCCTAGAGGCCAAAGGTGGATTTCGAGTGTCTTCCTGGATTTCTTCACCCTACCCCCAACCTATGCCGAAGCACCTTTGTTGTTGTTTTTTGAGAGCCAGCCAGGGTTTCTCTGTGTAGCCGTGACTGTCTTGGAACTCCTCTGTGGAGCAGGCTGGCCTCGCCAACACCTCCCGGCTTTTGCACTAATTTAAAACGGGGATCCTTATTGACCCCGAGAGCTTGTGGATCCAGGGCTGGGTTCACGGACATCGGAGCCGCGCCCGGGTTTAAGTAGGTGCTGGGGTTTCGCAAACCAGATCTTTAGGCTTGAAGGACAAGTGATTTACGGACAGGTTATCTCCCCAGCTCTTTTTGTTTTTATTTTTATTTTTTTAAAGGGCGGGAGGGAGTCCTCAGGGATCCCACGCTGCTTTTGAACTTACTACGTAGCTGGGGATGAATTTGAGTTCCTGACCCTTCGCCTCCGGAGTGCCGGATTACAGGCGTCTACACCGCGTCTGGCTAGGGTTCTCTCTGCCTCGTTTGTCTGTTTTTGTTTGCGACGGGGTCTCCGTAGGTAGCCCGGCGCAGGGCGACCACGCCCGCCGGCCCCCGACGATTTTTTCAGAAACCCGGCCGCAGCCGACAGGTCCTGAACGAGTCCGCTCCGGATTCCGCTAGGCGGGCGACCGAGCCGGCGAACCCCGGGGCTCAGACACCCCGGGGGCGGAGCTGGCCGAGCGCACGCGGAAACTAGGTCACAAAAGCAAAGTAGGTCTTTGTGCGGCTATTTACGACACCGTCGTGCTCGGTCGGCCCCAGCCGTAAAGCAGGCCCGAGTCGCCCAGGCCACGGCCTCAGACCGAGCTGCCATGGCAGATATGGAGGATCTCTTCGGGAGCGAAGCTGAGAGCGAGGCAGAGCGCAAAGGTGCGGCGGGCGGGCGGGAGGGCGGGCTCCGCGGACGGGTGCACGGGGCGGCGAGTTGCTTTCCGGCCGCAGGCGCGGCGCCGGGCAACGTGGTG
Organism: Meriones unguiculatus; assembly: GCF_030254825.1. Classification (NCBI taxonomy): domain Eukaryota; kingdom Metazoa; phylum Chordata; class Mammalia; order Rodentia; family Muridae; genus Meriones; species Meriones unguiculatus. The sequence continues at coordinate 13,471,470 of NC_083354.1, read as the reverse complement.
CCCCCCACGCTGTTGCCCAGCGCCCCCTGCATGCCGGGCGGTGCCAGCCTCTCCCTGGAGAGGGGTGCAGAATCTGCGCCTCGAGGGCCAGGGGCTGGCCTGGGCTGGTGGGGCGAGCAGTGTGAGCACGAGTGGCCCGCGCCCCTCCTTGCACCCCGGGCCGATTGGGGTGTGGCAGTGAATAAGTGGAGGTCTGTCCGGTGTCCTTCGGACCTGATGGCGCCCTCCTGAGTGAAACAGATGATGGGCGTCTGCAGATGCTCCTGAAAGGCCCGGCAGAGATCAGGGTACAGCTATGCACCCAGGACTACGCGCTGGAGATGAGTGCTCTTGGAGAGCCTGTGTAGAAAGTCAGTTTCCTTGGGTGTGATGTAAGAATGGGGAGCTTGTGGGGTGTTGGAAGAGGAGCGACAGGGGATTTGGTGATGCATGAATGATGGTGCAGGGGGTATTTCTGGCACAGGCCTGTGAAAATCTGAATTTGAGATACGGAGAGTAGTAATACGGAATGAGGAAAGGTCCGACACCAACCCCAGAATCCGTTGCGTAGGCAAAAGTACAGAGAACCGAGTTGTACTGTGAGAGTTCTACTCAGGATGAGCCTGGAAATATCTCTGTGTACTAATTCCTGTCCCACAACTTTTGCTAGTGTTTCCCCCCCCCCCTCTTTGTTTACTCTTTGTGCCTTTGAGGCACAGTTCTGTGTAAACCTTCCCGTATTTTCCATGAAGTTTTTCGTTTCCTTCAACAGTGAACAGCGATCCCTGTCATTTTCTGGCTGCCTTGTTAGGTGTTGGGAACATAATCATGAGAAGTCTGGTTCCCTCCCAGGCTTACATTAATCCTTAGTGCTTCGTTGATACACAGTTGGAAAGTATTGTTCAGTGAGGTGTACCTGCAGCGCTTTCCCCGAGTAACCCAAGGCCTAGGGAAGTGATGTGTAGAGATGATTGCAATCCTAAGGTGTCCTCCCCCCCCCATCCTTACAACTTCTTGTAAGGTCATGACAGTTTTCTTCCATTTTCCCACTCAGTGGGCGCTCTAAGATTTACTTCCAGGTCTGGTGAGCTGTCCTTGACAATTGCTCTTGGTCTTAAAGTTGGTATGGATGTGACAGAGTGGAACTTGGTAGGCCTGCCTGCTTGTCTGCCTCCCTCCTTCTTTTTTCCCCCTTCTTTCTTCTTCAGGATCTGCTGTGTCTGTTGCCTTTATTGGCTTTATATTCCTAATTCCCCTGCCTGAGTGAGTGCTGGGGTTATGTATATGAACCTCCACTCCCAGCTAGTAGCTATTTCATATTTTTCATTTCTAACATAAGTTGATCTTGTGTCTTGTTGCTATCCTGCAGCTAATGTATTAGCTGTAATAGTTTTTGGTTCGTAATAGTTTGGGGTTTTCTGCATATAAAACCATGCCATTGTGATTAGAGAAAATGTACTATTTCTTCTCTTTCCTATTTATTGTTCTTGCTCTGGCTAGGACTAGTACCTGCCAGTACTTGCTGGTACTTTCTTTATAATGTTGAACAGGACTTGCAAAAGTAGATACTACTGTTCCTGACCTTAGAAGGAATGAATCTAGGTTTCTAGCATTATTTATGATTTATGATCATTGTTTCTGTAAGGTCAATAATGGCATCCCCACTTCTATTTCCTGACTTTAGTCATTTGAGTCTTGCTGCCCCCCCACCCCCTTCCTTGGATAGTCTGCCAGAAGGTTTAAGTTTGTTAATGTTTTTAAAGAATGAACTGTTAAGCATGTTGGTGCATGCCTGTAATCCTAACACTCAGAAGACAAGAGGCAGGAGAATTGGCACAAGTTTGAGGCTAGCCTGATCTACATACCAGTTGCAGGCCATCTGAGAACTACAAGAACCAATTTGATGAAAACAAAACCCCAAACTTTTGGTTTTATTGATTCTCCACTGTTTTTACATTTCTTTCTTTCTTTCTTTCTTTCTTTCTTTCTTTCTTTCTTTCTTTCTTTCCCTTCCTTCCTTCCTTCCTTCCTTCCTTCTTTCTTTCTTTCTTTCTTTCTTTCTTTCTTTCTTTCTTTCCTTTCTTCTCTTGCTGCTGCTAGTTTTGGGCCTTCCTTTCTTTTTGTCTGTTTTTCTTTCTTTTTTGGTTTTTAGAGACAAGGTTCTCTTTGTAGACCTTGATGTCCTGAAACTCAACTCTGTAGACCAGGCTAGACTTGAATTCAGAGATCTGCCTGCCTCTGCTTCCCCAATGCTAGGATTAAAGGTGTGTGTCACCAATGCCCGGCTTGCACTTTATTTTCCTTTTTTGGGTCTTTTTTAAAAATTAATTTATTTTTTATCCACTTTGCATCCTGGTTGTAGCCCCATCCCTTCTCCCCTCCTAGTCCTACCCTCTGTTCCTCCCCCCCCCCCCACCTATTCCTTTCCCATTCCCACCCACTGCAGCTCATCAAGTTGCATCAGGACTGAATATGTCCTTTTCTGGGTCTCTTAAGATGTTAAGGTAGGTTATGTTTCCTTTTAATGTAGGTGTTCGTAGCCATTCATTTTCTTTTGAGGAACACTGCTTTCCTTTTGTTTCCTAAGAATTGGTGTACTGTTTTCATTTTCATTTATTCTAAAATATTTTCTATGATTCATTCATTAACTGTTTAAATTATTAAGATTTCTTTGAAGGTGTGGGGGGAATTAATTGTGGATGTGTAGATTCATTAAATGGGTCACTGTTTCTTTAGCTATTACTTTCTTCTAGGACTCCACAATGCGTATGTAGTGCATTTGATGGTACCATGTATAATGTTTTTCTATACTTAGGCTTTTAGGCACTATTCATTTTTCTTCATTCTTTGCTCTTCCTACTTGATACCTGTCCTAGAAATGTAGGATTTTTTACTTACTTAATTTTGTGTGGGTGACCTAGGCAGTGGAGGGTGGGGCTAGGTGAGGTAAAACAACAGGAGTTACACATTATTTATTTTATTTTAGCTTTTCGAAACAGGGTCTCATGCTGTATCCTAGGATGGCCTGGGTCTTAATGTGTAGCTCACACAGGCCTCAAAATTGATTTGGTCCTTTTCTTCAGCCTCCTGAGTTGCTGAGATCATAGGTGTGGGCTAGTGTGCCTACTGATTTTTCTTAACTGAACATTCCCCTGGTTCTTGAACCTTCTTTGCCTCTGGAACGCTGAGAAAGTCGGCCCCAGTGGTTTTGCCAGCTCATGTTTGCCTTTTCTCAAATCTGTGGACTTTCAGAGTTCCTTACTTTGCTGATGTTACCTTGTGTTTAATCAAATCCCACAGATTCTGACTCTGGGTCCGACTCAGACTCTGACCAGGAGAACGGTGTTTCTGGCAGCAATGCCTCTGGCAGCGAGAGTGATCAAGATGAGAGAGGTGATTCGGGACAGCCCAGTAATAAGGAACTGTTTGGAGATGACAGTGAGGAGGAGGGGGCCTCTCATCACAGCGGCAGCGACAATCACTCTGACCGCTCAGATAATAGGTCAGAGGCTTCTGAGCGGTCTGACCAAGAGGACAATGAGCCGTCAGACGTAGATCAGCACAGTGGCTCTGAAGCCCACAACGATGAGGAGGAGGAAGAGGAGGAGGGCCACAGATCGGATGAAGGGAGCCATCACTCCGAAGCAGAAGGTTCTGAAAAAGCACAGTCAGATGATGAAAAGTGGGACAGAGAGGATAAAAGTGACCAGTCAGATGATGAAAAGCTGCAGAACTCGGATGACGAGGATCGGGAGCAAGGGTCTGATGAAGATAAGGCACAGAACTCCGATGATGATGAGGAGAAAATGCAGAACACGGATGATGAGGACCGGGCCCAGCTTTCTGATGATGACAGACAACAGCTATCTGAGGAGGAAAAGGGGAATTCTGATGATGAGCACCCTGTAGCTTCTGATAATGATGATGAGAAGCAGAATTCGGATGATGAGGACCGGCCACAGGTGTCCGATGAGGAGAAAATGCAAAATTCTGACGATGAAAGGCCACAGGTCTCAGATGAAGATCGAAGGCATTCAGACGAAGAGGAGGAGCAGGACCAGAAGTCAGGTAAAGCATTCATGGAACCTGCACAGCTCAGCACAAACTGCTGCCTGCAGCCATGGTTCGTTCTTGTTTCCTTCTAAAGATTTTTTTTTCGCCTTGCTTTATGTGGATGGGTGTTTTTCCTGCATGCATGTCTGTGTTTCCTGTCATGTGCATGCAGTGCTTACGGAGGCCAAAAAGGGCTGTTAGGTCCCCTGGAGCTGGTGGGCAGCTGGTTGTAAGTCACCACATCGTTTCTGGAAATTGAACCCAAATCCTCTGGAAGAGCAGCCAGTTCTTTTTAACTACTGAGCCATCTCTCCAGCCCCTTTTACTCCCATCTTTATTATCCTGCTTTTCATGTTTGTTTTCTCCTCGTCTGGCTCTTCAGTTTCACCTGGTGTATGTGTGTGTGTTCTAAATTTCTCTGTTTTTACTGTCTTCCCCTTCCATTCTTTAACTGACTAGAGAAAATACTGACACAGTCTTAGCCATCTGTAGTGCTAGAGAAGCTAAATAATGAAGTGAGTTGGTTCCATTTTTCATGCATAGCTAATGTGCACACATCATGTGACAGATTTGCCGCAGTAAATGATGGCATCATTGAACTGTCTCATACAGTTGTACTGAGGTAGAGGTACCATGTTCCACCTTAGAATTTTTGTGTGTGTGGGGGGGCAGTGTTTAGTCATGGGTGTGTTTAGGTATTCGTGTGCCATGACAAGTGGGTGGAGGTCAAAGGACAGCAGAGCACAGGAACTGCCTGATTTTTGTCTCTCAGTCCCCACTGTAATTGTCAGATTGGTCAGCTCAGATCAACACATTTCTTCATATAGAATATGAAAATATTTTTACAGATTGAATTTCTTTGTATTGTATATGTCACCACACTTAGGTTGAAGTCTTTCTGAAGTGGAATATGGATTACTTCATTCTGTAGCTGATTGGCCGTGTTAAATTACAATGTGGTCGTATCTTGGGAAGCTTAAGTACAAAGGGAGAATTATCTCAGGGGGAGCATTCAGAACCACATTTTGACATTTTTATAGAAGGGGGCAGAATATTTCCCAGTATGGGTATAAACCTCCTTAGCCTATGCATCGGGCTCTGTACGTATTTAGTAACCAGTTCAGAGTAAGATTCTGCGTGAGGTTATCAGAATGTTCAAGGCTCATACAGTACTGGCAGACTAATTCAGGAACGGGTCAGAAAGAATCTGCTTTTTTTTTTTTGTTCATTTTGCTTGAGCCCGTCTCACATAGCCTGACTGCCTCCAGCTCCCAGGTGCTGGGGTCATTGGCACGCGTCTCCACAGCCAGCTCTTCATGAAGTTTTCAAGGGAGTAATTCCACCAGCCAGAAAATAGGCGTAGCTTTGTCTCTTTCCAGCAATTTTACCTTTCTTCTATACTGTGTGTATAATTCAATCATGAGTTTCAATACTGATTATCTCATCTCTGTCAGAAGTTTCTGCTTTTAGAAATCCATATTCTTTACAAAAAAAAAAAAATTATTGGAGACAGGGTCTTGTAGTTTAGTATAGGCCAGAAGTATATATGTGCTAAGGCTGACCTTATGGTGCTGGCTTTGGAGACATGGTCTCTCTCTTTGGCCCTGGTAAGCCTGAAATTTCCTGCACAGCCCAGGCTGACCTTAAGTCTGCTGCCCTCCTTCTGCCTCTGCTCCTGAACTTCTAACATTATAGGCATGCACCACCACACCCAGCTCTGTTCTCCCATTGTAACTTCTGGGACGGGTTGAGCGCAGGGCCAGATGGACACACAGTCTATGACTGAGCTACACCTCTGCCCTTTGCTTGTGTTCAGTTTAGTGTTCACATGCCTGTAGACTTAGCAGCTACCGCCACATGATACAGGACAGCATGTTGTACACCCTATAGGCACATCCCTTGCCTGGCCTTATCACCTCCTGATGTGTTCTATCATTATGCTTCTGTCTCCTGCACCTCAGGATTACCGGCACTGTCTCTGCCAGGCTAGGTTTTCTTCTTTACTTAGCATAATGCAGTTTGGATCAATCCAAATTGCTGCATGTATCATCGTCGTTTTCTCTTTATTGCTGCGCTCACTGGATTACACAGCATGAACTGTTGGGCAGTTTCTCTGTGAAGCTTGGATGTGAGTATGCACACCTAATTCTGCTCTTCTAGAATCTGCGAGAGGCAGTGACAGTGAAGATGAAGTTTTACGGATGAAGCGCAAGAATGCAATTCCATCTGACTCGGAGGCCGATAGTGACACTGAGGTGCCCAAAGGTAACCCTTTTCTTTTGTACCCTGGTGTGGCTCATAGCTCTTTGTGCTTTTAACTGTAGTGCACTCCCAAGCCTTGAGACTGCATGACTCTCGGAAGACTGTGTGCGTGCTCTGTGTGTTCTGTGTAGCTCATGCTGTTAGGAACCTGCTTCCTTGTTACAGTTTGAGTGACGTTTTTGACGGGGGCTGAGCCTCTGGTTGGTTTTGGAAGTGACACTGCGTTCTTCACTCTGAGTAAGGACAGTCCTGCACTGACTGCCCTTACTGTTCTCGGTCTCTAACTGTCTTCGACTGTGGCTTAGATGAAAGAGGTTGTTATATAAACGTGGTGCTAAGGTTGTAAAGGTGGAGCTGTGCATGGTCGCATCTGTGACATGTTTGCAAATGGCAGGTAGGTAACCACGCAGGGAAGATGCTCCTATGACAGTTACAGCAGACATGACTTTGCTAGGTGCTTGGCTGTGTGCAGCGGTGGTAACGTGTATGTACATACATGTACAGTGGCTAGTGATGACGTGAGCTAAGGGGAACACTGAGGAGGGGTAGGCATGGTCATTTCCTGTTTGATCATATAATCAATGTGATTAATGTAATATAATATAACTTACAGTACTCTGGTCACCTTGGCCTTGCTGTCTAGTGGTTCTGTTCTTTGCCATGTCTCTGTAACTCAGTCTTATAGTTTTATCCTAGACCAGGTGTTACCAGTAGTTCTGACTTGTGCTATTGCAGCTTTAAACAGATGGCTCTCTCTACCCACTCTTCTGTCCTGTTCACTTGCTGTGGTGCCTCCCCTTGCTCTGCTGGCTTTCACAGATTATTGTTTTGATGGGTGCCTCAGAGGTGTTCTGCCTGTGAGGATGGCCCTGGTGAAAGAGATATGTAACTCTGACATAGAATATGTTAGCCCAAATTTGAGGGTCTAGCCTGGGAGAAACAACTGGCTTTGGACAGGATGCAAAGAAGGGGGAAGAAAGAGAGCTTTCTGTATAGTTCCTGTTTCTGTACACACATGCCACAGTGCCCGTCTCTCCATACACATGTTCTAGACTCACTTTGACGCTGTCTCCTGGAGTTGTTAAAGTGAAGACCAGATGTTAACCCTCTGCATTTTTCCTTTTGCACTGAAGACAATAATGAAACCATGGATCTGTTCGGAGGCGCAGATGACATATCTTCAGGGAGTGATGGAGAAGATAAGCCCCCTACTCCGGGGCAGCCTGTGGTAAGTGCAAGTTGTGTGAGCTGGCCTGTATTCAAGTGAGACAGAGTCTCACAGGGGAAGGATCTCTCTTTCTGCAAGAAGAGGAAGTTGCCAACTAAATTGCAGTATGAAAATACAATGAGCGAAGGCTTTCTTAATTCTGTGGGAAACTTTTGGTTCTAAGGAGTAGAAGTGAGAGCCTCACAGGTGAGATCATGAGGACCTGGGATTTGAGAACCTTTCACCTAATTGTTTTTCTTATTCACGCAAGTAAGTGTGTGCTGCAGTAATAACTTTTCCTTCATTCCTTCCCTCTTTATTTTGTAAATTGAGTTTTGGAAACAGGGTCTTGCTATGTAGCCCTGGCTGGCCATAGACTCGCCATGTGTGGATAACCTTCTCTGAGGCCATTAGAGTGTGTGAGTGCTGGCTGACCGAACATCTGTCAGTGGAGGTCTAGAAGATAACCGATCACAGAAGCTCTGCCCCGAGGCAGCAGGCTCGTCTTGCTTCTCCTGAGAGGTTCTGGAGATAGGTGAACATTGCTGAGGACTGGGGGTACATTAGTCCTGCCATAGTATCTAGATATGATTCTTGCTGGGCGTGGTGGCTCATGCTTGTAATCCCAGTATTTGGACGGCTGAGGCAGGAGGATTTCTGTGAGTTTGAGGCCAGCGTGGACTCTGTAGTGAATTCTAGGCCAGCCTGGACAACATTGTGAGATCCTGTCTCAGACAGAACAAAGAACAAAATAAAAAACAAACAATGTTTCTTGCTCCCTTATGTAATAAAACGTGGAGCTTAAACTGGGCTGTCACCTGGTCTCCATAGCTCTAACCTTCTGCCTTTTTGCTCTAGGATGAAAATGGCTTGCCTCAGGATCAGCAGGAGGAGGAGCCAATACCCGAGACCAGAATAGAAGTTGAAATCCCCAAAGTAAACACTGACTTAGGAAATGACTTATATTTCGTTAAACTGCCCAACTTCCTCAGTGTAGAGCCCAGGTAAGGAAATTAAGATGTCTTCTGGGTGCTGGTTAGAAATATGTGGGTCTTAGCTAAGATGACACAAACCTTTGATCCCAGCACTTAGGTAGAGGCAGAGGGAGGTGGATTTCTGAATTTGAGGCCAGCCTGGTCTAAAGAGTTTCAGGACAGCCAGGGCTGGTGTATAGGGAAACCCTGTCACAAAAAAAAAATAAAACAAAATAAAAGAAAAAGTAAATGTGTGGGTATATGTGAATATGTGAAATAATTATTAATATGGATATAAATGAATAAAATTAGTATGGTGACAATTTATCTTTAGCCAGCTAGTGACCCAGATAATGACACAGGGAGACTATGATTTACTTAATTAGCCTTGAGCACAATAATGATCAGTTATTACTCCGTCCTAAACCTCCAAGCTAGTCTTGCTACTTCCCAGCCAGCTCTCCTTCATACCTGCATTTTTTTTAATCCTTGCTTGGTTCCAGTTCTTTTCCTGATGCTTTCTGGACCTCTCCTTTCTGTAACTCAATCCCTACTTTTTATCCCTCTCTCCTCCCCTCAGTGGACATGGATGGCCCACCTTATTTTCTCTGCTGCTCAGTATTAACTGGTCAGAGTTGTACTGGCAAGGTAGAGAACAAATGGTGGGTATATTTACATAAACTGGAGACAGGAAATATTTAGAATAAACATAACAAAGCCATGGCTGAGTTGAAACCAGATAGTGGGATAGAGAAATCAGCATTTGAATAGTATAAGAGTGAACTATATACAGTATATAATAACATTATGCCAACATGAATGTGTGTTGCTTACTTTCATTAAGGTGACTAACGTAGACATGGACACTTCATTTATATGTCTGAAAAAGTAAACCAGGCATCCTGCAACAGAAAAAGCATGGCCTAGTGTTTAGGGAAACTCCCCGATGAGGCCGTTGTTAGTAGTTTGATACTCTGTTCCGAGTGAGTAGACACCAAGTCTCTCAAGGCATGTAATAACTACTACAGCCCAACAGCTCTACAGTGGGAAGCAGTGAGATCTGGTCCGCCACTGCAGCAGACGCTGCCCCACCAGAAAGCTAATGGTCAGACAGTGCTGACAGGGATTCCCAAAACACGCAGCCACTTGCCTCATTTCCATGCTGCTCCCACAAGGAGAGTAATGCAGGAAGGCACAGTGTATGTGGTCTTTTCTTTGGTCTGTTCTTCTATAATAGGAGAAATTGAGAAAATTGTTCTGTTTTGGACATTGTCTCACTGTGCAGCCCTGGCTGGACTGAACTCCTTATGTGGACCAGCTAACCTGGAACTCGGAGCTCTGCTTGCCTGTTCCTCCACCACACACTGGAATGTTTAGCCTTGTTTGTACTTTATTTCAAGTAAAACATAACAGCATCAAAACTTTACATCTTAGCACATGTGAATATTTCTTTCAAGTTAAGCTTCAAAATATTTGAGCGTTGTGTTTTTTAAAGATATAGTTTTTGATAGAATGGACTGTGGTAACTAGCCACATTATGGCAGTATTCTTTATGAAATAGGATTAATAGCTTTTTTTAAAAAACACTTTGTAGGCCTTTTGATCCTCAGTATTATGAAGATGAATTTGAAGACGAGGAGATGCTGGATGAAGAAGGGAGAACCAGGTTAAAATTGAAGGTACTGTGCAGACTTTCCTTTCCTTTTCATTGAGTGAATCTAAGAGCTAACTTGAGTTTTGAAGATGGCTTTTGTGTCTCTTGTTCTACCAACCACATGAACTGTCTTTTCAGAGTCCTTTGGGTGCTGGGTATTGGACCTTGGGCCACTGCACACACATCATGGAGTTGCATCTTTGGTCCCCGACATGCTGGCTGGGGATTGAACCTAGGCCCTTGCAGTTTGGATTTTTTGTTTTTGTTTGTTTGTTTTTTAATTTACGGCACGGTCTTAACTATGTTGCCCAAGTTGGCCTTAAACACATGAGCTTCCTGCCTCCTTCCTAAATGCTGGCTGGGATGACAGGCGTGAGCCACATGCTTGACTAAGGGTTGACCAAATTCTGCATTTCCAGTAGTACTGTCTTCACATACAACAGCTTCGTAAGTACCTAAGTAACACTGGAAAAGATGGTTCCTTTCTAGTGGTGTAGGTGCCTAAAGCTGTTTGGTGACCACGGTGGAAATGCAGAGCAAGTAAGAAAGAGGGGATCAAAAATGCCAATACTTTGCTCAAGATCATACCACTGTTAGGTTTAGACTGATGGATGGTTTGGGCTTTTTATTTGTTCTGCCCTCCACTGCCTTTGTACTGCCAGCTCATCTGTCAATATTATTCATTTAGAACGTGTGTGTATTGACTTGGAGTTAGCAATATTAATATCTCATGGCCATTTTAATGTCTCTGACTTCATTGTGCTACTTTTCATTATTTATAATAATGAATGTGGTGGTTCTTCGCTCCTTTCCACTTAATCATTTTGGCATTTTTCCATGTTCTTTCATGGTGCATTGCTGAGTATCAGTTTAGCCACTATATGTTCCAGTGTAGACATCATAGTTTAGACATCAGTGTTTTGCTTCAAAGCCTCAAGTGCTTCAGAGTACAGGTGTCAGAGTTTAGTTTAGGTAGCTTTCCTTCAGACTCTTGGGATGTGATTGAAAGTATCCCTGGGTGCTTTGTTTCTTGACTGATGGTTGAGACAAGTTGACCAGTCTTACAGTTAATTGGTGGCATAGTTCTTTTGTAAACCAGGAATGAGCTGTGTGGCTCTGAGGTTTTATGTCTTTAGAAGTATTTTCATGTGCTTCATTGCTATAGAATGAAACCTCATAGTGTGTCCTCAAAGACCTCTTTCAAAATATCTTCCCCGTTGATCGTACATGTACTGGTTTGAATGAGAATGACTCCCATAGGCTCATAGAGTTAAATGTTTATCCTCAGTTGGCGGACCTGTTTGGGAAGGATTAGGAGATGTGGCCTTGTTGGAGGAGGTGTGTCGCTGGGAGGGGGCTTTGAGGTTTCAAAACCCCACACCATTCCCACTAAGCTCTCTCTGCCTTGTGCGTGTTGATCAAGATCTGAGCTCTCAGCTCTTGCTCACTACTCACAGCTAGTGCCATTGCCTGTCTGTGCTGTGCTCCCTGCCATGATGGGTGGGCTCTAACCCGTTGAATCTGTGAGCCCCAAATTAAATTCTTTTATAATTTGTCTTGGTCATGGTGTTTTATCATAACAATGTAAAAGTAACTAAGACAATACCTATATATGCTTGAATATTTATATGTAGCAAACTGTCTTAAGGTTTCTGTAATAAAATACCATGACCAAAAGCAAGTTGGGGAGGAAACTTGTTTCATCTTACACTTTCATATCACAGTCCCTCACTGAAGGAAGTCGGTCAGGAACCTGGAAGTAGGAACTGACACAGAGGCCATAGAAGAATGCTGCTTACAGGCTTTCTGCTCGCGGCTTCTTCAGCATGCTTTTTACCGAGGGTCAGCTGCCCCAGGGATGGTGGTGTGCAGAATGGGTTCTCCCACACTAGTCACTGATCGAGATAATTCCCCACAGACTTTACTCCAGGCCAGGCTTATGGAAGCATTTCCTCAGTAAGAGTCCCTCTTCCTAGATTTGTCTCTGAGTCGAGTTGACAAAACCGGCTATCACTCTAGTGATACATTGTTTTAATTCCTTGCATTTTTATTTTTATCAATCATATAGATGATTTTCTATATATCTCAGGGCAGACAGGTGAAATAGTGGGTGAGATCCCCTCAGAGACCCAAGGGCAAGGGACATCAGGTCCACGGTGCAGCTTGTGGCTTGTGTCCATCTTGCAGGTGGCTCTTCTTCCACATCATGAGAGTGCCTCGCAGATGACAGGATGGGGTTGGGGTGGGGAAACTTCAGGGAATTTCACTCCTCTTTTCCTGTTTAATGGTCTCTTTGGTTGGCAGGGTGTTCTCCTGCGTTTTGGTTTTCTTCAGCTTGGCCATATTGAAGCTGGCAATTTCCCCATATCAATAGTTTGTCTGCCATTTTTTTACAACCCTGATGGGTGAACCTAGGTGATAATGGGTGGCCTGGGGCTTGGGAGTGACTAGCAAACCTTCGATCCCACACCCTCCTCGTGTGTGTGTGTGTGTGTGTGTGTGGTGTGAACATTCACTTGCCACAGTGTGTGTGTGTGTGTGTGTGTGTGTGTGTGTGCGTGTGTGCGTGGTGTGTAAGCATTCACAATCTATTGTGTAGATAGGGAGCTCAGAGGAAAACTTTTAGAGTTGGTTCTTTCCAGGAAGGCTTTGGGATTGAACTAGGTTTGTCTGGCTTGGCGATATGGCGTACCTCTTTATCCTGGTGAGCCATCTCACTAGCCCCATTTTAATTCTTATTAAAATTCTAAGCCCACATAAACTTAGAGGAATGGTATAATGAACTCTTATGTGCTATCAGCTTGCGCAGTCTTCATCAGTATTCTTCACCCTGCCTTCCCTAAACAATTTTGACATTATCTCAGAAACGCTGTCATATCTAATGTTTTCAGGTTCTTAGCTGACTTAGCAGTTGCTTCTTTACTGAGGAGTAAATAAATGGCAACACTGGAAGCAAACCACTGGGCATGAGAGTGCACATACAGAAAGCCTGTGGAATGGGGCACACGGTGAAGGAGAAGGGACGAATGGGCTTGGAATGTTTGCTTCTCCTTGTTGCCATCTTCATCTTCCCCTTAGACAGGGTATTGCTTTGTAGCCCAGGCTGGACTCAGACCCGCAGTCCTCCTTCCATAGTGTCCCATGTGCTGGGAGCACAAACATGCACCGCCGCACCTGGGTTGTTCTCATTCTTTTAATCCTTGTGAGTGTGTATTTCTCCTTTTCACTCTTATTTGAGTGTGTTTCCGGGATGTGGCGTGAGAAAACCCATGCATTTAAAGTGCTGTGTTCTCCTGGAAGGCCCATCAAGTTTTTACGTTCTGCAGCAGTGACTAATTTTCTAAATCTGGCATTTTTCCATCCAGCAGGTGCTGAGTGCCCGTCTGTGTGTGGGGAGAGGGCTTCCCTGGCTCACGCGTCCAGCAGAGAAAATGACTTACACTTATTTTTCTCCTGTTCTTAGCTTGTCCCAAGAGGATCTCAGCTGTTGTCCATTTCTCTGTCACTCACCTACATAGGCTTACGTTATGACTTTGTGTGTTGTGGGGGAAAGCCCCACGAGTACTGTTTTCTAAGGTTTTGTATTTTAAAACAGGTAGAAAATACTATAAGATGGAGGATCCGCAGAGATGAAGAAGGAAATGAAATGAAAGAAAGCAATGCTCGGATAGTCAAGTGGTCAGATGGAAGGTGAGTGCCGAATGCCTGGCAGTGAACATCCAGAAGAATGGGGAGGAGAAGATGTTAAGGGCTTGGGCCTTACTCAGGTGCCAGCTCTTGCTAGAGAATCTCTGTTAGTTATCCCTGTGATCACGTAGAAAACCTGAGAGAAATGAGTTGGAGGTTATTTGGGCTGGTGGGAGACAATAAACTAAACGTGATGTGATTTAGAATCTTAAACCCTCACCTCAGCCCTGGTGCATTCTAATGAGAAGAAAAGTGTCCTATGGGAACATAGCAGGGGCTGGGCCTGAGTCACAGCAGGTCTGACTTCCAGCAAGTCATCATGTTTAGCATGGTGTTTTTCTTCCTTTGTTGTGTGTAAAGAGGGAACAGTGATTGAATCACATTTTCAGGAAAGTGAAGCTGTGGAGCAAAAGCCTCCAGATTTTAATATGTGAGGGTTTGCCTGTTTTTTCTTCAGCATGTCCCTACATTTAGGGAATGAAGTGTTTGATGTGTACAAAGCCCCACTGCAGGGTGACCACAACCATCTCTTCATAAGACAAGGTACTGGGCTGCAGGGACAGGCCGTCTTTAAAACAAAGCTCACTTTCAGGTAAGTGCTCTTCGTGACGATGCTTGGTTTTGATTCCTGGCCCCTGGTTGGTGGAACTCCACAGCCCAGCCCAGGAGCTCCGTCTCAGTTCTGGAGGCGCAGAGGATGAGGATGCTTCCTCAAAAGCCAGGTTGTGCAACCAGGCTTACAAGGGGCTGACATGAAATAGAACATTGGTGTGGTAGTTTCCTGCCAGGAGGCCCAAGGTACTTGTCTGTGCTGGTCAAATGGATCCCTCTTTTCTTTTTTTTCCCCCAGTAAAATTGGCCTGGAGACAAACTGAGAATTAGGGCTTGCGTGTGCTAGTGTCAGAGGAAAGGCACTGAGTTGGGGGCCTTTGTGGAAATGTGTGCCCCAGGCAAATCAGAACAGCCTGGGCACTCCTGAGAGGGGACTCTAGTCGTGCTTTCCTGGGATAAGCAGAACCCCTTCCTGGTCTGGCAGGAGCACTACAATTGTATGCTTCAACTAGGCTGTGGGAATTGGCCGGCATCTGTTTGTACTGGTGACCTTGGTCAACTTTCATTCTGTGAGATTATCTCCCAGGCAGCTGTGATGAGTCAGGTACAGGGTGACACGCAGAGCACAGTGTCCGTCAACCCCTCGTGAACCTGACTGTTGGCTCCTCTGGTGGTTGTGCTGTTCAAGCAGTGATCAAACTTTCTCTTTCTCACTTTTCTTGTGTCATTGAACTAGAGCAGCAGATCTCAACCTTCCTAATGCTGCAACCCCTTGTGTTGTAGTGATCCCCAACCATAAAATTATTTTCTTTGCTACTTCATAGCTAATTTTGCTGCTATTACAAATCATAATGTAAATATCTGATATTCAGGATATCTGATATGCGATCCCTGTAAAAGTGTCCTTCAACCCCTATGAAACTGTCATTAGACCCTCTAGAGAGGTCATGACTCACAGGTTGAGAAACGCTGAGCTAGAGGCAGGGAAGTCCAGGCCTCCAAGTAGAATATTCAGTTAGTTGTCTGGCCTCTTTGGTGAGCAGGAAGGCTGCTGTCCTTGTGTTTCTGTGATGTGGGTATGAGCGGCTCACAAATATACCTGATAAACAATGGGAGGGTCTGTTCGTTTCCCACAGACCTCACTCTACAGACAGTGCCACGCACAGGAAGATGACTCTGTCACTTGCAGACAGATGTTCAAAGACACAGAAGATTAGAATTTTACCAATGGCTGGTCGTGACCCTGAGTGCCAGCGCACAGAGATGATTAAGGTGTGTTGCCTAAGCTTTATCCTGGAACAGTTTTGTGTATTAAGAATAGATTGTCCAAACTGCCTATTCGTCTGTCCATCATGTCTTGTTGGACTTTCCTTCTGCCTTCCAATGACACGAGCTAGGTTAATTTCCTAGACTTTTGTCAAGCAGAGAGATGTGGGGATGGTGATGAAATAGGTTCTCTCCCAACAGGGCCTGAAAGGTCCACAAAACTGGCCATTTAAATACCTGAGTTTTTACATATCCAATGCCATCTACACCAGTTTATATTGTCAGAACTCGGTGGGTGGGTTAAGGACATGGCACAGCCATCTGCAGACAGCCTAAAGCAGAGTCCCGCACAGTAACTGGGGGTTTTGTTTTGTGGTGCTAAGGATTAAACCAAGAACCTCAGTCATTCTTGGATTGTGAGTTCTGGGCTAGCCTAGTGACTGCTGGAACCTTGCCGAAAAAGCAAGGCAAGAAATTTACTCCGTTTATGCCTAACAACCCAAGTTTAATCCCCAGCACCCACTTGGTAGAAAGAGAAAGCCAGCTCTTGTAAGCTGGCCTCTGACTTACCCCCACAAGCAAAACAAAATAAAATTGAAAAGAAAAGAAAAGTTTTCATGGCTAGAAAGTCCAGAACAAGGGAGTAGTAGCTGATGAAGGGCCTTCTCGCCATGTTCCAGCACGGGGAAACCATCCGTGGCAGTGCCAACTGAGAGAGCAGACTTGCCACTGTACCGGCCAGTCCCATGACAGCCTACCAGCTGTTCATTTACCAGTTGACCCATGAATTCGCTCATGGATTGGGATTAAGTTCCCAACACCTGAAATTGGGGTCCCTCTCAAGCCATAGCAGATGGCTTATTTGCTCTCTTACAGAAAGAAGAAGAACGCCTGAGGGCCTCCATCAGGAGGGAGTCGCAGCAGCGCCGGATGAGAGAGAAGCAGCACCAGCGGGGCCTGAGCGCCAGCTACCTGGAGCCTGACCGCTACGATGAGGAGGAGGAAGGCGAGGAGTCCATTAGCCTGGCAGCCATTAAAAACCGCTACAAAGGGGGCATTCGTGGTGAGTGTGGTGCCTCTTCGTTTGTGTTCACTGTGCACATGCACTGACTGCCAGCCATTGGGCACCTTAAAGAATGCCTCCCGCCAAGTCTCAGTGATGAGACCGTTGTGTAGCTGTTTGAGGCCGTCCTGGAAAGGGAGGACCTTTTGTGACTCCCTTTCAGCTGTTTGGTTTTGAATCATTCCTCGCATGGGTTCCTCCTGCCTATCTCCTGAGCACTGGGGTTACAGGCATGTGCACAGATCAGGCACCATGCAAATTTACCCCTTGACCTTCTGATTTCCAGTTTGTAAGGTTAACAGTTTTTCATTTTGAGGAAGGGTCTCTTCTAGTCTAGGCTGTCCTCAGACTTTCAGCAATCCTCCTGCCTCAGCTTCTCAATTGCTAGTATTCCAGGCATAAACTACCGTACTCAGCTAAGTTGCCAATTATCAAGAAATTCAGCTGTTGAGAAGATATGGTGCTTTCTTCTGGTCTTCAGCTTTGCAGAGCCCTTCCTCTTAGTGTCTAGTTCATCATGCTTAGCATTTATTCAGCACACACTGAATCCTGGGCAAACATGAATATCCTGTTTGATCTCTAAACAGTGCTCTGATATATTTGTTCTTATGATGAAACTGATGGCCCACAGCTTTAACTCTAGTCCCAGGAGAGTCAATGCCCTCTTGGCCTCTTGGCACACACATGGTGAGAGATAAACACCCACATATTAAATAGAGTCAATAATGTATCTTAAGAAAAAATAGGCGAGAAGATAGTCTGAACTGCTGAAATTCCCTTGCCTCAGCTTCCTGAGTGTGAAATTACAGGCATGTGTCACCATGCTCAGCTGGTTCTGCCACTTTTTAACAGAGTGACTTTGGAAAGGCTCCATAACCTGATGAACTTCTCATGTGTCATCTGGAATACATCAGTCTACTAATGGTACCCAGAACATGGGACAGAGATTGAACGAGGAGTGTGTTCAGTGCTGATGACAGTGCATTGTAAATTAATGTCTCTAAAGCTGCTTTTCTCACCTCCTTAGATCTGAGCAAGTGACTTCTCATTTCTGACTGTCATTTGCCTTGTCTGTAAAATGAGAAATGAGGTCTGCTGCTGCTTTGTGTTGGGTGTGGCACTGGGTATAAAACTCAGGGCCTGATGTATGTCAGGAACTGCTGTACCACTTAGCAGCATCCCAGCCCTTCCCTGGTTCACGCTGACAGAGCTTTGGAAACCATATTATCACATAAGGACGTGGATGACCATGCATCCTGTCTTTGTTCCTGCTGAGCGATAAGGTTTACCAGCGCCTAGGTTTCCTTTGCCTGACTATTATCTTGCAGGACTGTAGTTGGACTTCTGACCCGTTATATCTTACCTACCTATTTTGAGAAACCAGTACGGTGGCCTTCTTTACATTGCCAGTGCTAATTTATCACAAAAACATCTTAATGAATACTTTTCATGCAAAATAATAGATGCATTCAAGGGTTAGGGTATTTAACATCCAGTTCACCAGAGATTAAAGCCAGGTAGACAAGTTCAGTGGTTCCTAGCTCAGTACAGAACTCACCTAGCAAAGATGTAGGGAGCTGGCGCCTCATTATATCTGGAGAGAATAGGTCTGGTTCATTGTAACATGTTTAAAACAGAAGTTAAACTGGGACTGAGGAGGCTTAGTTACTCCTACAAACATGAGGACGGGGTTCAGCTCCCCACAATGTGTGTAAATGCTGGGTGCTGTGATTGGGGGCTGCCTGTCAGTCAGCTTTGAGAGGCAGAAATAGGAAATTCCCAGAGCAGGCTGGCTAGCAAGACTAGCTGTGATGGTTGGCGAGGCCAGACTCTGGGCCACATTTGTGTAAGTCCTCACTCCATTCATGAGATTGCCTTTGTCCTGATCACTGTTGTGTGACAGAACTTTCCCTGGGAGATGCACAAGTCTGCTCACCCCAGGAAGACCCTACCTCACTGAATAAGGCAGAAGAGCACCTGAGGCTAATTCCTGACATCAGACTCATGCCTCCACATGCATATGCGACCATGTTCATCCCTGTGCCCACATGCATATTGTGTGTACATACACACAGGAAAATAGAACAGATAAAAAATATTTTGTTCCTCTGGAACATGTACAAAGGGAACCGAATGTATTTATTGTAAGGAAAATCCAAGAATGAATAGATAACTATCTTTAAAAATGACTCAGTATAAGATCATCCTGAGTGAGGCATCCTAGAAGCAGAAGGACACACAGGGTATATACTCACTCATAAGTGGATACTAGACATATAATATGGGATAAACATACTAAAATCTGTACACCTAAGGAAGCTAATTAGGAAGGACGACTCTAGCTAAGATGCTCAATCCCCATTCGGAAAGGCAAAGAGGATGGACATCAGAGGAGGGAGAAAGCAGGGAACAGGACAAGAGCCTACCACAGAGGGCCTCTGAAAGGCTCTACCCTGCAGGGTATCAAGGCAGATGCTGAGACTCATAGCCAAACTTTGGGCAAAGTGCAGGGAATCTTATGAAAGAAGGGGGAGCTAGAAAGACCTGGAGAGAACAGGAGCTCCACGAGGACAGTAACAGATCCTAAAATTCTGGGCACAGGGGTCTTTTCTGAAACTTTTACTCCAGCCAAGGACCACTCATGGAGATGGCCTGGAACCCCTGCACAGAGGTAGCCTATGGCAGTTCATTATCCAAGTGGCCTCCATAGTAATGGGACAGGGACTGTCTCTGACATGAACGGATTGCTCTGCTCTTTGGTCACCTCCCCCTGAGTGGGGAACAGCCTTACCAGGCCACAGAATAAGACAGTGCAGCCACTCCCGATGAGACCTGATAGACTAGGGTCAGAGGGAAGGAGAGGAGGACCTCCCTTTTCAGTGGACTGGGAGAGGGACACAGGTGGAAGAGGGATGGTGGCATTGGGAGGAGAGGAGGGAGGGAGGTACAGGGGAATACAAAGTGAATAAACTGTAATTAATAAAAATAAAAATAATTAATAAAAAAGAAACAGACCGAGAGAGAGAGAGAGAGAAAATGACTCAGTGTAATTAATCCCTTTGTTTTCAGAGGAACGAGCCAGAATCTATTCCTCAGACAGTGATGAGGGCTCGGAAGAAGACAAGGCTCAAAGATTACTCAAGGCAAAGAAACTCAATAGTGATGAGGTAAGTCACATGTACTGAATTCTAGGCTTACTGTGTACTTAGGATTTGGGTCCTGGAATGATGAGGAGCTCCAAGGCAGACCCAAATGAGTTCTTGACAAAGGTCCTATTTTTTATTATGTCTCTATGTGTGAGTCTCTGTGTATGTGAGCACATGTGTGTGGGTACCCACGGGCCAGAAGAGGGCATCTGATCCCCCAGAGCTGGAGTTATAGGTTTGTAACCCATCTGACATGCGTGTTAGGAACCAAACTTGGGTTCTTTGCTAGAGCAACAAGTGCTCTTAACTCCCTGAAGCTTCACTGCAGCCCTGCACAGGGATTTTTGATACCTAGATTGATTAATTTCTCTGAAGGTGATTTTTTGGTTTTTTTGTTTGGTTTTTGGAGTCTCATGTAGGTTAGGCCTTGAACTCCTGATCTTCCTGCTAATGCTAAGATTACAGGCTTACACCACCAGGCCTAGCTGATTTGTATGTGTCTGCAAGGTGCCATGGGTATCAGTTGTCTAGGACCACCTGAAACTGTGTCCTCAGATTAAGGTCTTTCTAGATCACTTGGAAAATGAAAGTGCGGATTTGGCTGCGAAGCTGACGACCAAGTTTGGTCTCTGAAACCCACATAGTGGAAGGAGAGGGCTGACTACCACAAATTGTCTCTTGATCACTACACACATGCTGTGGTACAAATATACTCCTACCCCACAATACAAAACACAAATACTTTTGTGTTTAAGTTTGTAAACTCGTGACTCAGAGAAACTGCTAGGCTTATGTCCTGGCCATTTTTACACTAAAGGCTTTTGCCCTTGTCTCCTGTCCTGCCCGCCTTGCGAGGTGTAAGAGCCAGTGTTGATGATCACATGTTCAGTATCTTTGGGGAGGAGCCTGCTCCAGTGCCCTGCTTCTCTCTGCCTTCTTGCTTCCGCTTAGTTGCTGGCATCTGTGCTGCTTTTCTTTTCTTTCACCTGTCACCATTCTCTGCTTTTGAAGAGAGGGCTCTTCTAAGGACTGGTCTGCCATATTTCAGGAAGTGGATATTTTCCCGTTTGGGGGCTCTTATGAACTCTTTTCTCATGTGAAACAAAATTATGTTCTGGGGTTACTGTTGATTGCCACATTTAGAATTTTGTGACGTCCTCGGGGTAGACTGCTGTAGGCAGAATTTGTTAGCATTCTCTGCCACGCGTTTGTTGTGAGTTAGCACCCTGATAGCGCGCTTACAGTGTGAGGGACAGCCGGTAAACGGGCGCTCACGTGAGCAGACGCTTAATCCTTGGCAGGCAGGGCTGTGAAAATCAACAAGTGCAATGGGACTGTTCGTTTCTAGTAAAAAAAAAAAACTGCCTGTCAGATTGCCCTGCAGCTGGCTGAGTGGGAAAGTGTGAAGCTGTGACTTACACACATCTCCCAACAGTCCTTGAGCTCTCTTACAGCAGCCCTCTTCCGGGTTCCCCCAGCACGCCCTCAGAATCTCTGGACCCGTCTACCTTTCCTGGCAGCAAGTGTGTTGTTGTTGTTTGTCTGAGACAGAGTTTCTCTCTGTAGCCCTGGCTGTCTTGAACTCACTCTGTAAACCAGGCTGGCTTCAAACTGAGAGGTCCACCTGCCTCTGTCTCCCGAGTGCTGGGATTAGGAGCATACACCCAGTTTGATAGCAAGTGTTTATCTCTGCCCCCATCGTTGCTATCGTTCAGATCAGAGGAGCCTTCCTGCTCCTGCATCCCCTCAAAAAAGAAAAAAAAAATGCCAGGAACCTGGCTGTGCTTGTGAGATGTGGGGGAACCTCCAGGTGTCAGGAATCACTGTTTTCCAGAACAGACGTGGTGGGTAAGGGTGAGTCTAGATTACTGAAGCATGGTGGTACATACCTATAGTCCAGAAATTTGGGAGGTTGAGGCAGGAGGCTACATAGTGAGTGCTAGGCCAGCTGTACTATTGATTAAGACCCTGTCTCAAAAAACAAGCTTGAAAAGAAAGGTTATCATCAGCTACATTGTTGAATTTGAGTGCTACCCATTCTTGCCAGTTCGCATTTGCATGCCACGGGGCAAGTCAGCTCTCTTCTGTGAGTTTGCTTTTCGGTTGAGTGCCTCATAACTGCTGCCTGGGAAAGCTACTATATTGTAAGTAAATACAGATAGGAATGTGGGATCAAAGCGACAAGTAGCTTGACAGGAAACGCTGCCTTTCTTTCCCCAGCCTAAATGGGGGACAGTGTAAAGGAGAGTGCTTTAGTCAGTGCCTTTATTTTTTGCAAGTAGTAAAACCTGTAGAAAAAGCTCTTTTTCTTCCTTAAAAGACAGTGAAATGGGGAGAGTGGGGACTGTCGGTGGGTTCTCTGTTTCCCAGGGGACTAGGAAAAGTTAATGCTGAGTTGAAAGAATCAGATGGAGACTGGAAAGCAGAGTTGAGAGACTTAGTCACAGGGGGCCCCTGTTGAAAGGGTTAGTGAGAAGGGCCTGGCTCCCCCTTCCCTCTTCTGTTTCCTTTCTGGCCCCCCCCCGTAGTTGCCCTGCCTTCTGTCACCACCTGCGAGCTGCCCGTGTCTGTAGGAGCCTGTGTTCGTGGCCACATTTTCAAGCTTTAGTTATGTGTGGCACAGGAGCCTTGTTTCAGCTTTGTTCGGTAAGGCAGCACTCTGCATTGAAATACAGTCATCCTGAAGGGCTCCATTGTAGATGTGGGGGTCCTGTGCTCTGCTTGCTTGTCCTTCTAGGGAATCGGTCAGTCTTGGCAGGCTTCCATAGCTGCTCAGCTCTGACCATGAACTGGACTCCATGCTGTTTAGATTTCCTGGGAGAGCCCTAACCTTGGGCTGCTGCTGTGGTTGTCCAAGAGCTTTTGGGAAAATGCTGTACATTTTTAAAGTGCCATGTCAGTTCCCTCAGCCACTCAGATTCAGGCTCTACCATGAAACCGTTTTAAAGCTTGACACCAAACAGTGCTCTTGTGCAGGCTTGTAATGTGTTTGCAAAACTTTTCAGTGGGAAGAAAAGTCAGTATTTCCTTTCTTGAGGGGGCCCAGAAGGATTTGGGTCTTCTCTAGGCTGGGGGGTTGGGAAGGAGGTTACCCATTACATCCTGGGGCATGATCCGTCTTCCGGTATTACTGGGTTTGCTCTACTGCCACCAGCTGATGTATGCAAAGGACATCTGTGTCCCTGTGAAGGCTCCTAGCTTTGTTGAGTCTCCTGTGGCACTCCCAGTCTATAGAATACATTTGGGATAAAAAGGCAGGAAACAAGTGTGGGCGTCGCCTTGTCCTCAGAGGGCCGAGAAGGGGGGAAAAGAGCGTGCCTCTCTGTGGCCTTTCCTGCTAACTTTCAAGCTGTTTGCTATCCGTGGAAGTTGTTCTTGTGGTGCGAGGGACCAGTTCCAGGTCATCCTGCAAGCAGCCTGCGTCTGCTTCATCCTTTTCTTTAACTCGGCTCTTGTGAGAATTCTGAAGTGTCAGCCAATGTCAGAGTTTACGATGGAGTGTGAACTTAAACAGCTGAATTTTGCCAGTTGAAGTTGTTTTTTAGAAAACTTCCTGAGTTATGTTTCTATGAGGGGATTGTGTGAATGCGTTTAAACCGTTTAAAAAGATTCTTTGCTTGTATATACAGGCCTTTGATGTCTTTAAACATTTTTCTCAAAAACCTTGATGATGTGAGTTTTTAATGTATCCGAACAAATTATTTTAAAAATTGATATTTATTAAAATAATGAAATTTAGATAAGGAAAAGAAGCTGAGTGCTGAAAAAGGAGCTACTGTTAAATGTTCCGGCAGGACAAGCAAATCTTCATTTTTTGATTAAGAAACCGTGTGCGTGGGTGTGTCTGTGTGTCTGTGTGTGTGTGTTTGCCGAACCATCTTTCTCAGGTGAAACCTCTTTGAGAGAGTCCTAACCTTTTCTCAGGCAGACCCCATTGCCCATGTTTTTATGGCTGCCTACAGTGGTTTCCCTGTACAAGTCAGTCTGCTGGGCTTGAACTCTGAAAAGTTAGGTTTATTATTTTTTTTACTACTTATTTATTCATTTATTTGCAGCAAAGGGCCCCCGTGTAGACTTGTCTGGGCTGGACCTCACTATGTAGACCATCAGGGTTGTTTGTACCTCACAGAGAGCCTCCTGCTCTGCCTGCCCCCCCTGCCCCCCGCCTCCCAAGTGCTAGAATCAAAGGCGTGCACCACCATGCACTGGACTTTTATGTTTTATTTTAATTTTTTGGTAGAAATACAGAATGCTTCACAACTTCTGTGTCATCCTTGCACAGGGGCCATGGCAATCTTTTCTGTATCGTTATAATTTTTTATATATGTGCTGCTGAAGCAAATGCCTACAAGTTGTTGGGTTGTTTTGTTTTATTTTTGTTTTTGTCTTCTTAAGTTACTTTAGTAGAGAATTGTTCAACTCAGAGCTATTTTGATAAGCTTTCCTAGAAATGTTCTGACTTTTGGGCTGTAAATGTTTTTTATCTGTTCAGGAAGGTGAATCTTCTGGAAAGAGGAAAGCAGAAGATGATGATAAAGCAAACAAAAAGCATAAGAAGTATGTGATTAGTGATGAAGAAGAAGAAGATGATGACTGAAGTACAAACTGTGAATGCATTTTATGTATTTATTGTACAGCTTGTCTATAAATATGATGTAAACATGAGTTATTTTGATTGAGATTAATTGATTTGTGTTTGTGAAAATTTAATTGTAATAAAAAAATTTAAAAGCAAGTCCCTATGCCTAAGAAATCTGCTTTTCTTCGAAAGAAAAGAAAAAGCAGACTGATTTTGCAAGCAGTTTAGAGATTCTAGGTTTGGTGGATTTCTGCAGCTCTCTGCCTCTCATCCTCTCATTCCACACCAAGAAGCCTGTTGGCATGGCTGGGGCAAGAAGAGTGAGGAGGCCCTCTCCTCCCACACAGAGTTTGAAGAGCACAGAGAAACTCTCAGCAGTTAGCTTCCTTGGTCTAACCTAACAGAGGACCACATGTTGGCTTGAAACAGTAATGCCTGGGCTGGAGGGATGGCTTAGCAGTTAAGAGTTCTGTCTTCCAGAGGACCAGGGTTTGATTCCCAGCACCTATGGGGGAGCTTACAAACCTCTGCAACCTCTGGCCCAGGGGACCCTATAGCACTTGTCTTTATTTAAAACTGTTTTATTTGGGATTCCTTAAAGCCTCTCCCTTCCATCACCCCGACCCCAGGTAGGAGAGAGATGATTAGTGGGGTGAGGGCGTGCAGACCCCTTCTCCCAGCCGTTTAGGGTTGATGGGTTCTTTTGAAGGCTATACCAGTCTCCATCACAGCAAGTACTCTCCTCCAAGCCACTGCTCCATGAAGCGTGTGTGTGTGTGTGTGTGTGTGTGTGTGTGTGTGTGTGTCCCATCTCTCTGATCCAAACCACAACTCTGTTTCTGGCCTCTCCAAACTGCCACACCTCATGCCACCACTTCTCTCTCCTGGTCCCCCTATTTATCTTCCTCAGAGTCCTAGACCACGCCCCTCTCCGTGATGCACAAGGCAGGCCCTTACCAGCTGGCAAAGACCACGCCCAGCAGAAGGCAGTTATCAGCTGTGGACTGATAACTGATAAAGCCCAAACTAAAATCCCATACCTGGATTTAAAACAAAAAACATTTTCATAACATAACTGATGAAAAACCAAAACTTCCATTACAGGATGCTACGTTCTCTCCTGGTCTCCTTGGGCACCAGACAGGAACACAATGCACAAACATGCACACTGGCAAAACACCCAAATACATAAAATAAATAAAATAAAACTGTAGTAATGTATTCCCTCCCAGACCTTTGGAGAATCTGTAGGTCTGAAATCACGATGAATGCAGGGCCACACTCCCTCCCAAGAATCCTCCCTTCCTTTCCCAGAATCCTTTGGCTGTGGCAGCACGACTCCCGCTTGGTGTCAACATGGCTTGCTTTCTTGTGCACCTGTACTGGGTGTGTACAGCCCTCTCTCTGCTGGCAAGAATCAGAACCCCTACCCACAGGACCAACTTAAGTCCAGCATGATCTCATTTTAGTGGATTATTTCCACAGGAACCTATGCCAAATGTAGTCACATCCTCAGTTTCTGTGTAGACGTGAATTTGTGTTGGGGGCCGGTTTCCAGTCAACCTACTTGAGTTGTTACAGCAAGACGTGCACTTTTAAAAATTAATGTAAACTGAGCAAAATACTTAACATTTATTTTATGTATTTATGTTTGTATGTGTCCTGTATGTGGGCACCTGAGGAGGCCAAAAGAGGGCGTCAGATCCCCTGGAGCAGGAGTTACAGGTGGTGGTGAAAAGCCTGGGAACTGAATTTGGGTCCTCTGTGGTTTGAGCTCTAAAAATACTGCTTTTACAGGCGCTGAGGTATAGCTCCACGTTAGAGTATATGGTAACTTTTTAAAAGAAATATCCTGAATCACCATCCCACCCTTTTTCCTAACTTAGAATTTAAGTTTCTGTGTGTTTGTGGCTTACCGAGTTGAAACTTTTATTATTAATTACAATTTATTCACTTTGTATCCCCCTTGTAGCTCCCTCCCTCCTCCCCTCCCAATCCTACCCCCTTTTCTCCACGCATGCCCCTCCCCCAGTGCACTGATAGGGGAGGTCCTCCTCCCCTTCCTTCTGATCCTAGTCTATCAGGTCTCATCAGGACTGGCTGCATTGTCTTCTCTTCTACCTGGCTTAAGAGCCCTTGTGTTGCCTCCATCCTCCCCAAGGCTGTGTGAGTTAACAACCTGTGTCTGTAAGGCCATCTTTTTTTGTGTGATGTTGTGGTCTCCTTTGCCAGCCATCCTGTTGGGGGCGCTATAGGGAGCCTGGAAGGCTGGCTAGCCGAGGGGGTAGCTCCTTCCTGTTTGCCTTTTGGGGGCTTCCTGTTGGCTTGGCTTTCCTGTGAGGGGTCCACCAGCAGCTCTTCACCTCAGGAGAGCCAGTCCCTTCCCACAGCAGCTAAGCCCGGCGTGCACCCAGACTCTCCAGGCCAGCGGACAGCTGCCTTCCTCAGGTATGGGGCAACTTCTGAAATGTCTGTTCTCTGAGACAGTCTCACTTTGTATCCCCTGAAGGCTCTCCTGCCTCAGCCTCCAGAGCTCTGGGATTACAGGCATCTACAGGCATGCTTAGCTCCTCGGGGCCACTTTCCTGAGCTATTTTAAGTTTGTTTGTTTGTTTGTTTGTTTGTATGGGTGGCTATTTTGTTTTATTTTTAGTTATATTTAAATTTTGTGTTTTTGAAAAAAAAATTTTTTTTTTCGAGACAGGATTTCTCTGTGTATCTTTGGCTGTCCTGGAACTCGCTCAATAGACCAGGCTGGCCTCGAACTCAACGATCCACCTGCCTTCAGATGCCCCACACTGCCTGGCTATTTATTTTATTTTAAAAAATATTTTGTTTATTTATTTTATGCATGAGTGCTCTGTTTTCATGCACACCAGAAGAGGGCTCCAGATCTCATTATAAATGGTTGTGAGCCACCATATGGATGCTGGGAACTGAACTCAGGACCTCTGGAAGAACAGCCAGTGCTCTCAACCTCTGAACCATTGCTCCAGGCATTTTATTTTATTTTATTTTATTTTATTTTATTTTAATTTTTTGAGACAAAGGCTAATTCTGTAGCCTAGGATAGCTTCTAACTCATAGTAATCCTCCTGCCTCTGTCTCCCAAGTGCTGGGATCACAGGCTGCATACCTAGCTAAATATTTAAGTCTAATAATTCTATGTTTTCCTAGGTCTGGGTTTGAAAGTTGTTCTCTGAATTTACCTCTTTACTTTAAGCCTAATTGTAACTTTCGATGTATTTGATTTTTATTTCTTTTTAAATTTTTACTTATTTAGACAGTGTTTTGCTGTATAGCCTATGCTGTTCTTGAACGTACTTATTTTTTGTATTAGGCTCCTAATTGCTAGGATTACTGGCATGTGCCACACCAATGCTCTTTTTTTTCTTCTTCTTTTCATGACAGTTCTCAGTATATAGCCCAGACTGGCCCCCAAACTTGGCAACCCCTCTTCTTCAGCTTCCCGAGTGATGAGATTTCAGGTGTGATACCATGTCTGATTTGCCAACACATTTTTAGAAAGCTATTTAGGAAATGTTTATAACGTCTTTTTAAAAAGATCTATCCATCCATACATACATACAGCATCCTGCCTGCATGTACACCTGTGCACCAGAAGAGGGCACCAGATCTCACTCTAAATGGTTGTGAGCCACCATGTGGTCGCTGGGAGTTGAACTCAGGACCTTTGGAAGAGCAGCCAGTGTTCTTAACCTCTGAGCCATCTCCCCAGCCCTGTTTATAACATTTTTACTTTTTTTTTTTTTTTTTTGGTCAGGGTAAAATACTAGAAAATGCCTTAAAGAGTCCATCTCAGATCTGCTGTGTTAAACTGGCTTGGAAGGGCTTAACTAATGCTCAGCTGTCAAAACCCAGTGGGGCCTGGAGGACCCAGGGGTTGTTTTTTGTTGCTGTGGAGACAATTTTTCTGTGTAGCCCTGGCTGTCCTGGAACTCCCTCTGTAGCCCTGGCTGTCCTGGAACTCCCTCTGTAGACCAGGCTGGCTTCAAACTCAGAGATCGTCTCACCTCTGCCTCCTAGGGCTGGGATTCTTTAATTGCTCCCATGCCCAGTTTTTTTGTTTGTTTGTTTGTTTTTAGGTTTTTAAACTACCAGTTTGGTTTCTTTAATAGGAAAAGGGCTGTTTTAATTATTTCTTCTTAAGTGAGTTTTGGTGGTTTGTAGTCAAGTACCCAGATCACTGGGTTTATTGGTTGACTTTGTGTTACCCCCTGTTAACCTGAATTACCTACATTTTGAGGTATGGTCCTTTTTCACTCAAAGCATTTGTTTTTTTGTGTTTTCTTGTTTTTTTTAGTAGGGCCACTGAGACGGCTCTGTGGCTGAGGATGACCTCAGCTTGATTCCCAGAAGCCACAGGGTAGAGGGAGAGAACTGACTCCTGCAATTTGTACCCTGACCTCCATAATATACACACGTAGACAGACATGCTAAAAGCAACACAGAACAAAATAAACAAACCCCAGCTTGGTGTATTTAAAATCTAGGATCTATCTCAGGGCTAGAGTTTGGTGTAACTTTATTGGCAACGCTGTTCTGTTAAGACTGTTTGCTGTTTCAGGATGCTGGTCTTCACGCGCCCAGACAATTAGTGTAAGTGTACAGTAGCGTGTCAGGCATGGGCGACAGCCTTGCTTTCCAGAGTTGGTGAGGGCGTGTGGAAGCACTGCCGGGAGGGCCGGAACTTCGAGATTATTGTTATCTGGACAGTGATTAATGTTATCGACAGGGTTTAAAGTCAGGTGGCCTCCTGCTCCTCCATTACGTCTTTACCAGAGAAGGTAACAGTCACGCTAAAGCTGGCGCTGTGGCTCATCCTCTGAGTGCACAGGACTCAAGCAGGCCATCAAGGACCCCGGAGAATAAGGAGAATGGGGAAAGATACAGGAAGGAGGAAGGAGGGGAGAAGGCGCTTCTTGGGTGACTGTTGGGTGTCTTTGCTGCGCGACAGTATCCCAGCGCGCAGCAGCGGAGAACAGAGTGGTGATCTCTCCCTCAGACTCTTGGGGTCAGGAACGTGGAAGTGGCTTAGCTTCGAGGTTCAGATGCTCTCACGGGGCTGCGCGCTCCGAAGGCCCGGCTGCAGCCGAAGGAGCTGTTTCCGAGCTAGCTCACGCAACTGCCTTTCACCACGTGGGTGGGAGGCCCCGGAGGCAGTGGCTGTGTCCTCACAGCAGGGCAGCTGCTCCCCTCACAGGGAGCCACCCAAGGCAGACGAGCGAGGCAGAAAACCCACAGCATTCTCCGATCCCCCCAAACGAGCTGTGACAGGATAGAGAGGCCACGAGAAGGCATCAGTCGGTGGAGTCAGGAGAACCGTGGCTTTTGTTTGCTTCTTGAGACAGGGTCTCGTGTAGTCTGGGCTAGCCCTCTCTGAAGATGTTCTAGTGAAGTTGCTCAAGGCCAGGCTTGGAGAGCCAGCTTGAGTGATTTGGTTTATGTCTTTTGAAAATGTGTATTTGAGGGACTACATAAAGCACTTTACTTAGAGGCCTGGAGGGAGCGCCTGCCCTCGCCGAGGACCCCAGTTCAGTTCCCGGCCCCCACGGTGGGCAGCTCACAGCCACTGTAACTCCGGCTCCAGGGCACCTGACTTCCAGCTGACTCCTCCTGCCTCTGTGGGCGCCCGCACCCCCGTACACGTGTCACCCTCCCCATGTAGGTGACGATTGAAAATTAAAAATTAGAATAACTTTAGTCGGACCGATTAACAATGTGTCTCTTCCCTCAACGCTGAAGATTGCAGCATCACCATGGATCTGTTTGGAGATATCAACGACATTTCCTCAGGCAGCGACGAGGACCAGCGAGGACCCAGTCCCAGACAGCCCGCCTTGAGTACAACCCCCGCCGTGAGTACAACCTCCAGCCACCGCTGACCCCAGGATGGAAGGCTAAGAAAGAGGAAAGATCCCGAGACCGAGGACGCTGCCTCTCCTGTCCAGAGGGGCTGTGTTCAGGGGGCGAATGTTGTGACATTCTTAGCTGAATTGAGCATCTGGGGAAACATTTAGAAGGCCCAGGAGGAACCAACAGAACAGGACCAAAGGCAAACTTCAGGGACAGGACTGTTAACGTGAACACTTTTATTTAAAAGGCTTTTCTCGTCCGCACTGGTGCTGTGCTGTGCTGTGCGGGGAATTTTGGTGTTCTTTTCCGATTTTAGCAGTGACTTAGTAATGACGGGTTGAACTATTTCTACTTCTTGAATGCCTTACGCAAAATGGAAAGTTAGATATGCCAACAAAATCATTTTTTTTTTCCTACCAGTGCAGGTTAATATATCTTATCCCCCTTGGGATTGTTGCTGGGATTTGTGGGTGTGGTTGGGGTGAGGTTTTAGGGAGAGACTGGGGACGGAGTGACTGACTGTCCCTAGAGCAGTATGACTTCCTTTCAAACCTGCCTCTGCCACATACGGAGGCAGAGCCCAGCTGGACCGCTTTTCCTGTCTCCTCACGTTCTCCCACTTCTGATCCCTCCCTTAGGGCAGACGTGGGGAGCCTCCAAACCAGCGCGTGGGACGGCGGGTTTCCGAAACCAGGATAAAAATAGAAATTCCCAGCATCAACTCCGATTTGGGAAATGAACTGTTTTTTGTTAAGCTACCCAAATTTCTCAGGATAGAACCCAAGTAAGAGAACCGAACTTGTAAAATGTGAATTCTCTGTCATGAGCTGGTCAGTCCTAAGGTGAGAGGTTTCTCATGCGGCTGAACACAAGGGTAGGGCAAGTCACCAGAGAGACTTAGAAGCTAGCGGTGGTGCTCTGCCGTAAAGGAACAGGTGTGGCACTGTCACTCGTGTAAAGCTGAAAATACAGAGAGAGAGAGAGAGAGAGAGAGAAAGCACAGGTGCTCAGTGTAAGTGACGCTGAATCATAGTGTTGGCTCCTCCTGCTCACCAAGGTACAGAGAGGCACACACTCCACGAGATAAATTTCAACCCCTGAGCTAAACTGAGGCCTCAAGGTTTTAAGTTGCTGTTAATTTTTATTTATTTATTCTTTAAAAATATAAGGCCCAGATACTGCCAAATTAAGGTAAGGGACTTTTTTTTTTTTTTTTTTTTTGAGACAGTGTCTCACTATGTTGCCCTAGCTGGCCTGGAACTCCATACATAGACTAAGCTGTCCTTGAGCTCACAGAGATCTTCCTGCCTCTGCTGGGATTAAAGGCATGTAGCTAGCTGCCATGCCAGGCCCAAGGAACACTTTTGAAGCCTTTCATTGGGTTCACAGCCCTTCAGGCAGCACCGCAGTAGTCTTGGTTTTTTAGAATATGGCTAGAGCAGATTTTTACCTATGTTTTATAAGATGTATCTGTATTTATAAATGTGCTTCTTCAAAGAGTTAGAATTCCTAGCTATGCTTGGATTTTATTTTATTTATGTCTTGGATTTTATTTCAGGAAGTTTGTTTTAAAAAAGAAATTTCAAGAAAGTAGTCTTTGGCATATTTCCTGAGGGTTGTTGTGAAGTCATTTGTCAGCAGCGATACAATGCTGTAGAGACAACTGGTTTACAGAGTCAATCAGTCAATCACTAATTATGATTAATATGGTAACATTTTTTAGACCCTTTGATCCTCAGCTGTATGAAGATGAATGTGGAAATGAGAAAGTGCTTTATGAGGAAGACAAAACTAGGTTAAAAATAAAGGTATTATGCTCTTTCCTATTCCTTTTTTTCTGGTTCCTCCCATCTCCCTCACCTCAGCCTTCTGAGGAGCCATGGCCACAGGCATGCACTACCGTGCGGGGCTGAGTCCTTGCTTGCTTTAGATGTATTTGTGTGTGAGTGCATTGACTTCATGTGTGTATGTGCAAACCATGTTTGTGACTAGTCCCTGCAGAGGTTGGAAGAGGGCTGCGGATCCTCGGCAACTGCTGGGAACCAAACCTGGATCCTCCAGAAGAGCAACAAGTGCTTTTAACCATGAGGTGTTGCAGGATATTTGATCCTATTGTGAACCCTAAAATTTTGAACTGTAAAAACCCTGTTTCTTGTTTGGTGTGGTTGAGCCCTTATCACACACCTTTAATCCAAGAACTTTTTATTGTAAACAGGTTCACCCAGCCCTAGCATACATCTTTAATCTAAGACCTTTCTGTACACAGGATTTAATAAAGTTAACCCTAGGCTAAGAGGCAGAGCAAGAAGCCAGTTGAGAGGGATTAAAGGGAGGGACTTTGAGTTGAGGGCTATTTAAGACAGCACGGAGAAGTAGAAAGAAACCTTAGCTTAAGCTCTGGCTTTAGCTTCTGCTTCAGCTCCTCAGCTCCCTGGCTTTTTCTGGGCTTTGAGTTAGCAAGCCTTTGGCCTTGGGTTTTTTGGCCTTTTCCTCCTGGGCTGTCAGTTGAGCTAGTGAGCCTTTTGGGTTTTTTCCCTCTGGACCTGAGGTCAGCTGGGTGCTTTATCTGCCTCTCTGAGCTAGCAGGTTTTCACCCCAGCACCTGGTTCCGGAGTCTTCATTGGTAAAATAGAATGGTTGGGATTTTCATTTTTGTTTGAAACGAGTCATGTTGTTCTAAAGTTAAAGGGTATGGCCTAATAAATGTTTATTATTAGGCTATAATTTTAACGGCAGTATTATTTAACCCACTATCACAATAAGAGACAGACACCTGTTAAATTTTATAATTGCCTTATTTGCCGTGGACTGGGCAGATAATCTACCTACACTACCTCAATAACCTCACCATCCACCTATGCATTCCTTTGTGGTCTACCTTCCATCCACGATCTTATAAATACTTGCTTATATTTTTCATCAGGGCCTTTCCATGGCATTCTTGGAGTCCTTCCTCCCAGCCCACATGGTTCCTTCTCCATGCTAACCCATCATGGCATCCTTCTCCCTCTTCCCATCTGTCTCTTTGCTGTGATTCTCTTGAACCTTAGCCACAACTAGCCCACTCTCCCCTGCCCGGGTTTTAGGCCTTGAATCAACCGATCAGGTATAGTGTCTTAGGCAGGTTTACACAAGGATAGGTGTGTCCAGGCAGTCACCAGATCTTGAGGGTCAGTAACTAGCATCAAAATGCAAGCATCTGACCAACCCCCAACAGAGGCATTTCTCCAGCCTTTCAGGTTTCTCCTTTAGATGGTAAACACAAGGATGATGTTAGACCTGAGCGTAAGAATCTTTTTTGTTTGTTTGTTTGTTTATATCCCAGACAGGGTTTCTCTGTGTAGCCTTGGATGTCCTGGACTCACTTTGTAGACCAGGCTGGCCTCAAGCTCCCAGAGATCCACCTGCCTCTGCCTTCTGAGTTCTGGGATTAAAGCTGGGATTTTAAAGCCGCTAGCCCCGTCTCAGTTTTCAGTTTTAACTGATGAACGCAGGAACTGTTGACGCCATCAGCTTCCCTCGGGGTAAACAGTGCTGTGAGCCGTATAGGCCTGCCTTGGCACTTCCTCCCAGGCATATCCTGGCAACCTCCCAGCCTTCATGAGCCTTCAGAGCCTTCATGGAGACTTGCACAGCAGCAGACCTTGCCAATTGGGGGTTTCTCCTGAGAACACCCAGAATGACAAAACGCCTCCATTGTTCATGTTGCCTTCCCAGTCGGGTAGTAATTCTAAACACGGGCCATTTTTAGTGGTCTCTGTGACGTGGAGTTCTCTACCTCATGAGATAAATTTGGACTCATACAGAGCTAAGTATAGGTCTCAGATTTATTCTTAAAGACTATTATTGTTATTATTTATTATTATTATTATTATTACTAGTATGTCTGTGTTTCTGTACCGTGTGTGGGTACCTGCAGCGTCCAGAAGAGGGTGTCATTTTTCCTGAACTAGAGTTATAGATGGTTGTGAAACTGCCCAGGATGGGTGCTGGGGAACTGAACTTGGGTCCTCTGGAAAAGGAACAAGTGCTCTTTAAAAAAAAAATTTTTTTTAAATTTATTTATTTATATAGTGTTCTACCTGCATGTATGCCTGAACACCAGAAGAGGGCACCAGACCTCATTATAGATGGATATGAGCCACCGTGTGGTTGCTGGGAATTGAACTCAGGACCTCTGGTAAAGCAGCCAGTGCTCTTAACCTCTGAGCCTTCTTGGCAGACCACATCAAGTGCTCTCAACTGCTAAGCCATCGCTCTAGCTTCTAGTTATCTAGTCTTTAAAAAACCAAACTGTCACGTCTGGATCTTACCTCACTAGACTAAGAAACAGGTTTTTTTTTTCCTTGTAAAAAATTACATTTCTATGTGTGTGCAAGAGCGTGCCTGTGTATATGCACGTGGATCAAAAAACAATGTGTAGAAGCTTTCCTCCCTCAGTGTAGGTCCTGGGGATCGAACTCAGGGAGTCAGTCTTGGCAGCAAGTGCCTTTATCGGTGAGCCATGTCACTGCATACCCCCCACACCCCACCCCTGCTTTTGGGAAAGGGGGAAGGTCATTCTCCCCCGCCCACACATTACATCCTGACCACAGTTTCTCCTCCCTCTGCTCTTCCTACTTCCCTCCCTCCCCAGCCAAACCCACCCCTCCTTTGTTTCCCTTCAAATTAAAAAGAGCAGGCCTCTCAGGGAAGTCAGTAGAACACAACATAACAAGTTACAGGAAGACTGGGTACTAACCCTCGTATCAAGGCTGGACGAGGCAACCCAGTAGGAGGAAGAGGGTCCCAAATGCAAAAGAATCAGAGACACCCCCACGCCCACCATTAGGAGTCCCACAAGAACACCAAGCTACACAACCAGAACATATATGCAGAGGACCTAGGCCGGACCCACACGGGGTCTGTGGTTGCCGCTTTAGTCTCTGTGAGTCCCTGTGAGCTCTGTGGCCCGTGTTTCCTAGGCGACACTTTTAAAGTCTCCCCCTTCCCATTGGGCCCACAGTCCTTCAAGTGAGCCTGCAAGAAACTGTGTGTGCGTGTGTGTGTGTAACAGTGCTGGGAATAGAACTGGGGTCACATGCTAGGCAGGTGGTCTAGCACTGTGCTAGACCATCAGCGGAGGTGTCGATTTCAGCTCCTTACCTTGGTGGACTAAGCTTCTCTGCTTTCCTGTGGAGCGCTTAGCTGGGCTACAGGCTGCGTCCTGCCTAGCCTCCTCCCTCTGCTCAGACCTGGGCCTAGGGAAGAGTAGACAGAAGGCCTGGTTAGCCTAACCAGCGCGCCCAGACACCTGTAGTAAGTAAATGGGTGGTGGTGCTGCCGAGTCGGCCACTTTCTTACCACCCATCAGTTCCCGGCATTATTTGAGGAACAAAAACATTATTTGAATCATTTGAGGAACAAAAACATACAGCTACTTATGGTTGTCTGATACCTTTTCTCTTTCAAACCAGGTGGAAAATACTATCCGCTGGAGGGTATGCCAGGATGAAGAAGGTTATAAAATGAAAGAAAGCAACACTCGGGTAGTCAAGTGGTCAGATGGAAGGTGAGTGTTGGGACACTTGGGGAGGCCTGGATGAGTTCACATGTGCTGTGTAGGACTTAACTAAGGAAATCTGGGCTCCTGTCGTTACCTAGGAAACCTGAGAGAAGCAGGTAAGCCTGGGCTTACAGCCGGGCTCTGGGCGAGCTTAGATCTGGCTCCATTCATCAGATCCCCTTTTTTCTGTTTTGTTAGCTAAAAGGCTGACCTTTGAAGTGTCAGGATAATTTGAAATATCCCTTCTTGCCAGTGCTGGGGTTGAAAGCCAGTGTTGGCTGTTCAAAAGTCAAGTGTTTAGTGCCCTAGCCCCTAAACTGAAATATTTGAGAACTCATTTGCAAATTTAAAGATACAGATTGGAAGGTATTACAAGACAGTTCTACTGCAAGCTGAAAAGGAGATTTTACCACTTTTTACTCAGAAGCACATATTAGTTACTTTTCTTTTGCTCTAATATTGTGCCAAAGGCAACTTATAGGAGAAGTTATTTGGACTTACAGCTCCAAAGGGCTAGGATTCCATCACAGAAACTGTGAAT
Organism: Meriones unguiculatus; assembly: GCF_030254825.1. Taxonomy (NCBI): domain Eukaryota; kingdom Metazoa; phylum Chordata; class Mammalia; order Rodentia; family Muridae; genus Meriones; species Meriones unguiculatus. The sequence goes on along the minus strand of NC_083354.1, from coordinate 13,435,085 downwards.
GGGCAGCAGGCCTGGTGGTAGGAGCATCTGAGAGCTCACGTCTCCCAAGTCAAGCAGGAAGCAGAGCTAACTGGGATTGGAGCCCAGAACCCACTCCCGATGACATACTGTCTTTAGCAAGGCCGTACCTCCTAAACCTACTCAAACAGCAACAGCTGGGGTCAAATGCTCAAACATCTGAACAGGATCTCACCTGTTGTGGTATAGAGCATATCTTTGATCCTAGCTCTGGGGAGGCAAGGCAGGCTGATCTCTGTAAGTCAGTGGCCAATCTGGCTTCCACATTGAGCTCCAGGCCAATCAACGCTACAAAAAACAAACAAACACAAACAAACAAGCAACAGGGTTTCATAGCCCACGCAGGCCCAGAACTCACCTTGTAGCAGACCCTGAGCCTGTGACCATGAGCTTTATCTCCCAAGTGCTAGGACCACAGGCAAACATTTCCATGTCCGGCTTGGAAGCAGGCTATTGATAGCGTCCTTTTGGGTTTTTCCCTGAATTCTATATGAGGACAAGATCCTATGCTACTCACTGTGCATCCCATTACCCAGATTGTTACTCCTCTCCAGCATGTCCCTGCACATAGGCAATGAAGTGTTCGATGTCCACAAGGTCCCACTGCAGGACAATCACAACCAGCTGTTTGTACGGGAAGACACTGGTCTCCGAGGACAGGCCATCTTTAATTCCAGACTCACCTTTAGGTAACTTTGCTGTTGTCTTTTTTGTCTGTCTGTTTGTTTGTTTATTGAGACATGGTTTCCCTAGGCAGTCCTGGATGTCCTGGAACTCCCTCTGTCGACCAGGCTGGCCTTGAACTCACAGAGGTCCGCCCGCCTCTGCCTCCTGGGTGCTGGGATTAAAGAAGTGGGTCACCACTGCCTGGCCCTTTAGGTAGCTTTCCGTATGCACATGTCGAAGACCAAAGCAGAGCTGTGATGCAGAAAGCCTGGTCCTTCTGAGCAACAACCATTGTGCAGTGCAGCTCACCAACAGCCACGTCAGGTTCCAGACAGGTTTTTAGAGTGAACTACAAGCCTCTCAGGGCACCAGCTCGTGCTATGAAAAGTTAGGCAGCACTGGCTGGTGCCTGGCTTCTCGCTGCTCTGCACCTGGAAAGGCCTGCCACTGCGGCCTGCTGTTTGGTGGGTTCTTACCCTTACCAGCTGTGATGCTGATGTGTGCTTACAAATGGGTGTGACCAAACTGGCTGTAGCCTGGGCCCGCTCGGTGGCTGCAGTGGGTGGTGCCTCGGCCCCTTCTGAACACGGTCCCTTTAAGGACACACCTGTGACTAGGATCCAGCTTGCCTCACAGCACTTTCCATGCCGGTGGACACACACTTCCTTTGAAGACGCTGATGTGTGTATATATATTTTAAAGATTTATTATTTACGCAGCATTCTGCCTGCATGTTTGCCTGCGCACCAGAAGAGGGCACCAGATCTCACTACAGATGGCCACGAGCCGCCATGTGGTTGCTGGGAATTGAACTCAGGACCTCTGGAAGAACAGCCAGTGCTCTCAACCTCTGAGCCATCTCTCTAGCCTGCTGGCATACTTTAAAATCAGATTGTGGTCGTGGTTGTACAACTTTATAAATGAAAAAGAACCAATTACATACATAAGAGAAGGGACCGTTGGATGGATACTATCAGTAAACTTTTTTTAAAAGCCTGCAACCAGTGGAAGGTTATATAGCCTTAGAGGGGCTCAGTCTCACTGATTTGCAGTTTCCTTAGCTATAAAATGTATGGGTCGTGGGGCTGTTGTGTTAAATAGGTTCGTAAACCCAGCACAGTGAGGGAAGCGCAACCTGCCCTCTCACGGATGTCTTCTAGAAGTCTCCTGAAACGAGCGGTTCTGTCTTTGCTTTTGACTTGCTCCGAGCTGCACTGGGGTGGTATCTGACTGCTCGGCAGTTTCTTTCCTTAGGTCCTCTCTTCAGTCTTTGGGACCCGGTGAAGAGCTGTCTTCCTACACTCAGGAAGCACTGTCGGAGACAGTCCTGCCCTGTGACCCAGGCTGGCTTTGAACTCACTGTTCGTCTTCACCTCAAGCTTGCGGTAGTCCTGCCTTTGCCGGAGTGGTGGGTTACAGGCTGTTTTCCTGCGGAAACTCCGGTCCGGTTCTGAGCTGTTGAAGCCCCTCCTGCCGCTGTGGCTCGCTTTGGTTTTGAGACAGGATCACACACTTGGCCACTTACTTTTTTAAAGCGTCCTTCTGCTTTTAGCGAGTGGAGGGACCAACTTTTACTTCTCAAAATGTTCCTGCTTGTGCATGCTCCACCCTTGTGGAACTGAGATTTCTGCCCCCGTCTGTGATCATATTTGGGGGTATTCTTTGTAAAAGCCCTCGATCTGGCTGCCTGCCCGCCCTTCCCCCTGCACGCTGGGTCAGTCCACTCCACTTTTCCTGAGCACTGAGCAGACGGAGCGGGAACTGCGGTCCTGCCTGTTTCCTCGGCCTACTGGGAGGCCATTATTACCCATGAGTGCATTTGGTGTTCTCGACAAATGTTTCTGCTCATTTCCCGGCAGACCTCACTGTACAGACAGTGCCGCATATAAAAAGATGACCCTTTCGTTTGGGAACAGAAGTCCAAAGACACAGATTAGAATCTTGCCAATGGCTGGTCGTGACCCTGAGTGTTCACGTGCTGACTTGATCAAGGTACATTGCGTACGCTTTATGTTGGGGACTTTCGTACGTTTAGAGCTGTTTTCCCGCACTTAAAAGTTGTTACCCTCTGTGTGTGTGTGTGTGTGTGTGTGTGTGTGTGTGTTTAACGTGTGGAAGTGTGCATTCCATGACGTGTAGAGGTCAGAGGACAATTTTCAGGAGTTTGTTATTCCCTTCATCATGGGTCCCAGGGGTTGAATTCAGGTTGGTAGATTATAGCACAGCAAGCTTTGACCCGCTGAGACTTCTTGTTGCTCCAGTTCATTATCAGTGTCACTCTTTTATTTGCTGTATTTACTGGGGACCCAGCCCACTCTTCTGTCTCTAGTCTGCTATGAAATGACAGGTCATTCACTCTTGTCCGTGGGCTCCACAGAAAAACCTTCACACATAAAACTGTGTTAGAAAAGCGCACAGCCTCTGTCTTAGGGACAGAGCTCTGTTGCAGAATGCTTGGCCTCACTTGTCCAAGACCTTGGGTTTGATTCCTGACATCACGCAAATGAAGAGAAAAATCTAGAACCACGTGACTCGTTTGACGCTGGCTCGGCTCTTTTAACTCCTCAGTGTGGCATGCTGGGCAGTTCTAAGAAGTTGGCAGTCCCGGCAGCCTCCTGTGGAAGCTGGGGTATGTTATTTGCACTGAAGGCCACACTAGGAATGTCTGGGAAGCTTGGCAGCTTGACGGCCCCTCAGCAGGTCAGGGGTCTGTGACTTAGGGATGAGAACAGGCCGCCCCCACTGCCCCAAAGGGTCATTTCGGAAGGGCTTTCTCAGGCCGGCCACTTCCGAGCCATGGCTGATGTCAGCAGAGGATGTACACAGCTCCCGGGGGGCAGGCCTGTGCTAGTTCTGGTGCCAGCCGGCCCTCCTGGCATCCAGCCACCTGCATCCAGCCACCTGCATCCAGCCACCTGCTGTATGCAGTTACGGTAATGCGGGTAGGAGGCACAGGGCAGCAAACTGCTTTAAAAGTGGCTGAACGGGTACAAAGAAGCCAGTTCCCTTTTCCCTTTCCTGCCTTTCCCCTTTTCTGTTGGAGAGACTTTTACCGTGTTGCATGGACTAGTCTTAGTCTTGAACTCCTGGTTTAAGATATCCTCCTGCCTCAGACCTCACTACAGAGGCATGCTACTCCATCCTGCCAAACGTAGTCCTTTGTTGTAAGCTGAACGTTTTCCCTTCTCTCCCTCTCTCCCTAAATACAGAAAAGAGAATGCCTGCGAGCGTCTATTCGCCGGAGCGTCCGTCTGCCGAGGAAGAAGTGGGGTCCAGCTCCATGTTTCACCATCCGGGAGCCCGATGATGATGACAAAGAAGAAAAGTGGGGAGAGGAAGAAGAGAAGGCAGAAGATAAGGAAGGCCAAGCTTCCGGCCTGGTTACCACTAAAAACCATTGCCGGGGAGCAGCCCACAGTAAGCCAGTGCCAGCGTGGCACCTTCCTCTGGTGGGCAGAGTCTAGTTCCGCTTTAGTGAGATCCTCCTCTTGCTCATAGTAGTTACTCAAGACAGTGGAACACACACCTCCTTCCGTTCTGCTTGGGTCAGGGCCACTCACCCGCAGAGAAGGTTAACAAGACCTCTCCAGAAACCGTGAACTCTGTTCTACGAGTCCCACGTACTGTGGTGGTACAAGCTCGCCATCAGTACTATGGAGGCCGAGAGAGGAGGGTTTTGAGTTTGAGGCCAGCCTGGGCTACTAACTTACCAAGTTCCAGGCAAGCCAAGGGAGACCCTGTCTCAAAAACCAAACCAAACCAAACAAAAACCAAACTAAAATAAACAGACCCTCCACAACAATGGGATTACCAGGCTTCTGGGTACTTAATATCCCAGTCTGAGAATGTGTCAAGCCTTCATTCAGCTCATGTGAAAGTGATTTTTAGTTTTCTACTGAAACTTAAAAAAAAAAAAAAAGAAAGATACCCCCCCACCACCCTTAAACAGAAAGCCAATACCTTATTTATTTCTCAAGGAAAAGCACAGTGGGAATGAAAAAGTAAAATTCAGGAACAAGTCTTCATCCAATTTGAAGGCTGCTCTAGGAAAATCCAGCATGAGGAGCCTGGCGGAACGTGCCCCTCATTGGGGCAGGCCAGTGAGGACTGCAGGGGCCAGTGTACTGGGGACAGACCAGCCAAAGGTGGCAGCAAGACTGTTGTGTCCCTGCAACCTGGGTGAGAGGACAGGAATGTCTGTGGCAGTCAAGGAAGAGCTGGCTTTCACTCGGGGCAGGAAGTACCTGACTGACTGCAGGGGACAAATACTGAAGGTGTTACCGCATTCCTGACCGGTGGCGCCAGGTCTGGACAGAAAGCTCCACAGCCATTCTAATGGTCGTGGTCGTCTGTAGCGGGCTGGAAAATGGTAGGGAAGGCAGGCAAGGCTTACTCGGGGCAGTCATGGTAATAACAACTCAAGATGGCTGCAGCCAGGTGGGTCCCTCTGAAGGTCAGCCCCATTCTTAAAATCCTTTTGCTTTCAGAGAAACGAGCTGTGTCTTTCTCATACTGCAATCACGAGGGATCTGAAGACGATAAAGCCAGAGGATTACTCAAAGCAAAGAAACCCGTGATGGACAGAGGTAAGCTCCATTTATTCAGTGACCTTGTAGCCAAGAGCCAGCTCCCAGCTCAGGATGACAGCTACACAATTCACTGACACTCAGTGAAGTAAGGTAGTCGTGAGAGCCAGAGATCCTGATGCCTGGAAGGGGTGGGTCTTGGGAGGCTGCACAGACTGCTGAAAATCGAAGCTTTGCAAAATCACGGGCTGGGGTGAGGCATTTCAGCTGCAGAGAGTGTAAGGCGGGGACACAGGGCCCTGAGCCGTCAGAGCTCATCTAGAGAATGGCAGATGCTCAGCGTGGGTGAACAGAGGTGCCTGCTGTTTGGATTAGGGCAGTAACTGAGGGCTACGTCAGCCTGTGCTTTTTCCTACTGACTTTCCTTTAAGATCACACACAAGGACATTTTCTCTGATAATGTGAGGCTTGCTATGCTAGTGCTCCAGTGTCTTCCGAGCCCTTAACCTGCTCTAGGTTCCAGGGTTAGGGATAAGCATCGCAGCTGCATTAATGTTTAAATAGTGCTGACTTAATTAATATATATATATATATATATATATACATTTGTAAAAGTTTTAAATGATACATAAGCATACTTATAATCCAGTCTTTAAGATTTTTTTATGAACGTTTTCCTGGCATGTATGCATATACACCACCTGTGCCTGTAGAGGCCACAAGATGATGGAACCCCTCCCCCCACAACCTTCCAACTAGAGTTACAGATGGTTATGAACTGCCATGTGGGTGCTGGGAACTGAACCTGAGTTTTCTGCAAGAACCTTCTCTCCAGCTCTAACATCAGACTTTAAAACACCGAATTTTATGCAATTACTGGAACAAAATAATGTACTTCAAGTAACGTGACGGAGATTCCACACTGAATGAAGTGTCCCTCCTACCCTGACAGCCACCCAGCTACCCAGAGGTGCTGCTGGGTGAACTCAGGTCTCTGGGGCAAATTTCTCCTGTCAGTTTAGAACTACTTTGGACAAAGCTTCCAGAAATGCCTTATATTGAACCCATAACCCTTCCTTTGTATTTCTTCAGGATATAAGCCCTCCAGAAAGAGGCCAAGGGATGAAGAGGAAGACTGAAGCATTAAATGTGCACTGTTATCTGCATGTTCAACTCGTTAGCTTTCTGTTTGTGCTGGGATTAGGTCTGAGGCTTTGTGTGTGCTTGATTTGGGCTTTCTACTGCTCAGGCAGAGCCCCAGTCCCTTGGATGTATTAAAGACAGATTGTTTTGACCCACATGAGCCAATGAGATGGGCCATGTGGAAACTCCTAAATTCCAGATTCCAGTCTCCATTCATATATGTGTGTGTGTGTTTGTGTATGTATGCTATTTTTGTCTTGTTTTTGAGATGAGCTTTCACCATGTAGTCCCGGCTGGTTGGGAACTTGCTGTGTAGACCAGGCTGACCTGGAATGCAGTCTGTCTCTGCTTCCTGCAGGCTGGGATTAAATGTGTGCGGCCTCACACCTGACCCCTTCATACTTTTATAGCACTATTTTGTGGCTGTCTAGTAAGAACATTTCAGTTAGCATTAGCTCCAGACAGCATTCGGACTCATTCACACCCTGAGGTCCTTGGTTTCAGTTTCAGGCTCAGTCCCGGTGCTGACTGGGAGCTGCTGATACAGCCCTGAACCTCTGGGCCAACTAGCTGTACAAACTGTGCGAGAGAGCTTAACATCTGAAGGGTGAAACTGTTTGGCAATTTTGCATTACAGGTGGCGAGCCGCACAGAATTCACCCCCCCCCCCCCGCCCCGGCATTTTTAACTGGGAAGTTTCAGGGAGCACACGGAGGTGCTGTTCGGGCACAGCCTAGAGCGCTGTAGTCCCCTCCCAGGCATGAGAGCTGCCAACTTGAGCAGCTGAACCCCCACGACTCACTGTCCTCAGGAGGCTAAACACTTCCACCATGCTAAATTACAGCTCATGCCTAATTATAGCACTTGAAAGACTGAGGCAGGAGGACTGCCGTGAGTCCGAGGCCAGCCTAGGCTACAGTGGGACCCTGTCTCAAACAAGCTAAGAGATCATTTCATATGGTTTAATGACACCCATTCTTGTCTGCCCGTAAAACTAAACTGACATACACAGAAGACAAGTTTGCAGGAAGGCAAAGAGCATTGGGTATCAGTCACTGCCCCTCCCCCGCCTCCTCGCCAGAGTTAGTGAAACGTGTATGGACAGAGGACACAACTAAGCCCTGATGCAGAGTGGCTGACTAACCATTTTTTGTGGTTCAGCATGGCAGTGCAGGCTACAGACTGAGCGGCTCCAACACGCTAAACTCCTCACAGTCCTAGCATCAAGGCCCAGTCCTCGGGAGGGCTTGTGGACAGCTGGTCCTGAACAGCCTTAGGTTCTGTGGTGAGAATCCCCGTTTGGGGAGCCTATATACCCCTAACTGCCTTCCAAAGTTCCCTCTCCAGATCCCATCAGTACTGCGTATTGGGGCCTCAGCACAGGAATTTGGGGAGGATGAAGATACTGAGTTTGTAGCAGCAGGAGAAGGACTAAGTTTTTTCTCTTTTAAAAGGGTTTGCTTCTAAATCAGATTAGCATTACAAGGTAGGGTGTCACAGTAGCCTAGTCATACCCACGCGTTTGTTATACGTTGTTCTCATTCATGCCCTTCCCCCCAATAAGCTTGTTCCTGAAGGAGCGAATGTTAAAATTGTAAAACAGAAGAGATTTTTTTTCAAAGATGTCTGAATCTAGGATATTTGATGAACTTTAATAAAATTATTTGTTTCAGGATACAATGTTTTAAATGCCTATAGTCTAGTCTTCAAAAGAAACTTTATTTTTTTATAAACTGGGTGGATAATACTTATTTAAATGTCAGAAAATTCATTGTTTTTCTACTGACACAGCATTTACTGTTTTGATGGGTTAGTAAACTGGGAAAACTTTAACTTCAAAGGACAGAGAAATATACACTACCATAAAGGTTTATTCGGGCTTCAAAGAAAAATAAACCAAACGTAATTCACCCACAAGCCTGAAACAGAAATAAATCGAGTATGTGGATTCACAAGGGCTTTATGTGTATGCACGCCCTTTCTCCCTCTGCCTTCCAGGGGCCATGTTCAGATCCCACCGCTCCTGCCTGCTGGGGCCTCAGCCTGAGGCTCTGGGAGGACAGGCAGACTGCGTGTCTAGCAGGAAGGACAGAGCAGCTAAAAGTTTGTTCTTTAAAAGAAGGGATGGCTTTAGGTTAGCCCACAAGGCACTGGGTGACCTTGCCCTGGGACCCTCCCGCCTAAGCACACAAATCCAAAAACTCAAAACCACTAAATTAAAAAATGTACTCTCCTCAGCTGGGCAAAATGACGCTTGTTCGTAGCTCCTCAGGAGGTGGAGGCAGAGCTCACCGAGCCCCTGAGTTGGAGACCAGCCTGTGCAACAAAGTGAGAACCTGTCCTAAAAATTAAACAAAAACGAAGAGAAATCTCATTTTTTTTTAAAGTGGAGATGGAATAAACTTTTTTTTTTTTAAATAATTGTTTGGGTTTTTTTTAAGATTTCATTTATTTATTACATATACAATATTCTGTCTGCATGTACACCTGCACACCAGAAGAGGACACCAGATCTCACTATAGCTGGTTGTGAGCCACCAGGTGGTTGCTGGGAATTGAACTCAGGACCTTTGGAAGAATAGCCAGTGCTCTTAACCTCTGAGCCATCTCTCCAGCCCCTTTGGAATAAACTCTTAAAAGTTGCCACACGTACCAGCTGAGAACACCTTGAGGGAGCCCGCCACTCTGCTTCTTGTTCAGTGAGGACATTTGCGAACCCAATCCGCTGGCACCCAGGCCTTTAGAAACTTCAAATTACACCGAGAATTTACTAGCCACCAGAGAAGGAAGATGATGGCTCCGGAGGCGGGAGGGTCTAGACTCAGGTGCTGTTTCAGGCTGCCTCCGGGGCGGTGCCTGAGATGATGAATACACCTCCCCCAGTACAAGGCTGCATGTCCTCGTGTGATGAGAGGTGAAGGGCTAGATGTGAACCTCACCGTCAGGCCCTTTAAAAAGGCTGGAGACCTGGGGAGGAGGTGGGAGTGTCACCAGCAATACACGCAAGGGTTCTGTGGTGCCTGGCAGACACCAGACACACAACATGGACACAAGATGCACAGTTAACACACGGATGGTCCTGTTCTCTGCCACCTCAGATGACTGGAGATCTGTTTTTGCAGGCTACTGAGTAGGCTTTCCCCAACAAATTCAATCTGGAGAAACTAGGCTCCTGGCAGGTGGAGCAGCTCCGCCTCACACCAGGATCACCTGGACCTGCTGCAGAGGCCTGTGATTTTACTGGAAAGCTGTTGAATGATGCAAAGAGGAGTCAGGAGGAGGTGAAAGTGTGGTGAGGAAGGAGGATAAGACCCGGGGCTATAACGGGCCTAAGTTTACTTTGGTTCAGAGGAGTTGGGTTCTTTGAGGCGGAGACAGGGTTTGGATGATGTGTTGGTTTGAATAGGAATTGCCCCCACAATCTCACAGATTTCAGTACTTCTTGGCCACTGGGGAGTAGCACTATTAGTGGGTATAGCCTTGGTGGGGGAAGTGTGTCACTGGGGGTGGACTCTAAGGTTTCAGAGGCTCAAGCCAGGCCAAGCGTCACTCTCTTCCTGCTGCCTGCTGATCTGGATGTAAAACCCTCAGCTCTTTCTCCAGTACCATGTCTGCTTGCAGGCTGCCTTGCTTCCTGCCATGATAATGGGATAATGGAGAAAACCTCTGAACCTGTATGCAAGCTTCAGTTAAATGTTTTCCTTATAAGAGCTGCCTTGGTCATGGTGTCTTTTCACAGCAATAGAAACCCTGAGACAGGTGAATACTGCTGGAAGTAAATCCAAGTCCGAGTCTCATCATTTGGAAAGCACCAAAAATGACACTGAGTCTGCCGAGCAGATCCAGAAGGTGAACAAAACGCACGCCATCCGCTGCGTCACCCAGAGGGCAGGGGCCATCAGTGCTACAGATGGAGAGGCTCCAGAGTGCAGGCTGGACACCTTCACAGGAAGCCAGACTGTGGCATTGGCACTCGGGGATGGAGACCTTAAGGACACCCGAGCATTCTGTGAAGTGTGTGGAGTGGCTCAGCCTGCTCAACCAGCCCGTGTGCACGTACCTGTATTTTCTTAATAACCAAAGCTAAGACACCGGAAATGTTAGGAATTGTCTTTATTCAGTTGAGTGTATAGTCTAGCTGCTGGAATGAAAACAGGGAGAAAGAAAGCTCTTAGAAATCTTGTTCTTGGTGCCCTTATGAAAATTGGAATTGGGTTCCATGGGTTATGGGTTGTAAAAACAAAAATCCGGGTTTAAAAAGAGCAAGGCCAGTGAGCTGCTATGGAGAGTAAAGGTCTTGTTTTGATCTCCCGGAGTTGTGTAGGTGTACAAGGAGTAAATCAACTTCACAAAGCTGTCCCCTAACCTCCACATACGTGCCATGGCACATGCTCACCTAAGCACATATGTACACACACACACTAAGTTTTACTGAGAATTTGTTTTTAAATTTATCAGAGTATCTGGAAGATTTTTGTGGAATTATTTGCCCTGATTAAAACACTGACAATGTAGAAAAAGGAGTAGCATCTTTAAGGGGCAGGGGTTACCCTAAAGGGTAACTTGTAGCAGTTGACAAGACACGGCTAGGTATCTGATAGTGCCCCAGCCTGTTCTCACCTGGCCATGAAAGCGTGTGTGCCCGGCCCAGCCCTTTACGTTTAATGAAGGCTTTCGGAAATACTCGACAAGAGCAAAAGCAAAAATAACATGTAGCAGTGATTAAAGTGATTTGCTTAGATGTCTGTTCTTCCTAGCTAACCCCTAAGGTTGGCCCTTCTAAATGACAGACTGCGAGGTGAAGTTGAGAATTAATGAAATGTTATGTTTACTATAAAATCTGCATATCGCTCAGCTTTGGTTATTTGTCCGTGTATGTGCGTGTGCCTGCTTGTCTGTTTGTGCACCATGTGTGTGCAGGGGCCTACGGAGGAGGAAGAGGGCATCATATCTGGAACTGGAGTTAAAAGAGGCAGCAAGCTGCCTGGTGTGGGTGCTGAGAACTGAACTTGGGCCCTCTGCAAGAGCAACCAGTGTTCTTAATGAGGAGCCATCTCTCCTGCCCCTGTGCTTAATTTTTATAGGGAGGGACACATGGAACCAAATTATAGCTCAGGAAAGTCAACATGATAAAAAATCTTTCCCTGTGCATGACACTTTCTCAGTTTAATGGCAGCTGGTTTGTTTATACATGTTAAGAGTGAGAACCATCTGGAAACCACAGTGATCTGTGAGAGCTGATGGGGAGACAGGCTTTGGGGTGGTAGTGCTGTGCTCCAGCTAAATCAAGACTCATCTGCTGGGAGGTAACAGTGGTTCCTGACCATAAATACACCGTGAGACAGCTCTGGGAGCCATAAGGTTTTATGAAGCTTAATAAGTCTCACTTTAGCGGAAATATGGGTTAAACATGATGTACCATACAACTAATATTTCATTAAGACTTTTTCTTTTATAATTTTATTATATCACCTTCAAAGGAAAACATGTAAAGGAATTATCAGCTGGAAAACATTTTTTTTTTTCCTAAGATAAGATAATATTTCTCTGTTTTTCTGGCTATCCTAGACTCACTTTGCAGACCAGGCTGGCCTTGAAGTCATAGAGATCTGCCTGCCTCTGCCTCCCTGAGTGCTGGGATTAAAGGTGTCTGCCACTGTGCCTGATGGAAAGCAATTAAAAAAAGATTTATTTATTTATTATGTAGAGTGTCCTGCCTGCATGTGTGCCTGCAGGGCAAAAGAGGGCACCAGATCTCATTATAGATGGTTGTGAGTCACCATGTGGTTGCTAGGAATTGAACTCAGGCCCTCTGACCCATCTCTCCAGCCCATCAGAAAATGACTTTTGAAGTTCTATTTACATGTAAATTTTCAGGGGTGCACCCTTTGAATAAAGCACTAACTTCATTAGTGATGCCGTGCAACTTAATGATCATGGGCACTTTGAAATCACCAACAGTCTGCCAATATGTTTAGCACAAAATGTTTATTTGGTCTTTGAAATGACAGGCACCCTTAGAATTGTATTTTATTTACTCTTCAAACTTTTAGTAGGCTTTTAGCTATAATAAGTATATAGCACCAAAATCTATTTTCAAGGTCTTAATACCACCCACTAACAGTGAGGCTGATGTACACAACTGCACGCAGACATACTGGAAACTACAACTGGAGACAAATGGGGATACAGTTCTATAAAACGGGCAATTCAAGACTTTCTCAAAGAGCAATTTAAAAATGTAAAGAGTGTTCTCTTAGACAACCATTTACTGTGACATAAAACTCGAGGGTTTAGAAAATCTCTGGCTTAAAATTAAAACTGTTGTGAAATCCTAATTTATTACCATGTCATAAAAATCTCAGAGGAATTAAAAAATACTGAAAGTTATTAAAAGTTCAAGAGGTGCCAGACTTTTAAAGATCAAGGTAAACACTGTTCCCCATTACAATTCTTAGCACACAGCTGCTCAACTGGCCGAGTTCACACTTAGGGCGCTTCTAAAGAAGCGCATTCTTCAGGTACACAGTACACTACAGGCCAGACCTGGAATGGCATAAGCGAACGTCAGCTTGCTGACGTGTCACTGGAGCACCCTCCTCTGTGGCTGTGCATGTCTGCTGCTCCTGGAGGGGCTGCCCTGGGGCAGCGCGCCAGCGTGCAGCCTCACCGAACCCCACCGCCCTGTACACGGCTGAAGTCCCCCTCGACTGCCTGGGTGATAAAGATAACCTAGGGTAGAGGAATTGTTTTTACCATGTGGAGTTTAAAAGTACAAGATCTACTGAGATTGGATTTCTCAGGAACAGCAGTTTTTGTGATTGGCTGGAAAGCTGCAGCGGGATTAACTCTGCTCATGTGATGCTGCACTGCACCCACGGAATCATGGAGGCAGCTTCTTACCACATGGCACACGTTTGTTCTTCTCTCGACACAGGTTCTTGCATCTGCAGAACCAGTCCAGGCTAACCTGGAACTTCCTATGTAGTTCAGGCTGGCTTTGAACATCTGGCAGTATCCTTTCTCAGCTTCCCAAGTCCTAGGGCTATAGGATGAGCCACCATTGCTAGCTCATGCTTTAGTTTCTGACTGACAGTGCTCATCAGTTTGCTGGCCATTTTGTGAGCTTCTCAGGCTTGAACTCTGCCCTGTATCTAACAGCACCTTTCTGTTTTCTTCCTTTTATTCTTTTAACTGTGCAGTGGCCAAGAGCCTTTTATGGGGAGAAAATAATCTCTCCACTCTGGTGCTTTCAGCCATTAGCTTTTACAAACATTGAATGCCCACAGCACGGAGAAATGCTGTACTAACCTTACATATAGTCATACTTTAACAAGGTGTGCAGTGGGGCAGAGCTAAGGACTATTAAAAGCCAACCAACCAACCAACCAACCAATCCCAGGGCAGCTGAGGCTCATGACACAAGTGCAGACCCCTGCAATGCAGAGGCCCAGTCTGCCTCCTGGAGGTCGGCTTTGGCTTATGTAGATATATCGCATTCTGAGCCATCTTTAAAATTCTCACCTTTTATTTCCCTAACAAGGAAAAAAGCAAACTCTTGCCAAATTCATGGATTTTTAAAAAGGAAACTGCCATGCGCCTTACCCTTTCTGTACAAGAGGCAGCATTAGCACTGAGTCAGCAACATCCCTTTTGATTTAAAAAAGATTGGTCCTCAAGAGGTTCAGGTTATTCTTAACATGACTTCTGAAACTTCCTACAACTGTGTTTTTATCTAAAAATCATTATCAATCATTCAATTAAACTAAATTATACTGATTTCAGTAGAAATGCTACAAATACAAAATATTATCTTTTACTGATTTTACAAATCAAACATAGTATCTTAAGCTAGGAAAGTAATGCATATAGTTAAAAAAAGATTTCCAGTCTTTTCCCTTCTACCCAGGAAGTTTTTACGTCTGCGGCCACCAACACGAGCCTTTGGCGATTGGCAGTCTCCTGTGGGCCACACTCGGCGTGCTCACTGGTGGTCTCCTTCAATCCGCCTCTTGCGCACTGTGGGGAAGAAAGCCTGTTACTAATCCATATTTGTGTATAAAATGTTAACTTGCTTGTAACAAGTTTCTGAATGATACCAGTTAACACCTCATCAAAATGAGTTGAGTCCTTCTCATTAATAGGACCATTAATAGAAGGCTGGGTCATCCCCCCCGTTACTTAATAAAAATCAAGAGGCTTCTAAACAACTCTGTAGCTTATGATACTGGTGCTTACACACAGCTGGCTAGAAGCCACAGAGTATTCGGCGCTCAATTTTCAAGTCATTTGCTTATAGAAAAAAAAGTATGCCTAAGTTTAGAGAAACGATCAGTTAGTACAGTAACCTCTGCAATGGTACTGGTGAGCTATGGTTAAGAAGTTATATTAGGGGCTAGAGAGATGACTCAATTGTCTTCCAGAGGACCGAGGTTCGATTCCCAGCACCCATGTGGCAGTTTACAACTGTTTATCAACTCCAGTTCCAGAGGATTTGATGCCCACTTCTGGTCTCCAAAGGTAGTGAGCACACACATGGTACAAAGCAAGTCCTCAGTACAGAGAGCTCATCTTCAGCCACCTCTGAGGATGACAGGCTGGCTCTGAGGCACTAGTCAGCCATCTTCCTAGTGAGGAAAGCCAACATGGCTACCCCAGAGGATCTGCCCACAGTGATACTTTGTACTCAGATTCTCTGGCTCAATAGGACTGGCTATTAATTCCCCACTTCCCTTCTGGACCAAAGTCACAAGGCACTATACCTTTCTTTTGCCTAACTTGGCTGTCAGAGGAACTAGTCAAGAGGAAACCTGGCTCCTAATGCAGCCACAGTAATGGCTGCTCTCATGCTACTCTGACTACTGGTTGCTGGGACAAGACATTCACTGGTGTATAAGAACTGTCCAGTAACTGGCTTGGTGGAGTCAGCAAAGTAAGAGCAAAGGATCAAGTCTCCAGGAACTATACCTACCTACTTAGCTTCCCTGACCCTAATCTATAGTATAAGGAACAGGTTTCAAGTGTCTACTGAAAAATTAAGGGAGGAAAAAAAGCCAAGGAGACATGAAACAAATATAAATGCAAATATACACCAGAAAGGGAAACATCCAGGCAATTCCTAGGGCAGGGTTTGGCTGTTTTTGGCAAACCATTACAATGTTAAAACACACGCTACCAAAAGAATGTTAAAACATGTTACTGACAGGATCTACAGAACAGAGCACAGCAAACAAAAATCGGCAGAAAGCTGATTGTGCACTTAGCTAGCATACATAGCATAAATAGCTTGAGGCTCAAAGTTGGAAGTGCTTATTGTATGTGTCCCATACAACCTCTTTTCTGTTATAGCTGTGACACTTCTGAGCTGGAGAGATGGCGAGTAGGCAGAAGCATTTCAATGGATAGCTGAGAGTAAGAAAACAATGAGAAGGTATTATAAGAATGAGAACAAAGATCTGATATAGTCCCCATTTGTAAGCTGAAGAAAAGTTACTTGCCCAGGAGCCTGTCAGTTTCAAGTCTTGTCAGGCTGTTAGAAAGCACTGTCCCCAGACTCTTTGCCTTGATCTATAGGCAGAAACCACAGTGCACTGAAAAGGAATAAAGCTAGGAGCAGACCTGAAGCAGCTGTTATGTGCACAAGACAGAGGGCAAAAGGGCAGAGCGCCATTTTTGGTTATTCTTTGTCACCTGATGTCCTTGTTATCTACCTAGTCTATTTTAGCATGCTAGCTAAATCCAAACAGTCTGCAGTTGGAGACAGGAGGATCACCAGGAATTTGAGGCAAGCCTGAGCTATAATGGCAAGACCCGGCTCAAAAACAAAATTTATCTAGAGACAGACACTATAAATGAACTACAACTGACTTAAGAAATGAAGGCAATTTTAAAAGTATGACAAATGTTGTGATAAGTATAAAATATATATGGCACATGCGTTTAAGATACGTATTAATGTCAGATTCAGAAACTCAAATACCTTCTGCTGCTCGGAGAAATAAGCTAGGATTTCAATGTGTAGTTCACACATTCTGTAGTGCCCACAACAGAATTAGAACTCTTGCTAAGGGTCACCATGCCCAAGTTCCAGCGTGTTCTAAAGCTGACTGTCTGAAGGAGGGGAAGGCCAATAATCTGTGTTTCCAAATTTCTTTAGCTGTTTACAAAG
The DNA here is from genome assembly GCF_030254825.1 of Meriones unguiculatus. Taxonomy (NCBI): domain Eukaryota; kingdom Metazoa; phylum Chordata; class Mammalia; order Rodentia; family Muridae; genus Meriones; species Meriones unguiculatus. Next base: position 13,418,564 of record NC_083354.1, on the reverse strand, counting down.
TTTAGCTCAGACTTGAGAAACACTGCTCTGCACAGCAAAGTCAGAACACTTGAAGGGAAATAAAGGAAGTGAGCCAGCACTAAGACAATGTGGATGACTGAAAACCTCATCTAGAATCCAGAGTACAGCTAAGGACCATTTTCTCTTTTGAAAAGAGAGTGGCTACGATTTCCTATGGGCAGCTGTCACAGAGAGGGCCTTAAACACTACTGATCATGTAACCTGGATTAAACGAATGAAACTACAGCAATATAAATGCAAATATGGCTGAACCTAGAACAACTACACTGCTTGGAAAGGCCACCCTGCTGAGAGGACTTACTTTTACTTCTTGCCTATAATGAATCTTGTAAAGCATTTTAGTGGCAACTAGCATAACTTAAAAGGAGAGTCACTTTCTGGAAATACAGAGGAACAAAAATATGAGTTCCATATTTAACTCATCCAGGCTAGAGAGTTCATTTTGGAGAGCACAAGACTCGGTGGTAAAAGGACCACTAGAGAATGGGATCCCTGAGGAGGTGGGTGCGGCAGGAAGGCGTGCACCACAGGGAGGCAGGAACTTAAATTACACTTCATAATGCAAAACTGAATTTCTGCCTGGGGCTGCTTGAAAAAGAGGCCAAATGCTTTCTGGTGGTGCTGAGCTCTTCATTTCAGAGCACGAGGAATAACTGACAACCAAGAATAGAATATCTGTCATGGCAAGCTTCACTTAAAGCTATGGCATGCCTGTCACACAGGTTGGTTTGACACAGGGTGATCCCTACAACCTGGCTCAGCTCTGACTCACTGTGTAAAGGGCCAGCAGCATTAGAGACTAAGGATAGGTACTTTTCCTATGCAAAAATTTACTTTTAAAAACAGCTTAGTGTTGTAGCTCAGAAACCTCAACTCAGTACTGCATAGGTCTTACCTAAATCATTGTTTTTCGTTATAGCATTGGCTGCCCTGGTTCGGGGTCCCTGCTGTGTGAACTGATACCCAAATTTAAGGATATTCGTATTTTCCTCAAGCATCTTGGCCATTTCTAGTTCTACTGCGGTGCCCAACTGCTGTCTCTGGAAGAATCAGAAACAAAGAACAGTGTTAATAAACCAGATCAAAACATTTTTTAGGTAATTAAGATTTAAGCCTTTTAGTCTCATGTCGATTCTCCCAGTCTCTTTATGTTTTCCCAATTTCTACAAAATACATAAGAAACACATTTTTAGAAGCTCACTAGATACCAAAAGCTCATATAGAAATAAAAGTGTGGATATCCTGAGTGCCACTGCATACCCACAAGGATGGGCATGGTGAAGAAGACTGAAAGGCCTGAGGAAACAGCTCAGCTGGCAGTGCTGCCCAGCATCCACAGAGCTCTGTGGTCAACCCCACATACAGCGGGTGTGGTGCTGCACACCCGTGACCCCAGTACCGGGAGCTGAAAGTAGAAGTTTAAGGTCATCTTCTCATACCGAGGAGTTTGCGGTTAGCCTGGCTAACAATGTCTCAACCTTGGCCCCAATAAACCAACACACTAACCAAAGGGGAAGATGGCTAAGCAGCAGGCATGGTGGCCTGCAGCCGTAGTCCCAGGCACTGGGCAGGCTGAGGTGGGAACAAGCAAGAACAGTCTGGGCGGTACAATGTGAACTCGTTTTGTTTAAGTGGCTGCCAAGGATGTAGGAAAGCGGGCCCCTGGTAAGTGCTTGAAATCTTCAAATACAGAATTAGTATACTATCTAGCAATTCTACTTGTAGGTATAAGGCCCAAGAAATAAACATGTATGTTCATAAGAAATTTATATGTTAATATTCATGGGAGCATTATTCTTCTTAAAGTTGTTTTTTTTTTATATTTTTAAAAACTTCATGCATATGAATGTATAAGTGTTTTGTCTGTCTGTCTATGCACCATGTGTGTGTCTGGTGCCCATGAAGGTCAGAAGATGCATCAGATTCTCTGGGCCTGGAGTTAGAGATGATTGTGAGCCACCATGTGGGTGCTAGGAATTGAACCCAGGTCCTCTTCAAGAGCCACAAGGACACTTAACTGCTGAGTCATCTCTCCAGCTCCGCAGCATTATTTTAATGGCTCCATGTACAGATTGGTGTTTTGACATGTGCTGCAACATAGATAGACTGCCAGGACTTTATGCTGGGCTGAAGAAGTCAGTCACAAACATACTGAGTTCCATCTCAATTAAATATTTGAGATTATGGATTAGGAAGCATCTTGACTCAAATTTTAGATATAACCAAATCTTCTTTTCATAGTTTATACATTTATTTACTCTGAAGGATTTAGAGAATCACTTGCCAAATATGTTTTCAAATAACTGATTTTGTATGTGTGTGTGTGTGTGTGTGTGTGTGTGTGTGGCACCCAGAGACTGACACTGAATATTCTCCTCTATCATTCTCTACCTTAGTTTTTGAGGAAGAGTGTCTCACTGAACTGGAAGGTCACGGTTTTGGCTAGGCTGGCAGGCCAGTGAGCCTGTGAGATGTGCCTGTCTCTGCTTCTGCGGAATGGGGTCAAGATGTGTGTTGCTGCACCTGCTTCTCTGTGGGCACTAACAGTGGGATGCTACTCAGGTCCTGCTTCTCTGTGGGCACTAACAGTGGGGTGCTACTCAGGTCCTGCTTCTCTGTGGGCACTAACAGTGGGGTGCTACTCAGGTCCTGCTTCTCTGTGGGCACTAACAGTGGGTGCTACTCAGGTCCTGCTTCTCTGTGGGCACTAACAGTGGGTGCTACTCAGGTCCTGCTTCTCTGTGGGCACTAACAGTGGGTGCTACTCAGGTCCTGCTTCTCTGTGGGCACTAACAGTGGGTGCTACTCAGGTCCTGCTTCTCTGTGGGCACTAACAGTGGGTGCTACTCAGGTCCTGCTTCTCTGTGGGCACTAACAGTGGGTGCTACTCAGGTCCTGCTTCTCTGTGGGCACTAACAGTGGGGTGCTACTCAGGTCCTGCTTCTCTGTGGGCACTAACAGTGGGTGCTACTCAGGTCCTGCTTCTCTGTGGGCACTAACAGTGGGTGCTACTCAGGTCCTGCTTCTCTGTGGGCACTAACAGTGGGTGCTACTCAGGTCCTGCTTCTCTGTGGGCACTAACAGTGGGTGCTACTCAGGTCCTGCTTCTCTGTGGGCACTAACAGTGGGTGCTACTCAGGTCCTGCTTCTCTGTGGGCACTAACAGTGGGTGCTACTCAGGTCCTGCTTCTCTGTGGGCACTAACAGTGGGTGCTACTCAGGTCCTGCTTCTCTGTGGGCACTAACAGTGGGTGCTACTCAGGTCCTGCTTCTCTGTGGGCACTAACAGTGGGTGCTACTCAGGTCCTGCTTCTCTGTGGGCACTAACAGTGGGTGCTACTCAGGTCCTGCTTCTCTGTGGGCACTAACAGTGGGTGCTACTCAGGTCCTGCTTCTCTGTGGGCACTAACAGTGGGGTGCTACTCAGGTCCTGCTTCTCTGTGGGCACTAACAGTGGGTGCTACTCAGGTCCTGCTTCTCTGTGGGCACTAACAGTGGGTGCTACTCAGGTCCTGCTTCTCTGTGGGCACTAACAGTGGGTGCTACTCAGGTCCTGCTTCTCTGTGGGCACTAACAGTGGGTGCTACTCAGGTCCTGCTTCTCTGTGGGCACTAACAGTGGGTGCTACTCAGGTCCTGCTTCTCTGTGGGCACTAACAGTGGGTGCTACTCAGGTCCTGCTTCTCTGTGGGCACTAACAGTGGGTGCTACTCAGGTCCTGCTTCTCTGTGGGCACTAACAGTGGGTGCTACTCAGGTCCTGCTTCTCTGTGGGCACTAACAGTGGGTGCTACTCAGGTCCTGCTTCTCTGTGGGCACTAACAGTGGGTGCTACTCAGGTCCTGCTTCTCTGTGGGCACTAACAGTGGGTGCTACTCAGGTCCTGCTTCTCTGTGGGCACTAACAGTGGGTGCTACTCAGGTCCTGCTTCTCTGTGGGCACTAACAGTGGGTGCTACTCAGGTCCTGCTTCTCTGTGGGCACTAACAGTGGGTGCTACTCAGGTCCTGCTTCTCTGTGGGCACTAACAGTGGGGGCTACTCAGGTCCTGCTTCTCTGTGGGCACTAACAGTGGGTGCTACTCAGGTCCTGCTTCTCTGTGGGCACTGACAGTGGGGTGCTACTCAGGTCCTGCTTCTCTGTGGGCACTAACAGTGGGTGCTACTCAGGTCCTGCTTCTCTGTGGGCACTGACAGTGGGGTGCTACTCAGGTCCTGCTTCTCTGTGGGCACTGACAGTGGGTGCTACTCAGGTCCTGCTTCTCTGTGGGCACTGACAGTGGGTGCTACTCAGGTCCTGCTTCTCTGTGGGCACTGACAGTGGGTGCTACTCAGGTCCTGCTTCTCTGTGGGCACTAACAGTGGGTGCTACTCAGGTCCTGCTTCTCTGTGGGCACTAACAGTGGGTGCTACTCAGGTCCTGCTTCTCTGTGGGCACTAACAGTGGGGGCTCCTCAGGTCCTGCTTCTCTGTGGGCACTGACAGTGGGGGCTACTCAGGTCCTGCTTCTCTGTGGGCACTAACAGTGGGGGCTCCTCAGGTCCTGCTTCTCTGTGGGCACTGACAGTGGGGGCTACTCAGGTCCTGCTTCTCTGTGGGCACTAACAGTGGGGGCTCCTCAGGTCCTGCTTCTCTGTGGGCACTGACAGTGGGGGCTACTCAGGTCCTGCTTCTCTGTGGGCACTAACAGTGGGGTGCTACTCAGGTCCTGCTTCTCTGTGGGCACTAACAGTGGGTGCTACTCAGGTCCTGCTTCTCTGTGGGCACTAACAGTGGGTGCTACTCAGGTCCTGCTTCTCTGTGGGCACTAACAGTGGGTGCTACTCAGGTCCTGCTTCTCTGTGGGCACTAACAGTGGGGGCTCCTCAGGTCCTGCTTCTCTGTGGGCACTGACAGTGGGGGCTACTCAGGTCCTGCTTCTCTGTGGGCACTAACAGTGGGGGCTCCTCAGGTCCTGCTTCTCTGTGGGCACTGACAGTGGGGGCTACTCAGGTCCTGCTTCTCTGTGGGCACTAACAGTGGGGTGCTACTCAGGTCCTGCTTCTCTGTGGGCACTGACAGTGGGGTGCTACTCAGGTCCTGCTTCTCTGTGGGCACTGACAGTGGGGTGCTACTCAGGTCCTGCTTCTCTGTGGGCACTAACAGTGGGTGCTACTCAGGTCCTGCTTCTCTGTGGGCACTGACAGTGGGGTGCTACTCAGGTCCTGCTTCTCTGTGGGCACTGACAGTGGGTGCTACTCAGGTCCTGCTTCTCTGTGGGCACTAACAGTGGGTGCTACTCAGGTCCTGCTTCTCTGTGGGCACTAACAGTGGGGGCTACTCAGGTCCTGCTTCTCTGTGGGCACTAACAGTGGGTGCTACTCAGGTCCTGCTTCTCTGTGGGCACTGACAGTGGGGTGCTACTCAGGTCCTGCTTCTCTGTGGGCACTAACAGTGGGTGCTACTCAGGTCCTGCTTCTCTGTGGGCACTGACAGTGGGGTGCTACTCAGGTCCTGCTTCTCTGTGGGCACTGACAGTGGGTGCTACTCAGGTCCTGCTTCTCTGTGGGCACTGACAGTGGGTGCTACTCAGGTCCTGCTTCTCTGTGGGCACTAACAGTGGGTGCTACTCAGGTCCTGCTTCTCTGTGGGCACTAACAGTGGGTGCTACTCAGGTCCTGCTTCTCTGTGGGCACTAACAGTGGGTGCTACTCAGGTCCTGCTTCTCTGTGGGCACTAACAGTGGGGGCTCCTCAGGTCCTGCTTCTCTGTGGGCACTGACAGTGGGGGCTACTCAGGTCCTGCTTCTCTGTGGGCACTAACAGTGGGGGCTCCTCAGGTCCTGCTTCTCTGTGGGCACTGACAGTGGGGGCTACTCAGGTCCTGCTTCTCTGTGGGCACTAACAGTGGGGTGCTACTCAGGTCCTGCTTCTCTGTGGGCACTGACAGTGGGGTGCTACTCAGGTCCTGCTTCTCTGTGGGCACTGACAGTGGGGTGCTACTCAGGTCCTGCTTCTCTGTGGGCACTAACAGTGGGTGCTACTCAGGTCCTGCTTCTCTGTGGGCACTGACAGTGGGGTGCTACTCAGGTCCTGCTTCTCTGTGGGCACTGACAGTGGGTGCTACTCAGGTCCTGCTTCTCTGTGGGCACTGACAGTGGGTGCTACTCAGGTCCTGCTTCTCTGTGGGCACTAACAGTGGGGGCTACTCAGGTCCTGCTTCTCTGTGGGCACTAACAGTGGGTGCTACTCAGGTCCTGCTTCTCTGTGGGCACTGACAGTGGGGTGCTACTCAGGTCCTGCTTCTCTGTGGGCACTAACAGTGGGTGCTACTCAGGTCCTGCTTCTCTGTGGGCACTAACAGTGGGGGCTACTCAGGTCCTGCTTCTCTGTGGGCACTGACAGTGGGGTGCTACTCAGGTCCTGCTTCTCTGTGGGCACTAACAGTGGGTGCTACTCAGGTCCTGCTTCTCTGTGGGCACTAACAGTGGGGGCTACTCAGGTCCTGCTTCTCTGTGGGCACTAACAGTGGGTGCTACTCAGGTCCTGCTTCTCTGTGGGCACTAACAGTGGGTGCTACTCAGGTCCTGCTTCTCTGTGGGCACTAACAGTGGGGGCTACTCAGGTCCTGCTTCTCTGTGGGCACTGACAGTGGGGGCTACTCAGGTCCTGCTTCTCTGTGGGCACTAACAGTGGGGGCTACTCAGGTCCTGCTTCTCTGTGGGCACTGACAGTGGGGGCTACTCAGGTCCTGCTTCTCTGTGGGCACTGACAGTGGGGGCTACTCAGGTCCTGCTTCTCTGTGGGCACTGACAGTGGGGTGCTACTCAGGTCCTGCTTCTCTGTGGGCACTAACAGTGGGGGCTACTCAGGTCCTGCTTCTCTGTGGGCACTAACAGTGGGTGCTACTCAGGTCCTGCTTCTCTGTGGGCACTGACAGTGGGGTGCTACTCAGGTCCTGCTTCTCTGTGGGCACTAACAGTGGGGGCTACTCAGGTCCTGCTTCTCTGTGGGCACTAACAGTGGGTGCTACTCAGGTCCTGCTTCTCTGTGGGCACTAACAGTGGGGGCTACTCAGGTCCTGCTTCTCTGTGGGCACTAACAGTGGGTGCTACTCAGGTCCTGCTTCTCTGTGGGCACTGACAGTGGGGGCTACTCAGGTCCTGCTTCTCTGTGGGCACTGACAGTGGGGTGCTACTCAGGTCCTGCTTCTCTGTGGGCACTAACAGTGGGGGCTACTCAGGTCCTGCTTCTCTGTGGGCACTAACAGTGGGTGCTACTCAGGTCCTGCTTCTCTGTGGGCACTAACAGTGGGTGCTACTCAGGTCCTGCTTCTCTGTGGGCACTAACAGTGGGGGCTACTCAGGTCCTGCTTCTCTGTGGGCACTAACAGTGGGGGCTACTCAGGTCCTGCTTCTCTGTGGGCACTAACAGTGGGGGCTACTCAGGTCCTGCTTCTCTGTGGGCACTGACAGTGGGTGCTACTCAGGTCCTGCTTCTCTGTGGGCACTGACAGTGGGGGCTACTCAGGTCCTGCTTCTCTGTGGGCACTGACAGTGGGGGCTACTCAGGTCCTGCTTCTCTGTGGGCACTAACAGTGGGGGCTACTCAGGTCCTGCTTCTCTGTGGGCACTAACAGTGGGGGCTACTCAGGTCCTGCTTCTCTGTGGGCACTGACAGTGGGTGCTACTCAGGTCCTGCTTCTCTGTGGGCACTGACAGTGGGGGCTACTCAGGTCCTGCTTCTCTGTGGGCACTGACAGTGGGGGCTACTCAGGTCCTGCTTCTCTGTGGGCACTAACAGTGGGGGCTACTCAGGTCCTGCTTCTCTGTGGGCACTGACAGTGGGGGCTACTCAGGTCCTGCTTCTCTGTGGGCACTGACAGTGGGGTGCTACTCAGGTCCTGCTTCTCTGTGGGCACTGACAGTGGGGTGCTACTCAGGTCCTGCTTCTCTGTGGGCACTAACAGTGGGGTGCTACTCAGGTCCTGCTTCTCTGTGGGCACTAACAGTGGGGGCTACTCAGGTCCTGCTTCTCTGTGGGCACTAACAGTGGGGGCTACTCAGGTCCTGCTTCTCTGTGGGCACTAACAGTGGGGGCTACTCAGGTCCTGCTTCTCTGTGGGCACTGACAGTGGGGTGCTACTCAGGTCCTGCTTCTCTGTGGGCACTGACAGTGGGGTGCTACTCAGGTCCTGCTTCTCTGTGGGCACTGACAGTGGGGTGCTACTCAGGTCCTGCTTCTCTGTGGGCACTGACAGTGGGTGCTACTCAGGTCCTGCTTCTCTGTGGGCACTGACAGTGGGGTGCTACTCAGGTCCTGCTTCTCTGTGGGCACTAACAGTGGGGTGCTACTCAGGTCCTGCTTCTCTGTGGGCACTGACAGTGGGGTGCTACTCAGGTCCTGCTTCTCTGTGGGCACTGACAGTGGGGGGCTACTCAGGTCCTGCTTCTCTGTGGGCACTGACAGTGGGGGCTCCTCAGGTCCTGCTTCTCTGTGGGCACTAACAGTGGGTGCTACTCAGGTCCTGCTTCTCTGTGGGCACTAACAGTGGGTGCTACTCAGGTCCTGCTTCTCTGTGGGCACTGACAGTGGGGGGCTACTCAGGTCCTGCTTCTCTGTGGGCACTGACAGTGGGGTGCTACTCAGGTCCTGCTTCTCTGTGGGCACTAACAGTGGGGGCTACTCAGGTCCTGCTTCTCTGTGGGCACTAACAGTGGGTGCTACTCAGGTCCTGCTTCTCTGTGGGCACTGACAGTGGGGTGCTACTCAGGTCCTGCTTCTCTGTGGGCACTAACAGTGGGGGCTACTCAGGTCCTGCTTCTCTGTGGGCACTAACAGTGGGTGCTACTCAGGTCCTGCTTCTCTGTGGGCACTGACAGTGGGGGGCTACTCAGGTCCTGCTTCTCTGTGGGCACTGACAGTGGGGGCTCCTCAGGCCCATGGATGGTGCTGCAAGCTCTTCAGCAGTGCGCCATCTCCCCAGCCCGCAAAGCTATTTCTCAAATAAAAAATTAACAGTTGCTCCATATGGAAATATTTCCAGTATGTGTATTTTCCCCTTTTAAAAAAGTTTGTCCGTGGGACTGAAGAAATGGATCAGCAGCTAAGAACACTTGCTGTTTTTCTGGAAGACCCGGGTTTAGATTCTGGCACCCACCTCAGGTGGCTCCCAAACATATTTACTCCGGCTCCAGGGAATCCAACGCCTCTAGCCTCCTTATGCACACTCATGAATGCATATGTCCATAAAATACAAAAATGTAAAAAAAAAAAAAAAAGTGTGTCTAGGAATAGGTGGTTCCACATTAGTCAAAGTATTGGCACTACCCTTGTCAGCTGAGGCTGGGGTCCTCAAAGCAACCAGGGCGTTTTTCTCATTGTACTTGAAGCTTGCTGTCTTGGCTACTGAGCTCCTGGGATCTGCTTTTCCCTGACCCCATCCGTGTTCCATGCCTAAGTCGCTGTGTCCAGCATCTCTCACACAGGCATGGCACACTGAACTCAGGTCCTCTTGCAATCACAGCACGAACTCTGGCCCATCCAGGCATCTCCTCGGCCCTATTTCTCTTCTTTCATGCAATCAACTCTATCTTCTGTGTATTTGAGACTGTAGCACACTATAGATACAAAAGGTTTACCTACTGTGTGGCTCTCTCAAAGAACTGGAGAAAAAAGTGGATTAAGTCACATGTAAAAGTCTTTCCGGTTCAAATCATCCACCTATCTAAGTTCTTTAATTGACTTAGAGAGACTGGCTGCATAGTCAACCAATACACATTAATATTCTGGATCCCCTAAATGGCTCACCACCCCTTTTCCACTCCTATCTTTCCAGGACTGCAGCCCTCCCAGCAGTGGGGGCTGCAGTTTCCTCCAAACTACTTTTGTATAACACAGACCTGATTGTCAATCTTGAGCTCTGTCAGGGTCTCATTATCTCTCAAAGCATCAATTAGTGCTAAAACTCCATTGCCTGTGATGAAGTTGGACTCCATATTTAAACTCTTCAAAGTTTTGTTTACTCTCAGCATATCTGCAAAAGCCTAGAAATTAAGAGAGAATATTTGGAGATTAAAATCTGATAGTACCTACTGTTTGTTTCACATCCCATCAGCAAATGAATTTAACTTTTTTAAGTTTCTCTTTATATTGTTTCAGCTTGATACATTACTGCTTAGGTCGCTCATGTATTTTCTTATGCCATGTGCATTACATATAATCCTTAGATGATTTGGTCACATGTAATTTCCTGGTGCTGACATTTCTAACTCCTGTACATATTTCATGTTCATTCATTCTCCACTTTGATTTTTTCTCTTGTCTCTCACACTTTCTCTCTGTTCCTGTAAGGAAGTAATTTTATTAGTATCTCTTTTGGCTTTAGGGTGGGTAAGACAGAGGTGGCTCATTGAGGAGGCAACTGCAATAATCCAGGAAAGAGACGTCTGCTTGGGTCAGGGCTGGAGTAATAAAAATGTGAGAAATGGTTGGATGTGGAAAATATTTTTCTCCCTTTTCACCTTCAAGACACAGTTTCTCTGGGTAGCTGTGGCTGTCCTGAAACTAGGAGGTTTGCCTGCCTCTGCCTCCCAAGTGCTGGGATTAAAGGCATGCACTGCCATGCGACTTTTTTTTTTCAGATAGGGTCTCATGCATTCCATGCTCGTCTTATGTGTCCCAGGCTGGCCTCAAACTCTTTATGGATCCGAGGATGGCCTTGAACTTCTGACTTCTGGCTGTGCTTCCTGAATTTATTATAGATATGTGCTGGGATTACAGGGATGTGCTACCATTCGTTTTGTGTGGTGCTGGAGCTAGACCCAGGACTCTGTGAATAAGAAGTAAGCACTCTACTAACCGCGGGCCATCTCCAGGGCTCCCATCCCCTTCTGAGACAGGTTTTGCAATGTAGACCTAGCTGGCCTGGAACTGACATAGATCAGGCTGCTTCTACCTCCAGACTGCTGGAATTAAAGATGCACATCACTTCATCAGGCAATTAAAAATATGACTGTGTCTATGTGTGCCTATGGTGTGTGTGGGTACATATGCACTCTGTGTGCATGTGGAGGCCTGGGTGCTCTGTGGAGTCCGCTCTCTCTTCCTGCCTTTACTTGAGTTCTGAGGACTGAACTGACATAGTCAGGCCTGTTTAGCAAATGCTTTTACTTGCTACATCTTACCAGCACTATGTTTCTGTCTCTGTCTCTCTCTCTCTTTTTATGTAAGAGCTTTACCATGTGGCCCAGAATGGCCTAAAGCTTGCCATATAAACCAGGCCGATTTCAAACTTACGCACTCCTCCTGTCTCTGCCTCTTGAAATGCTAGTATTTCCTGTGTGAGCCAGCAAGACTATCCTAGATTCTAAAAATATTTTGAAGGCAGGACTGAGTATATGCCTTAAAGCTGTAAGGAAGGGAAGTTAAGAGTTATTATTTTATCCCTGTCTACCAAGGAAAGTAGACTGACGCTGCTGCCATTTAGTGATAAAGTGTGAGGAAAGGAGGCATGGGGCAGGTCAGTTCAGTCTGAGTCTCTGATGTGAGAAGTCTTCTTAGTAGGTAGCTGGGTGTGACTGCAGAGTTAAGGACAGAGGTAGGAAGGGGACGAAGCATTGCAGTCACCACACGCGTAAACACCCTACAGCACTAAAATGAGCTTGCCCAGGCAGAGTGAGGGTGAAAAGAAGGCCGCTCTGAACCACTCCAACGTGCAGAGTTTGGGCAGATGAGGGAGACGCTGTGTGGGAACCTGGGAACTAGTGACGATGGAGGAGTGATTGCTGCAAAGCCAAATGAAGGGAAAGGCTCTTAGGACAATCGATGTGATTTCCCCGCGGAGTGCAAGGCTGGTCCAATGCACACAGGGCAGTGTCGGCTTTAAAAGGACGAACGCCCCATACTCATCTCCAGAGAAAGCATTTGATAAAAATCCCAAACCACAGACCCATAAGTGGAATTCTGTGCACATGTTAAGGATGTAGCAGACCTTTGTATGCTGACACAAAAAGATCTCTAATATATGCAGTGTGGTGAAAAATCACAATCAATTTAATTCCTTCCTTCTTTCTTTTACATTTTTTTTTTTCGTGGTCCTGGAGGTTGAAGACAGGTCCTCACAGGCAAAAGGCCAGCACTTTACCATTCAATCATACTTCTAGGCCCCATTTATGTTTAAAAACTGAGGAGGCCAAGGCCAAGGCAGTAAGATCATGAATTTGATGCTAGCCTAGGCTACACAGTGAGTTGCTATCTTAGGATCCTACTTCTTTCCTACCTTGAAAGAGAAAAGAAAAACTAATAAGCAATAAATATAAATAAATTTTTAAAAAAGGGTACATAATATATGTCCAAATAGTGAGCTAAAATGCTACATGAAAAAGATAATAAAGCATATATACATACATACAGCTATACACATAAATCATATATATATATATATATATATATATATATATATATATATATATATATTACGGTTTAGGGCCAATGGGATGGCTCTAGCAAAGGCACTGGCTGTGAAGACTGACAACCCAAATTCCATCCTTGGGACCTACATGGTAGAAGGAGGGAACTGACCCCTGCAAGTTGTTCTCTGACCTCCACACACGTCCACACACAGACACACCAAATAAAGAAATGAATAAATAAATAGATAAACATAAACAAGTCACAGTTTGGGGGGGGGGCAGTCGTATAGGCCTATAATCTCAGCACTTGGGAAGCAGAGGCAGGAGAACTGAAGAGTTCAAGACCATCTTCCACTACACGGTGAATTCAAGGCCATCCTGGCTATAAGAGATCCGGTCTCACAAAACAAACTGGCTTAACCTCATTATAACATGCGGGTCTGTAGACAGTTAGGAATTACTGACAGTATCAATCACAGCATACTTACAACAGCAACGGGGTCATTGCTCCTGGTGGCTGCAAGACTGAAATGTTTCACGTGTGTGTTAGTTTCCAAAGTCTTCGCAAAATCTTTTAGAGTTGGAATTGGGATATTCTTGAGAGACAAAAATGTGAAACACCATCAACATTTCAGTTTTCAGGAAGTTCAATCCAGCAATCAAATACATTTCTACTTACTGTTTGCTTTAAAATGTACTCAGGAAATGCACAAACAGACTAGTCTACACAGTGTTCTAAAATAGCTGGGTCTATATAGAGACTCTGCCTCAAAACAAACAACAAACCATCAGTAATAATAATTTGAAAAAACAAACAAACAAAAAACCAAAAACCAGTGAGATCCCAGAAGGCAATTTCCATGCACTTGGTCAAGAGAAACAAAAGCCTATGTTCTTCAGAGAGCTCACATGTACACGTGTTCAGCCATTTTACACATAGCCGTTCTAAACTGGAAGGAGCCCAGGTCAACTGACTCACGGATGAACAAACCGCAGCAAAACCTACAAGGGAATAACTCCTCCGTCAAAGAGCTACCAAACAAAACCTACACAATGTGGGCGAGTCTCAAGTGCATTATGCCAAAGGCTAGACTCAAAAAGCTGCAACCTTGATTCCATTTACAGCGCTGGAGAAGGCAAAATGAGTAGTGGTCAGGGGTGAGAGTGGACAGAATAACAAAGGGGCCCAAAGAGCTTCTACCATCACAGGTGGGCCTTACATCAGTCAGTTTGCTTTTTATTTTACAACTTGACAGTGGTATTTTACAGCTTGTACAGCTCAGGATCGTACACTATAAGAATCTTATTTAACTGTATTAATAATACCTTCAGAAACCTGATTAAAACAAAACCCTAAAGGCTAAAGTTCTTAGAAGTGGGCGGTATTTTGCTCTGTGGTGGTGCTCGCCTTTAATCTCAGCACTTGAGAGCCAGAAGACAGATCTCAGAGTCCAGGCCAGCCTGGTCTACAGAATGAGTTCCGGGACAGCTGGGACAGAGAAACCCTGTCTTAAAAAAACCAACAAACAAAAAGTAGGCAGTATTTTAAAAATCTGCATAATTTACTGACAATGTGTAGGACTTACATTTTTTCTGTACAGCTAGATTTCTAAACTTTGAGGGAATCTATGTTCACATACCACCTTAAAGCAGAAGGGGTAAAGACTGCCTAGCAGAACTGCCACGTTACTGCCCTGGGTTCCACTGACTCAAAGCAAACATGTGTCCATGTTGATCCTTGTGCATGTTGCATGCTTGACATACTTACTTTTATATTATTCAAATTAACTTCAACAAGACGGGCATCATTTTCCTTAATTCTCTTTAAAGTCTCTTCAACGTTGGTTGGATTCGGTGGCTCATCAAACACTGGGAGAATCTTTTCACCTTTTACCACATCTGTGGGAACAAATGGGAAGAGCCAGGGTTGACTTGAGATGGTGAAACTGAGAGAAGACACACATTAACTTGGTCCTCCACCCCCACTCTTCAGGCCACACATCTGAAAATCCTTTCTCCATAATTGAGAGAATATCTTTTTACGGTAGTTACTTATGTTACTGAACCCTGAAAACAAGGGAAGAGTAGGCTTGCTCCCATTTAAATTTAATAAGGCAGTTTTCTTCCAGCTAGTGGACCATGGGAGATGGGGTAGCACTTCACTGAATGGAAACCTGAGTGAGCTCTCAGTTTTATAAAACCACAGAATAGTGTATTGAAAGGTCCAGTATCTAAGCCAGGTGGCGGTGGTGGTGGTGCACACCTTTAATCCCAGCACTCAGGGGGCAGAGGCAGATCTCTGAGTTCGAGGCCAGCCTGATTTACAGAGTTAAGCAGGCCAGGGCACTGCAGAGAAGCCCTGTCTCAAAAAACCAAAACCAAAACCAAAAAAAGTTCTTAATTTGTGAGACTTCTATATATGTATATGGGCAAACATATGAAAAAAGGTTTGACTGGAAGCTATAAGTGGATGGACCAGGCCAATGCCTGAAGCAGCTTATCTTTTCTTTTTCTCCCTTACTCTCTCTCATTTTGAAGCAATCTTGCTACATAGCCAAGGCTGTCTGGAAATTGCAATCCTCTTGCTTTAAGACCCTCTAGCGCTGAGATTAGAGATGTGTACCACCACAGCACACACAGTTCCTCAACAATTAGTTAACATTCTCCAAAAATGAGGGACTACACTTGATAAGCTATGTGATTGAAGCATTTGCCAACTCCCCATAATATTCACCAACACCCCTCATTTGAATCTGTCCTAGCCATTAGATCTAATAGTTCATAGAGACACTGGAGACAGAAGAACATAAAATAGCATCGTGGGGTTTCAATAAACCAAATCCAGCAGGTAGATAACCTACTGGGTATCTAACCTACTGGGTAAATAACCTACTGGTGAAATAAATGACATGGCTGAAGTAAGAAACCGTTAAGAATAAGGATGTGGCTGGTGAGATGTCTCAGCAGGTAAAGGTGTTTTCTGCCAAGCCTATCCCTGCGTTCAATCCCCGGGAGAAAACTGACTCCCACAAGCTGTCCTTAGATCTACACATGTGCAACATAGCAAAAGTATTTTTTAAATAAAGAAAAAAGAGATTAAAAACAAACAAACAAATCCAAGTGTAACCCTTACTTGGATTCTGATTTGAAGCAAGGATGAGATACTTTTGAAAGTAAAAGAAGTTTGGACACAGATGAAATTTCAGATGATATGAAGCAAATGTTAATTTTCATATTTAATAATGGCACTGGGTTATATTTTTAAAGTCCTAAATTTGTGAGAGACATATATACATTATGTGAGTATATATATATGTATGTGTCTATGCTTAGCATAAAGTAACTGTTTGCATACAGGCAGCTTACTTCTGGGTTGCCTAGTATCCTATGATGCCATCATGTGTCGAAGGTCTGTGGCAGACACACCTCGCAGTCGTGGTGCAGCTGCACATGGATGCCGCCTCTTACTTTTCTCTCTTGCTTTCTCCCCTCTCTCATTTCTGTCTCTGTCTCTCCCTCTGTATGTGTGTGTCTCTCTGCCTTCATGATCCACTTAGGCCTTAACTCTCTTCTGTTTCCCTTTCCCTGAATAAACTATCTCATGTAAGATCTGTTGTTCCTCCTGTTAGGGGAGCAGCCTTGCCAGGCCACAGAGGAAGACAGTGCAGCCAGTCCTGACGAGACCCGATAGGCTAGGGTCAGATGGAAGGGCAGGAGGACCTCCCCTATCAGAGGACTTGGATAGGGGGATGGCAGAAGATGAGGGAGGAAGGGCGGGATTGGGCGGGAGTGAGGGAGGGTTTACAGCTCTGATGCAAAGTGAATGAACTGTAATTAATATAAAAAAAGAAAAATTTAATAAAAAAATCTGTTGTGTGCATGTAGCATTTTTACATAAATACTAACAGTAACAAAACCAAGATGGTTTGACTTTTAAAAATTTCTGGGGGCAGGGAAGGGCAGGGAGAAAGGCTGATGAGATGCCCAGCAGGTGAAGGTGTTTGCTGCCAGTCTGATGATCCTCGATCCCTGAGACCCATATGAGAGAACAGACTCAGAAAGGTTGTCCACTGACCTCCAAATGGAAGGAAAGAAGGAAGTTAGTTTAGAAAACACGTAAAAGCGCTGGGAGGGAAGCGGAAGAAAGGTCAGAAATGTTAATAGCTGAAGGCAGTAATGGCTACATGATGTCTCCTTTCTCACAAATGAACATTTCTGAAAATAAAAAGCTGAAAACACGGGAAACAGCCAAACTACAGCACATTATAAAAGCGACAGCTACACACATTTGAATGAAGTCAGTCAGCATGTAGTGGTTAAAACCCTCACTACCTACTTATGTGACAGCAAGGCTCGTCACCACTCTAAAACCCCAGTTCCCTCGGAGGAACACTGAAGAGAGTAATACCTCTTTCATAGGGTTGTTATAGTAAGGGAGAATAATCCACCTTTGAGAGCTTGCACAGAGGAGGTCCATAGTAAGAATTTAAAAAGAAAAAAACAACCCTAGGAATTGAAAAAGCTAACTTGTAGGCTGGAGTGATAGCTCTGCAGGTAAGAGCACTGGCTGCTCTCCCAGAGGACTTGGGTTCAATTCCCGGTATCCAAATGGTGGCTCACAACCATCTCCAATCCTAGGGAATCTAACACCCTCTTCTGGTTACCATGGATGCACTGACATACATATAGACAAAATAGCGATAAAAAACAAAAAACCATAAAGATGTAAAGGATATTAAAAATCTTAAAAAATTAAGTTGCAATAAATGCATAAAATTTACTAAAAATACAATTTATGCATAAGCTATATACATTTGTGTATCAACTTTAAACAGGGCAGAATTGTAAAACAGGATATTACCAACTTGTTAACAGCTGAGGGGGGTGGAAGGCTACATAATACTGTGACATTTACTTCCTTTTTAAAAAAATTATGTGTACATAATTTTTTTATGTACCTACTTGAATAAATGTATATCGCATGCATGCAGGAGCCCTTTGGGGGCCAGAAAAAAAAACACCAGATCCCGTAACACTGGAGCTACAGGTGGTTGTAAACTCTTAACTGCAGCTCTGAGACATTTACTTTGTAGTATATATATTTATGACATATTTAAATATGCTATAATAGCATATATTTACCTTGAGAACTTAAAACATCCTATATTTTAAAAAAGAGGAACTTTGTCAGAATTCCCAGATTTTTTAAAAACTAACAACACAAAAAATATAATATCAATAAATATTGAGTATGGCTGGGCTGGGGCTGTTCAGGGGCAGAGGGTTCATGCTGAAGGTCTGTCATTGGATCCTCACTCTGCAAAAGCAACTCAAAAAAAAAAAAAAAAAAAAAAAACAAAGATAAATTAAAAACCCCAAGCTTGTTTGGTTTTTATACTGTTGCCAGTATTCATGTGGCAAAAGCAGTTCCCATTATATTTGATAATACATAAGACTAAAATACTGCCAGGTGTGATGGCACAAGCCAGCACCCAGGAGGCAGAGACAGGCAGGTTTGAATTCGAGACCAAGTAAGGATACACAGTGAGACCCTGTTTAAAAAAAAAAGTATTCTATTTTTTAAAAATTCCCTGGAGCTGGAGTTACACATGATTAAAAGCTGCACAAGGTAGAAACTGAACTTCCGACCTCCAGGAAGTTTTGTTCGTCCGTTCATTCCTTCCCTCTCTCTCCTTCCTTCCTTTTTTGATTTTTTAATTTTCTCTCTCTTCTTCCTTTCTTTCTTCCTTCCTTTTCTGATGTTTTGAGGCAGGGTCTCTCTGTATAGCCTTGGCTGTCCTGGACTCCCTTTTTTAGACTAGGCTGGCCTTGAACTCACAGTGACCCACCTACCTCTGGCTCCCTGAGTGCTGGGATTAAAGGCATGTGCCACCGTGCCCAGCCTCAGGAAGCTTTCTTAGTGATGGTATTATAGGTATGAATCACAGCACCTGACTAAATTTTATACTTTTAATGGCTTGCTGTGACAGTAATATCAAAATTGAATTTTAACACATGGATATATAATATTTGGTGTAAGAAGTGACAAAGTTAATACACGGAGGAAGCAAAAAATATTCGATCAAAGATTAGAATTCCCGGGCTTTTAGTTACTCACTTGAGAAATGCTCTTGGTCCACACCATTACTACTTCCCATCACACTGCAGAGCTGGGTGTTTGTTATCAGGTTGTGCATCCCGAGAATAGCTGCAGAGACAGAACAAAGTCAGCTCTCTACTTTTACCTGCTCTACAGCTTTTCATTTGACTGTTTTTAGATGGAGCCCTGCTGTGTTTCAGGCAGGCCTTTAGCTCCCGGGCTCAAGCAGTCCTCGCACGTTAAGCCTTCCACGTAGCTGTGGCTACAGGTTCGTGCCCAGGATCCAGATTACAAACAAAAAGTTATTAATAATTTTAACATCCTCCAGACATTTTCCTACTAAACAGAAAATGGACTTTATACCCCCAAACGGGAGGCTCGGGTGGAGGTAGGGATTAGGCATTACTGGCGATCTCTCATTTATTTTCATCAATCCCCTTGTTATTTCCCGGCGTCTTTTAAGTTAGAAAACAGTGTGAGCCAGGCTGACCCCATCTGGCAGCTCCATCTGGTGGCTACGAAAGGAAACTGTTTAGGTCTGCAGGAACCTAACACTCTACAAAGACAGAGCCCAAGGCTGGCCCTGAGTGTGAAGTTCTTCCATTTAAAAGAAACAGCATCCTCAGAAACATTCTAATCTTTTGATGTCTTCTCTGATGAAGGCTCCATCTAAAAACCCACCAGCACTCTGTCCCTCAAGGAATACACAGCCTTCTGTGGGTGTGACACCACACCTCACTCTGCCCCTTCCCAAGGTCCTTCCCAAAATAAAAGTCTTAGGTGATACCTGCAAGATCACACAGTTCTGTGTCAGATGCACTCGTCAAAGCTTCTTCTAATTCTGGATCAAGGGATATAGTTTCTTCTGTAAAAGTCTGCACTGGCTTCTGTTTGGGGATAAAAATTTTCCCTGAAAAACAAAAACATTTGTTATTTATTATTACGGCTACTAATTCACTACCATCTTTGGCCTTCTGACAAACATTAGGTAAGGCAAGTACAACTGAAAGGCACAAGTAGGTCAAAATCAACACACATACACACCCACCCACCCCAAAACTCTAGAAAATCTATCAACTTCAAAATTAAACTCTAAAAATTAAAACTTCAAAATTAGAGCTCTCTAGAAAAATCTACAAAACTTCAAAATTAAAATGAGCCAGGCGCGGTGGTGGATCTTGAGGGCTATGACCTAATCCCTGGTGGATCCATAACAAGATGGCCTGGGACCGTGGGAAGGGCGTGAGGAGACTAGCTACAAGCAAGTTACTGGAGAGGTCTGGGGAGATACACCTTGCTTCTAGCCCCTTCCCGGCTGCATGTGGCAAGCATCTTTGCCCTACAACAAGCTCTCATCACGGCGTTCTGCTTCCCGTTAGGCCCCCAAATAAAGGAGCTGGTTGACCTTGTACTGACACTTCCAGAGCTGTGGGCAAATATAAACATTTTAAGGACTGGGTCTCACTGGATAGCCCTGGCTGATCCTGAACTCACAGAGCTCCTCTTATGTCTGCCTCTGTTTCCCAAGCGCAGGAACTAAAGGTGTGCATTACCACAGCCAGCCCTAAAATTTTCCTTCAAAACAAACAAAGTTGTTTTGCTCATATCTTTTGTTTTGATTTGGTCACTGGGTGAACCCAGATGTATTTGCAGTGTTAACTACATCCATGTAACGGAGCACCGGGTTGAAATACAGTGCTTTCAGTCTTAGCTCCAGCAGTGAGGATGTGTTACTGACAAACACCACAGAGCATCTAGTTGAGACACAGAGCTTGAAGTGTTAGCTATAGTAATTAGACAAGAAAAAGGAAGACATTAACAGGGATAAAAAAACAACTCCAAGTATCCTTATTACCAACTATACAATTCTGTCTATACTTAAAAAGATCTTATGCACTCTACACTGTCTTTTTCTCTCTCACACACACACACTCTCTCTCTTAGGTTTTCAAGACAGGATTTCTCTGTTGTAGCCCTGGTTGTCCTAGAACTTGCTCTATAGACCTCTGCCTGCCTCTGCTTTCTGAGTGCTGGAGTGCTGGGATTAAAAGTATGCGAAATCACCACCCCAGGTTTCAAAAGCCTGTGCCATTCCCAGTGAGCTCTCTGCCTTATGTCTGTGGATCAAGATGTGAGCTCTCAGTTACTGCTCCACGCCATGCCTGCTGCCATGCTCCCTGCCATGATGACCACAGACTCACCCTCTGAAAGCTTTTTTTTTTTTTCTCAAATATATGCTTTCTTCTATAAATTGCCTTGATCATCACAGCAATTGAAAAGTAACTGAGACACGAGTCAGCCTCCCAGGTAATGCTGACACTGCTGACTTAGGCCAGTCTTGAAGTAGACAGAATGCAAACAATAAGAACTCTTAAGTATCTTTAGTTAGTTTCAAAGATCTAGGACAAAGATCCACATAGTTCTATTTCCTGTTTTGGTCATTCTCATCACTGAGTCTTTTGTCCGTGGGCTTCATTTTGTCTTTTGTAGCACCAAAAGCACCATGGCTCCACAAAATAAGGTGAGATGAGCTAAGGTAAGACAGGAAAGAAAGCTGTTTTCTCAAGTAGCCACCTTTATAAGGGAACTATCCCAGGCTTTTATAGTCTTGCTGACCAGCACCGGGTCCCATGTTAATGCTTCAGCCGTGAAGGTGTCTTACCCAGTAAGCATCTCTGGGTAGGCCTGAACAGCAACAGTGTCCCTGTACTGTTGAGCTGATGCAGTATATGACCATGCTCCACCAGCTCTCCACAGTCTCTGAACAAGGTCCCAATACCACGTGTGCCTCCCTCCTTCAGATGTTCAAGGACAGATCTACGTTCTGGTCATCTCTGTATTTTCCAAGAACACAGCAGGAATCCAACTTGCAGAATAACTACTCAGTGAGCAACTTTTCAGTCCAAATGGCCTCACTTCGTAAAGCAAAATTTGAACATGCTAGTTCAAAGGAGGATAACTAAGAATAAAAGTTCTCAAAACTTCCAAGTCTTTTTGTATTTAGTTTTATTTTATGCATGTGGGTGTTTTGCCTGTACATATGCACCACATGCATGCCTGGTACCTACAAGGCCAGAAGAGTGTATCAGATCCTCCAGAACTAGAGATATATAGATGGTCATGAGCTGCCAAGAGAGGCTGGTGCTCTTAACCACTGAACCATCTATCCAGCCCTAGAATAAAAGTTTCCAAACTCTTAGGCCAGCGTTTTATTTCTAGTAGGGGACTTTCCCCCGACAACAAACAAATGCCACGTTATATATGGCAATATGTATAACTGAATCAAATTTTTTTTGGGTTCTGGTAATTAGATAACATTTTTTTACGATTTTTATGTGTATGAGTGTTTTATTACATTTTTCTATGTACATGTTTGGTGCCCATAGATGCCAGAAGAGGGTGTTGGATCCCCCGGAACTGGAATAAAGGGGTGAGCCACTGTGTGTGTACTGGGACCTAAACCTGTGTCTTCAGTAAGATTAGCAAGTGCTCTTAACTCCTGAGCCATCTCTAGCCCTTTAGAATGGTTCATAACAATCCATTCTAAAGATAATCCTTTAGAATGGTTCATAATTAAAGGCAAATCCCAATGACTGTGTCCTAAAATCCTCACAGTGGTACAATGAAAATGGTATACGGGGGGTGTGGGGGGTGTGGTAGAGATGTCCTCAATGAGCACAGGCTCCGGACTTGACCTCCAACACCAAAAAGTGAGTATGACTTCTCTGGCCACTCTATTTTCCAGGGCTCAAGCCTGCTGCATTCCCTGCTGCTGATAGCTGCTTCTAAGTAGTGAATGCACACTAACTAGACTTGGCAGCAAGTTTTGAGCAACTCTAATATCCAAGTTCTATCCCAGAGACTCTAGTTTATTAGTTGGTCTGATGTGCTGCTGAGGGCATCTTAATTCCAACAGACAGCAGGCAAGGCTCAGAGCCACTGGATATGGCATTTACTGACTAAGTAAAACCATATGAGCTACTTGCCACAAGAAAATTAAAAAGAATATGAGGCAATACTTTGCCATTCTATGGTGTGTCCACATATTAAACGTTTTTTTGCATATTATAAATACACACACACATATATTTTCTATTTTTGTCAATTAAAAAAGAAAAAAAGGAAAGCTGGTGTGGCTATATGGGGGAGGTACAGGTCACCCACAAGTTTAACATGTACTAAGTCTAAGGCCAGCCTAGGCTTAAAAAATGTTTAAGACCTTGTCTTTAAAAATAAAACCAGAAAAGAAAAGAAAGAAAACTGCCCAAACTATCAAATAGCTATCTATGTCTTAGAGGAAGTGAAGGAATCTAAAGCACTGTAAAAATCTAAGATGTTTATTTTTGTAATCCTCACCCACATTTCTTGAGGTATTATTCATATCTCATTTCCCCCACCCACAAACTTTTGCCAATGCTTAAAAGGACAAAATAAATCTTAATAGAACAAAAAACAAAAACAAGGCAAAACAATATTTCCAAACACCCATGGAAGTTCTAACACAGATTTTTTTTGTATTTATTTTTTTGGAATCAAGTTCATCAATTCTTTGAAAAATAGGGATGTGGTATTTTTAACCACATTTTTAAAGGCATTGAAGATAACAACAATCTCCAGATGGATAAAGACTTTTATAAACTCACATTTTCTTCCAAGTTTTAAGCATAATTTAATGTCTAATTTCCAAATAAGTTCAGCTTTAAAAATGAGCTGTTGTAATCTTACTAGGATATTAAAAGGTGGTAGCACAAAGATTAAATGTTATTTTTAAATAGCTCCTAACATGGAGTTGGTACCTGTCTCAGCATTCTCTTTATGATAATCTCTCCATATGTAGAAATGTGTTAATTAAAAGTAATTACTTCATCCTATTCTTTTCTAATGAAAGCCAAAAAAGGAGTGGAGCCAGATGGGAGGGGAAGCGGGAAGGAACTGGGAGGAGTAGAGGAAGGGGAGACTGTAATCAGGACATACTGTATGAGGAAAGAATCTATTTTCAATAAAAGGGCATGGAGCCAGGGATTTAGCTCAATAGGCACTAGCTTGAAGTTGGGTTGGACTGTGGGTATCAGAAGGAAAAAAGGCAAAAATAAAAAAGATAATTCCTACTCAACAATAAAATAAAAAGTACTTATTTTATATTTTCTGAGTATTTTAACATGAGTAAATAATTGAGAGATTAATTTTATAAGAAAGTGTAAATTAGGTAGGATCTAAATTAACTTTATGAACACAGAATCCATTGTCTCTTTCCAACTTTATTTATAATTTATTTATTCTTATTTTATGTGCACCGGAATTTTGCTTGCATGTATGTCTCTATGAGGGTGTCCAAGCCCCAGGAACTGGAGTTACAGACAGTTTTAAGCTGCCATGTGGGTACTAAGAATTGAACTGAGATACTCTGGAAGAGCAACCAGTGCTCTTACTTCTAAGTCATCTCTCCAGCCCTCAAATTTACCTTGAAAAGGACCAATACCAGAGAACTCACACTTGCCATTTTAAGATTTAATACAAACCTACTATAATTAAGCCAGTGTTGTCTTATAGAAGAAAAGATATTTAGTTCAATGGAATAAAATCTATAAGTAAACTCTTATACTCTAAGGAACTGCTTTATCTACAAGGACATAAGACAATTCATTTGAGAAAGGTCAGTAGACAACTAGACAGTCATACAAAACCTCATGAAGTAAGATCCTCTCTCCCCCATCACAAGTATTAAACAAATCAGAAAGCTGGGTGTAATGGATCATAGCTGTAATTCCAGCACTTGGAAGACTAAGGCTGAAGGATCTCTAAGAGTCTGAGCTACAGCATATAACTGTCTTAAAAAGCAACAACAACCATTTGTAAACAATATTCATTGCAGCGTATTTATAACTAAAAATCAGAAACCCAAATGTCAAATAATAAAATACAAGAGACTGTAATTCTACTATGAAAAGGAATGAAGAGTTGGGAATGTAGGTCTGTTGTAGAGTGCACCTGCTAAGTAAAAGCAGGCAGCCATCAGCTCGTATCATATAATTCCACTGATACCAAGTGAGCCGAACAAACAAATCTATAGAGCCAGAAAGTAGTTGTTGCTTAATGAAATTGTAGGGGTTGTTGTATCATTCTATGACTATGTTCAACATTACTGAATCATATACCTGCTTCCTAGGTGAGGTTCAGGACCTGCTCTCCTCTG
Organism: Meriones unguiculatus; assembly: GCF_030254825.1. NCBI lineage: Eukaryota > Metazoa > Chordata > Mammalia > Rodentia > Muridae > Meriones > Meriones unguiculatus. The sequence goes on along the minus strand of NC_083354.1, from coordinate 13,393,863 downwards.
AGTTTTGCAGCTGATGAGGGACATGGCCACTTCTCCTGCTCTCATGACCCTCGGGCCACTTCTCCCACTTGTCACAGGTGGTAAGGGATGAGAGGTGAGGAGGGCATCTTTTGCTAGATGAATGGCAAAGCCAGCTCTCCCATGCTTCCATCCTGAGGCTGGCTCACCCGAAACTCCAGGAGTTTGCAGGCCTGCTCTCCTGAGTACTGCAGATGGCTAGGAGGGTTGGGATCAGCTCTCCTGCTATTATGCCTCCAGGGCCAGATCGCTCTTGATGCTCAGGTGAGGGGTAGGCCAGTTGTGCACAGCCCTCAGACATCAACATGCCCCCAGTGTGGCAGCCCAGACCAGGGATGTCCACCTGACCTTTGGTGGTAACAGACCCCTCTTGCTGCAGGGCCACAAACCCAGGCATGGTTTCCGGTAACAGCATAGCCCAAGACCCCACCACGGTCCCAGGTGGCATCACCAGCTGCTCACATCAAAGTTGTGAGGGTGAACGCCCGTCTGTTGGTCATTTCGGGCTCGCTCCACACTTGGCTTACCCAGTGGCCCTTTGCAAGGGTCATCTGTCTGGGGCTCACTCCCGCCCAGGGCCCACCATCTAGTCTCTGGCGTGCTCACCATCTTGGGAGCCTGGTGCTGGACTGGTAGTCTTCTCAGGCTCGCCTTCTTCAGGGAGTGTTAGGCTACTAATCATTCAGATGTTCATAGGTCAGAACACTGTATGGACATGGCCTCTCTCTCCTCTCTGCCACCCACTGACACAGCAGCCACACCCGCAACGCCTCTAGAGGCAATGAAATGAAAAGTGTTTTTTTAATTACACACTCTAGAGGTATGTGAGCTTGCCCATGTGTGTGTGAACTTGTGGCAATGTGTATTTGAATGCAAGTGCCCTCAGAGACCAGGAGAGGGCATCATATACCCTGGAGCTGGAGGAATGGGCAGCTATGAGCTGTGTGCGCTGGATCGTCTACAAAAGTGGCAAACAACTGCTGAGCCACCTCTCCAGGCGCAAATAAAGCTTTTCCCCCCTAAACTAAGGGGTTGGGTGGGCAGTGAGATGTCTTAGTGGATGAAAGTTCTTCTAGACGAGCCTGTAGACATGGTTTGATCCTTGGGACCCACAGAGGAGAAGCCCATCTCCCTTGGGTTGTCCTCTTAACTGTGTCACACACTACTCATGCATACATATAAGTGGCTAAATGCCAGCAAACAAATTAAAACAAAACCCTAAGATGTGTATTTTTCTTGACAAATTTATATGTGGCTTTCTAAAACACAAATGTGGCCAAAAGGGGGGGGGGGGATAACTTTATTGAGTCAAGCTCAGTGGTCAAGCCTGGCCTGTGGTGGGTTCAATTGTCAGTACAGGAGGGTATCTACTGTGTGTGTTCAGTTTTTGAGACAAACTGAGACAGAAATGGTGTGTTTGCGCTTCTTGGTCAAAATCAGATGTTTTTGGAGAAATACGTAATAGGAAACAGCTGAAGCCATTTCTTAAAACAAAAAAAGTCCTTCTAAATATGCGTATTAATTTACGTCTTAATAATACTTTAAATCTCAATAACTATGAGACACTGACTGATTTAATACCTTTCCTTTATACTAGCTACTTCTGGTTTATGCCGTAAATGTCTCACAGAGTGAAGAAATGCTAGGCTTTAGCAGACAGATACTAGAGAGGGTGGATATACTATTTTTTATACAAAGCTGTTCATTACCAAGTATATCAGTGTTCTTATGGTATTATGATCATTTTAATTCTTGCACAATTTTTGCAAGTCATGATTACTGTTCTCATATATATAGTTCTGCCTCTCTCATATATGTATATTCCATATACATATATGTGTGTGTATATATATAATTTGTTTTATTTTTTGAGAAAGGGTTTCTCTCTGTCACCTTGACTATCCTGGAACTCACTTTGCAGACGAGGTTGGTCTTGAAGTCAGAGATCCATCTGCCTCTGCCTCCTGCCTGCTGGGATTAAAGGCATGTACAACCACACTAGGCTATAAACTTTATATTATGGAGGAATTGATTTGTAGTAAACAGAACATCATTTTAATCAATTACTTCATTTTTGAGACATGGTCTCACCATGTTGCCCTAGCTGGCCTAGAACTCCCAACATTTGCCTCCGCCTCCTAAGTGTGGGGACTGAGGGCATGGGCAAAGCGCACTACACTAATTTTCAATGTCCCCAAATCTGGTATCCTAGGACACCTGCGCTCATGTGTACACTGACACTCAGATACACATAATTTAAGAAAACTGAATTTTAAAAATTTTAAATTAAAAAAATTTAAATCCTGGACATAAAACATGAATGTTTTGCCTGCATGTATGTGTCATGTGTGTGCAGCACCTGTGGAAGGCATAGGGGGCATCAGATCCCCTGGGACTAGAGTTATACATGGTTGTGAACCCAAGAACAGCCAACGCTCTTAACCACTGAGCCCATCTCTGTAGCTCTTGAGATAACTTTCAATAGATGTATTTTTTGAAAAACACAATGTCTAAGAAAACATCTACTGCCTGTATTCTTTAGTAGCCAACATTTTATTTGACTGACTTTAATTTCTTTATTTGACAAAATCCAAGACTGAAATTTTAAAGTTGAAACTTTATTACACTGTAGCTAAATTTAAAAAAAAATTACTACACTAGGAAAAATGATCTCTGGGACAAATATGAGATGATACAGTCCTACCCCCAAATGCAACAAAAGAAGTAATATAAGGAATTTAAGCCCTTGCTATGGAACTTCAGACACCACCAAAACCCTAGATCCTGCTGATGTAAAGGCATCTAACCATGATCTTCTGATTTACTCAAGAATCAACTGTTCAGTAAAGAAGTCATATACTCAACAAGCCTTTTTTAGAATAATGGAGAACACAATGAGTTTTCCGGAAAGCTGAGGCAACTACAGTGAGTTGAAAAGTATTTAAGAAGCCATTCTCTAGCTGGGCACAGTGGTATACACCTGTAATCCCAGCACTCAAGAGGCAGAGGCAGGTGGATCTCTGGCCAGCTGGTCTATAAAATGAGTCCAGTTTAGCCAAGGCTACACAGAGAAACCTTGTCTTGAAAAAAACAAATCACTCACACACACACACACACACACACACACACACACACACACACACCAAACCAAACCACAAAACAAAGAAGTCATTCATTTAAGACAACCCAGTTAGTTCACCTTTAGGAAGCAAGGTGGAATATATGGGATTCTTGGGAAGGAAGTCAAGAATATTACATTCTCAGAGCTGGAAAGAAAAAAACTGGAATAATAAAGTACAGAGGGCTCTGCCCCAAGGACTAGTAGGAAAAACAGGAGTGTCTCCCAAGGGATGGGAGGGGCCCATCTCTGGTGAGTAAGCAGCTCAAACAGAAGCCAGTGAAACACACCTATCTGCAACAAATAGACTGCAGTCATGGCATTGAAATAATGGACATTAAAGAAAACAAACATTCCAGATAACAATGAAGCATGGCATGACCAAAACGGTGACGGATTCACAGCAAAGCAACATGAAAGACAGTAAGAAGTACTAAAGGCTGAGCACACAATTTCTCCACATGACAAATTCATACACAGGTACAGCTCTGTGCCTTATTTAACTAAGACAAACCACTGATGATATGCAGAAGTGTGACAGGAAATGATTGGCCATAGTCAGCACTGTGCATGCCCATGATTTTTAGAGAGGGTTAGCTAAATACTCTTCTTCATCCTTGTCTTTGACTATGCCCAGCCGCCTATGGCAATTTACTTATCTATTTGTGTGGTGTGTGTGTGTGTGTGTGTGTGTGTGAGAGAGAGAGAGAGAGAGAGAGAGAAGAGAGAGAAAAAGAGAGAAGAGAGAGAGAATTCCATGTAGCCCAGGCTAGCCTCTTGCTTCCTCTGCTCAGTGCCAGGATTATAAACTGCACCACCACACCCAGTTTACACGGTGTTGGAGAGTGAACCCAGAGTTTCTTAAAACTGAGCTATATATATGTCCACTACTATTTGCAAAAGTTTAAAGAGGCAAAAAGCCCATGTCTTTTTCATTTTAATGTAATATCTACAAGTGAAAAAAACATATACTTATAATTTTTAAACTTTTAGAATTATAAAGAAGCCATCTGGAGTAATTTCTGCCAAAATTACTTCATGTCATGACAGTTTTCCTAAAGGTTAGATGAACTGATGAATGCTGTGGGTCTGCCTGTGAAAAACACACTTGTAGCTCCGTGGTAGAAATGTTTTGTTTATCATGCACAAGGTTTTGGGCTTAACTCCAGCATTGCAAGAAAAAGAATGCACTTATACAAAATCCTTAGTGAGGCATGTTGGCTCATTCCTGCAATCCCAGCACTCCGGGCTGCTGAAGTAGGAGGATCACAAGGGTGTTAGATCAACTTCAACTGGTTCTAGGCCAGTCTGGACTAGCACAACCACAGGCTCTTCTTGCAGTCCAGAGCAGACGGTATGCCGAGGACTAGGTCTGGGAGTGACCATGGCCGAGTGCTCCTTGCTCAAGTAGGTCCTGTTCTTTGTCCTAACCTCAAGTGTGGATGATAACTGAGATGCATTGCCCTACAGGAGAATGGAATGGAAGGAGAGGCAGACTTAAGATTGGCCCTGGAGGTGTCTAAATGTCATCCACAGCACAGAGGCGTTGAGGTAACTAAAGCCTTAAGGGCGGGGTGGGTAATTAGGTGAGGCCTCCCGAGGGAGGTTACTAGGGATCACACTGACTAGCAAATATGCCAGAGGTTGGGTCTCCAGTACTGGGGCAGGTAAAGCCAACTAGTACACACCTATAAATTCATTAAGCAAAATAGTGTTTGAATAACTGAGGATACCCACCTAGTGAAAAAACAATCAACAAAACAAAACACAAACTAAAAAGCAACAAAAAACCCCACTGCTATTCCCTATTAGGTGACTTCAAAGTTGTCTTAGAAGGATGGTGAGTAATTTTAAAAATAGCTTTCATGGGCTGCAGAGAGCCTTTCCACCAAGTCTAACCACCTGAGCTTAATTCCTGGGATCCACAAGCGGAAAGAGAACCCACTCCTCAAGATGCTCTCTGACCACCACATGTACATGCACTCGCGCACCCATATCCACACAGAGACAGAAAACACATGAGTGAATGCGGAATAAGAAAAAAGCAAATTCAAGACATGGTTGCAGTGGTTAGGAACACTTTCTGCTCTTCCAAAGGAAACAAGTCTCAGCACCTGTACTGAGCAGCCCACACAACTGCAGCTGCCCGACCCCCTCCTCTGGCCTCACTGGAACCCTTACACATGGGTACATAAAACATACACAGATACAAGCACACGCACCTTTTTAAAAGGGAACCCTCAAATTAATATACATAACTGTACCCTATATGTTCATACATGTGGCTCTTTTATGTACTCTGATTTTACCTCTAGAGGATTTTTTTTTTAATTATGAGTATGGGGGGGGGGTATGCACAGTCAAGTGTAGATGCCCTCGGAGACCAGAAGAGGGTACTGCAGCCTTTGGAGCTGGAGCCTCAGGCAGTGGTGAGCTGTGTAACACAGGTGCTGGGAACTGAACACAGGTCGTCTGGAACAGCAGCAAGTGCTTTTAACCACAGAACCGTCTCTCCAGCCTTCACTGTAACTTCTATAATATAGCCTGCACACAAGCTGAGCCATCTTGGAGGATTTTCTAGCTAGATGTGCTTTAAAGGAAAAACTTATCTGTCTGCAGTTCTCCGTTTCCCTGTTTCTTGAAGTAGCTCATTTCCTACTTCTAAGTTACTGCTGTTAGCCGCTACTTCTTGAGCTGTAACTTGAGCTAGTCAACCTTCTCACTCTAGAAAGTAAAGTTCAATCTAAGGCACGTCTTCACTTCATGTGTTGCTTGTTCTTATTTACTGATTAAGGAAGATAAAACAGTGCTCAAATGTAAGTGAATGAATGAATTAGATACTACAATATTAAAGAGTTAAGATTAGAAAAATTTCCTCCAATTCATGATAGAAAACACTAGCAAACAAAACTATCTGTATTAATGAAGACAACTAAGGAAGGGTGCCTTCAAAGAGTATCAATTATTTTATGGACTGTCATTTTGAAGAGCTCGGAGAGAACACTGCTTTGCTGTCACTTGCACTCTATAATAAACTGGTGGACTTTAAATTTGCTTCAACAATCTGCAGTGTGAAGTACTGTACAAAGTCTCTGTGTAATAGAACTTCACTAATGAATGATTTAGAAAAAAACCTCACTGGATAAGTTGATAAACATATAGCTGAAGTGTCTAAACTACCTAGCAAACTTTTAGGTCACCAGCATTGCACCTTTAAAGGCCGCTGACTATGTACTCTAAAAACAGTTTTCTCGTGGGTATCCATTATAAAAACAACCCGAAGCCGCTGAATGACAACATGCACTTCTGGCCTTACCTTTTTTCTCTCCAGTGTAGGGCACGTAGTCTTCCCGGTCTTTGTGCTCCAATGCTTCCTTCTCTAGGTAAGAAAGGAGACGCTCTCTATCAAAGGGTCCCGTGGCAGACTTGGATGTCTGGTTCTTCTGGCGGAAGCCTGCAGGCAGAAGGGCATTCTGCCAAAGAGAATGAGTCAGCCATTTTATGACGACCAAACCACCAAGAATGGCAACACTACATGCTTCTATAAATTTTCCATGTAAGAAAGATACAGAAACTAGCGTGATACAGGCAGTGAACATTGAACATCTCCTTGCTGGATATTAAGGATAGTCATGAGATGTATTACAAAAAGTTGCTTTTTTTTTTTTTTTTCCTAATTTAAACACGGATTTTCTGATTTTGGGTGTGGGGGGAATGCCTGTGCCATGGCATGAATGTAGAGATCAGAAGACAACTATTGGGAGTTGGTTCCCTCCTTCCATTAGGATCTTACATAGGTCGATATGTTAAGGTACAGAGTTACTTACTGGTAACTGCTGTTACTGCTGAGCCATCTTATGGACCCACAAGTCTTTCTTGTTCTTGAGCCAGGGTTTCTCTGTGTAGCTCTGGCTGTCCTGGAACTCACTATATAGACCAGGCTGGCCTCGACCTCAGAGATTCACCTGCCTCTGTCTCCTGAGTGTTGGGATTAAAAGATGTGTCACCACTGCCTAGCAGCTAGTTTATTTTTTTAAGTAGGTAGAACTCACATTATTATTAAAAATAGGTACCTACACATTTTCTTCAGATAGTATCCCACTAGCAGGAGACATCCATTAGCATTTTGAGATTTTTTTTTTTAAACAGGCTCTTGATATATCACCATGTCTGGCTTGGAACTTACAATGTGGACCATGCTGGCCACCAACTTGGCATGATCCTTCTTGCAGAACCCTTCCAAGTACTGGGATTATAGGAATGAGTCATTTGGTTTAGCGACACCCTTTAATTTTTAAGTATCCACAAATTATTATTTTTCCAGGGATGGTTTTTAAATTTATGCTGATATCTACACTTGAGTTGATGTTTTCATTTTTCTCCAAGGACTGTTAAGAACTCAGGAAGCTAAAGCAGAAGGATACTAAGTTTAATGTCCAAATAACATCAGCAACTTTCTTAATGCTTAATGACTGACCAGTAAATGTGTACATAAACAATTTCTATCACAAAAGAATTGCAAACTACTCTATGTTATCCTTTCATAATGACTTCCATCTGATCACAGTCTTTACCAAAATAAAACATGAACAGTACAATCTCAAGACTATTTGATTTAAATCTAGTACAAAACTGTTCCCTGTGTATGTATGCATGTTTACCCATGAGCATCAGTGCATGCTGGTAACAAGGACTGCATTTGTTATGCATGCTCCACAGCACCCTGAGATATAGAAGAGCCAGGTCCTCTGGTGTACACACAGCACAGCCGTGAGCGCATGGACTGACTAGAAAGGGAAGAATGGTTGAAGTTGTCCCTGAAGTCAGGATTCTGAATTTGTAACTAAGGCTAGGAATAACAGGGTGACAAGACGAAGTGAGCACCATCCTGCTTGCTGAGTCAGTCTCAACTGACATGGGAGTGCACGCCGGAAATCTCAGCATGTGGTGGTAGAGCAGGAGGATCAGAAGTTCACAGCCAGGACAACCTGGGTTAAAGAGATCTTGTCTTTAAAAACAAAACCAAAACCAAAAACGTCTCCATTCTAGATACACTGGATTACTTCCTTCCTTGTTCTTGCCATACACTTCCGTCAACCACAAGACCTTCAAATATGTGAAACACGGAGATCACTTCCCTGGACGGTCCTGTCCATCCTTTCCAGTTACTCATTCTTAAGACTCCAGCCCTGTGCTCCAGGGAACTGATAAATGCTGCTCGTTCATCAGTGTTACAGTCTGCAGCACTCATCATTTTTTGGGTACACTTTTATTATCTGATTCAGCCTAGTGTTCCCCATTCCTACCAGCCTGTATCATGCGGTTAAAAATGACATTTGTTTTGTTCACTCTTGCATTTCCTAAGTGTAGCATACTGACTAGGAACTGCAGGTTGTCCCCTACACATTTACCGAATAAAGATTCTAGAGCTGGGGAATGGAGCTCAGTGTAGGGCAGAAGCCTGAGTGCAGGGAGTACAGGAGTTCTAAGTGAGTGCGGTTTTGAGTGAATGTGTGTTGCTGACACAGGCATGGCCATGTGGATGTTGACAATGTGTACACAATGTCCACTGCGGTTTTCTCTCCTTGGATTTTCACAGCCTGAAGTCTACAGAGGCAAGGTACTGTTAAACAGTCTGTGATGCCCATGATAGCCCCTCACAAAAGTCATTGCCCAGGTCGAAAACCCCAGGCTAGACAGTCTCTTACATTCTTTCTAGTTCTTAAACCATTTGATTTAAATTGTAAATTGGTCTCATTGACTGACCGCCAAAAATATTGTTGACAGCTCTGTTATCTTGAGTAATCCGTCACACTTAGGTATGATAAGTTTTCCTTGTAATAGTAATTATGGTCAAAGGACTTGACCTATGGCATAGACATATCACCTAGTAACAAGAATAATTTTATAAAGCACATTTTTAGCATGCTTGAGACCCTGAATTTACTTCTCATACCTTTCCTCTCCCTAAAATCTCACAACACCTCAATTCTTAAAGGTATATAAAACAAAAAGTGGGTTTTTAAGAAACATGGTAAAGCTTTGTAAACAACCACTATTTTGAGAGTCTTCCCTGCTATCTGCTCCTCAAGTCATATTGCAAAGGTTAAAGGGTTCTGCATTCGCCTTGTATAGCCTATGAGACAAGTAACAACCACTCGGCAAATTAAGACAAGTATACATCTACACTGTCCTTGACTTAACAATGGTTCAATAAGATGCTGTAAAAGCACACCCACACAATCATTTTTGTTCTCATTTTTCAGTATAGCACACAACTTACAGGAGGTAGTCAATACTTCATTACAAACTAGGCTCTACACTAGATGACTTTGTTCAAAAGTAGGCTTATTTAAGTGTTCTGAGCACATTTAAGGTAGGCCAGGCAAAGCTATGTAGGCTAGGTGTATTAAATGCATTTCAGTGTCTAATATTTGCAACTTAGGATGGGTTTATCAGCAACATAGACAGGCCACTGTTAAGAAATATCTGTGTTCAGATCTGCCTCTTAGATCTGTTCTACCGATGCTAATAATTTATACCATTTGGCCAGCCTCCCTCAAGTACTGTTATAATTAAGTTTGGACTATTAATAACATTCTAGAGGCACAGTATATTGGTGCCAGCCTGGTATAGAAATTCTGAAGAGAAATAGATTAACATAAATTAAAGAGTTAATTAGCTATTACTGCTTTCAATTGCACAAAGGGAAGTTTGTAGTGGAGGAAAAAAAATTGTGTAGATGTTTAATGATAGTTTAGAATGTCTGTGTCATAAGATGTGGAGGTAGATGTAGGGACCTAGAGAAGAAGCAAAATGCCAGTTCATTTGGATGGAAAGAAGATGAAGGGTACAGGGAAAAGCCATGAGAAGGCAAGCAGGCAAAAGGCAGCTACTGAGTTCAATAGTCTGAGAGGCTACCACTGTTCTCTTCTTGGGTCAGCACCAACCTCAGGGTCCAGATCATCCAGGACAGTTTCGAGCTGTTTCAGCTCTGTTTCTGACAGGTTGCCGAGGAGCTCATCCTCATCCAGGTCCTTATACTCCCCTAAGTCCTTCCGGAACGGCAGGGCCATGGCTTGCAGTGTAGGAAGCCACGCGATTTCCACCACTTTTTATCCCTATGGAGAGAAAGAGAACCATTTTAAAAAAATGAGTCTTACCTGTTTGCATCTGTTACCAGGAAAAGGGAAATGTTGTGTCCATTTATCAAAGGTTTTCGAGTAGACCGTATGCTGTTCTTACCTACAGATCATTCATGCCTTCACCGTTTTGTCTTTGTAGAAAAATAATCAAGTGGGAAAAAGAAAGTGAAGATGAAAATTGTTAAAACAGTTACTTGACAGAATGTAGCATTTTTGATGACTGGATTTTATTGGCAAGATAAAAATAAACTTTTTTGCCAAAATAAATTTCTATTAGTGATGTCAAATTATTGTAATGGAGAACATTTGTTTTACTACAAACTATTTAGGAGAGCAGTATGATACAATAGCAACATAAGAACATAGCAATATGCGTCTCACAGGAAGGAGTAGTCCCTTGCCTCTGGGAAAATTTTTAAAAATATTTTTTCAAAAAGATTATTTTAGGAGCTGGAGAGATGGCTCAGCAGTTAAGAATACTTCCTGCAAAGGGTTTGTGGTCAGTTCCCAGCATCCACATGGAGTGTTCAAAATTGCCTTTCACTCAGTCCAGAGGATCTGACACTCTTTTGGCCTCCAAGAGTACTGGCACATATGAGCTAGAGAACATACACACATGCAGGAACTTATAGGTACACGTAAAATAAGAACAAGGGAATCTCTGAAGGACATATTTTAAAAGGAAAATGTTATTTTGCTATTATTAGGTTGTTTGTTTACTTAAGTTTTGTTTTCTTTCTTTATTTTTTCAAAGACAAGGTCTCACAATATTGCCCAGGCTAATCAGAAACTAACTCCACAGACCAAGCTAGCCTTGCATTCAAGATGAGCCTTCTGCTTGGCCTCCTGAGTGCTAGAAATAGACGTGTAAGCTACTACATCCAGCTGAAAATATTTTTTAAACAACAATAACAAAAACAAGAAGGCATTCTGGATCTATATCATTAAAATTCTTAAAGGACACTGGGACGTGTCACCTAGCAGTTGGTAGGATGGTGGCCAAGAAGGCCTGCCTACAGGGAAGGCTCCTCATTTTCAGTGTGGCTTACACTAACAATAAGGTTAGGTGCAGCAGCTATTCCTCACATACAACAGGACTACTCTACAGGAGAGAACACTGAAAACTTGACATGACAAAAATGAGGTGCAGGCCATCAAGTACATAAAACATTCATACGGGGATAAGAGATGGCGCTAGGATTAGTGATTAGCCTAAGGTTTTCTTAGCTGTGAAACAAACAGTTTGTCAAGGTCTAATCTGTATTCTTTGCTATGTTTTCTTCCAAGAGTCCCCAGCTTAATATTTTAACTGGTATATCTTCCCCTGCAAACTCATTAAAGACCTTTTCGTCTCACGTTTAGAAAGTAAGGTTCGCCCCAAGAGCCTGACAGCCACTAATTTTACTAGCAACCAGCTTGGTCTGATAAAGCAGATGGCAGAATTTATTTCTGCAGATGTTCCTCTGCAGGTGTTCTGTGTGCCTGCCGAGACAGGCTTGGCGTTCACTTGTTTAATGGCAACTCTCTGGGCTAGCACTTATTCTTGGCTAGCACTTATTCTTAACCTTTTTTTTTTTTTCTTTTCCTTTTCATGGAGCACAAGTGGGACACCCTCCTGCTTTAGCCCCCCATATGCTGAGATATAGGTGTGTGCCATGGATTGTTTGTTTGTTTGTTTTAAGCAGATTAGCATTAAGCAACACCCACTTTGTACTTCCAACTTTAAGGCCACTGTTTTGTTTCATTTATTTTTTAACAGTCTGCCCAGGGCCTATGAATGCTACACAAACACCCTAACCTTGAGTTACAGAGATCCCTCCTCAAGTTCTCTAGCTTGAGTGTATGAGAAAGCAGCCACCCTTGTCAAGATCAGATTCCAGAAGCCCAGCCCTGGTTTCCTGACTGACCAGTCAAGTAGAAGCATGGGGCTGGTGAGCGCCCATAATTTACATTTCTGTTAGTTCCCAGAACTTTCACATTCCCTTCACAAAAATACCAGTAATAGGACTATCTGAGACAGCTAAGGGTGACAGATTGATAAGGGTTTATAAGTATGTATCAAGAATAATTTTGTTAGCTGGGACTGTTGGTACAAGCCTGTAACTTCCGCCATTGAGGAGGCTCACACAGTGGTAAGAGTTGAAGGCCTACTTGGTGGACTAATAGGATGTGTTCAAAGCAAGCCAGACAACTTAATGAAATTATCTCACAGGTTTAAACACACACACACACACACACACACACACACACACACACACACACAAGGAGGACTAGGGATGTGCCTCGGTGATAGTGTGATAGTATACTTGCTGTGTGCGAGACCTAGGTTCAATTTCCAGTATTATAGGCACATACACACACAAACACAGCTAATAATTCAGCTTTTGCTATTTTTCAATGTTTGGATACCCAATAAACATTTCTAAGTGTGCATTAATATCACCTATTAAAAATATATAGTAAAGACAATTTCTTAGCCCATCATTGTTCCTATAAAAATTTACACATATAAAGATTATAATTATTTTAACCGTTCTCTCTCTTAATTCCCTAAAGTATCCCAAAATGATCCAGAAATTCAAAATCACCCTATTAAAACATTCTTATGCACAAGAAGAAGAAATGAGGTCTTGGTGCAGAGTGTCATGTTACCCACCACCTAGTCTACAGATGTGGAGAACGTCACATACAAACAGTTTACTCTAGTACACTGCTTTACTTGTCCCAGAGGAAAAGCTAAGGTTCACGCTCTTCAAGAATAAAATGAAGGCCCACAAGCACACTAAGCACCTCAGTCACCTCAGCTCCATCTCTCCCCAGAAGGAGCGGTCTACTGAACTGTCAATGACTCTCTTGCTCTCTAGAGTTTGTTTTACACTTTTATTACACCTTATATAAATAAGTCCTCCTGAAACTGACTTCCTGGTCTGGTTTAGCATTGCTCTGAATTATTATACTTATTCCAATTTCATGTCAACATACTGGTCCATCTTACGAACACTTAAGCTCCTAGCAGTCTTTCCTCTCTATATCTTTGCTATGACAAATAACCAACTTATTTCCTGGTACAGATGTACAACTCCTCTTTGGCTCAAACTTAGGAATGGAATTGCTTATGCTCAACTTTATTAGGTAACGACAAACTATGTTCAAAGTAACTGTGCCAATTTACATTTCTAAAAGATTCCATACGTGGCAATTCATGTTACTGCTCCCTATTTTTGGTATTATCAGTTTTAATTTTTGACATTCTGGCATATGTGAAATGGTACTCACCATGAGTTTCATGTGCACTGTGTTAAATTATGGCAAGGTTATGCACTGTTTAACATGCTCATTTACCAATGGCATTCCTTTTTCTTTGGCTGACCTAGGGCTTGTTTTAACCAAACACATCACCTTTTGTGTGTATGGCAACGTGTGCTTGTTGGTGTGGATGCAGCCCTGTGTGCAGGCATGCATGAACATGCAGGTCAAGGCCAAAGGTCGATGTGCGGTGTGTTTCCTTGATCTCTCCATCTTCTGATTTTCTAGGATAGTCTCAAAAAGCTCCTGAACGCTACTGAAGTTCAATGATTCAGCTACACTAGCTGGCCAATGAGCTTCTCCAGGGATTCCACCCCCAAGCAGTGTGGGGTGGGAGGATATTTGCAGGCTCGCACCACCATGCCCAGCTTTTTACTTATGTGTGTTCTAGGACTCTGAACCCAGATCTTTGCACTGAGACTGGCAGGCACTCTACCTTCTCAGCCACTTCACTTTAAATTTTTCTAGACATTAATCTTTGCTATCATGTTAAATTTAACAACTCCTTCATTTTCTATATTCTGATCAGTTTCCCTCCCCATCTTCTCCCAGATCCTCTCCACCCACCCAACTCCACATCTTTATCTCTCTAGCAAACAAATGAGCACATAAAAAAGCAAACAAACTAGAATAATAAAAAGATAAAAAGCACAAGAAACACATACAAAACCATATAAATATAAAATTAGAAATCATAACATAACATACAAGCCAAAGACCAGTAAGATTAAAAATAAAAAAGCCCAAACAAAGCAGCATGAGACAAACAACCCAAAACCAAACCAACCAAACAAAAAAACTACAAAACAAACAAACAAACAAAAACCCAAAAATTACCGGGAAAAAAAAATCACTGAGTTAATTTTGTGTTGGCAATCTTCTCCTTGGCATGGGGCCTGCCCTCAAGTGTGGTTTGTGAGACTCCATTGTAGAAAACTGTTTTGTTTTTGTTTTTTTTTTTTTTTCATTGCAAGTGGTTGTTAATTGGAGATAGCTTCTTATTAGTTAGGAATGGGAGATCATACCACTTCTCCCTCTAAGCTCTGGTATCTTCTGTCTGGAACCTGGCAGGCCCTGTGCCTGCTGCCACAGTCTCTGTGAGTTCATCTGTGAGTCAGTTTTGTTGTGTCTGGAAGACACTGTTTCCTTGGTGCCATCCACCCCCTCTGGCTCTTACAACCTTTCAGCCTCCTCTTTTGCAGAGCTCCCCGAGCCCTGGTGGGAGGGATGAAATGAAGACACGTAGGACTGAGTGTTCTAGAGTCTCTCCCCCTTTGCACACTGTCCAGTTACAGATCTCTGTATTAGTTCCCATCTACTGTAGGAGGTAGCTTCTCTGATGATGGCTGAGCAAGCACTGACCCAGGGTACGCTGGCTAGTTTCATGTCACCTTGACAAAGGCTAGAGTCATCTGAAAGAGGGGAATCTCAATTGAGAAAATACCTTCATTAGATCCAGCTGTCGGGCATTTTCTTAATGAGTGATTGATGGGGGAGGACCCAGCCCACTCCAGGTTCCTGCCCTGCTTGAGTTCCTGTGCTGACTTCATGCAGTGATGAAAAGTGATTTGGAAATGTATGCCAAATAAATCCTACCCTCTCCAAACTGCTCTTGGTCACAGTGTTTCATCACAGCAGTAGTCACCCTAAGATATAGGAGTATAGCATAATGTCATTAGGAGTCATTTTATTGCTGTGTTCCTTTAGCAAAACAATAGTACTTGGTTTTCCCTAGGCCCACGGCCTGGTTCTTAGCTACACAAGCCGTGTCAAGCTTGTCATCCATCTCATGGAGTGGCCTTACATCCAACCAGATAGTGGATGGTTATTCTCACAACGTTTGTACCATGACTGCATCAGTGAATCATGCAGGAATGATACTGTTGTAGATGACAGGGTTTGTAGCTGTGTTCTATTAACTCTTACTACTTTTTATGTGTCATAGGGGAACATGTTTCTATGGCTTCAGTTTGTGTTTCCTTTCCAAAACAATGGAGAAGCCATTTCCTTGAGATCCAGATTTCTGGAATTTTTGCCAAGATGAAAGAATTTTCAGTTAATCCAGTCAACTTTTCTGGAAACTTCAATTCTGCTTCAACAAAGTGTCAACAACTAGTGTTCATGCTACGTAACTTTGCTCAAAACTCCCATCTGCACTCTTTCTTTCACCCTGTGTTCCCACTCCTAGATTCCTGTCTTGACTGAACATTTCTCCTCAGCTCTCCTTTCTGAGGACTATTTGTATGCTGACAGTGTGCGGGGCAACAATTCCGAAGCTGCTCTGAAAGCAGCTTTCCTTTGCTCCTGTTCTGAGGATGACAATGCTGTCTCCTGCCTGTCCTCCGAGGACACTTTATTGGAAAAGAGAACAAATTCCGAATGGTGATGAGGTAAAACCAATATGGTGGACATGTGCAGCAGCCTGGACTAAAGACATTTATATTTAGTTCAATAAGCCAAGAAGATAAAGTCAAATACTGTATGTTCTCAAAGAAGTTCATTTCACATCTGGGCATGGTGGCGCACGCCTGTGATTCTAGCACTCTGGGAGGTAGAGGCAGGTGGATTTCTGTGTGTTCAAGGCCAGCCTGGTCTACAAAGTGAGCCCAGAACAGTCAAAGCTACACAGAGAAACCCTTAAAAAAAAAAAAAAAAAGAGAAAGAGAGAGAGAGAAAAGTTAATTTCATAGACGCTGAGAAATTTCTACAGGAGAAACGAGTGCATGAGAGGATGGGTAATGGGTACCGAAGCATAGGTAAGAGTATGTTTTTGTGTTCTACAGCAGTGACTTGAATTTGGCCTTCTGCCTGTTTTTATAAATGTAAATTGGAACAGAGTTACATTATTCATGGATGTACTGTCTATCTCTGCTCATGTGCTATAGTGGAGATCTGAGTAAATACAAATGCCCCGCAGAGCCTAAAGCATTTACTATTAACCTTTCACAGAATAAAAGCTGCCAACTCTTTGAGAAAAGTACAAAATATAGTTTACACACTGGGTTGGCCAGCTTTCAGCATTATCTCCAGCTGTTCCCTATCACAATAGCTATGGCTCTAAACCGGACCCGAACACTAGACCTCCTGCCCCCCTACTTACCATGCTCTTTCTCTAGACGAAATACATTCTTCAACCACATCTGTTTCCTCAAGTGAAGCCCTGTACATTCTCCAGGGCCTCACTGAACATAACATTCCTAGAATTGTCCAAGGCTCCATTCTCATACAAGCACAATCTAATTTACTTGTACCTGTATTCACATAGTCTACTCTTGCTTTCATGGATAAACTGTTCACACCCTTATCTATAGTTAATTGTGCTCCTCGTGACAAGGTCCCATAATAAACATAATAAACAGTTCTGCTGTTGTTGTTAGTGGTGGAACTGTTTTCTTTGGTTTAAAAATAGGGTATTGGCCACAACTCTGCCTGCATTCTGGAGACCTGCTGGCACCAGGGACAACCAGAGAGGAGCCTAGCATAACTGTCATCAGAGACCCAGCCACTGATGGAAACTGATGGAGAGACCCACAAGCAAAGAGTAAGTGGAGCTTGGGAAATCCTGTGGAAGACGGGGAGAAAGGATTGAAGGAGCCAGAGGGGTCAAGGACACCACAAAAACAAACAAACAAACAACAACAAAAAAAACCTTACAGAATCAACTAGCCTGGGCCCATTGGAACTCATAGAGAGTGAACCACCAACCAGAGAGCATACATGGGATGGACCTAGGCCCTCTACACACATGTAACAGTGATGCAGCCCTGTCTTCATGTGCTCCTACTCCTAAAGTAGGAGCAGGGGCTGTCTCTAACTACACTGCCTGCCTTTGAATCCCTTTCCTCTAACTAGGCAGCCTTGTTCAGCCACATAGGAGAAGATGAATCTAGTATCATGCAACTTGATATGCTAGGGCAGGGCTGATATCCATGGAAGGGACTCTTTTCTGAGGAGAAGGGGAAATTGGGGTGAGGTGAGAGGAAGAGACTGGAAAGAGAGGAGGGAGGAGTAGCTGTGATCAGGATATAAAGTAAATAAATAAATAATAAAAAATTAAAAGAGTTCAAGCTGGCCTTGAACTCAAAAAAATCCTATCTCAGCCTCTAATGCTGGCCCATCAATAGCAATGCAGTTTTATAAAAATCATCGATGAGCACTAGCATATATTTTTTTCCTTTTAAAGAGGGTTAATAAATCACCTAAGTTTGGTCTGATACGATGACTCAGTGAGTAAAGACAATTGACATTAAGCCTGAGGACCTGAGTTTGATCCCCAGGACCCACAGGTGGGAGGAAATAATTGACACTAGAAAGTTGTTCTTTGACCTCTGCCATGGCACATGTATCCCCTCCACAAACAAACAAAAAATTTACCTATGTAAGTGTGAAAACCATTACTGCACCTAGCCCATATCAACTTATATTCTTCCAGCTTCTATGTTTATAGAGGAAGGTTTTAACACATCTAATGCTATAAAAGCAACCGTGGAGTTACATGATCCAGAGATACAGTCTCTCAACATTGGAGCTGTTAACTCCATTTCATCAGCATCTCTTTAAGGCAGGCTTGGAGTTTCCAGACTCTTCTATGTGTTCTCTTCGCACACACGTGACCATGCTGTTCTCCGGTTAAACCTCTATGCAGATTCCTATTTCTACCTACAACAGGGTTGGGCAAACTATAGACAGTCACCGTTCTTCTTCCCTATGACCGCCTATCTCCTGATGACTTTCATACACTGACCACTCTTGAATTTTAGCTTCAATCTGGACCTCTCTTCTTAACTCCGTACCTGAAACATAACTACCCACGTTAAATCTTTACCTGGGTGGCTCATAGTAATCCTAAGCATAAATACACAAGAACCCACTAGGCGGTGCTGGCACACAACTCTAATCCCAGCATGTGGGTGGAAGAGGCAGGGAGAGTTCGAGGCCAGCCTAGTCTACAGAGTGAGTTCTGTGTACAGAGAGACCCTGGCTTGAAACAAAACATAAATAAATATACAGAACCCATATATCTAGTTTTCTCCCTCCCCCTTGCCATCTTGCTTATAACAATAAATGGCAACTTCATTCTTAGTTGCTCTGGCCACAAAATCTTGAAGTTAACTTTGCCTTCTCTCACATTGCATATCCAAACCACAAATCTAACATTATGTACAAAATAGTCTCAGTTACTAGGTCAGGCCTGGACTACTGCAATAGCTTCCTGTGGAGCCAGGTCCTGCAATAATGCAATACTTTACATTCTATAAAATACCAGTCATTGTCTTTTTAATGGAAGGGTTTCCTCTTAATCTTTGTGTGAATGTGTGTGTGTGTGTGTACAGATGTACATGTGTGGAGCTTAGAGGACAATCTCAGATGTTAGTCCTTGTTCGAGTAACTTTATTGATACCATGGACGAGGCTAGCTGCCTCAAAAGCTTCTGGGGGCTTTCTTGTCTCCGTCTCCCATCTCAGGGAAGCAGTGCTGAGGTCACAGTTTTGCTGCCATGCCTGATTTTACATGAGTTGAGGATTCTAACTCAGTGCTTTACCCACTGAGACATCTTCTCAGTCTAATTCTAATTGTAAAGTGACTATTATAATTGTGTACACTGGCAGTACATAATGTGATATTTAAGCCCTTTGTTGAGATATAGAATCACACAGAGAAAAAAGAAATACCATAGAGGGATTTCTTTCACACCGAGTCCGGTTTCCCTCGGTAACATTTTGCAAAACCACAGCATCACATTGACCTTGACACATACCATTTATCTTACTCCATTTCCCTAGTTTTACATGCAGTACTATATATGTGTTTGTGTCACAGTCTAGTTTTTCACCAGCACAAATTCATCTACCACCAATGTAGAGATGAAGTCACAACACACAGGATTCCTCATGTGGCCGCAGCCACACCCGCCTGCCTTTCTCACACCCAGCAACTGTGGATCTGACCTGTTCCTTTGCAAGATGTTATATTCAGCTGGTTGTGGTGCCTTTTGCCTGGAATCCCAGCATTCCAGAGCAGCCAGGGTTACACAGACTGTTTCAAAACAGCAACAAGAAGTTGAATCATGACTACTTTTGAGATTAGCTTGTGCCATCAAATAGAAATCTCTAGGAATTTATCAAGTTACTTCATTAGTAGTTTATTCTCTGCTATAGTTCATAGTAATGTTATATATGTGCCACTAATATTCAGATGTTATAGTCATCTAGAACAACTGTATTTGTTTATTTCTGGTGTTTTTTAATGTGTGGTGGGGGGAATTCTGGAAATCAAACACAGGGCCTCGTGCATGCTATAAAAGTACCCTACCACTAAGCCATACCTCCAGCACCTAATTCCACCTTTTGACTATTATAAATAAAGTGGCTATGAAGATTCATGTTGTTTTTGTGTGAACATAACTAACTACATTAATTTGCACTGCTTATGATATCGAATTGTATCAATGGTCTTACAGGAGTCATGATTACTTCTTACAGAACTGCAACCCACACAAGTCCCCCACAGTTATGTTGTAGGGTCTTTGTAAGTAGTTCAATTCTTACTGACTTGGTAGAGTAAGAACATTATTGCAAAAGGAAGAGTGAGTCATAGCTATAGTTTTGCTTTAGGAGAAAAAGCAAAAAAAAAAGAAGCAAACTAAAACAGCATCTGTTTCTGGTCTCTCCAGCATGCCACACCTTCTCTTTCTGGGCTTTCATATTTATATCCCTCAGAGTCCTAACCCATGCCCCTCTCCATGCTGCACAAGGCAGGCAGTTACCAGCTGGCAAAGACATACTATTAATTGTATTAGTTGTAAAATAATGGATAAATTTGGCAAGAATGTTAATCCACACAGACACACACCTAAAATTTTTTTTTATTATTTAAAAATTTTTATATGGGAGCTAGAGAGATGGCACAGCAGCTAAGAGTACTTGTTGCTGTTTCAGGTGATTCTGTTGGCTTCGCAGCACCCACATGGTAGCTCACAACCCTCTGTAACTGAGGTTCCAGGGGATCCTACCGCGTCTTCTGGCCTCCTTGCACACAAGACAGATACAAGGTTAACCAGTATGCTTGTGCACGGCATGTGTGCCAGGTGACTGCAGAGACCCAGTGAGCGCATCTGACCTCTTGAGACCAGAGTTAGACAGTTGGGAGCTACCCTGTGGGTGCTGGAAATCTAACCTGGGTCCTTTGGAAGAGCAGCCAGTATTCCTAGCCCTTTAAGCCATCTCTCCAGCCCCCAAATAAAATCCTTAAGGGTTTTTCCTACTTAATTCTTTCAGTTTTCATTCTTCTGGAACAGATTTTAAAATTTTCTTTCTAATAAAATTTTATCCTTCCCCCTTGGTGGGGGTGGGGGGTTGGAAGAGTGGGTCTTACTAGGTCATAATTGGAAAAAAGTACATTTATAAAACAAAATGGAAAAACCTTCAATTTAAAAATTATTTTAAAGAAGTTTTCACATTACGCTAAGCACATTCCTCAAAGCTCCTTTTTTTTTGCCAGCATAAGAACCTCTCTATTTTCTGACTGCTTGATGAGTCCTTACAGCAAGCACTTACCTTAGATAGGTAACAAACTACGGGAATTTAAGCACCTGGTAGAATTTAATTATCCCCAAAGGAGGAAAAACAAAATCTCCAGAGAAATCCAGAATCCTTTGAAAGAAAAAGGCCTGGTGGACTGGTTTCATTCTTAGCACCCGTCAGGCCACTCACAATCCCTTTGCTACTCCAGCTCCAGAGGAATCCCACACCTCTGGCTTCTGTGGGCACCTACACAGGCAGGCAGACAGGCAGGCAGACAGGCAGGCAGACAGACAGACAGACAGACAGATAGTCTCTTTCTTTCTCAAATAACCCTCTAAAGAGAAAGTAAAAGAAGAAGAATGAATTCTTAAGAGAGGCCACCAGCTCCTACCCCTGAACTAGTGTCAGCAGATCTGTGGACTTGGCTGGCTCTGTGGCTCTCCGTTCCCTGCCCCAGAGGAAGAACAGTCACAGGTTACACTAGTCTGACATCTACATCCCTCCATGTCCATGGCAAACACTGCAAACCAAACACCTTCTTCCGCTGAGCCCAGATTCTGCCTCAGCCCTCAGCACAGCCGCTGTGTGAGAGCACACCAAGGGTTACAATCTGCTCACTTCCTGGCATTTCAGGGGCTCACGTCTTTCTAGATGTGTTAGGCATGATCTGTTTTAAAATTTAAATTTATATATTTATTCATTACAATATATTCACTTTGTATCCCCGCTGCAGCCCCCTCCCTCGTCTCCTCCCAGTCCCATTCATCCTCCCTTCTCCCTCTATGCCCTTTCCCTAATCCCCTGATAGGGGAGGACCTCCTCCTCTTCTATCTGACCCTAGTTTATCAGGTCTCATGGAGGCTGGCTGCATCATCTTCCTCTGTGGCCTGGCATGGCTGCACACCCCAGGGGGAGGTGATCAAAGAGCCAGCCACTGAGTTCATGTCAGAGACAGCCCCTGTTCCCCTTACTAGGGCACCCATTTGGAAACTGAGCAGCTAATGGGCTTCCTTTGAACAGGGGGATCTAGGTCCTCTTCATGCATGGTCCTTGGTTGGAGTATCAGTCTCTGCAGGTGACCTTTGGCCCAGGTATTTTGGCTCTGTTGTTCTCCTTGTGGAACTCCTGTCCCCTCCGGGTCTTTCTATCTCCTCTTCTTCTGTAAGAATTCTGGCAACTCTGCCCAAAGTTTGGCTATGTATCTCAGAATCTCCTTCGATACCCTGGTGGGTAGAGTCTTTCAGAGGTCCTCTGTTGAGGGCTCCTGTCCTGTTACTTATTTTCTCCTACTTCTGATGTCTATCCTGTTTGCCCTTCTGAATGAGGATTAAGCATCTTCCCTAGGGTCCTCCTTGTTGTTTAGCTTCTTTAGGACTATAGATTTTAGAATGTTTATCCTATATTACATGGCTAATATCTGCTTATAAGTGAGTATATATCATGTGTGTCTTTCTGCTTCTGGAATAGCTCACTCAGGATGATATTTTCTAGTTCCCACCATTTGCCTGCAAATTTCATGATTTCCTTGTTTTTAATTGCTGGGTAATTGTGTAAATGTACCATACTTTCTGTTATCCATTCTTCTGTTGAGGGGCATCTAGATTGTTTCCAGATTCTGCCTATTACAAATAAAGCTGCTATGAACATGGCTGACCAAATGTCCTTATTGAATGGTGGGGCATCTTTTGGGTATATAACAGGCATGATCTTAAAGAAACACCAAACTCAACCTTAAAAAAAAAAATAGAAAACCATAATACTGACTTGTCATGATCACAGCCAAGATGAATAACATACAAGCAGAAATGAAAACCATGAAGGCTGAATCATTCTAGGTAGATACAAAAAATAATTTGAAAAGCTAGATCAACTCAAAGAAAGAAAAAAGAAAGAAAGATAATGAAGTCAAACATGGGCCAATGCTGCTCAGTACTAGAGGAAGAAAAGTTAACGTGGCATGATCACACTGGTGAAAGTTTCCACCACACCAGGCCGACTTTGACAGCTCATTTCTTATCTTCTCAATGACTCCATCATAAAATTAAAATGTCTCTATGAAAACATAAATGCTCAGCACACTCTTAAGTCACAGGGATGAAGGCAAAAAAGTTTCAATCCTAAGTTTACAACTGTGGCTAATGCTCGAGTAAAACACCCACATGAACACACTGACTTGTTGCTCGCGGTGTATATTCACAGCAGTCCCCTCTAGTGTAGCCTCCTGAGCACTGGCCTTACAGCTGTGAGGAGTGGGCCGCCACCCTCAGCCATGGGCTCTTACTAAGAAAAATTCTCGTTGCAGGCAGTACTTTTGTTACTGCCCAGCCTGCTACGCCTTGCAGTGTACTCGATAAACCTGTTTGTGACATACTCAATAAACCGGTTTCTTCCTACTTTGGTGTAAAGAGGAATTCATTTGCCATCCACTGTGGCCAATCTACCACAATTTCTCTTACGGGGGAAAAAAAAGCTGGGAGTGGTGGTGCAAATACCTGCAGTCTCAGAACTGGGGAGGCAGAGGTAGGAGAATGGTTGCAAGCTTGAAGGATAGCCAAGTCTATATGTCAGGTTTCAAGGAGTCAGACTTCTACAGTTGAGACCCTGTCTCAAGAAAGGAGGGGGGGTGAGGCAGTGGAAAGTTGTAATTTAAGGAAGAGGCCTCTGGGAAACAGAGCTCATCAATACTTAAATTTAATTTCAGGTCATACTTTAGGGAAGATTGGCCACCCTCAATATTTATTAACATCTGTCTATTTTCTTTGGTACAAGGTACTTTTTTCCTCCTAGCCTTTTATGACAAGTTCTCATGTACCTCAGGCTGGCCAGAACTTCCTATACAGCCAAGGATGGCCTTGAACTCCTGGTCCTCCTGCACTTATCTCACAAGTTCTGGGATTAAAGACATGAGCCTGCACATCCAGAGAGAAAGAAACTCTAATGGTTTACAAGAGGCCATTATGGTACTTCCAATTCTAAAAACTGACTTTTAAAAATAAATGAATTTAGAATAACTCTGGAAAGTTCTAAGAGAACAACAGAGAAACAAGAAAACTGAAACAACAGGGAGAGATTACAATGTTCACCACGTACCTCGTGGTACCTTTTTCAGTTTTATGTTGTTTGTTCCTTCTTTCATTCACTGTTAAAGGATAGATCAACTATCTTTTGCATTTTGATTCTGCACATGAAGAAATAAATGTTGTGTCTTGTTTCCAAACTGTGCACACCACACTCAGGGAATAGTAAAAAATGCTTTGATGGAAAGAACAAGACAAGAACCATGAATTACTGAACAAGCCTGTTAAGAGACTCTCATGTTTAGTATGAGTGAGGCAGTAGTTTCACTTCCCAGAAGCACAAAAAGAAAAAAAATAAGATTAAGAAAAAAAAAATTTCTAGGTCAGAAAATACTTCAGTCTATAAAATCAATAACAAAAACTTACTCAAATGTACATGATCGCATAATTTCCCAAGTTTCCCAGCTTTTGTCTAAAGGCTGTGAGAGTCTGAAACTTGGAGTAAGGCCAGTTTGGGGATATTTTTTCCCTCAAGATCTTTTCCCAAAGGAAATATCAAGAGAAACAAACTCCAAAGCTCCACATCTCTAAAAATTAACTGAAAAACAAGCAACCGCAAAACACACAACATCCTTATCTCCAGCCCTCTGCTCCTTCCTCGGCAAGGTTCCAGGACCTAGCGCAATCTTGATCTCAAGAGGAAGGAGGCAGGCGCGCAGGCATCTTTCCCAGGCTGCAGTCTCCCTGCTCCTGTGCAGCTCAGTCACTGAAGTGGTCCTTTTACCAGCAGCTCCTGCACTTAGGCATGCTCTTGCTCACTGGGTGATTTTGATGGAAAGTCCTGCTCTTTGAACTATTGCTAGGCGGCCTGTGTGCTGATCATGCTGCTTTCCTCAAGGGTCTCCCAGACAGCCCAAGTTCACTGTTGCCTTGCTGCCTCACTTGTTTCCCAGGTGGTGGTGTATGCATCTCTGCAACAAGCCCCCACCCATCCCCAGATTTCTCCATCCTATCCAAACCCCTCCCAATTTCAGTCCAGCTCAAACCTGTTCTTGCTGAAGCCTCTTCTGTTTGCTCCAGCCACCCGGTCTCTTCCCTCCTCAAAGGTCATTTAACCCATCACATGTCATTGCCACATATCTTGGACCTCAGCTGGTGTGCATACCTGCCTGTAAAGGTATTTACGACACAGCTCAAACACACAACATACTTATGATTTTTTTAGGGGACACCAATGGTTTTACTCTAATTAACTTCAAAAGTATGGCTGCACAGGAAGGTTTGCTATCATAAATTAATTTTCAGATTGGAAAAGGAAAGTTCTTTCTTTTCTTATGTGTGTGTACATGTGTGTACACAGCACACTTGTGGAGACCAGAGGACAGCTTTCAGCCATCAGCTCTCTCCTACCATGCTAGTGTCAGGGATTGAACTCAGATGGCCAGCACTGGTGGCAAGTGTCTTTACCCTCTGGGCCATCTTGCCAGGCACAGATGCACTCACTGTAAGTGTTACAAAGGCACAAGACTAGAATCTGTATAATATACCTTGATGCCTTATAGTTTTAAAAAAGGAATTTAGTGACTAATTAATGACTAAGCTGTAGCAAGTATGGTCTAGTAAGATGTATTCACAGGTCTGTACTGGAAGTTTCAAGGTTAAAAAAAAATGATAAAACCTCTAGCACAAAGTAGAAATTTCTTGTGATAGTAAAATAGAAAAGCTCATTTTAAGTGAATAAAAAAACTTAGTATAAACTGGGCCTGATGGCAGATGCCTTTAATCCCAGCACTTGGAGGGCAGACGCAGTTGGATCTCAGAGTGAGATCTCAGTTGGATCTCAGCCTGGTCTACTGAACAAGCCTCAGGACAGCCAGGGTTGGTGAGGGCTAAGTAAGGGCCCAAGATAGAAGTTCAAGATAGATCTATAAGTGACTATCACAACTGTAATTATTCTTTTTAAGTGGTAGAGTGAAACTAGCTGTATTTTAATTATATCATAGGGAAACACTTCAAAATTTGTAGCATATGCATGATGTGTATCTTTGAATATAGGTACCTCTGTGGCACAACACACACACAGACATCAGAAGACAACATTGGGAGGTGATTAGCAGGTTTACACATAAGCACTTTTACCTGCCAGGCCATCTCATCAGCCCAAAGATTCATTTCTTTATGTGAGCCTCTCAGACTGATAAGGGAACATGTGCCATACTCCAAAGCAATGAAGAAAAAACAGAATACATTTCATTTGCATATACTTCATATGCAAGCATCTTTAACAATGACATGAGTATGATAGTATATAAGATATAATACATAGTAACACATTATTTAGTAAGCCTACCCATGTTATTGGTTCAGAGAGAAGAAAGAGCCTGCCCAAGAGCACACACCTCTCCATTTTCCCATAAGCTCACTCTACTTCTACAAAACATTCAATTTCTATCCTAGTCACTAATAGTCCCTAATTTCAAAAATTTCTATCAATGTCATTAACAAAAGCTAATTAAGTCAAAGTCGCTGAGAACAAGCCATAGCTGGGTATAAAAGAGAAGGAAAAACAAAGTAAAACAGAAAGTACAAAACAATTTAATATATTTACAAAAACCTTTAAATCCCAGAAAGTAATTGCATTCTACAGTAAAAATATTACATAAAAGAACATTAAAATACTATACCAAAGGGCTAGAGAGATGGTCAGTGGTGAAGAGATGATTCAGGTCACTTGCTACTTTCGTAGATGACCTGGGCTTGATCCTCAGCACCCATGTTGGACAGCTCCCAACCCCCTACCAGCTTCAGGGAATCCACCACCTCTGGCCCCCAAGGGCACTGAACTCACATGCACAAACACACACAACAACATAAAAACAAGCGAACGCTGTTCCTCTATTCTTCCAACCCAAGCAGGACAGATCGAATCCAATTTGGATAGCTGAAAGACAAAATCTACTTTGAAAGATCATAAAACAAGCAAGAGCCACATTTAAACTGAGTCAAGGGACTGGAGAGATGCTTCATTCAGTAGCTAAGAGTGTTTGCTGCTCTTGCAGAGAACTTGGGTTTGGTTCCTAGAACCCACAAAGCACCTTACAACCATCTGCAATTTCATCTTCAGGGAATCCACTGCCCTGTTCTGGCCTCTACACGCACCAGGCAGGCAGGCGCGCGCACGCACGCACACGCACACACACACACACACACACACACACACACACGCACACACGCACACACGCGCACACGCACACACGGTGCACATGCGCTCGTGTATGCAAACACTTGTACAAGTAAGAGCCACATTTAAGCTGAACCAAAGAACTGGAGAGATTCAGAAAAAGCCATGAAAAAGCAGAAAATCCTGGTCTGTAGGGAAGAGAATGGAGAAGGGATGTGCAAGGAAGTGAGGCCAGACATTAGTTTAGATTCAAGATTCAAGACAATTCAAAAAACCTTAATAGTCAAGGTAATTTACGCTATAGTTTCCACTATTTTTCTTTAATAAGTAATACCCTAGAGTGGAAAGGAGTCAAAAAAAGAGAAAAGAGAGCCAAAGAGAACCCACCAGGCCACTGACTCAGGAGACTGTTGTGGGGGTGAGTATCTTTCTAAGAGGCCTCTCTGAGTCCCAGCTGCAGTTCATTTCTGGGAGCTCAGTGGCTTTATAATAACAATCCACTACAATTCCAAGCCCAACACCACAGCAAGCAAGCCTAAGTGGGTTTGTGTTCTCTGAGACCCAGGAGATGAATACCATCTATTTGGGAAAATGAAACAACATAAAGCTACTTTTAAAAAATCAAGGCAATACATAATTAGCAGCCCAGAACCATGGGCCTGACAATTAGTGCTGTAGAGGTTCCAGGATAACTGTGGGTGGTCAGAAAGATGCCAATTCAGCTAGAGGAGGGGAGAAAAGCATAGAGTAAGCAGAAGATCAAAGCCTAGGCTAACAGGCAGCAGGGACTGGAGCCAGGGGAAGGAAAGGAAGAAAATAAGAAGAAGAAAAAAGACTGATTAAAAAAAAAAAATCAGAACATGGGACATGCAAGGTGGTTCAGGGGGTAAAGACATTGGCCGTCTGAAGACATGAGTTGATTCCTGGAAGGAGGAAACAGACTCACACAAACAAATACATGTAAAAGAGAATTTTAAGGCCATTCAGGCCCACATACTGGGACACTGTTTCAAAATAGGACAAAAAGGAGCTGGAGAGATGGGTCCTTAGTTAGGAGTGCATACTGCTCTTGCAGAGGACACGAGTTCAGTTCCCAGGCCTCATGGTCAGCCACCCACAGTTACCTGTAACTATAGTGCCAAGTGACCTGACATCTCTTAGGGACTCTGAGAGGGCCCTGCAATTAGCTGCGCGCACAACTGGGCACATGTACACACGCTTGTGTAAACATATACTTAAATAACTGAACACCAACAATACATATAAGACCAATCTCCATGCTTTCCTACTTCCCAGCCTTAGATCACACTGTTTTACTATAACCTAAACGGTCCTTTCCCCCCACTGTGTTCAAATATTTTTACATTCTTTAGAGACTAGTATAAACAACACTTTTGGAAGACGGGTCCCTGGTGTCCTACTCAGAAGACAGGGCCAGACCTCAGGTTTAGTCTTGGGGGAGGGGGAGTGAGTATGGTTTTCTTCTGCAGCAAGGGTGACGCAAAGGCTGAATGCAGTAACAAGAACAGACTGCATCCAGGACTAAAAGTATTTTACTTACAAATCTATGCACATATTAAATAATATGCACTTGCCAAACATTTACTGCTGGTAAAAAAAAACAACAACAAAAACCTAAAAATTTCAGGAGGAGTTTAAAAACCAGGAATTCACCAGGAAGTGTCTGCTGGAGGTTAAACCAGGCCGATATGTCTCAGCTATCTCCCCCGCATGTTTTGTGGTTTATGGCAATAACTGTATACTTTAGAGCAAACGGCAGGGGAAAATGAGGGGTGGGGGTCAGGTGTTAACTCTGAAACATTCATGCAGTAAGAGCCAAGAAGAAAAGAAGAAAAATCCATTCTCAAGTGCTATGAAATCTGGCCATCTGTGCCCAAGGTAAGGGCTGGCTGAATGGTACACACATTTAATGTGAGCCTGACTTGGTACGTTCATATTGAAGGGCAATCTCCCTTTTGCTGCTATGCACACCAGGGGAATATTCCTTAACAACTCCTCCTTAGTTATAACAAAACACCCAGAAAACCAAAATATTCTGCTTTATAATTTTACATACAGGAATCCAGAGTGTGTAATCATTAGTAATAGGATCCTGTTCAAAAAGGGACTTCTTATTCAGTAAGTTAAAGACTAAAAGTATTTTATTTACAAATCTATGCACATATTAAATAATACGCACTTGCCAAACATTTACTACTGGTAAAAAAAAAAACAACAACCAAAACCCTAAAAGTTTCAGGAAGAGTTTAAAAATCAGGAACACACACACACACACACACACACACACACTTTAAAACAGTGTTTTGAAAAAGAATGTCTTTTTGTAGTCCCCACCCGCCCCAAATGTGTGGTCTTCCTGCCTCAGACTCCCTGGTGGCTGGGTCAGAGGCATGCTCCACTACTCCAGCATACCCTAAGTACATTTAACACACAGTCAGAGGTGACGGGCCATGCCTGTATCCAGGAGGAGTCAGGAATAGGAGGATGCTGTAGATTTAAGGCCCTATGCTGTGTAGTGAGCTGCAGGCCAGCCAGAGAGACATAAAACACCCTATCTAAAAATGTAAAAAGTTGCCTTGCTACTGTATTCTTAGTACTCTTGTCTACTCTGTCCTCATTTCTCCCAGTTTGTCTTTTGTCCATTTTTCTCACACACACTTCAGCAGCTGTGTTCTCTTGAACGTATTTACAATGATGCTACAAGTTGGCTATATGCGGAACTGTCTATCTGCAAAGGGTGATCCCTGTCTATCAGTAAGCTTGGTTTGTAAGTTTGTCTTTGTGTGTTTGTGTTCCTTCCCTAGAAAGCAGGTGTAGGTATCTGAGTATAAATAATACCCTAGAGAGTGTATTTTTTTACAGGTCAAAAAGGTCACGCCTACCTTAACAGTATTGTAGCAATTCTCCCTTAGGAGCACAAGGGTTGAGCTGAGGATTCAGCACAGTTGTTGAGTGCCTGTTCAGCACACACAAAACACTGAGTTGGATCCCTATCATGACAGAGAACCAAGGCTGTAGTACACGCTATAACCCTAGCACTTGCAAGGGGAATGCAAGAGAATCAAAAGTTCAAGGTCACCTTCAGCTACACAGGCTACAAAGAAACCTTGTTTAAAAAAAAAAGAAAGAAAGAAAGAAAAAAATCAAGATGGCTTAGTGAGGTCAGGGCACTTGCTACCAAGCCTGATGACCTAAGTTGGATTCCTGGGACCCAAAAGGTGGAGGAACATAACGGATTCCCAGGGGCTCTCCTCTGACCTCCACACAGGTACCATGATGGCGCATGACCACCCGCAATGCACATCATAGACATATACAAAATAAATAAATATAGTTTAAAAATAAAAAAGGAAACAAGGCTGTCTGCCAGACATGGTGGCTAACCCTGTAACAGCAGCACTTCAAAAGCTGATACTCCTGCCACAACTAAATAGGAGCCTAGGCTGCGCAGTAAGTTCCAGACTAAGCCTGAACTGCACAGAGACCTATACTAACAACACAAGGACAAGTGCAAGACATCAGTCACAGAGAATCAGTTGTCATATGATTCCATTCATAAGTGTCCAGAGACTTAGTGACTGCTAGTGGGTACAGGGTTTCTTTGTGGCATGAGAAAAATTCTTAAATGGATTGCAGTACATGTTGCTCAACTCTTTAGAATATTAATATTCATTGATTTTTACAAATACACTCTGTTCTTCTGTTGCATTTACTTTGAGACATAGTTGCATTTAGCCCAGGCTGGCGTTGAATTCCACTTACCAAGTGCTGGACTATAATGCTGGGATTATTGCTTCTTTTCTTTGCTCCCTTGGGATTACAGTTAAGTGGGTAAACTGTATGGTATACAAATAATATTTCAATAAGTTTCTTTGTTTGTACAGGATCTCTACGTACAGTCCAAGCTGGCCTTGAACTCAAGATCCTCTTGCCTGAGTATCCCAAGTACTAGATAACAAGTGTGCACCACTGTGCCTGCTTCAATAAAGTTACTGTATAATAATAAGAGAAATGTGAAGATGTAAATGAACAGAAATTGCACTTAGCCAGGAAATGATGGCTCATGACAATAATCCCAGCATTTGGGCAGCAGAAGCAGGAGGATGGCTGTTGTTAAAGACCAGCCTGGGCTATGCAATGAATTCCAAGCCATCCTGGGCCAAAAAACTTGGGCCCAGGGAGCCCTGCAGAGACTGATACGCCAACCAAGGACCTTGTAAGGAGAGGACCTAGACCCCCTGTTCAGAGGAGGCCCATAGACTGCTCAGTTTCCAAGTGGGTTCCCTAGAAAGGGATACAGGGGCTATCTCTGACATGAACTCAGTGGCTGACTCTTTGATCACCTGCCCCTGGGGTGCGCAGCCATGCCAGGTCACAGAGGAAGATGTTGCAGCCAGCCTTGATGAGACCTGATAAACTCGGGTCAGATAGAAGGGGAGGAGGTCCTCTCCTATTAGGGTACTAGGGATAGGGCACAGGGGAAAAAGAGGGAAGATGAGTGGGACTGGGAGGAGACGAGAGAGGAGGCTGCAGTGGGGGTACCAAGTGAAGAAACTGTAATAAATAAATAAATAAATAAATATTTAGCAAATAGAATTTGACTATACAGTTTTAATATCTAACAGGCTAATGGACCATCACAAATTAATGTTTTCCTTTTAATATAATTTTACACTTATAATTTTTTCCTTATTAATTAATTTATTCATTCACTTTACACCTCGATCACAACCCCTTCCCTACTCTCCTCTCCTCCTGGGTCCTACTCTCCTTCCCTCTTCCCCTTTTCCCACTTTCCTTCTCCTCAGGAAAGTGTAGCTCCCCACCACAACATGTCAAGTCACATCAGGAATAGCATCCTCTTCCACTGAGGCTAGACAAGGCAGCCCAGCTAGGGAGACGTGATCCAAAAGCAGGCAGGAGTCCATGTTCCAATTGCTAGGGGACCCTCATGAAGACCAAGCTGACCATCAACTACCTATGTGTAGAGGGCCTATGTCCAGTCCATGATTGCTCTTTGGTTGATGGTTCTGTGAGGCCCTGCTGGCCCAGGTTAGTTGACTCTTTTGGTCTTGTCCCCTGCAGGTCCTTCTATCCTTCCCCCAACTCTTTCACAGGACTCCCCAAGCTCTGCCTAGTTGCCCCTATGATTTTACACGATCTGATATAAAATTGAGGAGAGTAAATATAAATCAAATGTCAACAGGTAGGTCAATGACCAGCAGTGACACACTGCTTTAGCTGTAATTATAGCCCACACAATAATGCCCTCCTGGACTCTTCTAATCAGGAAAACTGAGCTGGGTGTGGTGGTTCACGTTTCTAACTCCAGCACCCGTGAGGCTGAACGGAGAAAAGGCTGCTGTGAGTGTGCAAATAACCTACACATAGTGAGTTCCAGCTCAGACTGGGCTCCAAAGTAAAAACCATCACAAAC
This sequence comes from Meriones unguiculatus, assembly GCF_030254825.1. Lineage (NCBI taxonomy): Eukaryota > Metazoa > Chordata > Mammalia > Rodentia > Muridae > Meriones > Meriones unguiculatus. The sequence goes on along the minus strand of NC_083354.1, from coordinate 13,361,097 downwards.
AAAACAAAACAAAAATTCCTGAGTGGTGGCACACGCCGATGATCCCAGCACTCTGGAAGTTAAAGGCAGGAAGTTCCTGAGTCCAAACCTAAATAATAACAGCGGAGTACAGACTGACACAAAACACTATCGCTTTCTCATCTTCCTCTATCTCTTTCCCTTTCATCTCTTCCCCTCTCTCTGTTGACCTCCATCCCAGGTATATACTTATACCTGCAGACACAACCCTCCTGATAACAGTCTTAGTTCTAGCAGACTTCCCTGTATTCACCTTAAGAGTCTTAAGCTCCAAATAAATGTACCAGATCACACTGTACCCTACGTGGCTATGCCATGCACTCCAACCGGACAGAAAGGGACAGCCTGCAAGAACAGATGACTAATGGACAGGAACACACTCATTTTATTTGTTCCCTACCTGACACACAGCTACCACGTGTTTTGTTTTGTTTAAGATTTATTTATTACGTATACATTCTTTTGCCTTCATATATCCCCGCACACCAGAAGAGGGCACCAGATCTCATTATAGATGGCTGTGAGCCACCAAGTGATTGACAGGGAATTGAACTCAGAACATCTGGAAGAGCAGTCAGTGCTCTTAACCTCTGGGCCATCTCTCCAGCCCATACCATGTGTTTTTATTCCCTACAAATAGCACCTATAAGAGTTCTGAACCAGTACACAGGCAGAGTTCCAAAGAAAGTAAGGAATCATTCTAAACAGGAATCATATCTTACACACATCAGGAACCCAAGACAGTGTCTAGGACAGAATTAGCCAATTATTGAAAATGTGAACACAAACAACTGAGGAGGGACGGAAAGAGAAAGAAAGCTGAGAGTATACAGGGAGAAAAAGGTAAGACGCCAGTATGGTGGCACCCATCTATAATTCCACCACTCAGGATGTGGAGACAGGAAGATCAGGAGTTCAAGGTTAGCTTTGGCTATATTGCGAACTGGAGGAAATTACTTAAGTAGTGGATATAAATCTGATATCACGACTATCAGCACCTGTTTTAAAAGAACCATTATAAGCACCTTAAAGTATCTTTAAAATTATCTTCTCATCTTGTTTTTCAAAGTGCGATTTCTACCAACTTTGAGATATGCAAGTTCTAGGCCCCGATTCAAAATGAACAGGCGTGGCGATTTATGCATGCTAAGTGTGAAGAGTACTGCCCTTACATGATGTAGGCCCTTAGATTCTTTCTGTTGTACCGAACCTGTTGTTTACATGAGCCAGTTGTTGGGAGTTGAAAATAATCTTTTAGCTTTTATGGTGCTGGGATCAAACCTAGGTTCTTACACATATAGGTAAGCATTTAATTATTCAGCTACATCCCCAGCCTGAAAAAAAAAAAAATGTGATCATGCTGAAAACCAAGAATTGTGATGGGCTCTGACCTATAAGTACTTACCATCAGGTGAAATGTGGTCTAATGGTCTGCCACAGAGAAGAAAGAAAATTCAGATATAGGGCAGGAATATCCTCAAGGACACACTTTCGTCTGTTCTTGTCTAGCACAGAGGTTGGAATGATATTCATGTCACCAACGTTTTCCAAATGGATTGATTTTTTAATAATCATAGGAGGAGGAGCTAGGGACACGGTTCGGTGGATGTGATCCATGAAGACATGACATCAACTTCCAGGCTTCCACATGCATGTTCACACATGTATGAACACACACAAACAAGCATAGACCCAAATTCACACACACACACACACACACACACACACACATACACACAGACACACACCACAGAAGGCTAGGATAATCACAGGGTTACCTGGCCACCATCAATCTCATTCTAAACTAGAAATGCTGGGAGATGCAAGGCAAGGAAGTTCTAAGATCGGCATAGTGGAATGCACACTGCAGAACCAGAGATGGTATTCAAACTCTAACTGTGGACTCTTTTTTTAAATTATTTTTATGTGTGTGTGTCAGCTTGTCTGTCTGTGCACCATATGTACCATATGGTGAGACCAGAAGAGGGTATCAGATACCCTGGAACTGGAGTTACAGGTAGTTGCAGTTTTAGATGGTTGTGATGTGGGGTGCTGGGGAGTACACCCAGTTCTTTGAAAGATCAATACCATCTCACCACCTGCGCCGCCTCTCTGGACCCTAACCATGAGCTCTTAAAGACATTATAGAGGTAGCCAGACTTGATGTTCCATTATTGGGAGGCTAAGGGAGGCTTAAAGAGGGGGCTCTAAAAGTCTAGCCTGGGCTATACAGTGAGACTGGCTCAAAATACCAAAAAGGGATGTATGTGTGTGTAGAGTGTGTGGTAGGACTACGGGAAAAAAAAAACCAACAACTAATAAAAAGGAGTCTGGGCAAAGCTATTCTTCTGAAATACTGACAGGTCAATCGATTAATCAATTTAATATGCCAAAAAACTATTCTGAAAATTTCTCAGAAAAAGAAACATGAGCTGCACACAAATGTCAGAAACCAAAGAAGACCGCACATAGCTTGCAAATTTCCACAGGCTCACTTCCTGTTTAAATATGACCTCCTGGGATGAGTTTTACTGCAGCGTTCATTACCAAATAGATGACTGTGGGTTTTAAGAGAAGCAGAGGGCACGGTGGAAATGTGATTCTTAGCTGAACATGGAAAAAGACAAGAGAGAAGGGGAGGGCGGCGGGGGTGGGGTGGGGTGGGGAGGCTAGAAAGGGACCCGGGAAACGGATTGGAAGGGGGGAAGGAAATTCTTAATTCAACACGGACGAGAAAGAGGGGAAAGAGACGAGGGGGGGAAAGGAAAGTAAAAACTGGGGCCGCTTCCCATTTCAGTTTATCAGAATGCAGGAGGAAACGCATCAACTTCTGCAAGCCACAATCTTCTGCAAACCCAGTCACGTCCTCAAAACAAACCCGCGGCAGCTTCACAGCCGGCCCCAGCTGTGCAGCACCGGAGCCAGACATTTATTCTAAGGCAGGGCAGGGCAGATAGATCAAAATGGCCAATGCAAGACACCAGATTTCAATCACGAAAAGGGTGTGTCCCAAGTTTTGTGGTTTTCCTCCCCAGCAACATCAGGGGCAGCGAGAGGACGGCTGGGGTAGAGAGGCGGCGGGGCAAGGCGCTTCCTAGCCCACGCGGGTTCGGGAGCATCAGCCTAGCCCAAACCCCAGGCGGCCGGTCCCGAACCCGAGACGGTCGGCCGAACCCCAGCGGGCCGGCTGCAAGTGACTCCCCGACAGCCGGGAGGCTGCGCGCCTGGCCGCGGGCGACGCCGGGCACACCTCGCCGTCCCGGAACGGCGCGGCACCCTCCGCTCCCTAACGAGGCCGGCGGGGAAGGCGCGGGAAGCTCTGCCGCTCCCTCCTCCGTCGCCCAGGCCGGAGCGACCCGCTGCCGCGCCCGCGGACCGACTTCCTGGAAAGCGCGCCGCTGAACTCACCTGTCCGGCCGCCGACCTCCGCACGGTCCGCAGGGTCTGAGTCGCTCTTCTCTGCGCCCACACTCCGCAGTGCCTCTAGTTGAGGGAGTTGCCGAGTCCTCCCGCCAGCTGGTCCCCAGACCCTACCGCGCTGTCTTGTGCTGCTGGTTTCCCCCTCCCTCTTCCCCTCTCGTGCGCGTGCGTACTCTTGGGACAGGCCGCATGCTGGGAGTTGTAGTTCGAGGGAGAAGGGCGCGGCTCCGTATGGACCCAGCTCTTTACAATGGGAAGGGTGTTAAAACAGGCTACAGATACCAGGACTAGGCTGAGAAAAATGCTTTCCGCTCCTGCCCGCGACCCTCTGGAAGGTAGAAAGCCTTTCTAGAGGCTTTCTCTTTTTTTGTAATAGATTTACTTCTTGTGTGGTGGGCCTTTTATAAAAAGACACATAATACAGAGCTCGTCTTATACCCTTGCTTACTAAAGTGATGAGGGCATCTTATCAGCCTTTTAAACTTGTCATGGAAGACAGATAAAAGCTAAGGGACTGGGGTTGTAGCTTAGTTGGTAGAGTACTAATTCAAGCCCACGCAAAGCCCTAGATTTAATCCTAAACAATGCATAAACTGGGTGTGGTGTTGCATGCCTATAACCCCGGATCCTAGCACTTGAAACAGACGGAGGAGAATCGGAAGTTTAGGGTAATCTTCAGCTAGCTACGTCCTGAGTACAAAGCTAGTGCGAGGTACGTGAGAAAAAGTCATAAATCACCCCAGGGTGTGGTGAGCCTAACACAAAAAGAGGCGTAAAGGTGAAAAGCAGGGATAGATAAAGCACACAGTCGGGAAAGGAACAGAGAAAGGCCACCCGAGCTTTAGGTTTAAGCAGAGGAAGAACTGGGGCAGGGAGCAAGAAGCATGTATAATTGAGCAATTCTGGCCTCCATGTCCTGGCTGGTCATTGTTTCAGGCTGCTTCCGCAAGGTGGTCCAACGAGTGTCTTCTGCCTGAGAGGACAATATCGTTCTCAGAGGATGACTGCTTGTGGTCGGGGGTGCAGCCTTCCCATCCTGGATGAGATGCCCTCATCTGGGAGGTGGTCTGACCTGGGATGCTCTCCATGGTATCGTAGGCGCCTTTGGGGAGTGACTGTAAAAGCTGACCATAAGATGTCTCAGTTTTATCTCCATGCCTGTGTCCCTGAAGGCGGATGAGATAGGTCAGGTCTCACAGGTTTCTAGTTAGGCATTCCTTGAATGATGCGCATGCCTGCATACAGAGGTAACTAGGCAACCCAAAACAGGAAGGCAGACACAGAAAGAAAGCAGAGATGCTTATCCTGCTTTTAATTATCTTATGGGCCCAAGTGAGTCGGTGCTTTTTAACAAATACAGTTTTTAGCTGCCAGTTAGATTGCGATTGCCCCCCCCCCCCTTCTCTGGTCAGGTTCTGCTCCATCCCATCCTCCCGTTCCAACTTCATGTTCTACATCTGGCGGAGAGATTGGGCTAATGTGAGAGAGAGTAAACAACTAGTAAACAACAGAAGCAACTAGTCAAAGGAGGGAAATAAGTAGCTAGGGTCAGAGAGGGGAAGATGAAGACAGCGGGAACACCTCAGAGGACTGTTTGTTGGTAACCTGTGTAATGGCTGTCTCTTATGCAGGGCTCTGAGGAGAGCATTCCCAAGGAGTGCAGCAGTATGGGCAGGAATAATGTTCTATGTTGCTAAACATCTTTTTAAAATGAAAAAGAAAAAAAAAAAAAAAAGATGCAGCCGGGAAGAGGACTGGAGTGCATACTTGAGGCACATTCCAGCTACACCCAGAATAGGGAGTCACCCAATGGTTAAGCTTCGCCTGGCAACTACTTCCTCTCAGGGCAGAGAGTACTCTTGTTTGAGTACCTGGAATTTTGTGTAGCTGACACCCACTCAACATCAGTAATGATCTGGGATCTCTCTCTCCCTTTCTCCTGTCCCTCCCCCTCTTTTTTTCATTTGTTTGTTCATTGGAGACAAGGTCTTGCTACTGTACAGTCTGGCTGCCCTGAAACTTGCTATTAGACCAGGCTGGCCTTAAGGAAATCTGTCGCAGCCTTCCAAGTACTAGCCTTACAGGTGCACACCACCCTACCTGGTTAAGGGAAATCTCTTGTAAGTTAAACTATTCAGGAGCTGGTTTCTGAAAGAAATTTCCTACAGTTCTCAGATTCACTTCATCTTTATTGAATATCTAATACACACCAAGCATTGTGCCAGTATTTGTAATATTTCATTGAACTTTGAAATAACCCTACAAAGAAGAAATTAATATCCTCAAGTTTTAAACAGGAAACTAAAAATGGAAATGAAGACTTGAAAAAGTTAATTTACATAAGGCCAAATGGCCAGAAGACCTAGAAATTAAGTCTATATACTCATTCAAATTCAAGCTTACTTTCTAACTGCTGGTTAGTTAGACTGACCTGTCTCCTAGATCTCATCAAATTCTTTAAAATATGATAAAATCTGTGGCCAGGTTCAAACAACATGAAAAAAACTTCACCAAGAAATTAATTCTAGAAGAGACAGTATTTTGAATGAATAAATAATTTGGATTCTTTGACAGCTCATGTACATGATATTTCAAAACAAAAACTTGATTTTGTTTTGCAGGCTCACGCCAACGGGTGTTTATATGTTCTGTGTATGTACAGGTGTCTTGTGAAGGCCAGAAGAGGATGTTGGGTCCCCTGGAACTGGAGTTTCAGGCAACTGGGAGCAGCCAGATGGGGTGCTGGGAACTGGACGCATGCTCTGGAAGAATAGCACATGCTCTTAGCTGCTGAGCCATCCCTCCAGACCATTTTGTGTATCGTTTTTTTGTTTTTGTTTTTGCTTTGAAAGGAGGTCTCATGTAGTTCAGAGTGGCCTCAAATTCATTTTGTAGCCTTTGTAGCCGAGGCTGGCCTTGAGCTTGATCCTCCTGCTTGCACTTCCCAGATCCCAGGATTGCTGTCACACACCACACATCTTCTTACTCCTTTGACAGTTCTCTATTCACACTACATAGTATCCTGGTTATTCTGGTCTCCCATGCTGGAGATTTAGCTCAGGTCACCAGGCTTTGGGCTCTCTGACCAGCCAGCCTAGCCTACACAGTGAGCTCCACGGCAGACATCAATGAGCACAGGGGGCTGGAGAAGTGGTTCAGTGGTTAAGAGGGCTTGCTGCTCTTCCAATGCCCTCTTCTGGCCTCCACAGGTCTTACACATATGTGATGTACATACACATTCAGGCACATATACATATTCATAAATAAGTCTTTTGATTCATTTCTTTCATTTATTCATTTATTTTTAAGCTGGCACTGGCTAGGCAGTGGTGGGACTTGCCTTTAATCTCAGCACTCAGGAGGCAGAAGCCAGCCTGGTCTATAGAGTGAGTTCCAGGACAGCCAGGGCAGAGAAAACCCTATTTTGAATCCTGCACCCCCCCCAACAAAGGCACCCGAGGAGTACTCAAGATTGTCCCTTGGTGCAAACACACACAAGGAGTGTGAAAGTGATTGATAAGATGACACTCCAATTCTATTTACTGCATTGTAAGCCCTCATTAGTGTTATCTTTATGCCTCCAGCCAGAAGAACTCATAAAGCTCGTGCCACACTGAGTCATCATAAGCAAATTAATACCAGCGGCAATTTGCTCATTACCAAAAGATTCCTTCAGGAAACAGCTTTCCTTGTATACTTAAGGAGTTTTTAAGGATACAATTTGTAAGACAGTTGTGTGAACTTGAACTGTAGACCAAAAACTAAAAGGAAAGGATTTCACTCTGGGGCCTTGGAGTTGGTTAAAGTAGAGGTAGAACTCAGAGACCAGCACCATGTCTGGTATGCACACATTTCTGGAAAGCTTTCCAGAAAACTCTTTGGCCTGAAGTGCCCCACTCCATCACCCTGTGTCTACTTGCTAGGTGACTCATGTTTCACCACCCAACTTACACAACATTTTTGCCTCCCGTTCCTCCAACATCATCAGCTGAAATCGGCTTTCCCCATACCCGACCCTATCACGGCTCTAGAGTGCAGCTAACACACATTTGAGCCAGAAGACCAAGAACCCAAAACGTTCTCCACCAGGCAGTGGAGGTTGCATGCCTGTGATCCCACAACTGGAGGGAGCTGGAGATAGGAAATTCAGGAGCACAAGGACATTCTGAATTACAGGAGTTCAAGGCCAGCCTGAACTATATGAGACCCTATCTCAGAAAAGGAGGAAGAGACGAAGGGGAAAGGGCAAGGAGGAAAAGGATGACTTTGTGAAGATATAAGCCCCAGTTATGGAAAGGTTCAAGTATGGCTGAAATCATACTGAAAGGAAGATCTAAGAGCTGAGGGCCAAGGCCAAGGCACTGATTTGTTTGCCAAATACTATGACTCTTTGTCTAAGGCCACTTGTAGCAGAAAAAGCTTGCTGACAGGCAGGGACTAGACACAGTAAGCTTTTAATTAACCAAACGACCGAGTTTATACATGCCAGTCTCCACCTCTCTCTCTTTGTGGTGTGTATGTGCGTGTTTGTGCGCACAAACAAGTGTGTTCATGAATAGGTAGAGGCCAGAGGTTAACAGCTAGTGTTTTCCTCTATTACTCTTTCCCCTTATTATTATTATTAATTTTTTGAGACAGTCTCTGTCTAATCTGGAACTTGCTGTTTTCAGTCAGACTGGTGAGCCAGTGTGCCCTTAGGATCCACAATCCTCCCACCCCCACTCAGTTTGGGGTTTGCGGACAGACCATCATGCCTGGATTGTTTGTGAACGCCAAGGAGCCACGTGTATGCAGGCCCTCTGCAGAAAGCAGTTTGCTCACTGAGCCATCTTCCCAGTCCCTGGTTTTGTTTTCTTGAGACAAGCGCTCGATAGGTAGCGCTGGCAGACCTGGAAACTATAGCATAGACCAGGCTAGCCCACAACACCCCGCAGTCCTCCTGCCTCAGTGCTGGCCTTGAATTCATTGCCTAGCCAAGCCTGGTCTTGATCTCCTGATCTTCCTTCCTTCACTTTCCAGTTGCTAGAGTTATAGACATGAGCAACCACACCAGGCCACCGTGTTCTCTTGACCTGGCTCTCAAGATTTCCTATCATCCATGCTCAACAAATGCCATGCTAGTTCTTGGAGACAGATCATTGCCGTACTTCAGTATGCTTACAAGCCATTATTATTTCGGATTCTACGAAATAAAAAAGCCAGGTATGTTGTAACACTTGGGAGGTAAGAGCAGGAGAATCAGGAGTTCAAGGCCAGCACTTGGAGGTAAGGACAGTTCCAGGGCGCATAGTGCCATCTCCTGGTTTCCATAGGAACCAGGAATACACATCTACATGCAGACAAAATATAAACATTTTTTTAAGGTGTGTAATTAGGGTGGTAATCCAAAAGTGCTTTCTACAGACCAAGCACTATTCCCTCTATTTTATATATTAACCCTTAGTGTAGTTCTACTGTGGTATATTATCATGTATGTATATATGTATGTATGCATAACTAATGGTCATGGAATTTAAACTAGACAAGGGTGACCTCAGTGTGTATACTTGTAACCTCTGTTAACCACAATGGCACAGACTGAAAAGGACAGGGTCTCATGTAGCTCAGACTGGCCTCAAACTCATTGTGTAACTAAGAATGACCTTGAACCCCTGATCCTTTTGCTTGCACCTCCTGAATGCCAGGCTAATACCACACAGGGTTTTATGTGGTGCTAGGAATGGAACCCAAGGCTTCCTTTGCTCTACCAACCAAACCACATCCCTAGCCCCTGAAAAGGAGAATTATCTAAGCAAAACAATAAAGCGACATGTTTCCTTCTGGAGGTATGCAACGGCAAAGACAGAAACTAGATCTAGGCCCTCTCTGTTTCTCAGACTGTCATTAGCCTAACCAAAGAAATCTGGAGGTCACCAAGCTGAGTCAGAACTCAGCAGGGAAGCAGCGAGCTTAGTTTTTCAGCTCTTCAGGGCAAGTCTTTATTGAGAAATTTGGTTTACATGTTATCTGGCAGAAGGTGTACACAGCTGCATAGGACTGTATTCCTGCTCCCAATTATTCTAACAAACTTCCACTGTGTGAGCACATTGAACTTCCTGGTTTCAACATGTTTCCCTTTCTGGTTCTGTACTTTATCTTCTTCATACTACGATGTCAACGTTCTTTTTTGCAAATGCTCTTAAGTAAGAACATAGTGTCAGACATTTATTGTGAAGAGATATCCTAAGGGTAGCCAGGAACCAGGCTTTTACATTTAAACTTAAGTTTATTGCCCCTCCCCCCCACCTTTTTTACATTTTCATTTACAACTACCGTTCCAGACACAAAATGAACACATAACGTCTTTGAAAGCAGAAAGATCTTGGTTAATTAAAACAGCTTATATTTAGCGCATCATTAGCTCTGGGAGGCTAATCCCAACGGGACCCAAACTGCACCTTTTTTGAGCCAATGGGGTTCCTTATTATGAGGATTATGAGGATAATATTAGTTTACACTTCATACATTTTTTTTTTTACTTCACACTTAATTTTCACAAGATGTTCAACTTCACATTTAAAAGGCAAGTTAGTCTTTAGTGTCCTAGTGAATTAACCAACCATGTAGTTTTGATCAAAAAGTATCAAATGAAAAATAAAGCCATGTGGCTTTTCAGTATCCGCTTAAGTAAACAAACGTTACCAATAAAGTTTACAAGTTTACAAGAGTATTATGTCCCTTAGTCTCTTCAACACAAAATAGGCAACAATACACATAAGGTCACACTCCACAGGCATAGGACTGGTAAGCCATTATGAATGGTGGCATGCACGTATTTTACATTTTTATGTGCAGTGAAAATGCTGCCTGTTTTCTGAGAAACATGAAACAAGATTAAAATAAAGGCTTACTTAAAATATAAATATGCTTTTTCATGTACACAGTTTTGTTTTTAAAAAGAAAGAGGCAGAGATAAGAATTATTTTATTCTATTCATCTATTTATTTTAAACTTTAAGATGAAGTCTCATGTATCCCAGGCTGGTTTTGAACTTGCTGTGCTGCCAAAGATGACCTGGAACTTCTGATCCTCCTGCCTCCACCTCCCAAGTGCTGGGATTACAAGTGCACACTACCATGCCTGGCTTAGAATAATTGAAATAAAGATTGTCCTGGCTAACATTTGGTACTCAAATAACATGACTCAGGAAGTGTACTTTCTATCCATCTTCTTTTTCCACTTGGCCAATTTCGGTCTACCCGGATCTAGATTGTGTTCACTGAAGTTTAAATCTTGGGCCAGTTTCTTTTAACACACAGTGTGCTTTTGATTGTCTCCTGGTATGCAACAATATGTGCTTAGAAATGCAAATACACAGACATTAAGTAAGAGCCTACAAAAATTATACTGGTCAGTTTCTTTCTTTGCATTTCCCCCCTTTCTTTCCCTCTGATTCTAAGGAGAAAAATATTTTATATATTAAGAGATCCTAGCCGGGCACAATGGTGCACGCCTGTAATCCCAGTACTCGGGGAGGCAGAGGAGGGTGGATCTCTGTGAGTTCGAGGCCAGCCTGGTCTACGAAGCAAGCCCAGGGCAGCCAAGAAAAAAAAGAAAGAGAGAGAGAGAGGGAGGGAGAGAGAAAGAAAGAAAGAAAGAAAGGAAGGAAGGAAGGAAGGAAGGAAGGAAGGAAGGAAGGAAGGAAGGAAGGAAGAGAAAAAAGGTATCCTTTCAGTTTTCAAGGGAAGCGTCCCAAGACTTGAAGCTTTTTTTATTTTGTAGTGCTTAGGATTGAATCTACATGCCAGGAAATGCTCCGCCACTGAGCTAGTCCCGAAGTGGTGTTTCTGAAGAGTCTGCTCTTCAAGAACTACTATTAAACACTGCTGAAAAGGAACAAACATCTGTCTGCTGAACGTTCCTCGAAAGAGCTGGAGCTGCTGTGGCTACATTATCCATCCATGTTCATAATCACAGGGTTGTAATGTTTCAGATCTAGAAGGGGCTTTAGAGAGCACAGTTATATAGATGAAATGAAGATAAGATAGATGGCAAAATCTTGTCCAAGGCCACATACAGCTGGCATCCAAATCAGTATGATTAAATATATCTATATCATACATGGTTGTAAACAGTTTAATTCTTGTAGGCCTGGGGGATAATGAAGTACAAGCAACATTGATTGAGCACCTACTATGTACATGGTATCATATTAGATGGTACCAAAGATACAAGGACTGATGAGACACCATCCCTGTGAGGCAAGGCTCCAGTGCTTTTCTTGACCAAAATAAAGAACTGACCAGGGCCGAGTTGCTGGTGATGGGTAGCTGCAGACCCGGAGGGCTTTCTCCTCCCCAGTGTCAGAGCTGGCCCGCTGTAGACAGATGTTAGGCATGAACATTCTTGGAGCCCCGAGGAGATGCTCTCCAAAGTCGCCAGCAGAACCTTCAGTCTTAGCCTCCATCACTTTTAGTGATGATAGGAAGGCAGTAGCACTCTTACCTAAATTCTTCACCACTGTTTGAGGTCCCCTCTTGGGTCTGGCATCTACAAGGATTGGGACCACTTCCTAAAGGAGCTTATTTTATTTTTTGAGACTAGATGCCATGTAGCCCCGGCTGGTCTCAAATTCACCATGTAGCCAAGGATGAATCTGAGCTTTTGATCCTTCCGCCTCCACCTTTTGAACACTGGGATTACGGGCTAGTGCTGGCATGCATTATTTATAAAGTGCCGGGGATAAAACCCAGGACTTTGTACATACTAGGCAAGCACGCTACCTAACAGAGTTGCGGCCCAGCCCTTTCAAAACAGCCCAGCCCTTTCAAAACGGCCCAGCAAAAACAACCTCTCATGTGTGCCATTGAACTATAGCACCCACTGTTACCATCAACCACCTCTCTCATCTCTATGTTTAAAGTGAAAGAATTCTGGTCCCTTGTATCAGACCCATGCTTCAATTTACTCCACTCCAAAAGATGAACCATTGGTCAGAATAAAACAGACTCAGAGGCAGTGGCAAACACTTGTGAACTGATAAAAGCTATCTATTTTTTTTTTTTTGTACAGTGCTTTCTAGTTTCTATGGTGTTTTCATCCAATCATCTGATTCTATTCTCTCACTACAGTTCTGTGAGGTAGTTTGTGAAGATACTATTCTCACTTAATAGCCAAGGAACGGTAGGCTTGAGAGAGCCAGTGGCTTCCCCAAAGTCACCCAGCCAAGAGATCATGGAATCAAGTGACCTGAACACCTGACTCCACTTCCGGTGCTCATCCCCCATATAGTCTACAATTGGCAGGCAATTAAATGAATTGCCCATGATCACAAACCTGCTAAGTGTTAGTAATGGGATTGGGATTTAGCCTCCTAATCTGTTGGTATGGTACCCAGTCACCATACCAAATAGCTGAGCCAACATGCTCCAAATGACTGCCACAAGACACAGCCAGCAGAGCCTGGTTAGCTGGTTGCTCTTTTCTACTTATAACTTCATGCCCTCTCCTTCACCCTCTCCAAGCCAACAATGTCTCCTAAACAGACATAACCTCTGATTCATATACTGTTTCCTTTTTAAAAAAGATTTATTATGTATACACTATTCTGCTTGAATGTACACCTGCATGCCAGAATAGGGCACTAGATCTCATTATAGATGGTTGTGAGCCACCATGTGTGTGCTGGGAATTAAACTCAGGACCTTTGGAAGAGCAGCCTCTTAACCTCTGAGCCATTTCTCCAGCCCCCATATACTGTTTCTAAAACAGTGCCCAAAATACAGACTTAACAATTTGCAACCTGTGGCTCATCTATCGACTGATGGTTCCATTAAGAGGCTGATGAACAGAACTGAGTTCTGCCATTAAACTAATTTAAATATTAAGTTCCCAGCCCTTTCACTTTGTAAGAATCTTGAGCCACGGTGCAAAGTACAGTCAGATCTAGAACTGGGGTACAAGGGAAAAAAAAATGAACATGGAGGTTTTGGGCACTTTTCTCCAGCCAGGTAGTTCTAAAAGGCTGCTCTGTGATTTACCCACTGGGGTCAGCCTGATATTTACAAAGCTTTTGTACCTTTCCTGTATGTGTGTCTCAGTCTTTTAACTGAGAACAGAGTGAGTAGCAGGGGTGTGGGAACTGAAAAGTAAATGAATTCAGTCACTACTTTGCGAAAAGGCACTGTCTACCATCCCATCCCTAAAACCTGCTCAAACTTCTCAGCCCAGAATTCCTATGTTTCTTGTCTCTGTCACAGTATCTAGGAGAGGGCAGAGCAAGTTTCAGCCGTGAAAAAGGGAAGTCTGTTCAAACACTTTTATCAGTCCTACAGGACTGTCTGAATGTGAGAGCACGCTTTCAGGCCAGGTCTAAGCTCTGTGCACCAGAAGTGTCTTGTGGCGGTTATTGGGAAGGTGGTGGCTTCCATGTGCTGGTGCCCGCCAGGGGCCGCATCTCCAGGTGGAGGAGAAGCAGCTGTTCGTGGTCTGGTGTTCCAGTCTTCCTCTAGGAAAGCTGGCTCCAGGGGTACAGGCACTGGGATAGTTTCTGAGCTCTAACGTGGGGATGGGCTTCTACCAGAAGGTGAGCTGTGTGCTGAGAGATGGGTGATGAGCAGCCCCTGCCCCGCCCCCAGGCACGTGATTCTCTGACCTGGGCCCGCAACAACCTTGAGAGGGGCGGGGGGGGGGGGAGCATGGTCCCATCCATCCATGAGCCACTTGTAGCTAAATACCTCACTACAGTATTTGGTGATCTTTATGTACAAAATGTTTATATACAGTGTGTCCTACAGAGATGGAAGGGGGAGGGCTGTTTGACTTTCATAAGTATGAAAGGATACATACTTCAGGCATACAGGAGGATCGCATGGGGGAATAATCCAGTGACTCTCCTAAGAGTCTTCCGCCACACAACTGTGAATGTGATGGCCGGTGACGGAAGCTGCAGACTCCAGAGTAATTTCCCGTGGGACCCGGGTCTGGAAGCAGCTCTGAAAAGGGGAAGGGGAGTGGATCTGGGGAGAGAGCCTCCCCTTCAATCAGTTGTCCAGATGTAGCCAAATACCTAGGTAGATACCTGACCACACACATACACACACACACACACACACACACACACACACACACACACACACACACAGGGAGGGGGGATTTGATGGTGCTGAAAAGGTCGAAGGAGCTTCCTCTGCGCATACCAGGCAGATGGAGAGATGCACTCATACTGCTAACTAGTTAGCATTTCTAGACTTGAGAAATTGATCTCCTAAAAGCCATCCGTCGGCATGTGCCATGACAAGACATCGGCGACAGAAGCTGCAGGCTCCAGAGTAATTTCCTGTGGAAGCTGGGTCTGCAGCAGCTCTGAAAAGGGGAAGACTAAGGATCTGGGGGGAAAGAGCCTCTGTCCCCAGATCCACTGAGTGATTTTCTTCTTACTATGGTCCTGCACAACTGTAAAGGCAAGGGAGCAGGCTTAGGGAAACAGGGCTCCCTCCAAACAGCTATCCAGGCATTAGCAAATATCTCAAAACACTAGCTAGCCAAATATATACATATAAAAACAATTTGTACATATTATGTGTCATCGTGATGACATTAATGGTCCACTTTGGGCAGGGGAGAGGTGCAGTCCTCATCGAATTAAACGATTTGATACACTCCCCCAAGACGTATGTTATACCTTCTACCAGTCATCTTCAATGTGTAAATGCTAATGGAAATGTCACTTTACAAGCTACTTAAAAATCCCTAATGACAAAACAGCTAATTAGTAATAAATAATCTTATAAACTCATTTTATAAGCTAAAATATTTTTAAATACAATCAGTATGATTTTAAAAATAATATTCTACTCTCTTGCTTTAATAGTATTAATATCTCCTTGTAACAGGGAGTAGCCATGATCCACGTCTGATTTTTTTTTCCTTGTTTTTTACCGGGGGTTTGTCAACAACTGTAACCCTCTCTCCACAATATGGGACTGAAGACAACACTCTGAGGGTCAGAGTTTCTTAGGAATGAAGGCCAGAGAGTGAATGAGGAAAGGGAAAAGGCTTATTCACAGAAGCCTGTAAGAGGCTCTGCTCTTTATGAAGTAAGCGATGGGGGCGGAGGAGACTTAGCACTCTCCCTTTGGCAACAAGAGTAACCAAAAATTAAGATTAAAATACACCGTACCCATTTCCAGGTAGAAATGATGTCTGCTTCTCAGCCAGCAATCTTGATGGAAGAAAGGAACCAGTGTCTTACACATTGTTAATTCCCAAGGACTCTTCACCATGGCCAGGAAGTTAATGCTGACAGAGCTGGGAAGACCCGTGCCATAGCACACCATTGTGGTGTTTACACCAAAGAGGCACAACATAAGTCAGTAATCTCAGGAACATAACCGTGCCCTTTCCAAAACTCATCTACTGTAAGCGCATGTCACTTACGATGTTTTGGCTGAGGGAGGGTGTTCTCGGGGTCACAGGTAGCACAGGCTTCACACTTCCTATGTAGCCAACACTGATCTTGCTCTCACCCCAAGTGCTAGGAACACGGGTGTGCGCCACCACACCTGACTTCGCTTACTTTTTAATAGTGCTGTGTTGAACAATAATTCAAAGAATTCTTGAAAACTGAACAACCAGCAAACTTACACAAACTGGCTCCATGCCATCCCCAAGTGGGTCTTAAGGAAGGAAAACCAGATTGAAAAACATCAAATGAAATAAAACAAAACTAATACATTTTCAGACTGACAGGAAGATAAAGTATTAAACTGAAGGATTTGGGGGGGGGGGTGACTCAAAAAATGTCAGAGTACCCTCCTTACTGTGCCCTGAAAAGCGAAAAAAATAAGTCAAGAGAATGAGATGTTTTCCGAGGACTTCTGCCTCAGCTGTGGGCATTGACGGCACACTCGGTGTCCAGTTTCTCCCTCCAGGTGTCCAGTTCTTAAACGCTGCTTTAGACAGAGTCCAAGTGCATTCTAAGCTAAGTTATTGTCCCGACAACTCGTCTCACTGATACCAAGCAACTCAGGAACACCCCCCAGCAGCTAAAAATATACAGGATTGGGGCTAAGATCTGCCAGGGACAGACGCTGTTTCTGTCAAGAGCACAAGAAATATCGTCACCTTTATAAGACCAAGAGCAGCGGTTCTCAACCTTCCTGATGCTGCGACCCTTTAATACGGCTCCTCATGTTGCAGTGACTCCAACAATAAAATTCTCATTGCTACTTCAAAACTGTAATTTTACTACTGTTATGAATCATAACACAAACGTGTGTGTTTTCTGATGGTCTTGTGACCCCTGTGAGAGGATAATTCAACCCTCAAAGGGGTCGTGACCCACAGGTTGAGAACCACCGACTTAGCGTCAAGAAGAAGGGAAACAAGAGGGATGCCATGTAACGAAAGGAGAGGAAAAGTCAGAGAGATGCTGCGACAGTTATCCTCATTGTCAACCTGCTGGAATTTGGGATCGCCTAAGGTGTTAACAGAGAAGTTTAACCGAGGAGGGAAGACTCACCCTGAGTGCGGGTAGCTCCATCCCACAGGGAGAAAGCAGGTGGAGCCCCAGCATTCATCTCTCTGCTTCCTGTCTGTGAAGCTTCTGCTGCCATTTTTCTCTACGCAGTGGATGGTACCCTAAAACTGTGAGCCAACACGAACCCTTTCTTCCTCATGTTCCTTTTGGCAGGAATGTAGGCACGGCAGCCAGAAGAGCGACTAACACAGGTGCCTTACAGTGGCTGGCACACACTGTCATCTAGGACGGGGGAGAGAAATGATCGCTAGGGGCCAAAGACTTCAGCCATTTGTTACCTTAGCTGTGCACTGCACCGTCCAATTGTTCCACTGAGAAATTAATGTGATCATCTATCTCAGTTGTGTTTTCACAGGCTTTGTCTCCGAGGTGACAAATACCCGAGAAACTGAAAACTCATTTTTACCTAACATTTGCAAATATCTGGTTGGACGTGTCATGTGACAAAAAATGGTGCTTGATTTTAAGCCGAATGACAGAGAAGCAACTGTATGTGACAAAAATGTATACAATTAACTACAATGCCCACAACTTATCCTGTGATCTTGTTATTCTAAAGATGAAACGACAATTGCCTTTAAAATTTGTCAAATTCATTCAATCTTATGTATCAGAAACTTTGATTAAGACGCCATATCTTGTATATTTATTTTTAGTCATGTGTGTGTGTATTGGAGTTATGTGCATGGCTGCCTTCAGAAGCTGGTTTGACTGAAGATGGAGTTATACGCATTGTTCACTGCTTGACATGGGTGCTGGGAACTGAACTCTGGCCCTCTGGAAAAGGAGCAAGCACTCTTAACCATCTTTCTAGCCCCTAAGTTGCTGTTATTATTGTTTTTATTTGGGAATACACCATTTTGAATTTCTCCTTTAGTGAAAAATAAGAATTTCCCGTCAAACCTGGAAAGTCTTTCAACAGCTTGTAAACACTTTGGTAGAACATCATTTTAAATAGTTTGAGTTGGAGATGTAGCTCTGGAATAGAGTGCTTGCCTAGCATGCACGGGGCCTTGGGTACAATCCCCAGCACCACACACTTATACAAATAGGGTTAATTCATGTTTAATAGTCGGCAAAGGTTTTTAAATATACTCACGAGATAATAAATAGTCACTTTGCTAGTGCTACGTCAAGTGCTTTCTGAGGAGGGTCCCACTGACCATCAGTCAGTTGGGCATGTGCATGTAGAGACTTTTTTTCTTCTTCTTCGACTGGAATTAACGGAGAATTTGTGAAAGATTGGCAATGCTAACTTCTTGTGTGGTCAGTGGCACACTTCCCACGTATTGAGCCTAACTCAAAGCAATGCATGTAAACAGAGATAGGCCTCTACCAGGTAATCAGCTACAAACACACAGCACATGCTGAGTCCCTTTCCATCATTAAAAAACAGCGTTCATGGAAGGAAGCAAGACAACTTGCTACCAAAGTATGGAAGTGGCTAAGATCATCTCCAGGGTGTCTAAGAGCTGTATCAGCCTACTTGTGCAGGCTGCCAGGTGTGTCCAGGATCAAGTCAAACTGCTACACACATTTCAGAACCTTAGATAAATAAGCAGTGCTGAAAGAGAGTACTGTTTAAAATTATAATGTAATGGTTAACGGAAATGAGTGGCCTTAGATAAAATGGTCCCGTGGAAAGGAGGATGGATTTATGCCTGTTTTCCAGATGGCTGCACGGCGAGGCTTCAGCTCTTCTACAGAAGTTTACCTCCTGTCTCCTTCAACTCTCTTCTTGCGAACTGGATAGGAGAGAGAGAAAACATTTTCAAAGACAGATAGAAGAAAAAGGATATTCTTTAAGAATCATTCTAGAGCAGTGGTTCTCAACCTTTCTAATGCTCTGACCCTTTAACACAGTTCCTTTTGTTGTGGTGACCCCCAACCACAAAATCATTGCTACTTCACAACTGTAATTTTGCTACTGTTGTAAACTGTGATGTAAATATCTGATATGCAGGATATCTGATATATGGTTCCATGGGGGTCACGACCCACAGGTTGAGAACCACTCTTCTAGAGATTCAAATTCATTCCCACAAACTCTATGCCACACACATGAGGGCATCAATCATCTTTAACTCCAGTCTTCAAGGAACTATGGCAATTATTGGAAATGGCAAAATAATCTAGGCTATGGAGGCATTTACATTTAAATAAAGCTTGTCTGCTAACCGGGAACTTGAATGTGAGAGCTTCTCCATGTGTAACCACAGAGTAGGGCACTGCTAAATATTTTCATGGGAATTTATCCACAGCGCATCTTCTTGGCGTGTGTGCAGTTCGGTCCCCAGGTGAATATAGCCATGCCCATCATCTCTGATTATGGCTGGGAAACCAGGCGTCTATAAACAGAAGCTCAGATCTCCAAATCTCATCTTGATCAAAAACTCCTAAGTCTTAAGAGTGAAGCATTACAACTGCTGTCCTCCTACTCTGGAGGCTCAGGCAAAAGAATCACGAATTGGAGGCCAACCTGGGCTAAATAGTTGAGTTCCTGGCCAGCTTGAAGTATACAGCATGAGCCTATCTCAAAACAAACAAACAAATCCCTAAATATTGGTATTCAAAAACAGGAGTGGTTTTGGGCAACAGGCAAAAATCAGAGATTGGGGTTCCTTCAAACCAGTACTTAGGATCAAAGATGCTATCAAGATTGCCTGACTTGGGGGTTAAAGAGATAGCGTGGTGGTTAATAGCATTTGTTCTTGCAGAGAACTGGGTTCAATTTCCAGCACGCACACAGCTGCTCAAACCAGCCATAGCTCTAGTTCCGGGAGAAGTGACATTCCTTCTGGCCTTCAAGGGGACCGGGCGCGCCCATGGTACACAAACATATGTGCAAAGTAAACACCCATACACATAAAATAAATACATCTTAAAAAAAAAAAAAAAGATTGCCTGATTCCATCCTTCTCTCCCCTCCTCGGACGTGGTCTTAGCATGAAGCCCAGACTGGTCTTCAACCAGGATTTTCCTGGTTGGCCTCGTGGATGCTGGCATTACAAGCATGCGCCACACCTCACTGCATTCTTGGCTTCTACAACCCTTTTCTTCTCCCTTCACTTCCTGGGCTGCAGGCTCTTTAGGTTGAACAGCAAGGAGCTTCTGGAAGCTCCCTGGATTTGGTCAACTGCTACCCTGTCCACGGTCCTCATTACCTGGCTACTTTCAGTAGCTCAAGATGTAGGAAGTGACACAGGTGCTGCCCACAGTGGCTGGTCCTGGGCATGGCACCTAGCGTCAGTACTCCCAGGGCCTTGCTTTGCCTGTTTTTCTTTTGATTTCTGGGTTGCTCAGATACGAACCTGACATGCTTTATTTCCTAGGCATCTGGTTGACTCCATCCTTTCTCAAAGCTTCCTTCTGGGTCATGCGTCTTCCTCACTCTCTGCACTCAGTGGGTAAGCACAGCTCCACGTCCTGCCAGTGCCACTCTTTCTCCCGTGTTCCAGGTCTGGTACACCACTCCCAAACCTCCAACAAGGGCCTCAAGCCTGCTGCTGGCTGACTGCCAAGTGGATCTGTCTGGTCCTAGACGTCCCTTAGCTATCCGGGTAGCTAAGATATCTCCAGACCATGCTTTCCTGATCTGTCCCATCCTTCTCCACTGTGACTGAATGTGCACTGTGACATTCCCCATCTCATCCTAACAGAAGAAGCAGTGTGGATCCTCAGCAAGGTGTAACGGCATGGGAAGACAAAAAGAGGCATCGCCAAAGAGTTCCCTGAGAGTTCAACCTGTGTAATCTAGCTCTGTTAGAGTACCTCACACGTCGGGTACAGAAGTCTTCACATCCCCACATTTAAGTGTGGGCATTGAAGAAATCACCATCAGAACTCAAACGTCAGGAAGCTGGGATTGCTATGCCTAGCGTCCAGACAGAGAGAGTACCATCGGCATGGAAGGGGAGGAGGGGCAGAAACAAGGAATCAAGAGCTAAGCTAGAACTATGTCGGAGCTTAAACACCTCAGAGACCAGAGGCTTGCCATGACCACCGAATAAAGTGCCCACCGAGCCCCGTGCCATGGTGTCAAGATGCTGCTTCTGGAGTGGGGAGATGAATGTTGCCAGCGCTCTTCCTATTGTCACCAGCACATATCACATCTGCCTTACCCAGGTCGTTATTTTTTGTGATGGCAGCTGCTACTCTTGTCCGTGGCCCTTGCTTGGTAAACTGGTATCCAAACTTGAGGATCCTTGAGTTCTCTTCCAGCATCTGAGCGATCTCCATCTCCACTGCCGTTCCCAGCTGCTGCCTCTGTTTGCAGGAGCACACACCAACATGGGGTAAACAAGAAGGGAAAGAAAGCAGTTACTTACAGGGGAAAACAACATAGCTACCTCCACAAAAAGGTTCAGACCGAGAGAGAGAAAGCCACCTGAGATGGTCCCTCTCGCACAGTCACTGAGTCTGGTTCTTTGTCTAGAAACAAAATGTAGACAGCCCAGTCTGCTGGTACTCAAAAGTGAAAAACAAAACTAACCAACCAAATAAACAAACAAACAATAACAGCAACAAAACCAAGAAAACGGGCTGGGGAGACGGCTCAGGGGCTTCAAGTGCTTCCAGGCGACCTGAATTTGGATCCCCAACACCATGCTATAAAGTCAGGCATGACGACATGAACCTATGTCTCCGTAGCTGGGAGTGCAGAGATAGGTAAAGCCCCAGAGGTCGCTGGTCAACCAGTCTAGCCAATCGGCAAGCTCCAGGTCCTGCGGCAGGACCCTGTTACAAAAGCTAAAGCTAAAGTGGAACGCGACAGGAAGACACCCGACATCGACCTCTGACCTCCACACGCACATGCATGCATTCACACGCTCACATGGCACATGAACATACACATAAGTAAGAGGAAACCAAACCAAAATCAAACCCGAACAAAAATAACAACAGCAGCAACAAAACCCAAGAGCAAACAAAAAATCCTTCCCAAAGAAGAGATGAGCTGGGTTTATGCCTATAACTGCAGTGCTTGGGAGACTGAGGCATAAAGATCTTTAGTTCAAAGCTAGCCTGTGCTAACTAATGGGACTGTCTCAAAACAAATACATGAAGCGAAACCCACCAAAATAAAGAGAAGGTAATTCCTGAGTGAGTGCAAGCAAAACTAATATTTGTGCTTCAGAGTTATTCAGTGCTAGTGGGATTGAAGCAGGGATGTTTCTTAAGCAGAGGAAAGGTCTGACTGAAAAGCTACTGAGTTTTCTGTCCTGGAATCCATATCCAACAGTCAGTAAAGATCTAGGGTGCAGTGGTGAAGAGCACCTGCTGTTCCTTCAGAAGACCTGTATTTGGTTCCCATCACCCATATTGGGCAGTTCTCAACCTCCTATAGCCCCAGAATCAGATGTCTCTGACCTCTGACCTCTGGTGTGCGCACACAGGCGCACACACACAAGTGTATGCACACAAACATGAATACAGGCATGGATGCATGTACACACGTGGGGGAGGGAACTGTTACGATTCTTAGGAAAGCCAGAAGACCCCATCAAGTCCACACGGACCTTTGCGCTTTAGCCCACTCTCTGTGGGGTCTCCCCCACCCCACTGTCTAAGATATAAGCTGGCTTTGCCCCACCTCCCCTTCCGCACCTGGTTGTCAATCTTGATCTCTGTCAAGGTGTCATTCTCCCGAAGCGCTTCCACCAGGGCCAGGATTCCAGTTCCAGTGATAAAATTGGATTCTACATTTAGACTTTTCAAGGTCTTGTTGACTTTCAGCATATCTGCAAAGGCCTTAGTGTACAAAAACAGTCATGAGGGCTTCCAAAGGTTGGTTTCATGAACATCTCCCTCCCAAATTAAACCGAAAGAGATGGTTTTATAGTTTTAAAGAAAACCTTTAATAGGTAATGCTTTCATCTCTAAGTAAAATTTAAATTCAGAATTGCAATTAAAAATGAAAAGAGTACTGTGCGGTGATGGTGCATGCCTTTAGTACCAGCACTCGGGAAGCAGAGGCAGGTGGATCTCTGGTCAACAGAGAGAGTTCCAGGACAGCCGGGGCTACACAGAGAAACCACGAATTAAAAACAACAACAACAACAACAACAACAAAAAAAAAAAAACAAAACAAAAATTTAAAGTAGCTTAGCAGAAGCAGTTGAGACCCAGACTGCTCTTCCAGAGGACTGGATTTGGTTCCCAGCACCCACATGGTGTATGTTTTCTCTTTTCAGTTTAATTTAATTTAATTTTTTTTTTACGTATGGGTGTTTTGCCTGAATGTATGTCTGTGTACAGTGTGTGTTCTTGAGCCAGCAGAGACAAGAAGCGGGTGTTGGATCACCTGGAACTGGAGTTACACACAGTTGTGAGCACCATGCGGATTTTGGGAACAAAAACTCAGGAAGAGCAGCCAGTTCTCTTAAACACTGGTCGGTCTCTACAGCCTCTGTTGTTTCTGTGTGTATGTGTGTGTCTGTGTATGTATGTGTGTGTGTTAAGACAGACTCAGGTAGCCCAGGCTGGCCTTGAACTTGCTGTATAACTGAGGCTGCCATAAGCTGAATTTCCTGTTTCTACCTCTTAAGAGTTAAGACAACATAATTGCTAAAAGAACATATTTTAATAACAGTTTGAAGTATCTCTGTACAAACAAATTTTAAAAATATACATATAATTGGGGCTGGAGGGGTGGCTCAGCGGTTCAGAGTGCTTTCTGCTCAATCATGAAGACAAGTGTCCAGATCCCAGCATCGAGAGGCTCACAAACACCTGTACGTCCAGCTCTAAGACATCCAGTGCCCTCTTATGGCCTCACTCCTGTGCACATACTCACCTAGACAGATACATGCAGATAAACCCACACTATTTCAGAAATTTAAATATAAATATACATAAGATATTTTAAGAATATTTTGGCCTCACGCAGATGAACATGAACTGAGTCAGGACCTGTAAGGCTATGGCCTGACCTTCTGCTCCTCAAGTGAAATAAACACTTGGGATTGGCAGCCACTCTAATTAAAGTTATAAAGGCAATAAGAAGAAGAATGCAAAACAAATTACTAATAGTGATTGCTTCTAGGGAGTAGACCAGGGAAGCCCTAAAACTATCTTAATTACTTTAATGGCAGTTAAGACAGGAAGAAGGAAGAGAAGGGAATGCCACAGGAGTCCTGGCAGGTTTCTCATCCTCTGCATGGCTAACATCTGGACCTGGAGACTTCTTTGCTGTGCGTGTCCTGCGTTCTGTAGGCTGGTTAGCAGCCTCTCGGGATTCTGAGACCTTACAAATGTCCTCGTCCCAACTCCAAACATCTCCAGCCCCTGCCAGCGTGCCCCGGCAGCAAGAGAGCTCTTGAGCTGGGAATCACGGGGACAGAATTAAAAATCCTGTGTATTGACACTTGTTAGAACTGAAAGCCCAGGGCTATGGGCTGATGGCACACCATACTATGCAATTCAAGATACATTTATTCAATCAGAGCACGAGGCGGGAGTACGGCAAGCCTCTCCTTACGGGACACGCTAAGCTTTGGCATTGACTTTCAGTTCCAGCATAATGGGATGTCAGAGCAATTAGTTCTTTACAAAAACTTGCAGGGCCTCCTGGCAGGCAGCCAAAGTCATGTTGCTTTATCTCAAACTTCAGAAAACACTTTTTTCCCAAACTGAACAAAATGGAGCACGCACAGCCAAACATAACTCAGAGGTATTACCCCCAAGTTCACCTCAGTTCAGCAAATATCTGAGCGTCTACCCCACGTGCTGGCATAATAATGTCAGAATAACATAGACACGGTCTCTTCAATGTTATATAAATAATTAGAGTAGAAATACATGCCTCAAGAGAAGATTTGCTTTCTGCGCTCTATGGGATTAAACAAAACTATGATTTTTCTGGGGCTAGAAAGATGGTTCAGCGGTTCAGAGCACACGCTGTTCTTGGAGAGGATCCAAGTTCGGTTCCCGGCACCCACGTCAGGCAGCTCACAATCACCTGTAACTCCAGCTCCAGGAGTCCAAACACCCTCTTCAAGACTTCAAGAACCCTGAACTCATACACACACACACACACACGCCTGAAAGTGTGTCTGTGCACCACATCCATGGGGTAGACAGGGAAGCCAGAGAACATCAGATCCCCTGGAGCTGGAGTTACAAGGGCTCGCGAGCTGTCTTAAGTGTGTGCTTTGCATCAACTCGGGTCCTCTGGAAAAGCCACAAGCACTCTCAACCGCTGAGCCACGTCTCCAGCCTAAGACAACTTTGTTTTTCTGGTCTGACTTGAGGGCAGAGTGGCTGAAGTTGTAGACTCACAGGTCGATTCCCAGAGTCCCTGTCAATCACGCCCTTCAGTCAATGGACCACAGCAGGGCTGCGTGTTAACGCAGGTAGTGGAACCGGAAAGGCCTAGTGGTGCCTCTCGGCTCTGACATTACTTGCTACGCGTGGGATAAACTCGCCCCTCTTTTGTTACAGTGGGAACTAACAGCAGCACATAGCTAGAGCGCTAGTGATGCCTGGGTGAGGCAATGCACGCCAAGCTTAGTGATCAGAGCTGCATTCCTGGATTCCTCACGGAAGTGGCCCATGATAGGAAAAGCAGACAGGAGCAATGGCAGTGACAGTATTCACTTGAACTGATTAGCTTTCTTGTTTGGCTGAATTACCCAAAATGCATAAAAGGAGTAGGGTTTTGGTTATAATTTTTCTTATTATATTCTAATGAACTGAATGTCAACTGAAATGGTTCAGTATTTTTGGTTGTTTAAAGTATGTTTGGCACATGAATGCACATAAAGATAAAACATGCTCTGATGTCTATTATAAACATGCCAAGTTCAAGTAGGCTTTTGGGGTCATAACATCCAATGACTGTTTTGCAGAAAGTTACTACACAAGTGAATGTTTCAGAATGGTTTTTCTCAACACAGAACAAACTCTAAATATTTATTTAGCTAAATGCCAAGACGCTTGTCTTTTTTCTCTTTTGGAAAGTGCAGCGCTGACAAGAATCCAGTTAAGTCAATGTGCTCACCGTATAGGCTCAAAGCTTGTGTATTGGGGTTATAAGTTTGTTAGAGTAAATTGGCCAGATCTAAGATTTTTTTAAACTCTTTTTTAAAAAAAAATATTTAATTTTTATTTTTATGTGCATTAGTGTAAAGGTGTCAGATCCCTTGGAACTGTTGTTGTAGATAGTTGTGAGCTGCCATGTGGGTGCTGGAAATTGAACCCAGGTCCTTTGAAAGAGCACACAGTGCTCTTAGCCACTGAGTCATCTCTCCAGCCCCCCAGATCCAAGATTTTTAACTGATTAAATAAGTTAGCTGGGAATGGTGATTTCATGTCTGAAGTGTTAGCACTACAGCAGGGACTGCCTCTGTCACGAACTCAGTTGCCTGCTCTTTGATCACGTGCCCCTGGTGATGCGGCCTTGCCAGGCCACAGAGGAAGAGGATCCAGGCAGTCCTGATGAGACTTGATACGCTATGGGCAGATGACAGAGGAGGAGAACTCCCCCTTTCAGTGGACTAGGGGAAGGTGATGGGGGGAAGAGGGAGGGAGGGTGAGACTGGGAAGAGTTGAGGGAGGGGCTTAATTGTGATATATAGTGAATAAATTGTAAAATAATAATAATAACAATAAAGGAAATGTCAGCAGTAGGCAAGCTGAGGCAGAAGGATTACTGGGAACTCAAGGCCAGGCCAAGATACATAGTTTAAAACCCAGGCAACACTTGCAAGACCATCTCTCAAAACAACTAAAAGCCACGTTAGCTAATTTTAAACAATATGAAGAACCTAAAAATAAAGAGTCTCTGGTGAATTAAATGACTTCATGTCATGTTTCAAGTCTCACTTACAAGGGCCACAGGGTCATTGCTCCGGGTTGCAGCCAGGCTGAACTTCTTCACATGGGTGTTGGTCTCCAGGGCCTTCGCAAATTCCTTCAGGGTTGGAATTGGAATGTTCTAAAGCACAGAAGACAGGGCCAGTTACAAGCCGTTCACGGCACACTCACCCTCAACTTGAGAACACTGTTTTCTGTTTTGACTGGATCCAGAGTCTCACATGTGCTAAGCATGTGCTCTGTTACCGAGCTCCACTGTCAGCAAGTTCCCCTTTCAAGTATCACCTATATTTAGATGGCTGATTACATGGCCTCTTTCAACTTTTTTTTTTTTTACCCATTCTAGTCTGAGTGAAAGGCGCCTCCTAGTGGCTATTAAGGGAATGCAACGCAAAATATTTTATTTTCCTCATTGTCTATATTCTAGGACAGGTTAATAACTATGGTCTCTCACATACATACCCTGAGATATGCTTTTCTCCGTGACCTAAAAATTCTTCCCGTCTTTTCCTTTAATTATTAACTGCCCACCTCCGGAGACCCGACTGAAATACCTCCTCTTGTTTATGAGTTCTCTAGGCAGCTTCAAAAGTTTCCTTTCCTACAATTCCGTGGCAGTTTAGGGCTAACCACATCATGCCGCCAACATTTGGTTCATGTTTCTCTCCCACTCTAACGTTTCTAAGTAAAAAGTTATACTGGATGGCTCTTAACTGGGTTCCTGGAACCCAGGCTGGCTTCAGTCTGGCCTCACTTTCACTATGTGGCCAAAGCGCCCTCGGACTCATGGTGATCCCGCTGCTTCCACCTCTACAAGGTGGAGTGCTACAAAGTGAGGTCTCCTGCCCACAGACACACGGAAGTGCCATGTTGGGAGCGGTTCCTTTGGGTACAAGGTGTAAGCTACCACATTTGTGCTCCTTTCTTCTTAGTTTTTAGATTTATTATTGTATTTTATGAGTGTTTTTCATGCATACATGTGTGCCTGTACTCCTTCTTATAAACTGCACAGCACAGTACTGGCCACTGTGGAAAGCAGCAAGGGGCAGCAGTGGACATTCATGTCGGGTGGCTCACAAATGCCTGTAATTCCTGCTCCAGGGGATCCAATGGCCTCTCCTGGCCTCTGCAGGCAAGCTTCACTCATGGACTCATATCCACACAAGACAACTATACACATAGTTAAAGACATGAAGGGGGAGAGACGACTGGAATTGGGGGCCTTTGGGAGTCGATGTGGAGCCCCACTACAGTGGAAACTTCCTGGAACCTGTAAGGGTGACCCTAGCAAGGACTCCTAGTAATGGAGGATTCGGAGCCTGAACCAGCCATCGTCTTTAATGAGGCAAGGCTGCTGGTGGCACTGGGAGACCAACCCAGACACAAAAGCTTCAACCTACAGGCTGTCCTGCCTGTGAAGATAGACTGGAGCAATGGTGGCTCAGAGCCTGTGGGACTGGCCAACCAATGGCTGGTCTAGCTTGAGGCCCACACCAGGAGAGGGGCCCCAGACACTGCCTTGAGGGCCAGGAACTGGAAGCTGAATGGCCCAAACACAACTGGCAAGAAAGAAAGAGAGAAAGAAAGAAAGAAAAAGAAAGAGAGAGAAAGAAAGAAAGGAATAAAGGAAGGAAGGAAGGAAGAAAGAAAGAAAGAAAGGAAGGAAGGAAGGAAGGAAGGAAGGAAGAAAGGAAGAAAAAAGAAAGGAAGGAAGAAAGAAAGAAAGGAAGGAAGGAAGGAAGGAAGGAAGGGAAAGAAAGAAGAAAGAAATAAAGAAAGGAAAAAAAGAATAAAAGAAAAAAGAAAAGAAAAGAAAAGCAACAAAACAGCTGACATTATTCAGCAGCAGGCCTGGGTACTATGATTCAAAAAGTTACTCTTCTCACAGACCCATTTCTTCTGACTAGATCATTCTGTCTGAGATCAGTGTAAAAGTGAGAAGTCAACGACCTCCAGCCAGCTCTGTGATGCCAGGATAAGCCAACAGGTAATAGCAATGACTGACATACCTTGATATTGTTGAGATTGACCTCCTGAAGGCTGGGGTCATTGGCCTTCATCTGCTGCAGACTTGCTTCCACATTTGTGGGGTTCGGTGGCTCCTCAAACACTGGCTTGGCCTTTTCACCTTTGACGACATCTAAAACAAAAGTTTTAATTTGTAAAAGAAAGTGCATGGTGTTGTGGATGTAAATATCTCTTTGTTTTGATCCCAGATGTAGGATATGGGACTGGTTCACACTGTCCGCAGCCGGGCCCTTTGCCAGCTGCAGATGGATGAGAAGTTGGAGATATCCTAAAATGAAGATTGGACTTGCCCCAAGGAACCCGATGACCCTAGCCAGCAGGAAGTACACAAGAAGAAAAGCTATGCCCCCTCTCCCCACTAACCTTTCTCTCCTGTCTGGTATTGGAGTGTTGGAAGGGATTGGGAGAGAGAAGAAAGCAGTACTAAGAAACATAAATACGAGTTTTAAAAAAGTACACTAAGAGCAAGGAGTCCTCTATCAGACTAGAGAGGACCTCCCCAGGAAGCCCCATTCTTTCCCGTGGAGTCTAACTCCCCAACAGCAACGTTAGTAAGTGTATTCTCACTGAGCAGGCAGGGCAGTGGCTATCTGCCTTCCTGAGTCAGTTTGGAAGTCAGATGCTTTTCAGCTACCACAAGGCATCTCGGTGGCTGACCCTGCATCAAGTCCAAGTGCAGAAGGCTCTGGAGCAAACTCCAACCCCAAGACATCCACTGGCTGTCACTGCTGTACCATAGAGACTTCTCCCATGCTATCTTCCCTGGACCATCTGCTCTGGAGATGCAAAAATGGTACCATAATGAGGCTCTTCATTTCCCAAATCCTTTAAAAATTTTTTGTGTGATGTCAAAACTTGAACCCAGGACCTCCTTAAAGCTTATATTGTACTGCTGGGAAGTGTACTGAGAACTACACTTCTACCCCCAGGTCCCAAACATTAATAATCCTCTGGCTTCTCCATCACTGCCCTCCTCCAATTTTCATTTTGTATCTTTAGCTTTGAGAAAGCTAAAGAAAGGTTTCCTTGGTGGAAAGACCAAGGAAGGGAAAAGGAGAATGAAAGACATCTTAAAAGCAATTATTGGGAGCTGGAGAGATGGCTGAGCAGTTACGAGCCCTTGCTACTCTTGCAGAGGACGGAAGTTCGGTTCCAAGTACCCTCATGGTGTCTTATAACATTAGTAAGTCCAGTCCCAGGGATCTCTTCTGGCTTCCTTGGGCACTGGATATGCATGTGTTAAACATATATGCATGTAAAATAAAACCAACTGTATACATAAAAATAAACAAATAAATAAAACAAGTGGCTTGAGCCTGATATAGCAGTACATGCCTGTAATACCAGAATTTAGGAGACTGAGTCAGGAGGATCATGAGTCTCAGGCCAGCCTGGGCTACCACCTAAATTTCAGGCTTGTCTCAAAACAAACAAAAGCCAAATGACAACAACAAAGCAACACACATCAAATTATCAGAAAGTATCTGGAGTGCATGTAACATACAGAGGATTAATATTCTAATGTGCAGAGAGCTCTTACACATCAGCAGCATACTCAAGAAGCTGGGAGGGGAGGACTCTGGGACAGAGGAGTTTGGGGCCATCCTAAGCTAAGTAACAAGACCTCGTCCCAGTTACTAACCAAGGAAACCAGAAGCTCCCAAGACTGAACAGTACCTCCGAGGCCTCCTTCAGAGAGAGTAATGAGTGACTGACCCAGAAGCCAGGATCTGTGTTCCCTCAGATCTCACAGTGTGAGGACCAACTGATTAGTCTGGTTAAGTTCCTTTGGAAAAGATCTTTCTGCATATGCCCGGAACCTTCCTGCCACCCAGAAGGTTATTTAATGAATGCCTAATGAAGATGACAGTAGGCTGCAGCTTGCCCATGCCAGGCTATCGTTATTGCTTTCTAGGAGAAGTCTGTACTTAGAGTTCAGTAATTAGCATCCATTGTCAAGATGAAAAGACATTGGGACAGAAAAGGGAAGATAGCCAAGCTTCCCTCATTGATGACAATCTCCTTAGGAACATGAAACTTTATTTGCATTCTGAGCCAACCCTGCAAACTTTTTATCAGGATTCCCCCCCCCCACTAGATAACCTGGCATGAATGTGTGTTCTGTGGTTCTAGCCACACTGCCAGGCCAAGTGCCCACTGTCAGCTTCTCCACCTGGTTTGATCGCTCAGAGCCCAGTGACTTCGTCTCTCTCCAGTAGGCACCAGACAGAGGCTCCGAAGCTTCCCAAGTTCCCAGGTTCCTCATCAACTTACTCCTTACAGGCCCCTTGCGACCTTTGCCATTGGTTGTCTCTTCATCAAACTTGGGATTGTTGAGCAAATTGTGGACTCCAAGGACAGCTGAAAACACAGGCAACAATAACAGGCATTAAGTTTTGCAACACATGTTAGGATGGCCACGCTGTTGATTTGTACCTAGCAGAACAATCCTTTATATGGCACAGAGCCTCCAGGTCCCCGGTCTTTGCACGGCGTGTGGTGTGTGCACCTCAGTCAATAAACTGGAATCCTTCAGACACTGTTGGTAGCTCTGTGTGCTTAAATGCACAGGGTCATTGTGGAGTTGAGAAACAACTGTGCAGTCATACCGTCTAGTCACCGAAACACTGCTAGGTCCCTGTGCTGATAGTCTTAAAAGTACAGTGGACACAACCTAGAGTCACCTGGAAAGAGAATATTTTTTTTTAATTTATTACAATTTATTCACTTTGTATCCTAGCTGTAGCCCCCTTCCTCATCCACTCCCAACCTCATCCACCCTCTCTCTTCTCCTCCCATGTACCTACCCCAGTCCACTGAGAGGGGAGATCTTCTTCCCCTTCCATCTGATCCTAGCCTATCAGGTCTCATCAGAACTGGCTGCACTGTCTTCCTCTGTGGCCTGGTAAGGCTGTTCCTCCCTCAGGGGGAGGTGATCAAAGAGCCAGCCACTGAGTTCATGTCAGAGACAACCCCTGTTCCCCTTACTAGGGAACCCACTTGGAGACTGAGCTGCCATGGGCTACATCTGAGCAGGGGTTCTAGGTTATCTCCATAAATGGTCCTTGGTTGGAGTGTCAGTCTCAGAAAAGACCCCTGGGCCCATATTTTTTTAATCCAATTAAAAAATGGGGTACAGAGATAAACAGAACACTCAATAGAGGAATATCAAATGGCACAGAAACACTTAAACAAATGCTCAACGTCTTTAGTCATCAGGGAAATGCAAATCAAAATGACCCTGAGATTTTTACCTTACACCCATCAGAATGGCTAAGATAAAAAACTCAAGAGACAACGCATGCTGGAGAGGATGTGGAGAAAGGGGAACCCTCCTCCATTGCTGGTGGGAATGTAAATTTGTATAACCACTTTGGAAATCAATCTGCTGCTTTCCCAGAAAGGTAGGAATAGCACTTCCTCAAGATCCAGCTATACCATTCCTAGGCATAATCCAAAATATGCTCAAGTACACAAGGACATTTGCTCAACCATGTTTGTAGCAGCTCTACTTGTAATAGCCAGAAGCTGGAAATAACATAGATTTCCCTCAAAGGAGGAATGGATACAGAAATTGTGGTATATTTACACAATGGAATACTACTCAGATATTAAAAATAAGGAAATCATGAAATTTGCAGGCAAATGGTAGGAACTAGAAAAGGTCATCTTGAGTGAGGTAACCCAGAAGCAGAAAGACACACACAGTATATACTCACTCACAAGTGGATATTAGCCATATAATATAGGAATAATATAGGATAAACATACTAAAATCTATAGTCATGAAGCTAATTAAGGAGGACCCTGGGGAAGATGATCAATCCTCATTCAGAAGGACAAACATAATAGACATCGGAAGCAGGAGAAGACAGTGAACAGGACAGAAGCCTACCACAGAGGGACTCTGAAAGACTCTACTGATCAAGGTGTTGAAGTAGAGGCTGAGACTCATAGCCAAACTTTGGGCAGAGTGCAGGGAATCTTATGAAAGAAGGGGGCAGGGAATAGAAAGACCTGGAGGGGACAGGAGCTCCACAAGGAAAGCAACAGAACCAAGAAATCTGGGCCCAGGGGTCTTTTCTGAGATTGATACTCCAACTAAGGACCATGCATGGAAAGAACCTAGAACCCCTGCACAGATGTGGCCCATGGCAAATGGGAACAGGACTGTCTCTGACATGAACTCAGTGGCTGGCTCTTTGATCACCTGCCCCTGAGTGGGGAGCAGCCTTACCAGGCCACAGAGGAAGACAATGCAGCCAGTCCTGATGAGACCTGATAGGCTAGGATCAAATGGAAGGGGAGGAGGGCTTCCCCTATCAGTGGATTTGGGGAGAGGCATGGGAGGAGATGAGGGAGGAAGGTTGGGATTGGGAGGGAATGAGGGAGGGGGCTACAACTGGCATACAAAGTGAATGAAATGTAATTACTAAAAAATAAATAAAATTTTTAAAAAATGGAGCCCTGGGGACCCTGAAGAGACTGATACCCCAACCAAGGACAGTGCATGGAGAGGACCGAAAACCCCAGTTCAGATGTAGCTCATAGGCTCAGTCTCCAAGTGGGGTCCCTAGTAAGGGGAGCAGGGATTTGCTCTAGCATGAACTCAGTGGCAGGATCTCTGATTACCTCCCCCTGGGGGTGCAGCCTTGCCAGGCCACAGAAGAAGACAAAGCAATCAATCTTGATGAAACCTGATAGGCTAGGGTCAAGTAGAAGGGGAGGAGGACTGTCTCTATCAGTGGACTATGGGAGCAGCATAGGGGGAGAAGAGGGAAGGAGGGTGAGATTGGGAGGAGACAAGGGGGGGGGGGCACAGCCAGGATACAAATTGAATAAATTGTAATAAATGATAATAATAAAAAAAGAAAAAAAAAGACCCAGCTATATACTACTCCTAGGCATATATCCAAAATATGCTCAAGTATACAACAAGGACATTTGCTCAACCATGTTTGTAGCAGCTTTACTCATAATAGCCAGAATCTGGAAACAACCCAGATGTCCCTCAGCAAAGGAATGGATACAGAGACGGTCCATTTCACAATGGAATACCACTCAGCTACTAAAAAGGAAATCATGAAATTTGGTGGCAAACGGTGGGAACTAGAAAAGATCATCCTGAGTGAGATATTCCGGAAGCAGAAAGACACACATGGTATATACTCACTTACAAGTGGATATTAGACATATAATACAGGATAAACATACTAAAATCTGTACACCTAAAGAAGCTAAGCAAGAAGGACTCTGGGTAAGATGCTCAATCCTCACTCAGAAGGGCAAATGGGAGAATCTTAATGAGGAGCTCTCATGGCGTGAGGTCATGTCTTTGGGGAGGGATGTCTTGGTGAGTATCGATGCAGAGAGATCCAGCCCACTGTGAGCACAGAGTCCTGGGCTGGGCCCTGAACTGTGCAAGAGTGAAGAGAGCCAGATGCACAGAAGTAGCCGTGTCTTTGTGTTTATTTCTCTCTGCTATTGGCTGTGGATGTGATGTGACAGGGGGCTTAAGTTCATGTTCTGACTCCCGACTTGATGATGGACTGGAAGTTGGCAATGTAAGCTGAATAGACCCTTTCCACCCCTGAATTGCTTTTGATCAGGGTGTTTTGTCATAGCAAAAGAAATGAAACTAGAGTGTTGCCCTAGCGAAGTAGACTCAACATTCAGCTGCTTTTTGTTTGTTTGTTTGTTTTTGTTTCTTGTTATTTTGTATTCAGGGTCTTGCGTTATTGCCCTGGATGGTCTGGAACTCACTCATAGTCTAGGCTGACCTCATACTCAGTGTGATCCTCCTGCCTCTGTTTCCAAATGCTGTGATTTATAGTTAGGTGCCATCCTACCCACCTCCATTTAGTCTGCATATCTGCAAAATAAAAAAGGGTGGGATTCAACCTAAAGATTTTGTTTTGTTTAAAGTCTCACTATGTAGCCCTGTTTAGCCTGGATCTCATCACGCAGGCCAGGCTGGCCTTAGATCTGCAGTAATCCTCCTGCTGCCGCCTCCTGAGGTCAACACTGAACCAATAAGCCTGATGGAGTCTAAGGATTTTAAAGATCTGATGTGACATGGATTATCATGTTGTTGGTCCCCTCCCCCCCCAGGCAAAACCAGGAAGACTGTGGTTCTCTTTCATTAGGAAAAGGAGCTGTCCTTTCTTTCCACGTGGGAAAGAAGAGAAGGGCTGTCAGGGACTCAAGATCAGCTGAACATATGAAGGTGTCAGTGCCCAGTGTTACACAGAACTGGCACGAGGAAGCAGGCATGCAGGGTGGTGCTGGGCAGGTAGAAACAGATTTCCTTTCTGGTGAAATCGCAGGTGAGAGGCACAGGGCCCCCCAAGATCCTTATTTGATCTACTATGAGCTACATTTTAGAAGGGAGGCAGCCAGCATAATACAAAGAAGGGAAGCTAGCGGGACCAGAAGTGAGGCCGGGCAGTGGTGGCGCACACCTTAAATCCCAGTGCTTGGGAGGCAGAGGCAGGTGGATCTCTGAGTGTGACAGGACAGCTGGGGCTACAGTAAACCTGTCTCAAAAGAAAAAAAAAAAGAACGAAACAGGAGTTAGAGGCAGGTGTGTGACTTGCACTTGAGGAGCAGAAGGATTCCAGGAGAATCCTTCTATACAGGAGCTATACAGTATAAGAAAGAGTTCAAGGCCAGCCTGGACAGCCTACATACACTACCACAGCGAGACCCTGTGTTTGAACAAACGAGGGCTGGGGCTACAGCTCAGTGGTAGAACACTCATCTAGCATGCCCAAGGTTCAGTCCCTTGCACTGAAAACAGAGTAACAACAGTAGCCACGCAGTTAAGGAGTCAATAATGTGGCGCACACAGAGTTTGAACCCTGGCTGCCACACCCTAACTGTGTGATCTGAAAAGCCACTGTCTGCCCACGAAGTCTGCCTCCTCCCTCACCCCAGCTGGTTGCTCACTTGACTAATGGCTAGGTTAGTACGGCACGCTCGGGGCTTTCTGTGAGCGTGTCCCCTCGGAGCATTCACGGAGTGGGGAAGCCTTGCTCTGAACGTGCCTGGTGCCACCTCACGAGGGGAGGAAGGGAGGAAAAGGAGAAGAGTCATCACCACACCTTTGAGCTGCTGGCCTTTCTACTCACTACTGTCCGCACTAGCACAGGCAATGCTCCTCAGCTCTCCCTCAGTTGTCCTCAGTTGCTGGGAGCTCTTTCATTCACATTAGTCTCAGTCTTCTAGAAAGATCCACCCTAGAGGAGACGCTGCTTGATTTTCATCCCCAGAGAAGGCTTCCCACTGAGTTCTTAGGGAAAGTCTGCTCCGCCGAGTAGGGTGAATGGAGGCAGTTTCTAGCTGCACTATCTCCTCGGATTTATTACATGATACCAGGGTCAAGTATTTTCAGAGTGATTACTTTTTTTTTTTTTTCCTTTCTCCTTTTTCAGGTGTTTCCTGGGAATCAAGTCCCACCCTGAAGTCTTCCTTTAGGCAACTCCAATAGAGCTGTAAGACAACCCTTGGGAAGAGCAGTAACCATGGAGGGAATCTCTTCACAGTAACCACAGGGCCACGATGGCCAGTCATGGCAAATACCTACCTCACCAGGTGATGCTATGGAGACCTCTGACAGACATTCAGACACATGAACCTGATGTCACCTGCTGACATCGTCAGAGATGGATGGAAATGTGTGCAGATGTGCAGCCGTATTGGAATACGGCTGGGCAGGCTTTCCCACAAGGAAGAGATTTCTATGTACAGGCAGAGGCAGGCAGAGCTCAGGCAGGTTGAACTTACAGTGTTACCCACCCACCCATATCACTTTTTTTTCCCTAAAAGAAAGGTCTTAATTTGGGGGAAAGAATTCCTTTTCATTTCTTTTGTATTATTTGAGCTTTTTATATCTACATGGTAGTTTCAATGCTAATGGCCACCGTGGACTCATATTGTTTGGATACTTGGTTCTGAGCCAGTGGACCTGTTTGGGAAAGACTAGGAGGAACGGCTTTGTTGGAGGTTTGTCTCTGGGGTGGGCTTTGAGGTTTTAAACGACTCATTCCCAGTGTGCTCTCTCTCCGCCTCCTGCGTATTCAGCTGTTCCTGTTGCCATGTCTTTGCTTTACTACCGTAGACTGTAACCTTTTGAAACCATAAGTTCAATTAAACACTTTCTTTTAAAAGTCGCCTTGTCCACAGTGTCTGGTGAGGGCAACAAAAAGTACCCAATATGATATACATGTAAAATCAATTGAAATAACAATCCTGCTATCATCATCGTGTTTCAGTTTGTTAAGGAAACGAGGCTAGCTGACCTCTTGGCACAAATCGGCTTACACTGGCAATCGTGAGGGCGACCAAGAGCTCTATAGAAATGTGACCATGAAGCCAGGAGGTGTTGGCACACGCCTTTAAGCCCAGCACTCGGGAGGCAGAGGCAGGTGGACCTCTGAGTTTGAGGGCAGCCTGGAGAGAAGCTACAGAGCAAGTTCCAGGACATCCAGGGCTACAAAGAGAAACTGTGTTTCAAAAAACAAAACCAACTAAACCAAAAATATAAAACCGTGTCCATGAAATGTATGAAGTCCGTAAGTGTGTTTTAATGTAGAGGCTCCTGGAAAGCATATGGGGATATTACTTTATTCATTTTTTAATTTCTAATTTTGTTTTCTTTTTTGAGACAGGGTTTCAATCCTATAGCCCAGGCCGGGCTCAAACTCACAATAATCCTCCTGCCTCAGCAGCCTTTAGAGTACCAGTGCTACTACTTCAGACATAGGTCACGACACCTAGCTTGCAGTTTCACTTCTCTTAAGCTCTTCACAACACTATTTCAGATTTGTTCTCTTCAGTTTCTCACAGGAGTCTTGTAGGATGGGCATTATCTGAACAGCAGAATGGGTTACAGCACGGCTTGCTCAGCCACAGGATCCAGTGTTAGAGGAAGATAGGCCTGATGCCACTGTGGCCCCGCAGTACTCAGCAGCTACCAGAAGCTCACAGGTTTGCTGGGGGGAGTGAGTGCATGCCTGGGGGTCATGCCCTGGGCCTGAGAACTAACCTGCAAGGTCGTAGAGTTCAGTGTCAGAGGCACTGGCCAAGGCTTCTTCCAGTTCTGGGTCCAGGGTCACTTTCTCTTCTTTACGAGTTTCTACAGGCTTCTCCTTGGGGATAAACACTCTCCCTTTAAATCAAAAGAAAACCGAAGATGACTGAGCTGCTGCCTTATGGGGAGGGCTGGCAGCCTGAACAGAAGAGATCACGTTGGCATTAAAGACCCGCGTCACTGAGCTGTTCCATAGCGTTTGAGGCTCCTGACCCGCTGGGCTGGGGCTAATCTATTCTGAGAAGGAAGGAATCCTGCCTCTCACCACGCAGGACTCCCCTGAGCTCACTTCAGCAGTTAAGCTTCTTCTAACAGTGATTGTTAATATCGCCAGCTTGACAGGATCTAGAAAAGAGAAGTCTCCGGGAGAAGTGTTTATGAGGGAGTTTCTAGATCGGGTTAACTGGGAAAATCCACCCTAAATGAGGGAGGCTCCAATCCGTGGGCTGGCATCCTGGATTGTATGAAAAGGAGAAGGCGGGCTGAGGACCAGCGTCCATCTGCTTCCTGCCTGGGGATGCAAAGTAAGCCTCTGCTTTAGGCTTCTGCTGCCAAGATGGACTGTGACTCCAAATAGACCCATCCTTCCCTACGTTGCTTCTGTCACAGCAACAACACTGTCCCACCAGCCATCTCCTAAGCGACAGGATGTGACTGTGTGCACCCTTTATACCCAGAGAACCTCTGCCTTCCTTTCCAACTCCATTGCCACAAGCCTCCTGAAGATTAACCTGGATCCACGGGGTAATTTGCCATAGCCACTCCTGTGCTCAGAGAGGAAATGGCAAAAGCTTTCTCTCTTTTTATTCTGTCATTATGTGATACATAGCATTTGAGGAATTTTATTGAAGATTTTTTTTAACATTATACTTTATCCTTGTCAAAATTTGGATAAGTCCAACAGCAACTGTGCTACCTTAGAAACAGCTCATTCTCCCCAGTAACCCATGGCTGTTTGCCTACCTCATCATCGATCAGCTCGACTTTCTTAATTTCCCTCCCAGTGGCGTGTGGCCTGTCAGATGTGCACAGCACAGAGGCAGTGACAGGGTCCGCTCATGCCGAGGGCTGCCTTTTCCTTGCCACTGAGGACAGGCTCACAGGCCACCTCACTGGAGCTCAGAGGAGGGAGAGCCTCCTCCGCGTCACCCAGGTCCACCGCGGGGATACTGAGAGCACACAACCACCAAACAAGCAATGTGCTGAGCGTGACCTCGGGGCTATCACAGCAGTGCCCAAGTGGGGGCATCTGCAATAACCAATGAACCCGGAGAGGAGCCATGGTCCTCATCCACGAGCTGTAATTTACCTCGGGGTTCACTTTGGCCGTTGGACCTGTGTCTACGAGCCACAATGCTCTAAAACACCCCGAGTAGTCCGTGGGCTTCTTTCCTGCTCCAAGGCCAGCTCCTTTGCTTGGCGCTCCACAATACGCAAAGGGCACTGAGTCCCAAGACGTTCAGTCTGAGGGCCCTACCTTTCTTCTCTCCTGTGAAGGGCACGAAGTCCTCTCTGTCTTTCTGTTCCAAAGCCTCCTTCTCCAGGTACATGAGGAGGTGCTCGCGGTCAAATGGGCCGGTGGCTGCTTTCTGGGTCTGGTCTTTCTGTCGGAATCCAGCTGGTAGCATTGCACTCTGACGAGACAGAGACGAGATGGGGGGGGGACGTTTGCTAGACTGCATTTCTTTCTTTACTCTTTCTCGGTTGCTGTCAGTGGGAAGGCAGTGGGGGCGCCTTTACTGGCTGAGGCCTGGGGTCTCGAGGATGGCTGTGGGGACGTGCTTGTTCTGACCTCCTCTCCTAAGAGAGCGAACCCAAGCAGCCCAGGGGGCACAGCGACAGAAGCGTCATCCCCTGGACCCTCTGCAGCTGCCATCTAGAATGTGAGAGGAAGGGTCTTTCTGTGTCCACTGTCATTAGGTTTGGTCAGGTGTGCACACAAGGGCTCCTAAGGCAGGATGGCTCTACCCTCGAATATTTCTAACCTGTTTCGTCCAGAAACAACCGTGGGGTAAGGAAATATGCTCTATGTCGATATCTGCCCAAGTAAGACCTGAGACACAGTCGCATGTAGCCCTGGCTGGCCTCGAACTCACTATGTAACCAAGGCTAGCCCTGACTCCTGATCCTCCATTTCCTGAGGGCTGGGATTCAAAACATGTATCAACATGGCTAACTCTTGTTTTTGGTGTTTTGCTTTTTTTCTGGACAAAGTTTTGCCACATAGCACTGGCTTTTCTGGAACTCGCTATATAGACCAGGCTTGCCTCAAACTCCCAGAGAACTGCCTGCCTCTACCTTACAAGTATTGGGATTAAAGCCCCTACATCTGGCTTTATTTTAGATTTTTAAATCAAGGTCTCTCTCTCTCTCTCTCTCTCTCTCTCTCTTTTAAGATTTTATTTATTATTTATTTTATGTCTGAGTGTTCTGCATGTACACCTGCACGCCAGAAAAGGGCATCATATCCCAGTATAGATGGCTGTGAGCCACCATGTGGTGGCTGGGAATTGAACTCAGGACCTCTGGAAGAGCAGACAGTGCTCTTAACCACTGAACCATCTCTCCAGCCCCAAGGTCTTCCTTTGTAGCCCATGCTGCCCAGGAACTCACCACATTGCTCAGGCTTCACCCAAACTCACAATCTGCCTCTGCCCCCCAAGGGGTTGGGGTGACAGGCATGTGGCATTATGTCTGCCTGCGCTGGTTAAGCCCCAAGATCCCTTCCTTATGTGAATAAATCATTGTACTTAAATTAAAAAAAAAATAACAAATATCCAGAGTATCTGGTACAGCAGAATGCCATATAAATGGGTTTATTTACTTACATCTTTAGATCTTAATCACTACTTGGGATGACTCCAACTTTCAGATGATGTCATCAGGGCTGAAGAAAACACTTGCTAAAGAAACACCCTAAGGAGCTACCCGGCTTTTCAGGAACCGACAAAAACATTAGGAATTGATACAATGATGACCGTCATCTACACGCTGTCATCAAACGTCACGTTCTTTGTATATTTGAACAAAATAATAGCAGTTGTGGTAGCATGTGCTATCCCAGTACTTTGCAGGTGGAGGCTGAATGATCAGAAATTCAAGCTTCTCCTTGCAGACATAATGAGCTTGAAGCCAGTCTTTGCTCTATGAGATATGACTAAACCAAATAAACAAACACAAAACCCAACAACAACAACAACAAACACAAGAAAAACAAAAGAAGCAAGAAGAGAAAAATATGATCTAAAGCCAGGCATGGTGTTGTATGCTTACAGTCAACACACAGGAGGCCAGCCTGGGCTACATACTAAGTTCCAGGCCAGCCTTAGCTACATAGTGAGACTCCATCTTAAAACAAAAATTCTAGGCTGGTTGTAGTGTTGTATACATTTAATCCCAGCACTTGGGAGGCAGAGGTGGGTGGATCTCTATGAATTTGAGACTAGCCTGGGCTACACAGTGAGTTTCAGGCCAGACAAGGCTACATGGTGAGTCCTGTCTTAAAAAAAAAAAAAAGTCTGTTGTAGTGGCTCATGCCTGTTATTCCAACACTTGGAAGGTGGGGAGGTAAAGACAGGAGGAATTCAAGGTCATTCTCAGCTATATAGGGATTCTGCAGCCTACCTGGGCTACAAGACCCTGTCTCAACAAACAAACAAACAAGCAAACAAGTCTGAGGCTGTGGCTTAGTTGGCAGAATGCTTGCCTCACACACAGAAATCCCTAACATGCTGAAAGGTTTGTCATTTGTAATTTGGGAGCTGGAGGCAGGAAGATCAGAAGTGCCGGTCATCCTCAGCTACATACAGCCAGCCTGGAATATATGAGACCCTGTCTCAAAAAAAAATAAAAAAAAATAAAAATAAAACAACCATAAAAGAACAGAACCAAAAGACATGCTGCTCTACAGAGGTGTTTCGACAGCACCGCAGACATTTAGGCCACAGTGTGGGAGCCTGTGTGGGCCACTCCTGTAAGCGTGCCTTCTATTTATGAAATGGCGTTTACAGCCATTTCCCCCAGGGACTCTGGGCCTGGCAAAGAATCTGACACTTAGGAAATACTTTGGTAAGATTCGTTCTCGTCGCTCCCCCACGCCCTATGCTAAATCAGACTGCCCTTTCCCAATGGAAAACACTTTCCCTCACCTAGGGACAAACTGGTTTTTTGAGAAACACACTTGACATTTCTCACTGCGGTGGCCCTGGGGCTCAGCATGAACTTGCAAAAGTGGCTCAGAAGCAATGGGGAAGAACCCAGACTTCTGCATGGGGCGGGTGGGGGGGGGCAGTGAGGACTTCAGCTATGGCTGAAGGAGAGAACCGCTCCCTTGCTCTCACTAAGCACCCCGCTCCGGGCCCACGCCACAAACCTCGGGATCTAGGTCATCTAGGACGTTTTCCAACTGTTTCAGCTCCTCCTCTGACAGCTTGCCAAGTAGCTCATCCTCGTCGACGTTCTTATATTTCTCCAGCTCCTTCTGGAAGGGGAGCGCCATGGCTTCGGAGATGGACCTTTCTCACGCACCTTGAAGTGGGCCAGCTCCCTGAGGCTTCACACTAGCACCAACGAAGAAAAACACTGTCATCTCCCTTACCGTAAACTGTAAAGTTAGCAGCGGACTGTGCCAACCCGGCAATGGAGTCTACACAGACACAGACAATTCGCCTGAAAAGCAGTATGACCTTCCTTTCCAGAGCGGACAACAGCTTACAGTATTTTCACACACAGCATATTATTTCAACCATTCCTCCCCGCCACCCATCCCCACCCCTTAGGGCATCCCTGGAAGGAAAGCCGCAAGACACCATGCCGGGATTTTACAGACTATGACTGAGGTGGCGGTGACCAAGACCTAGCTACGGGAGGCGTGCCTGGCGTCCGGTTCCCGGGGCAGTGAGTGCGGTTCCGTTCTACTACAGGCCTCGCCTTGCTTTCCATTGAGAAGCCGTGAAGAACAATGACCAATTGTGTGGCAGTTGTAAGCAGCATACTTGAGCCTTTTCAGGGTGGAGAGTGCAGTGAAGAACACAGAATGGGATTCATTCAGGAAAGAGTTTAGAGGCTCCGGGTGGAGAACATGTTGTCCCTTAAGTCCACGCAACGAAACCAAGAGACATTCTAAAGCCCTGGCCACACACCGTTACTCTGCTCTTCTTTTTATTTCTCTCCTTATCTTCTATTTTGAATGACATCTTTGAGGGCATTTTAATAGT
Organism: Meriones unguiculatus; assembly: GCF_030254825.1. Classification (NCBI taxonomy): domain Eukaryota; kingdom Metazoa; phylum Chordata; class Mammalia; order Rodentia; family Muridae; genus Meriones; species Meriones unguiculatus. The sequence goes on along the minus strand of NC_083354.1, from coordinate 13,317,989 downwards.
ATTTTTTTTTTTTAATTGCTGGAAAGCTCCGACCTTTAAATAATGTCTTTGGATCACATCCATCCCCTACTACCTCCCTCCAGCTCCCTCTAGAGCCCATAAGCCCACCTCCCTCCCAGCTCTATGTCCCCCTTTATTTTGGTTGTTATTGCTTCTGTAGCCATTCTTCTTAATTTTTCTTCCCTGTGCTCCCAGAACATTCTCATTCAGTGCCCCACCCCTCTGAAATGCCTCATTCTTAAACTTTCACGACAAATGCAAGTTTTGCTCTGTCCCTTGAAGAAGATTCTATGACTCTTCCCTAGCGAGGCAATTCTGCATCTGGGCTCCGGCCAGTTCCTCCAAAGCAGTTAAGCGTTTGTTGGATACCTGCTACTGCCAAGCGGGGTTCTAGAAAAGCTCCCTCCAGGAAGATCACAGCTTAGCAAGACACACACACAGACGGCAATAATGCCATGTGAGAAGTGTTACTATAATGTCTGAAAATTGCTGGGGGAGGAAAGGGGAGAGTCAGCCAAAAAAGAGACTGTCGTTGATCCTTGAAGGAAGAGGTCCTAAGGAGGACAAGGATAGAGAGGAGTGTAAGCAGAGGCACAAGACAGAAACGTATTGTGGTGGAATCGGTTGGGGTAACTAAGAGGAGGATTTGTGGACTGGGAGAAACGGGACGCCCATGAAGGGGCTTCTTTCTGCGCTACGCCTTAGGGACCTGGATCTTAGGTCCAGATCCTACATCCATAGCCCCTGAGTTAAAGGACCTATCACTGGGAAAGTATTTGAGATTATCTAGGTGGGCACAATTTACTCCAAAGTACTCATGTGACAGAAGAGGAAGCCAAGTGGCGATGGCAGGAACGGAAGGTCAGAAGATCACGATGTGGGGCTTCAAAGATGCAGGAAGAGCCACGAGAAGAGCCATGTGGGGACTCTGAATATTGGAAAAGGTTAGGGCCTTCCCCTGGCAGCCTTTAGAGAGCAGTAAGGTTCCGCTGACACCAGCGAGATCCATCGCTAACTTCTGAAAGTGGTGACACGTTTGTATTGTTTTAAGCAACTGAGCTTGCTCTTTGTCATAACAGCTGTACAAAAACTAATACACTCTCTCCCAAACGCTCTCACCTCCAAGGTAAGTGTTCTGGAATACTCCGTTCATCCATGCATTTCTGTTCTCCACTCTGCTCTGCGCCTCAAGAGTACTATCGACTTAGACTGCACCTGTGAGCGCCTGTCTTTTTGCTTTCTGTTTGGCCAACAGGAGGCACCAGCAGCAAAGCAGAGGACATGGTGGTGGGGTGTGGGGTGGGTGTGGAGACAGTGTTTCAGATGATGATGAGATATTCTCCTCACAGGCTACCACCTCCTCTTTTGCTGGCTTCAGGCCTTGGGGTGGTGAAGGGTCTCTGTTATGACTCTTGCCAGATTTCTGCCTTGGTGTTTCCCTAAAGCTTCCTACACCCTTGTAAACAGCCTCTTTATTGAAGCCTTCTCAAGTTATTCCGTCTGAGCACACCCTCTGTTTCTTGTAGGGGAGCTGGCAGATGCTGTACCATTGCTTGGAATGTCCCTTTCCTTTTGTGCTCTGTTTCTGAGGCCTGGCTGAAATCCTAAGCTCTGCAGGACCACAGGACTCCAGAATGAGGGAGGCCTTCGGCCACTCAGCCTAGCCACATAGCCGGCTCTTGGGTTTCTCTCCATCACTCTTTTCTTGGTCTCTTTTCACAGTTTCTCTTCCTCTGCCTTAAATACTGGTGTTCTTCAAAGTCACGTCTTAGAAATTATTGACTCATCCCTCACCAAGGGATGTTTACTTGCCTTGAAATTTTGATTATAAACTGTATTCTTCTAACTTTAAAATATGTATCCTGGATTCTGTTCCCAAGGACCAGATCTGAAATTATCTGACCAAAAATCTCCCCTTGGCTACCTCAGACCCTTAAAACACATCAGAAGAGCTGTCACCTGCCCTTTCTGCCTTTAGAGTTTCAAGAAGTTGTTTCAGAAGCCAGGGTGTCATTCTTTACATTTTCTCTTCCCCTCCTTTCTACCCACCAATCACCAAATCCTATCCTTACGGAACGATGTGATCTCATCTATTTCTGCATCCATGTCCATGTCCACACCCAGCCTTCTGATCACTCTGCACACAGTGGTCCAAGTCATTTTTTTTTTCACCAACTTTATTTTCGTCTTTAAAAAATCCCCCAGTGGCTTCTCATTGCCCCAGTGATGATGTTCAGATTTATGCGGTGGCCTATCCGGCTCTATCCCCCTCCTGCGCTGCATTCCTGATGTCCTCCTGGATCCGGCCTCCTGGACCACTTCCAATTCCTGGCTCATTTCTGTTTCCTGTGCTCCGAGCACTAAGAACCCCTACTCACCGGCTGACTGTCCCACCCCCGGCTGACTTCACCGGACTCATCTTCCAGTCTCTGTGTGAGATTCATTTCTCCCATCAGATCAGACCCCGCGTCAAAATCTAGGTCACTTGCTGCCCCCACGGTGCCCCTTTGACTACAACTTGGCTTCAGCACAATTCCTCGCTAATCTCTGGGAGGGTGGAAACGATATAACTTTTATTCACCAATAAAAGCTTGGCTCCCAGCGCAGATCTTGACCCACAGCAGAGATCCTATAAATATTCATGTCAAATGAAGGAAATGAGTTCATGGCAGTGAGGTGGACATGGGTCCAGAGATCTTTCCACTGAAGCCTTTTTTTTATTTTCTTGCACCCCTCCCCGGAACCTGCTGAGATCACCTGTGCCTGCACGATTCACTCCTCTCTCTAAATTTGCTCTGCCTACGTCACACAATTTAACATCTGTCACTTGTTATCTTTTATGTATGTTATACAGCTCTTTCTCTCCGGATACCACAACCTCCCAGAAAGTAGGGACCATATTCTGATTCTCAGTGCTGCTGGATTTCTCAAGTTCAGGCTTCCATAGTCATTCAAGAAATGTCTATTGAAAGCCTCTCTTTTCCAAACACTGCTGGGACTTAGCAGTGGACAAAACAGATGGTTGTGGGTGCTAACTGGGCCTATAATCCACAGTAGGCAATCACAGTAATAATTTAACCACCAAGAATGTCTGTCAAAGCAAGCTTCATAGACTATAGCCAGGTGCCAGGGGGTCTCAGAGCCAGTGGAGAAAAAGAAAGCGGTAGCTGTTTAGAGAACAAAACCAGTATTGCAATTCAAGGAGAACGTAATTATTGGTGGATCGTTTGGTTTTGTGTGAGGCCAGCTCTCACACTATAGCCCAGGCTAGCCTGGAATTCACTGCATTGTCTACGGCTAGCCTCAAACTTACAACAATCCTTCCTCAGCCTCCTAAGTGTTGTAAGCACAGGCATATAAAACCAAACCTAGCCTATTATTATTAATAATCATTTTGGGGACAGAGACAGGAGGACTGATAAAAGTTTGAGGCCAGCCTGGTCTATATAACAAGAGTTCCATCTCAAAACCAAACCAAACTCCTAAAACAAATATAGGTATGCTTTAGAGAAGACTATAACCTTCCCATAGCTCCTAAGGTCGAGTCTCTGATTTCCCAGAGCTTGGCTGGCCTGCCAGACCCCACCCAGGCCCCTCTGGGTTCACATTTGTTTCCCCTCCTGGGAGTGATGAGGCAGTGGAAAGTTTGCAAAGTCCTGCCACAGCCTGGCCTCCAGCAGGGTGTCTGTCCCATGGCAAACATTCAACAGGCAACAAGATACTAGTGCACACACTGGAATGGAGCACATGCCTCTGAGGCTTCCAGGAGCCCAGGTGGGCAAGCACTGAGCCTATTAGCAAAATGGAAAATGGGAGTGACAGTGAGCCGAAGGAAGCGGCTCTTCCTGTTACGCAGAAACACAAGCCTTGGGAAGGAAAGTTAAGAGCGTGGTTCTCTTTGCTTGTTTTTCCACTATCTTGTTAACTTTGCTGCGAAAGAGAAAAATCAGCTGCGGCAAGAAGGGCCCAGCCTTTTACTCCGTCTACACAAAGACCAAAAACCCAAACTTCTGTTTGAATCAGTAAGTGATGTAAATCTTCGATCGTTTAACATACCTTACTATTTCACAAGACTTGAAAAAACTCTGAATAGATTTTCACAAGAGTCAAGCCACATTTCCTAAAACTAATAAATGAACAACATCAATTTAATAAACCCCTTTAAACATGCAAGGGTCCTGCATGTTTAATTCATTTCTATTTTTTTCTGGGTTGGGGTGAGACAGGATCTTACTATGTAGTCTTGGCTGGCCTTTGGAACTCACTATGTAGACCAGGCTAGCCTCAAACTCATAAAGATCCTCTCGCCTCTGCCCCCAAAGTGCTGGGATTCAAGGCAAGGGCTGCCACACATACTTTCATTCATCTCTAGATGTTGGCTGGACAAACACAAAGACGTGACAAGTATAGCCTGTGGTTTTGAAACCTAGTTATGTGGAGACAAGCCAGCAAAATCCTTCTCTTTGTTGTAAACTGTCAAGTGAAGCCAGGCATGGAGGTGCAGGCCTGAAATCCGAGCGCCCGGAGGTGGAGGCAGGAAGATCAGGGGTTTGAGGCTAGACTGGTTCACAGTGAGTTGTAGGACAACCTGGGCTACATACGACTCTCTTCGTATGAAAAATATCAGAGGATGAAAGAAACAGGACACTTCGAGGGAAAAATTGGGAAATTTTCTCACACACACACACAAAAAAATTATGGCAAGGCAAAGGGGCGGAGCAGGCTGGAAGGGCAGTGAGGGCCTGATCCAACCAACCCAAAGGGCTTCTAGCTGAAGCTGCTAGTTCTTGTTTCCTAACTTTTTAGCACAAAAACCGTCAAGAGGTTCTCGGCTTGAACGCGGTCACCTTTTATGACAGCGAGCCCATAAAAGAAGGTTCCTTTCCAGTTTAGAAAGCACAGAAGACCTCGTAGTCATGGCTGGGTGATTAAAGCAACGGGCTAGCAAGCATGGGGAGACTAAACAGCATGACCTTGGAGACAACCAGCCGAGGGCCCCATGATGCAGACATGCATGGAAAACAGGCAAAGAACAGTGCAGCCACACACTGCTTCGCCACAGGGCAGTATTCGGAGAAATGCATCGTCAGGCAATCTTGCATTGTGCTAACATCATGTCTCAGACACGGCCTTAAGACAGCTACCGTGAATCAGGGGATGTAATGCATAGAACCCCTGCCATGCATGCACACCACCGCTGACTTGAGATATCACGTGACTGATGATGCGGGTGATAACCGGGGGTGTTATTGTGTCGCGAGGCACAGTGCCTAGTGAGTGTGAGCACTCACAGGGAATTCTTTCTTGTCTTTGGCCTGAGAAGTTTCTTTTGAAAGTGTTCTTTCCTTATTAAGATTAAATTCAGAGAAGCAGCGTCGTACAAGGCTCTTGAGTTAGCACTGCCAAGTGTAGCGAGGCTCCAGGGCTGGTGGCTGCCCAAACTGATGTAGATTTCCAGCTGGGCAGGATGTAGCCGGGACTTCCCAGCTGGGGCAGAAGCTCTTTCGTATGGAAGTCATACTCCCTTCCTATGCTACCGCTTGCTTTCCAGTTCTCTTGATGGGTCCTGCGTCCTGCTGATGCGTGCTCCTCTGGATTAGGCTCTATTTTCTGAGGTGTTCCCACCTCTTTTTGCTATTGAGTCGTAGAGGGCCTGGAACTCACTGTAGACCAGGTTAGCTTTTCCTTTGTCTGGTGACGAGAGGAGTTGAACCACCATGCCTTCCTGAATTCCTACTTCTAGACCTGTATCTACTTCTTTGCTTGTATTTCAGCCTTTCTGGTTTTTAACTGCCTGTTGTTATTATTATTACTATTTTAAATATAATTTATTTTTATTATGCAGTATTTTTCCCTGCATGTATATTTGTGGGCCATGTGTGTGTACAGTGTCTGGGGACACCGGAAGGTGTTAGATCCTCTGGAACTGGAGTTACAGACAATTGTTAGCTGCCATGTGTGTACTGGAAACCCAGGTCCTTTGTAATAAGAGCAAAAAGTGCTCTTAACTGCTGAGCTATTTCTCCAGCCCTACCACCACCACCACCATCATTGAGACAGGGCCTCAGGTAGCCCTTGCTGGCCCTGAATGCCTGATCTTGCCTCATGTCCTAAATGCCATCGGCTCCAGTTTCATGTTGGTTTTAATATGTCCCTCATCCTGCTTTTGGAAATTTAAAGAACTCTAATTTCCTGACACCATGGGTTTCCTGTTTCTGTCCTTTGATTTGTCTGTTTTCCTGGCTTCTGCTCCTGTGGTCTTTGATTACCTCTCTCTGTCTTTTTCTTTGGCACCGATCAGCTAAGTTTTGATTTATGCCTTGTTACGGTCCACGGGCGCTGTGTACAGCTTGACTCAGGATTGCTTACAAACTGACTCAGGACAAGAGGGCAGCCATATAACAACTGGTTCGCAATGGCATGGCTGATCAGAATGGCTGTCTATAAACAAGGTTGCTGTCTGTCCCTTTCTACACTGGCTACATAATAAACAGTGGCTCATGAGACTCCAGAGTCGTCCAAATGATGGGGGCCTTTTGGTCCTTTCTTAGTGCTGGTGTGCCAACTTTGAAGTATTTTCATGTCCAGGCTTGGTAGGAACTCCCACCACTCACAGTTCTAGAATTAATCTTTTTGTCAACCTCGCTACCACTAAGGGAACCAGAGAAATGGTAATACACATGAAAGGAATTATTACTAGCGAAGTCTTCCTTCCTTCCGTCTTTCCTTACTTCTTTGCAGGGTGAGGGGGCAAAGTTAAAACAGGATCTCACCATGCACAGGCTGGCCTGGAACTTGCTATTCATTCCAGGCAGACATTGAAATTGTAATCCTCCTGTATCAGCTTCCTGAGTGCTGGGATTACAAGCATGTACTACCATAGCCAGCTGATAGGGTAATCTTGATACTCAAACAGGAAGGTTGAAGAGGTAAATGCAAAACCAATAACCAACAACAACAGAGTTGTTATGACAGCTCTCAGAAGAGATGTGCTGAAATGCAGGACCTAGTTCAGGCTGACTTTGGAGGGAAAACATAATTTTGACGTCATTGAAAAGCCAGAAAATGCCTCTCCCCTTTACACAGCCATCAAGCCTTCGAAGTTATATATAACTGAATGGTTTTATTTTAGAACCTGGGTTGTGCTATGTAGCCTTGGCTGGCCTGCAATTCATTATTTAGACCAGGCTGGCCTTGAACTCACAAGAGAGCCACCCGCCTCTGCTTCCTTAGTGCTGGGATTAAAGGTATGTACCACCTTGTCCAGTGTTATAATTGATCACTAAATATAAAAATTATTAATAATAAAAATTAATCATAATCAAGGCCAGGCATGGTGCCTTTAATCCCAGCACTTGGGAGGCAGAGGTAGGTAGATCTCATGAGTTCAAGGCCAGCCTGGTCTACAGAGAATGTTCCAGGACAGCCAGGCCACAGAGAAATCTTGTCTAAAAAAAAAAAAAAAAAGTTTGTAGGAAGAAACAGAGAAAGTTAAGGTTAGGAAAGTAGACTGGGGTCTAATGATCCATGAAAACTAGAAACGGTAATTTGAATTTTAAAATGCCAGGTAATGAGAGACACAAATGACAATGTTTATGATCCATACATTTACTTATAAGGATGTTCTGGTTATCTACTCAAAAGTATAGTGAAGGTAGAATCTGCTAAAGTTAGTTCCACTTAATGCTAGCTAGTTTTTCAAGATATCCATAAATGCATTTATAATATGAAAAGATATAATTACATAATATAAATATCTTTCACATGGCTTGGAAAGCATTGTATGCCATATTCTAGAGACTCTCTCTCCCTCCCATCCTCCCTGTTTCCCTCCCTGTAGATCCAAGAACTCACTGGTCATTAACCCATGAAAAGCTCTGACCATGAAGAGTAAGCCAGCTCTCCTGGATCTCACTGGGTAGTTTCTTTTTCCTGTCACGCTAACAATATTCTAGATGTTTGGAAACATAACAGCTGAGAGACTCACAGAACACACACATGTGCCACTACAACTAAATATGTGTACTTTATCATTTTATTATTAAAATATCCAAGTGAATGTGCATACTTCAAATGACCATTTTCACACACATGAGATCTAGTTATAGAAAAATTAATCTTGAAAAAAGGGGTCTGTACCAGAGATTAAATGCAGTATCTATCTATCTATCTATCTATCTATCTATCTATCTATCTATCTATCTTATCTTATCTATGTATTTTTAAGTATAGACAGGGTCTCACATCTCACCCGGTAGCCTTACCTGTCCTGGAACTCACTATGTAGAACAGGCTAGCCTAGAACTTACTCACTGTGTAGAGCAGGCTAGCCCAGAACATGTAATGAGTCTCCTATCTCTGCCTCCTGAATGCTAAGATTAGAGGCATGAGCCATCACAGCCAGTGGTGTCTTAAGAGCTGATTCTGGTTTTTTTTACTCTGCAGAAGTAAGACATTTGCACATGCCTTCTAGAAATTTCTTTGAGCCAGGTAGAGTCTATAAGTCCACATAACCTTTTATACAAGGTTATTTACCTAAATTTATACAAGGTAATTTATTTATACAAGGTAATTTACCCTAAAAGGGCTCAAAGGAAACTCCACCATTTATGCTTCTGTCAGAAACTAGAGCAGTTATTTACCCCAAATTTTCTCAACCCAAAGTCAAATGAACTACCATTCAATGGTAGCTAGATCATACGTTCTCAAACTTCTTTATGTATTGTTACAGGTCTTACATGTGAAAGGGGAAAAGACAGCTGGACCCGTCCCCAGCTACTCAGGAAGCCAAGGCAGAAGGATCAGGAGTTCAAGGCTTGCCTGAACAACTGTGGAGACCCTGACCAAACAAACAAACAAAAGAAGGCTGAGGCTGAGCATATACCTTTAGCGTATACCTTTAATCCTAGCACTTGGGAGGCAGAGTCAGGTAGATTTATGAGTTCACGGCCAGCCTGATCTACAGATCTACAGCTCGAGTTTCAGAATCTAGAGAAACCCTATTTCAACCCCCAAAAGCAAAACGGCAGCTTTGGATATGGCTCAGTGGTAGAGTGCCTGCCTAGCATGTGTGGGCCTCATCTTCGGTCTCCAATATGATGAGGTTGGAGACAAGGGAAGAGTTATTTCAGGGTGGCTCTTAGCTAGGGTAGGAATTATTGAGGGCTGGGAATTACTAACGCACGGCTACTCTAGTAACTGTGACTTCCACATCTTCTACTTTAATCAACTGCAGGTCAAATTATCTGAAAAAAACAAAAAACAAAAAACGAGGTCTAAAGATGTGGTTCAGTGGTAGAGTGCTTTCCTAGGAGAACTCTGAGTTTGTTCCTGGCGCTTCTCTACCGTGTTTACCTTTTTGTCGTCATTCTGTAAGAACAGCTGGCCTGCCAGGCAAGGTGTGCTTGCTGGTACAACGGTGGCATGGCGGTTATGGGTGCAACCAACCAACCAGTTTCTGAGTGGAGTTGAGGCCTGCTCCACAGGAGGGAATTCATGCCTGGTCAAAAGACCATGACTCAGGAGGTTAGAGGCCCTAGGTGAGGGGCACCTCCTACTGCTATTTTGCTAAATGGACCTGTCCTCAAACTGTCTTCTAAATGATTTAGTATTTAGGCTACGCTCATGCATTAGTGTTGCTCTCAGCTTTGCCCAGAGAAGATTCTGCAGCAGTGGGTGGCAGTTAACGCAGACTCAGAAGTGACTAAAGTGCTGAGAATACGTGACTATGGAGAGCTCATCCCTACATGGAACATCTGTATCAACCGCATAAAAGCTCAGAAGTTAAGGGGGAGTAGAATGAAGTAGAAAGAACGTTAAGAGCCAGAGGCTAGGGAGCAGCACGGTGAAATACTGTCTTCTGGACATGACGCAGCTGTGGCACTCATGAGCTCATAGCAGCCGTGGTTACTCACGCAAGCTCTGCAGACCAACCCAACTTTGGATGTAGTAGGTTAGCACCACCACCGTTACCACCACCACCACCACCACCACCACCACAGGCATGAAGGGGATGTATTGGGGGTTAAGGAGGAATGGATAAGATCAAGACACACCGTGTCAAATAATAAGTAAAGGCATTTAAAATAAAAAAAAAATTAGAACAATCCCCTACACACCATGACATCTTCATGGTACTTAAAACAGCAATCCCACGTTGTCTGATATATAGTGAATATTCAGGTATTATCTTGGACATTTCCAAATTTTCTCTATTTGCTTCTTTATTTTGAATTCAAGGTTGAGACAGGGTCCTTCTATACATCACCCGGGCTACCCTAAAACTCACTATGTAGACCCGGCTGGGATTAAGGCCAGCCCCATCACATCCTGTCCCCCCAAATGATTTTTTTAATAGCTATTGGTTTCTCATCTAGAAGTCAAAGTCCACAGGCACCAAGCCACAGTTACACGTAGATCTCCATCTGAAATAGGCGCTCCCCTGCCCCTGCTTCATCTCGGCTGGAATATTACATGGGTGAAATGATGGTCTTTTCATTACAGCACGAGACTCACAAGAGAAAGCACCTTGGGGTGCTTCTGGGGTGACCGTTGGGGTGAGGGGATGGTGGAAATCATTGCATTGTAAAGACACATCCTCCCTGCGTAAGACGCTCTGAGGTAACACGAAAATCCTGCCCTCACCCTTCTCTCACTCAAAGGTTTTGTACCAGCTGCTTGAGTTAGGTCAGTGTTTGCCCAGTGTGTTGCTCAGTCCTTCTATTGTGCATTCACTCTCCACACAATAAGCCATCAGTACCATTCTCTCTTTTCTCACTGTATATCCTCTCTGCTTATTTCTTGCTCGAGTGTCCTCCCCCACCTACTTGCAGCGCACATTTGACAGCTCAGGCCCAGCCCTAGGAAGCCGCCAATCTTTATCGGCTGATCGCAATGCCTTCTGCAAACAAAATCACCACATCGTGCCCTGCCAATTTGTGTTAACATAAAAACCAGACCTCTGAGATATTTATTGAGATAAACTGGAGAGAACAGAGGGAAATAAGGTATATTTAAAATAAAACAAAACAAAAACTGGACTGGCCAAAGCCCTAGAAAAAAAATCTTCCTGCTTCCTTGAGGAAAAACTGTTCGTTCTGTCTCCATTAAGCTTTTTGTAAAAGTGTTAAAACACCCTTGCCATTTTAGTTCCTCGATACAAGAATCCAGGAAGAAAAGAGGCTTAGAATCCATTTCACCAAATACCCCATTTTGATGGAGAGCGCAGCTCAGAGAGGCGAAGGGGTCTGGCCCAGGATCCCTCAGCTCCTCCATGGTGGAGCTGCTACAGAAACCATGCTTTTGTAATATGTCCTCTGATGTTCTTTATTTTCTCCTTTCCCAAGCGCATGGTGAATTAGATATGTAATAGGCACCGAAGAAGGGGTGGCGTTTTCGGCCTCTTTACTGTAATTTGCCTTTTAGCCGCACCACTGTAACCTTCTGCTATTTTAAAATAAAAATTCCCAGAACCTTTTATTATCATTTAAAAAAAACATAATTTTTTTGCAGGTCAACAGGTTAAAGCAAGGACGCCTCGGAAAGGCACAGACTAACATGATTTTAACCAGGAAGAATAAGAAAAATATTCTCGGGGACCTGCCTGGGGCGGCTTTCTGAATGCTTGATGCGTCCTGTGACAGCTCCGGGGACCTCAGAAAAGATGCCGGCCTTCCTCTCCCAGGCTCCTGCTCAACCGAGGCCGCGAGATGCTCGCGACTCCCGGGGCTTATCACACACAGGTTCACAGGAGCAGAGAAAATGGGAAACAAAGCCCAGCGTGGAAAACCCTAGCTCCGCAGCCCCGGGCGATCGGAGACCGCGCCCTCTCTGCGTCTGTTCTTGGACAGAGGTGCTGAGGGGCTGCGGGGCTGCAGAGCACAGTGCAACCGGTACCTACTCGCATCCCCGACCGCCCGGCGCCGTCCCTGCCACCCAGCGTACCCGCCGCTCGGGTGCAAGCCGCTGCGGGCTCCGCTTGGCCTCGCGCCACGCAATAGAGCATCCTCCCGCGAACACGCAGGGTGCGGCGGTTGCTGAGCCACCGACCGGGGTCCTGCAGACAGGCTTCCCCAACAGTCCCCTCCCGCCCTAGGTTCTCACCCTTGCTTGTGCCCATCCCGAAGCTGAAGGTCCTGGCCAGCAGCAGCCTTGGAGCGCTGAGCGCTCGGTCCGACCAGCAGGGGCGGTGCCGTGGCCCCGGGCTAGAGCTGCGATCAACAGGCGGCTCCCGGCCCGGCGCGGCGCGCGGGGCGCGCGGCTGCAGCGGGGCAGCCTGGGAAGCGTAGTTCCGGCGGCGCGCTGTGGCCACACAAGAGACAGGACCCCTGCCCGGGCCGCGGCTGAGTCTCCCTAAGACGCGCTTGTCTCGCAGGGTCCTCCCCTAGAATCTGGTGCTATTATAAGCGCCAGCGCGCTGCGGGGCAGGTGGAGCCTGGGCTGGGGGGGAGCTGGGTAGGCTCTGTGGAGATGCTCAGGATCACTGATGCCCGTGGGTGGCAAGACTGTGGACAAGTGAGCATCTTTCTGGGCAGGTGAAGGCTCACCCGGGGTCAAGCTCAGAAACAGACCAGGCTTGCTCTAGGATTTACTGGCTGGGTGTGGGCGTGGGAAGGACTGGATGGGTTAATTGCTTAGGGAAGAGGAGAGGAAAGTTAGCTGGGGTTTAGGGAGCTTGATAAAAGTTTTGTTCTTTGAGGTGCCGGAGAACTTAACATGCTGTCTTCACAAGATATAACCCTGGACACTAGACTGGATACTCGGGATAAAATGTTACCAGCTTAAAGATGCGACACGGGAGTTAACGACCACAGGTCTGCTCGTACTAAGAGCACACACACTAAGGAGTCCCATCTTGGTGACGAGAATCGTTATTTGGATGCAGTCTCCAGATGGGAATGCCCTACAAAAAGCGCTGTGCAAAGAGAGCGGCATTTTTGTCCTGGGTAATGTCGAAACTCCCCGAGTTTATTACTGTGGGCCTTTTAGTCTCACTGTCTCCCGTGAGTAGGTACAGGAATGCCTGTTTCTCTCTGCCTTCTTCTTAGGAACCACAGAATATTATCCTGTTTCCGAAACATGAAAGTTGGATGGGATGAATCTCCGATTGTGGAAGTACATGGCATGTGATTTCCTTGCAGAAACTTATTTTTTGAGGGCGAGCAGGGTCTTATTATGTAGCCTAGGCTGGTCCTGATTTGTTGGAGGAAGGTCCGACTGTGTTTGTTTGGTTGTTTTTTCAAGAAAGAGTTTCTCTGTGTAGCCTTGGCTGTACCGGACTCGCTTTCTAGGCTGGCCTCAAACTTTAAGAGATCTGCCTGCCTCTGCCTCTGTCTCCCAGAGAGCTGGGTTTAAAGGTATGCACCACCATGCCCGGCTGCCAACTGTGTTTTTAAGTGGGGATTTCAGTGCCTTGAGATCTGGTTACTGCTTTGCCATGGGCATTGTTATTAATGTTGAGCCAGTGCCCATGTGATGATAAGTAATGTTCCCCAATTATCCCTGATTGGCTGATTAAAAGGCCTACCCCAGGGCAGGGTGGATGTGAGGGTTGGAAGGAGGTTCTGGAGCTTTGGGGAGAAAAGGACCTGGGGGAGAGGAAGACAGGTACCTGAAGAGGAGGAAAGAGAGAGCCAGGATGGGTTAGGGTGGAGAGGAACGCATGGCGGGATCATCCTGGGGCGAGGAAAGCAGCCAGGTGAGGAATGTCAGCAGGTATTTTGGGATTATGGATGGGAAGTAGCCCAGAGAGAAATTATTAGAGCATATGTGTAAGATGGGGGCTTAGGAGGGTCATAGCTGCCTTTCCCCGGGTGAAATAAGGCTAGTCTACAATCTATCAGGTGTCTGTTTCTTATCGATTGTGATAGCATGTTAGAGAATACTGCCACAATAACTATAGGGCTAATAATATTTGTTGTTAGCCCATACTTTTAAATTATCTGCAACACTGATTTTGCTTCCTGAGGCTTGGGATTGCAGGCATGCACCGCCACGCACACAAAACAGGCATTTTCTGATTCGATTTGACTCTTTGCAGGGTACTTTGGGCACAGGCTTTGCTAGGACACTTGTGCGTTACAGCTGTGCTGAGGTGTCTTTTTTTGGTTTTGAAGCTGCCCCATGCAGTATTTCACTGTATGGTGGGATTTGTGTTTATAAATACAGTCCAGGAAGATGAATTAAAGAGATGGACGCCCCAGGGCTGATGGGATCTGCACTAGACAAAGGGTGAATGAGAGTGAACTTCAGTGACTGCTCTCTGGAATGAGGTATGTAACGGTCAAGCGGCTAAAAAAAAAATACGCTGCGGAGGAAATTCTATAGTTGAAAATAATAGCAGCGACTTCGTATGTGTGAGAAAATGTGCTGTCCTGTTCCTGTGTTTGTTTTATTTTTGTCGTCGTCCTGCGGGATGGGCAGAGGGGGTTTTTCTGCCTTCAGAGTCATTCAAGACAGAGAGGTGAAAGGACTTACTCAGGCCTGCCCGGCTTAGCCAGGCAGTAAGGCCGTCTTCTTTCTAACACTGATAACTCTTGCAGAGGATACAAGTTTGGTTCTTGGCACCTACATGAGACAGACCACAAGATCTTCTGACTCTAACCTTGGGGTATCCTATGCCCTTTTATGGACTCCTGGGGCATCCACACACAAGTAACATACACATTGAAACAAATATAAAAACAACAACAACAACAAAAAAAAAACAGGCCAGTGGGTGGCCAAATCAGAAAATAAAAGCTGGAAACTAGGGTGGTGATCACAGGTGTACCATGGCTGCTGAGAGACACTAGTGTCTCCGTGGTCAGTTATAACCCTGCAAGTAGACGTAAATGGATTTACGGAAATGCAGAAAGTAGAAAACTTACTTAACTTTCCCATTTTTAATACCAGCGATCAATAAACTAGGTATGGTGGCACACCTATAATTCCAATGTTTGGGAGATGGAGGCAGGAGGATCTCAGGTTCAAAGGCACCCTCAGCTGCATAGTAAGCCTAAGGTCAACCTGGGTGACAGAGAGCCTGACTCAGAACAGCAGATAGACAGGCAGACAAAGAGACAGACAGACAGAAATTATTAAGAAGCTGGGCCTGGCAGTGCACCTCTGTAATTCTAGCTCTTGGTAGCTGAAGCAGGAGGATTGCTGAGACATTAAGGCTGTCCTGGGCTACACAGTAAATGATAGGAAAGCCTGGGTTATGGTGTGAGATACTATTTCAAAAATCAAAATACCAGCCCTGTGGGGTGGTACAGGCCTTAAATCCTGGCACTCGGGAGGCAAAGGCAGGAGGTCAGAGGTCAGTGAGTTCAAGTCTAGCCTATTCTACATAGTGATCTCCCAGAAAGCCAGGGCTACATCGCGAAACTCTGTCTCAAAAGACAAAAGAACAACAACAACAACACACACACACACACACCCACAAAGACAAAGCAAGTAGTGGGTGTGATGGTGTGTACCTTTAGTTGGAGCATTTGTGAGGTGGAGACAGTAGGGTCAGGTAGTCAGGGCCAGCCAATGTCTACTGGAAAGGCTGTTTTCACAAATGACAGCAGCAACAACAACAAAACCAAGCAAGCAAACAAACAAAAATAAATAAAGAGACGATAGTACCAGTGCCAGTCTGTGGAGTTCTTCAGATTTATTGTTTAGGTGCTATTTTTTTTTTAAGAAGAAAGGAAACAGTCAGTCCTTTGACTTAATTTAAACCTGTCAGAATTCCTAGACCATACTTTGAAAGTTTTTTTAAAACTTTACCAAGCTGCCCTACAACTTGGTATTTAGCTAAAGGTGACCTTGAACTCTTGATCTTGCCTCCACCTTCCAAGTTACGGTGTTACAGACCTGTAACGTGATGCTAGTTTTGCCCCGACCTGTGTGTGTGTTTGTTTTTGTGTGTGTGTGTGTGTACATGCTCATGCACATATCCATACATGTATGTGGCAGCCAGAGGTCAACCCTGGGTGTCATTCCTCAGGTGCCATCTCTCCTTGTTTTTTGTTTTTTTTTTTTGTCTTAAACAGATTCTCTGTTTGGGGCCTGGGGTTGGTCAGTGGGCCCCCGTTTCTGCCCTTCCATCCCTGGGGTTATAAATAACTCACTTTTGGGGGTGCTAGGGATCAAGCTCAGAGCCTCATGCTCCTGCAGCAAGCGCTTTCCCACCTGAGTCAATTCTCTGCTGACTGTTTGGATGGTGAAGATGCGGAAGTAAGTGAGAACTGGGAGACTGCCGTCATCGTCGGGTGTAGCCTCTTCAGGCAGACGAGGAAAGTGACGCGCTGACAGGAACGTGTCAGACAGCAGAAAATAAAGGTGTAATTAATAGTTACAAGGAAGTGCTCTAATTGTGACAGAACATGTAGCACACCCCAGTGGGAGGGAGTAACAGTATTATTGGTTGCCTGTTCCACATCCATTTTATTCTCCTCTTCCTTCTTCTTCTTCTTCTTTGTTGTTGTTGCTTGTTTGTTTGTTTGAGACAGGATTTCTCTGTTTAGCCCTTGCTGTCCTGAACTCACTTCTGTAGACCAGGCTGACCTCACACTCAGAGATCTGCCTGCCTCTGCCTCCCAAGTGCTGGGACTATAGTCAACGCACCCCCATCCCCACCCCCACCCACTTCAGCTCTTTTATGTTCTTTACTTAGAATGTTTCCACCAGGGAAGGGCGCCCTAATACCATCTGAGGGATGTGCTCTTAACCCTGTTATGGCCGTGGAGAACAGGACCATCCTCCCTGGATTATGTGACATTTTAGTCCAAGGAGTTGGCACTTAACATTTTCTGGCCGGTGGTGACGCCTGAGGCAAGGACTGCTGGAGAAACCTCTCTTTTGCTGTTTGTTTTATTCTTTGATAATTTCATATGTGTTTATCCACCTGACTCCCCCTTCTACTCCTCTCAGATACCTCCCGGTATGTCCCCCTCTCACCATTATGTACCCCCCCCGCGCCGTTGAATCATTTCATGCTGTCTGCTGAAATAGACAGCTGTCTGTTGGCTTGATCTAATGCAAGACATAGTAAGTACAGCTTGTTCATGATAGCAACAGCTGTGCCCAGAAGACATCATTTCAGAGCAAGTCCCACCCTCCTCTGGCCCTCAACATCGTTTCTGCCTCCTCTCCTGTGTGAAGGAACTTCTCGCTCTTAAACAGAGATACACAGAAAGACCATGCCATTATTCATGACGGATGTCGTTTCGCAGGGCCATGTGGCTTGAAATTGGAATGGCCGTCTTATAACCATCAGGGCTGCCAGCCGAAGGACAAAAACCACACTGATGTTGTCCGAGTGGAGAGAAAGAACGAACTCGTGATCTGTACTGCTGTTGTCAAGTCAGTAAACCAGCCAGGCTTGGTGTTGTCCTACTTCCAGCTCTCTTGTTATGTGAGATAATAAATATCCTTATTGTTGAGTCCATTTGAGATGGGGTTTTCTATTACGTGGAGCTGAAAGCTTCCTAAGTGTTACTTAGGATGTGAAATGTGAAAGTTCTTTAGATAGTTTGAAAGACTACTTCCTAGAGCCGATAAAACAACCGAGCACTACAAGCCCCAGGCAAAGGAACACAAAGAGACATTATCACACAACAGATAACAACATGGATTTTAACACCAGAGTCTGAGCCCAGATATTTACTGGTGAATCAACTGTAGTCAAAATTCCTTAAACTCCTTAAGCCGTGTGTTCTTCATTTCTAGATTAGGAAGAATTATAGATACCATGTAGGGCTTTTGGGAAGGTTGGATGAGATCACTAGCTTCAAGTGTGCTACAGAGGGATGAAGCAGTTAATAAGGACTGCAAGAGCAACAGCATGTTGACGACAGATGGGTTAAATCATATTTATAGCAGCAAGCATTTAAAAGCGAGTCACTGTGTAATAGGGACCATGTTAAATGGAACCAGGGTAATCCTACCAGCCAAGTCCAGGGTGTAGCAAGCTACATGACTAACACGGCAGCATTTTTTCAGTAAATCGGGAGTAAAACAAAAGAGGGAAGGAAGGCTTGCAAATAGGTGGAAATTCAATAGATATTGGTTTGCACCAAAGAGCTATTAAAAATTTGCAGCACTATCTGGTGAGGTGGTACACACCTGTAATCCCTGTATTTGGGCGGTGAGAGCAGGAAGATCAGGAGTTCAAGGTCTCTTCAGCGACAGAGCAAGGTCAGGACAGACTGGGAGTACTGTGCACGCACGCACACACACACACACACACACACAAGCACTAAGATGCAAACATAGGATATTGGATTATATTAAGGTACTTTTAAAAAAAAGATTTGGGGTAGTACTGATGGTATCATGATCATGTATTTTAGAATTCTTATCTATCGGCATAATAAACAGTATTTACCAAAGAGATAGGGGTTTGCTTTTAAAATAATGTAGCCTGGGAGTGTGTGTGTGTGTGTGTCTTTGTGTATGAAGGAGCAGAGTAGGGGGGCATAGATGAAATAGGACTGGTTGTAAGTTGATAATTGTTGAAGCCCCCATAATAGTGTTTTCTGGTTTGGAATGTTTTATTTTGAAACAGATTATCAAATAGACCAGCTCACCATGTAGCTGAAGCTGAACTTATATCTTCCTGCCTCCATCTCCAAAGTGCTAGGGTTGCAGATGTGAACTGTAATGTCCAGATTTTTTATTTTTTTGACACAAGGTTCCAAAATGCATCACCAGTTATGTTGGTCTGCAATTTTCTTTCCGTGTCTTTGAATGGGTATTAGGATAATATTAGTTTTATGGAACGATGCTAGTGTTTTCTTGTCTTCTGTCCACTGGAAATGTTTGTGAAAGCATGATATTAATGTTTCTCTGAATGCTTGGTAGAATCTGCTGACGAAGCTGTCTGGGTCTTGGTAGAGTCGTTTTGTGTCTGAGGAAGGAGCTCACTATGTAGCCCATGTTAACCTTAAATTTATGATCCTGACTCAGCGTTCCCAAAGGCAGGGATAAAGGAGTTCCTGACCTTTTTGTCATTCTTTGTCCTTGTTTTGAGACAGGATGTCAGTGTGTATTCCAGGATGGCTTCTGACTTGCAACTGTCCGGCCTCAGTTCTTTCAAGGACTCAGATTATAGGTGTGTACCACCAGGCCTGTTTGGCTTGGCTTTTCTTTACTCAGAGGCCTTTTGTTGTTGTTTTAGCTTTTTATTGATTCTTTGGGAGTTTCACATCATGAACCCCAATCCCACAATCCCCCTCACCTCACTTCATATCTTCCCTCTGCCTTTGCATCTTCCCTACCAAAAGGAAATTAAAACAAAACAAAACAAAACAAAAATAATGAAAACAAACAAAACAAAGCACAGAAAACATCTCACTGTGGAAGCCGTAGTGTGTTGCAGTGTCCGTAGTGTCCCACAGTGTAGCTTTTGTCCACACATCTTTACTTGCAAAGGTTCATTGCAATGAATCATTGGTCTGGTTCAAGGCCTTTGGCTTCTGCTACTCCATCAATACTGGATCCTCACCAGGACTCCTCTTGGTTATTCTGTTGTTTCCCTGTGTCATGGAGATCCTGCAGCTTTGGATCTGCAGAACAGGCCATTTCACATACTCCAGAAGTTCATAGGTGAGGTAGATGTTGGGGTGGGCCAACTCAGAGTTCTGGATATGAGCCTGGGTGGTAGCTGAGCTGGTTGGCCTGCCAGCTCTCCTCTACCCACACCACCAGGTATGCTTTCCAGCTAGCTCAACCAATGCTGCAGCCAGCAAGAGGGAAGGGGCAGCTCACCTACCCATGCCACTAGCTCCACTGTGTTGCTTAGTCTAGGTGCAGCTACTGCTCTTCTGAATGCTGCAGCTAGTGAGGAGCAGGGCCAGCTCTCCCACTCTCATGGACCCCTGGGCCAGCTCTCCTGACTGCCTTGCTGTGACAAGGGACAATGGGGGGGGGCATTACCCCTTCATCCATGCCATCTTATGGCAGATGAGGGCCAGCTCTCCCATGCTCACAGTACAATTGGGGCTGGCTCACTTGTGCCTCCCCTCCCCCCTAGGGGCCAGCTGTACTTGCTGCCCAAGGAAGTTCTGGGCCCTCTCTCCAAGTGCTGAAGCAGGAAACAGCTCTCCAGCGTGCCATAGTCAGTGAGGGGCAGGGCCAGCTCTGCATAGCCCTTGGGCATCTAGGTGGTCCCAGGCAGTAGCCTGGACCAGGTATATCCACATGGTTTTTAGTGGTAATATAAGCCACAGACATCAACCCAGACACCTGCTGCTGCATGCCATGGACCCAGACATGGTCCTCAGTGGCAGCACAGGCTGGGACTTCACCATGGCCTCAGGTGGTGGGGTGGGCTACCCACAACGGGCTCTACCTCCCCACCCTAGAATCTTCAGTTCCACCTTTCTTCACAATGCTGAAACGGTTCCACTTCTCTTTCTCTGCCATCTGCCCACCACATACTTGCATAGTGTAGTGGTTCTCCTCGAGGGCAGGCCACGTGGAAGGAGGGTCTCTGGGTGGTCTCTTTTGTCAGTGCCACATGGCATGGCAGGGGTCGTGTCTCTGTGTGTGTCTTCCTCTGCCCATGCTGTGTGGTGTGGTGGCAGGCTGGTCTCTGGGTATCCTCTGCCCATCTTTACTGCATGGTATGTTGGTGGGAGGGCCTCTGGATCTATTCAAGTTTTAAAATGACTAAATTGGACTTTTTTTTTTGAGACAGGCTATCATGTAGCTCAGACTGGCATGAAAACTCACTGAGGCTGTCCTTGAATGTCACATCCTCTTGTCTCTGACTTCCAAGTGTTTGGATGATGGGTATCACAGCCTTGCCCAGCTTTGATTATATACCTCTTCTTGGGTTAGTTTCATTAGTTTGTGTCTTTCTGATAATTTTCTCACTTCAGTTATCTAATTTATTAACAGAGTTGTTCATCATATGCCTTTTATTTCAATAAGGTAAGTACTGATGTTCTTTTACTCTCAATTTTAAGCACGTCAACGTGAGTTCTTTCTCCCTGTGGTGGTTTGAATAGGAACGGGCCCCCATGGACTCATGTGTTTGAATGTGTGGCCCATAAGACGTGGCACTCTTAGGAGGTGTGGCCTTGTTGGGGTAGGTGTGGCCTTGTTGGAGGAAGTGAGTCACTGTGGAGGCAGCCTTGAGCTCGCATATATGCTCAAGCTATGTCCACTGTGGCACACAGTTTCCTTTCTGCTGCCTGTGGCTCACGATGTAGAATTTCTGACTTCTTCAGCACCGTGTCTGCTTGCATGCTGCCATGCTTCCCGCCGGGATGATAATGAATTAAACTTCTGAGACCGTACGCTAGCTCTCACTAAATGCTTTTCTTTCTAAGAGTTGTCTTGGCCATGGTGTCTCTTCACAACTGTTCTTGAAAATAAAAGGTATTGGGCTAAATATGTTTATTATTAGCCCTATAATTATTATGGCACTATCGTCTAACCCGCTATCATAATCAAATAAAGCATAGACACCTGTTAGATTTTAGCTTTGCCTTATGTCACCTTGGGCATGGCAGATAGTACCTCCCGGGAGCCGCCTTCCATTATCTCCCAGCCTCCATCCATTCCATCTATTCCATCCTTAACCGTTCTTACCTGGGCTACCTTCCATCCATACTCTCATAAATACTTGCTAATTTTTTTCATCTTGACGTTTCTCCCCATGCCATTCTCTGAGTCCACATGGTTCCTTCCATGCTAACCCATCACGGTGTACTCCGTCCATCCTCTCTTCCTGTCTGTCTCCTCCCGCGAGTCTCCTGTCCCAAAGCCCGCAAACTTTGGCCATGCCTACCTTATTCTGCCCTGTTCAGGCTTGGGCTTTTTAACCAGCCAATCGGGAATAATTCCTTAGGCAAGGTTAAATAGCAATACCTGGGGTATATGACAGTTTGCTTGTAAACAGTAAGAATCTCGGGAGGCAAGCAATTAACAAATAAAAAAGCACCAGACCATTCTCCAACATCTAACCAAGATACTCCCCTTGGTCAGTCCATGTAAAAGTTAATAAATTTTGTTCATCTATCAAAGAACTATCTTTTGGTTTTGTTGACTTGCTCAAATTTTTCTAATCTATTTTCTTTGGTTTTATTTTAACATTTGTTAGATTAATTGTGGTTTCAGGGTAAATCCATCCACACATTTAAGGAAGAAATCATATCAGTTTTATACAGTCTTTAATAGAAAGCCAAAGTAGCTACAATATTTGACAATATTTGTGAGGTCAATATTACAAATATTACAATATTTGTGAGGTCAACAATGCCCTATTTCTAAACCAAAGACATTACAAGAGAAGAGAATGACAGGTCAGTAGCTCCCACAGATACAAATGAAAAAATCCTAACAAAGTATTAGCAAATTGGATTCAACCACATATAAAATGGATTATATACCATATAAGTGGTATATACCATACAAGTGGTTCAACACTCAGAGACCAGTTTAATTGATTATATCAACAGGGGAAAGAAGAAAAAGGATGAAAAGGTTTTGACAAATTTAATGTGTATTCATGATAAGAAAAACTCACAGAAAACTTGGAATAAAAGGAGGCTTCCTTGATTTAATAAAGAGAGCCCATTAAAACGAGAACAACAACAGCAACTCTACAGCTAACATAACACAACGGTGAGAAACTGCGTTTTTCCCCAGCTCCATAAACAGGGCAAGGATCTCCTACCTCAACATTCCCAGTTAACATCACAGTGCTAGCTGACGCAGTAAGATCTTTTAAAAAAAAATGTCGGGGGAGGTGGTTGGGGGAAGAGAAGAGCTGGGCGTAGATGGTGAAGTTCGTGGTGGGATGGAATCAGAAGCAAGAGGATTGCCTCAAGGTTCAGGCTAAAATTCTAAACGGGGGCTGCCCCAAATGTTCGTGCAGCTGCGGGTGCAAAAGGATGCTCCAGAAGTCCCATGTCATAAAGTCTAGCGACTGTGTAGCAGCTGTGAGCTGCTATATGAGTTCAAGTTTATGAGCACACACCAACCTGAGCACAGAAGTTCACAGTTCTTCCAGGAAGTGAGCAAGACAAACAATAAACATTATTAAATCCCAAGAGGAAATGAGCTGCAGGGTTATAACTAAATGTGTGTACAGGTATAAGTATCTGTGGGGTGTGTGTGTGTGTGTGTGTGTGTGTGTAGTACACCGTTGCATAGCTGTGAAGGCCAAAGGACAACTTTCTGGAGTAATTTCTCTGATTCCACCTTCATATGTCCTCTGGGGAATGAACTCAGGGTGACAGCTTTGCGCAGTAAGTAAGGGGCATTATCCACTAAACCACCTTACCCCCCCACCATGGAATATATAATATATATATATATAATATATAATAGAAGTGTTTAATATCTGTATATAAGTGTATACACACATATGGTTAGGAATGTGAAGGCTGTAATACTGTGTGACTCCAACCATGATCCAACTATGTAACATATAAAATACTCCAGGAAAGGAAACCTTTTAATGGGGCATTCCGTCAATCTTTCAAGGTTCATATCAAACTAATCTCACACAAAGCTTTTCAATGAGCAGAAAGGGCAGGGAGACTCCTCAGTCCAGCTCACGGTACAGCATCGCCATGCGCCAAAATCCTGTGTGTGTTGCGGTCACACCGAGTTGAACAAGGCGTAAGGAATGCCACCCACGGACTAGCCTCATTCTCAGTCAGTGCTGCTTTCCTTATTCCCTAAGAGCCATCCTAAGATGCTCCAGATCACGTCTGAGCAAGCCTGCCGTGTCCCTCTCAACCCCGTATCGGGATGTCAATTTAGAGGTTAATTACAGAGTCCTGACATTTTTATGACACTGAGTCTGCCTCCTGAGGAACACAGCATAACCTGTTGTGTGCGTCTCAATAGTTCACCATCCCCTTCCCCAATTCATAAATTGAAATCCTAACCTTCCTGGCTAAGACAAGAGCCTTTTATGGGTGATTAGACTGAAAGAGCAAAAACACTTATGAAGGAGTTAATCCTGGTAAAACACACCCCAGGGTGCTCACTGGTGCTCTTCACCATGTAAGAATCCAGCAAGAAGGTGTGTATGAACAAGGACACAGGCTCATCAGACACTGGCTCTGCCCTCCCCCACATCCTGGAGTAAATTCCCGTTTATGAACTGTTTCGTCGGCACAATCCCAATGAACTAAGACAGACACTAACAAAAGACTTTAAAAAGTACCATTAAGCCAGATCATTTTATTACTGTTTTGTTTTATTGACACGGAATTTCCCCCACTATGTAGTTAATACAGATGTGGTATTTGCGTTGTAGACCAAAGCAAACTTGCTTCAAACTCAGCCGTGTCCCTGCTTTTCTGCCCTAAGAGCTTGGGTTAAGGGGGTGCACCATGGTGCTCAGCCCATTGACCCACATCTTGACAGACTCTTGCTAATTTGAACAGTTCTACTGTGGCTGTTATTGGTCTTGCCTGCAGTTGTTTCAGAATTGCCTGCTGAGTTAGTCAGCTTCCTGTCACCAGGACAAAAAAAAAAAAAAAAAAAAAAAAAAAAATCTGAGGTAATCAACCTAGAAAGTGGAAAGTTAGTTTTAGTTTACACCTTCAGTGTCTCAGTCTACACTCAGCCCACCCTGTTGCCTTTGTTCTTACAGGGGAGAGATATCACGGCAGGGAGTGCAGGCTAAACCAGTCCACACTTTGGTGTTTTCTATTGTGCTTCAGCTACATAGAATGATGTGTGTGTGTGTGTGTGTGTGTGTGTGTCTGTGTGTATTTATTCTGCTGAAGTAGGCACTGCTGTAGCTATGAAGAAACGGGGCCTCCAAGGAGCAGCTGCTGGAGGAGATAAGGTCAAATACACAAAAGCTTCAACAAAACGCAGGGCATTCAAAACTGAACAAGATGTACAAATCGCCCTGGAGGGTCAGAGGGGGAGCTATAACGGCTGGGCAGGCTGGGTTCAGGGACAACCTGGGGAGAATCAGGGGAAAAAAAAAATCCCACAGAGACTGTATCATTGGATTCTAGTATATGTTATGCTTACGAGCACCGAGGAGGATTTGAAAAGAGAATTTAAAGATTGAAGAAATCTGGGCACAGTGGACTAGGCCTCTAGTCCCGGCATTTACATTTATTGTGTCTAAGACTTCAGGATCACTTGAGCTCAGGAGCTCTAGATCAGCTTTGGCAACATGAGTCCCAGGCAACAGACACAAATAAACAAATTGGTTGTAGTGAAACTTGCCGGTAATCCCAGTACCTTGGAGGCCCAGGAAAGAGGATTTTAAGGATAGCCTGGCCTACACAAGCCAGCTTTGAAAATATAGGGAGACCTCATTCCAGGAAAACAAAACGGAACAAGCAAAAACCAAACCAAACCAAAAAACCCAACAACCCAAACGCTGGAGCCAGAGGTGTAGCTCATGGTAGAGTGCTTGCCAGGGTTCAGTCCACAGAATTGCATTAAACCAGTTATGATGGGGCATGTCTGTAATCCCAGTACCCAGGAAGTGGAGGCGGGAGACTCAAGAAATCCAGGTCAGCCTGGGCTAAATGAGACCTTTCCTCAAAAACAACTAAGGAGAGCTGGAGAGCTGGCTCAGCCATTCAGAGAGAATGTTGTTCATCTCCAAGACATGACTTTGGTTTTCAGCTGTTACACGGGCAGCTCACAGCCACCTGTAATCCCAGCTTCAGCGGATCTGTCAACCTTTCCTGGCCTCCGCAGTCACCGGAATGCATTCGGAAAACACATGCGCATAACTAAAAATAAATCTAAAAATGAGTCGGGCACGGTGGCGCACGCCTGTAATCCCAGCACTCGGGGGAGGCAGAAGCAGGCGGATGGCTGTGAGTTCGAGGCCAGCCTGGTCTACAAAGTGAGTCCAGGACAGCCAAGGCTTCACAGGGAAACCTTGTCTCGAAAAACCAAACCAAAGCCTCCCTCCTTCCCCCCCCCCCCCCAGCTAAAGATGAACAAACGCATGAACAGTAGACAGGGTATTGGGAGGATACTGTTATTAATGTCAGGAACAACATAAGCAAAACATGAAGATGGGAGTAAGGAAGGAGTTTAAGTGGCTCTATTGAAGATGAATTATAGATGGGGTATACGGATGGGGTATGCGCGCTAGAAGGAAAAACAGCTGACTTGGGTGGCAATGCGGGTTCATACAGATACTGTTATTCTCAGGGAGCAACTGAAGAATCTTCGAGTGGGAGGGTGATATGGGGGCCACTGCTGCTCTTCTACCCTCTCGTGTGTCCCGAGTTGTTTCTTTTGCTTCTGTCAGCACAGCAACCTAACGAAACCTTTGACAACCAATGAAACAGGAGACAACTCTCCTCTTCCGCCTCTCAAAAGCCAGGGCAGAAGATTCCAGCTAATTTCACTCTGCGCAGGCCTAGGCCTAAAACTGGCACTGGTCCGCAAAGAAGAATGAACCCCAAACAACTGGAAGGTCGTCGGGGGCTACCTAGTAGGCCAAACAGAAAGAATTGGTATCCGTGGGCATTGTAGGTCAATCAATGACAGACCCCTTGCTTAGCCCCCACTTAGTCAATTCCTAGTAACAATCAAGGTGTGTGTGTGTGTGTGTGTGTGTGTGTGTGTGTGTGTGTGTGTTGAAGGGGGGTCAGAAGAGCTGTACCCACGTAGTGGAGAGAGACCTGTAAAAGCTATGTTCAGTGATCTTAAGGTTTCCTGTCAACAGAGACTTCGATGTCTTGAAATGGGGTACCACTGAGCAAGCTGGCTCCCACTGAGGAATCCGTAAAGCAAGCAAAGCTTGGTGGGGGTTTACTGTGGCCAGGGCAGGCTTCAGTCGGCCTCTTGCTCATCTGCACGGTTCTGGGGTTCATCTGAGTTCAAGGACGACTCCGTGGGCCTCGTCGGCCCCACTGGCCTAGGCGCGCCCCCGCAGGGCCTTCTCTAGCTGGACCCGCAGGCGGCGGCGGCGAGAGCTTAGCTCCCTTTCCCCTCCCGGGAGCACCGGGCCCGCTGGCGCCGGGAGAAGCAGGCCACCCAGGGCAGCGCGCGCCATGCGGGACCCGCAGCTCCCCGCCTCGGCCTCGCGCTTGCCGCCCCCGCGGCACGGCCAGCCGCAGCCCCAGTGAGGAGGAAGAGGCGGAGGAGGAGGCGCCGCCCCCTTGGCGAGCTCGGCGCCCCGGCCGGCCTTGGCAGGACCCATGGCGGATCTCTCGCCCGCGCCGGCCCTGCGGGAAGGCGGCCCCCGTGCGCACCGGCCCTCGGCGCCCTCCCCTCCGCCGCGCTCCCGCTCCAGCTCGGAGCCGG
The DNA here is from genome assembly GCF_030254825.1 of Meriones unguiculatus. Classification (NCBI taxonomy): domain Eukaryota; kingdom Metazoa; phylum Chordata; class Mammalia; order Rodentia; family Muridae; genus Meriones; species Meriones unguiculatus. Next base: position 13,290,755 of record NC_083354.1, on the reverse strand, counting down.
AGGAGGCCGAGCTGTCGCTGAGCCTGGCCCGCACTAAGACCCGCTCGTACGGCAGCACGGCCAGCGTGCGGGCGCCCCTGGGCGCCGGCGTCATCGAGCGCCATGTGGAGCACCGGGTCCGCGCCGGAGACACGCTGCAGGGCATCGCGCTCAAGTACGGAGTCTCGGTGAGCAGGGCGCCGGCCTGCGGCCCCCCGGGCGGGGTTGGGGATGGGAGCGGAGGGTGGGGAGCAGGCCGTGCGTCCCCGCGTCCCCGCGTCCCCGCGCCGCAGCTGAGCGCGCGCTGCTGCTACTGCAATGGGTGTCTAAGCTGCTGCTGCTGCAGGGAGGCCGCCAGGGCTTCTCCCATCAGCTAGCGCATGGCGTTCCCAGGGCCCCGCCAGGTCGTTTCTGTCGCGCGAGAAACACCAAGGCGGTGCACGTTTTGGGCACTGCCCACGGCCACCTTTCTCCGTGTTGCTACCCGGAGCTCACTGTGTGTATTTACTCAGAGGCAAACCAGTGCGAATCCTGCGCTGTGTAAACAAGCTGGGATGACTCAGGATGTACAGTTCTTCCCGTGGATGGTTCTGTTTCTATCGATTCTGCTTCTTTATTTATAGAAGTGAAATTACACCCCTGTGCTCACTGGCAACCCTGAACGTGACACCTGGCGCTAAGCAGCAGCCAGGGACTGTGGTCTAGGTGAGCTGGAGGGCTGTGTTTTACAAATTTATAAGGGTGTGCGTCTTGGGTATATTGGATTACACCTTAGGGAAGATCGTGGAAACCCGAGGGAAGAAATTGTTTCATTAAAATTACTTACAGTTAACTGTGAGCTGTGTGATGGCCTTTTTACATTGGAGCTCAGTATCCGTTTTCAATGATCTTTCCCCAAGCTTCGTTCAGCGGTCGGACCGAAGAAAGGTGATCTTGCCTGTATCTTCAGAGTAACCTGTTTTGCATATTTAACCAGGTGTTTGTTTACCAGCAAGGGTTTCTATCGTTTGAGCGTTCGGAGAGCTTGATCGCACCGTTTGGAGACCTTCGTAATGTTCTGAATGAGAACATACACGTACAGCTGTCGTCATGCGCTCCCTTGGGTCAGAGCTGAGGAAAAGCAAATGTGAAATCTCAGTGTATGAGTGTTTTGCCTGCATTTATGTATGTGCAACACCTGTGTGCCTGGTGCCTTAGGAGATCGGAAGAGGGTGTCAGATCCCCCGGAAATGGAGTTAACAGAGGGTTGTGAACGCTCTGTAACGTCTGCGTGTGCTGGGACTTGAACCCTGGTTTTCGACACTCTTAACCACCGAGCCACCTCTCTAGCTTCTGTTTTCATACTGATCTCATTTAATTTGGCTTTCATAAGAAGCCTCGGGGAGACAGGTGTGATTCATCCTTTTACAGATGAAAAGATAGATAAGAAGTCAGGGAATTTCCAAGTATGGCTATCGTCTAGACCGGCTTAAACTAACACAGGGATATACTAGTGTCTTTGCTCTAAATAATACTTGTGATTTGCAGTCTTAGCTGAGGAGCACTCAGCATCCTGCTCACTCAAGAAGGAAGGTCATGTTTTTTTGGCTTCTGTGCTTCTCAGCTACGAGGCTAGTATATGTGTACTTAGGAACCAGTGATATCCAAAGGGGTCTTTTCCTATGGTCTCTCCATGGCAGGTATCCTGTGACCCACATTCTTCTTGAATTGCTTGCATCTGCCAAACACACGCTTAGTGTGGTTCAGAGGCTTTCTAACCCATCTGGTCTAGATCCTGCCACTTTTAACCTTACTCCCCTTTCCCATTGAAGTAAAAATCAGGTTTTCATTACTTTTATGAACACTTCTGATTTTATTTCTGAAAACTGTTTGTTTTATGTGCAGGGATGTTTTTGAGGATGACCTTGAACTCCTGATCCTCCGGCTTTTCGCCTACCAGAGTGCAGGTGTGGTAAACTCTGTTGACATAGAGGGGAAGATGTAAGACGTTGTAAGAGGTCCTGTGCATTGTAGGATATTTAGCAGCACCTCTGAGCTTTACCCACCAGATTCTCATTCAGACATTGCTAGATGTTCTCATAAAGGCAAACTCATCCCCGATTCTACATTCTTTTTGTTGTTTGTTTGTTTTTCTCTGTGTAGCCCTGGCTGGACTTGAACTCACAGAGGTCCACCTGCCTCTGCCTCTGGGAGTGCTGGGATTAAATGCGTGCGCCAATACTGCCCAGCTTCTTTATTCTTAGCTGATTACTTTGATGAAATTGTTTTGAAGGTGCTTCCATTGGTTGCACAGAAACAGGGAAAGTGATAATACTTATCTCAAGCTGGGTATAATGGTACACACCCGTAACACCTGTAACCTTTGGGGACGGTGAGGCTGGAAGGTTGCTGGGAGTTCCGGGTCTGCCGGGGTTTCCCTGGAGTACCAGGAGCCAGGGCTGCATAATAAGACGATACAAACAAATTAAACCATCAGCCAACCACCAAACAACCAACCAAACAAGCAAAACTCTTCACATAATAGCTAAGTAGTATTTTTACTTCATTCTTTTTGGTTTTCTGAGGCAGTGTTTCTCTTTGTAGCCCTGGAACTCATTCTCTAGACCTGGCTGGCCTGGAACTCAAGAGATCTGCTTGCCTCAGTCTCCCAAGTGCTGGGATTCAAGGGATGGCCCCCATTGCCTGGTTCTTATAGGTCCCTCTTCCCAATGAGTCTAGCTCGTTTTATGTCAAGTTAACATAAAACTACCCAACCCAGGTAGGTTTTCTTTTGTTTTGAGACAAGGTTTCCCCTGTACCATCCCAGTCTGACCTAGAACTTTAAAAAAAGAAAAGAAAAACGCATGGCTGGAGAGCTGGTCCGGTGGTTAAGAACATTTGTTGCTCTTTCGGAGGACCTGAGTTTGGTTGTCAGCACCTATATGATGACTCACTCACAACCGTTGATATCTAGTTCTTCTGACCTCCTTGGGTCCAGGCATGTAGATGGTATACACATACGCAAGCCATCTCATAAGGGCCTCCTTTTTTAATTTCTTTTGACACAAGGTTTCGTGTAGCCAAAGCTACCCTTGAAGTCACCATATAGCCCACACTGGCCTTGAACTCCTGATCCTCCTGCGTCCATTTCAGTGCTTGGGGTTATAGGCTCATGCCATTGCACAGGCAAGACTGGTTCTGTGCACCAGCTGCTGGTGAGTGCTGTTGGGTGCCCTCCCCTCCTCCAGCTGTGAGTCTTAACACTCAGTTACACACAGAGTTAGGTTTGGGCATCTCTGCTAGAGTTTGAGGAAGTGGTTCTGGGAAACTGAAACCATTTGGGTTTGGTTGAGAAAACCATTAGCTGCAGTTCAAACCTTAGACTTAAACTTGCTTGGGCTGGAATGTCCCTGCTGTGTTTATCTCTACGGAGACCTTAAAGCCCCTTAGCTCTGGTGCTAGATTTAGCTATTGTTTAATTCCAGCATCCTGACCTCTCCCTGATGTGTCTAAGCCTCTGGGGAAAATTAGTCAGAGCTCTGAGTTACCACTTAGAATATTTTATTTGGAAGAACCAGAGGACCGCACAGAAACAGCAAATGGGAAGGAGGCAGCAAGGAGACCTATTTGCATAAACTCTTCCTCCCCCCCCACCCCCTTTCTGTGACAGAGTCTAGACTTGGCCTCAGAGAAATGCTTAATCTTAGCTTCCTGCCTTTGCCATCCAAATGCTGGGATAATAGGCCACCACGCCTGGTGTGAGAGTTCAGATTTGCTCATCTCTTTCTCTTCCATTTAGCTCCTAAGCTGAGTTGCTCCTGTGATTTCCCCACATAAAAGTCACCTTTCTGGGAGGGCGTAGTGTGGTCTTCCTGTTTAGGGGGGAAGAGCCCTGGAAGTTAGGCTTAATTGTGTGGACCTCTGGGCTGGTTTTAGGGGCAGCCCCTGCGGCTGGTAGAGGTTGTCGACTGTCACAGTGCCGCCTCGAGTGAAAGCTGTGGCAAGGGAACCTGCAATTTGTGGTTTTAATAGTTTTTCTTGTATTCCTCCCCGCCAACCTGTCCCTGAGGCATTCAGTTCAGTGATGTTAAATATGTTTTTACGATTGTGATGTCTTTGTCACAGTTCAACTTCAGAAAGTTCCTTCACGAGGGACTGCATCTGACTTAATCTGATTGGCTTGCTCTTTGATCACCTCCCCCTGAGGGGGGAGCAGCCTTACCAGGCCACAGAAGATGACAATGCAGCCACTTCTGATGAGAACTGATAGACTAAGATCAGAAAGAAGGAGAGGAGGACCTCCCCTATCAGTGGACTTGGGGAGGGGCATGCATGCAGAAAGGGGAGGGAGGATGGGATCGGGAGGGGAGGAGAGAGGGGCTTATGAGGGGATACAAAATGAATAAAGTGTAATTAATAAAAGTTAAATAAAAAATTTAAAAAAAAAGTTCCTTCACCCTGAAGATACCTGCAGACCCATTTCACCCGCCATTCTCCAGTTCCAGGAGACAGATAATATACCTTCTGAATATATATGTGTATATATAGTATTATATATAGTATTTTATATTATAGTACACACATAAAATATTATATATAATAAAATATTATATTTGAACATTTCCTATAAGTGGATTTCATACACTCTTTTGAGATTATGTAAGGATTAAAAAAAAGCTAGCTTTTACCCATGAGCACATGGTGATGGGAAGGATTTGGTCACCACTAACACACAGACTGGAACAGGCCACAGGTACAGGGTTCATCAGAGAGAATCATATAGTATTTCTGTCTGTTTTCTACAAAAACAACGATAAAATGATAGTCGTGTGTCTACGTGAGGTGGGGGAGTCGTGTGACCAGGGGAGCTGGCCTGGAGCAAGAGTGAGTTGGAGATGCGTCCAAACCCCCCAAAAATCTCATCTTGAGACCGGGAGGGAGTAGGACCGTTTCTTCCCTGCCCTGGGCCTGCATGTCCTGGTGCAGGTAGCCCTATAGGCCCCCAACTCTGCCGCCCTTGAGGTGGGTGCATAGCCTGGCAGCCAGGTTACAAGTTAAACTTGCTTTCTCCTTATAAGGTCATGTCCAGCAAGCACCTGGAATTCCTTTTCATGAAGATGAGGCATTCCCAGCAGCTTGGCCCTGGCCGGTGATGTACACTCACTCTGAAAGCCTCTACTTGCTCCCCAAAGGTTTAAATAGCCTGTGTTCCCCCAGTTAAATGAGCTGTCTCACTGGAGCTGTCTCCCAAGAAGGCTGTTTTCTCAGGTAGCCCCCATCCACTGAAATCCTGCATTGCACCCACCTTCCCAGCTAACCTTCGCTCCTCCTAGTCCAGCCCGATGCACAACAAGCCTGGATACCCCAAGGGGGAAAGCAGAAACAGGGAGGCATATGTATTTGAGATTATTCTGCAAGCCAAGCTCAGCAGCCAGTACGGAGATGATTTTCGGGGTTAAGTCTTGTGAATTCCCTCCAGTGTAAATTCCCCTTCACAAAATGTATTTTCGGGAGAATCATTTCAATGATGGCTGTCATATTTCAGTGATGCTCTGCCTTATTGTGCCTTGGGGGGCTCTTACTTGACATCTACAGTCTGTTTCTTAGTGACTAGGTGGCAGGCTGGCTTCACAGGGTCGTGCTGCTCTCGCCTGGCTAGGAGGGCATGAAAATGTTCGATTGCAAAACCTCCCATTGCTGAGAAACAGAAAGTCATTCTGTGTCGCTTTGAAAGGCCACTTTCTGTTCTCAGGGCTGAGTGGCTGTCGGGAAGAACAGAAGGCCCGTGGAAATGAGTTTTCCAGCTCTTCCTTGTATGGGTCATGAGCTGTCTTACTCTTTTTGTGAGCTGAAGTATCCAGACCTGTGTTCGGATGGAAATAGAAAGCGCTCCTCACAAGATAAACTATCCTCCGTGTCCTGGGTTATCCGTGTCTGCTGCTGCTGCTGCTGCCTCTGTAGCTGCGCTTCTGTTGCCCCTGGGGTCTCTTTCTCCTGAGGAGCTGATGTTTTGTTTGTAACTGAGTGACCTTTATAACTAGATCACATCTCTCCCTTCCTGCATCCTTCAGGAGCTACCTTTTGTTTTGTTTTGGGGACAGGGTCACATGTGTCCCAGGCTGGCCTCAAACTCAGTTGTGGTTTCTGGAGCTGGTGTGGGCTTGACCTCCTGATCTTTTTGCCTTTGCCTCCCAAGTGCCGAGATTACAGGTGCACATGTCCTGGGATTAAACAGACATGTTCCACTAGTTAGAAGCATTGCTGGAAGTTGAATCTAGGCCTTCAAGCACGCTAACAAAAAAACTCTAGCAGCCGAACTACATCCTCACTCTCCCGCTCCACGCTTGCCTTTTTTTTGAGGCAAAAGTTTCACTGTGTACCCTAGGCTAGCCTCAACCTCCCTGTGTATGTAGCCAGAGCTAGCCTTGAAGTCGCAGGGGTCTTCCTCCCTGAGCCCCCCAGCACCGGGACTATGGCTTGAATCACCATGAATGTCCGAATGTCCAAGGGCTTCTTAACCACATTCAAATAAAACCCCAGCTCCTACACTTCATCTTAGCCAGAAGGCAGGGAGGTGGTAAATCCAACCACGGCTAGATGTTGACTACTCCCCAGCTTTGCCAGTTTTCCTGCCCTGCAGATAGTTGGTGCTCCTTGCATGGCCGGCTCTGTGCTTTGATGGTACGTAGTGGTGTCTAGACACATCGCTGTTTTTGCCAGCCGTTGCTCATCAAGAACACAACCAAGATCATTGCTTTTTGAGAACCCCTTTCTTTTCATCTCATTTTCGTTGGCGTATGTTAACGCCACAAAACCGTGGGTTTTATGTGACATACGTGAACACACGCATCCACACAGTGGACTTTGATCGTGTTCCCCTCCCATACCCCACCCCCATCCCTCGTTCTCTCCTACTGCTTTCTTTGCGCCCTCCTCTATTTCCATGTCTGTCGCTTTCTGAATCTGCCTTCCACACGGGGCGCATTGTCTTTCTGAGTCTGGCGTATTTTGCTTTACATGATGCTCTCCAGGTTTTGTTCATTTTCCTACAAACCACAGATGCCGGTTCTTCCTCGGGGCTGAATAAAAACTCCCATTATTTGTGAATACCACATTTTTTATCCTGTCCACTCATCTGTTGAAGGGCGTTGCGTAACTTGGGCTTTGTGAGCGCTGCCACAGTTACACATGGGTGTGGAGGTATTTCTGTTGTTTGGACAGCTGGGTCATGGGGTAGTTCTGTTTTTTTTTTGTTTTGTTTTGTTTTTAATTTCTTGTCAGTGACAACATATTATGTTACCCAAATGGACTTATTCACATGGAAAGTTTTCATTTCTTAATAATAATTGTGATTCGTATGTGTGCGTGGATTCACACGCCGCGGTGCTTGCATGGGGTCAGAGGGCAACCTTTGTGGAGTCAGTTCTTTCCTTCTGGCTGTTTCATGGGTTCCAGGGTTCTAACTTAGGCCCCCAGGGTTTCCAAGTGTCTTTCTTTACTTACTGAGCTATCCTGCCGGCCTCCTTTGTATATGCTTACTTTGAAGAAGATAAAGCTTTTAATAAGAGGAAATTCTTACCTTCCTCCTGTCTCCTGTAAGTAAGCATGTATTTATTTAAACTTTTAGTTTTTGGATATTTTGTTTGTTTTAGTTTTATGTGTATGGGAGTTTTGCCTTCATTATGTCTGTGCAAGCACCACGTACATCCACTGTTCACAGAGAGTGTGCTGGATTGTCTGGAACTGGAGTTAGCAGCCTCGTCAGTGCCTGGGCCCTCTGGAAGAGCAGCCAGTGCTGCTAACCACTGAGCCATCTCTTCAGTCCTGAGTGTGTATTTAGACTCTTAAAAAAGGTATATTTGGGGGGCTTGTGAAGAACATTTACTGTTCTTCTAAAGGACTGGAGTTCAAGTTCCATCACCCAGGTCATGTGACTCACAACCACCTGTAAGTACAGCTCCAGGGGATCTAATACCCCTGGCTTCTTTGAGCACCAGCACTCATATGTGAACGCGTGTGCACATGCACACATACACACATAACAGTAATTTTAAAAATTAAAGAGTGACTTATTTTTAGTGAACAAACCACACAAAAACAAAAAAGAAAAACATCAAGCCAAATAAAAAGTGGGGCTTCTTTCACTCATGGCAATGAAAGGCCTGAGATACTCAGGCTTCAGACTGCGATGCACATGGCATCCCCCAAGGTAGCCTGGGTGTTGGGTTCCATCTGATGGCAGGATGATGGGCAGTGGCTCCAGCCCTTCTGCTTCCTGAGGAAAGAGAGAACATTGCCCCCGACAGAGTCAGCAAGTGCCGTCCTTCCAGGATGGAAGAGCTGTGTCACGAAGCCTCGGCACTGTAGTACTGGAGGCGTGGGAGAGAGTCCTGGACCCCCATGCAGTTCTGGGGGAGTCTGCCTTTGGATGCTTGTACACCAAGGGAGACGGGAGGAGCTGGACATTAGGGACCCAAAAGTGGATAGATTTGACAGCGTTTCCAGGTTATTTAATTTCTCATATCTGAGCCTGCTGCTAACGGAGGGACTTGGGGTATTTAGATATTCATTTTGTCTCACCTTTGCTAACCCACCAGAAACCAGAACACCATTTCTCTTCCTTTTGGTAACTTTTTTCCCCCTCCAAAGGAAGGAGAAGGTAGGTCGTGACGGTGCACACTTTTAATCTCAGCACTCAGGAAGTAAAGATAGGGGGACCTCTGTGGGTTCAGCACCAGCCTAATCTACATAGTGAGTTCTGGGCCAATAATTTCCAAGGTTATATAGTGAGACTCAGTCATACATCCGGTCTCACATATATAGATGATGATGATGATAAATAAAGAGAGAAAGCTTGCTTTAGTGGTACTATTTTCATGGTTTCTCCTTACCATAAGGAAGCAGGAAGGGCTGCTTAGACTTAGCATTCAGGAGACTGATGCAGGAGGATTTCGGTCAGTTCAAGGAGAGGTAGGGCTAGATAGCCAAATGCTGTTATGAAACAAAACAAGGCAGGAGAAATCGGGCCCGTTTATTTGACCATTGTTTCTTTAGACTCTTTGCAGTAGATTTTTTTTTTTTTTTTTTTTTTTTTTTTACGGAGAATGAGTTTAAAGGCTTCCAAAACTTGATTCTGTTAATCATGTATCTGAATCAGACCTTGTGTCGATTTCAGAGTGATACAGAAATCCCAGATCAAACATTTATAGAGCTGCACGTGCCTGTTAAACCAGTCATCTCTGTGCATGAGTTTCTTCACGTTTGGATGCTAGCTAGAGGGCAGATGGACAGATGGATAGGCATATGTACATACATAAGCACATATATGCTTAGATGTTAACAAAGCACCTAGCAGTGGATGACAATATTTTTCATTTATCTCTTTCTATACATGTGTATGTTTGTATACACACACACACACACACACATATGCACTCTTTATATTTAAGCATATGTGTATATCTTTATAAATATACATGCATTTCGTCTTTGCAGTTCCCTTGTGGTAGGTGATGCCTGTTTTACAACAGTATGGCCTAATTCACACTTCAAGCTCGCAGGGAGGGATTTGAACCGAGTCATTCAGGCTGTTTCGCAATCTCACTAGACTTTTTGTCTTTACCTCGCCGGAAAGGTTTTGTGTAAGTGAACTGCTGCGGTGGCTGTCATAGTGCAAGTTCTTGGCCTGGTACGGGGAAGTGCAGACACAGCGCACGAGGAGAGTAGCAAGAGATGTGCTCCGCCAAGCTGCGAGCCAGCGAGTGTGAGCCCTCTCTGTGCTCGCCAGTGTTGTGGGCGCAGGGCACAACTTTCTCCCGTCTCCTCATTTGACAAGAGATGGAGGTGGCAGGGCTGTTGTGGGGGTTATGAGAGCTAGTTCTAGTCTCCACTTCACCCTTTCCCCGCCTCTGTGGGTGGGGCAGGCCTCCACAGGCTGTGAGAGTCGGGGGTGATAAGAACCAGCCTCCAGTGCTTCATCTGCCACATGCGTGCATTCTCCGTGAACGCTTTTATTTGCACAGTGAATATTTACACTCTGGAGAGAGAGAGAGAGAGAGAGAGAGAGAGAGAGAGAGAGAGAGAGAGAGAGAGAAAAGACTATTTGTAAAATGTCTCCTCTCTCCTTTTCTTACCCGGCCCTCAGATCCTGATTCTTAAAGGCCCATCTGAAGTCAAAAGGATCAGAACCAGAACCCACCTTCTCTGTGAGGCCTTTCTCAATGGCTGCAACATTCTTTGATGCTCTGCGCACATACCTCCTGGGTCTATTAATTCACCAAGCAGAATTCCAGAGATAGAGGGATTCCTCTGCAGATAAAATTGTATCAATAGAGAGACTTTCTTAAAAGCCAGATAACAGAAATGCTCCAATAAGAATTAGGTAAATACAGAAGGGGCTGGAGAGATGGCCCAGCTGTGCTCAGCCGGTACCCTTACTGGCTGCCATTCCAGAGGACAAGGGTTTGATTCCTAGCACCCACCTGGTGCCGGCTCATGACCATCAGTAAGGGTAGTTTCACAGGATCTGATGCCCTCTTCTGGCCTCCATGGGAACTGCAGGCACATGGTACACAGACATGCTCCCAGGCAAAAACAGCCATACATGCAAAGCAATTAAAAATGTACTTTAAATAAAAAGAAATAAGTGAAAAAATGCTACATCTTTATGCCTCAGTGGTTTAGGACTACTGACAGTAAGGCAGCCTATAGAGGGCAGGGGGCGTGGCTCAGTTGGCAGAGTACTTGCCTGGCATTCATGAAGCTGCAGATTTGCCTAAACCAGGTACAGCGTCACATAATTGTAGCGCCTTCTTTTAAAACTCTACTTTATTCGGGGTGTTTGGGCCTCAACCTCCCTTCCAGCCTCCCAACCCTTACGAGGGAGAGAAAAGATTAGTGGGTAGAGGGGCCCAGACCCCTTCTCCCAGCTATTTGGGGTCAAGGGGTTCTTTCGGGGCTCTGCACCAATCTCTGTCGACCACAGACACGGCCAGCAGCTCCTCCATGCTGTTGCACCTCTAAGTGTTTCTCTCTCTGTCTGCTCCAAACCGTCAGGTTGTCTCTGGTCTCTGGTCTCTGGTCCCTGGTCTCTGGTCTCTCCACACTGTTACTCGCCACACACCAACACTGAATGCCACACCTTCTCTTTCTCGGTCTCATGTTTATACTCTCAGAGTTTTAGACCGCGCCCCTCTCCATGGCACAGGAGGAAGGCTGTTCCCAGCTGGCCAAAGCCATGCTCCGCACGAGACAACTAACAGGTGTGGGCAAACTATAACCCAACTAAAATCCCACACCTGGGATCAAAACAGCACAACACAACCGAGTTTACAAAGAAGCCAAAACTTCCGTCAACCGTAATCTCTGCACCAGGGAGGCAGAAGTTCAGAGTCATCCTGGGCTACATATTAAGTTCAAGGCCAACCCGGGCGATGTGAGACCCTATCGCAAACAAACAAACAAAAAATACCCAACAAAACCCAAACCAACAACATAAAGCCCCCAACAAAACAAGATAAACAAATCTCCATGTATAGGAGAAAATGACTTTCATGCTTTTTCTTGAAACAGCGGAAGCTGTCTGCAGAGGGAAAGACCCTTGAATGCAGAGGAAGCATTTGCCTTAGTTAGAGTTTTTATTGCTGGGATAAAAGACCATGATCAGAAGCAAGTTGGGGTGGGGGTGGGGCGCACGACACACTGTGGACGCTGGATGGTGGTGCTTCCTGAGGACTGAAGGCATGACGGTTGTGTCCAGGGTGTTGGTGGAGTGGCTGGTGCTGAGGGCAGGATGGCATACAGCAGCCTGGAGCTCGTGCAGGTCCTGTCCCCAGACACAGTACCCACGACCCCCCTGATGTGGAGCAACAGCGAGGTATCTGAGATGAAGAATGGCTCATTTTCTGGCTTGAGTCTGCCCAAAAGACTTTCGAGATTCATGCTGCAGCCAGAGGCCGTGTTTCCGGGTCTGTGTTCCATGCTGTCGGCAGAGGCTGTGTTGATGTCCACGATCCATGCTGCCACCGGGAAAGCCGTGTTGGAAGCACATGATCCATGCCGCTGCCGGCTGCTGTGGGCAGGGGAGCTTCTTTCGAGGTGGTGTTGATGGCTGAGAATGAGAGACGCCGAAGGCCTCTGTGACAACCTCTCCCAACACTCCCCTCCTGCAAATAAAACAGTCCAGACAGGATGCTATTGAAAAGAGTCCTTAAACATTGTGATAAAGAGGCTGAAGTGTAGCTCTTCACGGTTGATGGCTTCTGGTGGGGGTGGGGAGTGTGAGTGAGTGTGGGGTAGAGGTTGGAATGGGAAGTAGGGGTGGGTGAGGAGGGGCGGGACAGGACACGATGATGCATGCGGACGGAAGGACTCAGCTTTCTTTAAGGGGCTGGCCACTGGGAATGTAACCGTGCTCTAATGAGTGTACGGACAAGACAAATTGGACTTGGTGTTTTTGTTTGTGTGTTTGTTTGTTGGTGTGTGTGTGTGGGGAGAAGGGTGATGGTGCAAGGGTGAGAGGGTGAACCAGGGAAGAAGGGGAAGCGAGAGCGATCAGGGTGCGTTGTATGGAATTCCCAAGAAATTAAGAAAAATATTATGTTGAGGGGCTGAAAAAAAAGCAACGTGGGGAGGAAAGGTTTTGTTTGAGCTTGTTGTCCATCCTCAAAGGAATTCAGGCAGGAACTTAAGGCAGGAACTGATGCAGAGGCCATGAAGGAGTGCTGCTTACTGGCTTGGTCTTCACAGTTTTCTTAGCTTGCAGTTTTCCATCGTCCAGGACCACCTGCCTAGGGGTGGCACTCACCCTGTGGGGCGGGCCCACCGACACCAACCACTAATCACGAAAGTGCACTGCGGACTCTCCTACGGGCGAATCTTAATGGAAGCATTTTCTCCATCGAGAGTCCCTCTTCCCCAATGGCTCTGCTCTGTATCAAGTTGCCGGAGCACAAGGCAGCAGTGTGCAGCAATCTTTCACGCATATCCGTGCGTATGATAACTTCAACTTTGGAGCTTGGTTGTGTATAACCCCGTCTCTCTCTCTCTTTTTGTGTGTGTGTTTTAGATGGAACAGATTAAGAGGGCCAACAAACTGTTTACCAATGACTGCATATTCCTGAAGAAAACTCTGAGCATCCCTATCCTGTCAGAGAAGCCTTTGGTGTTTAATGGACTCAACTCCATTGACTCTCCAGAAAAGGAAGCTGCTGACAGCAGTTTTTGTTGTGAAGAGGAGCCCGCGGTGGCTGGGGAAGAACTGCCCCCTCCCAGTCCTCAGGACCCAGACCCCAAGCCTGCACAGCCCGAGGAAGTGTCCGCCAGAGATTTCCTGCAGAGACTTGATTTACAGATTAAGCTATCCACACAGGCAGCCAGGAAACTCAAAGAAGAGAGCAGGTAAAGGTTCCGGGTATAGGTGTCAGCGTCTGGACCGGTACTCTTAGGATGCGCTTGTCTGAAAACCCATCTTAACTGTAGAAAGCATATGTGCTTCTGTGTGTGGGTGCATGGGTGTGCACGTATGTGTGTGTACAGGAGCATGAGGGTCAGAGGTCAACCTTGGGTTGCCGTTCTTTGGGATCCTGCCTACCTGGGCTTTTTGAGACCTTTGGGACTGGCTAAATAGGCTAGGTTGGGTGTGTAGGGATCCCCCTGGCCCTGGCCTCTCTAGGCCTGGGATTATTATGAATTTGCTCCCATGTCTGTGCAGCAAGCACTGCGGACAGCCGTCTCCTCAGCCCTAGAAAGGCATCTTTGCTGTATGAAATGTACGCAGAGCTGCTGCCCGCGGCTTTGACGGTTGACCTGCCTGTCTCTATTAGTCAGCACAAACAGTTTGCTTCTTTACTTAGTGTTACTGTCCAGCTAGCAATTTGAGGTAGCAGCGGAAACTAGAACATCTCATGACACTTTCAACGGAAGCAGCGTCCTGGACAAGACGTAAAATACCAATTCTTATAACACTTGTCAAGACTGCTGCTCTTTGTTACCCAGAATTCCCCTTTGTTAAGATTCCTTGTGAGTGCTTAAAACTTGACGCAAGGGCAAACCTTTCTCTCTACATATAATTGGTGTCCTTTTTCCTATATGATTTCACAAAGGGACACAAACTAGTTTCCTTTTTATCTTGTTTGCTATTTTTTTGTAAATAAAATTGATGCCAAGGTTCAACCACTATGTCCTTTTCTATGATTAATATATATATATTTATTTATTTTTTTAGTCTTCCTTTTAAAATTTCTATTTTATAATAAATGCCATTTGTTGTATGGACTTCAAATCCTTTTTACTTTTATTTATTCACTTATTTTTGAGTCAGTGTTTTGCTGTGGGTCAGCTGGCCTCAGAGTCTTGTCATTCCTCTGCCTCAGCCTGCCATCTCGCATGAACCACCACTCCTGGCTTTTAAATGCTTTTGAGAAAGAAGAGGAAGATAGACAACAAAACAAATATAATTTAGTATGTCTTTAATATGTTTAGACATTATATAAGCAAATGCTACTCTTTATCTAATGACTGAGGGTCCCACAGAAAGAAGGACACTACCCTTGAACAAGCAGGGCCGATCGGCTGCCTTCTAAGGCGCACATAATGGTCTCTCTGCCCATGTCTGCTTTTCTGTAGCATGTGGACAGTAAGTTATGCGTGTGTATTTCCGAATACAGTTGTGAACACTGATTTCTGCCGTACTTCTTTCCTTCAGGGATGAAGACAGCCCCTATGCCACTTCTCTTTATCATAGTTAGTGACTGTCGGATGGGCGTCACTCCAACCCTGATCACAGAATGGCTGGACCCTAAAGAAATCACTGGCCCGGGGTTCAGGAGCAACGCTGACTTCTGGACTCCCATAGCGCACGCCTCTTCGGGCCACAGATATGTAGACCAACCGCAGCTGCACTGAAGTGGCCGGTTCTTCTGGCTTCCTGTAGTTAAGTCTTCTTATGGCATGATAGCAAAGCTGTACTTACCCTAAAGCCTATCACGTTTCTAGACGGTGAGAGTTTTCGACCAGCTATTGTAGATGCAAAAAGCTTCCAAGACTATTTATATATTTAAGCCAAAAGCAATGTCTGTTTCCTGATGAGATTGTCAGTGTGTGGAAAACATGGCGGCTGTGAAGTGATAATGCGTTTGCTGTGTGTTTATAACTCAAGTGCTATAATATATATTTCAGTATCACATATTCTGTACTAATGTAAAGAACCAAATTTTGTCTGCTATTTTGTAAAAGTACAAATGTCTGGATGAGAAAATAAACTATGTTTTCACACAGGAGCCTTCATTCCTTTTTTTCAAAATGGGGAAATAAAATTGATTTTTTTTTCTTTTTTTGCTGAAAAAACAGGGATTCATGTAGTCCAGGTTGACGTTGAACTCACTGTGTACCTGAGAATGACCTTGAACTCTTTATTCATGTGTCTCTACTTTCCAAAGAGCTGGGATTACAAAAGAACTAGTAAAACTACATTGGTGCGAGACACAGCGGATTCTGTTGAGGCTGTATCTCTGTGTCACTTCAGGCACAGTGTCATCTCTGTGCTCATTTGAATTAGAAGTTAGGTTTTTGTTTCATTTGACTCGTCTGGCCTTTTATTATGTCTGTAAGTTACAGCAGCAGACATTAAGCTCCATGCTGCTGACAGTTGATGTATTTTCAGTCTTGAAAGCCACTCAAGAGTCTGATATCTGTGGAGTAAATGGAGACTGTTTCCCTGTTTATTGGCTTTGCTCCTTTGTCTTGGACTCATCAGGAACAGAAGCCCTGGCATGCTAGCATAGCACAACTGCAGTGGTAGAAGATCATTGCCTTCATTACTGTTCAGTTGCTGAGCTAAGGCACCATGGCCAAGACAACTTATAGAAAAAAAGAGTTTATTTGGGGCTTACAGTTTGACATGGTGAGTCCATGACCATTACGATGGGGAACATGGCAGCAGGCAGGGCAGGTAGGCATGGGTCTGACCGGTGCTGGGAGCTCACAAACAGGCAAAGAGAACACACTGGGAATGATGTGGGCTTCTGGAACCCCAGAGCCGTCCCTCAGTGATATCTGTCCTCCATCAAGACTACATCTCCCTAACCCTTCACCAACAGTTCCACCCTCTGGTGACCACATACTCCAATGTATCAGCCTCAGGAGGCCATTCTCCTTCAAACCACCACGGGCACAGGCCCCGCCTTGGGAGAGCCAGCAGGTGCCATGGTGGGAAGTGGAAGCTGTTATGGTCTTCCTGATTTGTTTCTCACCATAATCCTTTGTGTCTTGTTCCTTGTTTCTCATAGCACCCTTGCAATATGGTGCTTACGCTGTGTGTGTGTGTGTGTGTGTGTGAGCGCATGCATGCTTGTATGTGCTTGCATGTGCACATGTGGAGTCCAGAAGTTGACGTCTTGCTCCATCTCTTTCTATTTTATTTATCCACTCAGCGTCTCTCCCTGCACCTGGAACTCACCAGCTCCAGCTAGGCTACCTATCCAGCCTGCCCCAGGGAGTCCCTGCCTCTGCCTCGTGAGTGCTGGGATTGCAGGGGGCCAGCATGCCTGCTTGGATTTTTAGTAGGTTTGGGGAATGTGAACTCTTGGTCCTCACACTTGCTTAGCAAGATATTTATCCCCTGAGCCATCCTCCCAGTCCCCATGCTCTTTACATGTGTGCAAGAGCTCTGACCTCAGTTCCCCAAGCTTGCGGATGGGCCATCTCCCCAGCTCAGAACTGGGAATGCTCTTGACTGTGGTTCACTGTTTTTGCTGTTACTTGAGCTTCAGAGGTTTAATTGGAAAAGGAGAAAACAAAAAGGAAAACAGAAGAGGCCCAAGCAAGCTACTGTGGTATATAGGAATAAAAAAAAAAACAAAAACAAAACAAAACAAAAAAAACCAACATAGCTGTGTCTGGCAGAAAATTATTTAATTTGGCCAAGATTGACGGTATCACAGAAGCTCAAATTTGAAATTATGTCCATAGGCTCAACTATATTTCTCAAGTGTTTTATTTTTTCCTGTCAGCAGCTTCTAGCTAAAATATTTCTCATCTTTATATATTCAGTAATTTTGTAGTCAGTTTTAAGTGTACTGGACTAAAGGGATTTGTTTGTTTTGACAGGATTTTGTTATGCGGCCCAGTCTTGAAGGGGCTCTAGCCAGCCTAAGCAGGCCAGACATGGCTCTGGCAGGCCTTGTCCTTCTCCCCCATTTCCTCTATTGCATTCCTAAAGCCGGTCCCCAAGGTCTATTACCTTAATGGCTACTACTTCTTCCCGAGGCTGCCTACCAAGATCCGGCTATCAAAGTATTGAAGTCCAACAATCAAAAGCCTCCTTTTGGTTACCATGATTAACATGCCCAATCAGAATTAAACAGCTCCTAACATGAAGTTTTCCCTTTTACCTTTATAAGCCATCATTTGCCCAATGGTCACATCTGTCTTCTCTCTATTCAGAGGCAGTCCTTTGTGTATTTGCGTGTGTGTGTGTGTGTGTGTGGTGTGTGTGTTTCCAGACAAATAACCCTTCCCCCTTTCCTTTGTTCCTTTCTCCCTCATTCTCTGTCTCCTGTCTTTGTCTCTTATTTCCTGCTCTGTCCCTCTGGGACAAATAAATCTGAGAACTTGGTCTTGGGGGTCCTGAGCTGACACCTCTTCAAGGCTGACTTAGTACATGCTATGAAGCCTTGCCTAGCCTCAAACATATGGCAACCTTGCCCCAGCCTTCAAGTTATGCTATATCATAACTGGAAGCAGAAGTTGCTGTGTATCCCAGGTAGCCTTCAGCCACCAATCCTCCTGCCTCAGTCTTCTTGAGTGGGGATTGCAGACTTTCTTCATCATTTGGCCACTTCTGTTTTCTTTTGTGATGGGGTCTTGCTGTGTAGCCCAGTATTGCCTGACACTTGAGTCCTTCCTCCTTCTGCCTCACGGATACAGTGCTATACCATGACTTTGGCATGGAATCACTGTAGAGAGGGCTAGGTCCTTACTACCTCGTGTCACCACCTCTTGATTTCATGAATATGAACTCATCCAGTGTTCCTGATCCCTCTGTGAAAGGATGCTCTTGTTTATAAAATAGGATCAAGCGAGCCTCTTCTGTCTTGCTTACCAGGAGGCACTAATGAAGACAATAAAAATAATGAAATAAAAAAAAACAAAATAATGAAATTTCTTACTTAAAAAAGTCTTGCATAGAGACTCAGGTATGCTTTAGAAAAGTGCGAGGCTAGGATGATCCAGCCTGAACCAGTTTCCTGTCTGAGGTCGAAGCAGTGGTTAAGGCAGAGTTGGTCAAGTTAGCACAGATGGCTCATTAAGCAATTTTGAGTCACCGCGTGCTTTGGCAAAAACAGCGTGGGCAAAGGCGTTCTGAACCCCCTCTTCATACTCACCTGTGGTTGGGTACTGGCTTCTCTAGAGCATGCGGAGAGATTAGTTTGTGAGCCCGGCAGGCTTTGGGTTTTGTTTGCCTCTGTAGCTCTCTGGGACAGACTATCTTCTAACTGTGAAAACCCAGTGCTACTGTGAGTATGGGAGGGGCTTCAGAACAGGCACCCCCGGGTCACTGGAAGCAAGAACAGCCCATTTACAAAGCTTGTTCTGTTTATGGTTCCAGGCAAGCAAATCTAATGTATTTATGCAATTAGTTTACAATAGTAAACTAGTTTAAAATAATATTCCAGTGCCACCTTTGGTTTGGGAGCACCGATGCCATCAGAGGACCACTGGGCTGTGTGGTTTGTCTTCAGGCTTGTTTGTGGTGGTTGGCAAACAAGTTGCAGGAACCTAAAGTTTATAACCTTTTTTTATTTTGGCAATTTTTATCTCTGCTTTGCTGTGTCATCTGGTAAGATAACAAGGCTTAAAGTCAAATCCAGTTTAGATGCCTGGAATCTAGCATAAACTTTGACCTTGCTCTTGAACATCCGGTTTCTTAACTATACAAGTCTTTCTCTTTATTGAGTGAGCAATACATACCTGAAAACTCCAAAAATAAAAATTAAAAAAAAAAAAAAAAGGGAAATACAAGTAGGTCGTAAATTGTTTGGCCACTTCTATACTCTCAGGTTAAACTCAGTGACTCTTGTATTCACTTTCAACCTCCTTTTTGTGTCGTTAGGTCAGAGAGCTGATTAAAAAGGGCAGCCCAAAATAGGTGTTTTGTTGTTTGTGTATGGGGACCATGGAAGGGGCTGAAGGGAAGGGCTTGAGCAGAGGTTCTCAACGTGTGGGTCATGACCCCCTTGGGTCAAACGATGCTCTCACAGGGCTTGCTAAGAGCGTCAGAAAACACAGACATGTACATTATGATTTGTAACGGTAGCAAAACCACAGTTACGAAATAGCAATAAAAATAATTTTGTGGTTGGATGTCACCGCAACATGAGGAACTATACAGAAAAGTCACAGCATTAGGAAGGTTGAGAACCCCTGGACTAGAGCGAGGAAAGGGAGGGAGGAGCTCAATTAAACCTCTTTTCAAAGAAGCGTCTGTTTCTCAGAGTGCCAAGGCTGTCAAGACATGTGGGTTTATTTCAGTGCCCAACAGAGAACTATGGTTGGAAGCAACACGGTGTAACAGAAATCCAAAGAGGTACTCACATGTCTAGCAGGCCTTGAAATGGTACCTCTCAGACCATAGGGAGCTTAAGACAGTGGGAAGAAGGTTCATTTACGTTCAGCTCATTAGAGGCTTTTCCAGAGCAGCACATCTCTGATTATAAAATGTAAATCCAGGAGGAAATAAGGTTCTACATACAAAAACCTTAGCTTACGTACAAGTTTACTTTTCAGAAGGTATTTACGGCAAGAGAGCTCTACTTTACCCATTTTCTAAGGGATTAACTACTATGAATTCAGCACACTCTAAGACTCCTGGGCTGGGAAATCTTTAACCACTGAGTTAGTTGTTAAGCTATGTTGTTTTTGCTGGAACAGTTGGAAGGCTCAGGGTGCCTTTTATCAGCCATTTTCACAGGCTGCTGTAGATACGTTTGATGGCGTTGGCTTCTTCCTGGTCCAGGATGCCTTTTTCCACATAAGCGTCAGCTTGCTGGTTGATAAAGTCCCTCATCTTTGAAAGGTCATAATCTAGAAAATAGTATTAAAGTATTGTGAGCAAAGATTGGGGGGGGGAAATCCCAGCATACTGTTTATCATTAAGAGACGTTTTGTGTATTAAGCAGATTACCAGCCTTGACCTTCACACTGAAGGACTTGAAATTCTGGGTTTGGGCCTTGTGCTGTTTAGAGCGTTTCTAGGTACCACCACAACCATGGGGAATATACATTTGCATTTGACCAACAAGGAAACAGGCTGGTAGAGCAGGGCTTTGCAAATGTTAATGTTTTATGTAGCCTGAGGCTCTGCAGAGTTGCAAGGACCCAGGCTTTGCGCTTTAAACAAACTCTCAGAAGTTGCTGTTGCTGAACAAGGAATGGTCAAGATCCAAAACCTCAGTGCTTTCACACCTGTGGCAAAATTACGGCCAGAAGCAACTCTTCCAAACTCCTGAGCTTGAAATCTCTGCACGAGGCCTCCTCGGTGAGATAGCACGCAGTTGTTTTGATTTGTTTTTCTCCAAGTTAAGAATTTCCGTGATTATTTCATGGCTCTTTGAATTGCATGCAAGGAGCAAAAAGTCAAATGTTTCATGTTTCCTATGTCCATTCTTAAAAAAAAATCTAGGCAAGACCATCAAACTGCACTCAGAATAAAGAGGTCCCAGGTAAGACCGGGCCATCTTTTTACGGACTCTACACCCTTTCCCATATCTTCTCGGTTCTTCAAGTATTAATTTTTGTTTCTTTGAAACAGGGTTTTACACTGTGATTCAGATTGGCTTAGAACTCACTATGAAGACCAAGGATTTGAACTTGAGGCAATTCTCCTGCCTCAGCTGTCTGAGCCTTGGAATTATAGGCATGTGACACCATGCCTACTTTGGGATTTACTTTTTAAAAAGCACATCTTTTTTTTTTTTATCTTCAGGGCTTTATATATCCCAGCACCTGGGAGGTGGAGGTAGGAGAATCAGAAGTTCAAGGCCATCTTCTACTATTTAGCAAATTCAAGGCTAGCTTTGGCTATTCGAGACCCTGTTTTGAGAAACAGAAACTGAGGGCGCGTATATTGAGTGAGAAAAGTCCACCAGAAGCTCATGTATGTCAGCGCTCGGTCCTCAGGTGGTGCTCCTTAGATTGTCACACCCTTAGGGAGCATGTCACGATGAAGCCCATTGCTGGGGCTTGGTATGGTACTGAACTCTTAATCCCAGAACCATGGAAACAGAGGCAGGTGAAACTCTGTAATTTTGAGGACAGCCTGGGCTATGGAGAAAGTTCCAGGCTAGCCAAGGCTGCACAGTGAGACCTTGTCTCAAAAACAAAAACAAACAAGCAACCAAAACCATTTTTTCTCTATAACTTAAAAAAAAAAACAACAAAAAAACCCAACAAACAACTGAAAGAGAAGTATAGGGTATATTCCCCTCTACAGCCGAGAGTCTTTCAGTTTAAGAGGAGTCTTTAACTCAGTCAGTTTGACTTCAAGGATCGTAGATAATAAGAACCCTGGGAAATGGGGAAAGTTTGTGATGTGTGACCAGAAACAGCCCCTACCTTCTTTGTTGCCTTTTTTGTTGTGTTTCTTCAACCATTCAATGTTTTTTCTAATGGCTTCCAAATAGGCTTCTGTTTTCCCTGGAAAAGGCAAGAGAGTGAGGTCAAACACACCTAAAACAAACTTCACTGTATCTCTTTCTATACATATGTGTACTCACATGCTTGTGAGTAGGGAGTTTTCAGTGAGAGAACCTGCAGATAAGATTCCAGACGAAGATCAGGTTGGTAAGTATCAAGGATAGTTAGTTACACCCTGTGCAAATTTAGTTTGATGTCTAAGTTCTTGAAAAAAAGATTTATTATTATTATTATTATTATTTTTACTGTGTGCATGTGTGTGTGTATGTGTGAGTATGTGCATGTGTGGATTCACATGCCCGTGGAGTCCAGAACAAAGCATCAGATTCCCTGGGTCTGGAGTTACAGGCAGTCCTGAGCCATCTGACATGGATGCTGGGAACTGAACTCTCTGCAAGGGCACTGCACGCTCTTACTTGCTGAGCCATCTCTCCAGCCCCTGCTTAGACATTTCATTCCACTGACCAGATAGAGAGATTCCCATTAGATTGGATGGTTTCAGGTAAGGGATGGTTCTTCTGCGGAGCAGTCTCAAGTCAAGGGGTGAGTTAGAGCGGCAGATATTCACCACCCCCATCTGGTGAAGGTTCAGAACCTCTGGCTGTAGTGTAAATTAACCCTAAGGCCAGGTTTGAGAGGGAAAAAGCCGACATTGGCATGAAAAGGTGGGGCCAGGCCTTTGGTTTGGTCAGAATGTTGAGCTTCTGAATCAGCATGAGTGAAACTCCTTTAGGTCCACATGTTCTTTTTGGAGTTTCCTGGAATAACTGAGCATGTAGTCTGGGATACCACTGGCACTGTTGTCTGGAAGCAGGTATGAGGGATGAGGAATCTGAAGCCCGGGGAAGCTGAGCGTTTTTGGGGAGGCTACGAAATAGCATTGCTTTCTGAGCTGTAACCCTCTTATCTGGGCCTCATCTGAAAGGCCAGATTCCACCCTCTGACACAGGTGCTGATAGAGCGCATCCTACACTGAAGTCCATCATCTCTAACCAGATGAATTCTCGGAGTTCATAGTGTAGGTACCAAGACACCAGGGAGACACGTTGCTCTATCTTTCTAACAGTAGAAGCCTTCAAGGTCCAGGGCCTCTGTGGAAGCCCTGGATGCCCAAGGGCAGTGTGGCAATGGCATCAATCTGAGGCCACCTTTGAGTCCTGATGCTCTTAGTGAGTGCCCAGAGCTCTGTCTGACCAGGCTGGGGCCATGCTCTCATCCTGCACTGTTCTTTCTGCTCCAAAATGCATTCTCTACTCTTCTGTCTCCACCACCTATGGAGGAAGCCCTATCACCACTCCTTTATTTCACAGATGAAGAAGCTGAGGCACAGAGAGAGTAAAGCAACGTGCACACACACACACACACACACGCACGCACGCACACACAGATGGTTAGTTGTGGAGCAAGGACTGAACTTGGGGAATCTCATGACTGTCCGCTCAGTGTATCACTTCCCGCAGATCCACCAGGGTTCCAGTTTCTATAACAGCGTTTAAGAAGACTCTCTTAACAGCTTTTTCTTCCTGGACCGAGGCTTTGGCCTGTTGTCATGAATGTCAGCAAACGAGGCTGGCAAGATGGCCCACTGGGTTGTAAATGCTTACTTTGAAGAGCCCAAGGACTGGAGTTCCCTCCCCAGAACTCATGGGAAGTGGGAAAGGAGAGAACTGGGGCTTGAGAATTGTTTACTGGCCGCGGCACATGCGGCCACACCCCCTCACTCTCATAGGTACAGTAATAATCCACTAAAAAGTTCATCAGAACATGCATGAAACAATGTCCCCTGATTAGTGTTTACCATTCGGTGCAATCCACATGGGCATTGCCACTACTCATTGGGGACCCACAGGATTTAGTAAATTTGATTACTGATTTAGTCAAGACACGGTCTCTCCGTGTTCCCCTGATTGGCCTGGAACTTTCTACACAGACCAGGTCAGTCTCCAACTTGTGGTTATCCTGTCTCTGCCTTCTATGTATTGGGATTTTGGTGCGAGGCTGTCATGTTTTCCTCTGGTTTTAGTAACATAATGATTTTCTGTTTCAAAATAAAATTTACTTAGATGAGACATTTTGAACAAGGAAAGAAATCTTAGTTCAGTGTAGACTATTTCAAACTTAATTCTTCTTGTAAAGAGTTTAAATTGTTAGTGATTCTCATATGATTTATTTTGATAAATAGATAATTTATCATTAGCATATTAGATAATTAGGGCTTCTGAAACTTTTGAGTGTATCTTAATATATTCCTCTAAATGATTTCTTCAAATAACTTAAAGCATTCTTTTGAAAACCCCATCTTTGATACTATATTATAATGTGGAAAGCCTATATGAGAAAAAGAAAATCAATGCTTACTCACTATTTAAACACATTAAAAATGGTGAATTAGTAAGGTTAAAACTGTTTCAAGGGAGCTGGATGTGGTGGCACACACCTTTAATCCTAGTACTCGGTGGGGCAGAGGCAGGCAGATTGCTGTGAGTTTGAGGCCAGCCTGGTGTACAAAGCAATATTTAAGATCCTAGATAGGGAAGGGAGAGATGGGTATGGTGGCTCACAACTTTAATTGCAGCACATAGAGGAGGAGAGAGAGAGAGAGAGAGAGAGAGAGCCAAAAAGGCAGAAGCAGAGGCAGAGGGTCTCTGATTTGAGGCCAGACTGGTCTACATGTTAAGTTCTAGGACTACCAGAGCTCCATAGTGAGACCCCACCTTAAAAATGAACACACAAACAACCCTCCCAAACCAACAGCACACATTCTTCACCTTCATGCCCCCCTTTCAAAGATTTATTAATTTTTGTTTTATGTGTATGAGTGTTTCTCTTGCATGTATGTAAGTATAGTGTGGGCCTGGTACCCAAGGAGGTCAGAAAAGAGTGTGAGATTCAATGGAACCAGAGTCACAAGATGGCTATGAGCGGCCATGTGGGTGCTGGGTATAGAACCTGGGTATTCTGAAAGAGCAGCTAGCCCTCTTAACCACTGAGCCCCATGCTTTCCTTTATTCACACACGATAACAGGACAGCTCTCAACTGATAGGAAATAAAATGACAGATCAATACTCCAGATCCTTTCTTCCTCAGGCATGTTCACACAGCCTCCTCAGTGGTGCTAGGTCTTTGCTGCTCACTGAGGACCCCTGATAATTAACACATATCTCGTGGTAAGGAATCAAGTGTCAGTCTTTTGATAAATAATCCTGGTGTGATTCTAACGTGTGGCAAAGCCTGGCAGCCAGTGCCACAATCCTGAGCCCTCCACACATTTACTGGGGCATGAATTAAAGCAGCAAGGATGTCAGGTGTCCTCTGCTCTTGGAGAGGAGCAGCTGGTCTCTATTTACATTTTCTCTTCTCTGAGCTGTAAAGTAAATCTTTGGTTTATGCAGTGTTCACTGAAAGCCCATGAGAGTCCATTTTGGAACGTTGAGCTATTTTTTTCCCCAATTTATTTCAGCAGTCTTTGGGGAAAAAAATAGCTCATGGCTGAGGTAATATGGCATGAGCCTTGAAACACATACTGAAGTAGATGGAAGAGAGCCAGGATCAAGCCTCAGCACTGCTTCCCTGGCTGTTCTGGTCTTCAGTGCTGTGACAGAAATTCTCCTTCTTGCACACAGCCTCATTGCCCCTGAAATGCTATCCTGACCTCCTCCTGTCCTAAACAAAGGTAGAGATCTTAAAAACATTAGAACTTCAAGAACATTTACAACAACAACAACAACACAAAATGGGCCAGCAAATAAGGGCACCTGCTGCCAAGTCTAATGACTTGAGTTCAATTCCCCGGATCCACACGGTGGAAGAAGAGAACTGAACCCTGGAATTTCTCCTTCGACCTCTATGTGCCTGCTGTGGTTTGTATTCCCTCCATCAAATATATAAGCAAGTGATAAAAACCCTCAAGTGTTTATAAAGACTTGTTTTACATAATGCTTCAAACCATGTCAATATTATATGACTACGTTTTGGATTGCACATCATAGCTACTGGCATGAACACCAAGGGCCACAAAGCCACTCACTGAGTATGTAACTTGGTTGGTAGAGTTCATGCCTAGGATGCATGAAGCCTGGGTTTGATTCCGAGCACCACATACATTGAAATGGTAATAGGTGACTGAAATTCCAGCACCCAGGAGTTCAAGGTCATCCTTAATTATGTAGGGAGTTTGAAGCCAGCTAGGGATAAATGAGACTTAAGAAAATGAGGAGGAAGAGGAAGAAAGAGGAAGAAAAAAAAAAAGAGAGAAGGGGGAAGAGGAAGAGAAGGAGAAAGAACATTATTTCTCTGCAGTGATTGTACATGCTTACAAGTGGATCCCGGATTAGGAGTCAGGGGTCAAGGGTCATGGGTTCAAGGCCCAGCTTTGTTACTCTCTGGCTATGAGCTCTTATGTTAGCCAATTCATTTCTTGTATGTTACTTTCTCGTTTGTAAAGGGGAGAATTCTGGAAAGGCAATTTATTGTCTTACATAGGAGGAGACACTTCTGATGTCATTCAGAAATGTGGGTTGATAGAAAACCTACCAAGTTTGTCTGAGCTCCCATCTCACTTGCTGGCTCAAGGAAATCAGACGAGCTCTGTTTCTGGACATATCTAACAGAGCGCCTTAGGACCTGAGTGGTTTTGGTCTGTTCTTATGTTGCTTAAGAAAAAGGAGCCACATGAGCTATCAGTTTATGAAGTCAATAGGCTGACTTTTCCAGCTTCTATGAAAAAAGGGAAGAGAGGGAGAAGATGCAGGTGACAGTCACCTTTTCCATCTTAATTTCATTATCTAGTTATCAGCACGGCAGACCATGGCATTGCAATGAGCCTATGGTGCTACAATGCTTATCTCATCCTTTGGATGAGTCTTCAAAAGATTTTCCAGGGGCTGGAGAGGTTACTCAGTGGTTAAGAGCACTGGTTGCTCCTCCTGAGGATTCTGGTTCCATTGCCAGCACCCAGACAATGGGTCATAAACATCTGTAACTCCACTTCTGGGTATCAGATACCCTCTGCTGGCCTCCCCGGGCACTGTACTCTCTCTCTCTCTCTCTCCCTCACACATACACACCACCCATAAAAATAAATCAATTAATTAAAAACATATTTTCAGTGACTCACACATCAAAAGTACACAAACAACCAGCTGGTGGGAAGAGCAGCACTCAGATTACAGAATGTTTCAAAGTACACGCTGTCGGTCTCTGGAGGAAAATTAAGCAAGTTTCTGGACATGGTTAGAATTAGAATTTTCTTTATTGGTAAATTCTTAAATTTAGAAATAACTATTGAATCATTCAAATAACTTTACTGATATAAATATTATCATGTTAAGAAAATATCACTAATCTGTGCCAGGTGCGGTGGCTCAGATCTGTATTCTTGGAATTTGGGAGTCGGAGGCAAGAGGATCGGGAGCTTAGGGTGAGCTTCAGTTACGTGGTGAATTCAAGTTCAGTCTGGACTACCTGAGACCCTGTCTTAAAAAGCCAAAATAAATAAGTACAAATAAGTTAAAAAAAAAAAAAAAGAGTCTGTGTGGGAAGCAATACTTTAAATAGTCTAGATTATATTCAAAATCAAAATGAATTGTCTTTCACTCCTTGATAAATAAAAAAAATATATATTTTGTACTAAAAAATTAAACCTGATTTAAAAGTTTAATTTTTATCTATGTGTATCTGTATGAAGGTAGGCCACGTGTGTGCTGCTGCCTGAGGAGGTCAGAAGAAGGCCCTGGGGTCTCTGGGGCTATAGTTACAGGTGGTGGTGAGCTGATGTGGGTGCTGAGAGTCAGACAGAGGTCCTCTGCCAGAGCAGCAAGTGCTCTTAACCCGAGCCAGCTGTCCCGCCCCCGTGCGAGCCTGTCATGGAACAGAACGCATGTAGACATACTGTGTAAAGCGGAGTGAGATAAGCCTAGGACATTCTTGCTGTTCTTACCATTATTCCTACATAGACTGCTCACAGGTCCAGCATCTGCTTGGCATGGTTAAAAGATATTTACTGTGGTTACATGGGACCGTCACCTCACACTCCAAGACCAAAGGAGGCCCTCTGAGACCATTCTTGCCAGTGTGTTCTGCTTGTAATTATTTTCTCACATGCTTTTAGCTGGGCCATTACCTTACTCTAAGTTCTAATCGCTAGTGCCTCCAGCTTTCTCTCCTGAAGAAAGCCTGTGTTCCACCTGCTTGATCACCAATAATTAGGATGTATGTGCATGGGGCAAGGCTCGTGCCTGCCTATGCGGAGGGTGAGAAGTATTTCGGCCAGGCACGGTGGCTCAGGCTTTTAGCCAGCACTCAGAAGGCCCGGTCGAGAGGACTGCCTTCCACTACATTCACGCATTTATTTTCTACATAGCACCGATGGGTGTTCCTCACTCGACTTTAAAACAGTAGCAAAATAACCATTGGAAAACAGCGCCAACGAGCGACTCTAAGACAAATACGAACACTTGTTCTTTTGAGGATTAATTCCTTTTTGGTGTTTTCTAAACTATGTTAGACTCGTTTCTTCTCACCATAGAGTAACGTGGTCAAGGGTTGTGTGGAGCAGGAAGCTAAGTTAAACCCTAAATCTCTACCACCTTCCGCAAGTTTCAGGAGAGCTGATACAAAGCGTGACAACCCTAGCGGGACCGGGTTTCACCCTCCTCTCCCTGCATCGCTATCAGATGGAAACCCCAAGAAGGGTGAAATCTCCCACCAGCCTTAGTCTCCAAACGCTCTGCTACAGATCAGATCTGTGGTCCCCGGGTCAACAGCTTGGCTCCCAGGATGCCACCAGAGGGGGTTGTGGGAACTTTAAGAGGCAGAGCTTCCGGGTAACAGGCAGCACACCCTTGATGGGGATGGGAGGGCGCCAGCCTCTACCTTGTCCTCCTCTCTCTCCTGGCTACAAACTGAGTGATTTTGCTCTGCCATTGCCCCTCCTCCGATGTGCTACCTACCGCCGGCCCAAAGCAATGAGACCAACAACAGATGATGGACTGGATCCTCCCAAACTATGAGCCCCAAATCAACCTTTCTCTTCATGAGTCTCAGGTGTTCTGTTACAGCGAGGGAAAGGTAACTAACACTAGGATTCTGCATAAAGCAGTGACATCTCTTCCTTCACGCTCCACTTTCACAGCGCATTCTTTGGAAATAGAAGAGCAGAGATACCCAGGCCTTGTACATCAATACAAGGTGTCATCCTCATCGCTCCGCAGGTTAAAGGAAACATTGTGGGGCTCCTGGGTAAATATGACCTTGAGGGAAAAAGGGAAGGAGAAAAGGGAAGGAGGAAACAATTTCTTGAAGGAATTGGTTTCAAGTCTTGTGAAAAGAAAATTTGGAGCAGATCGAGAATATCTTGTTGTTAGCAGGATGTGAAGACGGGGTGCTAAAAAGACAACAGTGGAATAAAGAAGGGGTTCCTACTACCACACTGTGCCAATCTTTCCATAAAACCGTCACTAATTGACAAGAGTGAAAAAAAACTTAATAGAAAATGTTAACAGCCAGGCGTGGTGGCGCCTGCCTTTGGTCTCAGCACTGGAGAGGCTGAGGCAGGTAAATCTTTGTGAGTTTGAGGACAGCCCGGTCTACACAGTGAGCTCCAGACCAGCCAAGGGAGACTCGGTCTTAGAATATTTGAAAAAATGTTGACAAATACGGGGCCAATGAGATGACTGAGTAGATAAAGGCTCTTGCTGCCAATCCTGACATCTTGAGTCTGATCCTCTCGCATGGTGGGAGGAGAGGAACAAGTTATCTGACTGCCCATGTGCGCTGTGACATGTATATGAGTGTTAGAGTGCACACACACACACACAAATAAAAAAATAAATGTAAAAAAAGTTAATGAACTATACAGCATGAGCGGGAGGGGCCCAGTAATCATATTACATTATAGTATAGAAAGGAGAAAGCAAAGCCCATCCACTCATTACCATGGATGGTTATACAGAGCCAGAGTAAAGGGTGTTGCAGGATATTTGATCCTGTTGTGAACCCCAAAATCGTGAACTGTGAAACCCTGTTCTTGTTTGGTGTGGTTGAGCCCTACCATACACCTTTAATCCAAGAACTTTTTATTGTAAACAGGTGATCATGGTGTGGTTCACCCAGCCCTAGCACACATCCTTAATCCAAGAGCTTTCTGTACACAGGATTTAATAAAGTCAACCCTAGGTCAACAGGCAGAGCAAGAAACCAGCTGACAGGGATTAAGGAATAGGAGGGACTTTGAGTTGGGGGGTATTTAAGACAGGGTGGAGAAGAAAGCTTTTAGCTCAAGCTCTGGCTTTAGTTTAGGCTTTAGTTCCTCAGCTCCCTGGGTTTTGGGGCTTTGAGATAGCAAGCCTTCTGCCTTGGGTTTTCTGACCTTTTGATCCTGGGATGTCAGCTGAGCCACTGAGCCTTTTGGATTTTTTTTTCCCATCGGACCTGACTGAGAAGCAAGGTCAGCTGGGTGCTTTTTCTGCCTCTCTGAGCTAGCAGGTTTTCACCCCAGCATCTGGCTCCTGAGTCTTTATTGGTAAAATAGTACAATTGGGATTTTCATTTTTATAAAACAACAAAAGGGTCCAGTGCTATGTTTTCAGATGACAACTTCACTGAGCCACCAATTCCCCTCCCTCAGGAGAAAGCACTGGCCCATTCTCACTCCCCTTCTCTCCTCCTGAGCAATAAAATGAGACATTGGTAAGACCTAGCAGGCTCCAACTATACCAAAGAGGCCAACATTTCCTAATGACAGAAAGATAAAGCAGGATCAAACATCTCTGCCCAGCTTCTGGGACATAGGGAGGTACTTTTTCTATGCTGTAACAATGCAACTTGCAACAAAAGGGGCTCAAACCATGAGCACGCCACAGGATCCGCATCCCAGCCCCAACCGGAAGATTTAACAATGTAGAACTTACAGCCCCACCAAGTCTTTTTTTTCTTGGAGAAAAGGTGGTTTCTGGGAAAGCTGGGAAAATCCTAAGAAGGTGTAAATTTTGTAGGTCAGAGGTTCATTTACTTTTAAAGGAAAATTGATGCACTGAATTTGTGATTTGTATCAGATTCTTAAAGGCATTCCCACGCTTCATCCCTGCACAACGTGAGGGCTTTGCTTTCATAAGTACGGACACTTGGGTGACCTGGCTAAGTCATCCTGTGGTTATCTGAGGGACTATTAAGTAACTTAAAGAAATATTGTCATGCCTGTAATTCGAGTGCACAGGGGGCTGGAGGCAGGAGGGTTGCCATGAATGTGAGGCCAGTGTAGGTTACACAGAGAGTTCTAGATCAGCCTGGACTACTCTGTCTCATAACACCAAGCCAAACTGAAATCTAAAACAGCAAATATTACTATGGATCAAAACGTAGAACTGTAAACTCAACAAGTTCTTTCTTCTACAAATAAATAAGTAAAATAAATGCACAAATAAGTAAATAATTGCTCCATAAGGTAGGATTACAAACCAAACGTTAAAGACATAAAAACATAAACGACTGTGAATACTCCCTCAACCATGAATATTTCTTCCTGAGCATAAGAGCCTCTGAGCACTAAATAATGAGACCACCTTGCCATCCCAAAAGATTATTAAAACATAGTTATCCAAGTGTAGGTGCTGCATGCTAATTTTAACTCCACAGACTGTACTGTGTGGGCTTGCTGTTGGATCTCCCCACTCTGGTAATTTTAACTCCACAGATCATGCTGTGTGGGGCTTGCTTTTGGATCTCCCCACTCTGGTAATTTTAACTCCACAGATCGTGCGGTGTGGGGGCTTCATGTTGGATCTCCCCACTCTGCTAACCTTAACTCCACAGACTGTACCGTGTGGGCTTGCTGTTGGATCTCCCTACTCTGCCAACCTTAACCACGCAGACTGCGCCGTGGCGGACCTGATTTTGGCCAGCCCTACTTGAGTGTTGAAAACCCCCGCTTCCCCGGCTTCATTGCCAACCCCAGAGCTGTTAGATCCAAACCTTTGGCTTCATCTGTCTTTCCTCCTAGGTTGGAGTTAGCGTCTTTTGTAGAGTCTTTTAGGGTTCCGTATTCCTTCTCCATCTTGGCAGCTTCTTCCTTGGTACTGTCTGTTTCTTCGTGACTCTTCTCTGACGGCACTGTGATCAGATAGTGCACTGTTGTTAAAACATCATTTCCTACCTTCCTTAATTCTTAATGTAGAACAAACTTTACTGAAAAGATATGGTCTGTAGCCACACTGTATCTTTTGAACTATCTAAACCAATCGTCTGCCGTCATTTCACAGAAAGAGGAAACTGAGGCTCCAGGAAGAAAAAGATGCTTAGGGTCACCCACTTAGTCAACAAGAAGCTAGGTCCAGACTCCCAGCACCCCAGATTCTGAATGAGCATACTTCCTTCAACCACACCATCATCAGAGAGTGACTGCTTGTCTTGCTTTGTTATTACTGTATTATAGATTGGCTTTCACTGTTATCTTTGTACTCCTGGCTCAAGCCATCCTCCTAACTCAGCCTCCAGAACGCTTGGTATGTACAATCAAAACTGGCCATTTGTTTTCCTTCCTTCCTTCCTTCCTTCCTTCCTTCCTTCCTTCCTTCCCTCCTTTCTCCCTTCCTTCCTAGGCAGGTAGACAAACCCGGAGTATCATGTATGCTAGGCAAGCATTCCACCACTGAATCACACCCTCAGCCCTGTTTATCTTAATTTAGTTAGTGTTGACAGGGACTGGGGTGTGCTATGTCTGTCTTGGTTACAAATAAGAATGATGTTATTTTTGAGACAAGGTCTCACGTAGTCCAGTCTGGCTTTGAACAAACACTCCTCTTGTTGCTCCCTTCTGCCCCTTGAGTTTCTAGCACTGGAGAGGCAAAGACAGGAGGACTGCTGGACTTGCTGGCCAGTTAATGTAGCCAAATCTGTGAGCTTGGATTTGGGTCAGGGAAAGATTGTGTCTCAATAAATAAGATGGAGAGCAATAAGGCTGCCACTTGATGTTGACTTCTGGTTTCTACACACACACACACACACACACACACACACACACACACACACGCACACACACGCACAGCAACATGAACACATATTGAAAAGAAGAAAAAAATCACTCATCGGCTCATGTAAAAGTCTCCCACTGAAGTGTCATATTTACAGTCGCACATACTTTTGATATCTGTGATGCAGTTCTGTTTCTTGATTTTGTCATTCTTGAAAGTTATTAAAAACTGCTTGCGACAGCAGCACGTGCTTGGCCAGGGCAGGGTGCAAGCCGAAGAGATGGCTCAGCAGTCAAGAGCATGTATTGTCCTGATTCCTGAGCTCAGATTCCAGCACCCACATGGTGGCTTACAACCAGTTTGGGGGGATCTGATATCCTCTTCTGACTTCCATGGACACCAGACATGTGTGTGGTACACACACACACACACACACACACACACACACACTAAATCTAAAAGAAAAAAAAAACTGTTTGAAGGCTAAACATGTAGCTAAGTGGTTAGAGCACTTGCTTAGCAAGCAAGAGGGGCTGCCTTTGGGCCCTAGCATTAAAACCAAACAGAAAAGCCTGCATGAAAATGTCATTTGAAGGGGCATAGTACAGCGTCACCAACGCATATGTAATTTCTGTGACAGGGCAAAATGGCTGAAGCACAACAATCACAGCTTCCGATCTTCCCTCTTTTTTCTCCTTTTCCCCCTTGAGAGGGTCCTTCACTCAGCTCAGTTCTGGGGTGTATGCTGGGCAGAGCGGGGTTGTGGGTGGAAGAGAAACACAGAAAAGGGGCACATTGCAGAGGGGCACAGAATATCCCAGAGGAGCTGTGGGGGCAGTGGAGAAAGACAGATGGCCTGGGATGGTGGTCTCAAGGAGTGGTAAGAAAAGGATGTGAACGGAGCCTTTGAGCGAACACCTACATTACTTTTTAGTGCAGTGTGGCTCTATGGTAGAATGTTTGCCTTCTACCCCGGGGGTTCTGCATTCAATTCTCAGCCCAGCAAAACCAACAAAGGAGCCCTCAAATGAAAGCGCTTCTTCGAGCTTTTGGCCTCTGAAAGGCTCTGCCCTGCAGACTATCAAAGCAGATGTTGAGACTTATGGCCAAACTTTAGGAAGAGTGCAGGGAATCTTATAAAAGAAGTGGGAAATAGTAAGATCTGGGGAGGACAGGAGGTCCACAAGGAGAGGAACAGAACGAAAAAATTTGAACACAGGGGTCTTTCCTGAGACTGATACTCCAACAAAGTACCATGCGTGGAGATAACCTAGGACCCCTGCACAGATGTAGCCCATGGCAGTTCTGTGTCCAAGTGGGTTGCATAGTAATGGGAACAGGGACTGTCTCTGACATGAACTGATTGGCCTGCTCTTTGATCACCTCCCCCCGAGGGGGAGGGGAGCAGCCTTACCAGGCCACAGAGGAAGACAATGCAGCCACTCCTGATGAGACCTAACAGACTAGGATCAGAAAGAAGAAAAAGAAACCCTCCCCTATCAGTGGACTTGGGGAAGGGCATTCGTGGAGAAGGAAGAGGAAGGGAGGGACTGGGAGGGGAGGAGGGAGGGAACTAGAGGGGGGATACAAAGTAAATGAAGTGTAATTAAAAATTAAATTAAAAAAGTGCCTTCAAAAAAAAAAAAAGTAAATAATTCTTTGCCATGGCAGGCTAGAAAAATGGCCAGGGTTACATGTGGTTCTTCTAATGGCTGAATTTGAGATTTTAAAATGTTTTGAAATCCATTATGCTTTATTAATGTTTATTGACACTGATTATTTATCATTGAAAACAGTTATTCTTTTAACAGCTGGGCGGGGGGAGCCCACCACAGTCAAGCAAATCCTACCTGGGGAAAGCTTGCTTTTGCTGTCAGTAGTATTTTTTTCTAGTTTGTTCTTGGTCTGCATAGCAATTGTTTCATCCAAGTTTTCTAGAGAGAAAAGAAGTAATATGCCTTAATTTCCTAAGAAATGATATTAAACTTTTGCTCTCATATGTGATGGTTACAGGTGTGCAGCTCCTGTTTTAGATTTTATTTTTATTTTTTTGTTGTTATTTTGGGTTTTTTTTGTTGTTGTTTTTCTACACAGGGTTTCTCTGTGTAGCTTTGGCTATCCTGGACTCACTTTGTACAACCAGGCAGGTCTTGAACTCACATAGATCCATCTGCCTCTGCCTCCCTGACTGCTGGGATTACAGGCGTGTGCCACTGCGCCTGGTTTCAGTTTTATTTTTAATTTCCTTTAAAGCATCTTTAAAATATTTCATTCTACCCTAGGCTGGCCTGAAACGTTCGCTGCAGCCAAGGCTGGCTTCCAACTCCATTTTAATCCTCCTACCCTAGCTTTCCCAGTCCTGGGATTACAGGCTGGAGACACAATGCCTTCTTGGCCAACCGGCTTAGCTAGTAAGCACTTCATTTCAATGACTTTTGTTGTTTTCAAGACTGAGTTTCTCGGTAGCTTTGGTTGTCCTGAACTCACTTTGTAGACTAGGATGGCCTCGAACTCTCAGGGATCTTCCTGCCTCTGCCTCCCTGAGTGCTGGGATTACAGGTGTGTGCTACCAGGCCTGGCTCTGACTTTTCACTTCAGTAGCAACTTGTGGTTAGTGGTTACCGTGTTAGACACTTGGCTTCCGGTAGCGGCAGGAACAGTTGTTTACGCTAAGTCCTTGCAGCATCTCTGCCTTATTTCCACAGGAGACATGCCAAAGCACAGAATTCCTGAGTCACACTGTTGACACAATGTCTGCTCTACTATTAGAGCAGTGGTCCTGTGGGTCATGACCCCTTTTGGGGTCACGTATCAGATATCCTGTATGTCACATATTTACACTAAGATTCATAGCAGTGGCTGGGCGTGGTGGCATGTGCCTTTAATCCCAGCACTCTGGGAGGCAGAGGTAGGCAGATCACTGTGAGTTTGAGGCCAGCCCAGTCTACAAAGCAAGTCCAGGACAGCCAAGGCTACACTGAGAAACCCTGTCTCAAACAAAGAAACAAACAAGACTCATAGCAGTAGTGGTTCTCAAGAGATGGGTTGTAACTCCTTTGGGGGGGTCAGACAATGCTTTCACAGGGGTTGCCTAAGACCCTGGGAAAATACAGTTATGATTCACAACTGTAGCAAAATTACAGTTCTGAAGTAGCAGCAGAGATAATGTTACTGGGGGGGGGGTGTCACCATTAAAGGCTGGCAGCATTAGTTGGATTGAGAACCCCTGTGTTAAGGAATAGAGTTGGCCAGAAGGTACCAACCGTAACATGAACACACTTCCTTTTCAGGTAAAGAACGTAGGTATATACACATACACACCTACTCAGACATCTGGAAGACTGTAAATTAAAATGTTTTGAGGGGATTGGTCTCGGGAATGATTTTAACTTTCTTTTATATTTCTCTTTTGGCTTGAATGTTTTTTTTACAAGAAATATGTTTTTTTTTTAAGTAATAAAACAAAAACCAGTAAAACTGTTTTTATGTAGAAAACCCTGGATTCCTGCTGAATAATTCTGGATCATGTGGACCTGTGGCATTTCCTCATCTACTTGTTTCTCTTCACCCCAGCGGAGTAAGAGGCTATGAGGCCATCTTGCCCTAAGCACATGGGTGGTGAAAATACTCAGAGAAACAAAAGTCCTTAAAAAAAAAAATCAAATAATAGAGCACCTGCAATATATACTGGAGAAACCATATTTGAATTCTTAGATTTATTTATTTACTTTATGTGTATGGATATTTTGCTTGTATGCATGTATGTGTACCATGTGTGCTGGCTAGTTTTATGTCAACTTGACACCAGACAGAGTCATTTGGGAAGAGGGGACCTCAGTTGCAAAAAATGCCCCCAAAAGATTGGCTCCCGGGCAAGCCGGTGAGCAAATCTGGGCTGCATTGTCTTGACTAATGATTGATTGGAAGTGCCCAGATCACGGTGAACGGGGCCAGCCCTGGGTTAGCGGTACTGAGTGCTGTAAGAAAGCAGACTGAGCAAAGGCAGCAGGCCGTGCTCCTCCCTGGCCTCTGCATCAGCTCCTGCCTCCAGGTTCCTGCCTCGAGTTCCTGCCCTGACTTCTCCTAACGATGGAGTGGTACCCGAGAGTTGTCTCATCCTCCATTTCAGACATAAGGAGTGAAGCCTTGGGAGGCACAGGGCCTGCCCAGCAGAGCAGAGAGAGGCTCCTGATGCCTAGCCAGCACTCTCCCTGCTTGCCACATACAGTAACTATTCAGAGGGGAAAATCTAGAGTTAATCCAGACCTCTACATACAAGTAAAAAAAAAAAAATAAAAAAAATTAGTGAGTTAAATTGTAATAAAATTGCTCCCTGGAGATTATTATAAAACACTAATAAGATTTAATATAAAAATGTGGAAGATTTTTCTTCCAGCGGTATTTATTAAGAGGAAAAGTGGAAAACATCTAATTCATTTTATTTGTATGCATCGTCAAGCTGGGCAGTTCCGTTACCCTGGAGATCTGGGCTGCTCTGGCATAAATCATCAAATTAGTGAGGTGATTATTGCCAGATCCTTAATTTGCTTTGAACAGTGAAAACAGCCGTGGTAAAAATAAAGCAGAATCCTCACCAAGGTAGGAAACCCCTTCCTCTGGAGATATTGTACCGTATTTGACCATCATCTTCACAAAATCAATCAGCGTCTTCATGATAGTGATCAGTGTTTCTTTCTCTTTTGCTTCTTTTTCTATGTAAGAAAACAAAATAATTAATTAAAATTTTTTATTCGTATTATTTTATATACCCATATGTGCTTTGCATGCATATATGGGTGTGCAGTACCTGCACAGACCAGAAGAGGGTGACAGATCCCTTGGAACTGGAGTTACAGAGGGTGGCGAGCCACAGTGTGGGTGCTGGGAACTGAACTTGGGTCTTCTGCAATAGCAGCCAGTGCTCTTAACTGGTAAGCCATCCCTCCAAACCCCATGAGAACGAAAATAAAGACAACTAAGAGAAAATGGTTTTATCTCTTATTGTCAATTTACGAAGCAGAGCATTAGAATTATTGAAATATCTCCTCCTTCATTTATAACAAAATCCACATACATTTAACTGAAAAAAAAATCAACAATCTAAGACATGATTGGGAACATAGGGCAGTATATAGCCATACAAAGCTGCTTTTAGAAAAGAGTGCACTTTAACCCTTCCATGGGGCTTTGATTACATCTGAAATACTGCAGGAATAAAGCAGACAACAAAGAAATCTTCTGGGACTGTAGCTCGGTACAGGGCCTGCCTACTGCGTTCAAGGCCCTGAGGTTTAAGCTCCAACATCGAATAAACCAGATGCGATGACGCATGCCTCCCATCTCGGCATCTGGGAACCGGAGGCAGGAGGATTAGGAGTTGAATGTCATTCTTGGATATCGAGTTTGAGGTCAGCCTGGAATGTATGACGCTGTCTTAAAACAAACAAACCGGAAGAATAAAACAAACAAAGAACATCCCATTCAGCGGCATTTTAAAAATACCATAAAAACTC
Source organism: Meriones unguiculatus (assembly GCF_030254825.1). Classification (NCBI taxonomy): domain Eukaryota; kingdom Metazoa; phylum Chordata; class Mammalia; order Rodentia; family Muridae; genus Meriones; species Meriones unguiculatus. The sequence goes on along the minus strand of NC_083354.1, from coordinate 13,252,623 downwards.
ACAGGTTGGGAGGAAGATGAGTTGGGGAGATCCTGAATGGGATGTGACAGATGGCTTTAGACATCACGGCACTGGGTCAAGGGTGCACACGCGTATTTAACACTATGCTGAGGCTCTTGAAGGATGATAAGTGACTCAACAGAATGACAGAGGTTCTGAGCTGGTCATTTGACAACCAATGGGGCAAGGCGGCTCAGAACAGATTCTCCAGACACACAGCTCTGTGGATTCAAGCCACGAGGCCTGTGCCATCTGGTCAGTGTCTGGACCTGAAGGACGAATGGAATTCTCTGGGAATGGAAGCTCATTCCGCGATCACTTTATGGAGGAAACAGATTACAATTCCAGAAATTTTTACACAGTTGTTCTCTTGAGGACTGCGACAGGGACAGGGGAAGCCGCTGGGCAGTGTAGGGTACCGGCCTGAACAGTTATAGAAATGCTAGGGACTACCATCCTTTGCAGAGTAACCAGAGACAGAAGCCAAATCTTGCAGGCAGCTCAGTATGCATGTGACTGACAAGACCAGGGTAGGACTTGTTTGAAAAAGAACAATTTTCCACATGTGTTCCCACATGCATCCCTGACCTCTTTTCATCCAATGTTCATTTGAACTCACTGGAAAAAAAAATCAAAGCTGTGAATGTCTAGTAAGCAATGTCTTGAATAATTTAAAGAAGAACAAATAAGGTTCCCACTAAGAGAGGAAAATGAAGAAAGAGTTGCAAAAGATTTAATACAACTGGCAGGATTTCCTCTTGATGTTTTGTTTTGCTTTTGACAATGTGCCTAGGAAACACAGTAGGTAAAATGAGCCAGACACAGTGACAGTTAATACTGCATTCTCTCAGCAATGAACTTGAGGCTTCATTATCCATGGATTCAACTAGCTGAGGATCAAAAATACTACAGAAAAAACAAAACAAAACAAAACAAAAAACGGACTGCTTTTTTTTTTTTTTTTAAAGACACAGTCTGGCTGTCCTGGAACTTACTTTGTAGACCAGACTGGCCTTGCACTCACAAAGATCCACCTGCCTTTGCCTTCCTATTTCTGGGATTAGAGGCATGCGCCACCACTGCCCAGCTAATTGAGTGCATTTTTTTACTGAGCACAGACAGTAAATTTTCCTCTCATCATTCCCCAAGCAATACTGCATTACAACCATTTGCATAACCCTTGCACTGTGGCAGACACTGTAAGTAATTCAGAGATGATTTAAAGTCCATGGAAGGATGTGTGATGACCATATGAAAACACTATATCCTATCCCCATGACATATACATACACACTTTCTGTCTGTCTGTCTGTCTGTCTCTGACTCTGTCTCTCTCTTTCTCTCTCCGTGTGTGTTACTGGTAACCAAATCCAAGCCCCTGAACATGCTAGGCAAGTCGTCTATCTCTGAGCTTCAGCCATAGCCCTCACACTACTTTATATAAAGTCCACATACCAAGATCACAAAAGTAGGAAGTAGAATGCCTGAGGCTGGGTGGAGAGGGTAAAATGGGAAGATTCTGGTCAAAGATATGAAGTTTCTGTTCTACAGTGTGAATAAGTCTGGAGACTGTGCAGCTTGGAAGCTATGGATGACAACACTGAATTACCTACCTGAAATATGCTAGGAGGGCAGGTTCTCACAATAACAAGAAGAAAAAAGAGACAACGGTAACTATGTGTGTGCGCGTGACAGACATACGGTCATTGGCCTGACTATGATAATCATTCACAATGCAGACGAAAGCCAAAACATCATATACAACTGTGTGTGTTTGTGTGTAGCCAAGGCTGGCCTCAAGATCACAATATAGACCAGGCTGGACCCATTGTCATAGTGATTCTTCTACCTCAGTCTCCCAAGAGCTGGGACTGCAGGGATATACATATCAGTTACACCTCAATAAAGCTGGGGACAAAGCATTAAGAAAAGCAGAAGTGCCAGAGAGACAACATAGGCACCAGGAGCACTTGCTGCCAAACCCGATGACCCAAGTCCCAACCCTAGGGCCTTTGCAGTACACAGACAAAAACCTGACTCCTGCAAATTGTTCTCCAGTCTTCATGAGTGCCCGGTAGTGGCACCCATGATCACACACAAAACGAATGAATGAATAAATAAGATAAAAAGGCTGATAACAAAAAAACCCAGCTACCCTAAGAGCGAAAGCTGAGCTGGGTCAGGGCGGGATGGTGACTCATCTCAGCGTGTGACAGAGCTGGGTACCTGTACACAGCAGGTGTGCCACGACTGTTTATCAAACAATTAAGCCAACTGTCTGTCAACAGGATTAAATTATCCAGAAACTCCACATTTCCCGATTTCTCTTTCCGTGACTAGAAAACTGCTTTCGGAAAAAAAAAAAAATGATGTGAAATGTTTTCCCCAGCCAGCAGTGCGTGTCAGTGTCAGGAGGACTGCACTTGGGAACCGAGAACAGGAAGAAAGCCTCCCACATGCTTCCTAGAATGACTGTCTCATTTCCCCTCCACACGGTCATAAAGCGCCCGGTACCTGAATCGATGCTTGTCAGTAGTGCGTAGAAGTTGGGGAAATACTGGAGTTCCTCGAAGTCATCTTCCCTGTTGGGGTTAGTTCTCCTTTCCAGGCCGTTGGACGAGGTCAAGGTGTTAGATACTGTCTCATCATTTTCTCTGTTGTTAGTAAAGCCATCTTGAGTGGCTGCTGCCGGAGTCTTCAGTAAGGGAAGATAACAATAGAAAACAATCACTGTTTACAACTAATGTAACTCCAGTTCAATTCTCTCATTTCCCGAGTGGCTCAGGAGAGACTAGACTGAGGATTTCTGTGGTTCTACTTTGGCCAAGTTTTCCTCCATGAGTTTTTCACTGAGGAGGACAGAGTTTTGATTCACACAGTGTAGGGGTGGGGTGGGGTGGGGTGGACCAGGTCATTGTAGGAAATCTCTTCAGACTGTCCACCAGGAACAGAGGACTCACACCTCAAAACATCCGGGAGGTATTTGTGTCTGGATGATGAGATGCGTGAGATATATATATATATATATATATATATTCTCCCCTCAGACCTCAGCCTTGTTCCTATTTTGGCCAAAGCTCCTTTGCCATTGGGTAGACTAGGCATACATCTAAGAGCTTTTCTTAACTTTTTCCTTTATTTCTCCACAGCTGATCCATTAATGCCCTTGTTGGCTCGACTTTCAAATCTTACGGCAGTTTGTACTTCTCTTTCTCCAGTAACTCATGTTGGTACAAGCAGCCGTTCGTGCCCCACTGTCTACGTGGTCCATCCCTTACCTCGAATGGCTTCTCGGTTCAATATCTTATACCCAGTGGGCGGATGTATCCTTCTAGCAATGTGATTTTATAGCTCCTCTGCTTAAAACCTCCTACAAGGAGGCCAAAGGCATACCTGGTAAAGGGCTTGCTCTAGGAACACAGGAGTTTGATCCCTGAACCCGCATTAAAAATAAAAGTTGAGCCCAGTGGCACACGCTTGTAATCCCAGAGCTAGGAAGGCGGAAATAGGCACATTTCTTTGGCTGGATGACCAGTCAACTTATTTTCTCTAGGTCCGTGAGAGACCCTGATTCAAAGCACTGGACAGACGGTGCCTGAGGAATAGCACCTGAGGTTGTCCTCTGGCCTAAACATACATGTGCATGTAGGCATGCATGGCTACATGTGTGCAACACACTCACCTGTATACATGAACACATGCACCTGCACACACACACCCCCAACCCCTGCTATACAAACCTTCGGATAAGGTTTGTCCCTGTCAAAACTAACATTAAAATTTACACTGAAGGCCAGGCTGTAGTGGGCTCGTGTAAGCTCCGCCCTCAGGAATGGATGAATGTCTGTATTGGTTTGAATGAGGTTTTCCCATTTGATTACCTGGTCCCTCAGGTGATGCTGTCTTCCAGGGAGGCTTAGGAGGCGTGGACTTGTTGGAGAAAGTGCGTCCCTGGGGGCCTGCTTTGAGGTTTCTACACGCCATTCCCAATTTGCTCTCTGCTTCCTGCTCACAGTTTAAGATACAAACCTTCAGCCTGCCGCTCCAGCCTCCATGCCAGTTTGCCGCCATGGCAACGGGGCTGGGCTTTTATCACTCTGGACTCACAAACCCAGGTAAATGCCTCCTTTGTAAGTAGCCCAGGTCCTCGTGTTTTTCACACTATGTTACCGAGACCTGCCTTTCTTGAGAGACAGAGGCAGGACAGAAGATAGGGACAATGAAGAGGACACAAGAAGGAAAGGGAACCCTTGCTCTGGGGTCTGCTTTGCTTTTATGGTTGCCAGGGTCAAGAAACTTGAACAAGGCCCAAATTGCCTTCAGAGATAATGGTATGTTAATGGCCTCTCAAACGGGTGTTTAGAGCAACAAATGCTCTAGGGCTAGACTGTTGTCAAATTTGCACCCCTCTCTCGTCTTTAAATCTATAAGCAATGCACCTCACAAAACCACCTTGCAATTTCATTTACAAAAGGAAACCTACTTGCATATTTTATTTTATAACTTTACTTAATTGTAAGCTTGCTTATTCTTTTTATGAGTACATTTAACTAACTAATTAATTAATTTAGTGTGTGTGTGTGTGTGTGTGTGTGTGTGTGCACGTTCATGCATGTTGATGTCCAGTCATGTGGGTGTTGGTCAGAGGACAACTTCAGACACTTGGTTCTCTGTCTACCGTGTGGGCCGCTTAGGTCAAAAGGTTGGCAGTGAGTGTCTTCACCTGCTGAGCCATCTGAAGGCTTCAGCCTTCCTAACATTTTAAACACGAAAAGCGTACCCTTTGTGCAATCTAATTTAAAAAGGCCCAGGGTCCCAGTCACAGCCATAGTAAGGACACACAAGTGTGGTTCTCAGGGAGCCTGCGCCCACAGCCTAGGTGTATACTGCTTTCCTGTGAGTTTCTGTCAAAACAGTTAACATATTGGCTGGCTTTGCCTCACCCAGGCTTGCCCTGGGATTCGTTTCTGAGCCATGGTCAAGAATCTGGCTTTACCTGAGTGGAGGCCTTAGGTGAAAGGGTGCTCCTTGTGGGTGCTGGTGGCTGTGCTAGGCTGTGTCTTCCCACTGTTGACAAGACTCAGCTAGATGCAGCAGCCTAGCTACCTTGTGAGAGAGTGAGTTGTTAAAAGGTGGCTGGCAGCCGGGCATGGTGGGCAAGCTCCATGCTCAGGAGGTAGATGCAGATGGATCTCTGTGAGTTTGAGGCCAGCCTGGTCTACAAAGTGAGTCCAGGACAGCCATGGCTACACAGAGAAACCCTGTCTCAAAACAAACAAACAAACAAACAAACAAACAAACAAAGGCTGTCATGGCTCCCCCTTACACACACACCTGCTTGTCCTTTCCTTTCCCTTCTCGGCACACGACCTTACCAGAAGACCAGGAACTGTCCCATAGTCATTTCTCTACCCTCCAAAGCTGTGAGCTAAGAGCATTTTTTTTTAAAGGCTTAATTATTTCTACACGTATGGGTGTTTTGCTTGCGTGAATGTCTGTGCAGCACACATATGCCTGATGGAGGTGGCGATCAGAAGAGGACCCCCGAGGCTGGAGTTACAGAAGGTTGTGAGTCATGCCACGTGGGTGCTGGGAATCAGATCTACATCCTCTGGAGGAGAAGTCACCCATCCCGCCAGCCTCTATTCTTTTCTTTATAAATTATGTAGTCTCAGGTATTCTGCTGTGGCAACAGGAAGTGGATGAAGGCAAAATCCTTTCGTATTTCCCCTTGGCTTTCCCGGCAGGCATCAGACCCTGCCTATGGCTCTCGAGGTTGTGTGGTCTGGGCTGGGTCTCCTCCCCAGTCTCTTTCTGTGTCAGCCATAAGCCCCTGTGTTAGTTGCCTGGATGCCCTACACATGTGGCTCTGAGGTCTCAAACGCTTAAGCCAGGCCCAGTGCCTCCTGCTTTTCCTGCTGCCTGCCAATCCAGATGTAGAACTCTCAGCTACCTCTCTAGCACCATGTCTTCCTGTATGTTGTCATGCTCTCTGCCATGATGATAATGAACTAAATCTCTGAAACTGTGAGCCAGCCCCAATTAAATGTTTTCCTTTATCATTGTGTCTCTTCATATCAATAGAAACCCTCACTAAGAAAGAAAACTTTTTTTTTTTAAGAGCAGATAGATCATGAAAAGATATTTGAATAGGTGCCAGTTACTAGGAGAGTCTTTAGGCTATCAAGGCAGAAATTCAGAAATAATCTTATTTTCTGGCCCTGGTGGTACATATCAGTAATCTGGGCACTTGGGAACCTGGGAGGTAGAGACAGAAGGATTTGATGTAGAGTTCAAAGACAATTTGGGGTACACAGAGAGTTAAAGGCTAGCCTGGACTACATAAGACAAACAGACACACACACACACACACACACACACAAACTAAACCCACACAAACATTACCATAATGTGTGCGGTGGTTCATGCCTATAACCTAGCACCTAGAAGGCCAGAAGGCAGATTTACCACAGACTTGAGGCCAGGCTACATACCATTTGAGACCTGGTTTTGAAACAACCACCTTCTGAGGAAACCCAGACCAGACAACAGACGTGCTATACCCTATAAACCTTTGCTTTTTATTGGAGAAGATGCCAGAGCTGATAAAAAATGCGCTTCAGGTCTGGGTACTCAGGTGGGGGGAAACTCAAAAGCATGGCAAGGAATCTGACACCCTCCTATGGTTTATTTCTTTAGAATTATAAGGAAAACTGAAGAAGGAGAGGAAGATCGCAGTAGCATTGTTGATTCCAAGGGGAAAATGCGGAGGAGTCCAGGAAGAGAAAGTAAGGATGAATGGTGTGGTGGTTTGGAGAGGAATGGCCCCCACAGACTCACATGTTTGAACGCTTGGCCCTTAGGGAGTGACACTATTAGGAGGTGTGGCCTTGCTGGAGGAAGTGTGTGATTGTGGGGGTGGGCTTTGAGATCTCCAACACTCAAGCTAGGCCCTTGTGCTGCCCGCATATCAAAATACAGAACTCTCAGCTCCATCTCCAGCACCATGTCTGCCATGCTTCCTGCGATGATGATAATGGACTAGACCGCTGAAACTGTAAGCCAGCCCCGATTAAACGTTTTCCTGCCTAACGAGTGGCCATGGTCATGAGACCTCCTCACAGCACTAGAAACCCTAACTAAGACAAGTGGCAGGCCCAGGTAAAAGGCTTCTGAGCCAGTGTGAAGGGGAAGGAGCAGGTGTAAGAATACAGCCTGGAAAAGAGGAACAGCGTAAGACTGGGAGGGGTAGTGCTATCTAGTCCCCTTTGTGTGTGCGAGCGTGTGCATGCGTGTGCGTGCATGCGCACACGTACAAGCAGAAACATGCCCTGAGAGTAGGTGAAAACATTCATTGTAAACGGAAGTTGAATACCCGAAAAGCTGTGGGATACGGGTCTCAGCACACTGGGATGGTATAAATAGTTTCGTAATACGATATATGATGCTCCAGTATGCTAAAAATACCAAACTCTTCCAATCCTCTTTGGCATCCAGCAAGGCACTAATTTTGCAGAGATACAAGAGCATGCGTGCCCTCGTCACGCACACCTTCCTAACACGTGTGAACGTACCGCTTTCTCCGGTATTTTTCCATCCTGATTCTCGGTCCTGCTTGTGGGCTTATCCAGAGCCTCCTCCTCATAATTGTTGGCTTCTTTCGAAATCAATTTTTGCAAAGCCTCTGCTACTTCATCTTCCAGGGTATGCGCCTGGCTTTCAGTGATCTGTCGTAAAGAGACAAGGCACATATAACTGCTACTCCTACCCCGGGCTTTAAACAAACGTACAAACAAACATCATCCGAACTCCATCCGTGGCCTTTCGGCTCAGATCAACTGTAAAGCCCAGCTGAACATACAGGCACTATGTAAGCATCCAAAGTTCAAGCTTTGGGCAGACCTACTCTGCTAGGACTCCTGTGAACTCCATCAAGGACCAGCACGGCACGGTTGCCCTGAGGATGCAGTAGTGGCATGCATAGCTTCACAGAAACTACCAGCTCTCTAGTGAGACTTAAGGCCCAGCTCAACAAAAGTGGAAACATACCTGGGTACCGGAGACCTCGCTACTTGGTGCTGGTGAAGTCATGGAAACTGGAGGAAAATCTACAACCACCATTTCTAAACCAGCACAATCCCTGACAACACTCTGAACTTTTGTCCTTCCACTCACAGAGATGAGTGTAGCCTTTACCCATGATCAAGGCAGCTTCTCTTTGCAACGGACAATCCCTTCTAAGACGGGCTTTGACAGTCACTGCCCAGCACTCCAGGACAAAATGTCTTTTAGACTATTTCCTACAGGCTGCCAGTGCTGAAACCTTGTGGATGTTTCCAGGAGGGCTGCTGCTTTACAGCTGCAGGTCACATGGGCAGTTCCATACCCCTTGTAACTGTAAAGTGAGAACTTCAGTAAAACCTGCTGGGGCTGTGTGAGGGCTGAGCAGCCAAGCCAAGGCTGGGGACAGCTCAATGGCTCAGAGTTCCTCAAACATACACTGCAAGTCTCTGTTTGCGTTATTTCTGGTTTTGCCACATACATCCTCTGCCTCTGCTGGTTATATCCTGACTTCCCTTCTAAGCTCATTTTACATACCTCTCCATCCACAGTCTTTCCTGACTTCCAGCTGGGCACAGACCTTGCCTGGCAAGCTGTGCAGCTTCATTTGACTCTCGGGCGGCTTGTGTGATGGGTGTATGTGTTTATCTGGCTCTTTGGGAAAACTCAAAGGAATTCTTTGGAGCCTAGTACAAAGCAGGTGTACCATAAACACTTGGGTGGTGGCATTATGAGGCCTGACTCAGGGCACGGCAGACTGTACCAAGAACCGAGTTCACTCTCACACGTACAACTTACAAGGCCGAGATTCAGCAGTTTAGAAACGATCTTGTCAAACACTCCTCTGTCGTTCTCCTCATAAATCCTGGTAGCAATTTTATGGACGATATCTTCAGCAGTTAAAGGAGTTCCATCCAGTTGATGAAGTCCATCTGGGTCATCTAGACAGAGCAAGCAAGGCTTCACATCATGGCGAGTATAGACCTATCCTACACATCATAGTATAACCTATACTTTTTTAAATACTTAGAATTTTTCTTACATTTGTTTATTTATTATTATTTACTTATCATCCATCTATTTCGAGATAGTTACCTACTGGGTCACCCTGGTTGGCTTGGAACTTGCAGCAATCTTCCATCCTCTGCCTCTTGAGTGCTGAAATCACAGGCATGATCTCTTATGCCTGACTGTGACAGAGCCTCCTCCATGTAACAAAGCTTAATGTGCTAAACTGCAGTCTCCAAAAGACAGGGGGCTTATTTTATGAGCTTGGAGTCAAAACTTTAAAAGAAAGCAAGAGACGTGCACAGACAATGTGCGAATCTTCGTGGAAAAGCCTGCGAGTATATGTCCTCAAGTTTTCCTGGGAATACAGGCAGTGTAGCTTCAGACTAAAGCAAGAGCCTCGTGAGTGAGGGAAAGGGGCTGGGTGTGATGGGTGAGTCACTCCTGCAGTCCGAGCATTTGGGAGCCTGAGGTAAGAGGGTTGCTAGCCTGAGCTACAGAGTGAGACCCTGTCTCAAACAAAACAAAACTCCAAACAACAAGTGAGGTGAGAGAGAAAGGAGATGAGGGCGGTGAGACTTTGTACCACTTGCACAAGAATCCCAGAAATCTATACCACACGGAGGAGATCCAATTTATGAAGTGGTTGGCTCTCCCTGTCCAGTGGAGGCAGATGGGAAAGATCAGTAGTTTAGACCAGTGGCATTTCTTGCCATCTCCACAACCTTGCCTCACTGTACAAAATAATAAGGGTATTGGGCTGTGTGTTTAGGTCAGTGCTAGAGTGCTTGGCTAGCATTTGTAAAGCCCTGGCTTAGAGTCCCAGCACTGAACACAAAACAAAACAGTGAAACAAGCAAATACGGACAAACAGGGACATTTAATTAATGTGCTCTTAATGGTGTTGTTGTAAGGAGCAGATGAAACAAGGTGTTAAAGCCACCTTTTAGGTCATGTATGGAAGAGTGTACTATTATAACTACGCAGAGTTGACTTAGATTTTTAATTAAAAGGACTGTGATTACCTTCTGGAAAAAGCGAAAGCTGAATTCCTGGCCAGATATGCTACAAATAATGCTGTGTGTATGTGTGTGTATGTGCTGGCTTTGAACTCACAAAGAACTGCCTGCTTCTGCCTCCAGAGTGCTGAGATTAAATGCATGCACCATTATGTCCAGCACTATGAATAATCTTTATCACTTTCACTCAAAGAAAGAACAACTCAGTTTCCATCCTGATTCTGCCCTTTTCTTCCAAGGCCCTCGGGAATTTGGCCAGGGAATTTCTCCCATGTTGTGGCCTTTTTTCTAGAGCGTGGTGATGGGGACAGCCACAGCCTCAGGCAGACCCCTTCCCTGTCTTTTGGAAGCAAGCTTATTAAGATGAGTGGTGATGATACGCAAAGGCTGAGATCCTGTTCAGCTGGGAGGCCTTTGAGACCCAAGTACCAGCATGACAAGAATCATAAAATTAGTTCCCCTCTTGGCTGGTTGGAAGTTGAGCTCTTCATCTGTTTCTCGGGAGCACGGCGTCTCTATCGCTTCGGTCTGAATTTTCCATTTGTGGGTTGCAAGCCAGGCACTGGGGAATAGTTCTCCGTCTATGCAGAGGTGGAAGAATTTACTTCCCTCCGCACTTATCCCTCAGGATCTGAGAAAGGAAGAATGTTGGCTGCCTGCTGAAGCTGGAAAAGAACCCAGCTGACTGTTTTCAGTTCATTTACTTAGAAGGCTGGCAACTCAGAAGAAATATCTTCTTCCTCCGCTGGCCCACTGCAGGCTCTTTAGCCAGGGACTTGGGTCTCCCGCAGTGGAACTTTGCTAGCTGCAGCTGAAAGTGAAGAAGCACGCGGCCACTGCCCTTACCTTCCATCAGTCTCTCCCAAGCTCTTTGAAAATGAGCAGAATACCTTACGGTGCTTTCTCTCCTGTGCACAAAGGAGAATTTTATGCTCCCTGTGTGAGGCCTCAGAAAGAAGCCGGCAGGGGTTCACATTTTAAGCCTTCAGGCAGCTACAGTGTCCTGTACAGACATCAAAGGACCATGCTCTGCCATTATCTCCCTGGTATCCCTGGTATCTCAGTTAGTACCTGGAATTCATTTCTCCAGTAAAATTAAAGTCTTAAGATGTGCCAGACACTGGAGGCAGAGCAATGGCTCTATCTAGTATCTCACTCAGCACCAGGGATTCATTTCTCGGTCAAATTGAATTCAGATCTTAATGTCTGCCAAACACCGGTAGAGTAATGACTGGGTTCAGCATGGTCCCTGGATGCCCTGAGCTTATTATCTAGTTCATAGCTTGCAATGTAGGAATTACGTGCTAAGTCTTGCTGGTGAACACCCAAAGGAGACTAAAGCATAAGTAGATAAAAAAAGAAACTGGTAAGAATCTCGAATTTGGAGCTTCCTTAAAGATGGTCTTAGGTCCGAGGAGGACATAGCCTGCCATAGATAATCTCCCTTACCATGCCTTCTGGGATGAAGCTTGCACTTCTTTAATGTTCTGTTCAAATGCCTCAGTAGGTTCAAACCCTCTGGCTATAGGATTTGCAGCCTACAAAAGGAAAGGAAACTAGATTTTTTTTTTAACCCTCAAAGTATTCTCTCTAAACTGACCCTTGACTCAGTTTCTCTAGGATCTCAGGTAAAGTTAAAGGAAATTCTAGGATAAGCCTAAAGCCCTGAGGACTAGCTCTAGAGTTCTAAACCTATGAGGAGTTGGCAGGAAAATAAATGATTTAGTAAGTAGTCGTTCAAGTTAGTGGTCAAATCACAAGCAAATCCACGTCTCTGCGGGTGCCTGCAACCAGTGTGACTAATCCATTCTTTTTAGGTTTTATTAAGCCAAATGTTCTCTTCAACCTGAGGTGATTAAATTTGTTTTTGGACACAGTTCTGCCCAGTGCCTGTTTGCTTCTGGCCAATATACTTTATGTTAAAAAGGAGAATTCAATATTTAAATTCCCCAAGTAGCAAAACATAAATCATTGCCTCTGTCTAACCAACACATAAGATCCACTTCTAAACTTCCCCCCCCCCAGACTATGATGTTCTGTGAAAGTCCCATTTAATTGGGAGTCATACCCCTCCCTTCCCCAGATAATCAACATAATTCTCTCGTTGCCATGAAACAAAATAAGGACAGAGAAGAAAGCCTGCGTTCACTTCTAAACACTGGTCTGCAGGATGGAAAATGCTCTCTCTTTTCCAGGGTGCCTTATATCAATTCACACATTCTCTCATTTCTTCACTCATATATAGAACCATACAACGAATTAATGACTGCTCAGGCACTGGCCTAGAATGTCTCTCTTCTTGTGAGTTTTCCAACGTAGTTTTGGATAAAGACAATCATAAGTGGTCACAACTACAAACATAAAAGTTCAAACTACAAGAAGTGCAATGAAGGCAAGGGGCAAGGTGCTGATCAGATTATGCATGCTAGACAAACCCAGAAGTGTTTGACTAACCCCGAAGACGGGGACTGCATGCAGGATTTGGTCCTAAGAGAAGTGAGAATTTACTAGAGGGATTTATGGGAAATAACTTCATGCTCACAGCATACTTGCAATTCTGGCTTCTATAAGTTGGAGGCATGAGACCCTCAAGATCCAGGCCAGCCTGAGCTACATGCAAGACCTTGACTCAACATGGACAAATGAACAAACAAACAAACAAACACAAAACTAACCAGGCATGCTGTTTGCAGTTCTAACAGTCAGAAAGCTGAGGCAGGAGGATCATGAGCCTAAAGCCAGCTTAGACTACATAGGAAATACCGTTTCAAAAAAAAAAAAAGTCTCAAGGGCTCTGTGGTTGTAGCTCAGTGGTAGGGTGATTGCTTAGCAAGAATGAGGACCTGAGCTTGATATTGAGCATTGTCTTCAAGGGATAGCTTGTACATATTACACTCTTTCAATTTGTAGTGGTAGATTAAAAAGTCCCCTCCAGCTGTCTCATCATGAATAGGCTGAAGAAAAAAAAAAAGCTGGAGTGTTTGCTGGGAGATGTGTAAAAGATTCTGCTGTAGCTGAAGTGAGATGGGATTGGGTGCTGGGTAAGGCTGGTGGTGACTGGGAACTGTAGTTGTCTGTTTGTTTGCAAAGACAGAGTTTGGAGATAACATGGGGAGCGAAAGAAAGAAGCTTTGGAAGGTTAGGACGGAGGTAAGAAAAAATTCAGGGTGCCAAAGGAAGAGAACTGTCACAGGATTAAGTCAGTCTGGGCTACAGAAAGTACCAGGCCAGCCAGACTGTCTCAGAAAAGTGATAAAGGTGATGATGGCAATTAGTTTCCCTTCCTGATGCTTTGAGAGAAATAAAAACCCGATGCCTGCATTTTACATCATTGAATGCATTTTATTATTTCTAGTCATTATCAGTAAATTTTGACCTCACCTCAGCTTTGGCCTTGACAAATAAGAGCATATTATATGAGCATATTAGATATATTTTGAAAGTATGTGACCTTTTCTTAATATGTGATGAAAAACTCAAAATGAGAAAAAAAAGAAAGGTACTGAGGCACCTTTTAAATCGTTTACCTTGAAATTTGTGGTCCAGTCCGCTCTTGGTGGAATCATACTCATCAATCAGCTTTCTGTTTTTCGTGGAATCAGTATCCTCCACGTTTAGTTTGTTATCAAACGGGATGCTTCTTATGGATTGCTTTTCTTTCTGAACTTTCTCCTTTTCTGCTATTGCCTTTAGCAGATTCAAGTTATCAACAGAAGAATAATTGCTTTCACTTGGCTTGCTTTCTGAAAAGAAAAAAAAAAGTTCCAAGCCCAATACATCCATTTTAGTTTAGAATCCCATGACCAACATTGTTTAACTGAAAAGCAGTGTGATTTCCCTTTACCTGGAGGGTAGGCCTTTTTAATCTTGTCTGCCTCCGCCTCAGCGATCTGTGAAACAAACAGGAGACAGACCCACTTTTAACTCACTGCTTCACTGCTTCCCAAGTGTCTGAGCCAAACGACTTACTCGCTATGAGGCTTAGTTTTGTTTGTAAAACGCAGGTGAAAAGCACTGTTGTAAGGATTAAATGAAATAAAACCAAGGGCTGATAAGCTTTGAGTACTAATTCCTGTCTCCTATAACACTGACAGAAGATAAATCTTCAGCTGAGCATGGTAACATGTGCCTGTAATCCCAGCACTCAAGAGGATGAGGCAGGAAGATCAAGAGTTTTAGGGCAATCACAGCAAGACTCTGCCTCAAGCAAAACAAAGCAAAACAAGACAAAACAAGCCGTGCACACGCTTTGGTAAAGTAAACAGTCTCCTACGAGTGGATACAGTGTTGACCTCACTGTATCCATCATGTGGTCACTCTATATCTCATACAGAGCTCAATGTACATAACTGGGAGAACATACAACTATCAAGACGAGATCTCGCATCTTAATTTTTGTCCATTTAGCCTTAATCTCCTGGAGTTTATAAATGTAAAGTGGCTAAAATGCCACGACACAATGACAATAATTGATAATGAGAGTAAAATGTCATAAGCAGTTATAATTTTGCATCCAACCTACCTGTTCATTTAAAGGTCTTTCTGCACTCAGCTCTCTATTATGCAGAGATTTGTCTAGAATAAACACACATAAATATAAATTTAATGGTGCATTTGGGTGGTAAAATCCGTTTCTCGTTAAAATAAAAAACCACAATGAAAAAAAAAAACTTCTTGGAGAAATAACTCTGGATGGTTATGAAATAAAATTTATATTAGCAAAGATTACCAAATGTATAGATGATGAGTATCAGTGATTACTATATTACTGCCTGTCCTGAGTTAAATGCCATCACACTTTTGTTTTCTGATCAGAAATTTAACGTATAGTTTCAATTCTTGCCTTATTAGCTCCTTCCAATTAGAAATACACAATGTGGATTGCCATTGCTGGCACGGTGAAAGAGTTCATCATACCCTGCATGTGTAATAAATAGACTATCTCAGCAAAAAAGAAAAAAAAAGATCCAAGTCACTTTAAGAACAGGTACCAGTTTCCTTCATCAAAATAAGATCCTTATAAACAGCCCGTATTATTGCTCTATTATTTAGAAAGTGAAGGGGCAAAATTTATCTTCATTCTCTCAAGTAAAAAACGATTCCGTCAATAGGCACGGATAGGGTAAGATCTGGTTAGAAAAACTAAGCGAGGCGATTTAGAGCTCACGGGTCACAGCAGGCTTTACCTTTGCTGGGTCAAAGGCAAGGGATCTCTGAAGCAGAGACATATCCACATACCTTGGCTGCCTTCGGGTTTGGGGAAAGCTTGAATTTGGCCGCTATTGAGCACCAACACCAGGATCCAAGAGCCTGTCCAAAGGAACCCCATTCTTCCTTTCTCCGCTGCTCTCTGCTGGAAAGAGCCTGGCGCCGGGCCCCTGAGCTGCAGCTTTTGTTATGAATGAGGAGGGGAGTAAGAAGCTGGAAGGGACAGGAGCCTGGGCGCGGGGGAGGGAGAGATGCTAGACCACCCGGGCTTGCAGTTGTGGCCTGAGGGAGGTTGCAGGCCCTGGAGCAGGTGAGCAGGTGCAGCGGGCGCTGTCCGCTCCCCGGGTGCTGAAGTTCCTGCGCCTTGGGCAGACGCGGGCCTGGGCGTAGCTTTACTCCACTAGCTCCAGGAAAGGAAGTGAGGAGGAGGCGCATGCTCCCTGCGAACCAGAGGCGTGAGGATGGCGTCAGCGACTCGGAGCTACTCCAATCCCGCGGGAACGGAGCGGGGGAGGGGCGACCGGTAGTTTGCATGCCGCAGTCTTGGTCGTGTTCCGATGTCCGAGTCCCGCCGGATTGCAGGATTGCAGGGTGCTAGGCAAGGTTGTAGTACCCTAAGGACCGAATGCCCTCCCTCCCCGGGGTTGTCAAGGAGAAAGGGATAATCTTGTCTACTTTCGACTGGTGATTCTTCTGCAGTATCTGCTCTAAAATCACCCCCTGCTACACTCAAAACGTATAATTCTATTATACCTATATAATTCTGTTATAATCAAAAGGTGTAACTCTACTAAACCTTAGGAAATCCTGCTTTTATTGTCATTTTTTTTTTTTTTTGATGCTCCACAGGCGTCTTTTGGTTGGGAAATTGTACAAATATTATTTCAAGTAGATTGTGCGTATAACTTCAGTTTCACAGACGGTGAGACAGAAAAGAGTCCTCAGTAGTCAGGGAGATTGGCAAAAATTTCAGTTTTGTTTTCCTCCCAACCAAGTAGGTAAAAATAGTATGCTTTTGTGACATTCTTCCCCCAGTCTCCTTTATACCTGAGGACCTTGATGCTCTGGAGGTCTTGAGGAAAGGGAGAGCCGTGAAAACTCCTCCTCCTCTCGTAAGCAAGTCAGAGGGGTGCTTCCTATAATCTGAGAACATCCCAGAAGCCTGAGGCCATTGCATACAGCAGTCCTAGCCAAAGACTTTTAGGTGGTGAATACAAACAGCATAATGAGAGCCGGGTGCTGAGCAAGCTCTTCAGTCTGATTTTTAAGCAGAACTTGGATCTTTTCCTTCCAACTGCAGCCTGCTGAGGACCCAGCTGAATAATGGCCACAAAGAAGGATCCAGCACAATCAGGCCTTTGATTTCTGCATTCTCCCTTTCAAGGACCAAGTTACTTATTTGAATGCTGGAAAACAAACAAACAAACAAACAAACCAATAAACCAACCGAAGAACAAATTTCCTTTTTTTCTGAAGTTTTTGAGTTTAATAGTAATGCAAATATTTCAGTTAAGAAGAATCTAAGAGTCTATTTGTTTGTTTCCACGTGAACTTGTTTTAAAAATTGATACATAAAAACTGTTACAGAGTACTCCTGAATCTAGCAGTTATTTCAAACCAAATAGCTCTTTCTCAATGATGGCTAGCATAGTCTTATTATCCTGGTATACTGTAGTCTTAATAATCAGCTGAGATATATATATATATACCATTTGTTATTGCATCAGATAGATACTTAACTTTGGAACCTGTACTATTTCGGATCAGCTGACTTACGGAGCAGGAAGGAACCACTGAGCATGAATTAATCTACGTTCCTAGTCTTATTATACAAGGTCATACTGGGAAAGCACAGATAGGTAAATGTTGTAATTCTAACGTAATGAATTTAACCGATATACATCGAGCACTTGAAATAAACTGGGTCTTAAGATAGACTCTTGTATAAAGATGACATAGGTCACTGCTGGTCTCATGTCTAGTAAAGAGAAACAAACAAAGTAGCAAAGCCAAAAACAAAATAACTATATAGTAGATAAGGTTCATGAGCAACTTGA
Organism: Meriones unguiculatus; assembly: GCF_030254825.1. Taxonomy (NCBI): domain Eukaryota; kingdom Metazoa; phylum Chordata; class Mammalia; order Rodentia; family Muridae; genus Meriones; species Meriones unguiculatus. The sequence goes on along the minus strand of NC_083354.1, from coordinate 13,235,270 downwards.
TGTTCTTATTCAAGTATAAATGAGCAAACAATCCTAGAGGTTTGTTACCTGTATGTGCAGAGTTCAAATGAAGTCCAAGCAAGGTGTGGTGGTTTGAATAAAAATGGTTGCCCATGGGAAGTGGCACTATTAAGAGACAGGACCCCGTTGGAGTGGGTGTGTCACTAGGAGGTGGGCTTTGAGGTTTCCAAAGCTCAAACCAGCTTAGTGGCTCGCTTTCTTTCTGCTGCCTGTCGATCCAGTTGTAGAACCCTCAGCTACCTCTTCAGTACCATGTCTGCCTGCATGCTACCATGCTTCCCACCGTGATAATAATGGGCAAAACCTCTGAACTGTAAGTCATCCCCAATTAAATGTTTTTCTTTATAAGAGTTGCCTTGGGCTGGGCATGGTGGCACATGCCTTTAATCCCAGTACTTAAGAGGCAGAGGCAGTTGGATCTCTGTGAGTTTGAGGCTGGCCTGGACTACAAAGCAAGTATAAAACATCTGTGTAACAGGGCTTGTTACACAGATAAACCCTGTCTCAAAAAAACCACCACCACCACCAACAACAAAACTTGAAAAAAAATCAGATATTTTGTTACTATTAAAAAATGCCTTTGCATATAAGAATTAAATATTTTAGTGGTATATTGAATTTACAAGAGAGTAGTAGCATTGACATAGATGATCATGAAAAGACATGGTAAGACATGTGTGCCTTACAACACACAATGAGTCTGTCGCTGTGGCCCACGAGTCTTTTAGCACACAAGTAGATCAACTGGCATGTGGAAAGATGACTTCTGAGTTGACAGTGAAGATGGAGATATCTGTGTGGTCTGGTGGCACACACCTCTAATGCCAGCATTCAGGAGGCGGAGGTAGTACGATCAGAAGTTCAAGGCCAGCCTGGACTACCTCAAAAAGCAAACAAATAGCAGGAAAGTAGGTAGAGACAATCAGAAGATATGCCAACTTAGTATAGAAAAGGCATGGCGTTATTATTAATAAGCGATTGCTGGATTGACCATATTACATATTTTATTACAGAAGATGTCAAATATAAAAGTAAACAATATATGGAAATTAGCATCATGAATCTGTTGTCCAACTTCAGTCATCATAATCCCATGACTTCTTGATATTCATTCCCAGCCACTTATAACTCCTAATGAATTAACTACCCATAAAAGGCACGGACTTCATTTAATTTCATCCATAAATATATCAGTGCATTTGTCTAAAATATAAAAAATGTTTTTTCTAATGAAACTGTCATATTTTAAAGAAAACTTTCAAGAATAATACTGTTTTAGTATGCCAAATACCCAGAGTTTAAATTTCCTAATTTTCCTTGTAAGCATTTTTACAGTTGATCTGCTTGGACCAGTATTTAAAGAAGGCTGTTCACTGAGTTTGACTACACATGACAGGGGGACATTTCTAAAAATACAAATAAAGAAAAATGAGGGCAATCGAAATCACGCAACCTTCCATGCATCTGAGAGCAATAACGAGAGATAGCTAGGATGTGCTTTTTTTTTTCCTAAGTCAATATTTTGTGTGAATATTTGTAACCCTCTTGCTGTAAATATATACTCATGTACCTGTCCTGCCAATACAAACACAACTGAATTTATAAAGGGAAAAAAAATCTTTCTGAAGTTATTGGTCTTTTACACAGTATCTGGAAATTCATTTGCCTAAATAAATTAATGAGGTGGTAGAGGGTTGCCTGCTTACGACAGGTTTCTAAATGCTGAAACCATGCTGGCTGTCCCAGCTCAGAGGATCAAGACACTCTCAGAATGGTTCCCCGCTCAGCATTTTCATGAAAAAACAAGTATTCTTGTCCAGGAGGTATTTACAAGAATCGAGAGTCTGAGCTGTTAAGACACTCAGGGCTGCAGAGTGATGGGAATGGATCTTCGATGTGAGAGGAAATGGCCCGGGGCGCTCAGACTGGAGATGGCTAATTGTCCGGTGCAGAGGAGAAGTAAATGTGGAATCTGGCAGTGTACCATCAGAGAGATGTAATAACCAAACAGAGTGCAACAAAGAGCGTGACTGATGCGGCCACAAAAGAGGAAATGAAAAAAGAATATGAGCAAATAAACTAGCTCAGATGGCGAAACGTCATAGGCCACCTACACACGGAAAGTTCCAGGGCTGAATCCGAGGAGAGTGGGTGGCTGCAGAAGGTGGTTGCTCAGAAAACTTTTCTGGGTCACTTATCTTGTACTGTGGTGGAATGAGATCAAGCTAATGGCCTGGCTCAGAGGCTGTGGTAGGAAGATGTGGGATGCTGTGGACACTTCCTCTAGAACCACGAGGAAGAAGGGTTTCCCAGAATGAGTCTAGGTAGAGAGAAGGCAAACAAAACATTAGGTACTTTCCATTTTCTGAGTTTTGAAACACTATTTAAAACACACAACAGTACAATATTAAAACATATCAATCACAACTGAGTGAAATAATCAGCACTGATTCCTATTACAAGGTGCTGAGGCCTGGTCCTTTTGGCATAACTATAGCCATTTTTGTTTCAGGCCCACCAGCCACATCATCTCAACTTGTCGCTGACGTAAAAGAATCTCTGCACAGGGTGAGGTTGACCAAAAACTATGTTTACGTTCAGCATATTCTGGGGCCCTGTTGTTCCTAGAAATTCCTCAGCCATAAGCAGAGCTGGCTCTAACCATAAACTTCACTTGGGACCAATCAGATTAGAGGTCAGCTAGAACTGCTTGTCTAGTTAGCAAAAAAATGACTTGAGTCAGAGCTGACCACCCTGTACCACCACCATGAGCTAATTGTGGTTTCTGCCTTCATAACCTGACTCTAGCAAACACGTTGATGTCACAGTTAGGCTCCCGAGTCCTTCTGCGGCCCTGATCGCACGTAATCAGCTTGGGAAAGGCGCCCAATAAACCATCAGTGTCTCACTGAGATTGGTGCTCCAGTGGTTTGTGTGGCTATTCTTGTACTATAGCAAAGGTGTGCCTTTTTCTCTGTATTTACGTGCATGCACAGTTATGCATAGAGATTTATCACAAAGCCTATTTTCCATCGTACTTCTGGTTGGTCCCTGGTTGGGATTTTATTTCTTTTGCTGGGTAGTTTAGAAAACCTTGAATTTTTAACATGGGTATGCACTAGCTTTGTTACAAGAAAGTAAGGCAGTATGGTCTACGTCAACACTTTTATATACCGCAGTGTTTCATATTGTTACATTTCAGACAGCTGTAAACTGTTCTCTTCTGAGATGTGAGGACACTTTGTGATCAGATCAGTAGAAGGGAAATTAAAACTCAGTGGATCGGTGCTTTGGTCTTTTCTGAGATGCAGAGACTATGGTAAACGGTGTTCAAAATTATTTCCAAAGTATGTTGTTTTTACGTATTTCTTTTTTTCTTTTTTTTTCTTTTTTTGTTTTATTGTGACATTCTTGGTGGAAGGAGCGAGGCAGGACTCATAAACTTACCTTAGGGCCTGGTGTATAATAGAGAGGCTGAGACATGCTTGTGGAATGAAATCTTACCGTCTTACAAACCTCATAGCAGCAAAAAGGACATGACACCTTTTTGTTAAACCATTTATCCATGTTAAATGGCCAAACTGCCCAGCTCCCCATCAGCCCTGCCTTGTCTTTTCACTTGCCCTGGATGAAGCTGCTAAGTGGTTACTGGCATGCTTGAAGTAGGTAAAGCTTCTCAAATGCCCTCAGGTTAAAGCCTGCAGCCGCCTCTGTGGCACTAGGAACCAGAGTTAGAGAATGGTTCCAGTTCACTGCTGCAGATACAGAGCTCGGGGTGAGTGAGAAATGAAGGGCGTAGACTGAACTAAAGGCGATTCTTGGTGGTCAGCTTGACTACACTCAGAATTAACTAGGACCCAAGTGGCTGGGTATACCTGTGAGGCATTTTTTCCTTTTCTTTTCCAACAGAAAAATATTTAAAATTTTTTTTTTTTTTACCACTGTGCTGTTTTTTTTCCAACTTTTTATTGGTTCTTTGTGAATTTCACATCTTGCACCCCAATTCCACTTATCTCCCCCTCCCCTTGTACCCACCTTCCATCCTTGAACCCCCTCTTCCGCCCCTCCCCATAAACAGAGGAAAAAAAAACCTGGTTGTGGAAGCTGTAGTGTGTTACAATGTGTCCCATAGTATACGCTTCTGTCCACACTTCTTTGCTTGCAAATGTTCATTGCAATGAATTCTTGGTCTGGTATGAGGCCTCTGGCTTCTGCTACTCTATCAATATGGGATCCTCGCTGCAATTCCTCTCAGATATTCTATGGTTGCCCTGTGTCATGGAGTTCCTGTAGTTTTGGATCTGTAGGATCCTTCATGTGCCTTCATGTGCTCTAGCAGTTCATCGATTGGAGTAGATGTTGGAGTGGGCGAGTTCAAAGCACTGGATCTAGGTCTGAGAGAAATCTGAGCTGGTGCTGGCTTGTCCCGCTCTCATGCCCTCAGGCCTGGCTCGTAACCCCTCCCTCCCCCAAGTCCTGCAACCAGGGCAGCGCTACCCTGTTGCCCAGGCACGTTGTAGGTAGCTGGGGGCGGAGTCAGTGCTCCTGCTTTCATGCCCCCCAGGGCCAGCTCTACCCAGGAAAGGACACACCCCTCAGACATCTATAGGTACACAGGTGGCAGCCCAGCCCAGACACGCCAACCTGGCCTTCGGTGGTAACAGACCCCTGCGACTGCAGGTCTATGAACCCAGATATGGCTCCCGGTGGCAATACAGGCCAGGAGCCCACCATGGTCTCAGGTGGCACCGCCGGCTACTCACATCAGGCTCTTCCTCACTGACCTCAAGAGTCCAGTTCTGCCTGTCTTCACTGTGCATCCTTCTGTTTCTCTTTCTCTTCCATTTCTTCACCACTTACTTGCTCTCTTAGTGGCTCCTGCGGTCTCTGACTGTCTGGGGTTGTTTCAGGAGTGCTGTGCTCTACTCGTACTATCATGGCACTGGGCCGGGGTCATCTTGGGCATCGTCTGTTTCCCCAACCCAGGCCTGCCTGGCACTGGACTGATGTTCATCTCAGACTAGCTCCCCGTCCGGGCTCCGTGGTGCTTGTCTGGTGGTCCTCTCGGGCTTGCTCCTCGCCTGGCTGCCTGAGTGACCCCATGCGAAGGCTGTCTGTGATGGACTAACTCCTGCCCAGATAGGGTTCTTTCTAGTCTCCATCTTGCTCCCGACCCTGCGAGCCGGTCTGGGCCTGCGTGGCACGCGACTGGTGGTTGTTTCAGGCTAGCTCCCTGACTGAGGTCCCTGGCACTGGACTGGTGGGACGTCTGAGGCTCACTTTGCAGGAAACGTTAGGCTACTGATCGCGAAGATGTGCACAGGTCAGAACACTGTGTAGACACAGCCTTTCTCCTCTCTGCCACCTACTGACGAACAGGAGACACAGCAGCCACACCCGCGGCAACACCATCCAGGGGCAGGGGGATTTTTCTAATTTAAATCATTTGAAGTGAGAAGACCCACCTCTCTCTCTCTGTCTCTCCCTCTCCTCTTCTCTCTTCCTCCCTCCTTTTCTCTCCCGCCCCCCTCCCCCAGACAGGATTTCCCTGTGTAGCCCTGGCTGTCCTGGAACTCACTCTATAGACCAGGCTAGCCTTAAATTCAGAGATCCACTTGTCCCTGCCTCCCGAACGTCCTATCAAAGGCGTACATTGCCATCACCTGCCTGGGAAGGCTCACTTTTAATCCAGTTCTTTTGAAGTGGGAAGAGCACTTTTAACCTGGGCTGTACCTTCTGGCAGCCTGTAATAAAGAGCACGTGTGTGAATGTAAACATGTTTTTGTTTTGATCCCAGGTGTAGGATATGGGACTGATTCAGATGGTCCACAGCAGCAAACTGTTTACCTCGTGGCGGCTCCGGGAGGGACTCTTTGCCAGCTGCAGATAGTTTAATTCTGAGGACTTGTTGGAGAAAGAGTAAATGCCAGAGCCCAGAGAGCGATAGGGTTGCCCTGAGAAAGAAGAAGGCTGCTGGTCTCCATTTTCTACTGCTCCTGATGCGGTTGGATGAAAAGAAGTTGGAGAGATCCTGAAACAAAGGTTGGACTTGCCCCAATGACCCTAATGACCCTAGCCAGCAGGAAGTGGCTAAGAAAAATTACACCCCTCCCCCCCCACTAACCTTTTCTTTCTTCTACCTGGTATCAGGGTGTTGGAAGGAGTGGAGTGGAGAAGGGAGAAAGAGACCTAAGAAACCCAAATGAAATAGTCAAAAGAGGAGCCCTACAGACATGGAAGAAGGAAGCTTGCTCTCTTTGCCTGCTTGCCCTCACTCTCAGTGGTAGGTCCATCCCTTCACTGGCATTAGAGCCTATTTAAGTGGGATTCTGGCATATATTGAAAACTATCAGAGACATCCAGCCTTGTGGACCAAACAACTACTGGATTTTTGGACTTAACACTGGTAGACAGCTATTGTTGGACTAGCTGGACCATGGTTTGTAAGCCATTCTAATAAATTTCTATGTATCTGTCTTATCTGTCTGTCTTTCTATCCATCTTCTATTTAAGTTTACTCTATTTTAGTTTATTCTATAGGTTCTGTTTCTTTAGAGAACCATGACTAATACACTGGATTTCTTGCTGTAGAGAGTCTAGCCTTGGAGGATCTGGTAAAACACAGTTATGTGTTGCTTAATGACGATAGAATGTGTCACAGGGTCATCATCATCGAAGATGCCTCTACAAACCAAGGAGGCTGTGTTTCTGTGTTACACAATCTTATGGGACCACCATCTTCTGGAATCTTCTTTTGACCAAGGGGTTTTCAATGCCACAAATGACTACTGAGGACAATGTTCTCTTGTGGATCTGCACAAGACATTGACCCAGCAAAGTTCATTCAGCTTCTAAGTTCAGGCCATTCTTGATTTCTCAGCTACTGTGTTGACCAGGCTGGCACAGAGGAAGCTCTTACAGACCATTAGGACTGTTTGTCAGATGCAAGAGAATGCTTGCATTCTCAATGGTCAGGTTTGTGCAAAACTGGAAGAGCAGCTGCTACACCGAGGCCGTCTTTCCTCATTTAATTTCCCCATTTGAGGTCAAACGGGGCAAGGTAGACATAATACACATGCAACACATTTATGTCCAGGAGGATTGCTGTTACCCAGCTTAGAGTGTGGTAAGACTAACAGAGTACCCCAGATAAGAGTTTTAGAGAGCCATCAAAATGACTCAGTGGGTAAAAGAACTTAGGGCCACCAAGGCTGATGACCTGAGTTTAATTTCTGGGATTCACATGGAGAGAGCTGATTCCACGTGAGCTTTTATCATACACACACACACACACACACACACACACACACACACACGAATGAATGAATGAATGAACAAATGAATGTAAGAGCAGAAAGAAAACATTGTTCTCTGGTCAGTATAGAGTGGATCACCATATCGGGACCTAAAAGAAAGAATCAGAGTTGAAACAGAAGGGAAACTCTTAAGAACTAGGAGTGATGCCAGTGTAGAAGAATTTCTGATGTGTTAGGCCGATGTCTGCAATGGCTCTTTACACAGTTCTTCTAACCTTCCAGATTATGCCTGGCCTAATCAAAGGACATGGAATGGAGTAGCCAGGGATGCATAGAAATAACCATGAGTCTTGAAATGCTCACAAAACTCATGGTAGAGCTTAGCTGCTTACTGCTCTGCCTCTCTTCCCCTGTCCCTCTTCCTTACCCCTTTCTTCTCCATTTTTGATCAAGGGTCTGGATATGTATGTAGCCCAGGCTAACCTCAAGCTCATGATCTTCCTGCCCGGCCTCTCAAGTGCTAGGACTACAGATGTACCAGCATGCCTTGCAGAGCTTCATCTGCTTCTCTTCTACTTCAGTTTTTAGGAGAACATATTTTATTTATTCCTTGATAATTTCATACGCGTAAAGAATACGTCTTGATAATCTACAGCCTCAACTCCCACAGGAACCTCCAACTCCGCTTTCCCACTTCTACCAGGACCCTCCCTCTCCCCGTCTTTTCTCTTACCCACCCTTTTCGTGAATAACCCACCAAATCTAATCAGTGCTCCTTGTTGGGATGTGGAATGATCGTGTTGACTGGCTGTGCGCAGACTACCTCAGCAGCAGTGCGTTCATGAGTGTGATGGCCATGCCCCAGAGAGAGCATCTCACTTGTTTCTTTATTTTGGAACGAGATGAGCGTGTCCACAGGGCGGGCTTCTCAGTTGATGTTCAAATCTATGGATCCTGAAGGGGTCTAAGTTTCTAATGCTTGAATCCCATAGGAGAAATATCCTTTAAGTCAGACTCAGGAAGTGACTCAAAGGGTGCATCTCCCCGAGGCCAGCCACTCCCCACACCGCAGGAGGAAGTAACTTTAATCTAATTGGATGTACCCTATTTGGCAATGAACCAAACTAGGGACTGGGGGGCCAATGTCCAGGCAACAGGGCATCCCTAGTGGACCAAAGTAGCAGGCAGTTTCTTCTTGCTTCGCTCCATGTTTGGCTAACCTGGAGGTGGCTTCCCTAATCTCCCTTCAAAGACAAATGATTCTATACAGACTGCTGAGACCCTGAGGCCTGTCTGGAGAGGTCCTCCTCAGTAGCTGCCAGTGGCAGGTTAGGAGCCTCTCAGCTGTGGTCTGAGCTTGTCCTTGTTGCCTGTGGATTTAATCCATTTACCCGACTTCGGGATCTTGAAGGAAATGAAGAATGCCTTGAAATCTTGTCTAACAAATTGAGGCCACTTGGAGCGCAAGGGGATGGCAGAGATGTTTCAGGAAATTCTCTCCCTCCCTCCCTCCCCTGCCTCTCTTTCCCTGTGTGTATGTCTATGTGTGTGCACATACAGCTGTGTGTGCTTGTTCATGGTGTGGGTGTGTGTGCATATACACGTGGAAGTCAGAGGTCGACTTCAGATGTCCCTCAGTGCCCTCAACATTGGTTTCTCCCTCCACCCCCGAGACAGGGTTTCTCGGTGTAGCCTTGGCTGTCCTGTTGTAGACCAGGCTGGCCTCAAACTCACAGAGATCCACCTGCCTCTGCCTTCCTGGGTGCTGGGATTACAGGCGTGTACCACCATGCCTGTCAACATTGTTTTTTTGAAACAGGGTCCCTCACTGGGACCCAGATCTCACCAAGAAGTGGGCCAAGCTGCTGACCAGCGAGCTCTGGAGATCCACCTGTATTCTCTCCAGTGCTGGGATTACAAGCGCCTACCTTTCCCTTTCTTCTTAAAACCTGGTTGCTGAGGATTGAACTTGGGTCCTCACATTTATTCAGCAAGCTCTTTAAGAACTGAATCATCTTTCCAACTCCTGTCTCAAGACGCTCTTAAGCTCAATATTCACTGTGAGAAAAACCCAAGCTCTGCTAGAAATTATACCCATTTGTATTTTCTGTGCAGGGTTCATGCTATGGATGCACGTGGTGGTTATAGGATGCCTGCTCATGGGGAGAGGGAGGGCAAGTCTGTTCTTTGTCTTCCCAAAGCTGTTCTGAGAAGGCAATTAAACATCTTCCCTAGTGGAAATGGAAATCAATGCTTTGGTGCTCCAGAGCCCATCCTCCAGCCTTTCCCACGATAGGAATGTTTTAGCTGCCAACTCCCTGCAATTTCCAAAGCACGGGGGAATTAGGCCACCATTTCTTCCTAGGTGTAATTAGGTAGAACTAATGCCTTCTAAGAGACAGTGACTATGAGTTCTTCACCCTGTCACACAGCGCAGTGGTTAAGAAGAGCTTACGTGAGTGCCTCTGTGGTCTCTCTAGCCTCACTCTCTCCCACTCGCCCCAGGTCCCAGCGCTCCAGCCCCATCAGCTGCTGATGCTTTTGCCATGGCCAGAGAGATCCCTTGCATGCAAGCTGTCACTGAGATTTCTTTTTCTGCTTGGAATAGTCTCTAATGGCTCATTCTCTTCCTCTAAACATGAAGTCAAATGTCACCTCAGTGATGGGTTAGTTAAAGTTTCACCCTCTTTTCTACCCTTGTACCTTAACGTTTTATCTTTTTTCTTTGCCATTTGTCTCTTTTGAGCATCCTATATAATTTACCTGTCTTTCCAGAGTTCCTATAATAGTGTTGGTCATATAAATACTTGCTGAAAACTTTGAATGGACAAATGAATAAAGCTCAGACATGCTTCCCTCAGTGTCCAACCACCCACATTTTCTTCAAGTCAGTCCTGGATTTAAGCTCATTGCTGTCAAGCTCTCTCTTTCCTTGAGAACTTCAGTTCATAGTTTAAAGCAACCAGTATGATTTTAATACAAAAACCCTGGGATCTGGGGATATGGTTCAATGGTAAAGGCTGTCTAGCCTGCTCAAAGCCTTAGGCTCCATCCCAGCACTACAGAATCAAACCAAAGAATATATGTTTCAAAGATAGAAGTCTGATTAAGATTAAGAGTAGATTTCAGGTCAAGAAATGTGAGTGTGCAGCCACCAAGCTTGGAGACATTACCAATTAAGGCCTGGGCATCGTGAAAGAGCCAAACAGAATGGGCAGTAGAGGTAACTGTAGCCTTCGGTAATGATGCAACCCCCAGGGAAGCAGTTGAAGAAAGAAATCTGTTCCCACTCTCTGCTTTTCCTCTCAGCTTCTACTGTGGGTCAAGGAGACAGGACTCAACCAGAAACCCAGGGTTATCTCTGAAGGCCCAGTGGCAAGCCTTCCTAGCACAGGGAAAGATGGACAGCGAGTATGGGCAAGGAGGAGGTTGAAGATGTATGTTCACGCTGTCTTCATGCTGCTGTGACCTCACGACCCTTTCTTTTGCTTACGCTTAGGATTATCAGTCTTGTTCTTCCTTTGGTATGTGTGTGTGTGTGTGTGTGTGTGTGTGTGTGTGTGTGTGTGTGTGTTTTGTGTAGCGTAGGCCGCCCTTCAACTTGCTGTGGAGCTGAGAATGACCTTGACTGGTGACAGTGTAGGGTTAGGGGGTCATGTCACCACACCTCTACCGCCTTACCTGTCTTGTTCTTGCTTCCATTGACTGTGCTCCTCTCACTGGCAACCTCGTTTTGATCCTGGTAAAAGCCCCCTCCTCAGAAGGTACTCCTCGGTTGGCATTCTACAGGGTTTTCTTCTATCACATCACCCTGTCTCTTTCCGTCTTCAAATTTACCACAGCCTTCATTAAGATCTTCTCACGCCCCACTTCCTCCTCCAGACCATTCAAGCTCTCTTCCAGAGTCAACATTGTTTCTCATGTTCCAAGACTTGGGAGAGTCTCTCGTGCAGTAGAAGCAGGTGCTCGGTGAGCAGTGTTTTGAGCGACGAATAACAAGAGTAATAAATAATTAAGAAAACTCTAAAAGGAAGTGATGACAAAGTGTCTTATTAGACGTTAAATGACAGAGTTAAAATATTCTGACCTTGACCTTGACACCACAATCAAAGAACACCTGATTCTCTCTTGGAGAAGCCATCCCCACGCTCCCAGGACTGTCTTTCTTCCGAAACCTTCCTTTACTCTGTGCTTAGGCCTACATTAGAGAACCCTTCCTCACCCCAGCCCTCACCCAGAGAAAACAGTCTAGAAATGGAACTGTTACAGCAGCCTCCAAGCCTGTTTCCCCGGGATACGGTAATTTAGCATTTGATACAAGTTGCACTTAAAAAAAAACCATAATTAATTCATAAATGATGTCAGAGTGATTAGCTAGCATTTTTTTTTTTTTTAAATAGCAAATATTTTTTTTCTCACGCTTTCACTGAAAATAAACCGTATTACAGATCAGGGATTTAAATGGGAAAACTCGAAAAATGTGTGAATACTTTAATAGCCTTGAGGAGAGAAATGTTATTTTAGACATTTCAGACAGAAAATACCAGGAAGGGGCTGGAGAGAGGCCCAGTGGCTAACAGTACTGTCCGCCTCTACCGCCCCCGAGGGCTGGCATTAAAGATGTGTGCCACCGCGCCCGGTATCTAAGCACGTTTCATCACACTGGAGTCAGACTGAACATAAAATGGACTTTTATCTTCTGCCTAGCGTCAACCACACTGAAAATATACACTACATCATGGTGCTACATGCTGAAGTGTATTTAAAGACAGGCTTAGCTGCTTCTATAGCCAGCATGTATTAACATGAGCCAGTACAGTGGACTCACCCCTAGGGAGGTCGTCATTTCTTTAGAATTTTTGTGGTTTCCACTCAAAAAGAAAGATGTGTTTTATGTGTATGTGTGTGAATGTTTTGCCTGCAGGCGTGTATCTCTGTGGGTCATCTGCATGCCTAGTTCCTCCCTAGGCCGGGCGATGGTGACCTGCCATGGCAATGGTGGACATCTTTGGAAGAGCAGCCTGTGCTCTTAACTAAGTCATCTCTCTATCCCTGAATTGTATTGTCTTTTTTTTTAAATGTTCTGTTTTCTTTTTTAAAATTATTTTTATTAATTACAGTTTATTCACTTTGTATCCCCCCTGTAGCTCCCTCCTTCTTCCCCACCTGGGCCCCTCCCCCAGTCCACTGATAGGGGAGGTCCTCCTCTCCTTTCTTCTGATCATAGTCTGTCAGGGCTCATCAGGACTGGCTGCATTGTCTTCCTCTGTGGCCTGGTAAGGCTGCTCCCCCCTCAGGGGGAGGTGATCAAAGAGCAGGCCAATCAGTTCATGTCAGAGGCAGTCCCTGTCCCCCTTACTAGGGAACCCACTTGGACACTGAGCTGTCATGGGCTACATCTGTGCAGGAGTTCTAGGTTATTTCCATGAGTGGTCCTTGGTTGGAGTATCAGTCTCAGAAAAGACGCCTGGGCCCAGACTTTTTGGTTCTGTTGCTCTCCTTGTGGAGCTCCTGTCCTCTCCGGGTCTTTCTGTCTCCTCCTCCTTTCATATGATTCCCTGCACTCTGCCCAAAGTTTGGCTATGAGTCTCAGCATCTGCCTCGATACCCTGCAGGGTAGAGCCTGAACTGTATTTTCAAGACAGGGTCTTATGTATCCCAGTCTGGCCTCAAATTCATTATTTTTAAAAAAAAGTTTTACATTTTATTCATATGTATGTGTCTGTGCACATGTGTGCAGGTGCCCATGGAAGCCAGAAGAGGGCATCAGATCACGTGGAGGAGATTATTATTATTATTATTATTAATCAGACCATATGCCATTTCTGAGAACGGTCATATTGTGAATTAATGAACATATAGGCTAGTTCATATTGGTGGGCTCTGAGCATGTCCTCCATGAGTATGTGTGGGCGTGTTGGCCCAGCCAGGTCTCATGGGAGGCGTGTGGTCATGCTCACCCACAAGCCACTTCTAAATTCGATCTAATGGAAGCTGAATGAACATGTTGGACCATAAGCCGCTTCTGAGCCTTATCCTATGGGTGGGTGTACATGTACTTGACCCACATGGCATTTCGGAGTCCAGTTACACGTGGGCATTTTTGTGCACATGCCATTTCTAAGGCTTCTATATTGTGGTATACGGGCATTTTGGCCGATAAGTCATTTCCCAGACCAGCCATGTGGAGGGGTGTGTGGTGCCGTTGGCCACATGCTGTGTATGAGTCTGATCACATATGGAGTGATTGGGGGAGGGTGTGTGGGCATGTTGGTTTACATGCCATTTCTGAAACTGGTCACATTGTGGACATTTATGGAATCCCTCCCACAGGCAGTTACTGGGCAAGTCATGTCGGGATCCGTGGATATTTTGGAGCTCATGCCATCCCTGGCATTTGTCAGACGGGAGTGTGGATGTCCATGTTGGCTTATGTGACATTCCGGAGTCTGGTGCCGTGGGGTAGTGGTGGTCGTGTGGGCACACCGGACTCCCTGCAGTTTCTGAACTCGGTCATTGGGGGTGGATATGCGGCCCTGTTGAACCACGGGCCATTTCTAGGACCGGTCCTATGGGAGTTGCACAAACATGTTGTCTCGCAGGTCATTGCTGAGACATATCGTGTGTCCACAGGCCATTTCCAATGGGTCCGTGGGAAAGTGGTTCTACCAACAGGCATTCAAAGGTATGAGCCTGAGGGGCCAGTCGCTTCAAACCGCCACGTGACTGTGCTTGGAACTTGTGTGCACGTGAGTACACTCATGTCTGTGCACATGTAATTATGCTTGGACCTGGCATGAACGGGAGCACGTGCCTATGCATCCACACACGCACAGTTGGATCTCTACATGTGCGAACACATGCCCGTGTGCCAGCAGGTGACCAAGCTCAAAATGCACAGGAATGTGAACGCATGCATGTGGGCCAACATGTGACCACACATGCGAACATGTTCACGTGTGCTGACATGTGGTTGTGCTTATGAACGGCCCACGGGTGAGCATGCGTGTATGTGCCAACTTCTGACTGTGCTCTGGAGTGCACGCGTGTGTGAACACACATGCAGCAGCATGTGTCCATACTTGGGAAATACATATGTATCACCACATACATATGTGCTGGTACATGTCCGTGTTTTAGACTGTACTGTTTGACCGTGTCCAGAGCTTACACACATATGAACAGATGCGCTGACATGTGGCCACACTCAGAGCTAGCACTCATAGGGACGTGTGCAAATTCACCTACACTGCACTCAGATCTACACACGTGTAAACACGTGCTTACGTACCACCCTCGAACCCTGATCTAAACTTGCACACATGTAAATATACACATTTGTCCAAATGTGTTTGCAAATGGGAAATGCACGTGTGTGAGCATATGCACATGCATAACATATGACCATGGTGGGGAGCTACATGTGAGTGAACACGCACAAATGTGCCAACCTGTGACTGCACTCAGAATTTGCATGCATGTGAAGATGTATGTATGTGACAGAACATGATCCCACTTGGGAACAGGACACATATGAGCAGGGGCATAAGCACCAGTATGTGACCACACTTAGGAACTTCAAGCATGTGGGCATATGCATAAGTGCCAGCACATGACCACTACATGAGTGTGATATGCATGTGCACTGACATTTGGTTACAATTGGGAAATGCACATGGTCAACTCATGCATATGCACTGATACGTGATCACCCTCTGAAATGCATGTGTGAACACACGTGTATGGGCCAACAATTGACCAGTCTTAGAAATTTCATGTGTGGACATGAGCATATTCACAATAGCTGTTCTGAGAAAGTACATGTGGCTATGTACAATGTGACTGTGCATGGAACTACATAGTGGTGAACATGTACATATGTGCTGACATGTGAGCATGCTTAGGAACTGCCTATTTGTGAACACTCACATATGTGACTATGCTTAGAATGGTACATACATGAACATGTGTGCTGAGCCCAATATACGAACTTCAAGCATGTGGATACATGCCTATGTACTGACGAATGACCACACTCAGAAACTGAACACGTGTGAACATGCTTGTATGTGTTAAAACGTGATCATGCTTAGGAACTGCACATGTGTGAACCTGTATGTATTCCCAGGTGACTACATACATGTATGTGCTCACATGTGACCAAGCTTAGAATTGCCTGAAGGTTAACAACTGCATCTGTACCAACATGTGACCACCCTTTAAAGTACATGTGTGTGAGCAAGTGGACACGCCCTGATATGTGACAATTCTTAGAAACTGAATGCTTCTGAACGTGCACATATAAGCTGAAGTGTGACTTTGTTCTGAAATTGCCTGTGTGTGAACATATGTACTTATTCCAACATGAGGCCATGTGAAACTTGCTCATGTGTAAGCATGACTACATTCACTAACATGTGACTGTGATAGGGACTGTTGTATCTGGATGTTTGGCTACTTTATTGGGTTCTTTTTCCCTCCTCCCTACACCACCCCTATCCCTTCCAACACCCCAACACTAGGTAGGAGAGAAGGGGATAGAGAGGAAAGAGGACATCCTGCCCCTTAGACTACTTCCTGTGTCTCCTTAGACTACTTCCTGTGTCTCCTTAGACTACTTCCTGTGGATTATGGGCATTGAGTTGCTTTGGTCGTTTGATCTTCCTGGTCAGGTTACCCCCAATCAGCAACCAGCAACAAGGGGGGGCAGCCTTAGGGGGAGCAGCAGCCGCTGCAGGCTCTCTCAGGGCTCTTGCACTTATTGATACCCTCTCAAGAGTCCCCAGAACCAGGAATGTAAACTATTCCCAGCTGGCAAAATCATGCCCCGGCCAGAGCATGAGGGAAATCATAGTCTGCTGCTGTGAGCACTCTGAAGTTGCCCCATACCCCACGCTTGGGATTAAAACAAAAACACATTCCTGTAACATTCTTGTGTTTTTAAAGAAACCAAAAATTCTCACTATGAACTGCACATGTGTGAACATTGTGTTTGGAAGACCCATGACCAGCTTTAGAAACTGTACATGCATGACCATGTGTGTTTGGGAAGACATGTGCTCATGCTTAAGAACCAAACATGTGTAAACATGCTTCTATGTGGTAACAAATGACCAGGTCCAGAGCTTGCACAGTTATGACACATACTTTTTTTTTTTAAAACAAAAATCCTAAAGGTTCAGTTTTATCCTGAAAGACTTGAGCCCGTTGCTGGGGTAAAAGCCTTCTAGCTCAGAAAGGCAGGGACAGCACCAGCTGACCTTACTCAGCTGATGTCCCGGAAGCGAAAAGAACCCTTTTTCCCCACGGCATCTCAAAACCCCCTCAGATGGGATGGTCCTTCCTTCCACTTCCTGTGTGTGTGTCTGTCCATCCTCCCCACTTGTCTTACTCTATGCTTGCTTCCTGTCAACTAGTTGCTTGCTCCACCTCTTGACCTATGGCTTATTTTTTATTTAATCCTGTTTTGGATTAGAGGCGTGTGCTAGGGCTGAGCCACACCACAACTAGAAGCGTGTTCTTTCAGTAAACAGCACAGTCTCGGGGTTCACAGTTCACAGTGTGATCAAATATCCCGCAGCAGCACACATCGCTGGAACAAGAACAGCCCAAAACAGATGTGAGGGGATTTCCCAGTCAAGACTCTTGTGACCTCAGTTTCTTTAAACACTATGGATTCTTGGACTGCATTGCATGCCCCTGCCAGGTGTAGAAGATTGCATTCACATCAGAGTCCCTCGTTACAGCTGGCTATTATTTGTTTGTATGCCTGCATGGAAAAACCATTTTTTTTTCCATGTGTGACTTGTTTTTGTGACTGCACACTTGCCTCAGGCGACACTTCTTAGCTCTCAGAGTGTAAATCGTCTGATGCCCTGAACAAAGCTGGCTCTTGCATGAGACTTTCATCTGGCTCGTTTTTAGGCCCCACTCTCCCGTGTTCACCCCGGGAGATAGAGTAGCAGACAACACATATGTGCCAACGTTTGATCATTCTGTGTGACTATGTATTTATGCTGACGTGTGACTCTGCTCGGGAACCGAACACGTGTGACTCCATGCATATGCAACCACGTATGACTAAGAGCGAAGCATGTGCACCTATGACACGGGCACATGTACAGCATATGACTGCCCTTGGAACTGGACGTGTGTGAACACAGGCACATGTGCAGATACGTGACCGTGCTTGGAAGTATGTAGAGGTGACAGGACATGTAAGCTAACACGTGACTAAGTTAAAAACTATGTGTATGTGTGCTGATATGTGATTGGAACTACATGTAGTAAATGTGCTGATATTTGACTCTTCTAGGAAGTTGCATGTATGTAGATATACATATATGTGTCAGCAACCGTCTGAGTTCAGATATTGCACATTTGTGGACACGTGGACATGCAGCAACATGTGACCACACTAGGAGCTGAATACAGCATGTACAGTATAACTGAGTATAAACACGTGTATGCTCTGCTCTGTGGCCACACCTGGAACTGTACAGACGTGAATATGAACATAGCAGCAGCTTGTGAACTGCGCTCTGAACTTACATGCAGCTGAACACTCACATACGTGCTGATCTATGACTATACTCGAAACCTGCATGTAGGTGGACAATGACATACATGTCAACCAGTGACTGGGCTCAAAATTTGCATGCATGTGAACGAGCACACACGTGTCGATATGTGACCAGGCTTAGAACTTGCATGCCTTTGGACGTGTGCCAACAAGTGATCGTGCTTTGAATTTTTTAAAGGGAAGAAGTCATGAGAAGAGAAAGCTGAGGAACACTGCGGAGAAATGCTGAGACAAAGCAGTAAAAATTCTGCTTGTAGGTAAACAAAAGCACCACATAGCAAAATTCACCAGATCCAAAGTCTATAACAACTTAATAAACTTTGCACAGTTAGAATTGATATTCAAAGCGGAAGCCATGGAGCATCACATTAAATTTTACATTTTCAGTATTGAATATATTTTATGCATTTACCCACCATTTAAACAACAATAACAATCTATGAAAGAATTCTAACTAGGAAAGCAATTAGCTTTTTCCAGACAGGGTTTCTCTGTGTAGCCCTGGCTGTCCTGGAACTCACTCTGTATGCCAGGCTGGCCTTGAACTCACAGAGATCTGCTTTTGGCGTGCTGGGATTGAATGCATGCGACTCCACCCCCTTATATTTAGCTTTTCTCGTTCTCTTTTCCTCGTGCTACATTCTACGTTTACATGTTTATACATATTATTGCCTAGATTCCACGTATGAGTGAGAATGCGGAGAACTACATAACGCTAGGAGGACAGGGTGTTCTGATGAAAAGTTCCGTTATAAAGTTTTATCGTTGTCAATTTAAGTGACGTCTGAACGGGTGCCTCAGAATTTGAAGCACGAGAGGTATCACGCGTCAGGGCGTGCCTCTTGGGCCGCTCACCTGATTCCGACGTGAGCGGTTGGGCCGGGGCTGTAATTGCACTTTTAGTTCTAGTGGAGTCACAAGTGGCCTAAGAGCAATGCATTATCTCCTGCCTTTGAATGCGCGTCAGGCGGAGTCGGAGTCTTCCTCAGGCACTTCCACGCATTTTATTTTCCTTGGTCCGTGCTCTCTTACCCCTCTCTCCCATCTCCCTGGCCCCCATTCCCACTGCACCCTTATACCCCCCCATTCTCCTTGAAAGTGGAATATTACAATATTTAAGTAGAGCTTGAGAAACCCAAAGATCATGTTTTCTTACTCATTTTTAGTTACTTTATTTACTTTTAGCTTTAATGAAATGTGAAGCAAAACCTTCTGGGTGTAAGCTTGTTTATTTTACTGTGCTCTGTTTAGATATATATATATATATTTTAAAGAAAAGGTTATAAAAGTGTAATCATTGCCATCTGCTCTACTTGACTAGAATGGAGCCTAAAAGTCAGAAAAGCCTTGCCAACGTCTTACAAAACAATGGCAGCTCACCATGGTTACTGGTGAAACTGTTTTTCTCCCAAACGAAGCTAAGTTTCCCTGGGGGGTTATTTTAACATTTGATTTATATCATTATCAAATTGGCCACCAAAATCGTCAAAAATCTCTAAAAAACAAACCAAACCCCTAAATGCTGCTATTTAACCCCCAGCCTGCTAGGAGGGGGTCAGATTTCTCTTGCCCAGCGACAGACCTCATCGGAAATTCCTCTTTGGAGGATGCTATCTTAAGGGCTTGTGAGGGCGTGACTCGGAGGGGACATTTCTATTTGTGTACATTGCTTGACAGTGTTAAGTAAGGGTTGTGGTCCGCAAACACAAAACGCAGACACGAAGGCGAGGCCAGGTGTAGGGTTTTCAGTGTGGCTTGACGCATCAGTCATATAATGGACCGCCTTAGGCCTTGCCCTTGTTATGTTTTGCGTTGGACATTGCAGCTCCAGGCCAGAAGGGTGATGGTCATCAGGCAAAGGAACCTGCCGCCAAGCTTGGGCTGAGTTCGATACCCAGAACCCACAGGATGAAAGGGGAAGAACTGATTCATTCAAGATGTTCTCTGACATGGTATGAGCACGCAACACACACCTCTCAAATAATTTTTTTTGCCTGTTTCAATTAAGATTGAATCAATTGAATTGATTGAATTGCCTGAATCAATTAAGATTGATTCATTTTTACATGTATTGGTGTTTGGTCTACGGTCCGGTCTGGTACCACATATATGCAGTTCCCAAGGAGGCCATAAGAGGGCGCCAGATCCATTCTTCCGACCCAGAGCAGCTTGCACATCTGTGCTTACGCCAAGCCTCTCGAACTGGTCTGACCCTACCCTGCCAGCGCTCTCCTCAGTTTCCAGGCTTAACCTGGGCTCCACAATCAGGCCCCAGGCCCCACGTGTACCTTTCCGAACCTACAGATTTGGGCTGGCTGGCACATTTTGGGCTCCTGCACAGCCTGCTGTGTCCAGATCAGACACAAAATCAACAGAATAGCTCCACTCGTCTAGTCTTCTGTTTCTTCAAGACAAGGTTTCTCTGTGTAGACTGTTCCAGCTGTCCTGGAACTCACTCTGTAGACCAGGCTGCTCTCAAACACAGAGATCCACCTGCCTCCGCCCCCTGAGCACTGGGACATGTCCAGGGCTGAAAAAGAGAAGTGTGAAATTTCAGGGCGGTACGTCTGCTCCCACACTCTGCCCCCAACAAAAATCCAGCAGTCTTGTAGAAATGTTCTCTATCAGGGTAACCCAGGATGCAGAACTTAAAGAAGAGCTTAAGGCTTCGTCAAAGAATCTGAGGAGTATGAGGAGCACAGACAGCTTAATGAATTTACAAAGGAGAAAGCAAACACCCGAGCGATGTCCAAGAAAACACAAACGCGAGACAGTGAAATGGAGAAGACAAGTCGCAGATCCGAAAGCCGAATTCAACAGAAATATCGGAAGGATCTCTCGCTGAAATAAAGTTGGAATCGAGAAATTCAACAAACCCATTTGAAAAATCAGGAAGAAGCCTTACAAGTAGAATGGGTCCCTTAGAAAATAGAGCCTGTGGGAGCCATGCTCATTCAACCTACCAGAGAATTTCTTTCCCTGACTGCCATGCGTTTGTGGCCATGTCACAACACAACATACATTAAGTTCAACTTTCAAAGTCCCCGGAGTCTTTCAATCTCAACACTGTTTAAAAGCTCAAAGTTCAAAGTCTCTTCTTCGACTCAAGGAAGTATCTTAACTGTAACCCTTTAGGAATAAAAAAGCAGATTACATACTCCCAACATATAATGGCATGGGACATACATTAACATTGTATACATTATCCTAAGGGAACACTAGGACACAGTGAGAAAAATGTGGCCCAAAGCAAGACTGAAAACCAACAGGGCGAACACAAAACCCTATGGTTCTCTATGTGATGTTCCGGGGATTATGTGGCTCCATCCTTCCAGCTTTGCTGCCTGGGACATACATCTCTTTTCTAGGTTGCTTCCACTACTTCTGTGCAGTTTCTCTTTGGCAAATGACTCACGGCCCTGGGGACATTGCAGAAAATGAGAAGAAAGGTTTTTCAGAGCCAGAGAACCAAGAAGTCAGTTGCAGAGGCAGATGGATCTCTGTGAGTTCGAGGACAGCCTGGTCTACAAACTGAGTCCAGGACAGCCAAGGCTACACAGAGAAACCCTGTCTACAAAACCCAAAAACCAAACCAAACCTTCCTCCTCTGGGTGGGATTGTTTTTCTGTCTTGAGATTGCCCAGGGCTTGTGCATGCTGTCACCAATCCTGTGAGTTCATACAGGCAACTGCCGGGCTGTGTCCAGAAAACAATGTTTTCTTGTACCCATCTACCCCCTCTGTCCCAAAGAAGCTTCTCTGATACAAGCTTACATTTCCGCCAACAGTGAATAAGTGTTTCTATTTCATAGCATTCATGCCAGTATTTTTGTTACTAATTTTTTTGTCAGCCCTCCTTCCCCTGGCTTCTTACCAATTCCCTGATATTTATGGTATACATACATACATACATACATACATACATACATACATACAGCTGGAACACATGTATCTATCTGAAGACTCTAAAGCTAACATCCACAAAAAAATGACAACACACATGACATTTCTCTTCTGGGTCTGGGTTACCTCGCTCAGAGTGGCTGCTTTCAGATCCATGAATTTACCTGTGAATACCTGTCAGTATTTACTGAGTTTCCAGTTTATTGTTATTTTAAAAAATCTGTTTATACACAAAACTTTGGATACCTAATGTTTTATAATTTGTAAGTAATAAGTTTACTTACATGGAAAAATATCATTTTATTTTTTTAACGTATTTTGAAGCGAATGTTTTATAAAATGTATTATATAAACTAATAGATTTCATTAAGATAGTCACCATTTCTCATCTGCTGTGTTAGTTACTTTTTTGTCGCTGTGATGAGACACTATGACCTAAACAATTTATAGGAGAATGTATGGTTTTATTTGAATGTATGGTTTCAGAGGGATAGATTCGATACTGGCAGAAATAGCATGGCAGACAGCAGGCATGGCATGATCAGGAAGCTGAGAGCTTCAAACACAGAGCAGAAAGGGTGATCTAGAAATGGTGTGGATCTTTAAATTCTTAAATCCTTCCCCCAGGGGACATACTTCCTCCAGTGGGACCATGCCTCCTAAACCGAACCACTAAATGTCCAAGACTAAGAGGGACATTTCTCATTCTCACACATCCTCTCTCATCTCCCCTCTGTCTCCCCCTTTACCCCTTCTAGGCCACTTATCATACTCTTTTTACTTTCATGCTTTAAAAAAAATCTGGAATAGTATTTTAGATTGGTTTCTGGTTGCGGCTTCAACATTAGTAAAATTTGAAATATTGTGATTATAGCATTGCCAGGATTTGTGTCTGCAGTTGTATTTTGTTAGCAAAGAAAATGTGTATGTTAAAAACACAGTTATATGGGGGGGAGGGCTGGGGAGATGGCTCAGAGGTTAAGAGCTACTGGCTGCTCTTCCAAAGGTACTGAGGTTCAATTTCCAGCAACCACATGGTGGCTCATAACCATCTGTAATGAGATCTGGTGCCCTCTTCTGGCATGTAGGCATACAAGCAGGCAGAATACTGAATCAATCAATCAATCAATCAATCAATCTTTAAATAAAAAGGCCTTTATAAAAAATTAGAAGGAAGGGAAAAAGTCATTTAACACTTGTCTTTTCTTGTTTACTTATGTGTGGGATCACGCTATCCTGGGTCTGGGATTCATAAACAATTTTTAAGGAGTTAATGGCTTAGATGGGGAGGCAGATAATATGCTTACATTTAATTGCAAACCTAGAAACAATTGTAGGATTCATTATTTATGACTGAATGCATCTATACATGTGTTTGTTTTATTTGTGTGGTTCTGAGGTGTGAACTGAACTTCTCAGAAAAGGAAAAATGACTCAGATGCCTTTAAGATTCTATAAGGAAAACTTTGGGCAGGGTTCCAGAATCCTTATGGAAGAAGAGGGAGATAGGAAGACCTGGAGGGGACAGGAGCTCCACAAGGAGAACAACAGAGCCAAAATACCTGGGCCTAGGAAGGCCCAGAGACTGATACTCCAACCAAGGACCATGCATGGAGAGGACGTAGACCCCCTGTTCAAAGGAAGCCCATTGGCTGTTCAGTTTCCAAGTGGGTTCCCTAGTAGGAAGTACAGGGGCTGTCTCTGACATGAACTCAGTGGCCAGCTCTTTGATCACCTCCCCCTGGGGTGTGCAGCCTTGCCAGGCCACAGAGGAAGATGATGCAGCCAGGCCTTGATGAGACCTGATAAACTAAGGTCAGATAGAAGGGGAGGAGGACCTCCCCTATCAGGGAACTAGGGAAAGGGCATAGGGGAGAAGAGGAAGGGGGATGGGACTGGGAGGAGATGAGGGAGGGGGCTGCAGTGGGGATACAAAATAAATAAATATATAAATATAAATAAATTAAAAAAAACTTCTATAAGGCTAACCATCACCATCAGATCACAATTTCTCTGATTGTTGAGATCCCAAATGTAGCAACTGTCAAGCCAGATTAACCTCTATGTTTGAGCTAACATCCTCGTGACTACCAGGTGAGAGAATGTAAAAATAGATCACTTTTTTCTTTTTCTTTTTAAAGATTTATTTATTATTTATACAGTATTCTGCCTACATTTAGGCCTGTACATCAGAAAAGGGCACCGGATCTCATTATAGAGGGGTATGAGCCGCCATGTGGTTGCTGGGAGTTGAACTTAGACCTTTACAGAGGTTAGGTGGGTTCCCTGCCATTGAGCTGTAGCTCTAGCTCTAGTAGGATCCTATTTTTTAAAAAACAGCTATTACTCCTTTCATTGCATTTCTCTTTCCTCAGACTGTCCTTCAGGTATTTCTTAGAGCTGCTCCTGTGAAGAGGTAAGGTGTTTCAGCTATGGTAGCCCTTGACCATTTTTCATATTGCTCTCTCTTTTGGTTACACATGTTCAAAGAAGCTACTAAGTAATTTGTCTGGGCTATGAAAGGCCATCAAAAGCGTTTCTTATGTGTATGTGTGTGTGTGTGTGTGTGTGTGTGTGTGTGTGTGTGTAGCTTTTACCATTGCTTTTCATTTTAAAGACACCAGGCATTTTCTATACTGCATCGTAGTCTCCTCCTTCAAACTCCCACACAGCAAGGCCGTTGCTAACCACAAGGGATTTTACGTGGCCAGACATCCTGTACAGCCATTGACCGAAAATGCCCTGTCAAGATGTTTCAGCTGCAGCTTCTCTTACGAGCTGTGAAGAGCCTTGGATTGCTGAGAGAGCTCATCATGTCTGGGCTGTATAATAGGAATCAGCCTCCCATGTGGAAAGTCTTTTTTTTTTTCTCTATCTTTATGATGTGTACATCACTAATATTCAGAATTTTAGTGAGGCGATCATTCAGTCTCACTTGTTAACAGCTCTCCTCATGCGAGGTTTATATACAAATTATCTGAAATAAGAAAGGAAGCATAAACTAGTATCACTTGGACCCTCTCAAACACTGTCATTGAACCAAACTTGTTTATCTACTCTTAACCTGATTAGAGTCTGGTACCTGGCTCTAAGTCACTGTCTTGCCAGTCTGTCTGAATTTGTCTCAATCCTTAAATGAGAGTCATCAGTACCCAGCTCGGATCTCAATCATATAGGCTTCATAGATGAGAAGTCCCGGAACTTTCTAGAAGAAAAAGCACAGTTGGCGAAGAGGGCTTCATAACTAAAGTGATCATGTGGGCAGCCTGGAGAGGCAGGGAGGGGATATGAGTACATGCAGCTTTTCAGGCAGGAAGCAGGTTCCAGCAAAATTAACGGTGTAATAAAGAGTGTAAGAAGCAAAGACACAGGGTTTTTCAGTTCGGAGGGTGTGGATGACTAAGGGTGCTTTCCATGTGATCCCATGACTATTTGTTTTACCAGACACATATCTCAGGATATCGTTTAAGCTTGGATTAAAATAACCATTAACAATGGATAGGATTATTTTGCAAGTGGAACTGAAAAAGAAAATGTTGTTGAAACAGTTTATGCTCCTGTGGTAGACTTTTCTGGTTTGTATTACTACAAAAATTGTTATAATATTAATCTTTTGAAAAACCTTGTGCATATCTTGGGAGAAAGTTCTAAATTTTTTGATGTGTTTTTCATAATAATTTATTTTTCATTCAAATATAAGTGAACTTTTGAATACGAAAATACTCCTGCCTGCTAGCCAGGGCTCTCTAAAGGAAAGGAATGATGGAATGGATATCTACATATTAGAAGGGAATTTATTAGAGTGGCTTACAGGCTGCGGACTTCAGCCAAAATTCCATTAACCACTTAACTTCCATAAACCCCTACTTTGACTGGAGGGCCACAGTGCTTTCCCATTTAAACCCTCTGACATAGACACGGAACTACAAGATTTGGAGTTTGCCCTGTGGGTTTCAGTATTGGCTTGGTCTAGTATTTCCTCACTACGCTGCAAATTTTCCCCTTTGGAATAAAAATTTATGTTTGGTGCTATTGTAAGTTGGAAGTATGTAATTTGCTCTGATTTTACAAGGGGTTGCGATCAAGAGATTGCCTCGATACTTAGAAGAGACTTTGAACTTTGGACCTTTTAGCAACATTGTGGTGAAAATCCTATGGGGACTTTTGAAGTTGAACTGAGTGTAGTTGGCATTATGATCTGACCGTGAGCCTAGGTGAGCCAGAGAGTGAAATGTAGCAGTTTGAATGAGGATGGCTCCCATAGGATTATGTTTGAATACTTGGTCCCCAGTTGGTGGAACTGTCTGGGAAGGATTGGGCTGTGGCCTTGTCGGAGGAGGTGCGTCACTGGAGGTGGGCACTGAGGTGTCATTTACAGTGTGTTTCCTGTTGCTTTTTGAGATGTGAGCGTTCAGGGGCTCATGCTTCCATGCCTTTGTTCCACCATCAAGGCTCTAACCTTCGGAAACGGTAAGCTCAATTAAATGTTTTCTTCTATAAGTCGCTTTGGTCATGGCGTTCTGTTACAACCATAGAAAAGCAACCAAGACAGGGTTTAAACTGAAGGAATATCAAAATGGTTTGATTATTTTTGTTGGTTCAAGGTGAGAATATAAACCAAGAGTGGGTGTATGGCACCTAAAAATGACTAGTTCCTGGCAACACTGCCTTGTTACAATGTAGTTATAAGTGTTACTGGAGTCATTACAGTGAGAGACTGGACTCCAGAAGCCATAACAGCTTGGGCTTGGCCATGAATATACATCAGGATGATTAAACAAACTAAGCAAGATTTAGTCAATGCAAGTACCACTTTGCTAAAAGCAAGACAGAAGTTCAGTAACATTTACTCAGCCTCTGCCACCATCTAGAGGCTCTGGCGTGAGGCTTAGATTAAATAGAGGGTCAGGGGTGTGCATAACTACAGGGTCCCAGTTAAGGTCTTATCCCATACTTCACCTGTCTCTAATCCCTCCGGCAAGATAGCTTACAGTGATAAGCCCCTTCCTGGGGAGATAAACTTTTCTTTGTACTAACACTGGCCATCCAGCTATTTCCTTCCCCCAGCATAAGAGTTCTGAGGAAATCACAATGTCTTGGATTCCATTTTTTTGATAGTCTAACAGTCAAAGGCAGGGGCAAAAAATTGCCTCTTAGGACATCTTCAATCCTTCAAGGATGTAGGTAGAATAAGCTGCAGACGTAAAGGAGTGAGTCCTAACCAAACCTTTATGGTCAATTTATAGCAATTAAAGGTATAGAAGGAGCAGTTCCTTCTTCAGGCCTACAGAGAGTTAATTTTTGAATTTAATTTGTTTGTTTTGTTGGTAAGCCACACATATTTAAAAAAATATTGTTTACTTGCTTATTTATTTTTGTCTTTTAACAGGTAACAGTTACAGAGTTTTACAAAGCACATCTAACAGGAGCAAATACTCAAGGAAAAGTTGTTTGGCGATTAAGTACTCATGTGCGATATCTCTTCCGAGTTAGGAGCACTGCCTGAAGCGCAAGGTGCTTCAGAGTGTCCAGTTACCTTTGCTTACGAGAATAGCCACAGCACCACTGGGAACACTCAGACACAAAACCGGAAAATGTCAGCCCCACCCGTTCTGTTTGGAGGACAACAACTTTGTAAAAGATTTTCCGAAACTTGGCAACTTAGAAAATTTATGTAATAGTGGAAACATAAAGGAGCCAAATCAATTAGTATTGGCACACAGAGCTTTACCTATGTCCTCTAGGTCTTATTTTAGAGTCTAGTTTTGCAGCAAAATTTGTTATCATTGATTCAGTATGTTAAACAGGTCTATAACACACACACACACACACACACACGGCTTCTTATAAATTTAGGGAACAGGGCTCATGACACAAATGAATGCATTTCCAATATGCATCTCATAACTACAATAACAAATAAATATATTGCAGGATTTCAGGATTTCAAATGTTAGGATTACCCAGAGGCAGTTTTTTTTTTCTTTTTTTTTTCCAAATCTGAAAAATCACTAGTAAAAAAACCACAGTAAATGCCAAAAATTTTATTGCTTATTTTATATGGTAACAGTTCAGCTGTGACAGCCTTCATAAAATGTAATGGTCACTTTGCGCATCTTAAGGTTATGTGCCTTCAATGTGGCAAGCATTTTTAAATGATATATTAAGTTCAGGTACACAGCTACAAATGTTTAGTCATAAATGAATAGGGCATTAAATGTAATAAACCATTTTAAAATAGTTGCTTACAAAGTAAACAATTTAAGAGATTTTGGCACAACCAGGTGTTTTAAAAATATTTTAAAATTTAATGCACTTTAATGTTAGGGTTGTTAAAATGTGTTGACAAAACAGGATAGATTGGGGGAACATCTTCTCTCCTTGGACTTGTACTGAAGAGAATGAAACGTAAGAGTCCAAGAGTTCAGTGTATCCCCGATTAGTTACTGACATCAAAGCCAGGTTGGATAACAAACAACATTTCAAGGGAACGTGTGAGACTATGGAAACGAAGCTAGAAACAACAACCCGCCACCTTCCCACAGACACGCTTGCTGGAAAAGTGTGATCACACACTGCCTGATATTTAAACAAACAATGGACTGCTTAGATAATGGATATTCCATCCTGTACAACAAGGGAGAAAGATACTTATCACCAACAGAAGATGAACAAAAGCCGTGGAAGGAATATAAGCACCGTGAAATAAACTTCACTAAGTGGATTTGCCAGACACGCAGCACTTTAACACCTACTCCAAATATTCGGAATTGAAACCATAATGCAGAGATTTCCACCATCCGTCTTGAGTAAACATGATTTACTTGCTTTAAGGCAAGGAGGAGTAAGAGATGAAATACGATTTTTTTTTTTCTTGAAAGAGAAGTCAACCGTGATATCAAAGTCTTCATCAAATTCTTTACTTAATAGGGATTTTTTTTGTTTGTTTGTGTGAGTTCTTCCTTATTGCCTGACATCAACTGACACATAAAGACTTTAAAATATTTACAGGGCAAGAGACATGAAAAAGCAGTTAGGACAGTTTCATTCCCATGACACAGGCCAGGTTGTTGAAAACTTCCTGTGATTCTTGCTCTAAGAAGACAGAAGGGTCTGACCTCCTTGAGTAGCAGCATGACATATCTACAAAGACACACTTGCATCACAACACTAAAATTAAAACAAATTATCACACAAACATACATTTCACTTATGACTGCTACTCCTGTGTGAGTTTTCATCTCTCACCCAGATTCTGAGGCTCCTGAAGGTTTACTCAAAGAGTTCTTATTCATCATGATATTGGTTCACCTAACGGGAAGCAAGCATGTCAGCCTGAACTCAGAGAAATTAGTCCTTCTTACTTGATGGTATCATGTTGGAAGATCTAGGAAATACTGCTCCGCTGGAGAAAATATGTCACTGGAGATGTCTCTGCTTCAGGTTAAGAATGTGAGGGCTGAGCTTCCTGCTTTAGCGGCCATGTATGAAGCTTGTTGCCACTTTCATTGCGATCCCATATCCCTCCTAGTGATGAATACATCTCTCCTCATTGTTCTGGGAGAGACAGAGGTACATTTCTTCTTTCCAAATCCCTTATGCCCAACCGGCTTGTAGCTAGAGTGACATGAATATACCTTTCACGTCTTCCAGAACTTGGACAGTATACTTCAGTATTTTGGCCTTCTCAAAGCCTATAGCAGGGAGAGTCCATAGCCTTCTAGCGTGACATCTTTGGAGAGACCTCTGTGGAGGATTCAGCAAGGCCCAATCATCCTGAGTGAAGTTTGCCTGCACATCACCATCGGTGACTGTATCCCTGTGTACTGGGAAGTCTGTTTTTCCAGGACTAAACTTGTCCTTCATCTGGGATGTTTTCCTCATCCACGGCATCCTCAGAGTCCTTCCTCGTAGCCCACATGGTTCCTTCTCCACACTAACCCATCGTGGCATTGTCCTTCCTCCTCTTTGCCCACACGAACAGATTTTTAAACGATGTCATCTTTTCTACTCTAAAAGTGGGCTCTCCCCCTGCCACCAGCCTCCACACACACACTCTCTTCCCCTCCCAGGGTATTGCTTTTAAATTTTGTGATATGAGAATTATTTGAGAGTTGGGTTGATTTGAGTTCTGCTGTACTAAATTTTAGCAGGAAAAAAAAAAATCTTGACTTTGTTAAAATGCCTAACAAAATTAACAGGAAATTCAAATCCATTCAAATCCATTCAATTATTATCTTGTAAAATGATTCATTTTCCTATCTACTAATATTAAATCAACCACAGGTATGTGCCACCATGCCTGGCTACCTCTTTTCTTCATAATGTAAATGCTTATGTTATCCATTTACCTCTCAGTTCTATTTGAGTTTGTATTGTTTTATATATAGTATTTGTATTCTATGTCAGGTTTAGCTATACAGTTACTTTTGTTATAATTAAACCATTAACTTTGATTTTGTGTATATGGGTATTTGGTCTGTCTGTCTGTCTGTGGACCACGTGCATGTCTGGTGCCCACGCGGGTCAGAAGAGGGAGGGCGTCCGACTCCCTGGCACTGGTGTTCCAGATTGTCGTGAGCTGCCATGTGGGTGCTGGCAACCCCGGTCCTCCGGAAGAGCGGTCCTTGCTCCTAACTGCTGAGAGCCGTCTCTGTAGTCCTCATTGTAATTTCTTTATTAACACGAGTTATTTTTTATTTTTTAAATGTATGTGTATGTGAGATACGTGTGCATGTCCACAGGAGTGTGGATGGGCTTGCGTGTCTGCCTGTAGAAACCTGAGGTTGGCCTCTGCTATCCGTCCTTATGGATTAAGGCAGGGCCTCTCGCTTTAACCAGGGGCGGACCTGCTTGGGGCTCTCGCTTTAACCAGGGGCTGACCTGCTTGGGCCTCTCGCTTTAACCAGGGGCGGACCTGCTTGCTCTAGGGATCACACGTCTCCGCCTGGAGCTGTTATGCCCACCTAGCACTCACGTGAATTTTAGAGATCGAGTTGCAGCCATCATACTTGTGAACCAAGCATTTTACCCACTGAGCCATCTTCTAGCCCCACGATGTTTACTATTAAACAGTATAAGACATTTTTATTGTATGGATAAGGAATTCTGATCTATCGCATTGTGGTGTAGGATTTTTTTTTTAAATCAACCTGAATATTTTTTTCTGTTTTTAATTTTATTTTATTATATTATTGTTTTTAATTTTTTATTTAACTTTTATTAATTACACTTTATTCACTTTGTATCCCCCATAAGCTCCTCCCCCCCTTTCTGCATGCATGCCCCTCCCCAAGTCCACTGATAGGAGAGGTCCTCCTCCCCTTCCTTCTGATCCTAGTCTGTTAGGTCTCATCAGGAGTGGCTGCATTGTCATCTTCTGTGGCCTGGTAAGGCTGCTCCTCCCTCAGGGGGAAGTGACCAAAGAGCAGGCCAATCAGTTCATGTCAGAGGCAGTCCTTTTAAAAAGTTAAGCTTATTTGTTGAGATTTTTTTTTCTGAGACTATTTTATGGACTATTACATGATTAATTATCTGTGTTTAATTTAGTGAGGTGTGTATTCCTTAATTGCCAATTCAAATTATACATGCTCTCATTAGATGAAGCTTGCTAAATGTTCCATGTGATTTCTTTTTTTTCTTTTTTAAAGATTTTTATTTTATGTATATGAGTGTTCTATCTACATTTACACCTGCCAGAAGAGGGAATCAGTTCACATTATATAGATGGTTGTGAGCCACCATGTGGTTGCTGGGAATTGAACTCCTGACTTTTGGAAGAGCGGACAGTGCTCTTAACCACTGAGCCATCTCTCCAGCACCCTCCACATGATTTCTAATTTTATTAATTTATTTACTACTATATAAGAGCTCCCATCGTGTTGGTTGTTGGTGATATGTCCATTTCTTTTTGTGACATCTTGATTTTCTTAATCTTGTGGTCATTTTCTTAAGTATATGAAGTTATAGAGCTATTCTTTTTTCTTGTTATATAAAACATATATTGTATGGCAAATACCTCCATGCCAAATCATGCTTTCAGGTTTTAAGTTTTGTGATTATCAGACTTCTAGTAGCTTTTGGGAGGTGTTAAACATTATATGATTTTTCCTCCTAGCCCTTTACCATTTATCTTCTGGTTCATGGAAATTTATTACATATCTTGAATGATATATAACTTTATGTTTTGTCCAGTAGTAATTTTTCCACTGGCATAGATCCATTTAATGTGATATATCCATTTAATGTAATTATTCATTTATTTGAATTTATTTCTACTTTGTAATTTGTGTTTGATTGGGACCAGCAGGTCATTCTTCACTGGCAGGATCCTAAGGGGGAATTATCAGGAATGAGAACATAAAGAAGATTGGAAAGCTCAGGCAGGAGGTCTTGCACAAGCTAGCACAAGGAAGTTTATTAAGAAATACAGCATCTTGTATTTTATTTGCAGGGAGAAAAATGGGACAGAGTCAGTGAAAAGCTATCACATAATAGGATGAGGTCAGTAGGAAGCCAATTAAGCAGTGTACACAAGGGAATCACAAGGTATCCCAAATCACAAGGTCTGTCCCAAACCTACAGCGTCCTTGGGACTGATAGCTACCATTTCTTCAAGGAGGAAAGGCGTATTCCCAGGAATGTAACCTCAACCCTTTAAAGGCTCTGGCCTCAGCCCCAGACAAGACCTTGCCAACTCTGCCCCATGTAGGAACACAGAAATGGGTTACTTTTGTCCTTTCATCAGGGCCTCTGAGAAAGCCTTGGATTGGCCTGACTCTTAATAGTGTCCTTCTCATAGTTTACTTTTTCTTGGGCTTCTTTAGATGAGCAGTTCTTAACCTGTAGGTCATGACCCCTTTGCTGGGGTCAGATGACCCTTTCACAGGACTTGCCTAAGATCAACAGGAAACACAGATATTTATATTGCAATTCATAACGGTAGAATAATTATGGAGTATCAGCAAAAATAATTTTATGGCTGGGGTCACCACAACATGAGGAACTGTATTAAAAGGTCGCAGCATTAGGAAGGTTGAGAGCCATGAACCAGATGAATATGTTCCTTTTCAATCCAGTTTATTTTTAAAGGATCTCTAATTTAATGTTATTTATTTAACCTTGCGTGGCACTCAATACATGGAAACTAACCTCGCTCAGTCTTAAATGAATCAGTATATTGTCCTCCCTTTACTGCCTTCATTGTTGTCAGCATATTCTTGGCCAAAAATTAAACTGCTCCTTGTATTTTTAATCTTTAGCTATTAAGTGCATTTATACATATTCACGTGACTATCATTTTCTCCTTCCCACGTCTCAAACCACTATTTTGATGCATCTTCTTTTATTTTGTGTTACATCTTTAAGAATTTCCTTTCATGAAACCATTCCCATTTTCTCATTAAACTTGAGAGACAGTTTTGAAGGAAACACCTTTTTCCTCACTGAAATGCTAAGAGACAAGTACTCGCTTCCTGTTTGAAAAAAAATCCATCTTATTTTTATATGTTGTTGCTATTTAACATTTTGTCTGAAATTTTGGTTATAATTTTAAAAGGTTTATTTATCTATTTATTTATGTGTGTACGTGTGTGTGTATGTGTGAGGTGGAGAACAACTTTGTGGAGTCAGTTCTTTCCTTCCACTTTTAGGTGGGTTCTGAGGATCAAACACAGGTAGTCAGGCCTCTGTGGCAAGCGCTTCAGCCCCTGAGGCAGCTCTCTGCTCCTTGGTTATTTCTTTGGAGGTGATCTTTCCTTTTAATTAACTTTAAGTCATTTTATTTTTGATCATGATGTTTATGATCCACACCCTCTCCTCACATTTGATTTCCTTTACTATTCGCTTTGCTTTCCATATTTGAAAATTCTCTGCTTTTCACTCTCTCGGATATTTCCTCCAGTATTATTTCCTTTGGTGGCAAATCCTGATGGTCAATTTGTTTGGCTGTGAGGAATCTACTAGATAAATAAAACCCACATCTAGGAGTTCCCATGAAGACGTTTTCAGATATGGATGGGATGTAGACCAGCAATTGAGAAGAAAAGACAGTGTGGAGGTTTGAACGAGAATTGTCTCTCATAGACTCATATATTTGAATGTTTGGTTCCCAGGTAGTGGAACTGTTTGGGAAGGATTAGGAGGTGTGGTCTTGTAGGAGGAGGTGTGTCACGGAGATGGGCATTGAGGATTCAATAGGAAGGTCCCAGGAAGATATCAAGGAAGAGCAGAGAAACAAGAAAGGAAGCTTATTTGTCAGGGCTCTGTGTGTGCATATAAATTATGAATCAATGTATTGTATGTTATGTACATTAAATTATAAGAGAATATTTATTAGATTACTTTTCTAATCAGAGACTCAGTCTCTCTCTCCCAGCTTACAACTTGTGGGTCAGTTGTGAGCCCCCCCCGATACTTCTTCAGTACCATGCCAGCCTGCTGCCCGCCACACTACCCACCATGATGATAATGGGTTAACCCTGTCAAACTGTAAGCAGGCCTCCAAATAAATTCTTCCGTAGTTGCCATGGTCGTGGCATCTCTTTGTAGCAATAGAACAGTAATTAAGACAGACAGATGCTGAATCTGGAAGGGAGGAGCCAATCGACAGCATGGAAGGAACAGTGTAAAGAAAGGAAGGCAGCCAGCATGTGCTAGCCGAATTCTCTTAATGGAGAGTATCTACACTCTGCCATCACCTACAGATATCAAACTCCCGTTCCTAAGCAGCCTCCAGTGCAGACAGGTTGACTCTCTGCGGAGCTTCAGGACCTTCAGCCTTTCACTGGGGCTGCGCTAGTGTTTTCTCTTGGAGGCTTCTATTTTCTTGGACTTGAGCAGCTGTGACGTTTGTTCACTAACTAGAGAGCATGGCTGTGCTGCCAGTCTCTGATTAGCAAGCTGCTAATCTAATAAATGTATACTTGTAACTTTATGCGTGTAATATACAATACATTGAATAATGATTTATATGTACACACAAGGTCCTGACTAATATGGTTTCTCTCCTGTTTCTTCTTTTCCTTTATACCTTCCTGGAACTCCAATTAGTGAAAATGTTTACTCCATCTTCCACGTCTTGTTTGATTGCTTTCTTATATTTTTTCTACTAGGCAATTTGTTTCTCGCTCTCTCTCTCTCTCTATCTCTCTCTCTCTTTCTCTCTCTCTCTCGGAATCTCACTACATGTCTGGCTTCAAACTCATGCAATCCTCCTGTCTCAGCCTCCAAGTACTAGGATGTACTAGAAATTGCTGTTAGAGATTTCTTTATTATCAATTTCTTCAGTTCTATACTCCAGATCATAATGTGTCATTCATTTTGTTTCCGATTTTCATGCTTTTTCAAACTGGAAAGTTATTACACCTCCAAATAAAATTACAGACCATGAATGCACTGATTAATTAGATCATAAAATATTTTTCTTCACAATTAACACGAAAATTAAGACATGCAAACATTCCAGATGCCCACACAACCACTTGCCATAATTTTTTTTTTTTGGTGTACATCCATTGTTTGTGGTCCTGGGTTCCAGAGGACATTTCATACAAGTATATGATGTGCTCTGAGCAGATCCACACCATACATGCCTGCCTATACGTCATCACCTTTATCCTCGTCACCCCCTCCCCGTCAGCCCTCTCCTTATAGACATCTTCTTCATGCCATATATACGTACATACATACAAGATTTTTTTTACCTCAGTGTGAAGTCTAGAAGCCACAAATGAGAGAATGTATGCTGCTTGCCCTCATTGGTCTGGCTTAATTCGCTTGCTATGATAATTTCCAGTTTCATCTGAATTCCCGCAAACAACCCAAGTGCCTCCTTCCTTATGGCTGCGATAAACAATGCTGCTTTTCTTGTTGCCTGCTCTTCTGGAGGCAGACCCAGAGCTCCCCAGGATAAAGCTTTGCTTTCTCTAAGTCTCTGTTTTTAAACATCACTAATAAAACCGCACTGATGTTTAGCCTAAGGGCCGTTTGCGTTAGCGTGTGATGGTATCTTCTAGAGCAGTGAATACTCGTGTTTGGCTGTTGGCTCCTTAAGAAAGGATGCTATCCATTGCTCGTGTCATCGTCACAGGTTTCAGTCATTTCTTGATCTAAGGGTTCTTTTGGCCATCAAAATTCCTACTAGATTTCTCTGGTCTGAAAGACATGCGTTTTCATAGAACAAAATGAAACTGAGCCGGAAGTGCCTCCTTTCCCACCCTCTTTGCAACTGGACCCTGTTTTCGGGGCAAATACTTCGCCTTACCTTATAGCTCCGTATTTATTTATTCTTTTGCTCATGTTTTATGTCTCTGGAAATCTGACCTTCGGAAAAGGAAAACAAATATTCCATACACTCTTCCGCTCCTAAGAATGACTTTGCCTTCACTCTTCCTCTGTCTCTACAGAAGACACAAAGCCCCATTTCCGTCTCACGGGGAGACATCACCCCTGAGCACTTTTATTCCAAAGTAGAGGGATGGGTTTGTGGTGATCTGGTGATTCCAACGCAGTAATCCCACTGCTTAGTGTTCTGTCTGGGCTTATCTTACTAATTAACATTTATGGGATTAGGAGTTGTGATCAGGTTGGCTTTTTAAGTGCCTAGTGCTGAATTAAGTCATTTACATAGATGAGCAGGAAGAAACTGAGATTAGTTAAGAAACAATTGCCTCTTTATTTTAGTCAACCTTGTATTTGTGAACACGTTGCAGTTAAGAAAGCATTTTGAGAATGGTCCTCAGATTTGTCAATGCAAAAACAGATAAACCAACCCCCAAAGCAGAACCACAACTCTCATCTTTAAGGGCGTAAGATATTTTACAGCCAAATCTGAGTGACCCTGGCCTGGGAACACAGATTTAGGTTACCCTAAATTTCAACATGGAAGCAGTTTCATGGAGTCCTATAGTTTAACAGAACAAAGAAAGTCATAAATCAAGGCACGTTTAAAATACATCGATGGGTACATCAAGAGAGGTGGTTACAGCCAGACAGGGGAAGCTTTCCTGTAGGCTTCACATCCTGTCTGACACATTTTTAGCCTTTGGCCTGGTAAAAGGCATTTTGTTTATTAGTCACTGGATGTTAGTTCTGATACAGAGGTGGACAAGAAATGGCTGTTCTGGGGGCTAACTCTAGTCCAGATAAAGGAATTAGATTCTAGATCGGCAACATTCCAATCTCCACATTACTGCAGTTCTAGCAAGTCAGTCACTCTCTGCAGACACAGCTTCTTCCCAAGAATCCTCACTGACAGATTAGACACCTGTATTCAGCTCTGTGTCAGCCAAGTAATATGTGCACACGCTTTATTCAACTTTAAACATTATTTTATGTAACAGATACTATATGTGTAAAATAAATACATATACAATTATGGAACATTCATTATTTATCTGAATTTCATGATCTAGGTTACATTATTGATTAGAAATTATAATATTTGACTCACTGAGTTATCAGGTAGAGAAATTAGATTATGTACATAAAGCACTTAGCTTAGTGCTTAAAGCAGACTATTAGTCAATAAATACATCTTGGCCGTCTTGCAGAAGTTGTGACACTGCAGAATTATTAGGCCAGAACCAATGTCTCACTCCTCGTGTATTGTAATATTTTATAATAATTTCAAGCATCAAACAGGCTAAATGAAAATCAAGTAAAAAATAAAAAATTAAGGGTCAGATGGAAGGGGAGGTCCTCCCCTATCAGTAGACTTAAAGAGGGTTAGGGAGGAGATGAGGGAGGGAGGGTGGGATTGGGAGGGAATGAGGGAGGGGGCTACAGCTGGGATACAAAGTAAATAACCTGTAATTAATATAAAAATTATAAAAAAGAAAAATAAATAAAAAATACATTTGTATATTTGGGTATTTGGGTTTAAAGCAACTCCTCCTCATTTTCTTATTTTTTCCCATTTTATATTACACATCATCTAAAAATCAGTAGTTCATCTAGGAAATAAGTGTATAACTATAATCAGATTCTCTCATTTTAGATAATTTAAAAGCAAAGGTACTCAAGACATTCTCTAGGGATTGTCTTTCTCCTTCAGTATGTTACCCTTCTTAGGACAGTAGCAGCTCAGAGCTTAGGCGATTGTGAGAAAAGTATGCCAGAAAAGCACAACTCACCCTAAACTATAAACTGTAATGAATCAGCCAGCTCTAACCTGGGAAAAAACAGCTCTAAGGAAATGGCTCTATCATTTTTGACAATCTTTGTGTAACCTCAAGGTCAGACAGGTCTAAATATCTGAGTGTTAAATTTGAGTTCATTTTCCTTGTATTTCTATGTACCACAACCAGACACCCTGCTCTTCCACAGCTATAGTATGCAAGCTGATGCTTTTGGAATTTTGCTCAGAATTCCTAAGGCCTGTTTGACCCTGTTCCCAAGTTTCCTCTATTAAAATTATGCTAAAAACAATTAAAGAAATAGAGGCCATGCGTTTGAGGAGCATGGGAGTTACATGGGGAAGGTTGGAGAGAGAAAAGGTGAGGGAAAAATTATGTAAGTATATTTTAATTTAAAAAAATGTATTTAAAAAAATTTCCTGATATTTCAAACCTTTGTTCAGGTCACCAAACTTCTCACCCATTTTCTCTTGTTGGTTTTTACTTTTAAAAATATTTCTATAATACTTATGCCGGTATCACTTTAGTTTTCTTTTGTCTCTATATTTTTCATCTATCTATCTATCTATCTATCTATCTATCTATCTATCTATCTATCTATCTATCTATCTATCATCTATTATACAAGTAATTCAATAACATTTGAAAATTGAATCATTGGCTAATCCTCCACAAAGGAAGCATCAGTTCTAGGCAATTTAAGAGATAAGTTCTACAAACTTTTAAAGAAATGAGTTATTTCTGTTATATGGAACTTTCCAGACAGAAGAAAATCTAAGGAACTATTCCTAAGGAACTATTCCCCTACTAAATAATCTTGGTATTAAAAGGAGACAAAAGTATTGAATTATGTTATAGACCAATCTGTTTATGAAAACAAATGCCAAAAATCTAAGCAAATATTGTTAAAATGAACTCAAGAAACACAAAAAACATAATTTGAAATTCTTTGTTTTTCTTTTTCAACAATTACACTTTATTCATTCTTCATCCCCCCATAAGCCCCTCCTTTCTCCCCTCCCAATCCCACCCTCCCTCCTCCCTCTGCATGCATGCCACTCCCCAAGTCCACTGATAGGGGAGGTTCTCTCTCCTTTCTGATCTTAGTCTATCAGTTCACATCAAAAGTGGCTGCATTGTCCTCTACTATGGCCTGGTAAGGCTGCTCCCCCCCAGGGGGAGGTGATCAAAGACCAGGCCAGTCAGATTATGTCAGAGGCAGTCCCTCTTCACATTACTATGTGACCCAATTGGACTCTGAACTGCCCTGGGCTACATCTGTGCAGGGGTTCTGGGTTATCTCTATGAATAGTCCTTGGTTGGAGTATGAGTCTCTGGGAAGTTCCCTGTGTACAAATTTTCTTGTTCTGTTGCTCTCCTTGTGGAGACCCTGTCCTCTCCAGCTCTTACTATTTCCCAGTTCTTACATAAAATTCCATTCACTCTGCCCAACAGTTGCCCATCAGGCTCAGCATCTGCTTTGATAGTCTGTAGGGCAGAGGCTTTCAGAGGCCCTCTGTGGTAGGTTCCTAGGTTGTTTCCTGTTTTCTTCTTCTTCTGATGTCCCTCCTCTTTGCCTTTCCGGATGGGGATTGGACATTTTAGTTAGGGTCCTCTCTCTTGCTTAGTTTCTTTAGATGCACAGGTTTTAGTGGGTTTGTCCTATGTATGTCTATATGAGTGAGTATATACCATGTGTGTCTTTTTGCTTCTGGGACAACTCACTCAGGATGATCCTTTCCAGATCCCACCATTTACCTGCAAATTTCATGATTTCCTTATTTTTCATTGCTGAGTAATATTCCATTGTGTAGATGTACCACAATTTCTGCATCCATTCTTCAATTGAGGGGCATCTGGCTTGTTTCCAGCTTCTGGCTATTACAAATAAAGCTGCTACAAACATGGTTGAGCAAATGTCCTTTTTGTGTACTTGAGCCTCTTTTGGATATATGCCCAGGAGTGGTATGGCTGGATCTTGAGGAAGCGCTATTCCTAGTTGTCTGAGAAAGCGCCAGATTGATTTCCAGAGTGGTTGTACAAGTTTACATTCCCACCAGCAGTGGAGAAGGGTTCCCCTTTCTCCACAACCTCTCCAGCATGTGTTGTCACTTGAGTTTTTGATCTTGGCCGTTCTCATGGGTGTAAGGTGAAATCTCAGGGTTGTTTTGATTTGCATTTCCCTAATGGCTAGTGAGGTTGAGCATTTCTTTAAGTGCTTCTCTGCCATTCGGTATTCCTCTACAGAGAATTCTCTGTTTAGCTCTGTTCCCCATTTTTTAAGTGGGTTACTTGGTTTGCTGCTTTTCAGCTTCTTTAGTTCTTTATATATACTTGATATGAGTCCTCTGTCAGATAAAGGGTTGGTGAAGATTCTTTCCCAATCTGTAGGTGGTTGCTTTGTTTTGATGACGGTGTCCTTTGCTTTGCAGAAGCTCTTCAGTTTCATGAGGTCCCATTTATTGATTGTTGCTCTTAGAGCCTGTGCTGTTGGTGTTCTGTTCAGGAAGTTTTCTCCTGTACCAATGAGTTCTAGGGTATTTCCCACTTTTTTTTCAAGCCGATTTAATGTGTCTGGTTTTATGTTGAGGTCTTTGATCCACTTGGACTTCAGTTTTCTGCAGGGTGATAAGTATGTATCTATTTTCATTTTTCTACATGTAGACATCCAGTTGGACCAGCACCATTTGTTGAAGATGCTATCTTTTTTCCATTGAATGGTTTTGGCGTCTTTGTCAAAGATCAGGTGTCCGTAAGTGTGTGGGTTTATTTCTGGGTCCTCTGTTCGGTTCCATTGATCCACCATTCTGTTTCTATGCCAGTACCATGCAGTTTTTAAAACTGTTGCTCTATAGTACAGCTTAAGATCAGGGATGGAGATACCTCCAGAAGATCTTTTATTGTAGAGGATTGTTTTAGCAATTCTGGGTTTCTTGTTATTCCATATGAAGTTGAGAATTTTTCTTTCCAGGTCTGTAAAGAATTGTGTTGGTAATTTGATGGGCATTGCATTGAATCTGTAGATTGCTTTTGGTAAGATGGCCATTTTTTACTATGTTAATCTTGCCAAGCCATGAGCATGGGAGATCTTTCCATCTTCTCATATCTTCTTCTAATTCTTTCTTCAGAGATTTGAATTTTTTTTCATACAAGTCTTTGACTTCCTTGGTTAGGGTTACTCCGAGGTACCTTATGTCATTTGTGGCTATTGTGAAGGGTGTTGTTTCCCTAATTTCTTTCTCAGCCCTTTTGTCTTTTGTATACAGGCGGGCTACTGATTTTTTTGAGTTAATTTTGTATCCGGCCACTTTGCTGAAGGTGTTTATCAGCTGTAGGAGTTCCCTGGTAGAGTTTTTGGGGTCACTCACGTATACTATCATATCATCTGCAAATAGTGATAATTTGACGTCTTCCTTTCCAATTTGTATCCCCTTGATCTCCTTCAACTGTCTTATTGCTCTAGCAAGGACTTCCAGCACTATGTTGAAGAGATATGGAGAGAGTGGGCAGCCTTGTCTTGTCCCTGATTTTAGTGGGATTGCTTTAAGTTTCTCTCCGTTCGGTTTGATGTTGGCTATAGGCTTGCTGTATATCGCCTTTACTATGTTTAGATATGTGCCTTGTATCCCTGATCTCTCTAATACTTTAAACATGAATGGATGTTGGATTTTGTCAAAGGCTTTTTCAGCATCTAGGGAGATTATCATGTGGTTTTTTTCTTTCAATTTGTTAATATGGTGGATCACATTGATGGATTTCCGTATATTGAACCACCCCTGCATACCTGGGATGAAGCCTACTTGGTCATAGTGGATAATATCTTTGATGTGTTCTTGGATTCGGTTTGCAAGTATTTTATTAAGTATTTTTGCATCAATGTTCATAAGGGAGATTGGCCGGAAATTCTCTTTCTTTGTTGAGTCTTTGTGAGGTTTAGGTACCAAGGTGACTGTGGCTTCATAGAATGAGTTTGGTAATGTTCCTTCTGTTTCTATTTTGTGGAATAGTTTGAAGAGAATTGGTGTTAGCTCTTCTTTGAAGGTCTGGTAGAAGTCTGCGCTGAAGCAATCTGGTCCTGGGCTTTTTTTGGATGGGAGACTTTTGATGATCGCTTCTATTTCTTTGGGGGATATAGGTCTATTTAGTTGATTTACCTGGTCCTGATTCAGCTTTGGTAAGTCAAATCGATCAAGAAAATTGTCCATTTCATTTAGATTTTCAAATTTTGTGGCATATAGACTTTTGAAGTAAGTCCTAATGATTGTTTGGATTTCTTCAGTGTCTGTAGTTATATCCCCTTTTCATTTCTGATTTTGTTGATTTGGGTGGTGTCTCTCTGCCTTTTAGTTAGCTTGGCTAAGGGTTTGTCGATCTTGTTGATTTTCTCAAAGAACCAGCTCTTGGTTTCATTGATTCTTTGAATTGTTTCATTTGTTTCCAATTGATTGATTTCAGCCCTGAGTTTGATTATTTCCAGCCGTCTACTCCTTCTTGGTGTGTCTGCTTCTTCTTTTTCTAGGGTTTTTAAGTGAGCCATTAAGGTGCTTGAATGAGCTGTCTCGAATTTCTTCTTGAAGGCACTTAGTGCTATGAACTTTCCTCTTAGCACTGCTTTCATTGTGTCCCACAAGTTTGGGTATGTTGTGTCTTCATTTTCATTGATTTCTAGAAAGACTTTAATTTCTTTCTTTATTTCTTCCCTGACCTAGCTGTCATTTAGTAACAAGTTGTTCAGTTTCCATGTGTGTGTAGGCTTTTTGCTATTTCTGTTATTGTTGAGGTCCAGCTTTATTCCATGGTGATCAGACAAGATACAAGGGATTATTTCAATCTTCTTGCATCTGTTGAGGCTTGCTTTGTGACCCACTATGTGGTCTATTTTGGAGAAGGTTCCATGAGGTGCTGAGAAGAAGGTAAATTCTTTTGTGTTTGGGTGTAAAGTTCTGTAAATGTCTGTTAAGTCTATTTGATTCATGACCTCTGTCAGAGACATTGTTTCTTTGTTTAATTTCTGTTTAGTTGACCTGTCCTTTGTTGAGAGTGGGGTGTTGAAGTCTCCCACTATTAATGTGTGGGGATCTATATGTGCTTTAAATTTTATCAATGTTTCTTTCACAAATGTGGGTGCCCTTGTATTTGGGGCATAGATGTTCAGGATTGTGATGTCTTCCTGGTGGAATTTTCCCTTGATGAGTATGAAGTGTCCTT
Source organism: Meriones unguiculatus (assembly GCF_030254825.1). Classification (NCBI taxonomy): domain Eukaryota; kingdom Metazoa; phylum Chordata; class Mammalia; order Rodentia; family Muridae; genus Meriones; species Meriones unguiculatus. The sequence continues at coordinate 13,192,165 of NC_083354.1, read as the reverse complement.
CCCCATCTCTTTTGATTAATTTTGGTTGAAAGTCTATTTTATCAGATATTAGAATGGCTACTCCTGCTTGCTTCTTTGGTCCGTTTGCTTGGAAAGTCGTCTTCCAACCCTTTACCCTCAGGTAATGTCTATCTTTGTGTCTTAGGTGTGTTTTTTGTATGCAACAGATTGCTGGGTTTAGTTTACGTATCCATTCTGTTAATCTGTGTCTTTTTATTGGAGAGTTGAGTCCATTGACGTTGAGAGGACTAATGACCAGTGGCTGTTAGATCCCTTGATTTTGATATTGGCTGTGGTCATCAGGTTGTGTGCTTGGTTGTTTTTTGTTTTACTGAAGTGAGGTTATTTATTTCCTGTGTTTTCTTGAATGTAGCTAGTTTTCCTGGGTTGTATTTTCCCTTCTAGTGTCTTCTGTAATGCTGGATTTGTTTGTAGGCATTGTTGAAATTTGTTTTTGTCATTGAATAGCTTGTTTTCTCCATCTATGAGGACTGAGAGTTTTGCGGATTATGGTAGCCTGGGCTGACATCTGTGTTCTCTTAGGGTCTGCATGATATCCGTCCAGGCCCTTCTGGCTTTCATAGTCTCTGTTGAAAAATCAGGTGTGATTCTAATGGGTTTGCCATTATATGTTACTTGGCCTTTTTCCCTTGCGGGAGGATTTTCTTTTCTGGTTAAATTTGTTGGGTGTTCTGTAGGCCTCATGTATTCTAATTGGCCTCTCCTTTAGCTTGGGGAAATTTTCTTCAATGATTTTGTTGAAAATATTTTCTGGGCCTTGGAGAAGGGAGTCTTTTTCCTCTATACCTATTATTCTTAGGTTTTGTCTTTTCATATTGTCTTGGATTTCTTGGACGGTCTGTGTCAGGAATTTTTCGGATTTCACATTTTCTTTGACAGATACATCGATTTCTTCCATTGTATCTTCTACACCTGAGATTCTTTCTTCCATCTCTTGTAGTCTGTTGGTTATGCTTACCTCTGTAGTTCCTGTTTTCTTCCTTAGATTCTTCCTTTCCATTATTTTTTCCATTTGTGTTTTCTTTAATTTTTCCAATTCTATCTTTAGGTCTTGAGTTGTTTTGTTTACTTCCTTCACCTGTCTGATTGTACTTTCCTTTTTTTCTTTTAGTTCCTTCAACTCTGTTTCTTTTATTTCATTCAATGCTTTAAGCATTTCCTTTCTAAAGGCCATAAACTGTTTGGCTGCAGCTTCCTCTATTTCTTTACGGATGGCAATATTCTGTTTGAGTTTATCTTCCTCTATGTCTTTACGTATCTTATTTGTTTCCTCTGTTATTATCTTCATGAGCATAGTTGTTAGGTCATCTTCTTGGATTTCAGTTATGCTGGGGTGTCCAGGGCTACTTGCCCCTGGGTAACTGGGTTCTGGAGATGCCATATTGCTCTGTCTTTTGTTGCTTGAGCTTTTACGCTGGCCTTTACCCATTGTGCTATCTTAGGTGTTTGGGGTTATTTTCTGGTGGTTCCTGGGGGTCCTGTGGTGGAGAGAATCCCCTTTGCAGAAAGCTGGTTTTTCCTGAAGGATGTCTTCTCAGCTTTTTGGGTATAGTCCCTGGATGGCTGGTGTTTTTTCAGGAGTTGCTCACCTCAGGGATGTAGACCTGAGTGGTAACTGTGGTCTTTGTTAGTCGAGAGGGTTCTCCTCTCACCCAGGGAAGTCCTGAGGGCAGCTGCCCTGTTTTTGGGTTTCTTGTTGTAAATTTAATGATCAGCTGCTGTGACCCAGTTGGACATCAGGCGCGCAGCAACTGTTTGTGCCTGTGTCTGGAGCACAGCTGAGTGATCACGCCTCGGCCCCACTGGTCTGCTAGACTTTTTCTAGGGAAGGATTGGGTGATTTAAGTCAGTACAGTTTCCTTCCTTCCCTGTGGATTCTCTGGAGACACAGACTCCCAGTGTCTTTTTTTGTCCTGGTGCACACTGCTCAGTGTCCGCCACCTGGCTGGCTGCAGAAACTGCCTGTGCCTGGAGCACAGCTGAGTGATGGCGGCTCAGTCTCCACCAGCTGTCTGGTGCGCAGAAACTGCCTGTGTCTGCCTTTGTAGCCTTTGGGAGCCTGGGTGCCTCCCTAAGCTGGGCAATTTTCTGGGGACCTTTTCAGGCTGGGGGTGTCGGCTGAGTGCTCTGAGATCAGACCAGCCGTTTCCCTCCCTGTGTGTTTGCACCGGACAGTGAAACTCATTCGCTGGTGCCCTGGTGCCCACAGTTCTCAGGCGGTGAATCAGGCGCGCAGGCAGGCAGAACTCTGTGGTGCTGGAGCCTGGGTCCCCGGCTCTGGCTCCGGGCTGGCTCCTGGGGTGCCCGTGGAACCCGAGTCTTTTCCAGGGGATGTCTGGGTGACCTAAGGCCGGTCCCAATCGTTTCCTGTACCCTGGGGTTATCTCTCGACTGAAAATTCCAGTCTCTGATAGTGTGGTGCGCACGGTTCAGTCTGGGACCGTGACCAGAGACACTGGCTTGTGGCTCTGGGCAGGAGCTGGGGCTGGCGGCCGGCAGCCAAGCGTCTGGTGGAACCGGGATCTCTTCCGTGGTTTAGCCGGGTGAGTTAAAAGCTGATTGAATCCCCCACCGTGGGGTATCCTCTCACCTGGGAAACACAATGACTGTGTTTTATGGCCGCGAGTTCTGATTACTGGTCACTGTGCTGATCCTGCTGCTGCTGCTCAGAATGAGAGTCCTCCGGGCGCTGCCATCTTGCCCCTCCCCTCATAATTTGAAATTCTTATATTCCAGATTTAGGTTGGGCTTACTATTAAAAAAAATGTATGAGTTTGCTAGAAGATTAAAGAAAGGGGAAAATCTAGGTTCCTTATGCAACAAAAGCAGGCAAGAATATTTAAGGATTAAAAATAGCTTAAGGATGACAAATACGAAATACCCATTGTGACGTCCTGGACAAATAATACAGGTAAGGGAATGATACTGGATACCCTCCTTCTAAAATCAGGGACAAGAAGCGTACCACACAACCCTATTTAATATTGGTTTGGATCTCTAGCTTCTAGAAGAAAGTGTAGCAGGTAATGGTCACACACACTATAATGTGACTTAAGGGGCTGATGCAGGAGCATTGCCACAAGTTCTAGGTCAGCGTGGTAAATTCCAGGTTAGCTAAGACTACACAGTGATATCATTTCCCAAAAGCCACTCTCCAGCACTTGGCGGGTATCTAGTACGATCTGAATGTGCGCTGAGCACGAAATGCAACACCAGATTTCAAAGACAACGTATACTGTAAAAAACAACAACAACAACAACAACAACAACAACAACAACAAAAAACAGTTCACTAAAATTTGGTAACATGTTGAAATGCGAATCTGTTGGATATATGGGGTTAAAAGACTACGTCATTAATCACATCGATTCTACTTAGAACGCAGCTAGTAGGAAAACATTAAATTACGCATCTATTCCAGTCTGTGAGCAGAATTATTACTTCTGATAGAAAACTCTGATGTGTGCTAACTGTGACTTGAAGAGCTTGAGTCCAGCACGGGGGCAACATGAATGTTCTTAGGATGGAGGAGAAATGAAAGGCAAACTGAGCTGGGTGTGGTGGCGCAGGTCTTTAATCCCAGCGCTCAGGGAGGCAGAGGCAGAGGCAGGCAGATCGCTGTGTGGTTGAGGCCAGCCTGGTTTACAAAGTGAGTCCAAAACAGCCAAGCTACACAGAGAAACCCTGTCTCGAACAACAACAGTAAAGGCAGACTGGTCTTTTTCCTGCCCTGATCTGCAACCATCAGAACCCGTCTGCGGCCCCCAGATCTGTCAGACCTCAGGTGTGCAGGCTGGGGGCGGGGAGGGGCTAACACGGAAGTGTACAAGAGCTGTTCACAGGAGGAGTCCTGGTTTTCATCTGGGACCCTCCACAGTCCGGCCATGTGAGATGGCATTCAGTTGAGGCTGTTGTAGGGCAATGGGTAAGGTTCCCTAGGCATGGTAAGTCTGAGGCCTTTTCTACAAGCACGGGGCGATCTTACCTTATTAGCAACTTGGCTGTTTCCCCCACTAGTTCTCAAGGAAGTGCTGTAGGTTGTTGTTATTACACTGTGCTCAGCACCACAGGATGTTTGGGGAGTAAATACACTCCAGATTTACTTCCTCGATCAAACTAGAGTTATTTGTACAAACAAATTTTTTATGGACACAACAGGCTCATCTTTATTTAGCCCTCTTCTGGGATAATGAGAAACCAGCACCCTTTAGCTTCCCAACTCTGTCCAATAGAGTATTCCCCTCCCCCAATCCAGATACACGTGTTTTCAATGTGTTCTGAAGGATCTAATTCAAGTACCATTGCTACCACAGACTGTGTATTAAGCACATAATAATTATAGAGAGATTTGAGTGGCTTTGTTATTGAATAGATAGTACCATAATCCTGTGTCCTTTCTCTTGGACCTGATTTTCTCTTCATTTTTTTCCCCTTTTATATAGATAACAAACATATTTACAGATTTCCGGTATTATGAACCATCCACCCAGTAAAGCTTTGTCATATATATCTCAAGATATAGGAGGTGTGTTTCCTATCTTCAGGCTATTTGCTGTCTTACAGGAAACCTTTAAACATACCAATAACTTCAACACCTACAGCATGGGAAAAATGTGGGAGAAACTATGAAAATTCCAGGCTGTCAGATGTCTCAGTAGAAAGGGATCTTATGTTTTCTACCCAAGGAGATCAAAGCAGATATCCCTGTTGAGATGACATCTGGACTGAGGCTTAGATGGTGAGCAGGGTTTGGAAGAAAATAGACAGAGCATTGTCTCCAGACATCTAAGGGGAATCTCAGAACGGTGGAAAGTCACGGAGGAAGGAAGTTTAACTGTTTGAGGGGAGTATCAGCTTTGGTGGTTCCTACTCTTGATCTGTGAATTGTCTGTTTTATGTAATGAGACGAGGAAAGAATTGAAACACGGAAGATGTGTGAGATGAAGTAGCGTGCTAGCAAGTTGTTCCGTGCTTGTCACAGGTGGGCCTAAGGGAGATGAAGATGGCAGTATACTCAAGGGAGTCTTGACAGGAGAATTAAGTAAATAACGGGACGAATGTGAAAGCTGAGAGAGGGAAGCGATTCACAGAACAACTACCTATTTTTATAAGGGTGTGCATTAAGTGAAGAGAAATGCGCAGCCCAAATCTGCCTAACACCAACAAGCTGACTAGTGAAAAATAACATTCTTCTATTTTCACTGGAACCACTATTCTAACTGTCCTTTTGGTCACAAACTAATTTTTCTCCATCCTTTAAGTCATAAGATATTTTGTAAGCTAGCCATCATTATATAAAAATGGGTTTTGCTTTCAATGCTCTTCAAAATCTGGTTTTTATTTAGGTAACCTCAGCAGACATTTTTGAACAAAGGTCTTTCATGATTTCTCAGTGGCAGATAGGGCAGATAATTTTTATTACTTATCTTGGGCGGCCTCTTTGACATATTTTGTTATGGCAATTTTTCCACTCTGAAGTGGAAGTTTCTGGTTTCTTTGGAAACTCAGTTGTGTCATGTGACTATGCTTTTTGTTTGAGTCCCAACTGTGGAATGTGGGAATGTTTTGTCCCCTTGGAAAAAGTCCCTGTGAGAAGGTGGGCGATGTTGGTCAACTGAATACTATCTTGTGTGTGGAGCGTGGCTTTTGTGAGCTGCTAAACATCCTTGTGGGGACTCTGAGAAGGGATAAATAGAAGCCCAGAGATAGTGGGACAAAGTTTTCTGCACTCGACCCTTTTGCATTGCTACACTTTGCAATGGTTTTGTTTCTTTGCTGGACTTCACAGGCAGAAACCCTCCAGGGAACTTCTCGGGATGCTTTGGCAGAGTTTTGCTGCTTTGGTGGACTCGTGCTATTTGGGTGGAGTCTAGCCACTTCTACGGAATCTTTCCACTCCTACTGACTCATGTTGCTGCGGCTGCTTTGCTGTTGGACTGGATGGCTGGTATTCTGAGCACTGAGTTTGATAATCCTCAAAGAACCCATTGACCCTTATCAGCAGCAAGTAGGCAAAAGAAGTCTACAGCTCCTTTCTCTACTAATCTTGTACCTAAAGTCTGGGGATTGGAAGAGAAGTAAAGGCCTTTAAGAACCTTAAATAAAGTAGGTGTTTGGAAAAAAAAATCTAGGCTTACTCTACCCTTTTGAACTTTCTTCCATCTTTGTTTCTGTCTTTAGGATGAGTACTATCTGAACACGACTATCCATTTCTTATTGTTTCGGCTATTTAAAAAAGGTGTTTTCCCTCTTTTCTCCTTATTCTGATGTCCATCCTCTTTGCCTTTCTGGATAGGAATTGAGCATTTTAGCAAGAGTCCTCCCTCTTGATTAGTTTCTTTAGGTGTACAGACTTTAGTAGGTTTATCCTTTATTATATGTCTATATGAGTGTGTATATACCATGTGCATCTTTCTGCTTCTGGGATAGCTCACTCAAGTCAGGAGCCTGACACGGAGGACCTCTGAAAGGCTCTGTCCTGCAGACTATCAATGAAGATGCTGAGACTTATGGGCAACCTTTGGGCAGAGTGCAGGGAATCTTACAAAAGAAGTGGGAAACAGTAAGATCTGGAGAGGACAGAAACTCCACAAGGAGAGCAACAGAACCAAAAAATCTGAGCACAGGGGTCTTTCCTGAGACTGATACTCCAACCAAGGACTATGCATGGAGATAACCTAAGACCCCTGCACAGATGTAGCCCACAGCAGTTCAGTATCCAAGTAGGTTCCATTGTAACAGGAACAGGGACTGTCTCTGACATGAACTGGTTGGCCTGCTCTTTAATTACCTCCCCCTGAGGGGGAAGCAGCATTACCAGGCCGCAGAAGAAGACAATGCAGCCACTCTTGATGAGACCTAATTGACTAGGATGAGAAGGAAGGAAAAGAAGATCTCCCCTATCAGTGGACTTGGGGAGGGGCATGCATGCAGAGGGTGGAGGAAGGGAGGGATTGGGATGGGAGGAGGGAGCAGACCACAGGGGGGATACAAAGTGAATAAAGTGTAATTAATAAAATAAAAAGGTGCCTTCACACAGACTGATGTTTTCTTTCTGTTTACAGCTTTTTAATCTGATGTTCTACTGTACACTTGTATCCTGCTTGCTCCAGCCATCATTTCTAATGGGCTGTGTGTGTGCTGGGGACGAGTCTGGTGTGGCTGTGTCTTTGCATATGCACTGACCACCCACCAAGCCCCAGGGCACCTCTTGTCTCCTTGCTCTGTGCTGGGCTCTCAGGCTTACGCTGCACTACCACAGCTTGCCACAAGGGGGCTGAGATCTTCCCTGCACTCCTCAAGGTTACAGAGCAAGCTTTTTTTTAAAAAAATTTTATTTTTTTAATTTTTAAATAATTTTATACATTCACTTGTATCCCAGCTGTAGCCCTCTCCCTCTTTCCCTCCCATTCCTCCCCTCCCTCCCTCATCTCCTCCCTGCCCCCTTCCGAGTCCACTGAGAGGGAGTGTCTTCCTCTTCTTCCTTCTGGCCCTAGCTGCTCCTCCCTTAGGGGAAAGGGGAAGCTCATGAGTTCATGTTAGAAACAGTTCCTGTCCCCCTTACTAGGGAACCCACTTGGATACTGAGCTACCATGGGCTATGTCTAAGCAGGGGTTGAGGGTTATATCCATGCATGGTCCTTGGTTGGATAAACAGTCTCATAGAAGACCCCTGTGCTCAGATATATTTGGACCTTGTGGGGCTCCCTGTCCCCTCTAGGATATACTAATTCCTCCTTCCTTCATATGATTCCCTACACTCTTCTGAAGGCTTGGTTATGGGTCGCAGCATCTGCTTTGATACACTGCTAGGCAGAGTCTTTCAGGTGCCTTCTGTGGTAGGCTACTATCCTGTTAGATGTTTTCTCCTATTTCCAATGTCCATCCCCTTTGTCCTTCTAGATGGGGATTGATCATCTTACCCCTGGACCTCTTTCTTGTTTATCTTCTTTAGGTGTACATATTTTTGTATGTTTATCCTATCTTATAGGTCTATATAAATGAGTATATACCATGTGCATCTTTCCAGAGCAAGTTTTTTAAATCACGGAATCATCTCTACATCCGCCTCAGTACTCTTTCAGGCTTTTCCTGAGCTCTGTTTCCCAGCTGCTCACCAGCCTACTAGAGTCAACTCTTCACTTGGACACGTTAATGATGACATTCTCAAACTGACCCTGCTCAGAACTGTTGTTTGCTTCCATCGTGTTAACTGCTCTTCGAGCAGTTAACCATCAGAATCCCAGAAACCACGTTTGATTTTTGCATTTGTCAAGCAGGGCTGCCAAAAAAAAAAAAAAAAGTCATCCACTTATGACATAGAATTAAATGTTCTATGGAAAGAAATAAGAGAAGAAAGAAATCTTGTCATTTTCAGCAGTTAGCTGAAATTTGATAATAGAGATTGAGAACGAAGAACAAAGTTTTAGAAGAATGTTATATTTTTATCTACTTGAGTGTAAAGCTTAGAGATATGGTGCCATTTTTAGAATTTACAATATATTTAAAACTGTTTTCATAGCCTTCAAGACATTTCTCTGGAATATTGCACAGTCAACATTCATTTGAATGATTCTCATTAATTAATTACTTTACAAATAATTATAGAATAGCTATATTTGTTTGGCATTGTCTAGATAATGTTTGGCATTATTAATGATAGGAAAGCAAAATTCCCTGATCTGAAGGAACTCATTGATTGTAAGAAGCAAATGTAAAAAAATAAATTAATGTAAAAAATTTAATTAAAAAAAGAAATAAAACTAGGACGCCCTGTGTCTAGATTCTAATTGTATAGACACAAGGCTCTCTGTGTCTATCTAATCACTTGTCCTTTGGAAAAACAGATTGAGAGAATCTGGTCTTAAATTCTGATGTGAAGAGAAAACCGCCCTCTAATCTCAGGATGGAAGGAGCAATGCACTACGTAGAGATATCATGGATGACCTTAGAATGCCAGAAGAAAGCTGCCCTTTGCATATTAGAACACCATTCAGCCTCCTCTTCTCCTTTCCTCCACCATCGTGCCCCATACACCTAATTCTTCTCGCCGTGTCTTCTCACAGAATTCCGAATCCAGCGATTCCTGGCCAAGAAACAAAGGTAAAACCATCCTGCTCCTCAATGGATTTGGATGAAAACTGGTAACAAAATCAGGTGCAACTGCAATCGAAGACATTGGAGGAGAACAACACTAGGTCTATGAGGACTCACACAATGGCAAAACTACATGTTTATACTGAATCATGGTCATCGATCGATCCTACCAGATAGAGTGGTTACATTTTTAACCTTGAGACTTGGTCCTGTCCAAATTAGGGATGTGATTTGTCCATTAAGAAAATGTAGAACCTTTCAAAAAAAAAAAGAGGCAGATGTAAGAAATAAAGGTAGTATTGGGGCAGTTCCTGGAAATCATGAACATATCTTGAAAGTGTTTAAGAGTATACATGTATAAAAAGAATAGCCCACTACTTTTTCCAAGGCTTGCTGGAGAGAAAGTACTTGCTCATGTTCACAAGCAATTTTACACCCTATTTTTAATTTTTCATTCCTTCATCTGGGGATTAAGCTATTTACATTTTAAATCGGTGTCAAACTTTAAATGGGGAAACAAAAGAAAAATACAGTTGTTTGGCCTTATTTAGATCCTGCCAAATTATTACCTTCATTCAAAGTCCAGCTGGTGAGCTTTCCAATCTTTTTGATAGTGGTCTTTAATCCATCCCTTCCCAGCTGCTTCCATCTTGGTCTCTGTGACATGGCAATCTTTGTTTCTTTCCTATGTATCTAGGCATTCCAGTTTCGAAGAGTGTGCACAAGTTTCCGATATGTTGCTCCATGGAGTCAATGGAGAGTGAAGAAAGAAAACTTGAGCAAGAATGCTTCTTACCTATGATTGTTTCAAGAGCTCTCCTCTGATGGTCTGAAGTTTCTTGGGAAGACCAATAAGAATTTAGACCTGAGCCCACTAACTAAAGTACATAGTTATGTCTTCTCCACTAGGTCTAAAGCTTAGATAGTACCATTTTCTAAGAGTAGGAAGCATGTCATATCACTAAAACCAAGAATAATACCGTAAAACACGGAACACTTAATACTTAACAATGTAATAGGCTATTAACTAAAGTCATGAACTTATGTATGCCATTTTATATTGTGACACTGGAAAGAAGGGAAAAAATATGAGAACTCCAGGGTCATAGAAGAGTTAAAAGGAATGAAGAGTGAAGGATAAATGTAGGCAAGATACTTTGTCATCATTTGAGATAACTTAATTTCATTTCCTTTAGGGCCCTCCCCTCAATGAAAATTGACATCAACTCATTACCCCCCCCACTTTCTTTTTCACTTATGTCTTAGCCTGTAGATGTGCTTAGACCCCTCTTGTGTCATTTTTTTATTCTATAGTCTATAACTATACACATGCAAAATTTACGGGGTGAAATGCAGTAAGAAGTGCAGTCAGCGCTTTAAAAGGTGAGCTTGTAACTTTGTCCTGTGAGGGTGGGTGTGGTGTGCTGTGAGAAACAGCATAGAGGGTTCCTGGTTGAGTTCTGGGGTGTGAACGTTTCTTTATAATTTTCTTTACTACACCGTAACCATTTTTTCTTCCTTTTTTACAGAAAAGACAAGAATAACAGTTCTCATGCATTAAACTAAACGAGCCCTCTAATTAAGTTAATAAGACCTCCAATAGCTGAAAAGGGAGAGTCAAAGCTTCAAGGTCTGTATTTCCACACTACCAACGACAGGATTATTATTTATAAAGAGTTGATTGTCTAAACAGTTCCATTCAGAAAGGCAAAGGTAACTTTTAAGTTTTAAAGTTCATACAGCCAAAAGGTGGCAGTGTCCTACTGGGTTTCTGTTTAAGCTTCATTTCTCTAAGAGGTGAAATTTTCAAATGTGTTCTGCTTCTATTGAGCTTTTAAAAGAAATAGTAAGCAATATCATTACTACTGCATATACCAAACAATAATTATACTTGGATGGAAATGTTTTCACAACAACAGTTTTGTAGAAGTTTTTGCATAGAATGATTTGATCTTCACAGCAAAAAGACAAACACACAAGTAAGAGAGACAGAGATAGATGGTAGATTAGAGATAGATTTTCAAAACCATCATCCAGTCAACACACAGGTACATATTTTGTTATTGTTAGTCTCTTTGGGGTTCTGTTCAGTCTTGGATTATAAATCAGCTCATTGTAACAGAATGCAAGCAGTGATTTGCTTTCAGGTAGGATTAGTTAATGAAGGGAGCAATACACAGTCTGTGTTTCTGTCCGACATTGTGTTTCCAGTGTTAGGCTCGTTTTAGAAGTTTTTTTCCAAGAAGCAAATAGTAAACATTCAGAAACAACAGCATACAGAATGAAAGCACGTGCACACGTTCTGCTCTAGAAAATATTTTTATTAATTCTTTGAAAGTTTCATGAATGTTTTGATCTTCTTCATTCCCCTTCCCCACCTCCTCCCAGGCCTGCCCTTCCTCCATCCCCGCCCAGCTCTGTGTTCTCCTCTTCACCCCCATCAACACAAATTTGTGCTGACCAAATACCCTCGGATGTGTGGCCTTCCACCGGCACGTGATTGAATCACCAGTGGCTATATTCTTAGAGGAAATTGACGCCCTCCTCTCCCAGCGACTAACGTTGTCACACATAGTTTTTTACACAGCGGTGACCTGGTGTTGCCTTCTTCTTTCCGTGCTGGGATTTGGCCCAGCGTGGACTTCCACTGGTCTCGTGCCCACGGTCACGATCAGCGTGATTTCATATGTGCAGCTGTCCTGCTGTGTTCTGAGAACATTGTCTCCTTTGTAGTCATCTGCTGTTTCTGGCTCCTCCACTCTTTCTGCCCCCTTTCCCGCAGCGACGCTTCGGTTTTGGGAAGACGGTGTGTTTCCGCTCTGCGAGGGCTAAGCGTTCTGCAGCGTCTGCGCTTGGTACAGGGTGGATCCCCGGGGTAAGCAACACGTACTGCAAACACAAGCTCGTCAGGGGAGGGCTGAGATGCACGGATCCACGTTACAACGAGAACCGTTAGAAGTCAGTCGACTACTGTGTGTGCTTAGCAGCGTTTAACGGTTCTATGTCCTCGCCTAGGGCCTGTGACCTGTCTGGCCGTGGGCTTTGGTCAGTGTCCGTGCCTGGTATGGGCTTTATCTTTCGGAGTAGGAGAGACATCCAATCAGGAAGAGGTTGATTACTCTTAGGACACTCGAACTGCGGTGACGTCAGTGGGCCTGGCGTTCTTGTAGCCTGTCGAGGTGACAGCCGGGTATACTTGATGCTGGTTTTTCTCCTCCTGTAGCCTGCATGGGGCCTTCCAGCACTTTGAAGGCTAGCCAGTTTGCACGAAGCTTTTTGGATAGTTACAGCCTGATCTCTTTATATTCTGTGTCTCAAGGTTGAGGACTCTTCAGCAGTAGGCTCTCCCTGTCAGCTTCTGGAGGATGGCCAGAAACAACGGCAACAGCCCGCAACGTTTGCTGGGTCTATGAAACCTCACTGGCCCAGTTACACCTAGGACAGTTAGAAAAAGTTCTATGTAAACCTATCACTGTAGACTCTTACACACGCGCGCGCGCGCGCGCGCGCACACACACATACACACACACACACACACACACACACACTCAATTATACACACACACAAACATATACACTCACATTATACACATATATATGTACAGGAAAATAATTAAAATGAAATTATATGACAGCTTAACTGTGACCTTACTAGACACCAGAGGCCAATAAACAAACACCTTAGTGCAAGGAATGGGTTATTTCTTTTATAGTAAATATATTATTTATTTGTTTTACGTAAGAGTGCTCTATCTGCATATATGCATGCATGCCAGAAGAGGGCATCAGATCTCACTATAGATGGTTGTAAGCCACCATGTGGATGCTGGGAATTGAACTCAGGACCTTTGAAAGAGCAGACAGTGCTCTTATCCTCTGAGCCATCTCTCCAGCCCTGAGTAAACATATTTTTAAATATCTCAGTATCATAATAAAAACAACTGAAGGAAATAACTGAAAAAAAATAATTCCTACCAATTTCTAAATTTGTTCCAAAATCTTCAGCAAATGCTAAGGCAAAATTTACTCAGGGCAGAGCTTATTTTGCAAATATTACTAGTCGGAGCCTGTCAGTGTTTGGATTAAAAAAACTCATTATTTTTTAGAGTCTTGCAACAGTTTTGTCCTCATCTTAACTAAAGCTTGGTGTCCCAATCCTCGAGCAGTATAAGAAGTCTAGTTTTGACTTTGTTCAGACACCAAGGACTTTCATTTCTATCTTCACATACATGAGAAAACAGAAATGATCCCTTTTATTGTGATTACAATTTTGACCATGGGAATTTTATCTACTTCTATCTGTTATATACAAAGGGTATGAAATCATTGTATTTGGAAACACTAGACAATGTAACCAATCTACTTTACAACTGTACACAGTATTTTTAATTTTAAATAAACCTTAAATGAGGTTAAGGTTAAAATAACTATGTTAGAATAATAGCCATTTTTAGTTGGTAGATCAAAATAATTTTTAATATTCAATTTTGTAAAAAAACAGATAAAATGCATTAAATTTTTAGTTATATGTGTTGGTGACAAATATTTTTTTAATAATATTATTATTAAAAAATTTTTTTTAAAGACTGGGTTTTTCTGTGTAGCCTTGGTTGTCCTGGACTTGCTTTGTAGACCAGGCTGGCCTTGAACTCACAGAGATCCGCCTGCTTCTGCCTCCCCAAGTAATGGGATTACAGATGTTCACCACCGTGCCCGGTTTACATAAAATTTCTTTAACCACATAACAACCAGCATTTCTAAGACAGCACAGGGTAGGCTAGCTTTAATTTTATCTTTCTTCTACTTCTTTGACTCTCAGAGGAAAGAGCCCCCTACTGACAATCATGGTGTCTTTGGTTTGTCAGTGATAGAGAAATTCAAACTCAGGAATTGACTCTATACACTGGATTCATGCTAGCTCTACTTACCTATACGTGGTATATATAAAATAATTTATTTAGTTTTAAAAAGTGAGATCTTTTCTTTTTCAGTTGAAGAGGACTATATATTGTTATAGCTCCTTTGGGGCACTTGGTAAGCACTGGAGAGTGCTGCCACAGGTCAGATCTGCAGAGGAAAATGTTCTTGCGGAGATAAATGTTCTGGCTGATTATTGGGCTATAGGAGCTTTTTTCCCCCCAACATATGCCTTCTAGATGTCACAGTGTAATAATACTGCACAGAATTCTACAGAAGGCAGTGAAATCTAATGGAACCTAACCTTATTGTTTAACGATCACCAATTCCCATGCTAATATTTTGTTTTCTTTTTCCTATAATTCCAACTAAAAATCTTCTCATGTTTATTATTTCATTTAATCTTTATAAAATCCTATATGATAGGAGATATCAGATGTCTTTATCTTTAGCTAAAGATCAGGAAACTCAAGCAATATGCAGTTTCAAAGCTATGAAACACAGGACCAGCATTTAAATTCTGTCTTTTCTGAGAATATGCTTCTTAATTGCTATATCATTTTGTCTCTCCAATTATTGTAAGACAGATTGATTCTCTCTTAAAACATTCATTTGGAGGATTAGTTTTAGAATATGTTTTGCATAACCATAATTAGCTACTTAAATAAATGACTTCATGGTAAAATTTGCTTGGAAATGTTGCATATTATATTTACATGTCACTAATAGTTTGTTTATTCTAAATGCATAGAAGCAACTAATTATTTTGTTATAATTTCAGTAAAGATACGAAAATTAAAAACCTGCCATGAAAATGTTCTGCATAACACATTAAGTGCTTTTATAATTGCTTTATAGCTATAAAATAATATCCTCAAACTATGTTGTTGAGACTCACAATAAGCTTCGAAATATTTTATTAATAACCGATGTTTAAAAACAAGGAAACAGCCAGAGGTGTTAAGTGATTTTTAGCTCATGTAGCAAAATAGATAATAGCAACTATGGTAGTTGAATTACTTCTATGGGGCCGAGTAAGCAGAGTGATTAATCAATTAAAGTATTAATTTATGTTAATGTAATTTTCTTTTTGATATACAGTGTATAATGCTAAATATTAACAACCAAAAACTATTACAAACTCGTACTCACCTCTCTGGACAGCTAGCCCATCCTCACAGTCAGTCACCGGCATGCTTTAGATGGCTTTCCCAGGCCAGGGTTTGTGGAACCATGATGACTTGGCTCCAAGTCAAGGAAACCCCTCGTTCTCAAGCTGACTACATCCATCACCAACAACCGAGATCTTCAGAACGAATGTGCACTTAATTTAACTATTTGTGAGTGATAGGGCAATGAGGTCACTAAGTTTTTAAAAGCCATTTTCTCTCTTTTACTTCGCCACTGGGCCAGGATTCTGGTGGGAGAGATTGGAGATGGCCTGATAAAACTGGGAGGGAATCTCCTGGGGCGGAGTTGGGGAGGGGAAGGCTGTATATCTTTCAAAATATGAGCAGATTGTGCAGAAAGATAACACAATACAATTCCGGTCTTTGTGTACCCCCAGACACGACAATGCTATTTCGTAGAACGGTATTTCTCTTTCTCCGATTAACTGATTAAAAGAGTATAAACACCACGTCTTAAATTGCCAGTGCGGGACACCTAACAACAAAGTGAAAAAGAATTTCAATTTTAGTGGGCCATGTCCTCTCGGTAATAAGCTTTGAAACACTGACACTGATGAAACATAGTCCCACAATTCTCTTACTTAATACATTCAGTACTTCACAGCAAGAGCTCTTTCCCCCTCATTTCACTCTTGAAGAAACTGGTTCAGTTAAGTTACTGTTTCTGGTTACCCTCTGGTTGTGTGATTCCAAAGTCATTTGGTCAGCAAGATGTCAATCTAGTTTGCTGGCTGTCAACATGAAGCAGGGTCTTTGTTAAACAATATACTCTTTACAGGTCCCTTGACAACTCATGGGTGTGGAAAAAAAATAAGGAAAAGAACCAAAGAATTTTATGACTTTCTTTAAAGCACATGTTAAACATGATAGTTACTTGGTGGAAAGATTCTGGCCACATTTGGATAATTGCAACTATAATAGCATCCGTATTATAGACAATTAGTTTTGAGTTCATGCTCTGTGGTCGTCGGTTTTATTCATTTAAATGATTCTGATATCCATGTACGTGAATGATCTATACTTCAGTTTGATGAGGGAGTTATGCTAACAATTTCTTTTGGAGCAAAATGCCCATGAAGACCTGAAGATTTGAGTAGAGAAGGCCCAGGGTGCTGTATCTGCTCTAGGCTAGCCAGAGGGCTTCCAAAAGCACCATCTTTTTTTGTTGCCATTTGCTCCACTTTGTTTACCGAATGTTTTCATACTAATCTTTAAGAAAGTCTTTCACACCATTTAAAAAGTATATTTAAAAATATGTGTAAGCCTGTTGGTTAAGCTTATGAATACGGATCACAAACAGTTTCTTTTGTCCAAATTTGCTTCTCGGTAATTACAAAACTGTAGCCTCAGTCTCACTTGGTTTAATCTTATCAATTAAAATTCAAAATTTATTGATGTTAATACAGTTTTCTGTTTGCTATCCAGCATATAATGGTAAATACCAACAACAACAAAATTAAATGCAAATAGTGGTATATCTCCATATGAGGAATTCCTTGAATGACTAGAAATTATAAACAATTTAGCTTATCTTTGTTTCCCTAAAAATGGTTGGAAGGTAACATACTAGTAATAAAAATTATACCCAGAGAAGCTTTCTAGAAAGATATTAAAGACTTAAAAAGACACTGATGTGATATAACACGAAACTATATTATGAGTTAGAGTTCTGTATTGACACAAATATGCCACAAATTAGGATTAAGCATATTGAAAGTAAGATGCTATGCATAAGCTCAATGATAATTATTCTTTTATCTAAGTTCAGACTAATATTGGGTTTGACTATTTTTTGTTATCATGATATTATTTTCACTATTGTTGTTACAATTTTTGTCCTAAGTGTTTTAAGAGTGATTTTTCTAAAGAGTTATATCGGTACCTGAAAACGGTCACCAGCATTTCTCTCCATTTCCAGAGAAGCAGCGTAAGGGTATAGTTTGGGGAGATACACTGTCAGGTTGTGACTTAATGTCCTCACTCCCATGCTAAAGAATGTGTGATTGTAGAAGGTAAAATGATTCACCGGTTCTGGAAGGAAGAAGAAAGTGGGTAAAGGGCGGGGTGAAATTCTGCTCTCTGGGAAGAGGGCTGGTGAAAGGTGAGAGATAAAGAAAACAGGGACACTTGAGAGAGTTCTAGATAAGAAGATGAGGGGGGCGCTGATAAGGCTTTTAAAATTAGGTACACAGAGATAAAGTTTATTGTAAGTGGAGAAACGGATCAAAAAGAGAGAAAATAAAAAGTGTAAAAACAGAAATAATAGGATTTAAACATAGAAAGTAACTTGACAGACATACACACATACACCGATACATATACACTATACACACACAACATGAGAAAAGAGGACACGAATTTGAAAGAGAGTAAGGGAGGGTTAATTGAGAGGGTTTGGAAAAAGGAAAAAGAAAGGGGGAGTGATGTAATTATAATTTCAAGAAAAAGTAAAAAAAAATTAATATTAAAAAAAACAGAATTAAGTTAAAAAAAGAAAGTAACTTGAAAGTAAAGATCGGGAAGAGATCGATCTAGTGTGAAGAGAAAACTGAGAGGAAACCTTGCACACAGCTCTCTGAACACTGGGTGTCTAAACACTCCAAAACGGAACATACCCAATACAGACAGGAAAGTTATCTGGGTGAGTTCAGATGACCGGACGTCCAAATGAGTTGTGTGACATAACGGAGGACACGTTGTCATGTACATGATAGCTCAAGAAAGAACTGTAAATGAGTGAAAGAAAATTGTGTCGTAAACAGATGCCATTAAGAATAGGTCTATATCTGTATTATGACATAGTGCAGACTTTTTCAAAAACAGGAAACTGCATTTTGACTCTGAATTTAAGTTTCAGTACCTGAGCATTTTTTTTTTTCAGGAGCAACTGACCTGTAGGAAAAGCATAGAATATTTATTTCTACAACAGGTCTAGAATAGGCTAATATTCAGTGTATGGAATGTAAATGGTTTTCTGGAACAAAACACTGTTTACTTTACTTGAAATAAACATTTATTAAAAATGTCTTAATCTATCACCTTGTCTAAAAGTGGTCTGTGACCCATAACCAAGCCTTCGGCAGAGTGTAGGGAATCATATGAAGGAAGGAGGAATTAGTATATCCTAGAGGGGACAGGGAGCCCCACAAGGTCCAAATATATCTGAGCACAGGGGTCTTCTATGAGACTGTTTATCCAACCAAGGACCATGCATGGATATAACCCTCAACCCCTGCTCAGACATAGCCCATGGTAGCTCAGTATCCAAGTGGGTTCCCTAGGAAGAGGGACAGGAATTATTTCTGACACGAACTCATGAGCTTCCCCTCTCCCCTGAGGGAGGAGCAGCCTTGCTAGGCCACAGATAAGGACATTGCAACCATCCTGAAGATACTGATAAGCTAGGGCCAGACAGAAGGAGAGGAGGACACCCCCTCTCAGTGGAGTCAGAAGGGGGCAGGGAGGGAGGGAGGGGAGGAATGGGAGGGAAAGAGGGAGAGGGCTACAGCTGGGATACAAGTGAATGTATAAAATTATTTAAAAATTAAAAATATTAAAAAATTCAATCTTATTAGCTCAAATATTAATAACTTTATATTATCCATTATATTCCCTAACAATATTGCACATTACAAAGCAAAGTCCATATTCTCTTAATTTGCAGAGGATTTTGGGTGATTACATGTATACATATATACACAATATACACACATATATATGTGTATGTGTACATACATGAATACTTTCTGTGACATATTTGCGGATACTTTCTTAGGTTCTGAATTTATCCTAAAGCCTCTGAGAAAAATCCAGTGATGGTCCTTTAGGGTTTATTCGTTCTTATGTGTACGAGTGTTTTGCCTGCCTGTAAGTGCGCCCGCGTGTGCTTCTGGTGCACACAGAGGCCAGAAGAAGAAACTGGATCCCCTGGCTGGGTCCAGCTGCCACGTGAGTGCTGGGAACCCGACCCAGGTACACTGCAAGGGCGGTGTGTGCTCTTAACCATGAAATCATCTCTCCAGCCCACAACAAAACATTTTGTATTCGCTATAACAAAAGATACTATGAAAAAGCAATTTCGCATTATGCAGTTTTAAAATTTCCTTCAAATTAGATCCTTTTGACCATCAATAGTGACATTTATTATTAATGGGAATAATTAGGGTTGGCAGCCATACCTGTCATGGAGCTGTCACACTCCTACAAGTTCTGGGTTCTTC
Source organism: Meriones unguiculatus (assembly GCF_030254825.1). NCBI lineage: Eukaryota > Metazoa > Chordata > Mammalia > Rodentia > Muridae > Meriones > Meriones unguiculatus. Next base: position 13,172,720 of record NC_083354.1, on the reverse strand, counting down.
AACATATTGGTTAGAGTCAGCCCCCTGCAAGGGTGTAAGGTGTGAGCAGAGTGGGTTTAAGAGCTTTGACTTTGGCCCTCACTTACACGCCTCGTTTGGTGCTTTTCTGCGTGCTCTGCTTTTCCTGGATATCTTTTATGCAACTCCATTCTTCTGAGACTTTGCAGGCAATTTTCATGATTGCTAAAAATCTAATTAACAGATTGTGCTCATTTTCGGAGGTTCTCTGGCATTGCAATAAGGGCCATAATGTTATCACGAGGGCAAACATCGTATTAATCAGAGTTCTCTAGAGAAACAGTACGGGTAGAATGAATATTCATTGCAAAACGGTATTAGTTAGATGGGATTATGTGAATATCCAGCAAGCCTGCACTTTGGTGAGACGGACAACCCAGTATCTACTCAGTCCATGATATGGGTTGTTTGGGGGTTTTCATATGACGAGGATCTCCGGGGGAACTGCTGTTCTTCAGTCCACATTGAAAGACCACAGAAGCTGGGATCTGGTTGTCAGAGGTGATAGCGGGAGCAGTAGCAGCGGCTGTGGGGTAGATGCACGTACCAACAAGGACAAGAAATCAAGCACAGGAAACAGGTCCTTAGAGCTCGAGTGCCCATCTAAGGCACTGCCAACTCTGGGGCAGTGCCTTCCTTTTCAGTTAACTATCCACAAGATAACCTTGCAGACTCATTGGAAAGCATCATCTCTTAGCTGATCTGAGTTTCCGTCAGGCTGACAACCAAGACTAACCGTTACACAAATATAAGCCATTGTCATTCAGAAGAATGTGGTATTTGCCGACAGGAGCAGATATTAACCACATCTATGAGGGTTATCAACTTTAATTCAATAGAATTCCACGTTGATAATGTAACAGAGGGTTTTGTGAATATGAATGTAACTCATCACACAATTATTTTCCTTCTGAATCACGGCTGTTGTCTGATAGAATTGGAATCTAGTAGTTAAGGAATCATGAGACTGATGTTCTACTAAGAATGCCTACTTTTAAATGACTAACTGTTGCTTTATTTTATCAAGAAATATCTATTATAATTACTACCTAGAGTCTTGAACTCATATAAAACAATCTTAGAAACATGTCATATAAAAATCCGGTATATCCTGGTTATTCAATAATAGCAAACATATCAAAACATCTCTATTTTCTATTATCTTTATTATCAGTTTCCTACATTTCATTTACTAGCTGTTGATTGGACAAAGCGTAGACTGCTCATGACTACAGTCCCTTTCCAGTCACTGTGAAAAGCAAGCAAACAAACATCAATGTCCCCCCCCCAAAAAAAAAGCCTGTCAGAGAGAGGTTTTGCAGTATTGCTCTGTCTTCCTCTGGACGCAGCGGGCTCTGTAGTTCCCTTACTAGAATTCTCTTTGCTGCCAGCTCATCCAGCAACCTAAATGGTCTTCTTCACGCCTGCTGACTTCACCCCTTCCAGATACCTTGTCTCTCCGTCAAAACCAGCAACAATCAAAGCTTAAGAGAGATAAGAGGAAAGTTCCAGAACAAAAAAGATTTACAAGTGTTTCAACTACCGACTGAATGGGTTTCTTTTGAGAAATCTGGAAAAACTGAAATTGGTAAATTGGGTATGATTGCACCACAGATCCAGAGAGAAAGGCATCAGATTTCAGTGAGAAGAGAAACTTCAAAAGAAGAGTGACCTGTGGAGAGGCTTCTTAGCTGGGCCCTGTTTTTGTTCCAAAGCAACAGGGAAAGGAATGGGTTTTTGTGGAAGTGCCTCTTGGTGATGGTTAAGAATAATTCTTGTGATAAGCCTAACTTTGCTCTTCCTTTCTTGTGTGTGACTATACAGCTTGTCAATTCCTTGTATAATACATATCAGAAATGTGCATCTTTTCTAAATTTGCAGGTACAAAATCTACTCCGTCTTTCAAGCTGCTCTCAAACACTTAGGTATAAATCTATCCAGGAACTGGGATGTGGTAAAATGATTTACTTTTAATTAAAAATGATTCTAACTTTTTGTACAGTAACTGGCATTTCCTGTTTAGTCTTAGGTGTTTTTTTTTTTTTTTTCTTATTTTTTTTTCTCCTCATCGATCTTTAAAAAAAAATCAGAGTGGGCTAAATCTAGTCTACTAGAAGAGAAGTGGTGGTTAGAGTAGATACTAAAATCTGACCAAGCTTGCCAGCAACTTATTGCTAATACAATAGAAAGCTATATATGCCTGGGTAAACAATCAAATTACAATTATAGTGATTACTATCATAAATTATGGTTCAGGAGAACAGTTCTTGAGACTTGTGACATCCAGTCTTATAAGTATCTTTTCCTAAGATACAAGTATCTTAGGAAAAAAGTAAACAAGTATGTAATATTGTTTCTTCTTTTAGTGCAGCTGATTTTCCTCTGTAACTCTGTTGTGCTCTTGAGGCATGAAGCAAAGTCACAGCTTTGAAAATGTATTTTAAAATACAGAGGTTTTCCCGTAGCCTACTTGATATGTTTCATAAACACAAAAGAGTAATTGATCTGAATCTGTCCTGATGAGCAGAATTTGCTGTTTGGTTTGAAGGCTGAGCAAATAATCTCTGGAATTTTAGCAGTCCAAACCGTTGCTTACTGTAGTGGTTATCTGGTCTCTGCAAGCCTGCATGGCTGCCCTTCTTTGTGATGTCTGTTTTCACAACGGTGCCCCAAGAGCAGCATCTGGGCTGCTGCTCCTCCTGTGGTGGCCTCTGTAATGATGCGAAGCCTTCAGTGGGGAGACTGTTTGGCTGCACTGTCGAGTTTCCCTGGTGAATCTGAGCAAGAGAAATGACGTGTGTGCCCAGATTCAGAAGCCCCTTCAGTGTCTTGCATTCACCAATGAACTGAAGACCATGAGAAATGTGTCTGTTTTCTTCACTGGGAGGAACTATGCTAAGAGAAATTAAACAAGAAACTAGATACCTCTAGGCAAAGAGAGAGAGAGAGAGAGAGAGAGAGAGAGAGAGAGAGAGAGAGACAGAGAGAGCATTAGGATTTCACCGCAGTTCTAGAATTCACTCGATAAATTTACCTTGCTATCGGAATGCTGTCCCAGACAATGAAAGCACTGTAAACGCTAAGGTTAAATGTGTGCCTGAGAGGAAAATTATAGCAGGCAGAGAAACATTGCAGACTTCCAAATTTTAAAGGCATTAACCATTAAGGATAAACACATACTTCACTCATTTCCTCAGATTAGGTATGGCATTTTAGAAAGGTGCACACTGGTTCTGTTCTGCCCATCAGAGTCCAGGAATTCCACTTCCAATCTGTGTGTAGTCTCGTGGGATAGCTGATCTTTAGCACGACTGTTGTTTATTTATTTGTACAACTTAAAACAAATCAAAGTTCTGAGTATTCTTTGTAATAAATATCTCACTGTAAGGATGTCTACATTTCAGTTGTAATGTAAAAGTTATGAATGATAACATTGTAAGATATTTCTAGTTCAACTATTAATTTAATCAGAATAAATATATATTTCTGATTAAATCGTTTCTACAGACAATTAAGTTGGAGCTATCTAAATCCCATCCTGAATCATTATAACTTTCTTTGGAATAGAATGTATTTAATGATTCATTGTCTTCTTTTGCTCTAAAGTGACTGGTTGTCACTAGGAATCAATAAACTTATTCCAATTTTAAATTTGTTCTTTCGTTTTTTTTTTTTAAGAAGTAAATTTTAATGACTTTCAAAAGCTAGAGATAATCTCAAGTATGGAACTCAGCACGGTAACTTGCTACAACCTGACACTTAGTGTAGAAATGTATTAAATGCATTCTACTAAAAAGACCTAAAACATTTCTATATGGAAGGGTGGCAAAGTTTTCAGCCTGCTACTTGAAAACTGGTTTTTATCCTCCCTGGAACTTGTACATCCCATATATCACTGTTGAATGTTAGACGCATGGTTATAAAATTGCAAAAATGGAGGCTTTTCTGGTAGCAAAAGGGTTAACTTCTTTTTGCTTTACCAGTTTCAAATTACAATGAGAAGCCTCTTCTTTCCCAGCAGGGTTGTGCTTACATTTCTCTTTAGATCTCTCTTGAAGAGGGCTGGTATATTTGTGCCTGCTGGAGGTGGAATTAACTGTGAGAAGGAGGAAGAGATTGAATGGATTTACAGGAAGGATTTCAAGTAAATTCAGGGAAACACATTTACTTGAACAGAATAACCTTGGGTCTTGTTTTACACTAAGACCATACAAAAGATGTTCAAGTTATCACTAGGCTGCCGGACAAGCATAATTCCAACACTAAGGTGCAGACCAGCGTAGATCTGTGATTCAGACCTCAGGATTTGTTTTGGAAAGAGTTCAAGCATTGGGAAGAAGTCAGAGCAAGTGAAGAGAACTTGGGAGCTACAGTCTATCAGAAGACCAGCTTTCGTCAGTTCAAATACCAAAGGCCTGGTTATCATAAATTCACATAGGAATGCATAGGTTATTTGGTCAAATAATTTTAGCCAGCTTTTGCTCCATCAACACCGCAAAAGTTCTTAACAACTGTGGATAATTAGAAATCTGACCTTCAGCTTTCTTAGAAATAACTACTATTGACGTATTCTAAAATATTTAAAGCAGGAGAAGAAAATGGAGTGAGGATGCCGTGTTCAGAAATATCACTGTCATGAAGAATAGGTAAATTTGTTTTTACAGCTCCTGGCAAAGTGTACCTCCAAGGAACCTGGATTATTATTATTATTATTATTATTTTTTAAGTGGACAAGGATTAAAAATATCGACTTTTGCCTTTGGACAAAAATGCATTGGACTGTATTTTTACTTAGGGTTACTGTGGGCTTCCTCTGGAGCAGCTGGGTTCAAGTGGGCTGTGCAAAAGGAGGCTTGGGAGACAATCATGTTCACTCCAGTTTTATTTATAGAAGACTACGGAACCACGAAAGACGGGAGATACAGAGGGAAATCCTCTCTATTTTGGGTCTGCCTCACAGACCCAGGCCCTTCTCACCTGGCAAGCAAGCCTCGTCTGCACCCCTCTTCATGCTGGATCTGTACAATGCCATGACCAGTGAAGACAATCCTGGGGAGTCGGAATACTTGGTGAGGGTATCCCTGGCAGGAGAGGACAAGGAAGCAAGAAAGGCGCACCCAGCCTCCCCCAGCGGGTATGCTCATCGTATGCACTTATCTCCAAGGATTCCTCTGACCACTCGGAGCCCACCTCTTGCCAGCCTACACGATACCAACTTCCTAAATGATGCTGACATGGTCATGAGCTTCGTCAACTTAGGTACGTTGTTCGTTTATTTGTTCATCTGGGTTACTATAAAGTGGAAGTTTTTCTAACGGGGCGGTAGCTCTTTGGTAGGTGGCTGTGTTTATATATTCATTTCATAAGACTCCCCTCCATAGCTTCTGTTTCCCTTTTTACACAGATACAAGATTTTGCTCTAGGTTATAGAGTCACATATATTTAACATGGAAAGCTAAAATTAAACAGTCACAATTTGGATAGAATTTGGTCCTTTGGGAGCTTATTAGAATTTAATTTAAAGATGTGCATAAAAGGCAATACTGTAAAAAGGGAAATGTATAAGGAGAGCAATGCATTGGTCAAAAAGGAAAAAAGAAAGAAAGAAAGACCAGTATTTATGTGTGGGAAAATAAAGATAACTTTCCATTTCTTTGTTAGTGATTTAAAGAGCATGTGAACACAGACCTATTCATGTGCTACTCAAAAATTCTCACCCAGGGGAAGAAATTATTGTAAAAAATCTTTAAATAAAATTAAGCAAGATTAAATGGAGCTGTAAAATATTAACAATCAAGGGAGTTCAGTGAAAAAGTAGTTTAAAAGAGAAGTTTCAAGCTAACATTTCTTAGTGTGGTGGCTAAATGTAGTCATAGCTAGAAAAATATAAAACTTGCTTTCATGGTATTTATACCAAATTCTCCTTTGAGATTAAAAATTTTTAAATTGATAATTTCTGTAAATATTAACAAGGATATTAAGGAATAGGTTTTAAAATTATATTTCATTCAGTGCTAGTGCTTCATGGTAATTTTTAAATATTGACAGTCTCAAATGGCGGATTACTACCCAATATTTCCAGAATATTAAATAGTTTACCTACTTAAGATGACTTTACAAGGGCTGTTTTATACTAAAACACTTTAGTATAAACTGAAGATGAATTGGCTATCTTTAGATGTTTAAGGGAAAGTAACATTAAACATAATTTAGTTTTAAGACTTAAAATTTAACAAATTTAATAAACTTCAAAAAAAATCAAGAGCTATATAAAGTAAAACCTTTAAATATTTTAGTTTTAAAATGCTATCTGGGTTGACTTCAAGATATTTTTACTCTACACCTAGTTAAAAATATCCTTGTATACTGTCTCAAAGGAAATACTTTCTGAGAAGTCAGATAGCAACCAATCTTGGTGACACGTTTGTAATGTATGTTTCTTAATATGCTGTGGTCATTTACTCCTAGCAATCCTGGCAAGAAGGACAGGGGCTTACTGAATCATATGTTTTGTGTTACCAGGGACAAAGCTTTTAGTGCTGAGCTTTAGGAAACCGTCGTCTCCTGCACATCAGGTGCTCTGCAGGTCCTCCTTGTGGCTTCTCTTTTGTACATAGAATTGGCAGGTTTCAGCGAAAGCTTTCAAGTAGAATGTAATTCTAAACTGGCTTGATTCCTTCTTCTTAGTATAAGGGCTGTGAAAATAGCCTTCACACTGTATTTTAATTTGCAGCTTTTTCATTCAAGAATGTTAATGTCACTAGACCAGCTTTCACTCAGTGTAATTAAATGCAAATCACTATATTCAGGTGTGAACTTTAACCACATAAGCAGCTAAAGCAAAATTTATCACCTTTAATCTTTCAGTTATTTTAGTGGTTTGTTCACTTTAGAGGAGAAGCTAAAATTGATTGGACTAATGTCAGTTATTAGCTTAAGCCATCTAAAATGTGACAAAAGAGAATTTGTGATTAAGTAACAATAGCTCAGCCATTCATCTGCCTTAACAACATATTTCATTAAACGGAATCTTTTGATCATTTCTAACTGGTATTCATTGCTATGTTAGAAAGTTATTAGAGTTTTGAAATTGTATGCATTGTTTGTTATAAATACAGAGAAAATTAAAAAAATCAGAAAGCAATTTATTCAATGATTTCAACACTGTTTTACCATTAAGTGATACTTTTTCTTTTAAATTAATGATCTTTTTTTGTGTTGGTCATGGTATGACAACACAGTTGTCATCCCAGCTCATTACTTATATCAATATATAGTTATTTATTTTATTCTAAGAAATAGTATTAGAGTTAAACTCCAGAAGCATTTGATCGTGCTTAAACAGGTGGACAGTGTTTTCCTCAGTAACAAACCATGTGGTGTTTTCTTTTTTAATAATCCCCAAATAAATGTGTCATAAGAAATTAGTAGAAAATGGATCCTGACTCTGGATGAGTTTCTTGTGGTTGTCGTGAGGTGAAATCGAGGTACAGTTTTATTGCTCTTAAAACGTGTCTACTCATACAACCAAACTTTACAGCCAATCACTACTTAGCATAAAACTCACTTTTGTGTTTCCTCCGCGCATAAAACAAATCAAAGTATACTTGGAAAGGGAAAGGTATGATATCATTATAAACCGAACCCAAAAAACCCCCCAGTGCTTTTAAGGTAACATTCAGCAGCGTATGTTACCTGGGCTGTGTTTCACAATGTTATGAAGCTCAAGGGGAATTTATTTCTCCAGCATCTCAAAAAAGGTCTCTGTTGTGGTGACCAAGTCCCAGTGAGTCTGGTTAGCAGTAGCAGGGGTGTGTTTGGAGTGTGTGTAAACGTGTGGGTAACATCTGTAACATTTCCCATGACTAATTCAACCTAATCCAGACTCAGAATCATATCCAACACAATATTTATTTATAAAATTTTCTTGTGAATTGGTTATTGTTTTTTTATATAAGTGAAAAAGATTATTTTCTAGTAAAAGGTAAAAGTAAAATGTAACAGGACTTAGCTATGCAAGCATCTACATTTAAACTAAACTCATTATTTTTTACCTTTAAGTTATTTTAGCAACTTGCTCACTTTAAAGAAGCAAAGCTAAATAGTTTGATCAAATTTAGCTTTTGTTAAAGCAAGAGACTTACAAGCTAAACCCCTACTCTCAAATTGTTGAACATCAGTTAAATTTTTGTTGAATTGATACCAATTAATTCTGTGGGGTACAAAAATTTCTTTACGGTATATATATATATATATATATATATACATATATATATTGCTTTTTAATGTATTTTTCCTAAATGTTTACTTGGTTTATGTATGAAGTACTTATGCAAATGAACAATTAAATTATGCATCTTTAGAATTTAAGTGCAGTTTCTGTCACATAAAGATAGAATCTTTGGGATATTTCTAGAATGATTTAAAGATTAGATATCAATATTTTACCTAATTATTTAATTATGCTAAATGATACAACATTAAGAGCAAATGATAAAAAAAATGAGAAACTTGTGTTATTCATTACCTACATATATTTTCCTGAAAGCGAAAACTGACGTTTGTGCTTATTAGTAGTTTTTGGCTCATGGATGCGTTGCTCTTAAATCCCTTTCAGATACATTTTAAGAATACGTTCAAGTATAAAGTATGTAGATGTAACTTCTAAGGTTTTCATGGTTTATAACATTTTAACATGTTAGGTATGAAAGGAGCAGTGCGGGGAACATTAAATTTAGGCTCCCTTCTTAAACTCAATAAGCTCCCCTGATATTGGAAAAATATGTTTATGTCCTCATTGATATTTCTGCTTTGGGCTGACTCAAGTGCTCGGTGGAGAGGAACTTACACATAAACATATGTAAAGATGGCACCTATGACATGGACTCTCTGAAATAGAGTTTTTAACAGGTGTAATAGAAACACACCCGTAAACGCTTTCAAAAGCATTTTTTTTAAATGTAAATGATGAGTTGAGCGAATAGATCATTTGAAACCACTCTAGCACCTATTCCATGGATTCCGTCTGAAGTAGGAAATAAAAACACTGGGCAATACAACAATCATTCTTTAAATTCCGCCCTTCCGCCCCAGTCTGTTTGAAGGGGAAAAAGTATTGCTAAGGATGAAAACCTTTTCTCTCTTCATCAATGATCACCCTCATTCATAACCGAGACAACCAGATTGTGGTTGTTCAAGTTATTTTATTGCCAAGTGACTGATGCCGCTCCCAGAGGGAGATTACTATAAACAGAGTTAAATTAAAAAAAAAATGTATATCTTAATGGTCACTTACAAAACAGTCAGTTTTAAAAGTCTGAAGACAAGTGTCTGGGGAATTAGGAAGGCATGGACATATAGCTTGAAGACACTGGAAAGACCCCAAGCACCACCTCTAGGGCCTGACTCACTGTCTATAATTACACACTCTTTCCTCTCCCCCTGTCCCAACTCCAACACTTTTAATTCTCCACTTTTTAGTTCTGGTTTCTGGAGCCCCCAGGCTATCTTGGCCTGCTGTCTTTACCCTTCCCACCCTTCCTGGGATTTGCCTTTGGTCCTACTTTCTTTATAACTAAGGACTTAGATTAGTTGAAAATCGATTAGTTCCAGCTTGATAACCTAGGCACAGCCTCTTGCTTCCTCAATCGTTGAGAAGGGAAAGGTAATGACGCGCGCTGTGCCAGGTGCAGCCTCCACCCACAGGGAGGAGAGCAGGCCAGGGCATTCGGATCCACTGGCTTCTGCTGTCCCCTGCAATGATTTCCCTGACACCCCACCGCTCCCCGCCTTCTTTTCTACTCTATTTGAGGATCCCTTTGACAAAACTTAATTGACGTCTTTGATTTTACTATTCTTAAAGATGATTAAAATATACAAGGACGCAGGTTAAAGCAAAACGAAAGGTTGGAAAGACTCCAACACTGACTAAAAGTAATTCAGCATTCAATTTTCCGCACAACTTTTCTTTACATTGTCTTCATTCAAGATTGATGACACTGATATTAAGAAATTATTTTCTTTATTAAATTCTCAAGAGGCAGTAATGGACTAGATGGAGATAATGTAGACACAGGCTGAAAAAGAAACGAAGTATGTTTTAAAAGCACCTTGAAAGGACAGTAAATGAGGCAGCTATTCAAAGCTGGTCTTCGAGGTGTGCAGGTGGAAGATGTGTGGGGGACCCCCTCCCCCCCGTCTACCTCACGCTGGCCCAGCAGCCAATTTACCATCCGCAACCACAGCAGCTCTAGCAAAAAGCCCTATCATCCTTCTGCATTAAAATACTGACTTGGGGGAAAGTAAAGTCTATGTCTCAGTCCATGTGCACCAGGAACACACAGACCAGCTACTACGTATAATCATAAATAATGTAGTAGCTTGGCTTAAAAAAAATAACATCCCACAGGTTAAAGGAAGAGGCTCCCCTAACAGACAGGGGTTGAGATCACAGAGCCCCTCACAGGACTGGTGGGAAACAATGAATCCCTTGTTCTAAGTAGTATTTATTGGGTCTTCTTTGCACCTTCAGTTCATATTTTATGAGCTGGGCTGCGGGGTTTCCTCCTTTGCTCATCTCTTAAAATAATACCCGTGCACAGGGTCTTTTCTGAGACTGACATTCAACCAAGGACCATGTATGGATATAACCTAGAACCTCCACTCAGATGTAGCCTGTGGTAGCTCAGTAACCAATTGGTTTCCCATAGTAAGGGGAACAGGGACTATTTCTAACAGGAACTCAATGACTGGCTCTTTGGTCTCCCCACCCCCGAAGGGAGGAGCAGTCCTGTTAGGCCACAGAGGAGGGCTTTGCAGCCAGTCCTGAAGATACCTGATAAAACAGGATCAGATGAATGGGGAGGAGGTCCCCCCATCAGTGGACTTGGAAAGGGGCACGGTGGAGATGAGGGAGGGAGGGAGGGACTGGGAGGGAATGAGGGATCGGGACACGGCTGGGATACAGAGTTAATAAAATGTAACTGATAAAAAAAAATAATACCCGTGACTAGGATGTCCTTTAGGCACACTAGCTAGCCTTGTCAGCCAGCTCATTCATTTGGAGGGGAGAGGGGCTTGCTTTCATTTTGTTGTGACATTGGGAAGCTTAAGGATCACCTCACAGAGTCTGACAGTCAGATAAGGATAATGATGGGTATATTTATCTCCCCCCCCCTGAAATGCTTACAAGTACCCTCATAATCAAGCAGTCATTTTTGTAGTCTGTTTGAGAGTTGTTAAAACAGTGGTGGAAACGTTAAAAAAAAAAGAAAGAAGAATTTTGTTACTGTGAAAAGTGTCTAAAATGTTGGGAAAGATATTTATAGGTTAATAAGAGTAACATTTAGTACTTTTGAAAGAAAAGAAGGTAATACCGACACTATATTAAAAGAGAGTGCTTAATTCTCTGCTCAGCAAGCAAACAGCTAAATAAATATTATGTGACACTTAATATTTATATTTAATATTAATATTTAATATTATGTGACAAAGCCACATGGTATTATAGCAGTTAAAGTAAAAACCTTCAGTTCTATAATTTCTAAGATAACGGGTGTCCTTGTCTTCAGAATATGTCCTTTCATCTTCCTCTTCACAAGCAGTGGGGTAGTACATGTCCTTTTAATTCAAGAACTAAGTCTGTGCTTTAGAAACAGATGAATAGAATTAAGGTACATCTTAGATACTGTGTTTATTTAATTAGTTGCTAGACCTGAGTGTTAACAACTTGTTAATGTTGAATAGAATTATATATATACAAGTTTTGGCAGTTGCCACCAAGCCTGACAAGATGGGTTCCATCCCTGAAAGCCATGTGGGAGAAAGAGAGAAGCGACTCTTTTAAATTGTTACCTGACCTCCGTATGCTGTGGCATGCATGCACAAGCTAAGCACACACACACACACACACACACACACACACACACACACACACCCCAAGAATCCATAAATATTATATATACACAAGTGGGTGTATACCTTAAGAAATCATGATCACACTCTATAAAGTCACATTTGGGTTTTATTTGGTATTGTTGGATGTCTCAGAACAAGAAAACACTAAATTTTGTAACTTTTGTAAAATCCTTCAACCATGCTCACTAGCATTATTGTAAGAGAACCTCAGTGTCTGTCGTTTCTTTGGTGATTATGACTCTGTCCTTAGCCTTTCTGTGTAAGAAACACAGTCCTTTCAGAACATCAGTCAATGGCAGTTTACTGTTTTAAGGTTCATCTGTTAACTGAATTTAAATGTTGTCTCTTTTATGATTCCTTCTTGGAGGCATATGGCATTGAGGAAGCTAGGCTATGTCCTCTGGAAATCCAGTTTTCAGACTGCCAGGCAGCATCATCTTGAGTTAGTTGGCTGGGTTCTCTGTGGCTCTGTTCCTGTCAATGTCTGTCAAAGAATGAAATGAATTATTAAACATAAAGCTTCAAAGATAGTGTTTAAGCGATATTAAGGCATGGAAAAGCATCTGGGCCTGTTATTTGAGTTGCATTTGTGTTCGGCATCTATAGGAGATTTACAAAAGTGGCTTCAAAATCTGTGAATCACAGTGTGACAAAACTGTGAACCCTTTGAGGGCATAATGCCGTCTTCCTTAGCCCCTCTCACCTGCTGGACCTGAGACCATGAAATTAGGAAAGCTATCTATCCCTGCTTCTCACTGGCTGTAGCGCTTGGCAGAGTAGGCTTCACATCTTGTCCGGACAATACAGTGGAGCTGGCCTGGAGGGTGAAGGCACTGTTGAGCTGGGCCCAAGGGTATGAGAGTGGGAGAGCTGACCCCGTCTCCCGCTGATGGCAGCATTGAGGGTGAGGGCGGCGGGGAGGGCTACCCAGAGCAGTCCTGGAGAATTCACCCTGGTGGGGCAGATGTGGGAGGGAAGAAAGGCTGACCAGCTCAGCTACAGTCCAGGCGTAGACCCAGGGCTTTGAGTTGGCCCATCCTAATATCTACCTCATGTATGAACTGTTGGTCAGTGTGAAAAGGCCGTTCTTGCTGATCTCCACGACACAGGACAACAACAGGATATCAGAGAGGAGTTCCAGTGAGGATCCAGTGTTGGTGTCACAGAAGCCAGAGGCCTCAAACCAGGCCAATGACTCATTGCAGTGAACATTTGCAAGTGAAGACGCGTGGACAGAGGCGTGCACTGTGGGACACACTGTGACACACGACAGCTTCCACAAGATGTTGACTAGGCTCTGTTTTGTTTATTTATATTTTGTTTGTTTTTTATATTCTTTGTGGAGGAGGTCTCAAGGACAAAGCGTGGCTACGAGGGGACTGGAAGATGAGGGGGACCGGGGTGCATGATGTGAAACTCACAAAGAATCAATAAAATATGAAGACAAAACAAAACAAAACTGTGAGCGCTTGTCTAAAAATGGCTAGCAATTCAAAGATGGTGCCAGAGGAGTATGAGACCAAACAAAAGGCCATACTAGACAGGGACCATCTCATCCACATCCACAACACTGGGCCTGAATTTGGCATTTACCAACCCTGTGCTAGCAGTAAGAACCACACCCTATTTATTCCTGTCTAACCGCAGTGTTCGTTCCGAGTCCCAAAGGAAAGAGGAAACACTTATAAACTGAATTGTCTGAAGAAAATTTTGATTAGTAGTTATATTGTTGCAGTCCGATTTTTCTCAACAAAATGCAAGCCATAGGTCAGTGGCTCCGCACGGCTGAGGGCTCTCCATTACTCTTAGGCACACGATAAAAATTATTACCAGAATCTCCCAGGACAGATATATGGGAAAGGTACCGTGAGAGGAACCTTGGGAACAAGGATGCCACCTAGCCAATCCTCAGATGTTCAGCAGGGAAGAAAAGCAAGCAATAAATTCCTAGACTGTATTCCTGGCCATGTTTCCCGTTCATGCTCCTCACTGATAGCCAGAGAGCCCATTGGCAGCCCTTGAAATCCTTGCAGTGCAGAGAACAGAGGGGCATGATGTGGAAAAGAGCCAGTCTTGAGGTACAAAGTAAAGATGTTGGATGGACACAAAGCCAATCTTGAGGTACAAACTAAAGAATTGGATGCTTGATCCTTTGAGTTCTAGAATTACTTTACTTTCAACATAAGTTACCCCCGTACATGTTGGGATTTTGAAAAAAAATTAACTTATGAATTTCAAGTGGGGGATCATATTTTCTCTTGAGAGAAAAATTATTTCGGGAGTTGAAAATGAACTGGTGAAAAGCAACCATCCTGATGCTGATGGGGCAAACAGATCTGTAAATTGTGTATAGGCTGCTGATTTCATCATGAAAGCTTCTTTAGAGCAAACTGAGTTTTTAAAAAAGATGAAAGAAACATGGAAAAAAAAAACCAAGAACTGTTAAAGAGGACTAGCGATGCTAGAGAGCTTGACACCCAGGGAACAGATTCAGTAGGGAGCTCGCTAGAGAGAGCCAGCGGTCCGGGAGGCGAGTGTGGAGAGCACATTTTCCTTTTAATGGTTTACCCTAAGCCGTTCTTTTAAAACGATTCATGTCTGTGCTTTAGTGTTCAGATTCTGAGTGCAACCACATAATACTCTCACGTGTAGCATTCACATTCCACAATTAATGCTGCAAGAAAACAATGTTATGGGAAGGTAAATAGGGATTATTGTCTTTCTTGCTTGCTACCTCCACTCTTCCCAGGTAGTTTTTGCTTAGTTTTGTTCTTTGAGCCACAGAAGCAGAACTTGGTAGAACAGCAGGCATGTGAGCTGTTCACTTCTCATAAATAACCAACCCCTGAGGCTTGAGGACAAAACCGCCTTTCTCTCCTTTAACCACGAGAAACACTGGCTAGAATGCTCATTCCTGGTCTAGTTCATGTTCTTCTTTCAATTCATTAGGTATTATTACTCTACTTTTTACATTTTTATATTTTCTTTCTTAAAAAGATATATATTTACTTCTCTTCTATTTTATGGGTGTTTTGCCTGTATGCCTGTGTACTGTGTGTGTGGTGCCCAACAAAACAATTAGAGTCAGATCCTCTGCAACTGGAGTTCTAGGCGATTCTTAGCTGCCACGTGGGTGCTGGGAGCTAATCCTGGGACCTTGGCAGGAGCAGCAAATGCTTTTAAATGTTGAGCCATTTTCCCAGCCCCAAATTTTGTATTTTTCTTTTACTATTCAGTGTGCAGTAAAAATCAGTTCAACTTGAATTTTATGCAAATAATTATGTTAAAAAACTGGATGCAAATTGGGAGGAAGCTAGTACTCTTTGAGCTGAGGGAGGAGGGACTATTTCACTCGCCTCTTAGTTGCCAAGAGGAGTAAAGGGTGGGGGCTTTGCGGAGACTGCTAGTATAGCAGCTTTGACTTTGAAAGCTGCATATCTTTGAGCAAACGATTTCACTTTAAGTGCTTTTAGCCCTTCAAGCGGGGTTCATAAGAGAAAGTTGTAACTTGGATTTAATAAAGTACTGTCGCAAGCCTGCATGATGTACACAGTCGATGAATCTCCTCTACTGTTGCTGCTGCTAGAATGGATGCCAAGGAGTTGAAGGGTATCAGAGATCCACCAGGCTTTGGCGAGCAGACACATCAGGACAAAACTGAAAGATGCGTGTAACTTTTCCTCTGTCCAGATGAACGCAAAACAAAGCCCCAGTTTCATTGACTGCCTTCACCCTGAACTGTTATGGTTGATGTGGGGTGTGGACGTGGGCTCATGCGTTTGAGCATCCATTACCCAGCTGCTGATGCTGTTTTCTTTAATTGGGGGGCTGGTATAGTTTAGATATGAGGCTTAACTGGAGGAAGAATCCTGCTGAGGGTGAACATGGAGGGTTATCCCAGTCCTTCTTCAGCAAAGCCCCTCTGCTTCCTATTTGGGGCTACAAAAGAAGTTACCACACATTCTACAACCAGGAAGCCATCTGCTCTCAAGCCATTCCTGACCATGATGGAACAACTGTGTCTTCTCAAACCATGAGTCAAAGGAAGCCTCCTCCTCCTCTGTGTCAGGTGCTTGGGCTCCTGTGCTTCGTAGGCATGACCCAGGAAGTCATCTGTGAAACTCTTTCAGGAGACCCACTGTGGCACTACCCTGTGAGGGCCTGCAGTGACGGATTCCCTGATAAGCTTCTGAGAGGTGCTTTCCACATTACCTTTGTCAGGTTCTTAGAACTACTGTATGATTCCAGTGTAGCTAAGAGATCATGAAAAAGGGATAAGAGAATACAAGCCAAAGTTATACAACGGAAAGATACCTGATTGAAAGAAAATAGAGCTTCTTCAAATGCACCTATGAAGAACAGTAAAAAAAAAATAGGAATTTTTAAAAGAATATTTTAGTAAGTCTTTTCTTTTTTTTGATCTTGAGTTTTTATGATAGGGTCATGATGAAATTTTAGGTAAACCAACTCCTGACTTTCAAGAAGGAAAGGCACTGTGCTCAAATAATCATGAAATCCTGGAGGCGTTAGTGTTTTCTGTAATTCATATTAAGTTTGAATTCATGCTTTCTCACTGAGAGGATTCTCATTGTCAATTGTATCCTTAATGCAAATTTGTTCTATTTAGAATTCAGCCTTAAATTTTGTGACTTTGTTATATTATTTGTTTGGACTAATTTTTTCCCCCTCAGATAACAGCTAAGACTTTGTTATTTTGTTTAATTGCAATAACTACTATAATATTTAAAACAGGTTGAGAATTTAAGAGTTTGATTCCAAATTACTCAAAAGGCTAACCATGAATTATATATAACTTAGATAATAATATTTATACTGACTTCATATTTTATAATACATTCAGTGGGAAAATATAGATTTAATAAAAATCTCAAAAATAACTGAAACCAATCTTGACATTTTTATAATATGCTCAGTGGGAAAATGTAGACTTAATAAAAATCCCCAAAATAACTAAAAATAATGATTTTAATACATTTCTTAAAATACATACAAGGACTATTCATGGAGATAACCTAGAACCCCTGCACAGATGTAGCCCATGGCAGTTCAGTGTCCAAGTGGGTTACATAGTAATGGGAAGAGGGACTGCCTCTGACATAATCTGACTGGCCTGCTCTTTGATCACCTCCCTCTGAGGGGGGAGCAGCCTTACCAGGCCACAGTAGAGGACAATGCAGCCACTTTTGATGAGAACTGATAGACTAAGATCAGAAAGGAGAGGAGAACCTCCCCTATCAGTGGACTTGGGGAGTGGCATGCATGCAGAAAGGAGAGGGAGGGTGGGATCGGGAGGGGAGGAGGGAGGGACTTATGGGGGGATACAAAATGAATGAAGTGTAATTAATAAAAAATTAAAAAAAATACAGGCTAAGACTATATATTCAACTTAATCCCAGCATTGAGTAAAACTAAGCCTGCTAGCAAATTTGTAAAAGCATGCACTGTCATTTAAATATCTAGCTTAAATTATCCTCTTGTACCTAAAGAAAAAAAATTTAATCTCAGCCCTTTTAATATGTGTTGCTTTGAACAAAATCGAAGGAAGCTTTTTAGTACCAAGAACAAGACACAGTGTGGAGAGCTTATGGCTCTATTAGAAAGCCATGTTACTGAGGGAATGTACTATGGAGGTTCCAGCCACGTTAACAGAAACATCTTAGCAGGTTTGTATTTCACAATGGATGATAACTGTACATTCCAGATAGGTACAGTACAAATACTCACTGGTTATTTGTGTTGTCCTCAGGAAAGAAGAGCAAAAGAACATCTAAATTTTCAAAATTTAGTTGTTTGATCTACATCTAGGCCTTCGGGTCAATGTTTCTTGTTTAGCTGTATTTGACTAAGCTTTTTTTTTTAAATCTGTTTTCTATTGTTATTTAAATTATGTTCAATGTTTATTTCGTTGCTTTATACAATGAATGTGATACAGCTTCAGTTTATAATGAGTTGATGGAAGTACATTTCCCATCTTGTAAAAATATGAAAGAAGGACTTAGTATGACCTGGAGAGGACAGGAGTTCCACAAGGACCAAATATGTCTGGGCACAGGGGTCTTTTCTGAGACTGTTTCTCCAACCAATGACCATGTATGGATATAACCTAGAACCCTTGTTCAGATGTAGCCCATGGTAGCTCAGTATCCAAGTGGGTACCCTAGTAAGGGGAACAGAGACTATTTCTGACATGAACTCAATGGCTGGCTCTTTGACATCCGCCCCCCCCCCCCCCCCGCCCCGCAAGGGAGGAGCGGCCCGGCTAGGTCACAAAAGAGATTTTTAAGAATTGGCATAAGGTCCTCTTCTTTGTACTCCCTTGAATCTGCCCATGGTACTGGACGTTGGACAGTAATTACTAGTTAATAGTTAAGAAAAATTGACTAGTATTCTTTGACTGTCTTACTCTTTACCAAGAGTTGACTACTATTGTGGGACAAAATAGCAGCAAATTGTAGATTTAAATGTTTTTATTATTTTACCTATCACCTATCTTCCTTCTTTCCTTCCTTCCTTCCTTCCTTCCTTCCTTCCTTCCTCCCTCCCTCCCTCCCTCCCTCCCTCCCCCTCTCCCCCCTCTCTGTATCTCTATGTGTGTTTGTATACATGTGTTCGCTTTTTCTTCTAGAGGGACTTAGGAACCAAACTCAGGTGATCACACTTGGTGGCAAGGGCTTTAAACACTCAGCCTTATCATGCCTAAAATTGTAAGGCATAACCCCAGTTGTTGATGTTGATATAATAATTCATATTACAAAATACTAGATTATTAAAGGAAAATGGCAGAAGAATAACTTATGATTTTTAATGATTTCTGCTCTATCAAACACAGATCCACTTTCTTAAATATATAGCAAGTATTTCTTGCTTTGAAATAGATGATTGATGGTGAGAATCTGAGACATTAAGTCACTTGTTAGAAATCAAACATCTTATAATAGGCTAGTCTAGATTGACTGGATCTGTTTCTTGTACCTTCTCTTGGGCTCCTTTTCCTTCTGTTTGTTCACTGCTGTGTTGCCCTGCGCTTACTAATGATATTGGAATGGCTGTTGGACGAATATTACTTTTACCCCTGTGAAGTTCCATGTGTCTTCCAACAGTATTGTTTAGGACCATTTTCAACACCTCAGTGGTGGACATAAAATATTAAAATTACAACATAAAATATTTTAGGAAAAAAGTCTTTAATAATGAATTTACCGGTCTTCTTGAAGTCCGACTCTTACAGAATTCTGAGTAAGGGATTATGCGGTTGTAGCCTCCTGAAGGAAGCAGCTGGTCATGAGGCAGAAGAAAAGAATTACTCGGTAGCCACCAAGGGGAGCAGTCTTTGTGCCACGCTCTACAGCTTGCCAGTAGAGCTATGACTGATCTGTGTTGTTGATTCTGATATTTAAGAGACAAACCTGGCACGAACAGGCAGTAACATTTGGTAAAACAGGAAGCAGCTAGCACGTCAGAATTGCAAGCAGTAAATTGGCCTTGAAGGGCTGGCTGGAGATTGCGAGGACGGAATAAATCAGTTAGAGGATAGACGGGTCCCACTGTGTTGGCTGGTGCAGAAGGCCACACAGGAAGAGCTGGTCTGCAGCTGGAGATCCCTGTCGTGTTTCACCTTCCCTGATCCAGACTGACCCGGCGAATCTCGCGAGAAACCTGCTTGAGCGAAAGCCGAGGGATGCAAGACAATGGTTGTCTGTAAATTAGGGAATTCTGTTTTTCAGATAGAAACAGACAGGCTAGGTCTCACCCTCTGATTGTGGCTGGAACCTCCTCTGTTTTCTACGTAACACTGACAACTGTACTCTTGGTGCAAATCTCTTGATCTGCAGTAGTTACAGAGTGAATGTCACAAATGTGCAAAGCGGTTAACTTAGCTAGCTTATTATCTCTGTGCTGTACAAAGGCTAATGACATTATTTTTTTTCTGTCCCTCACATATTTGTTAACTAAAGGCTGAAATTTAGGGTAATTAATTTTTTTTTTCCTAAAGAAAACATTTCTGGAATAAAAATATTTTCCAAAACAAAGTGCTGAAAGATATAAAGAAAATTCACCCAATTATCCTTAATTCTAATTAGTACGCATAAACAGGGATAATAAAAAAAATGAGAGATATATTTGTTAATTTATCAACATCAAAAAAAACCAGTGGGTGTGGTGGCACACGCCTGTCATCCCAGCACTCAGGGAGGCAGAGGCAGGCAGATCACTGTGAATTCGAGGCCAGCCTGGTCTACAAAGTGTGTCCAGGACAGCCAAGGCTATGCCGAGAAATCCTGTCTTGAAAAAAAAAAAAACCAAAAACTTTTAGTTAAATGTCTGAGGACCAGATGAATAATCTCTGCCTTTAAAAGTATGCCGGGAGAATCTTGGAGGAGACCCTACAACCACTCCTCTTAAATGGTCCCTAGCTACATCCTAACCATTATCCCTATACCAACAGATTAGTGTAGTTCTTGCCCCCATTAAGGAAACCTGTATTCGTTAAAAGAAAATTCTTTCTTAAATAACTAAATAAAATGAAATATAATAAGATAAAGCAAAACCAAACAAAAAACCAAAACACATTGGAATTGGGCAACAAGCAAACATAATTTGGAAAAGGAGCCCAAGAGGAGCTAGAAGAAACATTCGCACTCATTCACACACTCGGGAATCCCATAAAAAGAGAAGACGGGAAGCCATGATATAGATGCAAAAGGCCTGTTAGGGTAAAAAGAGAGAAAAAGTTATATAAATAAAACAAGAATAGAAATGAAAGACGACAGGATAAAATTTAATAGAAGCGAGAAGCATTTGGAGACAAGGAGCCTCTGTAGGTGCTGTTGAGTTACTTTCTGTTGGTCATCCATTGTGCAGATTGCAGCCGGGTATACCCTGAAGAGTAGTCTGTTTTCTCATCGAGACTCATTTCCTCCCTCCCTGGGGGGAAAGTCAATTTCCACCTGTAAGTGGTTATCAACTGGAGATAGCTCTGGGTTAGGGATGAGGGCGTGTGTCTACTTCTTTCAGGAAGACAATGAGGCCAATCCTAGATCTGGTAGGCTAGAGTCAGATGGAAGGGGAGGAGGGGAGAGATTTGGTGGAGACATCCTGTTTAGGGCTGAGTGTGGCAAGGTCTCTCACTTTTTGCATATCGTCTGGCATGGGTCTCTGTATTTGTTCTCTCCTGCTGCAGGAGGTAGCTTTGGTGAGGACGGCTGAGCAAGGCACTGATTTGAATGTCATTGGGAGTCGTTTTATTGCTGTTATTTTATTTTTCATAACAGTAGTATTTGGTCCTAGGTCCCTGGACTAGCTGGTCTCATTTTCTTGGTCACCCAAGCCTTGTTGGGTATGAGCTTGATCTCATGGAGTAGACCTTAAGTCAAATCAGATATTGCTTGGTTACACCCTCAAGCTTTACATCACCATTGTACTTGTGTATCTTGTAAGCAAGACACCAATGTAGATCAAAGGGTTTGTGCTTACATTTCTCCTTTGGCAGTATGCAGAGTAAACTCCTGTACCAAAGATGGCAGCAATAGGGGAGAAGGCTTTACCTAGGCACCAGGTCAGTGAGTTATGTGGGTGTTGTCTTTATCAATGGAGTTTGCTATCTGCTTCTGGGGAACAACTTATAGTCTTGGCAACAGTTTGGATCATTTAGGGGTTTCCATGGGATCTCTTTGACCAACAACCCAAATAGATGCAACCTAATCCCAGTATTGGAAGTTTCATTTGGTGACAAGAAATGTTCAGTTTGGCCTCTGTCTCCCCTATTATTTGGCAACTTCATTCATGCCACCTTCCTTTTTGTGTATTTTAGGAAGCTCCTACTGTATTAATTTCTATACAAATGGCCCTTAGCTTTAGCTGTCTCTTTCTGTATTCCCTCCTTAGTTCCCCTCTCTCTTTACCCTCTCCACTTGATCTTTCCATTTCTGTCCCCCACCCTCCACTATCCATCCATAACTATCTATTTTATTTCTCCCTCCTAGAGGGATCTATCTGTCCACCACTTTCCACCAGCCTCTAATTCTATGCCTAACTTCTGTAGTTCTGTGGATTGTAGCTTGGTTATCATTGACTTAACAGCTGTATGCACATATAAGTGAACACATCCCATATTTGTCTTTCTGGGTTGCCTCACTCAGGATGGCTTTTTTTTTTTAGTTCCATCCATTTACCTGTGGATTTCAGTTTTTAAAAAATGGTGGAGTAATACTCCATTGGGTAAATATACTACATCTTCTTTATCCATTCTTCAGTCGGGTGCCATCTAGGTTGTTTCCAATTCCTGGCTATTATGACTACAGAAGCCGTGAGCATGGCTGAACAGTTTCTCTGTGGTAGGATGGAGTATCCTTTGGATATATGATCAAGAGTGGTGCGGTTAGATATCAAGTAGAGCTATTCCCATCTTCCTGAGGAAACATCACATTCATTTCCATGATGGCTATCGCCAAGGTGTCACACACTCACCAGCAATGGATGAGTGCTGCCTTTATTTTACGTCCTCACCAGCATAAGCCATCTGTCATTTTTTTAATGGATCTTAGCCCTTCTGTCAGGCGTAAAACGAAAATCTCCAAGTAGTTTTGATTTGCATTTTAATGATGACTCGGGTTATTGAACATTTCTTTAAGTGTTTCTCAGCCATTTGAGTTTCCTCTTTTGAGAAGTTTCTGTTTATAACTACACTTCATTATTCAGTTGGGTTATTTATTTTCTTGATCTTTAGTTCTTTGATTTCTTTATGTATTTTTGATAGTAGACATCTATCGGATGTGTAGCTGGTAAAATCTCTCTCCTTCTGTAGGTTGCTGCTTTGTCTGAATGAAAAAGCCCTTTGCTATGCAATAGATTTTCAGTTTCATGAGGTCTCATTTATTGATTGTTAATCTTAGTGCCTGTGCTAAAGGTGTTCTATTCAGAAAGTCTTCCTGTGCCAATGAGCTCAAAGCTATTCCCCAGTTTCTCTTCTATAGGTCCAGTGTACCTGGTTTTATGTTAGGTTGTTGATCTACTTGGACTTGGGTTTTGTGCATGGTGATAAGTATGGATCTATTTGCACTTTCTACATGAAGCCATCCGGTTTGACCATAACCGTTTGTTAAAAATGATGTCTTTTTTCCCAGTGTTATTTCAGGCTTCTATATGAAAATATAATTGACTATATAGGATTTATGTCTGTGTTTTCAATTTGATTTGATTGATTAATTTATCTGTTTCTGTGTAAATACTATGGTGTCATTATGACTATAGCTCTGTGGTACAACTTGAATTTGGGGGTGGTGACACCACAAACAGTTGTTTTATTATTGAGAATTGTTTTAGTTATTCTGAGTTTTTAAGTGTTTTTATATGAAGCTGAAAATTGTCCTTTCACGATCTGTAAAAGAGTGTGTTGGAATGAAGATGGGAATTGCATTGAATCTATAGATTGATTTTGGTAGGATTTCCATTTTTACTATGTTCTGGGTTCTGTGAACCAAACTCAGGGCCTCTGCAAAGGCAGCATGTACTTTTAACAGTGAGGTCATCTTTCCAGTCCCTGGTTTTATTTCTTTAAACTGTTTCTAGAAAATTTCAAGTTTTCACATTTGAAAATATTCATGAGAAAATTCATAATAAGAATTTGGTAATAATTTCATAATTGTTTTTGGAATTTTGTGGCTTCTTTATATGGTTGATTTGATATAAACAATGACTATCATAATCATTGTTACAAAAAGGTATAGCTGCACTTAAATTCTTCACTACCCATTGTATAGTAAGCTTCCACAGAATGTAATGCTCATTAAAAGAAAAATGATAAAAATGTGCCAACTGACAATTTTTGAATTTGTGTGATCACATTTATTTTGACTGGAAGGGATGTTTCACCACTGACATTGTCTGGAGTTTCTAAGGCATGATAACGATAAAAGCAGAGTGACTATAATTACCCGTGTTCTTTAAAAAAAAAATCTAATAGAGAATGGACCTCCATCCTGGACCCAGAAAAGTTCATAGGCTAACCTACCCACAATGATCCTAGTAGAAAATTAATGGCATTTAGTAAAACTCAAAATTGGTCAGAGAAGATATGATAAATTAGCAGTAGATATTTATTTATATCTTTGAGACTATAATTTGTTTGTAGCATTTCCCTCTTCTCTGTCCTCCCTCCAAGTCCTCCCATGTACTCCTTCCTGCTCTCCTTCAAATTCATGGCTTTTTGTTGTTGATGTTGGTGCTACTTGTTATTGCATGCATACATATATGTATACATATACTTATATGTGCCCTGAACTATAACAACAACATGCATTTTAACAACAAGCGTATGTCTGATAAAACATTCATTCTGAAATTAGGATGTTTTTACTAAGCTCTATACAAGTTTTAACATAGACTGTTGTAAAACTCTATCCCGTGTTATCAAGTCCTACAATGTCATTGCAACATCCACAGTGTAGGATTTGGGAACAGTGAACCATCACCCATTTTAGTTTAGGCTATGAGAAGTAATGACTTCTCTTTTGCTTCTTTAGTTTTTGGACTATTTTTCTGAATGGCATATGTATGTATATATATCATTCTAAATGAATTATTAAAATATTTTTACGGATTTCTTTTTTTTTGGTATTATGTAACCTCTACCTATTTTTGTATACTTTCTTTTTTATATAATTTTTTTTTAACCAAGCACCTAGTATTTACACAGCAAGAGTTTATATTTAATGCTTTCTGAATTGGGTTCATTTCTATATAATGAAGGTATATAAATATAAATATAAATATAAAGGCATAAAATTTTAATAGAAAAAGATTCTAAATCGTTAAATTGTTAAGTAACTGGCACATAAGAATGCATGGCTTTTTTTTGGTTTGTTTGTGTTATTGGTGATAGGCATGGAAAATTGAGTTTCAGCTACTCTTTGAGTTTACCGAGAGTATTATGAATTCTTCAACTCCATTATAGAGTCATGCATTCAAGATAGCTCTGTAATGAAATGTACTCTTAGAAGGCTGTTTGTCTTCTGACGTTTGTAAGCCTGTTTCCTAGGCTCACAGAGTCCTCTCCAGCCAAATGGCCCCGCTACCCTTGCGGTGCCCCAGTGGCAACTGTGCTGACACTTCCTCTCCATGCCATTTCCGAGGCTGCCTCTGACAGTCATGAAGAAAAAGACCTGGTGGACTCCCTGCTGGGTTCTGCTTACTGCTCTTTCCAGCCTCCCTTAAATCCATTAGCCAACCCTCCCCCCTTTCCCTCCCTCCATGTGTGTTTGCAGTACAATCTGTCCTAGGACATGCCACAGTTTTTTTGTTTGTTTGGTTTTCATTTTGTTTTTACAAGCAACTTCTGTTTTCTGTCATAAAACACAACTGTCCCCTGAAAGAAAGAGCACAAAGACCTGTTTAGCTGCTTAAGATGGGGGATGGAAAATTAAAGAGAGAGAGAAAAAAAAGAAAGAAAGAAGGAAAAACAAACAAAATGACAACTGCTAATTGGCTTTCCATTTACGTATTCCATCGAAATAACAAAGTAAGCAAAATACAGTAGTAAAATTCCGTGACATGGTGCTCTAGCTGTAAGGAGGATGCAGAAAGAAGGATAGGATTTCTTCTGGGAAGTGTATCTTTTATCATAAAGTTAAAACAACTTTGGAAATAGCTATGATTTTTCAGATGTCTGCTGCAATCCGGACATTTATAGTAGCTGTATATGTATCTTCTCATTTAGACCACTGGAAACTCTGCAATGTTAGTTGACCATGAGGATTTTGCAGTTTGGACAAGTCAGTATTACACAACTAGTGAGAAAGTGGGACTGAGACATAGTCACTCAGTATTATATTTCCCATATAAATGTTAATATAGCATGTACTGTATCATATGCTAATACATAATTTTCAATAATATATATGATCATATTCTATCAAAGAGTCTTTCTCAGGGAAAGAATGATAAATACATATTTAATGAAAGGATTTCTAGCTTGATCCAGGCTATCAGAGGACACCTAGCATTTGAATCCCAATCATTCAGAATGAATAAATGCCTCTTAAAGATAAATCCAAGGTTCTGCTCCAGTTCAAACTAAAACCATAACCCTAGAAGACCTTGAAAAATGACACATGCAAAAAGTTTGAAAGTTTATTTACACATCCAAGAAAAGACATAGTTCATCAGAAATGTAGCTTGAACGCAGGCCTGCAAATGAGTAGAGAGTGAAGACTAGAGGGAAATAGTTCTGTTCTCCTGGTCTCAAAGACAGATCTGAGGTTATTCTCATTTACTTTTGGTCTCCATGATTTAAAATATGTGTCGAGAAGGTACAGTAAGTTAGTAGGGAGTGAATTCAGATTGTGAGTCTGTTCCAAATCTTTTAATTGTTTTAGGGACACTTGATGGCAGGCTTTGAAAGGCTTTCCATCGTTAAAAACATAAAATCCAAACTCCCTGTGTTGTATAAGTAATCTAGATTCTGAGTGGCAGAATCTACTTGGCTGATGGACCACAGCTCCAAGCATGCTCACTGAGACAGTTTTCAAAAGGCCAGCCACTCCTCTTGTTTGGGGCCCAGGCACCTGTCATTCACATTACCTGAGCGAAATTCTGACGTACATGCGTGCAGCTTACTCTCCCTTGATTAGATCACCATTATCTCAGAGAGTTCTTCATCACCTTACCTGAACTATTACCCTCCATGTCTGTATCCGGCTCTGTATTTGTGTGTATATGTGTATATATGTATATATATGTGTGTATATATGTACACATACATGTATACAGAGGATGGCACTAACCAACGCATGGTTATGCATATTCACAGCTCTTCACTGTATTTGCGGTTTTCTGCAGTAGACTATGAACCCCATGAGGACAATGCACATTGTGTGCATTGCTGTCACCTCAATCCTCAGAAGTGTGCCTGACAGACACTAGGCTCAGGTTACATATAGATAGAATGGATAAATAATTTACCATTTAACTTAGAAAAGGGACAACACAGTGTTGATAGCTGCCATATGAAGACATGAGTTGTTGTTGCATGGGAGTGCAGCTGGGCTTCATCTAGAATACAGTCAGGTTACTGTTGATCACATTTGGGGTTCAGGTGAAATGGCTTTACAGGTGATACTTACTTTGCTACTAAAATGTTTAAGCAGTTACTGCCTTTTTGGGTACGATTATAGGGACTCAGAGTTGGTCTACATGGACTTAAAAGACAGTCTAATCATGTCTCTTTTGTTTAATGATTGGAAGGAAAAGGCATATAACCATGTGTGTGCATGTACATGCGTGTGTGTGTGCATGTGTGTGTGTGTGTGCATGTATGTGCGTGTGTGTGTGCATGTGTGTGTGTGTGCATGTGTGTGTGTGTGCATGTGTGTGTGTGCATGTATGTGTGTGTGTGTGTGTGTGTGTGCATGTATGTGCGTGTGTGTGTGTGCATGTGTGTGTGTGTGTGTGTGCATGTGTGTGTGTGTGTGTGTGTGTGTACTACTTCTTTGATAATTTTGTACAATGTGTTTTAGTCCATACTTACCCATCCCCCAACTCTTTCCAGATCCATGCCCCCTTCCCTACCCAAATAACTTTGTGTTTTCTCTCTCTCACACAAAATCTCATTTGTGCTGTTCATATATTCTTTGACTGGACCATGGCAGAAGCAACTATGAGCAGTTACTTCTTAGAGAAAACGGATTCTCCTCCAGTAGCTGACCCTGTAGCTCCCTGGCTAGTGGTGGAATTCTAATAGCTCTTCTGCTACAGGAGGGAGTTGGTGCCTGGCTTCCCTTGGTCTGACCTCAGTTTGCAAGGTGCTGTGCATCCTGTGACAACTGTTATATATGTTCATACGTGTGACTGTGTGTCCTGAAGACACTGTTTCCTTATAGCTCTCTACTGCCTCTGGCTGTATACTCTTTCCTTTCCCTCTTCTGCAGTAATCCCTGAGCCTTGGAGTAGTCGTTATGATAGAGACATCTCATTTAGGTCCGAACCTCCTGCAATCTCTTACTACTTATTTGTTGACCAACTGGAGTCCCTTTTTAATCACCATCCACTGAAAATGAAGTTTCCCTTGTGAGGGTTGAGAGATGTGGGTGTAAAGGTAAGTCATGAAGAGTCAGCCTAATAATACATCCATGTGGCAGAATAACAGTAGTGGGCTCTTCCCGAGGGCTTATGATCTGTCTAAGTCACAGATTCTTGGTCAGCTCATGGTGCCTCACGTGAGTGTCAGGATAGTGCCACTTGTTCCAGAACTTGATATGTAGACACAATGGTCTCAAACTCAACAGACCTGTCCTTCTTCTGCCTCCTGAGTGCTGGCATTTAAAGGTGGGCACCACCAGTCCAGGACTGAGAAAAGCTTACCTGAATCCAGCCCAAGCCGCTGAGTCTTAACTGTGAGGGCCCCAGAGAGCATCCGTTTTCAATACTGATGTCATCAAAGCAAACCTAATTAACAAGTACTTCTTTTCTCCTCGTGATGCCATTTACTGTAGCGGGCTGTAATTTGCTTTATGAGCTGTATGGATATGTTGAATTATGAACGGTGTGCCAATCAACGAAACTGTGGGTGCTGCCGCTAAGTGAAAACAGGAAATAAACCGCAGTAGCTGGGTCTCGGTGTTTTTGTTTTGTTTACAAGTTTGCATTCTTTTGGTGATTGAGTGATTATAACAAAGCCGCAGCAATTGGTCAACCAGAAACCAGGAGTCAGCCAGATGTTTGCAAGGTGTTTACTCTTGCTTTCGGGTGGTCTTCCAGGAAACAGGGCAACAAACAGCATTTTACAGGGAATGCTACGGAAGTATACACAAAGAAGGTTCTGGATTAAGTAAAAACTTTGACCTCATGCAAGGAAGCATAAATATGCCAATAGTTTTGACAAAGTAAATAAGAGTTCTTAAGAGTTTAAAAAAGTTGTTTCTTAAATTTTAGCCATCTATGTTAGAAGCATTTATCATTCTTACCCAAATTAGCTGGCGTATAAATAACAGTGGTCTCTCTGATGCAGATGAAAAAGACTGAAGACCCGTGATTTACCAGGGAACCTCTTGGGAAATTTTGAAATGATGTTTCACTTTTAGGATATCACTTGTTATATATGTTTCACTTGTAGAATCAATATCTATTTCCCTAGAAACCTACCACAGGACTGGTGAGGTGGCTCAGTGTGTAAGGGTGCTTGCTGTTATGCCCTTATAACCTGAGTTCCATCCCTGGGACCCACATGGTGGAAGGAGAGGACAGATCCCACAAAGTTGTCCTCTGAACTCTACACAAGTGCCTTGGCACACGGATCCACATGTATGTCCATAAACACACACACACACACACACACACACACACACACACACACACATTTAATTTACAAAATTAAAAAAAATATAAAGAAAGTAGAAACTGTGTAAAAATGGACAGACACTACAAGGACTTTGCCTCACATAAATGTCCAAATGTCCGAGTGATATGGGAATGCTGGGGCATGACTGAGAAAGACAGAGCTTTTCTAACCGTGAGTGGGTAAGCCCCAGAAAACTCAAGGGCTACCAAAGGCAAACCTGGGCAGTGGCTTTGGGGTTCTTGCCTTGCAAATTTGGAGAGTTAAATTCTCAGGCCACAGGAAGCAGAGTATTAGGGAGAAGTTTATTATGGCTTCATAGGTGGAGTCTTAGAAGGGAAGGAGAGTGAAGGCAGAGCCTCTTGCAGACAAGAGTTTCAGAAAATTCCTAACCATGGAGCTGCAAGTTTGGGAGACTTTCTTTAAAATTTCATAGGCGTTTATTTTTCTAAAATTAAATGGTTTTATAATGCTTCTATTTTTTACTTATATCAGATAATTTAAAATAATAATAATAATAATTATTAGTTATTACAATATTTTTCACTTAGGATAGAAACTGGGGTGAGGTACTGGGGAGGGGATGAGTGGCTGAGGCCATTGAGCTAACCAGATGTCCAGGTGTACCCTCTCCGTTCCAGTCCTGTGGTCACAGAGGGCCACCAGGCAGAAGTTCTCAGTCAGATAACAGAGAAACAGGAAACAAACTGTCCTCTGGCATTCCTGAGCTCTAGCAAGGACGTGGGTGGGGTGGGGTGGGGGAGGGGGTTTCTTTGTCCTACTTGAAAAGCTCTCATCTCCTGTTCTCATCACAGAGGGAAGATCACATAACGTGTCCTGCTTGTTGTCACACTGCACCCACGCCTCGCACCACCACACTATGCTCCGTAAATATGCATAATGACCATGTATGTAAAAAAATGATAAAGAAGAGCAGACAGTCACAAATATTTGAATATATAAACCGAGACGAAAGTAATAACCAGAGCCTGGGTCATAGACATGTTACATACAGACAGGGAAGGAGGATAGCAGTTGGTATGTAGAGTGCAAGTTTAAGGAAAGAGAGATCAGTGACAAGGGAAGTGATCTTCAGTGAGGGTGTAAATAACGCCTTCGCAAGGCTGCTGTCTTGTCTAAGCTGCTTGCAGTGGCATCTTCTTTCCAACGATGTCATTAGGGCCACCTGTCTCAGCGATCCTGCGTCTGTAAAACTAAACCACCGACAAGGGAGAATTGCCAAATCAATAGCTGAACATCCTCGTCTAAGTTATTTATTGTCCGCGTACAGAACTTAAATTGTTCACTGAAAATAGGAAGGAAAAAGTAAGTAAAAAAAAATCACAAGGCAAACGCCTTCGCTTCACTTCAGTGTTTCTTTTTCTGTTGGTCTTCCAGGTCAGTTCTTGTAAAACCTCTTCATTGTTATTGAATGCTAGAGTATGAGCAATTTATATTTATGGGGAACATTCAAAGGCTGTGTGGGGCCCAAGACAATTCTTCACTGAGAGACTTGTATTTAAAAATATCCCTTGCCTTTCCCATAAAATTCCGATGCTCCATGAATTTTGAAATTGTTTTACGGGACATCGCTACTCCCTCTAATTTTCTTAGCAAGAGATGATAGGTATGGGTGACTGTCAGGGAGACATTGGATTTTGTGTTCTTATCCCAGGCATCTTATTCTCCAACAGTATGTAAATGAAGAGCTAAAATAGCCATCTAATGATTTAGTACGTTTTCCAAGAAGAATGACTGGGTCAATTTGTTAAATGGAGCCCAGAGGGGGAGGGCACCACAATCTTGTTCCTTGCATGAAAGGAATCAATTCTTGCTTTTTTTTTTTTATGTTTCCTGGGAAGGACCTCTGCAATATTTTTACAGTAGGCTAACCTCATATTTAACCAAGATGAACATAGGTGGCTTTGTAAGGGCTGTTAAAATCAATAGTTGCTATTACTCAAGGATTTGCATAGTAATAAAACCCATGATAAAGTAATAGCCATTTCACAGTAGATGAACTGTTCAAATTAATTGACACAATCCAGTTCATTAATGCAAGCTCCCTTCTGATGAGATTATCACATCAGACCATTCTCAGCCTATTTATCTTTTAAGAGTTATTCTATAAACTCATTTTAAATTTGGGTTAATTTTCCACAGAATGTTTCATTTACTTGGAGATAGCAAGTAAATTGTATGGCAAAACCCTACCTTGGACTAAGCATAAAGTTTCATGTTTGTCTTCTATTGTCTCAGCATATCTGTTGTGAAACTCAGACTTCTTGGCAGAAGTATAAATCTCATTATAAAAGTCCGTTGAACTAAAAATGACAGCTCTGTTTCTTATTACGTGCATGTGCAGTGTAAAGATATTAGCCATAAAATTTGGTGAATGTCCTCTGGGGGATTTAAAATTTTACTATGCTGCAAATAACTTGCAGAATAGAATTTGTTTATGGGTTTTCATGTGTATAGGAAATAATAAATACAACTGACAGTCATCTACATGGTGAATTAAACTGAAGCTATGTGATATATATACAAGGTGCCATTTTTTTTGCCCTTGAAATAAACTCGAGTTTAATGTGACAAAGTCAATATTTCAAAGTGTACATTTTAGATAAACATGTAAGTCCTTTAGAAAATATTTGGTTGGTGTTGACCACCATTAATACTTTTTGTCTACATAAGTTTTTGTTTTTTGACTATTTCATTTATATGAAGTATTAAGAAGTATTTTGTGGGCATTCAAAAGAACCGTGGCAAAAGTTCAAGATACCAGAGTTAAAGGATCAAGAAAGAAAGCTTTCAGAATGTATACTGAAGTACAAGCAAATGTATTGGCTTTCTATGTACTAAATACACATTGAATTTTAATGACTTGCTAAGACCTGTTTTAGAGTCTCAAGTTTGGATAATATTGGCATACACCGATTTATGAAACTCATGAAGTCCTGATCAAGTAAAAATTCCATTAAAATAGAAAATAATTCTAGCGCATATACATACCATCAAACTGTATCAAAGATCTAGACTTGAATTATAAATCTGTCTGCTTTCATGATATGACATCTTTCCTATAATCATAGCGTTAAAAACAAACAAACAAACAAACAAACAAACAAACATTTTTTTCCCCAATGTCTCCAGAAACTAGTGTTGGCACAGTTTCCATCTGATTAACCAACTCATCTTGAGATTGATGGAGTCTGATGGTGGCCACACAGTGAGCAGAGGGGCCTGAGCAGTCACAGCGGACCATCTCCGAACTCAGATTCCTTCTCACGAGTCTAAAGTCTTTTACTAGGAGAAATGACTTAATCCAGAAGACAGAAAAAAATCAGCTTCTATGACCACTCTGTGCTAAGATAAATAATCTGAAGTTTAATCCAGAGGTCAGGCAGAAAGCCCCTTAATTCTGAAGCAACACCTTCAAAACACAAAGGAAGATCCATAGACTCAGTCACAGGCAGCTGTTCTCTCAGCACGTGAACTTTCACAGACACACGTGTCCCCAAAGCCTGACTTCTCATGAGAAACCATGGTTGGCCACAAATTAAAATTTAAGAAAATTTCTTCGTAATTAAACAAAACTGCGCTATTTAAAATTTAAACTTACTTCGAGAATTCATCATCTTGTTTTGCAAGGAAGCGTAGCAAGAGCACTCAGTCTGGAGCCAGGCAGCCCTGTCTTTGACTCCCAGCTCGGCAACTTCGGAAAAGCCTTTTTCATTTATCCACTGCATATTTATTAGGGAAACACTGGGTAGCCAAGGTTGTATCTGACAGGATAACATAACAGATAAAATGTTTCTGTCACTTCAGGCAAAGTATTCCTAGTCAAAGTCTGACTCCATGTACAGTGGGAGAGTTCTTCCATAATGTTGAATGAAATAATCACACAAAACCTTACCTTTTAGACTGCCTAATTGGTAGGCTATTCTAAGACCAAACATCTACAAAGTGGAAATTAGACTAGAGTTTACTTCTGACTTTCAGTTATTAGCGTTGAAATATTAAAACCGGAAACACAAATATTGTGTAACAAATTCATCAGTTTTTTTTCAAATTATCTTTAGATAGAAACTTGATTTATTATAGTCAGCTTAATTTAATCTTTTCTGAATGTTTGGGCTTACTGATTGTCTAGGTCTTTAGAAATGAAGGTAGCCTAATCTTTGTGAAATCAGCTTCTAAGAATTAAATTAATTCAGAAAACAATGGCACTTTGAATTGGGGGCCAAAAAAAAAAAAAAAAAAAAAAAAAAAGAAAGAAAGAAAAGAAAATTACAAGCACAATCCAACAATTGATAGGATATGCAAGAGTTTGCAGATTTATCTCTGGTTGACAATATAGAGATAAATATTTAGTTGGTTAAGTTTACTGACTTAAACAGTAGTTTAGTTTATCTTGTTTCATAAAGGTTAAATATTTAAAAGAAACTGTCTAAAAAAATTTTATGCTCCTTCCAAGAAGCATAATGAGATAGTCAGTATACTTTAAAATTTAATTATTTACCTAAAAATAATTTATCTTGGGCTGAGGGTGCAGATAACTGGCAGTATGCTTAGACAGCCTGCACGAAGCCCTGACTTTGAGCCTCAGCAGCATAGAAACTTAGTGTGGTGGTGCACAGCTGGTTGAGGAAGGAGATTCAGGAGGTCAAGGTCATTCTCAGCCTTATTTCAAATTCAAAGAGAGTATGTGATGCATGGGACATTGTCTCATAAGCAAAGAAACGAGCATACATATATTGAGTTGTCAAAAAGATGTGAGTACAGGCACCTGCCTTCAAGACTGATGATGACCTGGGTTTGAGTTCCAGAGCCCACAGGGTGGAAGAAGAGAACTGTCTACCACAAATTGCTCTCTGGGCTCTATTTGTATGCCTAAAATGATGTGAGGGGTCAAAATCAAGGCCTCACACATGCCAGGCAAATACTCTACACCGATAGGCTCAACCTCAAGTCTTTAAAAATTGTTTATTTGTCTTTGGCGAAAGCAAATTAGGAAGTCCTACTACATTTTCATTATTGTATTTTAAATGTTACTTTAAAAATTTCCTAAGAATCTTTTATTCATGGCCTAGGACTAGATTTAGTGATGTTTATAGCTAAGAGTCTGTATCTGGCATATTCAAGGAATTCAATTCTTTCCAGTTTCATAGCAAAGAATGAGTGTGGAAAACAGTACTTCTAGTTAGTATAAATTATTTTTATCTTTTATGTTTAATGTTTATATAAATGGATGACTTGGTCTTTCAGCTGTAATGAACTAATTTTAGACTTACACCATCAGTGTTAGAAATGCAAAGTGAGCACTTAGGCAGAGGATGGAGGATTGCTGGTAGTTCCTGACACCTTGGGTTATACAGTGAGAGCCTATGTTAAGTAAAAATAACAAACACAACAAAACCATCACCCAGTGAAACTGGGCCAGGGCAACTTTCCTAAACACCTTACAGCAGCTAGCTAAGGGTTCTAATCTTTAATGGAATGGATCCACCTCAGGCGGGCTCATTCCCTAGGCTTTCTACGTGGAGGTTTGTTAGGAAGTTCATAGTAAGGAAAGAAGACAGGGTCTGAGAGGAGAGCCACCATCCAGTGAGTTGAGGAGGCAGTGAAGATGCTGGGTGCCTAAAGAGTTTGGATAGTCAAGGAACAGTACTTTGGAGGAGAGGTTACTGATCATGCCTTAAGAACACGTGGAAGCGTGGGTTTTTCATGTGCAAGATGAGGCTGTGCGAGCTCGCCAGCAGGTGCTGCTGTACCAGGAGCGGAGTGGAGTGGAGACGCCTTGATGACTACTACGTGTTCAGTTAGGATCACAGAAAGGTCGCATCTTTGGACGGCCAAGGTAGAATCATGTCCTAGAGCTAATGAACTGAACTGGATTCATTCCAAGAAATTATAATGATAAAAAAAATTATGAGAGAGTTGAGAGAAATCACAAGGCATTTAATTCTCAACTAGAACAAAATCTGACAGCCTTTAAAGAATGCAAACATACAGACACTCTCGTAATGTCTAACTAAATGGAAGAAAATATGGCATAGTCATAACCAAATCAATAGAAATTGACTCTAAGATGGTATATCTTGTCACATCAGGTTTAAGCTGTTAAAAACCACAGATAAATAAAATTATTGAAAGCAGCCAGAGAAAAACCGATACCCTCTAGTCAGTAAAACAATGATTTGAATGATAGCTGACTTCTCATCTCACGTGATGAAAAACAGATGGCAAATGAAGAGACTCCTTAAAGTAATGAATTAAGCCAAACCAGGATTTCAATATCAAAACATGGTTAGAATACACACATTTAATTTACATGAGTAAAAAAATGGAGATTCTTCAAAGTAAGAAAATATGAACTGTAACATAGGCACAGATAAAATCTCGAGGACTTGGGAGTGAAGAGATGGCTCAGTGGTTAAGAGAGCATATCGCTCTTTCAGAGAATACAGTTCCAGCACCTCTGTCAGGCTGCTCATAACATCTTGTAACTCCAGATCCAGGGGATACAATGCTCTGGCCTCCATGCTACCTTTAACTCATGACACAAACATACATATGCATGCACACACACACACAGAATTAAAAACAAGTTTAAAATTTTGGTATGTTAAGTAAATATATCAGTATCACAAGAATATATACATATAATCTATAGATATATTATAGCTAAAGATTAAGCAAGAGGATGATAATTCGAGGGATTTCCTTATGAGATAAGAAATTGTGAACACTTGTCTACTTGTCTTAGTTAGGGTTTCATTGCTGTGAAGAGACACCAAGACCATGACAACTCTCTCTTTTTTTAATCCATGACTACTCTTATTTAAAAAAAAAAGACATTTCATTGGGACAGGCTTACAGCTTCAGAAGTATAGTTCATTATCATCATGGTTAGACAAGATGCTGGAGAGGGAGCTAAGAGTTGTACATCTTGAACCACAGGCAGCAGAAGGAAACTGTGTTTTAAATTGGGTGTAGCTTGAGCATAGGGTATCTTCAAGTAGGTAGCCACAGTGAATTCTTGTCCTCTGAAACCTCTTGAGACAGGCCTCCACAGTTCAAATCACCCTCAGTACCACTGTCTTCCATGTTCCTACTAGGATAGCCCCTTAAGCTTAAAGCATTCCACTGCTTTCCTAATCCAAAGCACCAAATCCATATTCCTCCAAACAAAAGCATGGCCAGGCCTATCACAGCAACACCTCAGTTCCCGATACCAACATCTGTCTTAGCTGGGGTTTCATTGCTGTGAAAAGACACTAGGATCATGGCAACTCTTATAAGAGAAAACATTTATTTGGGACAGGCTTACAGCTTCAGAGGTTTGGTCTATTATCATCATGGTGAGAAGCATGGTGACATTCAGGCAGACACGGTGCTGGAGAAGGAGCTGAGAGTTCTATATCTTGATCCGTAGGCAGCAGCAGAAGACTGTGTGTCACACTGGGTGTAGCTTGAGCATAGGAGACCTCAAAGCAGTTCCTTACAGTGACACATTTCCTCCAACAAAGCCTCACTTATGCCAACAAAGCCACACCTCCTAATAGTGCCCTTCTCTGTGAGCCAAGCAATCAACCATATGAGCCTATTCAAAACAGCACACCACTCAATAGTGTATTGGTCATCCAAGCCAGAAAATGACTCAAAAAAAAGAAAAGGCATAAAGATTAAAAAGGAAGTAAAATATTCTTATTTTTGGATGACGTATGTACAAAGTCTTCAAGGAACATTGATAAAATCAATAAAAGGAAAAATAAAAGTTGTAAAAATTATAAAGAATAGTAAAAAAAAAAAAAGATTTGACCAATTGAATGTGTATATCAATTTTAGGACTTAGAGAGCCCAAAGCCCTTAAGATGGCAATCTTCGTTGAGTTGACTTATAGATCCAATAATAAAATCCAAATATTAAAAGGCTTTAAAGAGATGTAAACTGATGAAGTGCTCTTAATTGGTCTGTGCAATTGTGAGCAATCTAGAATATCCAAAATAGTTTTGAAAAATTTAGAATATTTTTCTTATCTATTTTCAGAATTTAGAATAAAGTCACAATGATCAAGAGACTGCAGAAACAAAAGTAACAGATAGCAGCATAGAGTCCTGAAATAGCTTGATAGAATTGCAACGGTTCAAGGAGGAAAGGAATTTACACGTGTCAAAAAGCTCTTTTCAACAAAGGATGCTGAAATGTCTAGACAAACACACAGAGAAAGAAACACAATTCAACCACTACTTTTTCCTGTACGTGAATGTTACTTAGAGATAGATTATAGTAACAAATGAAGTGCTCAAACTACCGTGCCTCTTAAATAAAACCGTAAAGTTGTTTTCATGACTCAGAATGAAATAACCATTTAAAAATAAACAATCGGACTTCATCAAAATAAAAAAAAACTTCTGATCATAAACTGCCATTAAGAAAATGAAATGGTTTTGGCGTCTTTGTCAAATATCAGGTGTCCATAAGTGTGTGGGTTTATTTCTGGGTCCTCTGTTCGGTTCCATTGATCCACCATTCTGTTTCTATGCCAGTACCATGCAGTTTTTAAAACTGTTGCTCTATAGTACAACTTAAGATCAGGGATGGAGATATCTCCAGAAGATCTTTTATTGTAGAGGATTGTTTTAGCAATTCTGGGTTTCTTGTTATTCCATATGAAGTTGAGAATTTTTCTTTCCAGGTCTGTAAAGAATTGTGTTGGTAATTTGATGGGCATTGCATTGAATCTGTAGATTGCTTTTGGTAAGATGGCCATTTTTACTATGTTAATCCTACCAAGCCATGAGCATGGGAGATCTTTACATCTTCTCATATCTTCTTCTAGTTCTTTCTTCAGAGATTTGAAATTTTTTTCATACAAGTCTTTGACTTCCTTGGTTAGGGTTACTCCGAGGTACCTTATGTCATTTGTGGCTATTGTGAAGGGTGTTGTTTCCCTAATTTCTTTCTCAGCCCTTTTGTCTTTTGTATACAGGCGGGCTACTGATTTTTTTGAGTTAATTTTGTATCCGGCCACTTTGCTGAAGGTGTTTATCAGCTGTAGGAGTTCCTTGGTAGAGTTTTTGGGGTCACTCACGTATACTATCATATCATCTGCAAATAGTGATAATTTGACTTCTTCCTTTCCAATTTGTATCCCCTTGATCTCCTTCAACTGTCTTATTGCTCTAGCAAGGACTTCCAGAACTATGTTGAAGAGATATGGAGAGAGTGGGCAGCCTTGTCTTGTCCCTGATTTCAGTGGGATTGCTTTAAGTTTCTCTCCGTTCAGTTTGATGTTGGCTATAGGTTTGCTGTATATCGCCTTTACTATGTTTAGATATGTGCCTTGTATCCCTGATCTCTCCAATACTTTGAACATGAATGGATGTTGGATTTTGTCAAAGGCTTTTTCAGCATCTAGGGAGATTATCATGTGTTTTTTTTCTTTCAATTTGTTAATATGGTGGATCACATTGATGGATTTCCGTATATTGAACCATCCCTGCATACCTGGGATGAAGCCTACTTGGTCATGGTGGATGATATCTTTGATGTGTTCTTGTATTCGGTTTGCAAGTATTTTGTTGAGTATTTTTGCATCAATGTTCATAAGGGAGATTGGCCTGAAATTCTTTCTTTGTTGAGTCTTTGTGAGGTTTAGGTACCAAGGTGACTGTGGCTTCATAGAATGAGTTTGGTAATGTTCCTTCTGTTTCTATTTTGTGGAATAGTTTGAAGAGAATTGGTGTTAGCTCTTCTTTGAAGGTCTGGTAGAATTCTGCGCTGAAGCCATCTGGTCCTGGGCTCTTTTTGGATGGAAGACTTTTGATGACTGCTTCTATTTCCTTGGGGGATATAGGACTATTTAATTGATTTACCTGGTCCTGATTTAGCTTTGGTAAGTGGAATCGATCAAGAAAATTGTCCATTTCATTTAAATTTTCAAATTTTGTTCCGTATAGACTTTTGAAGTAAGTCCTAATGATTGCTTGGATTTCCTCAGTGTCTGTAGTTATGTCCCCCTTTTCATTTCTGATTTTGTTGATTTGGATGGTGTCTCGCTGCCTTTTAGTTAGCTTGGCTAAGGGTTTGTCTATCTTGTTGATTTTCTCAAAGAACCAGCTCTTGGTTTCATTGATTCTTTGAATTGTTTTATTTACAGCCATTGAAGCAGGACAGTCTCCCCAAGCATGGTTGGCTACCATAAAAAGCCGAAATGTTATGCTCAGGATGCGAGGCTAAGCACTGCACTCAGGGTCAGCCGCTTTGGACCCAGAGAAGAGCATGTCTGATTGCATGCGGGTTGATGCCCCAGGTCCTGCCTCTGAGAAAAAGGTATCAGACGGGTCTGATGCTCTTTGGGTGGATGACACCTAAATGAACATCAGTACAAAATTCCAATTTATTTCTAATATCAGAGATCAGACCTCTACTCTTGCCTGATGCGTCCAAA
Organism: Meriones unguiculatus; assembly: GCF_030254825.1. NCBI lineage: Eukaryota > Metazoa > Chordata > Mammalia > Rodentia > Muridae > Meriones > Meriones unguiculatus. Next base: position 13,132,980 of record NC_083354.1, on the reverse strand, counting down.
ACAAAAAGGGGGAACTGTAGAGAGCTGCGTAATGCCGCGCCTGAAAGATGGAGTTGGTTTCTGCCTTCCACCTTCCCGATGGTGAGTGCTCTCTGTCAGGAACAACTCCACATTTGGCTAAGGCTGAGGATCTGGCTTGCTTCCATGTATGTGGACCTATCTGCATTGCCCACGTGGCATGCTGAGGTTGGCTACCCAGAGGCTATTTAAAGTGGGCTGGCTTTCCCCAGGGTCAGAAGATTGTTCAAGGTTCCTGAATAAACTGCATTGACAAAAAAAAAAAAAAAAAAAACAAAAAAACAAAAAAAACAGAAAATGAAATGTAGCCGGGTGCGGTGACATAAGCCTGTAATCCCAGCACTCAGGGAGGCAGAGGCAGGAGGATCTCTGTGAGTTTGGGACCTGCTTGGTCTGCAGAGCAAGCTCCAGGACAACCAAGGCTGCACAGAGAAACCTTGTCTCAAACAAACAAACAATAAAAGAGAAAAGAAAATTAAAAGTAGGAGGTTGGCTTCATTGGTAAAATCTTTGCTGCACATGCATGGGGCAGTGAGCTTCATCTCCAGCCTCTTTGTAACAAGCCAGGAGCAGGAGAATCAACCTTAAATCCCACCCTAGGGAGGTGGAGAGAAGAGGATGCAGGCTCTAGCTCGCCAGCATAGCAGAATAGATGAACTCCAGGTCCAGGGAGAGATACCTTCCCAAAACATACAGTGGAGAGCAACTGAGGAAAACAGTAGATGTTGACCTTTGACCTCCACACATATGTACACACAACATACACACACACACACACACACATGACTGTGCATACACACACACACACCACACACACAAGGAAACAAAATGAAAAGCAAAATAACGTGTATGTTAATTCTGTAACTACGCCCAACAATATAGAAATAAAAAATTGAACTGCTACTTCAAAAGCCACATGATTGAAAAAAAATAGGAAAAAGCATTCAATATTCAACGGGGAAGTACCAGTTATAATTACATAGGTCAGAATACCAGACTTAAATAGAATGACAACACCAATGTTAGTCGCGTGACTGGAACTCTTGCTGATCGCTAGCATGTCGGTAACATGGTTATGCTGTTTCGGAACATGGCTGAGCAACGTCTCCCCAGATTAAATATGTGCCTAGAAATTCTTTTGACTCAGAATTCATTCAAGAGATACAAAAAGCCTCTGCTTACAAAAAGATTTCGACTGGAATGAGTATCACAGATTAATCTATTCTAGCTTCCAGTTTGACATGAGTACAGGCCTATTAATAGGTTTATACAGCTTGGATGTGTCTGGTATATTTATAAAAGAGTTAGAACACCAAGAAAGAATGAATAGGCGTGAGTTTATAAACAGGACTGAATTTTTAATACCCTGCTGTGGAGAGGCAAATTCTGTCTTCACCAGTATTTCCCTGTTGTAATTGTATTCATTTGTTCAAATTCATCAAATTGTATGCTTAACAACTGTGTATTTTGCTGTACTTAAGAAGACAGAGGCACAGACAGGCTTGATTTTTCCCTAAACCATCTGTCTTTTAATGCTAGTTCATTGAGTATTGCTTTAAACGCTTCTGGGGCTATTTTTTTTCACATCTGGACCTTCTCCAAGTCATTTATATCTTCAAGTCATTTGTCTCATTAAGAAAAAGCTTCAGCATATGAATTCAAACAATATATTCCTCAGTTCTCTTTACAATCCCGAAAGCAAAATACTTTGGCATAGATAAATATGCCAGCATGAATTTTATGTGGGTGTTATTTAAGTTTGGGTGTCCCTTTTAATTTATTCACTTTACATCCCAATTGTAGGCCCCTCCCTTGCCTCCTCCTATTCCCACCCTCCCTCCCTTTTTCCGCCCATTTCTTTCCCCTAGTCCTCAGAAAGGTGGAGCCCTCCTCCTCTACCATCTGACCCCAACCTATCAAGTCTCATTAGGACTGCTTGCATCCTCTTCCTCTGTGGCCTGGCAAGCCCCAGCCCACAAGGGAGAGGTGATCAGAGAGCCTGCCAATGAGTTCATGCCAGAGACAGCCCCTGTTCCCCTTACTAAGAAACCCACATGGAGACTGAGCTGCCTATTGGCTACATCTGAGCAGGGGTTCTAAGTCTTCTCCTACATGGTTCTTGGTTGGTGAATCAGTCTCTGCAGTCCCCCATGGGTCCGGATTTGTTGGCTCTGTTGGTCTTCTTATGGAGCTCTTGTCTGCTCTGTGTCCCGCTCTTTCCTAGAACTTCCTGAGCTCTGCCCAAAGTTAGCCTGTGGGTCTCAGCATCTGCTTCAATCCCCTGCTGGGTGAAGTCTTTGAGAGGACATCTGTGGTAGGCTCCTATCCTGTTCCCTCTCTTCAACTGCTTCCGGTGTCTATCTATTTGCCCTTTGAATGAGAATTAAGCATCCTCCCTAGGGTCCTCCTTGTTACTCAGCTTCTTTGGGTCTGTGGATTGTAGTATGGTTATCGGTGCTCACCAGCAAGTGAATACCTTCTGGGGACTGGGGCCAGCAGCTCCAACCTCAGGCCTTCTGATGCCTGGGGGCCATGGGAATAGCCCCAGATGCCTCTCCAAAGCTTAACCTGTCTTCCTAAGGAGACTGACCGAACTTCTGGCACCGATGGTTCTTCAAGATGGCTGCACCCAGCAAACAGTGTCTGAGCACAGAGACTGGGCAGCTGCAGTTCATTAACTTCGGAGCAAGAAAGCCAGTGGCAGGGCAGCTGTCTCCAAGACTTCCTCTGGTGAGAGGAGAGCCTTTGGACTCCTGATGAGCCCCGTTATCCCACAGGAGAGCGCTGGCCATTCCCTGAGAATCACCTGCCAGTTGGAGACCACACTGACCAATCTGAGGAGGGCTCCTACGGGAACATCCAGCCAACCGATTTTTTATATAGTATTTTTTTTTTTAAATGCATTTTCAGTCTTTAATATGTGGTATGGCATTTTTTTTGAACTCTTGGTGAATTCTACCTATAATTAGATTATTTGTTCATTTTTCGGATGTTTTAATCCTTTATGTATTTTCACTTCACCAACTTGTTAATTACATTGCTTTGTTTGGAGAAATTAAGCCATGCAGCTCATGCTTAGATACATATTTATGTGGTCATAATTTCATTTGATATTTAAGAAAAAAGAAAGTCAATACTTCATTATGCCAAATCAAAACATATTGAAAACATACTCATGGTGGTATTGATTATATGCTTGTTTTCCAAAGCTCTAAACTAGGGCTGTTTAACTTCAAGTTCATCTCCCACTCTAGTTTTATATTTAAATTGTAAAGTGTTTGTAACTTCTTCCTCTAAATTGTTTCTGACAGAAAATTCCTTTCTTAGTCTCTTGCCATTGATGTGATTTTTCAAGTGTTGCAAATTTCCTTTATCTGTTGCTTTCCCTCCTGAACAGAATAAAAGCTATAATTGGCATTCTAGGAGGGGAAAAAATGGGTTGGTGGAAACTGGACAGAGTCCAAACCTCAGACATAGAGAGATGGAAAAATAGAACCATTTCTCCCATGAGCCCTAAACAATGTGGCTTAGTATGTAGCCCAAAAATAGTGTCCATAGAATGTCTTCTTGACAGTGCACGTTGCTCTCCTCTCACGGCTCCAGAGCTAACACTTTATACACAATAGGTGGTCAGTCAACGGGAACTTAGTTATTTGCCACTTGGGGTATTTGCAAGTCGCTGTGCAGAGCAGAAGATGCCTTAGCCTTGCCCAGCTAAGCTTTTCACATGTGCTTTGGAGATCAAAGAGATTCTGTCCACTCACTCACCCTGGTTGTTTGTTCCACTCACAACATTCAATTGTCTTTAAGCTTTCTAAAAACTCGGAAGGCATTACTTTTGCTTTGGTCTGAATTTGGAAGACGTTTGAGACAGGGTCTTGGCTTCCGTAAAAGTTAATTGTGGAAAGTTATCTCTAAAAATGAGGTACTCTCTCACTGAAGAAACATGTTACGCAAGATGCGATTAGGAGTATTTTACATAATATCTCCTGAATGTAACTCATGATCTTTATAACTGTTTTCATTATTTTTTTTTAATTCTCCGAAAGTTGTAAATTATCTCAATATATAAGCTTCATGAATTCATTGAGATCCCGTGACTAAATCTCAGCTTCCAATGAGAGAAAATGTTACAGCCTCTGTTGGTGGCTTGCTCTCCTGTTCCCGTGATGCTAAGTTGCCAGGAAATTATTGAAAATCGTTTTATGATTTTTATATATCCATATATGGAAATACTTTTATTTTATTTAATTTTTGCTAATATGGTTGAATACTCAATTCTAGTTAAAACCGCTTTGATTTTTAATCCCTGCCAATGTGTTTGTTTTTCATTTTGATTTCTAGATGCTTGTATAATCTTCTGTTTGTCTCCAGGATCCTAAATTTTCAGAAGTGTGTGTCCTATAGGCTAAGCATGCAGCAGACATTTTTACTCATGAAATTCATTATTTCAAATCAATGGTTCAAATAATTTTCTTTTTTTTTTTCTTTCTCATTATTCATTGCAGAGACGCTATTAACTGTGTGAACTTGAAGCACCATTTTCTCCATCTTTAAATCACCCTTTCCTGTTCTCTTCTTTTGTGACTGTTGTGGTTATTTAATATTTACTATTGATATCTCTTTTAGTTAAGCAGTTGTTAGTCCTAAACCAGCTGTATTCCCAAATCACCAGACAGAGACTGGGATTTATTTAATTAACCTGGAGCACAATGCTGGGCAATAGTTATTCCACCCTAAACCTCCAAGCCCACATAGTTTCCTACCATTCAGATTTCACCCATTATATTTGCTTTTAGTCCTATCTTAGGTCTGGTCCATCTCTCCATGTGGTTCCAAGACCTCTCCTCCGGATTCTCTCCTCCCTCTTCTGCTTCCTTCCTCTCCTCTCACTCCAGACCAGGAGGTCCCACCCTATTCTCGCCATGGCTCAGCATTGGGGCTGGTTGTTTAATTGACAACAGAGAACAAATGGTGGCATGTTTATACAAACTTGAGACAGGTGATGCTTAGAATAAGCATCACAATGCAATGTATGCATTGAAACAAGATAGTGGGGGAGAGAAATCAGCATTTGAATGAACAAGGGTAAATTGTATGCATTCCACAAGAACATTATACCAACAGACTATTTTATTTATTTTCCCCTTTTATTAAAAAGTTTCTTTTTTCATACAATAGAATCTGAATACAGCTACCCCCTCTATTCCTTCTAGCTCCTCCCGACCTCCTCTCTCACCCAGAGCCACTCCCTATTTTATTTCTTTTACTGAGAAAATTTTCAGTTTTCAAACTGAGCTTGATAGTCATTATATTCTTCCAAGATATTAATATCTTTCTTCCTTTTTCCTTCATCCTTCTTTCCTTCCTTCCTTCCTTCCTTCCTTCCTTCTTTCCTTCCTTCCTTCCTTCCTTCTTTCCTTCCTTTCCTTTCCTTGTTTGTGGTGTGGATATCATAGTCTCTCTTAACATTCAAAAGATACACATCAATTCTATTGCTGAACTCAAGTGTTTATGTAATAATAAATTAGTTGGCTTTACATTAAATAACAAAGAATATGTGTAGCTTCAACAACAATAGTGTGAAAAAGTGTTTTCTGATCATTAATATGAGTTAGATTGGAGACTCAAGAAGCTATTAAGTTTGAATATATAAGGAGGCCATTCATAGGTAAAATTTACTTTGTATTTTCTAATTGACCTTAAATGCCAGCATAGAAGGGTCCAGGAGTGTGAAACCAGATCAACCAAAAAACTTGAGTCTATGGAACAAACTGACCTGAGACCAAGGACGACCTCTGTGTTCATATTACAGTGTAGTCTCATTTGATAAGTTGTAAGGAAATCATGTGAGTGTTTTATTGATTCTGACAGCGGCTATATTTTTATTAGACAGTTCTGAAGTTCTTCTCTAATTATAGAAAATATTTTTAAACATTGATGCAATGATTCATTTCACTCATATTTTTTTTTTAAATGTGCCATCAAGAATTGTTAAACATGTCATACTGAGCATCCCGGGTTTCATTTCTAAATATAAGGACTGATAGGATAAACATTGACACTCTTTAAGACAAATGAAAATAGTGATAATAAATAAGCTGCAAAATCATACTTTTTGGCATTTTATTTTTCTTTCTTACCCTTTTATGAAAAATAAATTGCTTTCTTACATACTACATCATTATTACGGTCCTTGCCTTCTCCTACCAGTTCCTGCCCACCCTCTGGATCCCTCTGGATTCACTCAGTTTCTGTCTCTCGTTAGAGAAGAACAGGCCTCCAAGAGTTAACAACCAAATATGCCAAAAATAAAATATAATAAGATAAAACAAAACCCATCACATCCAGACTGGACAGAACAACCCAACAGAGGGAAAAGAACTCTCAATGTAGGCAAGAGAATCAGAAATTCACTTGTTCATCCACCCAGGACTTTGATAAAAATGCTAAGCTGAAATCTGTAATAAGTAAGCCAAGACCCATGTAAGCCTTCTGTTTCCTGCTGCAGTCTCTGTAAGTTCCTAGGAGCTTTGCCCAGTTGAGTCAAAGGGCCTTGGATTCCCTCTGGCTCCTCCACTCTTTCTGTCTCCTCTTTTGTGGGGTTTCCTGAGATCAGATGGAAAGGATTTGACAGAGATATCCCATTTAGAGCTGTGTAAAAAATATTTTAGATAAACAAACTATTTTCAATAGTTTCAAAGAAAGTTTAAAAGTTATAATTATCTTATGAAAAATTTGGATGTAATACACATGTCAGGGAAGAGTTAATTTAGATATTTTATGTATGTTTAAAGGACAGTTAATGAGAACATCAGACAGATTATTTTAAAAATATCTTCTACAACACACTATTCAGTAAATTATTTAAAATTTTATTAATTACTCTAACATAAAAGAAACACATTCTTTCAATTAGCTTTTTCTTCTCTCCAATGTAATAAACCCGTAAGGAATCACACCAATTCTACCAGGCTAGCATATATTTTTAAGTAACAAGCTAGTTAGTATGAAACTGAAAAGAAATATATGGCATAAGAATTCTTTCTAAGCTATCATTGTTTTTTTTTTAATTAATTTATTCATTTTAGAACCCGATTGTAACCTTCTCCCTCATCTCCTCCTGGTCCTACTCCCTCTCCCTCTTTCCCCTATCCCCACCCCTTAGTCCTCAGAAAAGGGAAGCCCTCCTCCCTCACCAAGTGACCCCAGACTATCAAGCCTCTTCAGGACTGCCTGCATCCTCTTCCTCTGTGGCCGTCTAGGGGAACTGATCCAAGAGCAGGCAACAGAGTTCATGTCAGATGCTGTCCCTGATCTCCTTACTAGGTGACCCACATAGAGACTGAGCTGCTATCATTGTTTATTTAAAGTTGTCTTAAAAAAGAAAGGCAAGGCGGATCAATATTCCATTTGGACTAATGCTATTTCCTGAGGCATAAGCACAACTGACTTCAAACAAAGGTGATTGAAGAGCTCTAACAGTGTCTGAATTCACCCCCCCCCACACACAAAAAGACACCCCAAATCCAGACCACACATAAGTACAGAACAGTCCTGGTAGGTCGGGGATTGAAGTAGAGGCTAAGGGTACAGGAGTGGGTCAGTCAGACATGCTGTGTAGCCTTCACATCTCTGGGATGGGAGTTAGGGCAGGTGCTACCACCTGCAGCACCTGTGATATTTGCCTAAACAGAAGTCAGAAGTAAGCCCACCCTAATTTGTACGTTTGTAACATGACCTTACTGAGTATGTCTCAGGGATTTATTTATCTCAATTTTATATGTGTAAGTATTTTGTCTGCCTGTATATGCGCAACCATGTATGTAGCTAATGGCCACGGAGGCCTGAAGAGAGTGTCAGGTCCCCTAGAGCTGGAGTTACTGCAGACAGTTGTGAGCCTTCGTGACTGCTGAGCCACCTTCCCAATCTACAGCCTTACCCTTCTATTCCTCATTTTAGACGGTATAAAAACAAGTTATTGGGTCTCTATTTTCACTTAGGTTCAATAAGGCAATAGGTTGATAAGCCTACAGCTTCCTAAAATAAATTTGGAAATAGACTGATATGGAAACTGTATTTGTTTACGGTTTGGCCAAGCCCAGAAGAGGAAAACTAATTTCTCCCCGCCTTTTTGTAGAGCAGTGGTTCTCAACCTTCCTAACGCTGCGCCCCTTTAACACAGTTCCTCAGCTGTGGTGACCCCCAACCATAAAATTACTTTGTTACTACTTTGTACTGTAATTTTTCTACTGTTATGAATAGTAATATAACTATCTGAGATGTAGAATATCAGATATGTGACCCCCCCAAAGGAGCCCCAACCCGTGGGTTGAGATCCACTGCTGTAGGAGATGAAACGGAAGACAAATATGTAAATGTCAGAACTGTGGGAAGGCTCTTCTTTCAAGGCAAGTTTTCCTCTGGCTCACGCTACGCGTTCATGCCTTATCTCCCCTTGCATGGTATACTGAGGGAAATTTTACTTCTTTGGGATCCTTTGTTAAACTGGTACACTATCCCGAAGTAGTGTGCATGCACGTAAATCTCTTAAGACTATCTTTCCCCTGACAGGGCTGTTACACTGCAAACTTTAGCTATCAGTGAGTGTAGTCACATTTCTCTGTGGCTTTCTTCCGTGTGCCAGATTTTACTGAAAAGGCGCACTGTGCTTTAGAGAAATATCAGATTGAATTGTAAGTTGAGCTTGAGTAAACTCCGCGGTGGACGTTATCAGACAGATTTAGCAGTCGAAGCAGCTAATTTGAGGATGGCGTGTGCTTGTTTGCTCATCTAAAGAAAAGAATACCCTTTAGCTATGCAAACTCTGCCTCTCACACTTGCTTCTTTTATCTTCCACAGAGAGATTTTGAACACATTTAGTAGAATTGTTAGTTTTTCATTTTTTAAGGGTTCTTTTCATGGGTAGAATGTTCCTATTTTTTTTTTCTAAATAAGTATTGCAATGACTGAATGTGTCATGTAGATAGTCTTTATTATTATAGAAATAAAATCATACAAACCATAATTACTGACAGAGTTATAGTGTGTGGCTTCACTTGGACAACATGGGTGAGATGACCAGCACATCTTCTCTGAATTGTAACCAAAGGAGGCAAGAGCGGGTTTCAGGCTTGAGAAAGAGCTGTTAGGAAGAATGAGCTTTCTCCCTTGGCCCCTTTTTACAAACAATGTCTTCTTTTTTTTTAATAGTTTAATTAATTAATTACAATTTATTCATTTTGTATCCCAGCTGTAGCTCACTCCATCTCCTCACAGTCCCACCCATCCTCCCTCTTCTCCCCCTATTCCCTCTCCCAGTCCACTGATTGGGGAGGTCCTCCTCCCCTTCCATCTGACCCTAGCGTATCAGATCTCTGCACCATCTTTCTTTGTTGCCTGGCAAGGCTGCACTCCCCAGAGGGAGGTGCTCAAAGAGCCAGCCACTAAGTTCAGGTCAGAGACAGCCCCCTGCTCCCCTTACTAGGGAACCCACTTGGAAACTGAGCAGGGGGTCTAGGTTCTCTCCATGCATGGTCCAGGGTATAGAAGGAGATACTGAAACTCATAGCCAAACTTTGGACAGAGTGCAATAAACCTTATGGAAGAAGAAGGAGATAGAAAGACCTGGAGGGCACAGGAACTGCACAAGGAGACCAATAGAGGCAAAAAACCTGGGCCTAGGGGGCCTGCAGAGTCCAATACTCCAAGCAAGAATGGGCTTTTATGTCTTGTAATGAGCATGAGCAGTAAGTCAGTTGCTTCCTTCCCATCTACCCATATGGTGTTTCCATTCTTTCTTTACAACATCACCTATCAGAGAAGCCACAGAACCATTTTAGAATATTCCCCAAACCTTTGACCTGTGTTTGTTAGATAATCACAAATATTCACTATGGATAAACTGCCATTTCACTGATTTCAAGATGTAGAGCGAAATCGTTTGTTCTACATGAACTTACTACAAATTATGTCACTTCAGTTGGTTAAAAGTGGACTGCTTTATTTTAAGAATAATCTCAGTCATTTTGTAAAATTTGATGGAATCCGAATGCAGGCAATTTAGAAAAGAACCCAGTTTTTCCACTGGAGACACTATTGGAACTAAATACTAACAGTTTACTAAAAGGTGTCTATTAGAAATTTGTGTCTTAGTGTTCTCAAATATTTTTTACACATTAATATCACAGTCCCTTATGTAGAGTAAATATAGTTACCATTATTGTGAAACTATTTTTATAAAATATATAAATGAGCAAGGTGAGTGAGGAAAGTGAGAAAGAGGAAGGTAGTAGCATAGAGTCAGGACTTAGCTTGGATCTATCCGCTCAGGACTGGAATTGCTGGGAGGTACCAGCACAGTTCAGATGAGTGGAAAACCACGGAAGAACAACAGTGGACAAAACTGTGACAATGAAGGAGGAAGACAAAAACAAGACTGTTTTATAATCATATGCTAGCACAGACTGAGAATAAAATCCTTGATCACATCTCAAAAATGACATGTGTCATTTCCCATTGTAGATTATGTTACTGGCTCTTGTTTCTTTACCAACTGTAGCTCTATTGTATGTCTCTAGCTGATACAGCAAATGGTAATATTGCTTTTTTCTTCTAGAAGGGAAATAGTACTGAGCTGAGCAAAGAGGCTCACATGTGGATTGTGAGGAGGCTAAGCCAGGATCACCATGAGTTTGAGTCTAGCCTGGGTGACATCACCAGGCGATATAACAAAACAGAACAAACAGCCCCTTGAACCTTCTCCCAAATCACCTGCCATACAACCATGAGTCCTTTCTCATGCTCCTGTCCCAATGTCATTTACTCATTACATATATTGAAAAAAGTCAATAAACCCAACTTTGTTCACAAACAAATGTGTTTTCAGGATTCTGTTGTGTTGTGGGAATTGATACAAAGAGGGGGAGGAGGCTAAATGCATAGAAGGAGGAAGCATGACAAGAATGATGACTTGAGCATGTAGAAATGTTGGCCCTGGAAAAGTTTACCCTGAGTCAGAATTAGTAGACATTAGTAGGTGAAATTGTTGTGGCCAGGATGAATGGCACACACACACACACACACACACACACACACACACAGACACACACACACAGACACACACACACACACACACAGACACACAGACACAGACACACAGACACACACACACAGACACACACACACAGACACACACACACAGACACACACACACACAGACACACACACACAGACATACACACACACACAGACACACACACAGACACACACACAGACACACACACACAGACACACACACACAGACATACACACACACAGACACACACACAGACACACATACACAGACACACACACACAGACACACACACACAGACACACACACACACACACAGACACACAGACACACAGACACACATACACAGACACACACACACACACACACACACACACACACACACACACATGGCCTGTACTCAGGAGGCTCAGGCAGGAGGATCACAAGTTTCAGGCCAGTCTTGTCAAAACATAAAAACGAAACTAACAATAACACAACAAATTTAGGAGCTCTGGTGTGAAGAATATCAAATTAAGAATTGTAAGACTTAGAGACTACGCTGTGTAATTAATTAACATTTTAGTTAGAGGAAGTTAATATTTTACCTATCTAATAAAAAGAAAATGAAGACAGTGCTTTGTTGGACCAAATAAGATAGAAGAAGCAAAATATGAAACATTATTATTAAACCAATTACCAATTTATTTATTACTTTCATTGTTATGATTAATTATTGGGACAATAATAGATGTTTATGGCTATCATCATAGTATTCTAAATAACTGTAGAGCCCAGCCACTGTCAAATGTTTCCTTCCTTAAGAATTATTCATTTGTACTTATTTTTTAATTATATATTTATTTTTTTTAATATTAGTTACGGTTTATTAATTTTGTATCCCAGCTGTATCCCACTCCCTCATTCCCTCCCAATCTCACCCTTCCTCCCTCATCTTCTCCCTACCCCTTTCCAAGTCCACTGATAGGGGAGGACTTCCTCCCCTTCCATCTGACCCTAGCTTATAAGGTATCTTCAGGCATGGCTGCAAAGTCCTCCTCTGTGGCCTAGCAGGGCTGCTCCTCCTTCAGGTGGTGGTCGGGGAGGACAAAGAGCCTGCCATTGAGTTCATGTCAGAAATAGTCCCTGTTCCCATTACTAGGGTACCCACTTGAATACTGAGCTACTAAACTGTTAACAATTTAAAAAAAATTATATAATCATTGGCTCATTAATTGAATGTCTTGAATTTCAAAATTACTTTTATCTTAATTTGTATTCATGAACATTTAGTAGTGTGGACCAGAATAAAGCAATTAGGAAATATGAATGCTAATTGATAGTGTGCTTTGTAATATTCCAGGAGACAGCTGATTCTTGAAGTCACATACCACAGTGGTGCTAAGAGACTCCAGGGGCTTCGGCAATCTGGAGTTCTTCTGGAATGACTGTCCATTCCAAGGAAGCCTGTTCATATGTATCATTGACCAATAAATAGGTCTTTACAGGCCCCAGTTTATGCTTCCTAGTGGACCAAGGAAGGTTTTCTCGAAGAGTCATGCAGGTTAGCGTTCACACAGTAGCTCTACATTTTTTTCTCATCCATACTTTCACCAGCTGGCCATCCTCTTGGACAGTGTTGTCTGGGTCCTGAAGTCACCCATGCTTTTTGTGTCTTCTCAAGTGTAGCTCATGAGTAGGAGATTAAGACAGACTGCCCAAGGATGTTTCTTGTTAAAACTGCAGATGAGTGATTAATAAACTGTTACCTCTTGTCAATTAATTTCAGTCATCAGTTACTATAGACATGAAAATATCTAGACCAGGACATGTCTTTCCAGTTTTGAGCAGTGTTGAAATCGTTATCCGTTTTGAGAATACATTTTATCTCAACAACAAATATGTTTGGCATGTGTATCTTGAACAGAGATCACTTCTACTTCATTTCAGAATCCTGACAGTTTTCAACTTTTAAGCAACAGTTTCGTCTGTAGCTTAATCCCGGCACTCCAAAGGTGGAGGCAAGCAGAGCTCTGTGAGTTGAAGCCAACCTGGTCTACATAGTGAGCCCTGTCTCAAAAGAGTGGTGGTGGTGAGGTGCGTGGAGATGGCTCAGTGATGAAGAGCACCAGCTGCTCCCAGAGGCCTGGGTTTGGTTCCCACACACAAGATGGCTCACAGTCGTCCATAACTCCAGTTCCAGAAGATCCAGCCCCCACTTCTGTCCTCTCCTGGAACCAGACGTGTGCACGACGCATGTGAATACACGCACACAAAACACTGATACGCCTAAGATACAATAAATAAATGTAAAAATAATTTAAAGCAATCTTGTACTCTAACTAAGCCCATTTTATCATGAAATAGGGATCTTTTGATTCGTATTTTACCTTCTATGCTTTATATTACCACATTTAAGTGTTTGGCCTTAAAGCCAGACATAATGAAGTGTGTTGCGCTAACGTAGTTAAGTTTTTGTTGCTCTACCCACAGTCGTGAGTTTGGAGGATACGTAAAACCCAGAAGAAGCAGCAAGTTTAGTCACCCCTTATGACTGACTTGACTGTGTATGTTTTCTCACATTTTTGATAGATTTTTTTTTTGGGGGGAGTGTATGTGTGCTCAGTAAAACAAATCTTTGAAATTTTTAAAAGAACACCATTAGCAGTCACTAGCTCAAATGAACAATTCTATGTTGATGGATTGATTGGTAATTTCTCGTGACACCTTGTGGGATTGTCTACGTAATCTCATACATTGGAATACACATATGCCATATTTGGTTATTATTATTATTATTATTTTTAATTTGAAGCATTCCTGTGACACAGATGGTAAAGTAACAGGAGAAGAATGGGTCACAAAGTTACAGATTGTGATTGTTAGACAAATGCTCCCTGCTGACATGTGTCTCAGATGAGGACATTTACAAAGGCTGCCACACCCTCTTTTTCAATGCAAGGGTCCTAGGGGAGCGGACTGTTCAATGTTCTTTAAGTGTGGTTATATTTCAATACACTGAGACAATGGGATTCAAATGTTGTTATATTTTCCCCTACAGTTTTATTCTTGCTTCATACAAAAGAAATAATGTGTATAAATCTGAGGAATGACCCCCTTTTCGCTTTCTTAGTCCTTCTCCAACTCTGATCTCCCTACTCCCGACATTCATGTCTTTCCTTCCTCTTCTATGTCTTTTTGCAAAAGCTCCATTTTATTTTTACTTATATGTATATGTATGCATTTGTGTGAGAATTTGTACATGCAAGTCGTGCCTGCAGAGGCCAGAAGAGGTTGTTGGATGCCCCGTCGCTGAAGCTATAGACAATTGTGAGCTACCCAACATGGTTGTAGGAGCTGAACTCCACAAACCACCAAACACTCTAAACCACTTAGCCGTCTCTCCAGACCCCCTTTCATGTCATCCCCCTCTCCCCATAGTGACTGTGTGAATTTCTTTAGGGTATTGGGGTTGCTTATAGGAGCATGGATAAGAGTTTGTGTACAGGGTCCTGGGTATTTCATCAGTAGCTACACCAATGAAGAAAATGTTTCTCCTCAGGCAGTGGTAGGGTACCATGAATCCTCCAGATTCCGTGACAACATGTCAAAGGCCCAGTTTTGGGTAGAACTTATGCTTCTGTGAGTTCCTGGGTGAAATATCCTCATAGCATCCATGACTTTCTTCTTTGAAGAAGAAAAAGCACAAAGTGATTGAACCCCTGTCACTCATTAGTGTCCGCAAGATGCTAGAAAGATGTCTACATTCCTTGGTGTGGTTACTGTCAATACAGTGAAGTCCAGGAAGGCAGAATTGAGGCAGAAGAGTAGTACAGAGAATGACGTCCAAATGTGCAAAGGGTTAAAATCTGGCATATAACAGACACCTACGGACAAAGAAGAAGGCTGGAGCCCTAGCCAAAGGCCTATGTAACAGATAGAATCTGTCTGTATAAGACGGTCATAAAAAAGGACCTATAAAAAGGGGCCACAGCCTGGATCCAAATTGAATAACTTGTAATAAAATGATAATAATAAAATAAAAAATCTGAATAGTCTATGCGCTGGGCCTCTGAACTTTCAAACTTCCTCCCAGCTCCAGCTTAATGTCTCCTTGGAAGTGTGTTCTTCTTAGTCGAATGCTCTGCTTCTGTTACAACCCAGCACAAACAGAAGCACACAACCCCAGGTGGCCTTCTAACCCTCTCTCATGTTTGTGGTGTTCTTACATTCTGTCCACACCTTTTAAAATATTTCCTGAGCTTTGGAGGAGACTATATAGATAAAAAAAAAACCCTTTTCCTCAGCAAAATAGGATTATGGATTTTTATAGTGACTTGAACATTTTGATCCAGCAAAACAGATTTTATTAAAAATGGTAGAAAAAAAAAGATTGAGGAAAAACAGCTTGTATTTAGTTGATTCAACAAGTACATTAAGGAGTAAATAAAAGAAAAACATTCAGTATAATATGAATTTAAAAGCTAACAACAGAATAAAAATTTCTGATTTTTGTTCTTGTTTACATCTTATCTTCTAAGTTTTCCAAGCCATTTAACATAGCAATGGGCAATAGTACATTGTAACTCATTAAAAATGCTTAATATTTGCCAAATTGTCATGGCATGAAAGAGGTAACACTTTTTTTTTTAAAAGGACCATACATTTAGGAATATTAATTGTATGTATATGTTTGTTTCTTTTAAAAACTACTTTGGAAATTTTGATTTTCAAAGGCATTTCATAATGAAATTAAGGTATAGAGCAATCCAGCTGGAGAGCAACGATTATTTCAAAATTGAAAGCTACAGTTAGTGTTTGGTGTCTTTACTTGGTCATTTCTGCTAGATTTATAGTGATGGGTGGAAGACAGACCCCTGCTATCACCTAGCTGTTATCTAATTTCTCATTTTCAATTTCGTGATATCAATATTTGCCACCTTCTAAGAATTACAGTTTGCAGAAACCTAAATTGCCTTGCTGCACATTTACAGGCATCATTTAGAGCCAAAGTCTATGTACGTAAGTCTTCTTCCATCACTTGTTTCAGTGGCTCATGGAATTTCTGTTGTTCTGATCAGAGAACATAGCAAAATGAATCACCCGGCACGTTTACAGTGCAGCTTTGTTCTGTGTGGTGTACTTAGTACAAAGTTTATGAAACTCTGGAAATTTGTCTTCCCGAGGTTTAACCAGCCTAGACTCCAGAACACTTCAATAACACGGATACAAATTATCTGCAGTTTGGAAATGCATACTTTAGATTGGATTCTACAAAGCTCAAGTCTCAGCAATTATATCCGGAATTACAGTATGAGTTTTGACTGAAATTTCAGTAACAAAGTTATTGTTAAAGAAATTTTTATTAATGGTTGTTTTAATTTAGAATACTGGATATTGCTTTTGCAGAACGGAGTAAACATATTTGTGAATGTCCCAGTGGGTACATATTACGTAAGGAACTACTTACTTAGGGTCTGGGAGAGGGTTACTTAGGTAAACACATACACTTTCTAAAGGAAAGCAGTAAATATTTAGACCAGGACAGATTGGGACTTAAAGTCACTTTATATCAGTTGACTTCCAGTTTTAGTCACCAAGTGAGGCTGAAACCAATCTTCATTTTACAGAACTTTTTAGATAGTAGAGTTGTTAATTCAAGATTTTATTTCTGTACTAATAAAATATGAAAA
Organism: Meriones unguiculatus; assembly: GCF_030254825.1. Taxonomy (NCBI): domain Eukaryota; kingdom Metazoa; phylum Chordata; class Mammalia; order Rodentia; family Muridae; genus Meriones; species Meriones unguiculatus. Next base: position 13,116,216 of record NC_083354.1, on the reverse strand, counting down.
AAATAATAGCGTATAAGTTGAAACAGCAGGTCCTGTCCTGGCATTTGGCAACCATGGGCAAACGTCAGTTTTGTATCACTCTTTGTCTCTTCTGTGTTCAAAATGAGGAAAAGCAGCTCCAAGCTATAGTTTCCGTTCAGCAGAATGTATTAATTTGTGCTGTATTACTGTAATGGTATCATCCTCCATTGATTTAAATTATGCATGAGAAAACAATAATAATAATAATAACAACAACAATAATAATACAGCTGGCTTAATTAGTCCTCTCAAAACAAAAATTGTGGCAAATTTAACATTCAGAAATACATTTTCAGTGATTGGCCACCAAGTTAGCTGGTATTTTCTGTCATTACATGTGCCGTGTTCTCAGGCAGGAGCGTGGGTGGAAGGAAGGCGGGAAGTTAGCTCAAGAAGGTTAAATCATGAATCCAAACCACATTCTAAAATGGACTCACTTGCCTCAAGAAGAGAAAGTGCTTCCCTCTTCCTCTGGTCATAGGCCTTTGTGAGGAATGAGATCATGAGATTTTAAGAGAACAAACGTCACTAAATCATATTGAATGGTGCCAGTGTGAGTCAGAGGGCCCAAAAGCACCATTCTGGGGAGCTCCAGAGCACAGCAATGGCTCTGAGTCTTCCCTCATCACAGTGCTGGAGTGGCAGGTAGGCAGAGGGCCCTTGGTTTTCTAAATCACCTACTTTGGTGGAAAATAAACACGAGAGTCGTTTGGAAAATGAAGGTAAGGGATGATGCGTGTTTTTCTTTCCTGGGTTGTTTCAGAAGTGTCTCTCATCTGGCTTTGGAACACAAATATCTTGATGCCTCAATTCTTCAGTGTCATATCTGGATGGTTGTGATCTCCTTCCATCAACCATAAACCTTCTTCTAGCTTAGATCCTCAAGTGAATACTGAATACTTACAATAGCATTGGAATCATGTCAACTGATCTAAAGAGGTTTTTGTTCCTTAACACAAATTTTTATGTTTATATCTTGTACTTACTTGTATGTATGTTTTTAAAGTCTATTTGCACTAACATTTTAGCAATGAAACAAGTCATTGGAAAAAATTTAAATTACTGTTGAAGGTAATTATAAAATGCCTCGGATATTGTGTATTGTAGCCGTTATTGTTTTTGTTTTCACAATATCCCATATTATCCTAAGTCGTTAAGTTTTTGAAAAACCAATAAACAGAAAAACTTAAGTCCATCAGATAACAGTTAATGTCCCCAAATGAATCCTTTCTGTAGCTAGCTCATTAGGAACGGTGTGGTAGCACCTAGAAAGAGATCATGTCAGACAGTACATTAAGTCATATGTTACAATATATTTGAAACACATTGTTCTAAATCCTGCAGCTGTTTTTTTTCCTGTTCTCAGGAGATGGATATCTTTTATTTCACCAGAGCAATCATCCATGAAAGAGCCTTAGCATAGAAGAAAGCTATTTCATTCACGTAAACAAACAACAAACAAATAGATAGAGGTCATCTGGGGAAGTCACCTCAGGAGGGATCTTTCCTGCGGTGTACGTTGCACTCAGGTGGAGGGAGGGCTCTGGGACCCTGCCCCACAGAAAAGAATGATTGTTGTCTACTGGATGCTTCATAAAGCTGGAAGAAGCAATTTTAAGCGTTTTTGCTGGGAAGGAATGATCACCATTAGAGTTCGGGCATTTAGCCTGACTGAAATGGTAGCTAGTGTACACCTCACAATGACACAATGGCAGCGTCACATGATCAGAGTGAACCTGGGTTTTATGGATCCGCTGAAGATCAATTTGTTTTAAATCAGAGAAAGAACTTGCCTTATTTATTTGCCTACTGGGGTGCAAAAAGAAGGTCCTGTGCTCCAGCCCCTTGGTCCTTCTCCCCTCATGCCCCTGTGGCTAGGTTAAATGCCACCACTGACTTCACCTGGAGCTCTGGAGGAGCTGTAAGAGCATTTTAATCCCTGTATGAAACCTATGTGCTGGTACTTGATGCATATTGGCAATCACTTTACAGCCTTCACTTTTAAAAACATTTTTGGATAGTCTTTCCATCTAGGATCCAGGAATTTGTATAAAACCAGATGGCTACATTGCATTTGGACCAAAAGGCTATTGGTTTGTGGAATTTCCTTTAACTGGAAACACGTACGAGTCTGTGGTTTTAGTGTTTTCACAGTTTTATACTATCCTGTTTGTATTAATTTTTAAAGGTGGGGGATTTATCACTAATTTCCATATTTTATAAAGAGCTAACATTTTCCTTTCTTCGGTCCTTTATTTTTTATTTTATTTTTTTCAGTTGAAAGAGACAAGGACTTTTCTCATCAGAGAAGGCACTACAAAGAATTTCGGTTTGATCTCACCCAAATTCCACATGGAGAAGCAGTGACAGCCGCTGAATTCCGGATATATAAGGACAAGAGCAACCATCGATTTGAAAATGAAACAATTAAGATTAGCATATATCAGATCATCAAGGAATACACAAATAGGTATCAACTTTATGTTAACTATTTATCCGACCAAACAAAGACTGGATTTTAGTTAAAAAGCCATTGATGGCCTATGTAATTTACAACATATTTTCTTGGGTGAAGAGAGATTTTTGGGCTAGGAAGAGAACATTGGAAAGTAAGAATGAAGAGCTGGTGAGATGGTCCAGCAGTTGAGAGCTCTCCATCTTGTAGAGGGCCATAGTTGGCCCCACAGCACCCATGTCAGGCAGTCTACAGCTACATTTAGCTCTAGGTCCAGGGAATCCACATCTACCTTTTGAGAGACCTCTTTTGGCACCTGATACTCAGACAAACACACACATATACATGAATATAATTTAAGCGTAAGTCTAAAAATGAATGGAAATAAGCAAATATAAAAAATTCCTCCTATATTTTAAAGATTCTTCTATTATTGACTGGTTTGCTAGGGAAGAGGTAGGATATTATAAAATTAGTTATGTGTATTTTGAATAAAGATATTCTACTTATATTAGAATGAGTATATATCCTGTCTAAAGATAGTTGAGAACCTCATGAAAACAGATGAAAGAACAAACATTATAGAGAGTAATTAGTTATTTGTGTTATAACAAGATTCTCTTCATTTGCCAGTAGTTTCCATTCATGAGCACAAACCTTTCTTATGATGAATTGCTATGTCCTTTGGTGAGGTAAATACCTAAGGTTCAGTGTCTCGTTCCCTTTTTACCTTGATAACTCTTTGTAGTTCCCTAATGTTTAGGTTTTCCTTGATGTTCCAATGTAGTAGTTTCCCAAAGAATGTTCTATTGTCTCTCACAATACTCAGTGAAGATAAAAACAGACAGACAGACAGACAGACAGACAAAAACAAACCTGAGGTCAAATATCTTCTTTAGGTATCCTATAGAAAGCCCATAATGCAAAACAGAAAGTCTTAGGCGGGCTTGTGGTTAAAAAGGCTATTTTTTTTTGTTTTAGCTGGCCATCTTCAAAATTATTTGTTAATTGAGTTTTAGATGTATAGCACTTATTAATATCCCATGGAACACTAATAAAGGAGGATTATTTTGATAGATATTGTTCTATATGCACTGCTATTTTATAAGAGAACTAATAAGAAATCAGACAGATCCATGTCATTTTCATAACTTTAGTAATTGCTCCCCAGGGGTGAGTTATAGTTCTTAAAAACCTGACTATAGTGACATTTTTTGATCATTATTTTTTGTTCTTTTTGAGACAGTATCTTGAATATAGTACAGGCTAGCTTAGAAGTTACAGAACTTATGTCGTTGCCTAGCAAGTGATGGGATTTCACATGTGGCCCATAATGTCCAGCAGTGGTTACAAAATGGAGGCACAGAGCCTGCATAGGTACTGAGTCCTATAAAACATCTGTTTTGCATTAAATAATGATAGTATCATTTATAGTTAAGTGGTAATTGGAAATAGTATTTTGAACATTACTTAATATTTCTACAATTTTAATTTTATTTTACTTGTAGCTCTGTTTTTTCTACAATGGAAGGAAGGGTGTTGTAAGCATTTCTTTTCATCCCTGGTATTACTAAGTTGTTTGATCTGGATAAATATTTTGACATCACTATTGTTTATTGTGGGGAGCCATGTGTATTTTAATGGACATTAATTTGGACTTGGTTACTTAATAGCTCAAGTATTTTGATACATCTGGTTTTACTAATTGGGAATATTTTGATTGAATGTAGATATAGAATTTTATATTGACCAAGATAAAAGGACAGCTTTATTCGGGTCCTGTAGTAGTTTTGGGGTTGAATGTTATGGAAGTCCCATATTAAAGGTGTGATCCTCAGGAGGTAAGTGTTGAGGTTTCCTAGGTGCTATGGCCTTGAAGAGGTGCTGCGGGCTTCACCGGGCGTCCTTGTTTGTTTGATTGGCGGTATGGCCTTGAAGAGGAATGTGGGCTTTACCCCATGCTTGTTCATGTAGTCAGTGTCTTATTACTGAAGAGTAGTTTGCTCAGCCACAGAAGTTGACCATGGTGTATTCCTTAATACAAGACTCCAAAGGTATCTATTGGGCCACTTGATCAGGACTGGAATTGATAAAGTGATGAATCTAAATAACTCTTTTCAATTTATGTGTTTATTAATATTTCATTTTAATGGAATTCTGTCCAGTACAAGTCCATTGTTTTTGTTTTTGTTTTTTTTTTTGTGCTCAGGATATTTTTGTGCACACACATGAAGAGAGAGGGAGAGAGGGAAACAATTTTATGCTAAACATATGCTAAATAGAATGCCCAACTGCTCCACAGTAAAAAGGACTTAAATCAAAATATTAGGATTTAAAAATAAATTTACTTTGCATTTCTTTTTTTTTTTTTTTTCAATGCAGTTTATTCAGGAACCTTGAACAATCCTCGGACCCTGGGGAAAGCCAGCCCACAGCTTAAATAGCCTCTGGGTAGCCAACCCAGGCGTGCCACGTGGGCAATGCAGATAGGTCCACATACATGGAAGCAAGCCAGATCCTCAGCCTTAGCCAAATGTGGAATTGTTCGTGACAGAGAGCACTCACCATCGGGAAGGTGGAAGGCGGAAACCAGCTCCATCTTTAAGGCATAGCATTCCGCAGCTCTCTACAGTTCCCCCTTTTTGTTTTAGATGCATCAGGCAAGAGTAGAGGTCTGATCTCTGATATTAGAAATAAATTGGGACTTTGTACCGATGTTCATTTAGGACGCAGGACTAGCCACAGGATTATCATCATGGATTGCTGCAGCCATGAATCATCTGAAGGAATGGGCGGGCATGGGAGCGTTAGCAGGCCTTCTGGTGTTGGTCTCCTTGGTTTGCCTGTGGTATATATGCAAGATTAGAGTCTCACAACAGTGTGATGCAGCCATGATCATTTTACAGCCATTGAAGCAGAACAGTCTCCCCAAGCATGGTTGGCTACCATAGAAAGCTAAAATGTTACGCTCAGGATGCGAGGCTAAGCACTGCACTCAGGGTCAGCTGCTTTGGACCCAGAGAAGAGCATGTCTGATTGCATGCGGGTTGATGCCCCAGGTCCCGCCTCTGAGAAAAAGGTATCGGACGGGTCTGATGCTCTTTGGGTGGATGATACTTTGCATTTCTTAAGTTATGGAAGGAATTTTCTCCAATGAGTGTTAAGAATTAATATTTTTCTCTTTATTTATTCTGCTGATTCTTTTCATAATATTTTGACTTTAACTATGTGAGAGTAGAACCAAGGGAAAAATCCTCATTTCCACATTGTATGATAATAGTTAAAAGAGAAATAATTGCAGTACAAAAAAGTAATTTTAAAATTCAAATAAATCTTTATAATCATTTACTGTAGTTTCTTATATATATGATATATACATACATATGATATATGTACATATGTTGCTCCTTTTTTACATATATACATACATACATATACACATATATACATACATATATATGTTGTTTCTTTTTTACTGTATGATGACTATAGTTAATAATAATATTTAAAATTTTTGGTCATCGCTGGGAAGTATTAAATGTTCTCACCAAATACACGTGGAATGGTGTATGTATTCATTTGCTTAATTTAATGATTTTTTTTCACAAAGGATGCAAATACCAAAACATCACATTGCATGCCATAAATATATGATATCTACCAGTTGTATACTTTAGTAAAACAAGGGGGAAAGAAATGAATGAAATAATAAATTAAAAACAATTGCCCCACAGCAAAGCAATAAACTTTCTTCAAGTTCACCAAAGTAACCTGTGGTGTAGTTTCCCCCTGTGGGAACCTAAAGGAATTCCTTTCTGAATTGTTTTCTTTTTTTAAATTATTATTTTCATTTATTACAATTCATTCAATTTGTATCCCGGCTGTAGCTTCCTCCTTTGTCTCCTCCCAGTCCCACCCACCCTCCCTTTTCTCCTTTTATGCCCCTCCCCTAGACCACTGATAGGGGAAGTCCTCCTCCCCTTCCATCTGACCCTACCTAGCCTATTGGGTCTTATCAGAACTGGCTGCATTGTCTTAATCTATGGACTGTTCCTCCCTCAGCGGGAAGTTATCAAAGAGCCAGCCACTGAGTTCATGTCAGAGACAGCCCCTGGTTCCCCTTACTAGGAAACCTACTTGGACACTGAGCTGTTATGGGCCACATCTGTGCAGGGGCCCTAGGTTATCTCCATGCATGATCCTTGGTTGGAGTATCAGTCTCAGAAAAGATCCCTGGGCCCAGATTTTTTGGTTCTGTTGCTCTCCTTGTGGAGCTCCAGTCCCCTCCAGATTTTTCTATCTCCTCTTTCTTTCATAAGATTCCCTGTACTCTGCCCAAAGTTTGGCTGAGTCTCATATTCTGCTTCAACACCCTGCTGAGTAGTCTTTCAGAGGCCCTCTGTGGTAGGCTCCTGTCCTGTTCCCTGTTTTCTCCCTCTTCTGATGTCTGTCCTGTTTGCCTTTCTTAGTGAGGATTGATATTCTTACTCAGGGTCCTTCTTCTTTCTTAGCTTCTTTAGGTGTACAGATTTTAGTATGTTTATCCTATATTATATGTCTAATAATCCACTTCTGAGTGAGTATATACCATGTGTATCTTTCTACTTCTGGGTTTCTTCACTCAAGATGATCTTTTCTCTCACCATTTGCCTGCAAATTTCATGATTTTCTTGTTTTTAATTGCTGAGTAGTATTCCATTGTGTAAATGTACCACAATTTCTGTATCCATTCCTTTGTTGAGGGACATCTGGGTTGTTTCCATATTCTGGCTATTATGAATAAAGCTGCTACAAACATGGTTGTGCAAATGTCCTTGTTGTATACTTGAGCATCTTTTGGATTATGCCTAGGAATGGTACAGCTGGATCTTGAGGTAGCTCTATTCCTAATTGTCTGATAGAGCACCAGATTGATTTCCAAAGTGGTTGTACAAGTTTACATTCCCACCAGCAATGGAGGAGGGTTCTCCTTTCTCCACATTCTCTCCAGCATGTATTGTCACTTGAGTTTTTGATGTTAGCTATTCTGATGGGTGTAAGGTGAAATCTCAGGGTTGTTTTGATTTGTGTTTCCTTGATGACTAAGGATGTTGAGCATTTCTTTAAGTGTTTCTCTGCCATTCCATATTCCTCTATTGAGAATTCTGTTTAGCTCTGTTCCCCATTTTTTAATTGGATTACTTGGTTTGCTGCTTTTCAACTTCTTTAGTTCTTTATATATACTGGATATTAGTCCTCTGTCAGATATAGGGTTGGTGAAGATCCTTTCCCAATCTGTAGGCGGTCGTTTTGTTCTGCTGAAGTGTCCTTTGCTTAAAGAACTAAAATTGAGGCAGGAAAAAAAATGGTATGATTTCTATTTTCAAAATATATGTCACTTCTCAATACTTTCATCACCAAAATTATGAATTTTTTTATGTAGTCTTTTCGGTAAAACCCAGAAGCAGTTGAAATCCTTACAGATCATACATTTAGCCCAGTGCATGTAATAGTATGCATGCATTATCATATGGAGCCTACTGTCCCTAAAATACTGCCTAAGTGTGTGTGTGTGAGGATCCTTGCTACAGTTTAGACTGATGTTTGGACATGTTTCACACTCAAGACCCGAGCTGATATATTGTCTGTGAATCCTTTATCAGTATTATGCAATCACAGCGAAAAGTGGACAGAACCATCATGTCACCTGCATTCCCACTTGTTTCTTCTGCGTCACTTACAACCCTTTACATTCTGTGTTTTATCCCCACCTCCTCCTACAACCCTGATTTATGCTTACACATATTTAAACGTGTGCAATTTAGAGAAGTGTTCTGTGTAGGTATCCAAGTCTTTATTTTTCCTGCTTAAAGAGGTAACACATTTTTCTATCATTTCATTTATTTTAATCGCTTCATATAAAACCAACAACTCCAAATTCCATATAGAATGCACTGCTCTTCAGCCACACCTCATATATTGACATTATTGAGAAATGAGGTTTCCACACTATTAAATTTTCCAGATCATGCAGCTGAGCGCCACACGCACGCTTTTGTTGAACAAGCACAGAGGACCCAAGGCGGAGTAAATAAGATCTCAAAAGCTCATAGCCTGGGGGCTGTGGGATGTGGAGAGCCTGCCTCACACAGACTTTAATAACAGTAATACAATGTGCTAAGAACTATGATGTAAGTATGCACGAAGTGATGTGGAAATGTGAATGAAGGGAAATGAGTTCTTCATGTGGGTGGGTGAGGGATCTCAGGGGAAGGCTCTAGGGGCTTACCTTTCGGGATGGATAGGAACTTTCTATAGGTGGATGATGGCGTGGATTTTAACTTTAAGGTATTGTGCATTAAAAATCTTAAAAGGCCTAAATACCTCATTAATTAAATAAGACGAGCCAAGCAAAACGATCAACAGCATCATAGGTAGCCCTGGCCCATCTAAGCAATGCTTGCTGTGTGTCTAGTGCTGTACTAAAGGGCTACATCTGAGCTAAAAAATACATCTGCACACACATACACACACACCTACACAGAAATACACACAGAAAATGAGCTTTTTAGGAGTCAACATTTTCCTACCGCTCTCCTACGGACCTAAATTTCTGTACTCCACTGTGAAAACACTTGAAGCTGGACTGCCCGATGTCATTAACTGCCTTCACTTCTTGGTGTATTTAGTTCAGCTGTCATCATTTCAGTTCACAGTCAGCGCCCATTTACACCACGTCTCCCCCTTTTTGCTTCTTTAAGATTTGGGATTCCTCTGCAGACATTCTTCCAAATAAATGTATGCTGACAGTGTCTACGCTGGAAGATTTCCTGGCCTCACGAGAATAGCAGAGCAGAGCAGGACATTCAGAGGAGACTGGGTTGATCCTGCGAGCGCGGGACGGCACTCCAACACAGCTTACAGTTCTTGTTACACAGGGATCAAGCTTTATTATATCAGCAGAGTTCTCAGCCAGGGCTACATGTCTCCCTAGGGAACATTTGTCAATGTCTACAGGTATTTTTGGTTGTCACGTCGATGGGGATGGTGTGGGATCCGGGCGTACGGTGCTGGGTGCTGGCACTGAGTGTGTGGATACGCTGAGTTTGCATAGTCAATCCAGCTAAACCTTCTGAAGGGCCCAGCACATTTCCTTCAGCCAACAAAGAATGAACTGGCACACACAAGTGCTCATATTTTCCAGGTTGGGGAGTTCTGCTGCATTAGAAGATTTAAGCTGTAAACATGAACGTGGGAATAATTCATTTCAGAAAAAAAAAAAAAAAGGAAATCTGTTGATTGTTTCTTAGGAGGATCATAAGACCCAGCACACTTTCATGAGAAATGGTTGACCTGTCTGTGAAGTAATTTTGTCTCCTCCCCCCCCATTGAATTGGAAGAACTTTTTCATGTTTTATTGGAAGTCATGTAAACATTTAGATTCTTTAGCAGGCCGAGATAGGGTATAATAACACTTGAAAATTTGCCAAACACTAAAAATTTATTGATAATTTAAACAAACCCTCTACAAAGTAAAAGAAATGAGTTTCTTAACAGAAATCCAACTTTATAAATTACTTCAACAGTGTTTTCCATTAACTTCAGTTAATACTACTTTACATTACTATTTTAGCTTTTTTGTTTGTTTGTTTTTGCTTTAAGACAGGGTCTGTGTGGCCTTGGCTGTCCTGGGACTTGCTTTGTAGACCAGGTTGGCCTCAAACTCACAGATGTCCACCTGAGTGCTGGGGTTAAACACATATGCTATCATGCCTGGCTGTTCCAGCGTTTTAAAAATCCAAACATATGAAATATATAAAATCAGATGTTCTAGAACAATGATACTCTGATGATTTTCAGAATTTTTAAAGTCCATATTTGTTTGTATGAAATAGAAAGGATCAACGAAAAACATCAATCAATAAACAACCCAAACTTTAACTTTTCCCATATTTTTCTTTTATTTTGAGATTATAATTATATCATTTTCTCTTTCCCCCTTTTCACTTCAGGCCCTCCCCTATACTCCTCCAGCTGTTTTTCAAATTCATGGCATTTTTTTCGTCGTTGTTACATGCATATATGTATATAAATATAGAACACACACACATGTATGTATATGTTACTAAATACGACCTACTCAGCCTGTCTAATGTTACCAAATAGTCAGGGCTGACTATTTGGCATTGGATAACCAACAATTGTGTTCTTCCCCAGAAAAAACCATTTCTCCCACTCTCTGAATTTCTCAGTTGCCTGTTCTTTGAGAAGAGTTGAGGCCTCTGAGACTTTTCCTCATCCACTGGCATGTCCATTGGTGTCGTCCTCGTTTAGCTCGTGCTTGGGTAGTCATATTGGTGAGACGCTGTGGGTGTACCTTCTGGCATTACCAGGAGACACCATCTCACAGTGAAGTGGGACCTTCTGGCTCTTACACTTTTTCTATTCTCTCCTCTGCTGCGTTCTCCGGGTCTTCAGTGTGGGAGTGTTTCGTAGAACTGGGCAAACTTTTAACTATAGGACAAAATTCAGAAACAATAATTTATTATTGTGACATATTAGGTTAATGAGCTCACTGCTGGATTAATTCCTCAATATCGCGGTGGCGACATTTATATGAAGAGACCTATGAGGTTTTTTTTGTTTGTTTGTTTAGTAACCGATTATGTCATCAATTATGAGTTCCTGACCCGATTTCCTTCCATCACAGACTGTGATGTGCAAGTGAATTATGATTTTTCTTAGACTTGGTAAGTTAGTCAAAGAAGCAAGGTCATGAAAGAAGATGAAACAGTCTTAATTCTTGAAAGCTTGGGAAATGTGGAGATGTCACTGTCCATTGCAGAGATGAAGTAGAATGATCCAAAAATCTTACACAACTCTTGGTTGTGGGAAAATATCAATGTGAATTGTGTGTCAATTGTACTGAGAAGTAAACAAGAAACTATATTATCCACAAGTCTCTATGACAGTATCTTTCATAAAACAACGCAGCAAAACATGAATGGAGCTGCTGTCTATTACAAGGACAAAAGAATACACAAATAAAATTAGTGTAAATGTTAGTGTAAATAAATGATACTTTATTATAAAAAATAAGTATATTAGCTCCTCCCCTGACTCTTGTCAAGTGATTTGATTCATAAAGAAGTTCTGTCAGCCAGGATACAAAGTGAATAAATTGTAATAAATAATAAAAGAGCAGTTTTATATTTGAACTCCAAGTGTGGTAATATGGAGAGATAACTTAGTACATTCTGGTTTTAAAGGATATTCAATATTGTCCATTCAAGTTCATGTTGTGTTAACATGGTAGATGCTTTGTCTTCTGAACATGCATCCTGCAAGCAGCATTATGTAATTATTTAATGGAAAACCTCTCCTACTTGATTCTGCTGTCACTTAGTTTTTAAATTACCTGCTATTTCTCTTTTCACTTTCTCATTCACTCCTTAATCAATTGCAATTAGGTTTCTAAAACTCCATTTATTTTCTATCATCCATTGATGGCCTTATTGCCTAAGGATCTTTTACATATGCTTTCTTCGTTTCAGTCTTTCAGTATTTTATATGAGTGAATTCTCTGTTTAATGGGTTAAATTTTCCTAGTAATTGAGTGTATTGGTTTCCTGAAGTTGCTATAGCAAACTACTAAAAGTGTGGGTACCTTAAAAACACAAGAATTTATCCTCTTTCAGTCAAATTACTGGTACAGTGGCAGAACTCTTGACTAGCACACATGAGGTCCTAAATTTAATCCCCAGTACAGAAAGAAATGTCTAATGAAAACAGAGAGGTAGGGCAATAGGTTTATTTCATGCTGTTCATAAGAAATGATTAGGCTTTTCTACTATTCCTGGTGACAAATTTTTCTTGGTAGTAAAATTTTATACTTCAAAGGAGTTCACACTTAGTTTCTTATAGACTTAAGAGAGAGTCTGTTTTAAGTTACAGTCATGAACAGAGTTTCATGAATGAAATTACAGAACGGCTGCCATTAGGTTCACTGATAATATACTTGACTATCCTAAAGCAAATTTCATCGTCTGAAGATAACGTAAAGGTTTTCATATAAAAAGTGAAAGGAGAAATTATCAGAATAAGATAGTTTTGTTAAAGAATAAGAAGATATTTTGGCACCAGTTGAATATCTATAACTCTTCAGATGTGAACTGGAATATATGGATTTTTGAAACCACACTTCTTTGTAGGTTTGTCTTCTAGTGTATTGCAATTTGTGTCATGAAATGCAGACATTTACATCTTGCACAAGTCCTGTGGTAGGATTTCTTCCTAAATATATGCAGTAAATCTATAGTTATTGCAGATAACAGACATGCTAGAAATGTTTGTGGCTTGACATTGGATTTTTTCTTTTATGAAAAGATGATATAACATGGTTTAAAAATAATAGAAAATTTCACTTAAATAATAAAATACAGAACTCTATTATACATACACCACGCACACAAAGCTACCTTTCTTATCTACTGCTTTTTAAGTTCTTCAGTGGATGGGGCTATTGGCTTTGAAATGACTGGGACACTAGGTCGTATTTCAAAAGGGAGTCATCTCGAAAGCTGTGCGGTCCTTGAGTCTTTCCCAAGACACAGGGCCTCCTGCTTAAGAGGTGAGCAGCGTGGTTAGTTAAAAACTTATCATCAGATTATTATTCAGATTATTATCATCACTTAGCTCAAAACGAAGGACCACCCTAATTTTCTTAGATTTTACTTGCTCTACATATTTGACAGCCTTCCCAAGTCAGGAGAGAAAAAAAATTCGCTCGACATTGTCTAGTGTGAATGGATGAAATGGGTCTTGAAAAATCAAGTGGTACTGTGTGAGCCTTCCCTGCACTGCACTTCCTGCTCATCCTGAGCCTGTACCAGGTCAAAATACATCCTGCATCAAACTTTGAAGTGTCTGCCGCCTTTCTCTGCTGAGTACTTTGAATATCTATGGTGAAATACTTGGTAAATAGGTGATTTGATTGCTAGCTTCACTTATGTTCATTTCTCTGGCTGCTGAGTAAGTAGTATAGAGCAATAAATTGAAGAGCCGAGTAGGTATTGCCTAAAATATTGACTTAGAGTTTCACTTTCATTTTTTGCCAAAAAGACTTCAATATTTTATTTTTCTAAATTAATTTCAATGAATGTTTTTTGCTGTATGTTTGAGTCGCCCTTGAAGTGACATTATGTGGTTCAATATGGCACAGCTTTACTTTTCTCGTTATATAATATGCTCTTTAAAAGATTCAGAATAGTAGAAAAGTTCATTTAAAAAATGATTCTAGTGATCTGGGTGCTCATGCTTGTAATCCCAGTACTCAGAGAGGTAGAGGCAGGTGGATCTCTGTGAGCTTGAGGCCAGCCTGGTCTACAAAAGCTAGTTCAGGGCAGCCAAGGCTACACAGAGAAACCCTGTCTTGACCACTCCCCTCCAAATGATCGTGGTGGTTTTTGTTGTTATTTTGTTTTCACTTTATGTTGGTGGAGTTTCGGTGTTAGAGAACTGTTCAATCTGAGCCCCCATTTCATTGATGTAAAATGACACCTGAAAGATGAAATGCCAGGACCAGGCAAAATTTAGCTCACAGTTTGATGGTAGCAGGGAGAGACCACTTGAAACCATTCTCCACAATTTCACAAACATATGTTCATAAACTTAATAGCACAATTAAGATTTGAGATACACTCACGAATGTTAATAATCACGACATGGTTCAGGTTGTTCTAGTGCGCGGAGATTCCCCGTTCACTGCCATGATTGTTCCAAGGGAATGGAGACTCACGGGGCAGTAAAGGTGTGTCACATGGGTGGTGCCTCTCCACTCATGAGATCTGCTTCTTCATGTTGTTGTATGCTTAGTGGCTCCTTCTGGACTCCTCTACCCATAAAACTATCATAGTAAGCTGTAAAGTACAAAATAATTATCCCTAAAGAAGTTGCTGGCATGCCCCCTGCCTTGCTCCTCCAAGAGTCTGCGTTCATCCAAGTTGATCTTTCTTTCTTTCTTTCTTTCTTTCTTTCTTTCTTTCTTTCTTTCTTTCTTTCTTTCTTTCTTTCTTTCTTTCTTTCTTTCTTTCTTTTTTCTCTTTCTTTCTCTCCCTTCCTTCCTTCCTTCCTTCCTTCCTTCCTTCCTTCCTTCCTTCCTTCCTTCCTTCCTTCCTTCCTTCCTTCCTTCCTTTCTTTCTTTTTCTTTCTTCCGGGGTACATACTCACAGATGATGACCAGGCACCAAATTAAGACCATTAAGTCAGCATGAAATGACAATGAGAAACAGAAAAATAGAAATGACTTTCAGATAGTCTTAACAGGCCCCAGGTTTGGGCTCGGAGGTGAGCAGTATCACACTGCACAGTGTTGGAGCCACCTGTTCCCTTGTTCTTTAACTAGCTCCTGTTACTTTAAAAGTGCTTTTCAAAATGTTTTCACTTTCATTTGAGAAATCACGGTCTTCCTTCAAGCCTTTAACTTATTTTCATGCCTTCCTCCTTAGGGACGCCGACCTTTTCCTGCTAGATACAAGGAAGGCGCAAGCTGTAGACGTGGGTTGGCTTGTCTTTGACATCACTGTGACCAGCAATCATTGGGTGGTTAATCCACAGAATAATTTGGGCTTACAGCTCTGTGCAGAGACAGGGGACGGTAAGTTTTGACCTGAATGTTTTTGATGGGGCTTTGCTTCGACCTCTTTGTTATTTAATAGAACTTTTATTACTTATCTACTAGGCAACACATTCCTTTGGATAATGCAAAATACTGAGATATCAATTCATGGGGTTATGTTTTTCTTCTATACCTGAATGGACTGGCTTTGGGCATGGCTACCATGCCCACACTTCTGCTCTCAGGCGACTTTTCAGCTTTGTGTGAAGCACCATGTAGAAACTAGCAACACTACTGCAATGTAACAACATGGAAAGTGCTATGGACCCATGGCTTCGTTGTGATTATGAGGAACACACACACATATTTTAATCTGTAGACTAAATAGAAAGAACATGGGCACAGGCAAATAAAGGCAGAGATGCTTAAGCCATTCTTTTCAGAGCCCTGTCAGCCCTTCATCACACAGAGTTCACGCACTGTGATTCAAACCCATACTTGTAGGTACCTCAAAATTGTCATGATAGGAGGGTAGACCATCATTATTCAGTAGTATGCTTGTTTCATAATTTTTTAAATATATCAAAAATACCTGATACGGATTATCCAATATCTCATGCCCTATAACCTTCTTGTGATACAGTTAGGTTCAGAGACCATGGTGCTTAAAGTGTTATTGATCGGAAGGCATCCTTACTGAAGCTTCACCATCCTCAGTTTTTCCCAGAATTAGTGACTCAGGTGACTCATTTAGTTTCCCTTGCTGTTTTATTCTATTGTCACAATAGACTGCACACTTAAATCCAATTATGGCCTCTCAGGGGTCTCTCTGGAGGAGAGGTAGTAATGCTGCAGGAAGTAATGCTGCATGTAGTAAGAGTTCCTGGTGATCCTGTTTCACCTGTAACCAGGTTTATAGTCTGTCAGAGACATCATAAACAATGTTATGACTACAAAGATTGTACATATGGAATGAGGTTGACAGTCACAAACTGAACATGTCACAAGGTTAATCAAGGGAATGCTTTATGTGACCCCCTATCCTGATCCAAACAAACAAACAAACAAACAAACACCCCCAAAACAAAAAACAAAACCCCCCAAAACCTTTCATGTTCTTTTTGAAAGTGTGATTGGATAAAGTCTTGGACTCTTCTGTCTCCAATTAAAAATTTTTCCTCAGATCTTCATTTGCAATGTTGAATTTAAAAAATTTGTAAGCAATTCAATCATGTTGCATTGTAGAATGTTTTATAAACATGGATTTAAAATTGTTGAAAGCCATCAAGTTTAAACATTATACATGTAAACTGAGGGAAAAACATACTTAAATGAGTTTCCGACAATTCTCACAATCTTAGACTACTGTCTACTTATGGTCAGAAATGGGACTCGGGAATCAGCTTTGTGGGGGTGGAGCCAATTGTTTCTTCCTTGGTATGTGGCCCAAAGGAGAGAAATTAAATTAGTGGTGTGTTCTTATCCCAGCATTCTCCCAAAGGATATGCCTGAAATGTCTAACTAAACAAATCAAGAAATCTATGAAACATGATCAGCCTGTTTGTTTCTTTTTAATTTCCTCCCCTCCTCTTGCTGCACATTCATTTGCTCCTCTCCTCCCGTCCACTTTCTCCTGCCATTGCTTTTCTATTTCTTTCACTATTTATGAATTTAATTTAATTTCTGTTTTACTGTTGATTTCCTTTCTCTCCGAGAACTTTACATATTGAGTTTCTAATAGTCCTTGATTGATTTCTCTTACATTTCATGAGTAATTATGAGTAATTAAAAACTATATAATTTAGCAATTTGAGCCCCAAATAAACTAGCATTAAATTCTTTTCAAATACTTCAAATTTTTAGAATTTAAGTTTAGATTTGTATCCTACATTTTGTGCTTTTCTTTGTTTCTTTGGCAGTCAAATGCGAGAGAATATTAAAGTAATCAAATGTGCCAAGCTATCTGGTCTTTTGTGTGCAAGTAATCTTTAAAACACTTTTTAAGATAATAAAAGCCAGAAAGGGAAGATTTATTCAATGTGGCCACAGTGCAACAGGGACAAAGACATCCAGTGACCCCTGCCCACTCGAGTCTATCTTGAGCATCTTGACATGAGGATAAGGTTTAATGAAGCCAGAGGTACATTTGGCAAAGCAGGACCATGAGGTGTGGTCACCTGCCCAGCACTGTTTTGGTGCCAAAGTTCCTTCTTTGACATTTGTCTCCACTTCACGATCTTCTGACAAGTTTCTTCTCTGGTTACAGCACTTCTCTCTCTCTCTCTCTCTCTCTCTCTCTCTCTCTCTCTCTCTCTTTCTGCAGGACTTTTTTTTAATTCTCATTTTTTAAAAAAAATTTTAAATTTTTATTTTTTTTTCTTCACAATGTATTCATTATATATCCCGATTGAAGCCTCCTCCCTCAACCCCTCTGAGTCCCACCCTCCCTCCCACTTCTCCCCATCCCCTTTCTTTATTCCACTGAAAAGGAGAGTTTTCCATTATTGGCATCTGCCCACAGCTTGTTGAGTCTCATCAGGACTTCCTGGACCCTCTTCCTCCGTGGTCACATCACCAGGGGTGATGTGATCAGAGAGCAGTCAACTGAGTTCATGACAGAGGCAGCCCCTGCTCCCCTCACTCAGAGAGCCACATGGAGACTGAGCTGCCAGTCGGCCACATCTGAGAAGGGGGTCTAGGTCCTCTTCATGCATGGTCTTCCCTTGGTGCATCAGTGTCTGCAGGACCCCCTGGGCTCATCTTTTAGCTTTGTTGGTCTCCTTGTGGGGCTGCTGTCCCTTTCATGTCCCTCTATTCCAACCCCTCTCTTCCTCCATAAGACACTCTGCACTCTGCCCAATATTGTTTTGTTTTACTAAATTTACTAAACTCAGAAACTAATAGTAAATTTTTAAATAAAACTGTATCTTAAATGTCAGTGATGAATAGAAAATGATGGTTTAGTTTAAAACACATAGATTGATCATTGCTTTTATTCAAAATATTAGGTTTAAAAAAGAAAATTAATAAATTAAAAATTAAAAAAAAAAAAGTTTGGCTGCTTTGATCCCCTGCAGCTAGTTTCAGGTTATCTCGCATAGGAACCGTTTTTTCACAAGCCCTCTGCAGATCCATCTTGTTTAGTTTGACCCAGGTCACACAATGAAGCCTGGGCTGCCTTCAAACACGCCATCCTGGCTCTAGCTTTCCAAGTGCTGAGACTGCAGTGAGTGCCAGCATGCCCAGCATGACTTCACTTTAGTTCCAGCAACTTCCTTCCTGATCAGTATTCACAAAGACTTAACAGGAGTTAACTCTCTGGTAGCTCCTTTTCTGTGGTCCCTCATCACTGGAATCAGGTTCGATCTTAACCAGAAGCGGGGCATAGATAGCTTTGGGAGACCGAGCACCCTCGTGATACCTTAGTTTTATTAGTTGCAGCCTCATAGCAAATATACACATTAATGTCACATGTATAAATATAAAATAACTACATGTTTCAGCTCTCTGCAAGTTTCATTCATTCTCAATGATGATGTGCGTTCTCAAGGTTCCCAAATTAAGTTTTCCTTATCCTCTCCTGTAAAGAAAAATGACAAGTGGGACATTATTTCAAACAGAGCCAACAGACAATCTTTTATTTGCAAGATTGGACTGTGAATATGACTTTTTGAAGTAAAATTCTTTGTTTTATGGAGGCACAGCCTTCTGTATCCCAGGCTGGCCTCAAGTATATTAGGTAGCCCAGGAGATGATGATTGTCTTATCCTCCGGCCTCAACTTCTGGAAGGCTGGGATTAGAGAAACGTGCCACTACCCGAGGCATCGGTGGTGCTGGGACAGAACGCAGGCTCTCTTGCACTCTGGACAATCACTCTATTATTGGCTTACATCTACACGCCCAGCTTTGGGATAGGGTCTTAAGAAACAGAGATGAAGAGAGAGAATTTTGGGGATGTGAGGAGAGGCCGTAGACACTGGACGGGTAATCTGTTCTGGGTGAGGAAACCATGTTAGCAAATGTATAGAATGGCAATCAAATGGTCTGCTCAGGGGCAAGTTTACGGTCTAGAACTGGGTAGAACAACTTTCATTCATAAAAGTTGGCTGCAGATGCTATTAGAAAAGTGAATCTAAGTTAAGTACAGTATACCCTTACAACTAGATCATGAGTCATAGGAAACTATTGCTATAATCAGCCCCAGGAACCCATCTGTGATCGTGTGTTTGAATTATTATCAGTTTCACGGTGATGGGAATTGTGAATCTCTCATTTACGGTTGTCTCTAGCACGGTTGGCACAATTCAGGGCAATATGCATTTAATAAAATTGTCCCGAGGGATAGTGACGCAGTTCGGTGGGTAAAACCTCCTTATGCCAAACCTGGTGACCGGACTTCAGTCCTCAAGGCATCTGTGGTAGAAGGAGTGAAGTGATTCCTGCAAGCTGTCCTCTAACCTCCACGAATATGCCATGGCATGCCCGTCCCCAAAACATATACATGTATACACATATATGTACATACGTACATTTATATGTACATATACATATATACATATATGTACATATACATATATATATATATGTATATATATGCACACAAAAATAAATGAATCAAATGTAACAAGCTATGCTTCAAAAAACTATCTTGAAAATTAAATAAGGCCTTTGTGGCCCACTTGTAAACAAGAGCAAACCACAGTCCAGTGCTTAAATAGCTTCGATCACAAAATGAGGAGAAAGTCAGAGAGATGTACTATTAGATTTTAGTTAGCCTCCTCTGTAGCGAAAAATGGAAAACAGCTCTAAATATATTTTGGAAATCAAAGATTATTGAAATGAAAAGCAGCATTGTGACTCAGAGAACCTGTGGAAAATATGTCTGTTTGTGAAGTAATCTTTTCAGAAATTTGACAAATGAACTGCAATGGATCTGTCATGAGAATTTAGTGATATTTTGTTGAATTTTTTTCATGCTTAACAGATGATTTCCTGAGTTCCATTTATTTGTTTCTACAAAACAAAGCAAACATTTCAGACCTATCTCATTTTTTTCCCTTGCAAAATCCAGAGCCTCTAGACAAGTTATTTTATGTATTGTATAAAATCATTTTTAAAGTTGTCCAACATTCTTTCATGATGGCTACTAGCTTCCCTGGTAAAAATAGGCACTATTTAAAAAAATATTAAACAGGCTTAGATTGATGTTATTACTTATGATATTCAGTCTTCTAATCCATTTCTAGTACATATATGTAACTTTCACACAGTATGTACATGGTTTATTAGATAGTAATATAACCTCACTTTTAAGAGTTGGATCTCCCTACAACACACCAACATGGCAATTTTCCACTGTTCAGTACTTTATGTGTTTAAACCTTCCAAGAAAATTAGTTTCTTTTTTTTTTTTTAAACACGGATTTATAGGATAATTTAAGGATGGAAAAACAAAGATAGTATTTTGGGGTTCATTATGACGTTGGTTGAAAAGCCGTTTTCAGACATTTTATATTTGGCAATACCAAGGCTGAATTTTGCCAATGACTTTTTCTCTTTTATTCAAAGCTGCTTGTGTGTGTCAAGGCAAATCCAACCCATATGTTTCTGATTTATTTGTATTCAAGTCATCAAAATGTTGCTTAGTTAGTGTACTGTTTAATGTCCCAAAACAATATAAAGTTCTTTTAAAATTAAGCCTTTAAAGTCCATTTGCCTTTGAAGAAGGTCATGGTCTATTATCCATTATGTGAAGGCAAAACTTTGGGTTTAAACAGTAGGATATTTACAAACACCCCTAAATTTTGTATCCCAGTCAAGAGGAGACTCCTGGAGTATTAATCAAAACTAAATTTCATTGTAATTGATTCACGTCAAAGACGGAAATTTAGTTATAGCTTACAGATGAATTAGAATTTCAACTTTTGACAGATGAGATGAAAATTGAATTGTGTCACTACCTTGGATAGGTAGGGTCCATAGGAAGAAATTAGGAGGATAGATGTCTTAGTCTGGGTTTATATTGCTGTGGTAAACACCATGACGAAAAGCAGCTCGGGGGAGGACGGGGTTTATTTCAGCATACACATCATAGTCTAGCACTGAGGGGCATCGGGGACGAACCTGTGTGTGGGAGCTGATGCCGAGACCATGGAGGAGTGCTGCTTGCTGGTTTTCTCCTAACGGCTCCTGCAGACTGCCTTCTTACACTCTCCAGGGCCACTGCCTGGGAGGTGGTACTACTGATGGACTGGGCCTCCCACATCAGTCATTAATCAAGAAAATCTCCTATAGGCTTCCCTGCAGGCCAATGAGGTGGAAAAATTTTCTCAATTGAGGTTCCTCTTCCCAAAAGACTAGCTTGTGTCAAATTGCCAAAATGCTAGCCTGCACGAATGACCCCCTCGTCAATTTCACACAAAAAGCATGTAACTATTCAACTACCACCTTTCCTTTCTCACTTGTCCTCCAGATGGTATATTAATATTACTATATGGAACATTATCTCAAAATTTAAAAGTCACACAGTATTTAATTTAAAGATTCAAATACATTACTCGGTCATTCTCTTTAAAATATACATAGCCTCTCTAAAATGCCAACGTCCTCCCCCCCCAATCGAAAAGTTTCTTTTAAGAACTCAACATCTCCCAGCTGTGGGCTCCTGGCAAATCAAAGTTAACAAGTAAAACACTTTCTTATTTCAAGAGGGAAGAACCAGGGTTCAGTGGCAAGCAAATAAAAGCAAACCCACACTTCAACAGTGAAACAACTAGTGTTGATGTCTGGACCCTCATGGTCCTCCCACAGCAAAGGGCTCCATTCCTTCAGCTCTGCATTTCGCAGTACCTGCAGCTTGTCTGACAGACACAGGTGGCTTCACTCCATGGCCGCTGCTGTCCTTGGATGTCACCCCATTATACCGGCATCTCCAATATGCTGGGACATGTAAAGCAGCCCGACTGCCCTTCGCCGAGAGCCCTTCATGGGGTCTCTTTAGGGACCCCGACTGTGCCACATGGTGCCAGTTGCCATCCTTCCCTGACCCCTTCAATGCTGTGACTTTTACTGCAAGTGAGACTGTGTTCAAAATGGCCTCTTACAGTGCCAAGCTTCAGGTGTTTTCCATGAACCCTTCATCCCTTCAAATGAGTACAGTCTGGGAGTACACATTACCAAGGTAGGCTGCTAGCCCAAGGTTGAGCCTTGGTCTTTTTGGAACCCAGCTTCTGCGAGGTGTGCTGACCCCAGGGAAACACTTTACAGAAGATTTGTCCTCAATTATGTGGATCTTTTTATCACCACAGCTGATTCTCAGACCCAGCTGTCCAGTATCAATTTTTCTAGCAAAACGAAGGCTTCACTTCAGTGGTTTCACTTTAATTTTTTTGAGATTTAAAAAATTAATTTATTATTATTTATTAAAATTTATTCACTTTGTATCCCAGCTGCAGTGACCCCCCCATCTCCTCCCAAGTCCCACTCACCCTCCCTCTTCTTTCCCTATGCCCCTTCCCTAGTCTCCTGATAGGGGAGGACCTCTTCCCCTTCTATCTGACCCTAGCCTCCAGGGTCTCATCAGGGCTGCTACATCATCTTCCTCTGTGGCCTGGTAAGACTGCACCCTCCAGGGGGAGGTGGTCAAAGAGCAGGCTGCTGAGTTCATGTCAGAGACAGCCCCTGATCCCCTTACTAGGGAAATCACTTGGAAACTGAGCAACCTATGAGCTTCATCTGAGCAGGGGTTCTAGGTCCTCTCAATGTATCATCCCTGGTTGGAGTATCAGTCTCTGCAGGTCCCCTGGGCCCAGGATTTTTTTTGGCTCTGTTGCTCTCCTTGTGGAGCTTCTGTCCTCTTCAGGTCTTTCTAGCTCCCTCTTCTTCCATAAGGTTCCCTGCACCCTGCCTAAAGTTTAGCGATGAGTCTCAGTATCTCCTTCGATAGCCCAATGGATGGTCTTTCAGAGGCCCCCTGTGGAAGGCTCCTGTCCTGTCCCCTGTCTTCTCCTACTTCTGATGTCTATCCTGTTTGCATTTCTGAATGAGGTTTCAGCCTCCTCCCTATGGTCTCTCTTGTTATCTTCTTTAGGAGTATAGATTTTAGTATGTATTCAAAGTATTATATATAAATGGCACTGAGAGTCTTTAAGGGACTCTTAAACGTTCCTCTGAAACTTCGCCAGCCTGGCCTCCATCAGCTACACTGCTCTCAGATTTATCCAAGTTCCCACAACAGCTTAATAAACTCGGAGTACTCAATGGCTTTTCTAGCCCCAAATTTCAAAGTCACCCCATAATCCTTCTCTCAAAATACGGTGAGGTCTGTCCCAGGAATACCACACGCCTGGTACTGATTTCTGTCCTAGCTGAGGTTTCTATTGCTCTGATAGAACACCATGACCAAAAGCAACCCGGGGAGAGGATTTATTTCAGTGTACAGGTCCACATGTCAGTCCACCACTGAAGGGAAGGCAGTGCAGGGATCTGGAGGCAGGAGCCGATCCCGAGCCCATGGAAGAGTGCTGCTTACTGGCTTGTTCCTTGTGGTGTGCTCAGCCTCACGTATTTTACACCCATGACGACTCTTGGTATGTAGCATATTTATAATCAGAAACATGTATGACAGCATCTAATGGCCTCATATACCTTAAACCAATGTACAAATTACCAATTTTACATTCTAAAGTATAAGCAGGTTTGTGTGAGTTGATTCTTAATGTACTACTATCCTGAATCTGCTTTTTTTTTTTTTCTTTCTTTTCTGAATTTGTTCTTTTAAAGTGGAACTGTCTGGTTAAGAAAGTTTATTGCATTTCCCTTAGCATCCGTGGGACTGCGTTTAGGCCTCAGGTGAAGATATACATATGAGTCATCTGTGTTGACAAACGACTATTGATCTGTTTCAAGGGTCAGATGATCTGTGTGGCTGGTTAATCTGAGTATCAGTTGACTTTGCTAGTAAGTAGCAGAAGAAATTGTGGACCAAGGGCGATGTTTTCCTTTTGGCCCTATTGTTTTGAATGTAGTATCTCACTATCATTTATCCAAGTTCAAAAAGTTGAGTTATGTGCACTAAAGAATTGTAGGAAACATTTTAAGATTTAGTAGCATTTCCTTTTTATTATCAGAATATTATCTTAGAAAGCAATTAAGTCACCTTTTTCTATAGCCCCTATAGCCACCCTGTTTTGGTAAATTTATGGTAATGAAAATGACTGCTGTTTCCAGATAAGTACATAGGGATTCTCTGACTCCCCAAACTGACATGAGTCACACATCTTGATCACTGTTTCAGGTAGAAAAGGAACACACACTACCATGCTTTGTTCTAGCTAAATATGTCCTCTGTTGAAAACATTGAGGATAACTAGAGCATGAGCGTTGAATGAGTATACAAGAATTAATGAAGATATTAAAGAAGGTTTATCTTTAAAGCTTTAAAAGTAACAGAATGCATAAACGAAAGTCTGTGTTTTCTTTATAGTCCAGAAATTAAATTAATGTGTGGAAGGCAGATTTCAGGGCCCACATGTAAGAAAAAATGCTTTAAAATGACAGCTAATGGCCATGGGATTGTTCTGTGATGTAAT
The DNA here is from genome assembly GCF_030254825.1 of Meriones unguiculatus. NCBI lineage: Eukaryota > Metazoa > Chordata > Mammalia > Rodentia > Muridae > Meriones > Meriones unguiculatus. The sequence goes on along the minus strand of NC_083354.1, from coordinate 13,091,554 downwards.
GAACTGTGTGTTACCAGAACTATTTTTCATTTAGCTGACCCTTAGCTTCAGTATAGATGGCTGTCCTGCAGCAGATCACCGCTCAGGAACTTTCTAAGATCATATCAGATAACAACAGGCCCAACTGTAACCTGAGCACGTGCTTACACGTTAAGCATCACACATGCCTAAGAGCTGTACACAGAAAGAATGCAATGCATAGGCGCCGAGCATCTTAAAGAAGCCATGGTATGCCCACAACTCAAAATATTTTCTTGCATAAATCAGAGATGGAGACACTGGTGGAGACAAAGGAAGAAAGAAAGGTCACACAGATTTTTTTGCCTGTGTAGAGGAGAAATATCAAGCATACTCGCATTCTCAAGGAGTCATGTAAGAGACCGCATAGACATTCTGTAATTGAAAAATCTGTGATTGTTAACGTTTCCAGAGAACCATTACCACATTCACCAACTTAATATTCTCTTTCCCCCTAGGATCCCCCAAAAGCTTTCATTAACAAAGAAAAACATAAAATTCAGTCTAAAAAGTTCCATATTTGAGTGGTTTCTGTTTCTATCATATTTTTACATCATTTAAAAGGCATTAAAGCTTAACCTATCACAGCATATTAATTTTTGAGAATCACTTCTTTGTTTGAATAAAGGCCTTAGATATTCAAAGGGAAGTCTAAGAACACAAATGCTTTGGTTATTTTATTATTAATATTTGTAAAAGTATCCATTGAGAAAAACCTTGTGTTCATGGTAAAAGCGGCAAGATCGATCCTCAAAAATAAATATGAACGAGACTTCCTCTGTGGTTTGAATTTAGTATTTGTCACCTTTTGAAAACCGTGTAAGTGGTGCGTCCAAGGGTTTTGTGAGTGGGCTAACACTTCACAGTTCATCACAGAACACGGACTTCTTGTTTCTGTTCCAGTTGTGCTCTGTCCACTGCAAAAGAATGAGCGAAACCTCAGTATGCCTTTCATCTCTCATGACCAACGTAAACAAACACGAAGATTAGTGTTAAATGTAGCAATGTTCAACCAAACAATACAGTATGATTTTCATAAACTATACGTGCTTTGCTTTTGCGCTCACTCTATCAAAACGTATTTTTTTTTTTCCTTTATAAATCTTCGCTTCCATATGTTCTCATTCTGGCCATAGCTTATACTGGGATCAGTTGTTCCTCTGTGCTAATATTCCATATCCTTGAATCCTACACAATAAATAAAGGTTTTACCGTGTAGGAGCACCTTTCGTTCATTTAAAAATTATCACGTTAATTTATTTCTCTTGTTTGTGTGGGAGGTATGTCTGCCACCTCGTGAGTGGGGAGGGCAGAGCATCTCTGGCAGGAAGCTGTTCTCTGCTCTGCCCTGTGGGCCTTCAGGTTTGGCAGCGCACCCTTTTAGCTACCTAGCATCTTACCAGCCCCTTAATTCATCTAAAAAATATTCAGACAATATCTTGGCGGGTTTGATATAAATGAAAGCTTAACATTGGCTGGGAGCGTACTGACAGCAAGCATCATGTTGAGCTTTTAAAATCGTTTAGAAATCACTTTTTTGTTATTTCACTCTATTATAGGAAGATACTTAGTCACAGGAACAATAAGAATCTTGCCCACTGACTAAAACCATTCTAGAGCCAGGCCTTTTAACGTTAAGTCTTGTGCTTTGTAGTAGTCTTGTATAAGATCCAACGTGAAAAAATGTGCAATTTATAATTTTCTAATGAAACAATGGCATTGACGTAACCGTTCCGGGAGGATAGTGAACTTTCTGTGAGCGCTGCTGGGGACTTCCTCTGAGTTTTTATACCCTTCCCCCTGAAGTTCGGTTATGATTTGACATCACTGCCATGTTTTCTTTCTCAGAATTCAACTACTTCAATATTTCTTTTGGTTTTCTTCTATTGTCATGACTTTCTAAATTCATAAATTAGAAGAAAAAATATTTTCTTCTGTCAGTCATTCACTCCAGCATTAAATATAGCCAAATTTAACTTATTATGAGTTTGATAACGAGTCCCTCTTTCTCTCATTTCCATGCTGATGAATAATGTTATTTCATTGATTGATTTTCATTTAAATTTTTTTGAGACTGTCGTATGAGTTCTACGTTTATATCATTTCCACCCTCATCCTCCCTCCTACAATTCCTCCTTCATCCCCCTCAAAAGTTATCCATTAATTATCACACACACACACACACACACACACACACACACACAACTTACTGAATCAGCTTAGTTTTGCTTGTACACACATGTGCATAGGACTGAGTACTCGGGACTGGGAAATTTCTCAGGGCACATTCTTGAAGAAAACTGATTTTCCCTCTCTAAGCAGCTATTGAATAGCTGGAACTCATCTAGGAGCACAGCTCCTAGATGAAATTTTCCCTGTCTCTGTTGCCATGTTTTCTGGTGGTGTTGTCATGGAGGTATTGTTTAGGTAGTTACATTGTGAAGCCTTCATGGGCACATGAAATCTTATACATGTTATGTCTAAAAGATACTGTCTTGTGTCAGGAGTCCTGGTTCTCCGGCTGCTTTTACAGTCTTTCTGCTCCTTCTACCATGATTCTCTCTGAGTCTCGTGTGTAGGGGTTGGGTTGTAGATGTATCATTTGGAGTTTGGCACCCTGTGGTGCATTTTGACCAGTAGTGGATCTTTGTAATAGTCTGCATCTCCTGCAGAAGACATTCAAAACAATATAGGGTACTGCCATTGGTTTTGGTTGCCTCCTAGACCTTGCAGATAAGATCTTATTGCTGAAGAGACCACACCCTTTAGAACCAACTCAAAGGAATGGAGTCGGAACTGACTTGGAAACCTGCTTCCTGAATTAGTTCTCAGAGTACATAGTAACAGAAGTAATGTTATACAAGCTTCCAAAGTAGACACGCCAATAGTCTTATCCAGATGTAAATCCTAGAAACCACAAAAGTGAGGGGATTGGCAAAATATCCCCTGCCGTGCAGTAGTGGCACTTTGGCCTTGGCAGTAACCAATGACAGTCTATTTGGACCCAAGTCCTGTGCAACAAGAGGGAATTTGTGCCTGATACTGTAAACCAAACAACTACCAGTTGCTGGAGAACACATATCCTAGAAGAGAACTTCTTTTTCTTCTGAGGCTTCTTTCTCTCTCTCTCTCTCTCTCTCTCTCTCTCTCTCTTTCTTTCTTTCTTTCTTTCTCTTTCCTTTTTGAGATAAAGTCTCACTATGTAGCTCTGGATCTCCTGGAACTAACTATGTAGACTAGGCTGGCCTTGGACTTAGCTCTGTCGCCAAGAGTGCTGGGATTAAGGGCATGTACCATCACACATGGCATCTAGCTGTCATATTTCTTAATCACAGACCATTCCCAGCCCTCGGGACATATCAATGTGTCAGGATATGCTTGTCGATGTTTTCAGACCTCTTATAATAACATGAATCTGCCCTTCTATTGTCAGAGCATATTTTACCCTGTCCCCAGAGGCTGTGCTTTGCCCATGTATGTCTGATTCCCCAGCCCAGGACATCTGTTGATGTTGAAATTTCACCACAGTTTGCCTTCTTAGGCATGCAATACAATTAGAATCACATAGTAAATAGTCATTTTAGTCTAGCTTATTTTACTTAGGACCATGTATTTTAGTTTTCTCCATGTATTTTCATTGCTTAATATCTCATTTTCTTTTTAACCATTGAATATTACTCTATCATCTGGATAGACTGTAGCCTATTTATCTAGTCATCTAATGAAGCATATCATGGTTGCTTCCAACTTCAGCCTGGCACATTTAAGAAATAATCTATAAACAGTTTTTGTGGAGACGTAAGTTTTAAACTCTATGCCAAGGTCTGTGGTATCATGCAGTAAAAGCATGTTTAGCTTTGAGATGGACCTGGTGGCACAGGCTTGTGATCATAGCCACTTAGAATGTTGAGGAACTAGGACAATCAGTTCAAATCTTGCCTGGGCTGTACGGAAAGCTCAAGGCTTGCTAGGACAGCTTAGACAAGCCTCGTCATAAAATAAACTCAAATAAAGGGTTGCGGGTATGTAATTCCACTCCTGGCTTAGGTTCTTTCCTTGTTGACTTTTAAGAGTTATTTGTGAATTCTGGACAGTAGTCCTTTGGCAAATATTTTCTCCATTTCTATAAGTTGTCTATTATTACCTTGACAGAAAAGAAGTTTTTGTCCTAATGAAGTACAGTTTATCAGTTCTTTCTCTTTATGGATCAAGTCTTTGGTATTTCCAACTGACACCTCACATTCTTGCAAACTACACTCAAGCTTGTGGTTTAGCCAGGGAAAGCAAATCCACTCTGAAGGCAGTCCAACACATGGAAATAGGTTTTAAAACAGCACTTTAAAGATAAATGTTACTTAGTACTGGTGGATTTAAAAAAATCTGTTGAAAGGTACATTTCACCATTAAAATTTTATTTGTTTTATATGTGTAGGTGGTTTTTCTGCATTTATGTCTGTGCCCCACATGCATGCCTGCTGCCCATTGAGGCACGAAGAGGTCGTTAGCTACTCTGGGACTGTAGGTACAGACATTTGTGAGCCACCACATGGGTGCTGGGACTCAAACCTGGGTCCTCTGGAAGAGAGCATCCAGTACTCTTAACCACTGTGAAATCTCTCCAGGCCATTTCACCATCTTTAAAGCTTTTTAAAAAAATGAAAATGGATATGAAAGTATTCTTCTAAATTCACATTTTTTTCCCTTTATTTCTCCTAAAATTAAGAGTAGTTACGGAGCAAAACTCTCGACAAACAATGTGTCAAGAACATGTTCCAGTGTTCAGCACGGCCACATTCTAGGCTCTTTACTTTGGCTATACCAAAGTTCTCAGTGAGAAATAATTTTCACAGTAATGTTGCAGCCACGAATACCGTGAAATATATAAGACAAATATATAAGATGCTACTTAACTGTGTTTTCTCTGTTCTTTATACGTGAGTTTAACTTCTTGACAATACCCATTTTTTCCAAAATAAATTATAAGTTAACTTCAGTGCTGGCGTTTGCATGCTTTCCAGACAGCACACTGGAAAGAAGAAAGGAACATTTCATCAGGGGTCACGAGCTTACTCTTTGGTTCTGTGCTGCTGAGTTCAACCTTAGGATGCCTGCTGTGGAGACACGAAGTTAAGGGGAAAACTTTCAAAACAGTGAAAAACAAAAAGCCAACTACAGAAGCCAATAGCATGGTTTTTCATTTTTACATTAGAGAACGAGGATAGGGAACTCACATATAACATCTCCCCAAAGGGCACATCATTTTCTCTGTAGGGTGATATATCAGTGTCTGTGAAACAGAAACTTGGGGGAATGACATGCTTCCCCATGACTGGCTATTTCTGAACTAAAACCTTTTTGTTGTTCTTGGCCTCTACACCCCGTGTGGCTCTGACAGACTGTGGCTAGAGTTGTCCTCCGTTCTTAACATGATGGGAAGTATTTCTATAGAGCGACTGAGAGGAAAACATCAGCCATAACACATTCCTAGCACCAACACGGGAAAAGAGACTACTCTAGGGTTGAATGTGCTCTTCAAATCTGACCCTTTCTCCTATCCATAGCCGAGGAGCTATTGACAGTTGATGGCTGATGGTGCAGGAATTCACTTTACTTTAGGAGTGAGGATGTCAGTAGGATGCCCATGCCCGAGTGGACGATATACAACCGTTCCCACGTGGCTACCACCAACTGAACTCAATGGGCAGAATGTAACAATTAATTACCAATAAGTTTAAAAGGAGGGCATGATGTTAGGAGCAGGGGTGACGAGAGGATCTCAGGAGGAGTTGGAGGGTCTGGAGAAGAGGGTAGGTATGACCAAGATACCTTGTATACATGTATGAAAATTTCAAAGGATCAGTTGTAAATGTTATTCAAAGATCTGACCATTCCTCGAGTCTTATTTTAGTCATTTTAAAGGATGTGACTATTGCTCTGTGAGGAATTTGCCTGATGCTTGGAAAGCAACAGGTGGAGACCCTGGTCTCAGTACTGGACAGCTGTTGCTCTTCCTTCGGCATCAGAAATGTTAAGGTGACTGAGGCCCAGGAAAAAAATTTAATGAAATTTTGCATCTTTTTTTTTTTCTAAGAAGAGTGCTTGTTATCTTGTTACTTTATACGTAGTAAGGAAACAAAGAAATGGTTTCTAAAAAATACATTTTTGTTCACTTACTTGTTGGTGATGGAGAAAGCACCTTGCTATATCTATAGCCCAGGCTGGCCTCAAACTGAAAACAGTTCACCCTGAATGATAGATCAACAAGAGGGCATCACTACACCTGGCCCCAAGCGTGTTAAGTCTGCTGAGGGAGTTAAATGTTGACACTTATTGTTAATTAGGTGTTCGGTGTTCATCATCCGTATTTATTTTACTCCCCTCAATGCTAAAATGTTTCATTGATCTTCTATTTTCCTGGTAGTAGAAGCAGCTTACAATCATTTATAAAATGTAAAATTAAGGTCAAATCAGGTCCCATCTTTAATGAACTATGCTGTTCTCTATTATAAAGAGTTTTGGATAAGCGAGCACAAAGGAATGCTTTCTTCGGACGCTCACGACTTCATCATCACGGTGTTGAGGGCATCTCCAAGGCTATTGTCACCATGTAACCAGACACCAAGTATTAAGCAAATCTTACGTCTGATACATGTGAAAATAGATTTCAGTTTTAAAAGCATTTCCGTATGGCTACCACAACTCACAGAGCTTTTAAAGACCTCTGATAGATTCCTGCTAGCCTGTGGTTTACCATGGCTTTATTTACATCTCCCTTTCTTTTGAAAGAAAGAATTTCCTTAGTGTAATACTTTTATTTGTTTTAGTATAAAAAGTCACATAACTGGAAAGAAGACTAAAAATAATTCATTCTTCTTATGGTTTTGTGAAAAGAATGTTTCTGCCTTCTTAAAATAAATGAGGGCTATAAGACAAAATGCTAGCCAGTCTTTCTGGGGTATGTGACGGATGGTGTCTGCAAAGCTCATAGGGTCCCCAGGGGAAAGGGTCTAATATAAAGACAAGAGCTATTAAAAACTAAGAGCTTTTGTGAAGATAAACTGCAAGTTTTAGTCTGAGATTCATATTTCCATCCGACGAAAACTGGGGCCAAGGAAAAAGCATTCGATGGGTTTGCCATGGAGGATGTAGCCCACCCCTCATTTCAGTCTGACGCCTGTGGAAAGAGACAACTTGTTTTTCTACCACCTCAGCCCTGCCCTCCAGACTATAAAATACTTGAATTTGCTGAAAAGCTTCCACACTGGTCACAGACCTGGCTCTGCTCCTCTGTGGGCCTCAGCCTCTCTTCCCCCAGACCTTCCTTTCCTGGGGTCTCCTGAGCTTTGGTTCTCAAGAATTGTACTTCCTGCCATTTCTTGCCAATGTTTCTGCCCACACATGCTACTTTTTCCATCCGCCATTACACTCAAAATGAAGGCATCGGATACTCTCCCACAACATGTTTAGAGATGGTGGCAAGCTTTGGTGAAACCTCTTCCCCCTTCATGCTTCTTGCCTCTGAGTGTGCCCTGGTCAGAGAGGAAAATGAGTTTCTTCAAAAGCTTTACATCTTCTTCAGGCCACAGGGGAAGAGGATGAGCTTAGGCCTGCCTGATGCAACTTGACATGCTGGGGTGGGTGGGTGAGTGGGGATCCCCTTCTCTGGAGAGGACCGGAGAGGGTTTAGGGAGGGAGGGTGTGCCCAGGAGGAGAGAAGGGAGGGGGCTACGACAGGGATGTAAAATAAATAAATAAATATTAAAAATTAAAAGAAAAATGTAAGAAAAGCTTTACATTACCTGGAGTTGTAACTATATACTTTTAATTAAAAAATTTAATTAGAATACAGTTATAGAATTTTCCCCCTTTAACCATGTGCCTCCTGTGGATTGAGTTTATCCTCCCTGTATGAATCAGTATTGTTGACATGAGAAAAGCCACGTTAAGCCCACCATTGCGTTAGACTCACAGGAATGGCAAAGCCTTCAACAAGCCAAGCGCAGATGCTGATGAATGGTTCGCTTTTGGCTAAAAACACAGTACGTGCAGAGAGTACTGCTCATACAAAGAGTACCACCAGCAGCTTCCACGTCCCAAGAACCTGAAGGATCATGCCTTTCTTAACCTACTCCACAGAGACCCCTAGCAAGGTTAGTTAGGTCAGCCTCCTTCTTCTGCCTTCTTGTCTAGCCACATATAAGGTATTCAGGGAGTCCCTGGAAGCTGGTGCGTGTCCGTCAGAGTGAACATCAACCCAGTTCCAGCTTTTTCGTATGTTCACCTGCTGCTCTCGTTTGCCAGTTCGAGCCTAGCGGTGTACAGGTCTCGGCAAATCCCCCATCCAAACGTTCTCATGCCCTTGCCTCACCCCTCCAATTCATTACCACGTTTTCTTTGATTATTGTCTGCATGTGTTTATGTGCAAACACACAAATGAAATCTGGCTGAGACAGTTTTGTGTTGTGCTTATGTATGCAATTTCAGGGCTGACCTGCTGGTGTCGGAAACAAGCTCGGGGGCTAAGTACCGGGGAAGACTAACTCTCCCGCTATCAGCGGTCTTTAGTTGCCTGTGGTTATATTCTCCCCTCCCACAATAGCATGTTTATTAGTTCTGTCTTCTTCAGGTCTTTCTGAGGCAGCTATACTGTTGAGGTACCGTGGATGTAGCTTTTATGTGATTTCTAAGGAGACACAATTTTTACCACAGGAGTGGAGTTACAGACACTTGTCAGATGCTTGTTAAATAGGTGCTGATAGGATCCTAACTCTGGTCCTCATGGTAACACAGAAAGAAATCTTAACTACTAAGCTGTTTCTCTTGTCCCTCTAGAGTGCCATTTTGCCTTAATTTGTCAGTCACAGAATCCTACAGTTGTTTAGGCTTATTAGTCAATTCATTCCATCTTTTGTTTTTGACAAATTTTAAAATATATAATTATAAATTTTTAACATATAAAGGAAAATGTTTAGTTTATAATTGCTCCTCATAAATGTCACTCTAAAGATAATAACCCAAAGTTTTAGGAAAGACATTATTCTTAAACTTTATATATTAACCATAATTGGGAATTAATATGAGGATTGTTAAAAGGAAAGCTTATCTTGTGTTCTAAAGTTCAAAAATGTTTTTTTTTTCAAAATGCAATTTATTTTTCATGTTCCAGTAACATCAAAATGATTTAAAATCTAAGCCTTTTTGTTTGTGTTTGATTTTATGACTCAGTGTAAATCATCTTAAATTTTGAGCAGCCATGTTAAATTATGTTTGGAGTGCTAGAAGTGTGTATGCTTGTATCTGGAAATAGGTCTGCATTTCTGCTAAACAACTAAAGCTATGCATAGTTTCATCAAAGTTGAAATCCATAGCTAGATTAGAAGATTCATAATTTAAGGCTGCACTGACTTGAAGTATGAATGGAATTCAAGAGAATAAAATTGGATCATGCCTACATTTCTCAAAATGCAATATGAGCATGATTTAGCATAAATGGTAGGCAGAACATTTAATACATTGAAATCCCTTTGTTTCCCAAAAGGGCAAAATCCAAGTATATTTTAGAGCTAATGAATCCATGACTTACGTGTATTAGAATCAAACTTAACCACAGGCTGAACGTTATGTGAGATCAAGCGGACATGTCAGTGAATAACAGGGGATCGATTTACTCTCTGTGAAGTCAGCTGTACAGGGTGCTGTCTGTCTTGCTTCAAAGAAAGGGGACTTAATGTGCATGCATTCTATCACAGCAACAGGTTTGTAGGAAGAATGCACTTTGGGATTTATGCTAATGTCTTTGAGTGATATCAACACTCACACTCTGATAAATTCTCCAATAAATGCTTTTCAGACTGCATATACTACGGGGAAAGGAACCTCGCTGATTAGAAGTGCTTAGTACTTCTAATCAAAGTAAATAAACTGTAATTAATACAAAAATAAAAATTTAATTAAAAAAGAAGTGCTTAGCACTGCATCAGCTGAAGAGCTGCTTTCTGTGAGAAACGCTGTTTCTAACAAATGAAAGATTTTAGACATCACAAGCCAGTAAGTTTAGGATAGGTCTTCACCACAGTAGTTTACCTTCTCTGCTACTGTAAATCTGAAATAGCCTTGGTTGGATTCTTGGTGAATTTGCCTAAATGCTCTTTTCCCATTACTGAGTCAAATCAGTAAGGTCAGAATGGTAGAAGCTGGAATTGTAAATCTCCATTCTCAGTTATAACAAACTTCAGTCTCAGTTATTTTTCTTTTCTTTTTTTTTTTAAAGCCATTAGTTTTTATTATTTTGCCCAGTCTACATGAGAGTAATTTTGACTTATGAGTCACCTGGTTCTTCTGTTTCTCCTTCCTTCAACCTTTCTGTACCTATGAAATCAACTTTATTGTTTTGGCTATTAATTTTTTTTAGTTCTTTTTTTTTTTTTCAATGCAGTTTATTCAGGAACCTTGAACAATCATCTGACCCTGGGGAAAGCCAGCCCACAGCTTTAATAGCCTCTGGGTAGCCAACCCCAGCGTGCCACGTGGGCAATGCAGATAGGTCCACATACATGGAAGCAAGCCAGATCTTCGGCCTTAGTCAAATGTGGAATTGTTCGTGACAGAGAGCACTCACCATCGGGAAGGTGGAAGGCGGAAACCAGCTCCATCTTTAAGGCGCAGCATTCCGCAGCTCTCTACAGTTCCCCCTTTTTGTTTTAGATGCATCAGGCAAGAGTAGAGGTCTGATCTCTGATATTAGAAATAAATTGGGACTTTGTACCAATGTTCATTTAGGTGTCATCCACCCAAAGAGCATCAGACCCGTCTGATACCTTTTTCTCAGAGGCGGGACCTGGGGCATCAACCTGCATGCAATCAGACATAACATGCTCTTCTCTGGGTCGAAAGCAGCTGACCCTGAGTGCAGTGCTTAGCCTCGCATCCTGAGCGTAACATTTTAGCTTTTTATGGTAGCCAACCATGCTTGGGGAGACTGTTCTGCTTCAATGGCTGTAAAATGATCATGGCTACATTACGCTGTTGTGAGACTCTAATCTTGCATATACACCACAGGCAAACCAAGGAGACCAACACCAGAAGGCCTGCTAACGCTCCCATGCCCGCCCATCTCAGTTATTTTTCTAATGATTCGTATTTGAAGGCAATAATCCTTTGTTTGGAAGGCACCTTCATCCTATTTTTGCTTACACTGTAATTAAAATTAATAAAGCAATGAAAAATGCCCACATGTATGCTAGGAATTTCTTTTTTTCTTTTTTCTTGCCTGGAACCTGCACAGCAATTTTAAGGAAAAAAAAAAGATGACTTTTTTTTTTTTGCACACAAAGATTGACTGGATATTCTTTATGCTACAGGCAAGAAGACAATACCAGTGCCAGCATCCAAGTTTAGGCTCCTGTACTTTAAAAATATTGATTATTGCACTTCACAGCCGAAGTATTCTACATTAAGCATCAACTAAGCTTACTCTTCAGAAATAGATTCTGGCTGCCTTCAGTGAGTTTGCTGAAAGGTTGCTGCGTCCTTCTAAGAACCTTCAAACCTCCTTACTTCTTTCTCCCTCCTCCTCACTCCTGTAGGAGCGCACATGTGTGTAAAAACTTGAACAACTCACAACTAAGTTCTTTGCCTCCTGTTTTCCACTCCCCCCCCCCCCCCCCCGCATCCCTGCCCCTTCCCAGGACATCGCATCAAGACATGGGCATTCTGCAAGGGAGCTGTTTTCTCTTGTTTGGCATTATCTCTTGCATTCGTACAGAACTGCCAGGGTCTTTGGTTTGCTGCTCTCTTAACCTTCCAGAGCCCTCCTCCCATTCTCCAAAGTCTCTGCCGATTCTCATTCGGATACAGAAGACTACTTTAGAGCCCATTCTGCTGTTGCCACTCTTCTCACACAGGGAGGTTGTATTTTCTCTACCCTGTCACTCTGTTAACTACGGTCCAGAGCAGTACTAGATCCCAGGGCTTTACAGAAGCTTGAGTTCAAAAGGCTTGCTGTATTTTCCTTCTGTTTCTAGAATTCGAGATGAAATGATAGTAGTGGAGCTAGAAATAACTGACTTTCAGACTCAAAGTCACTTCTTTATAGTTTTTGGTACCTTGCTCTAAGTAGCTTATTCTCCCACCCTCTTTTTCCCCCTATATTACTTACTTTGAAAGTTAATTTTATTGAAATATCATTTACACGCAACACATGCTGGTGAGGATGTAGAGAAAGGGGAACCCTCCTCCATTGCTGGCGGGAATGTAAACTTGTACAACCACTTTGGAAATCGATCGGGCACTTTCTCAGAAAACTGGGAATAGCGCTACCTCAAGATCCAGCTGTACCTCTCCTGGGCATATGCCCAAAATATACTCCATCATACAACAAGGACATTTACTCAACCATGTTCATAGCAGCTTTATTTGTAATACCTAGAAACTGGAAACAACCTAGATGTCCCTCAACCAAAGAATGGATAAAGAAACTGTGGTACACGTTTACACAATGGACTACTACTGAGCCATCAAAAAACAAGGAAATCATGAAATTTGCAGACAAATGGATGAAACTAGAAGAGATCATCCTGAGTGAGATGACACACATGGTATATACTCACTTATACATAGAATTGAATGACGTAGTACAGGATAGACATACTACGATGCACAGACCCCAAGAAGATAAGTCTGATCGGCATCTTAGGCTTCATGTGGGCCCACTAGTAAAGGGAGTGGGGGATATCTATGACATGGACTATGTTGCCTACTTTTTGATCACTTTCTCCTGATGGAACTTCCCTACCAGACCACAGGGGAGGAAGATGAACTCAGTCCTCATGTGAATAGATAAGCTGGGGTGTGTGGGTAGGGGGGTCCTCTATTGTTAGGAATAAGGGAGGGGAGATAAGGAAGGGAGGGTGGGACTGGAAGGAGAGGAGGGAGGGGCCCATGACTGAGATGTAAATTAAATTAATTAATAAAAATAAAACGAAAGTAAATTTATTGAAATATCATTTACATAAAATAAATTTATTTTAAGTTTAAAATTTTTGAATTTTGCATAGGTAAACGTTATCAGACTCAAGAAGGACAATGTATTATCAGTTGACTCTGTTGCCTGCTTTTGGATCACTTTCCCCTAGCTGGGCTGCCTTGTCTGGCTTCAGTGGAATAGGATGTGCTCAGTCCTGATGCAACTTCATGTGCTGGGGATGGTTTGCAGTGGGGGGGAGCACCCCTTTTTGAGGAGAAGGGAAAGAGAGAAGAGACCAGGAGGAGAGGAGGGCTGAGATTGGGATGTAAAATGCATAAATGAATAAATTTAATAAAATTAGAAAGAATATTTGGATGGGAGAAAAGATCACAAAGGCCCACTCCTTATTGAAAACAGGTGATTTTACTCACATAATCTATCCTGATTATGGTTTCCCCTCTCTCTACTGCTCCTAATTCTTTCCCACCTTCCCTCCTACCCAGATCCACATCTTTTCTGTCTCCCATTAGAAAACAAACAGGATTCTAAGGGATAATAATAATAAAATAAAGTAACAACAATAATAATAATTATAAAATAAGATAAAGCAAAAATAACACATCAGAATGGGACAAAACAAACAAACAGAAGGAAGGGAGAGAGGGAGGGAGGGAGGGAGGCTCGAAGAGAGGCCAAGAGATGGCATGAGAAACAGAGACGCACTCTTTTGCCCACTCAGGAATCCCATAAAGCTGGAAGCCATAATATATATGCAAATATATACTGTAGTGTAAAAAGAGACAAGAAAAAATATGTAAGTAAAATAATGAGATAAAACTGTCTTAAAAAAGAAAAAGCCCGGATGTGACATTATGAGACAAGGAGCCTCCAAGGATGTAGCCGCGTTCGTTTTCTGCCGGTCATCCACTGTGGGGCATGTTGCCTTAAGATTGTCTGTGTCCCCAGTGAATCTCCCTCGGGAGAAACTTAATTTTTGTTTGCAAGTGGTTATCAATGGGACATTGCTTCTGCGTTAAGGATGGGGCATGTGTCCATTTTTCTTTCAGCACCTTTGGTAGTGTCTAGCGCGAGCTTTCATTTGTGTTGTTGTTATAATCCATTCTGTCAGGTGTAAGATGGAATCTCAAGTAGTTTTGATTTGCATTTCCTTGAAGGCTAAGGATATTGAACATTTAAGTGTTCCTCAGCCATTTGAGTTTCCTCGTTTATAATTTTCTGTTTGTATCTTTATTCCACTTTTATTTTTTTAAAATTTGTTTGTTTGCTTATTTATTTATTTATTTATTAAAATTTATTCACTTTATATCCTGGCTGTAGCCTCTCCTTCATCTCCTCCCAGTCCTACCCACCCTCTCTCTTCTCCCCCTGTACCCCTTCCTTAGTCCACACTGATAGGGGAGGACCTCTTCCCCTTCTGTCTGACCCTAGCCTATCAGGTCTCATCAAGGCTGGCTGTATCATTTTCCTCTGTGACCTGGCAAGGCTGCACCCTCCAGGGGGAGGTGATCAAAGAGCCAGCCACTGAGTTCATGTCAGAGACAGCCACTGCCCTCCTTACTAGGGAACCCATTTGGAAACTGAACAGCCTATGGGCTTCTTCTGAGCAGAGGGTCTAGGTCCTCTTCATGTATGGTCCTTGGTTGGAGTATCAGTCTCTGCAGGCCCTCTTGGGCCCAGGTTTTTTTTTTTCTCTGTTGGTCTCCTTGTGGAGCTCCTGTCCCTTCCAGGTCTTTCTATCTCCCCTTTATTCTATAAGGTTTCCTGTACTCTGCCCAAAGTTTGGCTATGAGTCTCAGTATCTCCTTTGATACCCTGATGGGTAGAGTCTTTCAGAGGCCCCCGTGGAAGGCTCCTGTAATATTCCTTGTCTTCCCCTACTTCCGATGTCTATCTTGTTTGCCCTTCTGAGCGAGGTTTCAGCCTCTTCCCTGGGGTCCTCCTTGTTATTTATCTTCTTTAGGACTATAGATTTTAGTATGTTTATCCTATAGTATATGGCTAAAATCCACTTATAAGTGGGTATATACCATATGTATCTTTCTGGTTCTGGGTTACCTCACTCAGGATGATCTTTTCTAGTTCCCACTGGTTGTTTACTTTATACCTAGTTTTGTGAGTTTTTTTAAATATATTTTGGACATTATTGCTCTATCATATGTGTATGGTGAAATCTTCTCCTATTCTGTAGGCTGCCTCTTTGTTCAAATGTAGTCCTGTTGGACTGAATCTGTTATGTTCTAGCTATGCCCAGATACATATGAGTGCTGAAGTGCCTAACTGTCAACTCAGGCTAGAATCTTTACCACTCCTATATAAATGGTTGTTTAATTTCACATGTCATTTTAATAGCCAGTAAATATTCAATCCACTTTTCTGCCATTGTGTCTATTTTTCTAACTTGGAAATAGCTCAAAAACAAGGTCAGCTTTGAAAAGCAGTGGTAATATACAAACACAGTTGCCCTAAGTGAAAATGGTTTAGGCTTTGTCAGTTTTATATTTCCAGGACTGCACATTTTCAATAGTATACATTTAATTATAAATAAAAAATAATAAAATATATAAAAGTTTCACTCTTTTTTATTACATGTAATAGATGCTAAGATCCTGTTTGCACATTGACTGAAAAGAGTTGACCAGTCACTCAAAAGGTTTAACCAACATAACCAGTGTCTAGAGGAGTAGATCAAATAGATAATGTTTTAATAATGTAGTTCAAGGCCAATGGTAATGGAGCAATCATGAACTACACATTCTTAAGTGTTACATCATTGCTGAAATAAAAAGGATAACAAGAAGAAATTTAATAATACTAAAGTTATTTTTGAGGGGAATTCACATTGATTTCAAGTGCTACTTTGCTTCATATATAATATCTTCCTTTGCAAATCCCAAGAAAACTGTTATTTGTTACAAACATCTTTATAATCTTCAAAATGTGAATTTGTAAAGCAGTGTTATTTCTCTCTAGCTAAAAATAAAAATACCGAGAATCTTTAGAATTAAAAAAAAAAAAAAAGAAACGTTGCAAACTGGAAGAAACTTGGAGCTTGGAGTTAAGTGTCTATTTAGTTATAAAAGTCATTGTAAGTTATAATGAGTAGCAACCCCAATTTTTCCACTGCGAAGTTTTCAGAGTAACCAGTTTCAGAATCAGAAAGATCATATATTAAAAATGGTCCCCGCAGTCATCAGAGTATACAAGTAAAGTCCAGCTACTGTTAAATTAACACTTCGTTAAAATATCAAAGTAAAAGTTTCAACAAATACTTTTTTATGTTATATTTCAAAACAGGACAAAAAAAAATGAAGAACAGATTGCCAGTTTTTCTCTTCCACAGCAGTGAGGTTTCTCAGTTCACGTTCTCTTTTCTTTTGCCGAGCTCTCTGTCGCTGGAAACTCTTAAACCGATTTCAAGGGCGACACCTGAATAAACACGTTGTAAAAGTGTTTATGTATTGAAGTGGGTCAGTTCAAGGTATGGTATTTGGCTGGAACTTCTAATTTCTCTTTTTACAGCACAAGAGCTGCCAGAAGGAGGAAGTCTGAGCTGAATTAATACATTTGTTGCAGTGGAAGTAAAATGGAAACTACTCTAACCACAAATCAAACTGCCTCTTTCATTTATGCCAATGATAAAGTTTTTCTAAGAAGTATATACACTTTGGCATCAAGCCACCATAAGTTTGCTTTTGAAAGGGAAACTTGTGTGCTTATTTGTTTAAGGTTTACTGCTTGGGTTATTTGTAAGTTCTTTTCCTGGTAGGACTGACTGCCTAGTGGCTTGTGAGGCAGATGTCTATTTTCATTCCTGTAGACAACTATTTTTCTGTAATGGGGCAGTTGTTGAAGATGCCCATGTTGCCCGGATTGGTTCAACGTGGATATCTTTCTTTTAAAAACCAGCATGCGAAGGACCCCTGTGTCCCTCACAACTGCATGAACTCTCACAGCACACTCTTATTTTTTGATGGTAGAAGTCTCTCCGTACAACTCTCGTGCACACAAGACTGTTTAGGCTGCCAAAATACACGTTGTTAAGAGCAAGGGTTTATTTGGTCAAATGCCATTGATGCCATTTTAGAAACTTGTTTCCCTTTTCTTTCTTCTATGGCTGGTTAGGTCTTCTAGTGGACCTTGTAGTGGAGGTTGCTTCATAGTCTTTGCTGGATAAATATTTTAAGAAAATGTGCGCGTTTCTCAAGGGGCAAGCCAGAGTCAATCATGCACATATTTTAAGCCATATTATTTATTACTCTTACGGGATCAGTAACTTCATATCTTTACTAGTAACTGCAAAAAGTCTGAGTAACTTCCAAGTAAAGTTACAGCATAAGACCAAATAGTTCACCCCTTTTTGGGTGATTTTCACGCAAGGAGAAACAAGTCAATGGTTTTCTTTAAGAATATATAATAAGTATAGAACATATAATAAGTAATATAATATATACATTATTTAATTACATATCATATACATGTATAATTTAAGATGACAATGACTTTAAATTGGGACCAGAGAGTAACTAAGTCCTGTAGTGTGTGTGGAATCATATTAAATAATGGACAGGAAGCACCAAGATAATTATATAGTATACTCACAGGAGCTCCTGCAAACACATTGATACCATCATAACTGTTATTTCTCCTGCACAGGAAAGGCAGTTTAAACCACTTCAGTTTCTAGAGCCTTTGAGATGCTGAGTTGTAACACGCTCTAGTTTTTTTCTTTTTTTTCTTTGACATATAGCCACATCTACAGACTAACAAGGGTCTAAGATGTAAACTAAGTATAAATCAAGCAGGAGTTGATAAGCTCACTTAGAACTTCCTTCTCTTTGTTGGGAGTTGCCAGACTTTCACTTTCTGAAATCTCAGTCAACTTGCAGTTTATGGAAACTCACCAGGAGAGGTATTTAGATATTTCCAGGTTTCCAGCACTGCCCAGGTGAGGGGCAGGGCCTGCTCTCCTGAGTGCTGCAGCTGGCCAGGGTTGGGATCACCTCTCCCATGCTGCCTAGGTGGGGGTTGGGGGGCAGAAC
The DNA here is from genome assembly GCF_030254825.1 of Meriones unguiculatus. Lineage (NCBI taxonomy): Eukaryota > Metazoa > Chordata > Mammalia > Rodentia > Muridae > Meriones > Meriones unguiculatus. The sequence continues at coordinate 13,073,512 of NC_083354.1, read as the reverse complement.
CAGCTCTTCTGCACCCATATTACCCACAGGTTGTTCTAGACCAGGTCACTGGCTCTCATGCTCTTGGGGCCAGCTCTCCAATGTGGAGGAAGGAGAGCTGGCCCCAGCGACAGTGGCACAGAAGAGCCAGTCCATCCCCTTACCTGAGCAGAGCAGGAAAGCTGGCCATGGCAGTGTGTGTGTGAGGGAGAGCTGGTGGACCTACCAACTCAGCTACCACCCAGGCCCAGATCCAGGGCTTTGAGTTGGTCCTCCCCAACGCCTATGTCATCTATGAACTGCTGAAGCACGTGAAGGGGCCTGTCCTGCAGAATCAGAGTTGCAAACCTCCATAACACAGGGCAACAATAAGATATCAGAGAGAAGTCCCTTTGAGGATTCAGTATTGATGGTGTAGCAGCAGTGAGAGGCCTTGAACCAGATCAAGGACTCATTGCAATGAACGTTTTCAAGTAAAGATGTGTGGACAGAAAGGCATACCGTGCGATACGCTGTGACACACCACAGTTTCTACTGTGAGATGTTTATTTAGTTAACTAATTAATTAATTTTTATTTTTTGTTTTCTTTCAGGGGTGGAGGGTGGGTATGGAGCACTGGGGAGATGAGTGAAATTGGGGTACATGCTACGAAATTCACAGAGAAACAACACAAAATACGTTTGTTTCAAAGTATTTTACAGCGAGAATGGAGTTCACAACAAACCTGCATTCCCAGGAAAAAATCTCCCGGAATGAGATGAAGAATGTTAATGGCAGAGCAAACAACTTTGTGAAGTTTACCGATATGGCCAGAAGTGAACAGGAAAAGGCTATCAGTATTGATTTACATGAGAAAGGCTGAATGTGGCTGGAAAAGAAGTAGGAACACCCTTCAGGCGTTCAATTTTTAATCACTTAGAGAAAAATTAGGGGGGTCTACAATGTAGAAAAGTCCAGAGTTGACTTTGGGACCTATGTTTGATGTGGAAATTTCCAGGCTGATGGATAAGCAAGTCCGTAACCTTCCTTGCTGTTTGAGAAAGTGTCAGAGAATGAGAGCAGCCGCAGGATGTCACCTGACGTTCTGCTGTGTTCTGTGCTGTGGTGGAAGAAGGAGACAGTTAAACGAATCTGCCTGAATATTCATTTGATCATCAACATCAAGGTTTATAAGAACCTTGCTCTAGAAAGAAAACATTCTGATAATGCTTACATTATTTTCTCCTTTCCAAAGGACTACAGGACTCATCTGCACAATGTTATCTCTCTCTCGTAAACCGAGTGTTTGTGTATTATGTCCTAGGACGCAGCATCAATGTGAAATCCGCTGGTCTTGTGGGAAGACACGGGCCTCAGTCAAAACAGCCATTCATGGTGGCCTTCTTCAAGGCCAGTGAGGTACTTCTTCGATCCGTGAGAGCAGCCAGCAAACGGAAAAATCAAAACCGCAATAAATCCAGTTCTCATCAGGACCCCTCCAGGATGTCCAGTGCTGGAGGTAAGATAAAATGAGAGTGACAGTTGTGCTCAGAGAATTATTGGGTCATATGTTACAAGTCAAGTTGCCACAATAAATTTGCCAGCTGCATATACTTTCATTTGGTATATTAAATCGTCTGGGTGATGGTTCTAGCATCCCCAGAATGTTTCACCAGTGAATCACTCACTAATTCACTCAAAAATAACTCTGATGTACCTTCGTGTGTTGAAAGATTCCATTCAAATTAAAATCAAGCTGGCAGTAATAAAGTTATGAAATGGCTAAGTCAACAAGGTCTAGCCAAAATGAAATGACACGATTTGCAGGCTAACTTCCCCGAGGGATGGTCAACCAGGTGAATTCAGCATACAGTTCTTTCTTTGCTATTTAGGTGTGAACTATGTAGCTCAGATTCTTTCTAGAGAAGAGGAACATGGGCAGACTGTCAGAGAATCAAGGTGTGTCTGTATTTCCCTTAATTATCAGGTGGTCTGATATCTGGACTGTCCAATTGCATGCTTACAGAAAACTTTTCAGCAAAATATTACAAATGTACAGCTGATGTCAGTCTACGTTGAGTTTTAATTTAATCTCCTTTTGGTTGGGAAAGGGGATAGAATCATCACTGATTAGAAAGTAGGCATTTGCTGGTGCCTTCACTGCAAACTTTATGCTGAGAAGGACCTTGCTTAGTTTAGTCTACAGGAGTATCTTATAGGAGGCAAAATTGATGTCTACTTTATTACACAAATCTATTTCCATCTATGAAAAATAAATTTGGAGGTTTGCCAATCCTAGCACACCTCAACTTAGTAAAAAAAAAAATTGCTTACTGGTATGATGGCTCTGTCTTTACAGCTACTGTATATACCTTTTATAGGCACAACAGACGAGCAAATGCATAGAACATCTGAGTCTCACTAGCAGTATTTCAGTAAATTAAGAATCTGATTTCAAGTAGCCTTTGCTATTATTTTTAAAATCTTCATTTTGGAGGTTACTTCAAAGTCACAAATCTCCTAGAACCTGATGTTCTCAAAAGGTGGAATTCATTCAACTTCCTACCAGATTCATCACGTTAGACAGAAGTTCGCTTGGTCTGTCTAAAAACAGAAGCAATAGGAGAGAATTATATATGGTGCTACATTATACTGAATTAAATGCTACATATAAAATGAAGCTTTCAAATAGAGTTCTATTGGAGAATAATGGTAGTTTTATGCTACTTTGTTAAAGACACTCACAAAATATTTAGTTTGGCAAAAGCTGTAGTCTCTGAATATGAAAATTGAGAAAAATAATCTAAGGCCCCCTTTTCACTGCAAAGACTATGTTGTCAAAGGTATATATATATATATATATATATATATATATATATATATATATATATTCAGGTAGAAAGTTTCTGAATTTGATTGAAATGATTTTAACTTAATGTGGACTGTACATCAAGAAAGGGGTTTTCTAAAAATGAATAGACTAGTAAACAGTTTTTGAGGAAACTTAAAAGCACAAAGGACAGCCATGCTCTTATTATTCAAACTTATAATTACTCTGGCAGAAGGTTCCAGCAACCAGAATCATCAAAGTCCTTTTCCCAGCGGGCTGACTCTATTTATCTTCTCCTCTTGACCACAAAGTAACAAATGTACTTCTATAACGGTAGATGAATAAAACACATGGAGCAAAAATCAGGAGCCTTTTCACCAGTTTCCCAACACATTTAGTATATATGCTTATATGTAGACTAATATTTTCTTTTGCAAAGTTTGTCCTTGGCAAGCATCACTGTGAAATATGTGGTAGATGGTTTTGAAGCTCATTCATATTTTGATAATAAGAAAGTAGCTTGTTTTCTGTGAGACTTAACCTTTCAATAGGTAATAATCAAGCAGACTAGAAAAGCCTCATAGGATTTGGGTTAAAAGGCAGGGCTGAAAGAAAGGGAATGGTAATATAAACAGAACACTTGATACTTGGTAGGCTTGAAAATGCCAGGGAAAATGTAAAATTATCCAAATATAAATAGTAGATGCCATAATAGAACCAGGCTTTTATAATAACTCATGGAATAAAGGCTCCCTGACTAATTCACAGTGGAGGCAGGTTTAGGATAGTAATGATAGAGGTTTGTCAAAATTGAAGCTTTTTAATACACCTTGTAAATATTAGACATCTGGAGAAGGCATAGAGCATTAAGATCCAGGTCGGGTCTCTTAGACTATTTTACTCCACTTCCCGTTTCAAAGACTCCTGTACTGAACATGGTGGCGCACCTGTGAAATCCCATTACTCAGGAGGCTGGGGCTGGAAAATCCAGAATCCCAAGCCAACCTGAGTCATCTAGGAACCCTTTGGAAACATAAAAACAGAGGGGAGGGGGAAAAGGAAAGAGGGAGGATAAGAAGAGGGAATGAAGGGAGGGAATAAGGGAGAAAGGAGAAGAAGAGGGAAGGAGAAAAATCAGATTCTGTTCTTAAGACTTGTCAGTGTTTCCTGCCCTGTACCTAATACTATGGGAAAGCCTAGAAGAGCATCTGAAACAAAGTACGAGCCCACCAAACACCTACTAAGCAAATTAACATGTTCATTGCTTCTGGAAAAGCAACATCCTCATTCAAGTGAATACTTGTAGAACCATCCAGTTCCTTTGGCAAGAAGGTTGAACAGTGATGCTTTGGAAGATAGTGACAATGCCACATTGACTATGCATAGTGAAATTTTTCTTTCTTCTTCTTTTTTTTTTTTTTTTTTTTTTTTTTTTTTAAAAATTGACTGGTAGAGGAAAGAAGAAAAGGCATTAGCTATGTTTTAAGCCAGCCACATCTTTAGGTTGATAAGGTTTTGAAAGAACCCCTAGGCCGTGATGTTGTTTCAAGGGTTACACAAAATGCTCAAAACAGCAGAGGATTAAGCATCTGTGAAAGCTAAGAGGAAAAATGCCAAGTCTTAGCTCATGTTAGAACTGCTGGAAAATATTTTTATCACACGCTTAGTACTAAGGATCCTTGAAAGTGGCTCTGCTCAAATGGTGGTCATGCCTGGAGCCTTGGTAGCTTCTCACATAGTTAATCCTACCTCGAACATTCTGCACTCACTCTCCAGTCAAGCAAACACTACCTCCTGTCTAATGCATACAGTGGAAACCTATGCCTCTCGAAACACATCAATTTAAACAAGAGAATAGGATGAATTAAATTATCCAGAGTGCTTTACAATACATGCTTAAGAGTTCACCACTACATCGATGTATGTTTTATGTATTTTAGAAGTGAGTTAGTCATCTTTCTAGAAAAACGACCTAGCTCTTTTAAGATGTTACAGCATTTTTAATAAAACTGGAATTAGTGTAGTTAATCACGTCACTTTTTAATGAGTGTTTTGCTTGTTTCCAAATGAGGCCTCTGAAATAAATACTGCACAGGAAATCCCACAATGCTACAAACATAAAAATGTTTTAAATTGAGATGATTTGTGTAGAAATTAACATTGGAATGGACTATTCTGTGAATTGTGAAAGGTTTTAGAAACCTTTTGCAGGCAATCACTCAGACACATCCAATATGTCATTAGCCAGCCCTGTTTCTTTACTGACACATCTTGTCTTCTACTGTCTGTCATTTGATACTGACTACTTACTAGTGGATATGACCACTATGTGACTGTTGATCTTATTTGGTTCAGTTTGTGAGTATGAAAGCAAGGTGAGACCAGAAGTAGAAATAGTGAATGGGAGACATCTGGAAAGAGTTCATTTAGAGAAGTCCATTGGATAGTCAGTAGACTCTAAGGCAGTGGTTTTCAACCTTCCTAAGGCTGTGACCCTTTAATACACACTTCCTCATGTTGTGGTGACCCCCACATTTACATGATGGAATACTACTCAGCAATTAAAAACAAGGAAATCATGAAATTTGCAGGCAAATGGATGTTACTAGAAAAGATCAAACTGAGGTGAGGTAACCTAGAAGCAGAAAGACACATGGTATAAAGTGGATATTAGCCATATAATATAGGGTAAACATACTAAAATATCTATAGTCCTAAAGAAGCTAAACAACAAGGAGGACTGTAGGGAAGAGGATTAATCCTCATTCAGAAGGGCAAACAAGATAGACTTCAAAAGAGGGAGAAGGCAGGAAATAGGACAAGAGCCTACCACAGAGGGCCTCTGAAAGACTCTACGGATCAGCATATCGAAGCAGATGCTGAGACTCATAGCCAAACTTTGAGCAGAGTGTAGGCGATCTTATGGAAAAAGGAGGAGGTGGAAAGACCTGGAGGGGATAGGAACTCTGCAAGGAGAGCAACAGACCAACAAATCAGGGCCCATCGGGGTCTGCAGAGACTGATGCAGCAACCAAAAACCATGTATGGAGAGAACCTGGACCCCCTTGCTCAGATGTAGTTCAGTCTTCATGTGAGTGTCCTAATAAGGGGAGCATGGGCTGTCCCTGACATAGACTCTTTGATCACTTCTTCCTGGTGGGTGGGGCATTACCAGTCCACAAAGGAAGAAGATGCAGGTATTCCTGATGAGACTGCATGGGCTGGGGACATATGGTAGGGGTGGAGGGCTTCCCCTTTTTGAGAAAATAGGGGAAGGGAATGGGGTGAAGAGGGAGAGAGAGTGGGACTGGGAGGAGATGAAGGAGAGGGCTACAATCAGGAGGTAAAGTGAATAAATTATAAAAAATAAATTTAAATTAAAAATTTAATTACTATCACATTTTCTAAATTGACATCAGATAGTTCTTTGAAATAATTATAAGGATAAGAGAGTCACCATTTGGTCTCTAGTGTGAAACTCTCTCATCAGCAGTTGAATCGTTAAGTTGGAAGGTGAAATATTAACCCAACATTTCTTTGAAGTTAATTTAATTGCTCTTTAATTTTCCCTCTTTTACACTGAAATTAATAAAAAAAATCTGTTAGAATGATATTTGTAAAATGTGTGAGAGAATTCCAGAGACAACATAAAAAGATTCTGTAAAATTTTGTATTTTTAAGATGTTTTAGTTTATTTAAGATGCTAAAATGCTCAATCCCCACTCTGAAAGGCAAAGAGGATGGACACCAGAAGAAGAAGAAAGCAGGAAACAAGTTAGGAGCCTTCCACAGAGGGCCTCTGAAAGGCTCTGCCCTGCAGACTATCAAAGCAGATGTTGAGACTTATGGCCAAACTTTGGGCAGAATGCAGGGAATCTTATGAAAGAAGTGGGAAATAATAGTAAGAGCTGGAGACGACAGGAGGTCCACAAGGAGAGCAACAGAACCAAAAAATTTGAGCACAGGGGTCTTTCCTGAGACTCATACTCCAACCAAGAACCATGCATGGAGATAACCTAGAACCCCTGCACAGATGTAGCTCATGTCAGTTCAGTGTCCAAGTGGGTTCCATAGTAATGGGAACAGGGACTGCTTCTGACATGAACTGATTGGCCTGCTCTTTGATCACCTCCCCCTGAGGGGGGAGCAGCCTTACCAGGGCACAGAGGAAGACAATGCACCCATTCCTGATGAGACCTAACAGACTAGGATCAGAAGGAAGAAAAAGAAACCCTCCCCTACCAGTGGACTTGGGGAGGGGAGTGTGTGGAGAAGGGGAAGGAAGGAAGGGATTGGGAGGGGAAGAGGGAGGGAACTAGAGGGGGGGATACAAAGTAAATAAAGTATAATTAAAAATAAAAAATAAAAGAGTTGGAAAGAAAAAAAAGATGAAAGATTAGAGTTTTACATTTATATTTAACTTGTTAAAACAAGTTAATTATACAAATTTTAATATTTTTGAATGCATCACAAAATAGGCAATAGAGGTAATGAATGTGTCTTCAATTACAAAAACTACAGGAAATAAGTTCATTTATTCTCCAAATAGTTATGAAATGCATATAATGTATCCATTACTGTTTCTAGTACTTGGTATACATCAACGAACCAGAGTGAAACAGATTTCCTGTCTTGGTGAAGATTTATTCTAGGGAGGGAATATAGGTAAGAAGCAACACAGGTAATGAGTAACTAAAGGCAGAGGATCTCATAGAGTGTAAGTGAAATGTTATGCCAACCTAGACAAGATAAGAGAAATAATGCGGGTGTCAGAATTACAGTATTAAATATACTAGTTATGAAAGACCCCTGCAGAAGATGATGCTTAAACATTACCAAAGGATACGGCAGTCAGCTGTGTTGACCTACAGGCAAGAGAAGATCAGGAAAAGGTTACAATAAGTGTAAGGGCCCTAACTGATGTCTGAATCCAACAGTGCTTAACCAGAAGCAGTTGTCATGGCTAGGACAAGGCTAAGGAGGAGAAGAGTTGCTGGAAATGAGTGCGAGAGGTAATGGGATCAACTTACACCAAGCCTGTAGCCATTTTGCAGATATTTCACTTCTGGTGATATTAGAACCACAGCGTGGCTTCTTTCAGACAAATGAACAATTAATCTGATAAAAAGCCCACTTAGGACTTTATTGTAGAGGTACAAAGGGAGAAGAAGAGAATATCACTCATGATACTGCCGTAATCCTGGCTAGTGCTGGTGACTTGGTCCAGGTGCAGTGGAGGAGATAGAGAGCAAGTGAGTTTGAAATCTGTTTGAAAGTCACGTGTGAGATTTTTCCGACAGATTGGATCTGAGAGTGAAAGGAAAGGGGAGTGGGTTTTCTGAGGTTTTTGTTTGATTTTTTTTTTTCCTGTGGGTATATCTACTCGCCGTGAGTGAAGATGTCTAAAAGTGGATATGCTTTTGAGTGGTGATCAGAAACTCAAAATGGGGAATCTTAGACTGATGATACTTACTTAAATATAATCTCCAAAGACATTGGATACTCTGAAAGCATCTGTGCATGAATGATACTGTGTAAATATGCACCACATGTAGTACCAATATAGTGTGACTGAATTATGAATGATCACACAGCTGGTATCTAGTACTCAGCGAATGGCAGCAACCATCTTTGCCTGACAGATAGGTGGCAAGAGAATTCTTTTTAGAACTTTATAAAGCAAATGATATTATCTATATTCTACAGGAGAAACATGACTGAGTGATGCAGCCAAAACTCTTAATTAAGAGTCAAACTCATGTTTTACATCTTCAAATATAATCTCTTCCAGAAACCTTATTCTTAAAATCATCACAGAAACTTCATACTACAAACCTAATAGGCAGTCATTCGTTTAAGACCTGAGTTTTTGTTTTTCTTCAATCTGCAGATTATAATACCAGCGAACAAAAACAAGCCTGCAAGAAGCATGAACTTTATGTAAGTTTCCGGGATCTGGGATGGCAGGTGAGATCTTCAATGTAGGTGCTTCTTTTCTGTTTTATCTTAAATCCTTAGCAAGTCATAGTCCTTGTTAGCAATCGTACCAACATAATAATCACTTTTGAAGACTATTCAGACATCATTTTCATTTTCTTACTACTCCTTGCTTATTGGAAAATGATGAGTTGGGTTTAATAACTATCAAGGGAACATTCTTCACTTTAACATTTAAGAATGGATAAAAACAATATTGTCCTTTAAATATCCCAAGTCTTTTATTTTACACCAGTCAGGGTCTCACTATGCAGTCCAAGATTTCTTCAAGTCCTTCTCCTGCCTCAGTGTCCCATGTACTGGGATTATAGGCATGTGCCACTATGTCTTGCATCTATAATAAACATTTATTTATTTTTGTACAAGTATGAGTGTGCGTATCTGTGAGCACATGTGCAGGCTAGATGAGGCTATCACATGCCCTGCCCTCTCATTTTCTACCTTATTCTTTGAAATAATTTTCTCATGCTGAGTCTGGAGATCATCATCTTTGGGACTAAGCTGGCTGCCAGGAAAGGCCAGTGATTCTCATGTCTTTCCTACTCCGGTGTAGAAGATCCTGAGATTATGAGCAAGCATGACAGACATGCCCCTCATTTTCCAGATTTTTACCCGAGTTCTCATTCTTTCCCAGTCAGCACTCTTACCCATGGAGTCATCTTTACCTCACCACCAGAATTTTTAATTTTATGAAGATAAATGACTTGTTTGGATTAGTATAAACACCAACACTAGCTCCTCCAGGATCACAGTTCTGTCTAGGCAATAGAAATTCCAACTATAAAGTTTAAATCATAAGGCAGGTTTGCACAGAATACTTTCACTTAAATCTCATAATAATATTACCATTTTTAATATGCTTCACAAATGAGGTAGAAAGGAGATTTAGTAAAACAGTTTTTAATGTCTCTGAGAACAATTTAATACGAAGTTTTCAGATTTCTTTTGGAATTCCAACAAATTCTCAGTATATGAGCCACCTTCATAGTATTATATTCAAAAATTAAGATAATGATATAAGATGGAACTATATATTTGTTTTTAATGCATTCTTGTTTTTTTATGACTTTATTGGTTCTTTCAAAATTTCATCTGACATATTTTGATCATATTCACCCTCGTTCTTCAGGTCTTCCCAGGTACATTACGCTTCCTCACCCACACAACTTTGGGTTCTTTAAAAAAGAAACCAAGATCAATTTGCGCTCCTCAAATATTCTTGTATGTGTGCCTTTCATGGAACAGGGGCTACACTCTTAGAGAAAACTGTCCCTGGCAACTATCAATTTCCAGTAACGACCTGTTTGGGGGTGGGGTTATAAGCAGAATTCCCTTCTCCACCCGGGGCTTTTGTCTAGCTTTGGGTCTTGTGCATGCTGTCACAACTACTACAAACTGTGTGTTTACCCTACTGTGTCCAGAGACGCTGTCTCCTTGTCGTCATCCACAGCCTCTGGCTTTTAATATCGTTCTGCTCCTACTTCCACAGTGCTTCCTGAGTTTTGGGAAGAGGTTGGTGTAGTACATATTTTCCACTCAGGACTGATCATTCATTCCATAGTCTCTCATTCTTTGCAATTTGTCTAGTGTGGATCTCTGTAGTAATCACTATCTACTATAATGCAAGCTTTCCTGATGGGGCTTGAGAGGTTCAATAGTCCATGGGTATAGCAGTAAGTCATTAGAATTTGGTTAATATTATGTCCATTCAGCAGCAAACAACAGTAGATTCTCCCCTGGAGACTGGAACCTCTCTAGCCATAGGTTCTGGACCCAATATTGGTGTCAGGTAAGTTTCACCTTGTGTAGTATGACATATCCAAATGGACAGTGACGTTAGGGCCCCTATTGTACCAGTGGGTCTGCCTTGGCAGGCCAGTCATCACTGTATCTGATCTAGTTCGCAGTTTGTTAAGATCATTGGTTACTCTTATCCTTCAGTAATATGGATAGCACCTTCTACCACCATGATGCTAGCCAGTAGAAATGAAGCACGGAGGATGATTCCACTATATTTTTCAATGCTTCATGGCTCAAGTGTATGGCATCCTCAGCAATAGGGTCTTATTGTCAAGTTCAGGAAGGCAACCAGGACCATTGACGGGCAATAGCTTGTGATGTTTGGAGGTTCTTGGAATCTCACTTGGTAACAACTCATGAAGAAGCAGCCTATCCCTGGCCCTGTGCTTTTTTAGCACATGTTGTTAGCTTGTATTGTTCAGGAGGGGCACTGTTTAGGGTCACTCCATTTTAAAACATTCTCTCTGTGTATATGTGTGTATGCACACCACTGCCTCTACAGTGATATGTTCTATATTGCATTTAAGAAAAGGTCTTTTATGTTATATATGTCATGCTCTACCCTGCAGTTCCCTCCTCCACTCAAATCTAACCTTTCTTGTTTAATTAGTCCCACATACGTTTTATACAAATACATTGCATCTTGCTTTTCTTAAAAGTTCCTCCCCATAGTCCTTTGCAGTTTTCCGACTCCTATGGGTTTTCAAATAAAACACACACATCTGAAGATTCAAAAATAACATTCATAAATGAGATAAAATGTGATACTTGTCTTTCCGGGTCTGGGTTACCTCACTCATAATAATTGCTTCCAGACCCATCCATTTAGTTGTTAATTTTATTTGTCTTACAACAGAATGATATTCAATAATATTTTCATTATACGTTCATCAGTTGATGGACATCGAGGCTCTTTTGAGTTTTTAGTTATTATAAGTAGAGCATCAGTGAGTATGGATGAGTAGGCATCTCTATAGTAGGATACAGAGTTCTTTGGGTAAATGCCCAAGAGTGCAAGGCTGAATGATGTGGTTGATCTACCGAGGAACCTCAGAGATGGTAGCCGTAGTGACTGTATCATTTCTCTTTCTCAGCAGCAGTGAATAAATGTTCCTCTTTCCTCACATCCACACCAGCAATTGTTGTTTTATATTTGTCTGAACTTTAGGAATTATGACTAATATAAAGTGAAATTTCAAAAAAGTTTTAATTTTTATTATTTGGGGGGTTAAGAATGTTGAATATTAAAAAAAATACTTTCTTAGCTATTTGTATGCCATGTTTTGAGAACTAAAATTCTTTCCCCATTTTTAAAATTTGGGTTGTTTATTTTCTTAATGTTTAACTGTTCTGATTCTTCATACATTCTAGATATTAACCATTTGTTAGATGTATAGCTGGTAAAATCTCTTCCCCTTATGTAGGTTACCCCTTCACTAGAGTGATGATGTCTTCTGAAGTATAGAAAGTCAAATCTTATGATTAAACTTTTGTTATGGATAATTTAATTATATATGTATATGTAATACTTATTTTTGTTTCTTTGCGGGTGGGGAAATTATAGTAATTTTCAGTGTGACACTTCACTCTTCTATTTATTATTATTATCATTTATTACACTTTATTCAATTTGTATCCCAGCTGTGACCCCTTCCCTCGTCTCCTCCCTACGCTCCTCCCCTAGTCCACTGAGAGGGGGAGGTCCTCCTTCCTTTCTGTCTGACCCTAACCTATCAGGTCTCATCAGGACTGGTTGTATTGTCCTCCTCTGTGGCCTGGCAAGGCTGCTCCCCTGCCAGGAGGAGGTGATCAGAGAGCCTGCCACTGAGTTCAACTTGCATGACTCTTAACGCTGGGAAAGACTTATCAAATATTGATGACAATCAGCTCAGTTCTGTTTTCCATGTCTTTTCTTGATGAAGCCTGCATGGCTTTGGGATTTGACCTGACTAGGGCAACAGGGAAATGAAGAAATGACAGACATGAGTACAGAAAAGCTGGGGTCAAGTGGACTGTGTGCTCTGATGGAGATGCTAACTAATCCACATGTGTGTGAGGTCCCTACAGGGAAGCAGGCTCACGCTATAGTCTTTCTTGAGGAGGAAGCTGCAGTTGATGCTTTCTGCACACACTGTCCACATCTGTACTCATACCAGGGGAGGGGGTCTTTGACAAGGGCATGCTCATATTAAAAATGAACACTCACTCAGGACTCCATCTGCTCCTCACATCTCCCCACTTCTTATTATTTAGACATTCAGGATGTCTTCAGTCTTAGTCCCAAGGTGGTTTGTTGCAACGCTCAATTGCAGACTGTAAGGTTGAGAAAAAGAAAGAACAAATAGCCACAATCCCCAACAGAAACAACAAGGAAAGTTTTAACAAATTGACCCTTGTTAAAAGGCTTGAAGCCTTGAAGCTCATCAAGGATTGTTTTTGCAACATGAGCAGTGGAGACAGTCTGATCATTAAGTCTTTGGATTTCTAGGGTGTGCCAATGTAATTGGTCCATATCTACAGTATTGCTATTGTGGGTTCAAGCACTCTGGAAATGGGTCTTAATTAATTCCTATTAAATTTGCTTTCAGTATAAGAGCTTCTGTCATACATATGTTTGATAATCTCTGACATATCAAATCCTGTCTGATCTTGTTGCTGCAACCCTCCTTTATCCATTCTGCACTTACCTGAGGTCAGCCATTGACCAACTGGTAATAATAAAAAGGTTGGTGACAGCTGCCAATTTTCATAGTTCCATGCAAGATCCTTTGTCTCCCTGGAGATTGGGCAAATGCCAAAACACTGTATCATTACTTCTGTGTAGCCATTAGTGGACCATTACATGACATTAGTGCCACTAACATTGTGTTTATGAGCAGGGTCTAACAAGCAATGCCTTCAGAGAGCATAGCCAGGGACCCGTTTAACACTATATGCTGTACAGTTTTTCCGTGGGGGTGGGGCATGAGAGCGAGCCATTGTATATGGGGAGGCCTCAAATTCTAGAAGTTCTATATTCTTATATTTAACATGGGTACCACTCCATGTCAGGGTGGCTCTCCCAGTCTTTTTAAGAGGAATGTCCAAAGAGGAGAATAAAGGAGAAGCACATTTGGGTAAAATCATAGCCCCTTTTGGTTCATGGAATGGAGCCCACTGGGCCTTCAGGTGGTTAAAGGAGTGCCCTCCCAAGTGGAGGGAGTCATTAATGTAAGCAGGTATGGAAGGATGTGACCACCAGCTGCTGGAGACATAGACCCAGTGGCCTCCTCTTTGGACTGGACTTACCTGCATGGGCACGATCACCAGACATCACAGAAATAGAACTGCCAGGTTATTTCTCAAAGCCACGCCTCATTCTCCCTCCTCTGATGTTTGGTTTTGAGTCTGTGGATTAGATTGCCTCCAAACAAGAAAGCAGTTAAAACTATTAGCCTTCCCATCCAGATCTCTTGCCCTAAACAGAGTTTTCTGTCAAAGTGTGAGTTTACCTCCCTTTAAACCTTGCTGCAACCCAGGCCCTGCAATTCCCCCAACAACGGGTTGGGGGACTGCATCCTCATAGTCTCTTTCCTCAGTCTGAGTGTCTAGCCTGGTCTCAACATAGTCTAAACACTGATGCAGTCCTAATGGTTTTACCTCATTTCTATGGTTTCTGAAAATAAGCTTCGAGGCACAAACATACAACTGTCTGTCTTTGGATCCTGCTCATCCTCTGGCCCATACCTGACTTATAGAAGTGCTCTCTCCCTTAACTTTCTTTGTGCACTTGCACTTGGTACTGTAGTTTTTTTCTCTTGTCTGGCTGTGCAAGACAATGGGAGTTCCATGCAGTCAAGGATTTACATTGGATACCACTCGCCTGGACCTGCAGGGCTTTGGTATTGACCTGAGTAGCATGACTGGGCGTGAGGAGCTGTCAGTTGTATAAACAGAAAAGCTGGGATCAAATGTGTCATGTGCTCTGATGGAGATGTACCACCTGCAGCCAGGGAAACTCAGAGCCAATTATTTGCAAATGAACAAGGCAGGGGTGAGCTAACTGATCTTGATAGGGGGTCTCTGGAGGGAAGCAGTCTCAGGCTGCGTTCATCAGGGAGGAAGAAGCTGCGCTTGATACTTTCTGCACGTTCTGTCGGCGTTCATACTCCGACTAGGGGAAGGTCTTGCCATTCCTCTGTCCTATCCCAGGGAAGGCCTTGGCATTTCCATGGGTGTGAGTCACTGGGGTCCTTGATATGGCCTCGCTCACGTCAATAACAAAGATTCACTCAAGACGTCATACACCCCCACATTTTCTGGTTCACTCGAATGCCTCAGCATTAGCCATTTCCAGTTTAAACAATATTTAAGATTCTATTTTATGATTATAGTTTTATTCTCAAACACAGAATGATTAATGTATACTACGTTTTCTATAGTAACCTCTTGGGAGAAATTAGAAAGGACAACTTCTTGTGAAATAGTTATACCTTTGTTGTAAATTTCAACTAAAAATTAAAGGAGGTAGGAGAAGCTGGACTTTTAGAATAATTGTTGGACTAAGAAGGGAAATGTGTTCAAGTAGAATATCTCTGAGTATCCCTTAAGAATTATGTGCCTTTACTGTCATTTAGCTGATATTCTTTTTCTTGCTTTTGTATATTTCAGGACTGGATCATAGCTCCAGAAGGCTATGCAGCATTTTATTGTGATGGAGAATGTTCTTTTCCACTTAATGCCCATATGAATGCCACCAACCATGCCATAGTCCAGACTCTGGTATGTTTTATGCTTATGGGATAGAAAATGGTTTTTAATGCAAATACAGTTTCTCTAAGGAAAATTGAATTATCAGCCTCAAGTTCTTAAATTTCTTTGTAACTTATAACTGGGATAACAATTGTGGGTACAGTAAGAAATTCTGATTGGTTTAAATCAATAATCCTGTCTCAGAATTAGACAAACTCAGCTGGAGTAATTAAATGAAGTTGCTACTTTGCATAGATTTTATCCTTACACAGTGATCAACCATATGAGTTTTTAAACCAGCATATCACTAGTAATCTTTGCTGAAACACTGAATAAAAGTTGCACTGAACTTCATCTGAGAGCTTTTGATATAATTATTTTAAGTAATTTCTTAATATACTTTGGTACTACAGTCATTGAAAATTGTATATAAGTAAGGGAATAATTTCTATTTCTCCCCTGTATCCTCAGTTTCTCTTCTCTTCTGTCATTTTAGAAGAACAATTACCTTTCTGTTTTCTTCTTCTATACTTCCATATGGTTAATAATGATTGAGTTTCTAGTAATCTCATCATACCCTTGTACATAAGATACAGAAATATTAACTCAATGATCTGAGATTATACTACATCTAATAAACACACCCAACCTCTCAAAACATACTGATGTGTCAGAGGGATAGTCTCTGGAGTACAGCAGTCTCTTAGGAGGTGCACTAGATTATGTGATGGAGTTGCTGTTTTGTGTCTGGCTTAGTATGAAAATCATGGTTATGTATATAGGAGAAAAAGAAGAGAACAGAGCTCTAGAAGCATGAAGCAATGGCAGAGCAGAGTAGTTCTTCTGAAGGCAGAATGACCCTATCGCCCGAGGGAGGCTTGTTTTGGAATCTCTGCTCCAAATGCTTAGAATTTGCATTTCAAGTGCTTAGAATTTGTATTTGACCTTGAAAAAAGGTCAAAAGCTGATGGAGAGAGTAGCTAGTTTTTAAATAAACTCATTAACATAATTAATAATATAATATAAATATAAATAGACAAATCAGGTGCTTGAATACCCCGATGCTTACCTGGGATCACTTTTGCCTTAAAAGCCTGGCCTGACGTGCTCACCTACAGAGGGTAATCATGGGTTCCACGAAAAGTTTTAGAAACAAAACCAGGGAGAGGAAAAACAAGCAAGCAAACAAGCCTCTTGGTGGTCAGCCACTTGTAACATGTTCTTTTCATGAGCTAGCCTACTTTAATGACAGTGTGTGAGGTATGCTGTGACCCCCTGGGGAGCAGTAAGGTCAGATATGCCTTCACCTCCTCAATACTCCTTGGGTTAGTATCCTTGAGCACTGGGGAGCAGAGAGACCCTGCAAAGATGCTGCACTCAGACTTCTACTGGTAGGTGGAGAGGCATGCCCCTCCCCCAGTCATCTTCTGAAGGGACAGTACGGCCACTGTCTATGTAGTGACAGAGAGGAACAGCCACTATTAGTTCATGTGCTGAGTAGTTTTATGTCGCCTCGACACAAGCTCCATTCATTTTGGAGGAGGGAACCTCAGTGAGAAAAAAAAATGACCCGTGGCCAATCCTGGGGTGCATTTTCTTGATTGATGATCCGTGTGGGAGGGCCCAGCTCATTGTGGGTGGGAATCCTTTTAGGTATAAGGTGCTAACAGATATCAGGCTGAGCAAGCTGCAAGGGGTCAGCCAGTAAGCAGCATTTCTCCATGACCTTCACCTCAGCTCTGGCCTTCAGAGTCCTGCTCTGACTCTTTTGGATGATGGACTACAAGTCGTAAAATGCAGTAATCCCTTTTCTCTCCAAGTTGCTTTTGGTCACAATGCACTATCGCAACAACAGAAGCCCTAACTAGGACAGCTTATACAATAATGCTACTTCATTTCTCAAAAAAATTCATGTTTTGTTTTCATTTGTAACATAATGGTGTCTGGCTGAGAAAGCTGAACTCTGCTTTCTTAGGTATGCATCCAGTTTATCAAAGTTCCCTCAGACTAAGCATGAATACTAACCTGAAAAAAAAAATCCTTTATCAAATAATCCTCTTTCCTTATTTACTTTGTTTTTTTTTTCTTTTAAATACATAAACAAGAGCTTTAGTTCTTTTCGCTATAGTCTAGAAGTGGCATCAAAGAGCAAATCAAGAGAAACCTTGAGGTGAAGTTGGAAGACTATTCTCCGTGTCGTTTATTACCCAGATAGGTTAGACACATCTTTGCAGGTCTCAAGTTCACAGGGCAAGTTTGACTTCAGTGTTTCTGGTATTGTGAACATTCTTACATTTATTTGCTCTGCAAAGGACGTGGAGCAAGAAGACAGGCATGCTTTTTGTTAAAGAAGAACATGTTTGTGACTAATACGTTCGAAGGATCATTCAAGAACAATCCATTTTGTCTGGAGCCGCTGCTTCCTGAGGCTGCCAAGGCGATTGAAACCTGGGGGTTATCAATCATGCCTGTGAGGGCTGCGGGAGATAAAGCTGATGAGGAATGTGAACTGCACTTGAAACCCGTAAAAGCTCTCCAACTTTTAGTTTTGTGAGGTCTGAGGAAATTTTAGGTTCATGCGGGATCATTCATTTGTGCTGTGTTTCTGCTCACAAGCAGGCCTCCTATATCATTTCAGCTAGGGTACTGGGAAGCCAAAACTCTAAGAGGCTCTGGTTGCTTTTTTGTAGATCCCTTAAGGCTCATCAAGGGGACTTCCCATAAACTCCTTTGGGGGAAGGGCCAGAGTAGGTGGGAACCATATTCTGGCTTCTAGCTCCATTATTATAACTTACAGGCAAACTTCCAGTCCCATCACAACGAGTACCAAGCTTTTATTTAAGCATTTCACTTTTCCGTACAGCTACAGTTGTAATCTTTTAAGGGAATGGATATTCAATTTGCTAACTGTCTGGACCCCTTGATTCAGTTTCAGCTTGCTTTTTGGCAGTTTTCTACGGTGTGTATAGGGAAAGGGAAATAATGCTGAACTCCAGCCATTCTGGTAAAAAAAAAAATCTATGAAGAAGAGTTGAAATCATTGCTCTAAAGTAATAGATTAAAAAGAAAACCCTTATTCTTCATATATTATATCCCCAATGCAGTTTCCTCTCCCTGCACTCCTCCTAGTCCCTACCCTAAACTCTTCTCTCCCCAGGACCAACTCCTCCTTTGTTTCCCTTAAAAAAGAAAGAAAGAGAAAAAAAGAAAAAAAAGAGCAAGCCTCCCATGGATATCCACCAAACACGGCCTATAACAAGACCTAACAAGACTAGGCACAAACCCTCATATCACGGCTGGTTGTGGCGGCCCAGTAAGAGGAAAAGAGTCCCAAGTGCAGGCAAAACAAGTAGAGATTTTATTTTGTTGTGGTTTTTAGCTTAACTTCGCCACGGAAGAGTCAGAGTTGGCACAACATTTGCGATGTATCGTTTAACCAGCCTATTACAATATTCTGTAGACTTAAACCTTTCTGTATTCCGAGCGTGTCTTCACTGACGTGAGCTCATAGCCTCTGTTCATTTGGCAGTGACCGTAGAAGATACCAGGTCCATACTAACCAGGGCAGTGCAAATCTTTATGCTTTTCCCTCGGGGAGAAACAAAAATTCTGAGGACTGTTCCATACAGAGCCTGCCTTATTTGATTGGCTGCATTTTAAGTCCCCAATACTTATACTTAGAACTGTTGTTTTGATTATCAGTGCCTGTCGACCAGCCCTTACCCCAGGAGTCGGACGATGAATATACTTGTCAGGGAGTCACCATATATAAGTATCACATTCCTAAAGCTGTAGATAAAGTGTCTACTCCATTTCTCCAAAAGACACCTTTTCTTTCTTTCTTTCTTCTTTCGTTGCTAGGTACACCTGATGTTTCCTGACCATGTCCCCAAGCCTTGCTGTGCTCCGACCAAACTAAACGCCATCTCTGTCCTGTACTTTGACGACAGCTCCAACGTCATTTTGAAGAAGTACAGAAACATGGTAGTACGTTCGTGTGGCTGCCACTAGCCCGAAGTAGTTGTTGCAATAACGAAACAGATCTGTATTATGTTTATGACTGCAATAAAAGAGGGGAAGTGGGGAATTTCCTAAAATCAGTCCGGGTCATTCCATCTCTCTATATATGATATCATGTATATCCACATTTTATTTATTTAAAAATATATATTCTCTTTTGGATGCCATATCAGTAAAATCTATTTTACAGGTTCCCATATCATATAATAGATTTCTACTCTAATTCTTGATGAGTGTGCTGAGTCCAGTTTAATTCTATGCCAGTATTTCCCCAATAGTATTATAAATACTTTTCTGGTATTAAATATAACTCCTTTGAAAGTTTAATGTTGTCGAAGGGAAATTAATACATCTGGTTATATTGCACCAATGAAAACTAAAATAGAATATTTAGAAATAAAGTTTTAGAAACTAACAATCAAACATTTTAAAAATAGATTGACTAAACTCTTTTTTAACCATTTGTTCTTTGGCTGAAGTAAAATACTGAACTAGACTGGCATAAGCAAACAGTAATTAGGACACAGAAGTTTTGTCATTTTTAATTTTAATTTTTATTTTTTTACAATTTATTCACTGTCTATCCCAATTGTAGCCCCCTCCCTCAACTTCTCCCAGTCCCACGCTCCCTCCCTCTTCCTCCTATCTCCTTCCCCTAGTCCACTGAAATTAGGAATTCTCCTCCCTTGCATATCAAGACTCTTCAGGACTGTCTGGATCCTCTTCCTCTGTGGCCTGACAAGGTCATATCACCAGGGGCAAGTGATCAAAGAGCAGGCAACCGAGTTCATAACAGAGACAGCCCCTGCTCCCCTTACTTACATGGAGACTAAGCTGCTTATGGGCTACATCTGAGCAGGGGATCTAGGTCCTCTCTACTCATTGTCCTTGGTTGGTGTATCAGTCTCTGGGCTCAGAGATTTTAGCTTTGTTCAAGGAGTTCCTGTCCCCTCTGGGTCCTTCTATCCCGCTCCCCGCTTCTTCCATAAGACTCCCTGTACTCTGCCCAAAGTTTAGCTGTTACTCTCCACATCTGCTTTGATCCCCTGTCGGCTGGAGTCTTTCAGAGGGCTCTCCATAGTAGACTCCCATCTTGTTCCCTCTCTTCCACCGCTTCTGGTGCATCTTGCTTCTGATTTGCAGATATATATATATATTTTTTTTCTTTTTTTTTCCCCAAGAAGGTGAAAGCTTCAGATATTCTGTGGGGACAGGCTTGAGTCTATGTCTACGTGCTTCCAAACGAACAGTACAACCTTACCTCGAATCAATCAGACCCGGCCATTGTCTATAGCACTACTGCTGAAGCGTTGTTTCATTTTTTTTCTTGTTTAAAACCAAGTCCAAAGTAAAGAAGTATTTGTATGTACTGCATTTTCCCCCACTACAGACAAGAATCGCTTCACGCATCAAATGTGCTGGGTCTGGTGATGCCAACGCGGCCTTTTATTTTCACTGGCCTTTAGAGTGGGCCTTGTTAGAGGGTGGGATGCAGGGGATTTTATTTAGGTTGAGAACATTTGCATTCAACTGAAGAAAAAAAAATCACAGGATGGTCTTGACAGAATCGCCATTTTAAAGCAGCTAAAAACTGTTTTTCATATTTTTGCGTGTAGGCTCAATGAAAACCTGATCTTACAAAGGGATTTCTGAAGTTGTCTCCTGTGCCAATGCGTTCAAAGCTCTTCTCCACTATTTCTTGTAACAGATTTAGCATGTCTGGTTTTATGTTGAGGTCTTTGACCCACTTGGACTTTACTGTGCAGGGCGATAAGTATGGATATACTTTTCTACAAAACCCTCCTCCAAGCATGAATAAGTATGATAAGTCAGGTTCTGGAGTGGTGTGAAAGTGGTTTGTGCGTACACATGTGTACACACACACGCTCTTCTCTCTGATGTTAATTTATTTTGATCTCTGTTGGAATGGTTACTGGCTACTAAGGTCTTTCTCCAGCACACACTGACTTTTTGAGGAGTGGGTCTTCAGGTCAATCACTTCTTAACTGCTTCTGTAAGCTCCATGGTGATATCTGTAACCGTTGACTTAAAACATTCATAAAGCACCGTTTACGAAGGCACCGTCTGTAGCTTTCAGGCAAAAGTTTATTGTTAGTAATTTCAAAAAACATTGTGGCTCGTTTGTAATTCAGATATTTTACAATGTTGCTTTAAAACACAGTTTACAGTATAGAAAATATGGTATTGACAATATTGGGTGCATACATTAAGTAATATATTTTTAGTTAATAAGTTAATAGTGTACCATTGAGGCTAAGACTAGAGATTAAGAAATAGAAATCTATTATATTATTTTTAAATGTGCTACTTGAATGTATGTTTATATTTAAAATATATTAAACTTGTAAAGCCAGCTTCTGTTTTTTTTATTGTGTTCTTTATTTAAAAATATAAAATATAAGTGCATCCTACACATAAAATATTTATCAGATGTAAAATGTTACTTAATTACATGGGTAGTTAATTGCTTTCAACTGATAAAGCTCTTTTATACTTTTCATAGATAATTCACTATTATGTGGACAAAACATTGATTTATGATTTACAAGTTTTTAAAAAAATCTGTCTAAACATTAAAGAAATATTTAAAATAACAAGATAATTAGAGTGGAAAAATATTTTATTTTGTTCTTGTTCCTCTAGAATGAGAAATAAGAAGGGTGATACATAGGGGCTGAGGAGCTGGCTCAATGAAGTGCTACCATGGAATTAGGAGGACCTGAATTCAGCCCCCAGATTCAGCTAGATGCTGTGATGTGCACGCATAACCTCAGTGCTGGGAAAATGGAGAACCACTGGGGGTTGCCAGCCAGCCAGCCCACCCTGTTGGTGACTCTCAGGTCCTAGTGAAAGACCCCGTCTCAAACAACAGTGTCGGTGTCTCAGGAAGGACACCCAAAGTTGACCTCTAGCCTTCACTCATGTGCACATAAAAACACATGATCACATATAGGCATACATACATAGAAATACTCTAATTGATTTTGTACTCCCCAAAATCATTTTTACTCATGATGTTCTCAAATAATTGTCATAGTGCTTAATATTATTTTAGTAATATTCTAGCTATTAGCAGAAACAAAAATTGGTTTTTAATATATTTAAGTTTTTGTAAGTAGTTTGTGTGCTGGCATTTTTTTTTTTCTGTGCACTTTGGAAATGTTTCTACTTTACATGTGTTCTGCTTTGTGAAAGGGTTTCATCCAGTTTGGAAATAAGAGGACATAAATCATAAATGCTCAAGTTTTTAAGAAACTAAAGCTAAATATCCTACATCTAGCTAAAGAAAATAGACTGAAAATACGGAATTATTTTCAGCTGAAGGAGCATCACTTCATATTCCCTGTATCATCATCATCATCGAATCTGAGCCAGAGCCTCCTGGCAACTCCGCAGTCAGGCAACTGTGATCTCTCAAGACATTTGCAATGAATAATTAGCTTACACTGCAGTTCTGCTCAGGGCAGAAGAAATCCTCATTCCCAAGCATAGGCAGCCACCTCATAAGCATTCAGTCCAGTGCTCAATCTATCATTCAAATTCCATCTTGAGTTACATGTTTCCTTATGCTTTCTCATTCACTCTGTTTGAGGGGAGGAAAGCTGGAAAATTTGAAGAGTGAAGATGCCTCTGCTGATAAAGCATACATATTACTAAGCGTACATCTGTGCTTTATCAAGTCAAAGAAGATGAAAACTGAGGAGAAAGTATGAAAAGTTATAAGCAACGACAATATTTTCTCTTACTTAGGTATAACACAAGGCTACTCTGAGGTAGTAGTAGAGCAAGGGGGGTCAGAAGATCAGGCCACTATAATACTCATTAACGACATTTGGAAGACAAGAAAATTAAAAGAAAAATCACAATATTTCAGAAAACTAAAACCTTATGTCAAATTTTGCCCCTTGACTTTCAATTTTACTGAAAATTCAATGTTTATACACAATGGGAGGGACTGGATAGATGTACTATACCTTCAGTTCTGGAAATTATATAATTGTCGAGAGAGAGACACACACAGAGTGAGAGAGAGTGAGAGAGAGAGGGAGAGAATACTAGAATAAGTACCTCATGACTCTGCCAGGGCTGAAATAGAAGGTAACTGACGATTTAGGGAATTCTTAGTAATATTTTGTCTTTTCAGCACACCGTGGCCACTAATGAATAGGGAAAAGCAGTGATAGAGAACTTAAATTGAGGATTGTATTTATTCTCCTGCAAAAAAAAAAAAAAAAAAAAAAAAAAAAAAAAAAAAAAATTCCAGAGCTGAAGAGTGATTTTTAAAACATGAGCCTCAAGATCAGTAAGGTAGCTAAAGTTACAGAGTAATCCTTATCCTGACCACAGTGAGACACACCCACTTTCAGACACATGTATAAATATACGTAAAACATACTCATATATATTTATTTAAGACAAATTTTTAATTTAAATATATTTGGATCATATTCCAAGTTCTTCCAGATACTCTCCCCGCCCTAACCACCCAAATTTTAAGTTCTTTCTCAAAAAAAAAAAACAAAACCAAACAAAACCCAAACACAAACCCAATACAACCACAGAACCCCTCAAGCTAAGACGAAAAGAGAACAACACCCCAAATGAAACTAAATGCCATTAAACTGTAATGAAATAAAAGCACATGCACACAGTCCCCCCTCCCCAAACAACAAAAGCCTCTCCCCTCCCAGCCTGTAGAGTCTATTGTATGTTGGTCAATTGCTCCTGAACACAAGGTATGCCTTGGAGTGGTAGACATTTTCAGTCCCTGTATTGGAAAAAAAACAAAATGATTTTTCTTCTCCCAGTAGGTATATATGACAGTTTGTTGTTAACCTTTATCCTAGTGGTTAGGTATTCATTCATTCATTCATTCATTCAAAATATAATACATTAAAATACAGTAAGACAAAGCAAAAAGCTATCACATTGCTGTTGGACAGGACACACTGACAGAAGGAAAAGAGGCCAAGAGAAGGCACAAGAATTGAAGACTTGTATTACTACACCTGGGAGTCCTGTGAAAAACGCTACAGTGGAAGTCATAATATATACGCAGAGGACCTGATGCAGACCAGTGCAGGCCCTGTGCAGGCTGCCTCAGCCTCTGAAAGTTTACATGAGCTTTCATGGCTTGATTTAGAGAACCTTGTTTTCTTGGTGTCCTCTGTCTCTACTGGATCTTACACACTAGCCTTTTCCGCAGGATTCCCTGAGCTCTGAAGGGGAGAGATTTAACAGAGACACTGCCTTCAGGGCTGAGTTTTCCAGGGTCTTAGACTCTCTGTACAATGTCTGGCTGTGGGTCTCTGTATCTGTTCCCGTCTGCTGCAGGAGGAAGTTTCTCTGATGATGACTAAACAGGGCACTGATCTATAAAACATACTCTGAGATACATTGCAAGGTTGAAAACAAATGAAAGGGATTGTTAAAAGCAAGGAATACATCCAGGGAAGCCACAGTAAGACTGAGCAGAGTGTACACTGTGGCCTAGAGCTTTGGTTTCAGCCACCAAGCCTTACAGGCAGGAGCAAATCCTTTTACCTATGCAGTGAAAGGGATTGTATCAGAGACTACATAAATCTGGAAATTAAGCAGAACCAGATACCAAAGAAATTTATAGTGTCTCTGCATGGTGAGAGGAAAACGGCATGCTGGGATATTCATATGAACTTGTGACCAGAAATCTTGTGAATTTTCAAGATCCTCTAGTGAATCTGAAAAGGCCCAGGAGAATGAATACAGAAATCCTGTCTGAGGACTGCTGTGCCATCCCAGGCCTTGAGGAACACCCACTGAAAACATGCCAAGGTCATAGCCCTATTGGAGTGCAGGAAGTACTGTGAGGGTTAAACAAGAGAATGAAGGTAAGTACCACCCAGACAGGCTATCCAGGTTATTGAGTAACATACTTGATAATAAAAACGATTGTTCTGTGCTCTTTGAGGAGACCAAAAACTTAAGTAGGAAAATATTTTAAATGGGCTGATAGATCCAAGAAGGAGAAAAAATTGAAACTTTATTAGATGTGTTGGTTAGTGAGTTAGACGAGCTAGAAGTTAGATCTGCAGACATTTTCCCCAGACAACAGCGAGATAGATGAAGAGTGCCACTCACGAAGGAACTAAAAGTTCGTGTGTATCAATGGAGGTTCTGCCATGGGTCTATTTCAGAGAACTGAAGGTGAGTTTTAGGCTAATAATTGGCCCACCAATCAAAGCTTGGTACTCAAATCGTAAATCAGTCAACACATAATTTCTCTCTTTGAGTTTTTACTAAGGAAAAAAAATGTCATTTAGATTTTTGAATTTAGCCAAAGTTGTCTTTTAAAACTTTGGGAAATATAAAAATATTTCAAGGCACATAAAGCAGGGACCTAAAAGAAAATTTATCACTAAATATCTATTGCTAAAAGATGTACCTCAAAAAGGAAGAACAATTGTATTGTGTTCTAATAGAGTTGAGATAGAATTAATGGCAGTATTGTCATAGAATGCACATGCCGAGAGGCTGGTGATTTAAAAGGATTTTCATTGTTTTCAGAGAGGGTGGATAGCATTAGTTTTTATCAGTTTTCTCCTCAGAATTCATGGTAAAGTCTACCAGAAAACCAGACCTGAGCAACAGTATGTACCATCTAAACAAGCAATCAGGCTTCTTTCTTCCATAAAGAGCTTCCTAACAAATGTTTACGCTTTTGTGTCCTTGAAGTAATTATTCAATTGCTTCTATATCTTCAGAGTTAAAGGAAGTAGACAAAGGAATGAGCATAGCCATGTCACAGTGTTTCCTTTGCAGAAACAAGAAACGGGCGAAGTTGGCCTTGGTTTATTGCGTCCTGACATCCATTTTATTACCAGCATGGGAGATATTTGTAATGCGATAAAATGCGACCAGTTCTCACAAATGCAGTAGGAAAGGGAGGTGAGAAGCGTGTGTGAAGGATGGAATAACACATACAGAAACGGAATGGAAAGGGACCCAGATAGTCATCTAGCATTTAACCCAACTGAAGTGATCCTTACTGCCCCGCTTGATTTTTAAACAGCTGTTTCAACAGGCATCCTCACCACTTGTTATTAGAAAGAAGCGTGCCTAAAATCTGAAATTACAGGAAAGATGAGGATAGCACAAAGGCACACTCGAATATTAGAACAGTATCCACGAAAGGAAATTACGTAGGCTAATTATAGTAATAAAAATACATTACAATTTTAAAAAGCCTTTATCTCCTCTTAAAAATTAATGTGACTAATACTATAAAATTGGGGGCTGGAGAGATGGCTCAGTGGTTAAGAGCACTTGTTATTGTTTCAGAAGATTCAAGTCCAGCATCCCTATTCGGCTGCTCATAGCTTTCTGTAACTAGCTCCAGGAAGATCTGATATTGTCTTCTGGCCTCTTTGGGCACTGCATTCACATGCTCAAATTATGCTCCCAAACATGCACACACAGTTAAAAGTAAATATTTTAAATAAAAAGTTGTCAGATTCATAAAGAAAGTTCGCATGTACTATTTCACTGTAATATTTATAGCAAATTTCTCACGAGAATTGATAGACTAAAATGGGTGTGTGGGGGGAGAGCAGTTAGAAGAGGACAAATGACTGACCTGCTTAGCAAATATGATTTAGTGTCATGTGTGGAACAGCCATGATATATATTGAATTCAAGTAAATGTTTTACCCAACTTCCAAACATAAATTCAGTAACTTAAAGAACATCTTTGGCAAGAATATATGAGTGTTTTGAAGCAGTTCATTTCTTCTTCTGTCCCTGACATGTACAAATAAAATCTGAACGAAGTCTGTCCTTCAGACAAAACCATGCCTGTAACCAGCGCGGTGTGCTTCCTTTTAAATAAGAGGGAATGTGGGTTTTTGATATACTAGATCATAAGGCATTGTTTATGCTGACTTTACTAATCCCAAGGGGTGTGGCTGAATACCTATAGCACAACAGGTAGCAGTCAGATGGACGCCTGACGAATGACAAGTTCAGGGTCATCTGGTCTTCATGGCAAGTTCCAAACAAATAAGATGTTAAAGGTAGAGAGCCGTCTTGGCACAAATCATCCTACTTTTTCCTTGTCCAAACTAGTTTCTTATTAATTCATTCAATTTACATCTCTGTCACAGGCCCCTTCCTCCTCTGTTCCCAGTCCCACCCTCCATCCTCTATTCCTCAATATAGGAGAGTTCACCAACCCAGACACCTCAGCTCTCTACCAGGCCACAGGGGAGGAAGATGAACTCAGTCCTCATGTGACTATCATCGTACTTTTAAGGTTACAACACTGTATTTATTCTTTAGGTTTCATGAACTTATGGTGTAGCCCAAACTGGCTTCTCTCTGTCATTGAATAGACTGCTGGCACTATGCTAGCTACCCAACAGCAACTAGTTTTAAAGAGATTGTAAACCATGGTTCGTCAGAACATACAAGTCAATGTCAATATGTATTCCTTAGTTCTGTTTAGGAAATGAAGTGCTGTGTATGAAAGGGCAAGCTTTTTTGTCAAGGATATCAGGGCAGGAAGGAAGAAATATTTGAAAAGCTCTGGATATTGAACATAATGTGCCCAGTGAACTGCATCTTACAGGAAAGTTGTATTTTTAAATAAAAACCCTTGTTTGTTTGTTTGTTTTCTGAGCCAGGGTTTCTATGTGTAGTCCTGGCCATTCTGGTACTTGTTCTGTAGACCAAGCTGGCCTAGAACTCACAGAGATCCTCCTGCTTAACCTCCTGAGTGCTGGGGTTAAAGGCATTTGCCACCGTGCCTGGCCCTTTTAAACTATTTTGTACTCCCCAGTCCCAGTACATGAAAACAGCTTGTATGCCTGGATAATACTTTTTATTTACTTAAAATGCCTTCTGACAAACTGCCTGCCCTTTTAATTAGTTCTTAGAGATCCTTCTCATTTGCCACTACCTCCAAAAAGACCAAATAATATTCACCGAAGCAGAGTTTATGTTGTAGGAAACAGAAATGACTAGAGAAGTAGACACTATTTTCAGTTGGTTATTGGAGACCTAGGCTCAGGTAAACAGCCTTAGAGAGTCTCAACTTGCCCAGAGTTCTGAACCTTCAGCTAAGTCCTGAAGGGAAGGTCGAATAAAGCTAACACCTTTTCTATAATTCCTTCAATGTTGTTTGCTTTTCAACTTTCTATGCCATACCACAGGTAAGGGATAGAAATAACCCAAACTAAAGGCGTCTGTCTCAGTAGGTAGAGGCAACCAGAGGAAGAACTCACTTCTTGTAATTTCCCTGTGAGATCTAGTCAGAGTCATACTAGCCTAGAGATGGGTCTTGCTTGAGTTTGTACCCCTGCTGAGGAGATCAGTTGACTATTACTTTATAACATTTGCAGTTATATTATAGACTTCAAACCACTCAAAATGATTAGCCTACAGTCCTGGAAGTTCAGCTCCAAATAAGTTATTTTGACATAAAATCTGCATTGGTGGTTCTGCTACTCTTGTTCTGTTCAAATCTAGCTTCTTGGGAATATATACATTCTTTGACTTTTGACCTCCTCCCTCATGTTCAAAACCAGAACTATAGCCCCTCATATTTTCCCCTCCTCTTTAATTTAGAAGGTTTATTATAATTGTGTTTTACCTACATGGCTAATCCAGAATCATCTTCCTCTTTCTGTCCTGGTTTTACACTTAATTACAGCTGTAAGATCCTTTAGGCATATGGAGTAACATAGCCACAGGTTTCAGAGTTGGACCCGGACCCCTCAAAAATATCAACAACCAGTCCTGGCATCTCCTTTCTACATCAGCTCCATCATGTCTAGCTCACAGCATCGTAATAAGCTTATGTAATAACTCATGTTGCTCAGTAAGTCAAACTGGGACAATTATTGTCTCAGAATTTGCTGCCTGGAAACATGACCAAGCACATCAAGTTGACCCTAAAAACAAGCCAAGTATCTATGAAAGCCACCGTCTGTTATGGAATTAACCCTTGGAAGCTCTTGAGACTTGAGAGTTTATTTCTCCTCCTGCCAATAATTTCATTTAAATTATTGGCACATAATTTAAGTGATCACATTTAAAATGGGGGAAATAACACACAGCAGTATTGACAAGCAGGATCTAGAACTTTCAGCAGACCAGAAAGTTTAAACAAACTTTCAAATCTAAAAAGCAGATGGTGTAAGAGCAATGGAGAAAGCAGAGAAAAAGAATCTTTGTAAATATTGCAGGAATGAAAGCAGCCTATTTTAATGAAGCCCAAGAGAAAAATCTGTAATCAGTGACATCAAAATAAAAGAAAATGGGAAAATCAAAGAAATGAATTAATTAACTAATTAATAGATGTAGTCAGAACTGGGTCTAAAGAGACTTTAGA
This sequence comes from Meriones unguiculatus, assembly GCF_030254825.1. NCBI lineage: Eukaryota > Metazoa > Chordata > Mammalia > Rodentia > Muridae > Meriones > Meriones unguiculatus. The sequence goes on along the minus strand of NC_083354.1, from coordinate 13,043,788 downwards.
CCTCTTTTTCTCCTCTCCATAAGACAGCAGTGATATTTCTCTAGTTCCCAACCTAATATTAGTCTGGAGAGCTTTTCTAGAATTACTTTGAGCTCAAAAGAGAGTAGAGAAGGAAGTGAAGTGAATTAAGACCTTTATATAATATAGTAAAAAAATGAAAAATTTCAAATGGTAAGGTTTGTTTGATGGTGAAATACAGTAAACCACTTTACTTTGATTTGGTTATTTATTGCTTCAACACCCATTGTGGTATTGACCTGTTGGAATGGTCCCTTCTCTACAACAGACCACTATCTAATTCACTCATTTACTACAATCAGGGAAAAAATATCTACGAAGCAAAAATATGCCCTCAGAGGTAAGAGCAACATTTATGTAGGAAGAAACAATATAAAATATAATGGAAAACACATCTATTTTTTTATGTATATATCTTACAGATATAGAAATCTGTATATTTTATTTATTTTTTTTTAATTTTATTTTCTCATTAGTTACATTTTGTTAATTCTGTATCCCAGCTGTATCCCTCATTCCCTCCCCAATCCCACCCTCCCTCCCTCATCTCCTCCCTGCCCCTTTCCAAGTCCACTGATAGGGGAGGACCTCCTCCCCTTTCATATGACTCCGTTTTCTCAGGTATTTTCAGGACTGGCTGCAAAGTCCTCCTCTGTGGCCTAACAGTACTGCTCCTCCCTTGGGAAGTGGGGAGGTCAAAGAGCCAGTCATTGAGTTCCTGTTAGAAATAGTCCTTGTTCCCCTTACTATGGGAAACCAATTGATTACTGAGCTATCACGGGTCACATCCGAGCAGAGGTTCTAGGTTTTATCCTCTCATGGTCTTTGGTTGAGTGTCCATCTCAGAAAAGACCCTGTGCCCAGATATGTTTGGTCCTTGTGGAGCGCCTATCCTTTCCACATCAAACTCCCCTTCTTTCATATGATTCCCTGCACTCTGCCGAAGGTTTGGTTATGAGTCTTTGTATCTACTTTGGAACACTGCTAGGTAGAGTCTTTCCAAAGCTTTCTGCTGTAGACTCCTGTCATACGTTCAATGCATATCCCATTTGTCTTTCTAAATGAGGATTGATCATCATACCCCGTGTCCGCTTTCTTGATTATTTTCTTTAGGTGTATAGATTTCATTATGTTTATCATATCTTTTAGGTCTATATAAGCGAGCATATTCCATGTTTGTCTTTCTCCTTCTGGGTTACCTCACTCAGAATGATCTTTTCTAGATCCCACCATTTGCCTGCAAATTTCATGATTTCCTCTTTTTTGATTGCTGAGTAGTATTCCATTGTGTAAAAGTACCACAATTCATGTACCCATTCCTCCATTGATGGACATCTGGGTTGTTTCCAGGTTCTGGCTATTACAAATAAAGCTGCTACAAACATGGTTGAGCAAATGTCCTTAATTGTGTACTTGAGCAAATTTTGGGTATATGCCTAGCAGTGGTATAGCTGGGTCTTGAGGAATCACTATTCCTAATTGTCTGAGAAAGCGCCAGATTGACTTCCAAAGTGGTTGTACCAGTTTACATTCCCACCAGCAATGGAGGAGGCTCCCCTTTCTCCACAACCTCTCCAGCATGTGTTGTCACTTAAGTTTTTCATCTTGGCCATTCTGATGGGTGTAAGGTGAAATCTCAGGGTCGTTTTGATTTGCATTTCCCTAATGGCTAATGACAAAAACACATCTATTAACAAAAGTGTGATACACGGAATTAATGGGCTTTTCCATATTTCTAATAGGTTTATTCTGCGGTTTCTCAAACCTTGCCCAACTGACTTTTTTTGTGGGTGTTTGTTCTCTGACACATGGGATATTTCCTAACATTCACCACCTTTACCCAGGAGATCTTACAGCATTCCTCACAACTGTGACAAGTTAAAAATCTCTCCAGATCCTCCCCTGGGGAGATTATAAGAAATACTGGTTTTATTCAAGAAGAAATATTGGGATTTTTGTATCAATAAGTTAACAGCAGACCATAACTAAACCCTCTCCTAATTACCTATAAATACACAAATAGTAAGAAATAATTATTATCTCCAAAAGTTGAGACAAATCCTGCAAATGAAATACATGGATTGGGGTGAAAGGTAGCTAAATGATGCATGACCAAGAAACAAAGAACTTCCTCTTAGTGCAGCACTCAAGACAAATATTACAGTATTAGGGGAAAAGTCCGCAGATCTCGGTGGTGACCTCAGACATCTGACGGGAGGGAAGAGGGAAGAGGTTATGGAAACCAAATAAGCAATAAAAGAAAATGTCCCCACACTGCAGTGAGACACTGGCGGTTGCCAAACAGATGGACAACAGGACATCCGTGTCCACAACGCAGCTGAAGTAGGGCAGCGGGAATCTGTTGCAGAGATTAGGAAAATACTCAGGGATGGTTTTGCGAGACGGGTTTGTCTGGTTTTGTTTCTGTTTCCCACTTGCTAATAGAGAAAGTGCAGCGGCAGCCGGCTGGGCGAGGGGCAGCCACAGGCTCACTGTAATGCACACCCAGTCAGTACCAACCAAGGGCTTTTATGCTAAGTGGCTTCTGCACTGGTATTATCAGCTCGCATTGTTCTTCCTGGCATCTGCGTTCTGAAGCACCCTGCCTTTGACACACATGCAGGACAGCGAGTGTACCTGCCCCCTCCTGAGTAACTCCGGCGTGCCCAGTTGCCAGTGTCCTTCAGGCGACAGAGTTGGCCTGCGTCATTGATCGTTGATCGCTTTCGTTTGCTGTGATAACGGTGGGAGGCGTCCTCCTTTCATCAAGAGTCACGTGGACCCGAGTGCTTTTTAATAAAAAAGTGGAACTTGCTTACATTGAAACAGCCTCAGCCATCAGGGGACCATGAACCACAACAATGCCAATATTATATCTCATCCAGTCAGAGCAATATTATCAAGAAAATAAACTACAACTAACGTTTGGGGCGATTGTTATGTACTGCTAGGTGCAATGTAACTGCCACAGCCGTTGAATAACCTAAGAGCAGAACTATCATCTGATCTCGGCAAAGCACTCGGCATCATCTGGAGGGGATGACGGCAACACACAGTAGGGACACTGTACAGTCAGGTGCAGTGGTATTATTCACAACTGCTAGGTAGCCTGGTAGCCCAAGTAATGAAAGGATAAAGGAAATGTGACAGGGATGATCTCTCAGCCGTTAGAAGGACACAAGCACACCGTTTTGCAAGGAAATGAATGGAACTGTAGATCACCAGGCTAAGTCAAATTAGGCGGGAAAGTAACTATCAAGAATTTCCTCTCCTATGTGGAACGTAAAACAAAACAAATCAAAACAAAACCAAAACCTAAAAAAAAAACACACACACACAAAACAAAACAAAAACCCAAGCCACAAGCAGCCACAGCAAACGTAAGCCTCACACACACAGAGACATAGAAATAGGAGGAGAGTACCAGAGAATAGGAAGGCGGGTGAGATGGGGGAAAGAGAGATGTGTGATGGTAAGGTATCTCATATACACGTATAAAACGTCACAATGAAACCTACTACTTTATACTATTTTTATGTACTAATAGAAAGACATTGAGACCAATGATGAAAGTGGAGGACCTACAATTATTTTAATGTCTTTTAAAGCTTGTATAACTCTATACCAAACTACTATTTTTTTTTTTTTCCCTTAAACGTTTTTTTTTTCAATGCAGTTTATTCAGGAACCTTGAACAATCATCTGACCCTGGGGAAAGCCAGCCCACAGCTTTAATAGCCTCTGGGTAGCCAACCCCAGCGTGCCACGTGGGCAATGCAGATAGGTCCACATACATGGAAGCAAGCCAGATCCTTGGTCTTAGCCAAATGTGGAGTTGTTCGTGACAGAGAGCACTCACCATCGGGAAGGTGGAAGGCGGAAACCAGCTCCATCTTTAAGGCGCGGCATTACGCAGCTCTCTGCAGTTCCCCCTTTTTGTTTTAGACGCATCAGGCAAGAGTAGAGGTCTGAGCTCTGATTTTAGAAATAAATTGGGACTTTGTACTACTATTAAGAAAATTAGCAAAAGATAAACACTTTTACATTTCATAACATAGAAGATTTTCTCCTTTAGCCTTCTCAATGAGAAGAGTTAACTTAAGAAAGATGAAAAAGAAAAAAGCGCTGTAAGGAGAGGGCACAGGCTGGCAAGATGGCTCAGAGGATCAGGTGCTTACCACCAAGGCTCATGACCTGAGTTCATCCTCAGTATCCACAAGGGGAGAGAAAAACAATTCCTTCAAGTTGTCTTTTGATCTGAACAGCACACTGTAGCATATGCACACATGTACTTGTATGTATACACACACACACACACAAAGATAGAAACACACAAATAAACAAACAAATACATAAATACATACATACATAAAAAAGGGAATTTAATTTCATTAGATACCAGAACAATGGCAGCTGACCAAAAACATTTCTTTTTATCATAGTCATATGACAGAAGGGTCTATAGGACCTTCCTGTGGAATATAGCTTGGGTTGCAAGATACTAGAGATTTAATTGTGTTTCCTAATCTATCATGAAGTTTTATTTTATAGGCTCACAATACACTAAATTCTGCTCATGTTAAAATGTTCAATATGTTAAAATATTCAGAATAAATGGGTAGAGAGTAATAGAACACGGCTTTCAATTTATTTTTGTTGCTCATCACACCCCCCGAGTATGGTGTATATTGCCTAAATAGGCTTTGAAAAATGATTATAGAGAAAAATGTAAGCATTTTTCTAACAACTTAGCTTCTCCTTATGTCAGTTTGGAGGAATGAATTTATCAAAATTGGGAAAAAGTGAGTTAGTATGACTAACACCAAAGCAATATAAAATTTCATCAAACTAATAAAAACATATAAGGCTCTTAGTGCTTGATCATGATATCAAAGAGGGAGGCAGAATTTTGATGCTCCTTCCGGGCGTTCTGAATAGTATTTTGCAAAATATACTTTATTTAGGAACTTAAAAATGCTAAAAGATTCAAAATGGACTTTAATTTTCTTACAAACATAAATTAAATTTAGAGAGGCTGCTGAAATAATAAAATATAACAAAACGGACAAAACGCAGCTCTGTTTCTTTATACCTCTCGCTGGCCATCAACGTAGCAACGTTAAACAACAACATTGCTCTCTGGCCCCTGCTTCTGAGAAATGGCTGGGCTCGGCTCGCTGTTCGCTCCGGGTCTCTCCTGTGGTTATAGACAGACAATGGCTGGCACTGGAGTCATCACTGAGACTTCCTCAGATGTCTGGCAGTTGATCCTGGCTGTCAGCTCGGACCTCAGCTGGATCTGTTGGCTGGAACATCGACGCATGACCTCTCCTTGTGCTCTGGGTTTCCTCAGAGCGCGATGGCTGCATTCCAGGAGTGAGCGTCCCGAGAGAATCATGAGAAAGCTGTTTTGTCTTTTATTGCCGACCCTTAGAAGTCAAGTGGCGTCAATTCTGCTGTTTCCAAATGCCTGTGAGAATCAGGGGAGGAACAAATATTCCACGTCTCAATGTGGAAGAAAGTTTTTCTGTGTCTGATGAGGGATGGGACAGCTTAATGCAGTTATCCTGAAAAAATACAGTCTGACAAGGTCACCAACATACGAGGGGGGGTGGTAAGGAAGTGGAGAGGGTGATGAAGTGTGGTTTTGGTAAATTCTTCTCTTCCTCGGTAGTTAAGTAATAGATACATTCTACCTCAGAACAACTGCATAAAAGAGTTCTATTTGAGTAAAGATGAAAAGTCAGGCTATAGCAGTTCAACGTGGGCATCTGAAGATGAGGAAGTGACTAATAATAAAGTTTGTGCTTTAAGCGTCTTCTTCAAAGATGCTATATCAAGCTGTACCTTAATTTAAGAGGAAGCGTAAAAATATGTGACTTTTTATTAAAATAGTTAAAAAATAAAGCCAAAAAGAATGTGACAAGTCAACTATTCAACAATTACGAATATTTATCACAAACAAGTATTCACAGAGTTCTACCTGGCTGCCTGGCCTCTGTGTGATGTATATAGGCTAGAAAGATAGAGATGGAACCTGACATTTGTTTATCCCACAGGGGAAACTGTTAGAGAAGAAAGTCAAATCAGATGCTTATTTTGCCCAACACTGTTCATATCTTTGTCAGTTCAATGGTTCTAGGCAGATTTCTAAAGACATTTCTTCCCGATTCCCATTCTGTGTCATAATTTAAAGACTGATCGAGGACTCATTGAAGGATCTTGAAGATGGAATTTGGTTTGTAGGGCAGGAAGATTGACCTGAACTATCTTTCCTTCTTTTTGAGACTGGCTCTCACTCTGTGTCAAGGGCTGTTTTGTAGACCAGACTGTCCTCAACCTGTGGCAACCTCCCTCTCCAAGCCTCCCAGCTACAGGAATTATAGATACGACAAAACAATCCCATCTTAAACAGTTCCTTTTCGAATGCCAACTACTTTGAATGCTTAACACTCATTAGTAAATTTCTTTAGAAATAACACTACAATGGTTGTTATGTAAGGGAACAAAACTAATTTCTGAATGTGAAATTGTGTTCAGTGTTGGTATTATCAATCAAGAATTATATTCTCAAGGAAGTATTTCTGAGTAAAAAAAAATATCTGTCATGAATATATTTTTCTCCAGGAAAATAGACTAAGAAAATTGAAATTTAAAGAATAAAATTTATGCTCAAATTTGAGGCCCAAAGTGAAGAGTTCAGAGTGAATCTCTTCAGAACTGGCGATTCACTCTAGATGTATGCAACCCACAGGTTCAAGTGTGGAAATTGTGATGGCCATTGGAAGCAATACGCGATGTTGTTCTCCTAGATTTATAAATTCTGTTGACTTAATTTAAAGCAAATATTCCATTTTCACATTACAAAACTTCTCTAGCAGCTTAACTGAAACAAAGATTTTTCTAGATTATTACTATATAAGTTAAAATTACCATTTCAAAAAGATGTTAATATGGTGTGTGTGTGTGTGTGTATGTGTGAAATGCTATGTACAATGCATCCCGATTGCCTCTCTGCCCACCTTCTTTTGTCTCTCTTTTATTCCCATCAAACACCTTCCTTCAGATGTTTCTTTCCCCCAGTCATGTCACATTATAGCTTTGTGTGGTGTCCTACTGGGTGTAACCAGGGCTGTATGTTGATCAGGGGTGTAGAATTATCTAATGGAGGCTGGTGGGCTCACCAATCTATATACTTCTGAAGACAACGACTCTGCTTTTACATCACATACATCAACAGCCAATAGCTCCCTGGGAAGGCTATGGCTGAATGAGCACAGACCTGTGTCTGCCTAATCTTTGAGTGATTTTCAGACTATTATGTATTATGTTGGAAAGGGGTATGGAAATAAGAGAGGAAATTGCATACCCGTATGGAAACATAGAAAGAAATCTATTAATTTTATAATTAATGTACAAGAATAAGACATCAAACCAACCAAGTAACGAAACCACCCACCTACCTCCCTCCCCTGGCCAACCAAACCAACCACCCAGCCAACCAAACCAATTAATCCAACCAACCAACCAACCAACCAACCAACCAACTCACCTTCCTAAACACCACCAGTTCCTCCCTCATGGCTCTTGATGGTGGACCTACTTTACTAAATTTTGCATTAAAAAATCCACCTTACGGTCTTCTTTTTCTGAGAGTTTAAAGTACCTTATAATTGACCACATAATTTTTTAATAATGAAACCATTTCCTAAAATAAATTTTATAAACTCTTTTTCAGTATTCTTTCTTAGTAACACCTATTCAGTTTACAGATGGCGGGTTTCATTGTGATGTTCCCGAACCCATGCATCATATGCCGTGGTTATGTTCAGTCCCTTCTTGTCCCTTCATTCTCTCTCCCACCGGTCCCCTTTACGAATGATTCCTTTTCTCCTTTCCTGTCATCGTCATGCACTCTTCATTCCACATGTAGGAGAGAGTATCCGGGTTATTTTGTATAAAATGGCCATTTTCAGTTCTTCCTATTTTTCCTGCAAATGATGTAATTATATTCTTTACAGTTGTGTAAACTCCATTGCCTGTATACATATAACAGACCACATTTTCTTTACTTGCTTTTAATTTTACTTAAAATTCATGTGTGTAGATTGTGTGCGTATATGTGTATATGAATGTAACATGTGTAAGGCACACATGGGGAGGCCAGAGGACAGCTCTCAGGAGTCATTTCTCTCCCTCCATCTCAGGTTACAGGGATCAAACCTAGGTCATCACGCACTCATAGCAATGCTTTTACCCACAGAATTTCTTCATTCATTCATGGATTAGCGGGCATGTGGACCAGTTCTATATTTGGGCTGCTGTGATATGTGTGACAATAGATAAGAACTTGCCAGGATGTCTGGCATGCTGACTCGGATTCGCTCAGGACTAAACCCAGGATTTGAACAGCTGGATCACACAGTATTTTTGCTGTTAGTTTCTTGAGGAACCTTTTTACCTATTCCCTCAGCAGCTGCAGTAATTTATACTCCTAGCCACGGTGTAGCTATTGTCTTTCCCCATACATCCTCACTAGCATTTGCTGGGGTTTATTTCTTGATGGTGTCCAGTTTAACTGAATGACATAGACTCATACTGCAGTTTGACTTGACTTGCCACATATTTAAGGATTTTGAACATGCCCTTTAAAAATATTGATTGGCCATTTGTACCTCTTTTTTGGAGAAATAATTCACTTGTCTATTTATTGCTTAGATTATTTGGCTCTTATTCATAAAATTTTTATTTCATTATATAATATTGACAAATAGGGTTGCATGAGATTTTTTTTTAAAGCTTCTTACAGCAATGGAAACAATCGGCTGAGTTAAGAGACAGGCACAGAAGGGAAGAAAAATGTTGACAGCTACACATGAGACAAGGAATTAATGTGCAGAATCTATAAAGAATTGTTAATGTTTCTTTATAGACATCTCCCTTAGCTTGAAAACCATTTGTGATGGTTAGAACTTCATTGTCAACTTGGCTGCACCTAGAGGCAACTAAAACGTGAAGCTTCTGGGTAACTCGGTGAGGGATTTTCTTAATCAGATTGTCTGAAGTAGAAAGACATAATCTAAATGTGAGGTTGCTCCTTCTGTTGGCATCCCAGACGAAAGGACAGGGAAAAAGAAAACTTTGCTTTTACTGACTTGTCCTCACTCCTACTGGCAAGTTCATCTATTTGTTTGTTGCAGCATCTTCCTCCACCAATATTAGAAACAATGTGTTCAGGATTCTAGTATAAGCTGAAGACTATAGCTCTCCAAGAGTCCTCCAGGCCTCCAGTGCCTGGGGCTGCTGAGATATCCAGTCCTGTGGACTGAGAAAACGCTGGATTCTCTACCTTTCTGGTGTATGACAATTGTTGGATATACTATATTGTGTTTATCTATCTATCTATCTATCTATCTATCTATCTATCTATCTATCTATCTATGTGTGTGCATGTGTGCAAGTATATATAATGGTCAATATATCTATTGAGTATATATAATTAGATGTGTATGTATACATTCAATCAGTTCCTTTCGATAACTCTAACATATGATGTAATCGTTTTTTCCAGTTTCCACGTTCAGATTTTTCTTGTGACACATAAATATTTGATGATTATTATAGCAAAGGTTGTGAATATTTTTAAAGAATGATTCATAACTCTTCTTTTTTGAGGAATCTTACTTTTTGTAGTTACAAAATCGATATTTAAACTGCATGTTTAATTTTAAAAGAAGTCTAATAAAAAGAGTGTATGCATATTATCAAACTGAAAAAATGTTTTGGGCACATATCTAACCTTATTTCAGTGACATTTCCCACCATTAGTCAACCATGATACTGAATTCATTTCACCATACATTCATATATTAAAATGTCATAGTGTAAACCTCAACGACATGCAAAAATATGGGATTTGAGGTAGTTGATGAAAATGTTTTTTGACTTAATGATATAGTCTTTTAAATATACAAAGTCATTTAACTCAATAATTTTTGAAAGGTTAATTCTTTAGGGCGTAGAAATTATATGTCAAGGAAAGTTATTTAACAAAAAATGAAGCAGAGACCTTGGAGCAGAAATAAATATGAAGGGCAGAGCCTGGCAAATGTGAGAAGTGTGGGGAGCGCCTCTGTCTTCTGCCTTCTGATTTGGGCACCAGTGATTGTGCCACAAGTTATGCACAGAAAGAAGCTGGACTCCTTACTGCAGCGTGAAAGACTCCAGCACACAGGTCTGTAATGCGAGTTCTCCACGTCTGAATTGGGGCTCAGCCAACTGAGTTAACTGGCTAAAATAAAAGAGAACTTGCTTCAATGTAGGTCCTTATTTGAATTTTTTTTCAAAAAAAATATAACCTGAGTTCATATCATGTTACTTACATGTATGTTGTCAGGGCTGTTTGGCACTGGCATCCAATTGGCATGCTCTGCCCTGGGGTAGGTAGGGCTCCTTATCTGCTCCCAGGTACACTAAGTTCTATAATTCTTTGTGTAGGGCAGAGGCCTCTTGTGCTTTTCTGTGTTCAGTTGGCGTGTTTGTTGGTGTCATCCTAGTCCAGATCACCTTTAAGGCAGGATGAGGCAGGTGGGTTTTGTTTCTTAATCCGTTCAGTTATGTTGTGTGTTTCCATTGGAGAATTGAGGCTCTTAATATTAAGAGTTATTATTGAAAGATGTGTGAAGATGACAGTCAACATTCTGCTGGTTTGTGTTTTTAGTTTTGCTTTGTGTTGCATTCCATTATAACCTTTTTTTTTTTTTTTTTTCCTAGAGTTTCTTGGCTATGGCTATGCTTGTTTCTCATTTCAGTTAGAATTGCTTCCAGTATTCTGGCTAGGGTAGGAGGAGTGCATTGTGAGATATGGGCAGGAAACAGAAGAATTTCCTGATTCAGGAGTTACTAATACTTTCCAGTATAGAAATATCTTTGACTAATTGATTTTGACACTCCTGGAAAATGATTGAGAATTTCAGTATCAAATTAGTTTGTTCTCTTCTATGACCAATGCTACCTGGGCTTAAAAATGAAATGAATGGGAGAGTGCTTAAGTCTTTTTTGTTGTTGTTGTTTGAGAAAATATAGTTAATTATTTGAGATGACTTTTCACTACATAGCCCAGGTTATCCTGAAAGTAGTTATGTGGCCCAGTCTGGCCTGTAACTAGTTATCCTGATACTTTCACATTTCAAATGTTTGCATCATATCTATGTGTTGCTATGTCTGATTTTTTTTTTTGAGAAAATGTTGATAAAATAGTGAAAAAAAAACACTGTATGTTCAAATCCATTTAAAAACAGGTCCAACTCATGCATAATAACTGGGCTTATGTTTCCTTTGCATTTTCAAAACGTATAGAGCAGCTGGCTAGAAACTATACTTTTCCACGTGGCTGTGAGAGCCAACATTCATGGTTTCTTTCAGTGAAAATGGAATGCCCAGGAGTTCCTCCTCCCTAGGAGTTCTAGGAATTTTTTTATTTTATTTTATTTCTTTTTAGCGTAAGGCGACTTCCACGGTTCTCCTTGTAACTCACTCAGTCACTGGATAAGCTGAAGTGTTCTCATGTTTACACACTTAACCCTGCCAGAGAGGAGAAAAAGATGAGAAGAGCCCAACCCACATCACCCAGGTTTTGTGTGTATGAGAAAGCCCATTGCCCAAAATACCTTCCCATCAAACAGGAAAACCAAAGCAAACCAAAAGATGAGATAACTGAATAAAATAGTAACCCTTTGCTTTGGCTTATACACAATTTCAATGAACTGGTAGTACATTCAAGGGCCTTGTCAGAATAAGGAAACAGTTATGACGATTGACAAATTAAAAAAAAATTGTCCTAGCTTTAGGAACGAAAAAAGGGAAATGTCTACCAGAACTATGGTGGAATGAAGAATTAGCCAGATCCCAGATGGCAGACAGACAGGGAGGAGAAAGACGGTCAACCCCGGCTTCTCCCTTCCATCCTCGATCCGAGAAAAAGGTCTGGCTCAGATCCAGAACCTCTGGCCAGTGCATCTGTCTGACAAGTCCAAGGCCCAAACAGGACATGTTTACCCCCAATTTGTGGAACCAACAGCCTCTTGTTTTTGTTGAAACGGAACAACCACAGTTTAGGATACAAAAAACCCTCAAAGACCGTACAGTTCTCAGCTCTCACTGAGACCAGACTTTGGTTTTCCTAGCTCCTGCCATCTGCTTTAGTGGCTCGTCCTCTGTTTGTCTCTCCGTGCTTCCTCGTGCTGTCTTCGTGGGGCATTCTGTCTACTCTGTCTGAGGTTTTTCATGATGCTGAACAGGAGCTCTTTTCCTGTCTTTCTGTCTTTCAATTCCTTCCTTCCTTTTTTCCTTCTTTCCTTCTTTTCTTCTTTCCTTCTTTCCTTCCTCCCTCCCTCCCTCCCTTCCTACCTCCCTCCCTCTCTCCCTCCCTCCCTCCCTCTCTCCCTCCCTCCCTTACTTCCTTCCCTTCCTTTCTTTTCTTTCTTTGATTTTTCAAGACAGGGTTTCTCTGTGTAGTCCTGGCTGTCCTCAAACTCATAGACCCACCTGCCTTGGTCACTCGAGTACTGTGTCATCATCTTCATGCTGTTTTTTTTTTTTTCAATTCTTTTTTTCCATTTCTTTTTTGAAGTTGATTTATTATTTATTACAGTTTATTCACTTTGAATTCCCGCTGTGGCCCCTTCCCTCATTTCCTCCCAGTCTCACCCTCCCTCCCTCTTCTCCCCCTATGTCTTCCCCTAGTCCACTGATAGGGGAGGACCGCCTCCTCTTCTATCTGACCTTGGCCTATCAGGTCTCACCAGGACTGTGTGGATCCTCTTCCTCCTGGTAAGGTTTGTTCATAGTAGCTTTGTTTTTTTTTTTGTTCTTCTCAATGCAGTTTATTCAGAAACCTTGAACAATCTTCTGACCCTGGGGAAAGCCAGCCCACAGCTTAAAATAGCCTCTGGGTAGCCAACCTCAGCGTGCCTCGTGGGCAATGCAGATAGGTCCACATACACGGAAGCAAGCCATATCCTCAGCCTTAGCCAAATATGGAGTTGTTTGTGACAGAGAGCACTCACCATCGGGAAGGTGGAAGGCAGAAACCAGCTCCATCTTTAAGGCGTGGCATTACGCAGCTCTCTACAGTTCCCCCTTTTTGTTTTAGACACATCAGGCAAGAGTAGAGGTCTGATCTCTGCTATTAGAAATAAATTGGGACTTTGTACCAATGTTCATTTAGGTGTCATCCACCCAAAGAGCATCAGACCCGTCTGATACCTTTTTCTCAGAGCAGGACCTGGGGCATCAACCCACATGGTAATAGCTAGAATCTGGAAAGAACCTCGATGTCCCTCAACCAAGAAATTGTGTACAGAAATTGTGATACATTTACACAATGGAATACTACTCAGCTATTAAAAACAAGGAAATCATGAAATTTGTCTTTCAACTCTTTAACTGGCAGACAGCATGAACCTGATCAAGACCCCTGCATGCTGACGTTAGCTGCTGTATCCTAGGCAGTTTTTTATTTTTCCTCAGAAACCCTCTTTAACTTGTGTCCAAAGTGACCCATCATGCACCAAGAGGCTTGTAAAATGGATTTTTATGTTCTTCAGTCTTTGTAAAAGGGAAAAATATTAACAATTTTGAGGTCTGGAGAGGGTATTGGTTTAGGTTATGCATGGTTCATTTGTAGCTTTTAATTTTGTTTCAAGTTAAATAATGAGAAGTGATGACAAAAGTGGAAACAGTCTAAGTTTTAAAGGCTTAATATCTATAAAACAAACAAAGATACTTGATTGTCTTTTCCTGGAGAGTAGGGTTAATTAGTGTGTGTGTGGGGGGGTTGGTTAATTTTTCTAATATTCACAAATCACACAACAATTTTTAATTCAGTTTTAGGAAGGTAAAACCACTGTCACTGAATTCTTTAATAAAATATTGATCATTTGAAAGAGGAGATGAGATTACTTCGTAGTTTTAAAAATTAAGCGAGTCCAGTCACCTGGGTGTCATCTGTCCAGTACGCACATCTGGGCGAAGCTCGGATAACAGGAACATGGACAGTGTCTTTACATGTGATACCTGAATAATACCAGACCATCCTGGAGACACGCTCAACCAAATGTAAAAGGCAGCTTCACGAGGCTCTTGACAGTTGTGAATTCCAAACTGAAAACTTCTTGTTACATATTTAAAAACAATGTATTTTAATCACATTCACGTTTTCTTTTCTTTTAAAAAAGCTAATATTTTATGAGTGTTTTACCTACATGCATGTATGTGCACCATGTGAATCCCTGATACCAGAGGAAGTAGAGAAAGGTTTTGATCCCCTTTGAAGTGGACTTACGGATGGTTGTGAGCTACCATGTGGGTGCTAGGAATTTAACCCTAGATCTCTACAAAAATAGCAAGTGCTCTTATTGGCTGAGACATCTGTCCAGCCCTCTTTTGTTATACTTAGCAATGGTACAGGACAGATAATTGCTTGGCTGGAACACACACACACACATACACACACACGTACACACATGCTCCCTATATATAATATTTCCACATATATTTTATATATTTCACGTATGTTCATTCCATATATATTATATATTCAATATATGCATATAATAGACACATTAAAGAGGAATCGGTTAAAGATTTTTTTTCCAAAAAATAAAAAAAAAAAATAAGCTTGGCTATCTAATTTTTTTTCATATTCCTTAACTTATTGTAGGAGTTCAAACATTTCCATGATTGCAACTCCTTATGGAAAAGAATTCAAAATAAGCCTGGAAGCATGAAGTATGTTTAAGGAAAATGTAACTGCTGATACAGCATACAGGGCTCAGGGAAAACACACTAGACAAGTCCCCTGGGTTCGTTTCTTCTGTTACCCAGTTTTCCTCAGCCTTCTGTGAGGGGAGGAAGTTCGTTGTCCTCCAGAGTCCTTGTCCTCCTGTTTTGTCTTTGGAGGCTCAAGGTGTCCTTGTGATTGACTGACCCTCCACACGAAGTGCTACATCTGGAAGCAGCGATGCCATTGGGTCCTTCCTTGTCCAGGAATGTCCTTAAAAGCGGTCTGCCCATTCCAGTCACCCCCAATTGTCCTGTTGCATGGTTCATTGTCGTTTTAGGAG
Organism: Meriones unguiculatus; assembly: GCF_030254825.1. Classification (NCBI taxonomy): domain Eukaryota; kingdom Metazoa; phylum Chordata; class Mammalia; order Rodentia; family Muridae; genus Meriones; species Meriones unguiculatus. The sequence continues at coordinate 13,028,645 of NC_083354.1, read as the reverse complement.
CAACAACCACCCAAAATGAGCCTCTTTATTAATTTATTCTCTGCCATTTCTCAGTAGTATCCAGCAGTCTTCACCTGAGCTGGCACAGTCATGAATTCCCTTCTATTTTCAAAGCCTGCACCGAGGGCCTAATTTCCTGAACGATACTGATTGCACAGATCAGAGTTCTTAATTAAGTGAAAACATTTAAAATGCCAACTAAAGATATAATGTTTCATGTGCAATATTTGTGATGTGGATTATTTTCCCTAAAAATAACAAAAACGCTACAGCATAAAAACAAAAAACTTAACAAAAATGTGGACTAACACATTTAAAAAACTACTTCCAATTTTCATTTGTAATAGTAGCCACCCATTTTTTTTTCTTGCTGAAACATCGGCATTCTCTCTTGGATGAATTATTGAAAATGTATACCACACATGTATATGTCTGTGCAGCTTTTAGCTTTTCTCTCTCCTTTTTTTTTTGTTGATGCCACTGTTTGATTTACACAGATGGAAGATTTGCTTTCTGTGCATCTCAGCATGTTCAGCCCCGCTTTGTTATTCTTTGAAATTCTGAGACTGTTTTTACACACATGTACAAAGGGAAAACATTTGGCCTCTGATAAACGAATGACAAGCATGATATAAAGGCTCGAGGATGGACAGCGTACACGGAAAGCTCCACATCTGCCTCCAGCTGTGCGCTGCTCGCAAGGAATGACTAAGCCTGGCCTGGCCAGAGTCAGTAATTATTTTTACTGTGGATGTGAAGATCAAAGGTTATTCCAGGAAGTGAGGCTGGGGCGGCAGACCTTGCTATCTGACAGCAGCGGGGATTTATCTAGGCTATCATTTGGGTCACGGTTTGCACATTAACTCGGTGCTGAGGCATGCGGTTTGTGCAGAAGTGTAAACAACCTTCCTGTGATAGTCGTTATAATTGGAAGAAAGTAAACAAGCCTACTGGTTTTGAGTCATCCTTGCCCTTTTCACAAGCGTCCAGTCCAGAGTGGAAATGTTAGGGAAGCTGCATCGTGTTTTTAAGGGCGTGTCCTTCTGTGAATCATTATCGTTACTGAAGAGTTTTTGACCCTCTTACCGTTAAATCTTTTTACACTAAGAATCTGTACTTCAGAGCTGCCTCATGTGAGATTAGACCAATGCTTGAGGGGATTACAATAATCGCAAACTAGCTGGAAATCTTAAATATGTAAATTTTCAAAGGTGCTCATTGACATATACAAATTTTCCCCAGACCTTGGACTCTCAGTCAGGACGCACGTCTAAGTGCTGCTCATTCCACTCATGCTTTCCACCCCTTTGAATAAATCTCCTCGAAATCCTGTGTCCAATGACGTGGCAAGCTGAGCACGCTAGAGGATCCACAGTGAAGACAGAGGAAGCATTGCTTTCAAATGTGGATTTGGTTTTCTCAATCCTATTGTGGTAGACTCTACCCTGAGCATTTATTATGCATTTTCTACTCCAGTCTCTACTATTCAAAGCGAGCGTTATAATCTTCATTTCTAGACAGGTAAACTGTAGCTCCCTAAATAATGGGTAAAGGCTGTGTTTACAATAAACACCTGCTATAGCTGAAAAGGAATCCTTCATAAAATACACAGATGGTCCCTGGCAAGACAAAATGATGATTTTTAGTGCTAATGTGTATGCTACATTAAGCCCTTCCAGTATCAGTCATAAAAATCTGCATAGAGTAGGCATTCAACAAATTCAATAAACATTTATACAACGAATGAAATTTGCAGAATTTTTAAATATATCAAGTATTTAAAAGGTCTTTCTTTTACTTTTTTTTTTAATGCTCCAAATTGTTTACATGGTAGTGAGTGCATTTGGACACGAGAGTCTTTCTACTGTTCATACTATAACTTAGTTTTAACTTCTCTTTCAAAGACCCCTTTGTAAGGATTCTTTGACTTGAGTCCAACGAAATATGGTACCTTGTAAAAGTTCACAAGTATGTTTCATGAGAACAGGAGTCATGGGTGATGGCAACTAGACACAACTGATTTAGGCAGATACGGGGCTGCAGGAGAATCGAAAGTGCTTGTGAGGCCCATTTCCTGGGATGAGAATGTATTGAGCAAGGCAAGGAGCTGCACCAAGGGTCTTTGTCCTCCACAGAGACTTATTATATCTGGACAAGAATTGCTCTTGTTAATACTGTAGCATCTATTAAACCAGTGGTCGACAACCAATCTCGCTTTATGTCCATTTTCATGGCAGCCAAGTAAAAATATGGAGTATACAGACATACACCCTTTTGACTAAAAAACACCCTTCCATAATGTCCATGGTGCTCAAAATAAGGGCAGACCTCCTTCACATGGCAGACAGGCTCCTTCATCTGGGTCTCTCTCTACCTGTGCAGCCTTATCTGACACCATGGCTCCTCACCTCCCCCTGCCGAAATTATATATTTTCACCAAAAAATATTTTTTTATTACTCATTCTCTCGGCCACAAAGGCTTTGCATATGTTTTTCATTTTTCTTTTCTTTTAAATTTGCAAGTCACTGGGCCATTCCAGGAACTTTCTGCTCATCTCTTCTTGAATTAGGGGCAAAGAACAGAGAGTAGTTGGGAAGACTATTGCAGCGTCTATCACAGCCACACAACAATCATATCAGTTAGTGCATATTCCCTTGCAGACGTTGTCCATGCGTTAACTAATATTCCCAATAATTATTGACGAGTAAGTCATTTTATATATGGGGAATTAAACCTCAGGTTGATGCAGCAATTTAAGTACTAAAGTACAAGAGTCAATGTTCAAACTAACATGTCAGCCTAAGTATCAAACACCCAAGATCTTATAAGATGTTATTTAAAAAGTTCAAAGTCTCACCAACATGACTGCCTATACATGAGCTGAAGAAGGACGACAATGACACACATGCTAATGTATGCTAGGGCGTCTCAACCAGACACAGTATGCAACTAAGGAATATGAGGGTGGGAGAAATGAGTTTTCCTCGGGGAAGAGCACATCAATTGGTTACTCAATACCAAATGGTCATCTCTGCAAATGTACATACAAGTAACATTACACAGACTAAATAGGTCATATTTATGCATTTGTGAATAAATTTGCATCTACATGTTTATGTGTGTGTGTTTAAAAACAATGAAACAGAGGCCATGAGTTTAAAACACAGCAAGCAGAAATATATAGGAGCGTTTGGAGGAAGGAAAGGGAAAGGAAAAACGATGCAATTATAGCCTAAAGCCATAAAAGAAATAATTTTAAAAATGCAAATCAAACATGAAAATTGCATGTATCTATATGGCATGCTTCAGTTTTCTCCATAATTTTTTATTAAATTTTTATTTTTGTATATTAATTACAGTTTATTTACTTTGTATCCCAGCTGTAGTACCTATCTCCCAATCCCACCCTCCCTTTGTCATCTCCTCCCTGCCCCTCTCTAAGTCCACTGATAGGGGAGGTCCTCCTCCCCTTCCATCTGACCTTAGCTTATCAGGTCTCTTCAGGACTGACTGCATTGTCTTCCTCTGTGGCCTAGCAAGGCTGCTCCTCCCTCGGGAGTAGGGAGGTCAAAGAGCCAGCCACTGAGTTCATGTCAGAGACAGTCCCTGTTCCCCTTACTAGGGAAACCACCTGGATACTGAGCTGCCATAGGCTACATCTGAGCAGGGGTTCTAGGTTATATCCATGCATGGTCCTTGGTTGGAGAATTCGTCTCAGAAAAGACCCCTGTGCCCAGATATATTTGGTCCATAATTTTTTTTTCAGCCAATTTCTTCTTAAATTGATAACTCAGGGTCATTACTCTAGCTTCAGACTTTTGGCTCCTGAATCAGATTTGCCTAGAGAGAACCCCAAGTCCCATCCTTCAGCTTAGATATAATCAAGTAGTTCAGGTGTCAGATTTACCTGGTCAATCTAGTTGGGGAAACGATTGAGGGAGCCAGAGGGGTCAAGGACTCCTATAGAGCAAATTAACCTGGGCCGTTGGGGGTTCACAGAGACCACCAACCAAAGAGCATGCAAGAACTGGTCCTAAGCTCCCTGCTCAAATGTAGCAGCTTAGTTTTCATCTGGAGGCGAGCCTGCACTCTGACTCTGATGCCTCCCTTTGGATTCCGATCCCTTGTCCATCTGGCTGCTTTTCTGGTCTCAGTGGGAGAGCATGTGCCTAATTCTGCAGCGACTTAATCTGACAGGTCCCCATGGGGGGACCTCCCCCTTTTCTGAGAAAGAGAGTGGAGAATGGGAGGGAAGGGGTGTGAGGAAGGGGGAGCTGGGAGGAGAGGAGGGGGCCTGCAATCAAGATATAAAGTGAATAAATAAATAGATTTAAATTAAAAAAATATTTTCTATGATCCAAACAGGTTAAGAAAAATTCTTATCAGGCAAACTCTAAATAGAGTACTAGAAGCAATACTTTACCCAAAGAACTACAGGACACTGAGGAATCAATCTTCTCCTTAATTAGTTATCCAATATCAATGGGCAGCCCTGAAATCATACAGATGTAAATAACACTAAGACTCATTAGGTAGTATTTATATAGTTATGCATACATTATACAAATCTACAAACATGTGAAAGAAAAATAATTTAAGGAATGAAGTTGGGAACATGGAAAGGCTGGGAAAAGAAGTTATTATATTTAATTTTAAACACATCAAACAAGTTCATAGGTGACAAAAAAGTTAATTGGTATAGCTTTTTTAATCATCTGATTTTTAAATTCACATTTACTGTAAGGGTAGATAAAAGTTCAAAATCCCCACACCACAGGCTCTGTATTTAAACAACACATCTAGCAAAGACTGGCGTTTTCAGGCAAACTTTTGGGAAATATTTTTAAACATGTAGGACACCCATACCTGTAATCTTCACACTACTAAACTGATTTCAAACTTCCTCTTGAATCATTACTCAACCATTAGCTCTGGGCGTTATACATCTTTACGTAAATACCATGGGGTTTCAAAAATTATGCACAATTTTCAATTAGGAAAAATTCCAAGTTGCAAACTAATCTCTGCACATTCACGTGTGAATTTAGGGCAGTGACTGCCTGGAGGAAGCCGTCTGGTTGTGGAAACAGCATAAGGGTGAGGGAACACGCAGCAGTTGGATTCAGCAGCTCAGGATTCAGTTTTGGATGAGAAGAGACTTTGGAAAGATCTAGGCTGAGGAAACTTTTAGCACAGCTATGAAGTAATATGTTTTCATGCTGGAGATGGCCAGAGCTTCATAGCTTTTAACCTAGGTCATAATAAACAGGAAGTTGGGATGGTTTGGTACTCATGCAGAACTTTAAAACAAAAACAGAGGGAAAAATTACTAAAGGTCCAGAGTTTGGGTGTTTCATTTTTAAAATAGTCTGACACCGTTTAGATGCAAACCCAACACATTCATAATGACTTAAGTGGGAATAAGGACTCTTACTGTAAACTAATGTTATGGAATAACAAAATTGGAATCCCCTGAAATTATTATTAACTATCCAATCTTCCCCCTCCCTCCACCATATGAGATTTATAGGCAGCAGGTGTAATTCTGCTATGTTTCTGGCAGTTTTATACCTAGAACTTTAAGCATAATGACAACTCCTTTTTTTTTTCTTTTAAATACAAAGGTTGTCTCTATTGTCTTACAATACAGCAGAGAAAGGGCTAACACTGACTTTAACTTCCTGTCCTTCTCTTTGTCATGAAATCAACTTCAAACAATTCCAGTGTTGTTTAATGTAGGCATGGCGTAAGAGCTCATAGGATGCAATCAAATAAATGCTTGGGTCCTATTTTTATTTTTTCTTGGTCTTGGATGTTTACTTATTTTTTGTTGGCTTTACACATTTCTAGTATCTTTATGCTTTGGGAAATGAAAGAGATTTTGCACTAGTAATCTGAATAATATTTTAAAGTTTGTCTTTTTTTTTTAAACTTTAGTTTACAAGCTGAAGATTTGACCTAGTGAGGCCATGACGATTATAAACAAGCCTGTGGCTTCAGAAATTCAGAAGCATTTTCTTCGATTTGCAAGCATATCTAACAACCTTGCTTGCGCTATACTTTGAGCTGCGTCACAGTCCTTTAGACACATTGTTTACATAGGAATTTATTGTCCCAATATTTCTCTCTAAACCCCTACGTTTTCACTTTGGAGACGTCTGAAAATAATTTGAAGTTAAGATGTACAATGCCAGAGGATGTATAAGCAGTGAAATAAAATGTCTTAAGAGGGAGGTTTTATTCGGAGGCACCTACATTAACTGCTCACACTATTCATGTCTTCTGGATACCTGCCATTTTTCTACTTAGCTATAGGAAGAACTTACCCATGAGTTTCTTCTTTAAATATTTATGTGAATATGAAAAGGGCCTTTGGAAAAGTTATTTCAGTAAAAGTTACTATAATTTCAGTACAACTAGTTCTCAATAGCCACAGATGCTAAGATTGCTTTGTTTTGAAACTTTATTCGTTTAAGACTGAGTTGAGGTGATACACAAAATATCACATGGAAAGACAAATAATGAAACTGATAGTTCCTTAAACATAATAATGACTCAGACTTAATACAGACCCGTATATTAAGGGCAAACAGCTCTGAGTAAGATCGTCCACACACATCGGGACTGCTGATGAGCTTTAAAGATAGAAGTATCGCTAACTCTTTTCCCAGGATTGATAATTTGCTCATGGAACTAATATTTGCCATCAGAGTTCCAGGATAAAGGGTACAGATTAGAAACAGCCAATGGGAGTGGCACCTAGGACACATAGGGGCTTGTGTAAGTGTGGGGTAGGAAGAGGCACAACAGTCATCCTGTCCTTTCTGTGAGGTAATTTTTCCTCTCAGGGCATTAATGTGTTCAGTCTAGAAGTTCCACTAGAGTTCAAGTCCAGAGACTGATTTTGTTTTTATATGCAGGCACTGTTGATGAAACTATTGAGCCAAGGATTGGGTTCAAGTTTCAGGCTTTCTTCACCTTCCAAAGATCAGGTTGATGAAAAGCTTCAGTCTTTTTTTAATAAAATAAATTTATTATTATTATTATTTACAATTTATTCACTTTGTATTCCTGTTGAGCGACCTCTCATCTCCTCCCAGTCCCACCCTCCCTCCTTTTTCCTCCTCTGTGCTCTCCCCTAATCCACTGATAGGGGAAGTCCTCCTCCCCTCCTGTCTGACCCTATCCTATCAGGTCCCATCAGGACTACCTGGATCCTCTTCCTCTGTGGGCTTGCAAGGTCATCCCACCAGTGAAAAGTCATCAAGGAGCAGGCAACCAAGTTCATGCCAGAGACTGTCTCTTCTCCTTTCACTAGGGAACCCACATGGAGACTGAGCTGACTATGGGCTACATCTGAGTATGGGGTCTAAGTCCTCTCTATGTGTGGACTTTGGTTGATATATCATATTTTTTTAATTTTATTTTTATATTAATTACAATTTATTCACTTTGTATCACAGCTATAGCTCCCTCCCTTGTTCCTTCCCAATCCTACCCTCCCTCATCTCCTCCCATGTCCCTCTCTAAATCCAATGATAGGGAGGTCTTCCTCTCCTTCCATCTGACCCTCGCCTATCAGGTCTCATCAGGATTGGCTGCATTTTCTTCCTCTGAGGCCTGGTAAGACTGCTCCCTCATCAGGGGGAGATGATCAAAGAGCCAGACACTGAGTTCTTGTCAGAGACAGTCCCTGTTCCCATTACTAGGGAAACCACTTGGATACTGAGCTGCCATGGGCTACATCTGTGAAGGGATTCTAGGTTATCTCCATGCATGGTCCTTGGTTGGAGTATCAGTCCCAGAAAAGACCCCTTTGCCCAGAGTTTTTGGTTCTGTTGTTCTCCTTGTGAAGCTCCTGTTCCCCCTAGGTCTTTCTATCACCCTCTTCATTCATAAGATTTCCTGCACTCTGCCCAAAGTTTGGTTATGAGTCTTAGCATCTGCTTTGATACACTGCTGAGTAGAGTCTTTCAGAGGCCCTCTGTGGTAGGCGCCTGTCCTGTTTCCTGTTTTCTCCCTCTTCCGATGTCTGTCCTGTTTGTTCTCTGAGTGAGGATTGATTCATCTTATCCAGGGTCCTCCTTCTTCCTTAGTTTCTTTAGGTGTACAGATTTTAGTATGCTTATCACCTATTATATGTCTAATATCCACTTATAAGTGAGTATATACCATGTGTGTCCTTCTGCTTCTGGGATACCTCACTCAGGATGATCTTTTCTAGATCCCACCATTTGCCTGCAAATTTCATGATGTCCTTTTTTTTTTTTTTAAATTGCTGAGTAGTATTCCATTGTGCAAATGTACCACAATTTCTGTATCCATTCCTCAGTTGAGGGGCATCTGGATTGTTTACAGGTTCTGGCTATCACAAATAAAGCTGCTATAAACATGGTTGAGCAAATGTCCTTGTTGTGTACTTGAGCATCTTTTGGAGTGGTATAAGTGGATCTGAGAAATCTCTATTCCTAATTGTCTGAGAAAGTACCAGGTTGATTTCCAGGGCATTGGACATGGCATTGTTGTGTAAACGCGCCACCATTTGTTCTCTGTATTTTCAAAAAACAACCAGCCACTGCTGACCAATGAAGAAAATAGGGTGGGACATCCTGGTCTGGAGGGGAGGAGAAGGAAGTAAGTAGGGGGAGTTTGAGAGGAGAGATTAGCAAGAGAGGAGTTGGAACCACGAGAAGAGATGAACCATACCTAAGATATGACTAAAAGAAAGTATAATGTGTAAAATCTGAATGGTAGGAAATTATGTGGTCTTGGAGGTTTAGGATGGAGTAATCATTGCCCAGCATTGTGCTCTAGGTTAACTAAATACATCCTAGTCTCTGTGTGGTGATTTCGATAAACAACTTGTTTAGCAATAACTGCTGTTTAACTGAAAGATAAATCAATAGTAAATATTAATAACCAACAACAGCAACTGTTTCCTGCAATTTCTCTTTTTCATTCTTTCAAAAAGAAGTTTATGTTTTTCATTAATTACTTTACATCTTGGTAGGAAATTCCTCTTCCTCCTCTTCTCTCAGCCCCTCCCTCTCACCTCCCCTCTTTTCCTCCTAGTTCCTCCCTCTTCCCTCCCCTTTGCTTGTCTCTGGGTTATCTAGGTCCCTGTTTCTTGGCTACTCAAGCAGTGCTGGGCTTGGGGTCCTTCTCAAGAAGTGTGTCTTGAGTCAAGTTAGACAATGGTTAGCTACTCCCACAAGTTTTTTTGTCACCATTGCCCTAGTATATTTTGTAGGCAGGACATATTGTAGGTCAAATGTGCTGTGGCTGGGTTGGTATCCACATTTTTTTTTTTTTTTTTTTTGTAGCCCGGAGAGTACCTTCCCTCACCAAAGAGTAGAATGTGGGAGTGAAGGCTTCATGTAGACACAAGCTCAACTTCTCTATATTTAATGAGTTGTATCGATCGGTGTTATTCTTGGCAATGGGGCCCCACTGTCAATTCGGGGCAACTAACCTTTGTTGTAGCAATAGCTTTGGCTATTTGGAGGATTTTTCTGGGATCCCTTAGCCAACAACTCAGTTGAATGCAACCATCTACCACCACTGGAAACCTCTCCTGGCAGCATGAAATGTCCAGCTGAGAGACTCCCGACGTATCCCCCATTACTAGGTGTCCACCCTAGGATCATCTTCATATATTCCAGGAAGTTTTGACTGCACTAGGTTTTTGGAAGTCTTACTATTCTCAACTTCACGTTGTACTACAGAGCTATAGTAATAAAAACCACATGGTATTGGCCTAAAAACAGACACATTGATCAATGGAATCAAACTGAAGACCCAGACAGAAATCCACACACATATGGACACCTGAGCTTTGATTTTTTTTTTAAAGCTAGAAATACACACTGGCGGGGGGGGGGAAGGGAAAGAAACTAGCATCTTCAACAAATGGTTGTGATTAAACTGGATGTCTGCTTATAGAATAATGCAAATTGACCCATACTTATCACTCAGCCCAAAACTCAAGTCCAAGTATATCAATGACCTCAGTATAAAACCAAATACAGTAAACCTGATAAAAGAGAAAAAGCAAGGAATACTCTTGAACACATTTGCAACAGGAGGTGACTTTCTGAACAAAACATCAATAGTGCAGGCAGCAAGTTCAACAAGTAATAAATGGGACCTCGTGAAACCGAAAATCTGTTGTAAGCAAAGTGAGCTGTCATTCAGACAAAGCAACAGCTTAAAGAGTGGGAAAAGAGTCTAACCAACTGCACATCCAGTAGAGGCTAATATCCAAAATATATAAAGAACCCAGGAAACTAGATATTACCCCCTCCACAAATATTCCAATTAAAAAATAGAGTATATGGGCTGGAGAGATGTCCTAAAGGTTAAGAGCACTGGCTGTTCTTCCAGAGGTCCTGAGTTCAATTCCCAGAGACCACATGGTGGCTCACAACCATCTGTAATGAGGTCTGGTACCTTCTCCTGGAGTGCAGGCATAAATGCACTGCACACATAATAAATAAAAAAATCTTAAAGAAATAATATAGTACAGATCTAAACAGAATTCTCAATAGAGGAATCTCAAATGGCTGAAATACACTTAAAGAAACATTCAAAATCCTTAGCTACCAGTGAAATGCAAATCAAAATTATTTTGTGATTCCATCTTATACCTGTCAAAATTGCTACGATCAATAACACATGCAACATCTCGTGCTGGTGAGGGTAGAACAAGGGAAACTCTCCTCTATTGCAAACTTGCACAGCCACTTTGGAAACCAATACGACAGTTCCTCAGAAAGTTGGAAATCCATTTATCTCAAGATCAAGCTCTACTACTCTTGGGCTTATAGCATCCCTACCACAGGAACACTTGTTCAACCATGTTCATTGCTGTTCTACTCATAATACTGGAAACAAGATAGCTGTCTCCCAACAGAGGAAGAGTTAAATAAAATGTGGTACATTTACACAATGGAGTATTATCCAGCTGTTAAAGAAACGGGATCGTGAAATTTACAGGAACTAGCACCCCAGAACCAGAAAAATAAATATGGTATGTATTCATGTGTGAGTGGATACTGCCCATTAAATAAATGATAACCAAGCTACAATTCATAGACCTGGAGAGGTTAGGTTAAGAGAGCAGATGCATGGGTCTCCCTGGGAGGGGGAAATAGAATAGATTTTTAGGGATTGACTAGGGGTGGGTGGAGATTGGAGTGGGGGATCAGCTGGGATGAGATGAGGTGGAGGGAGAGAGTGCATGGAGGGTCAGCTGGATGGGGGGCATTTGGGATGTGGTGTGGAAACTGAGTGAGGTGTGATGTAATTCTAAATGAATTTTCTAAGTGTTTCCCACTTAAGCTGGCCCTAAGAATGTAAAGAATTACTGTGCATTATAAGTCTTATGGTAGTGACTTGTATGGCCTGAAAATTTCAATACTTGTGTAGATACATGTGTGTATATGTGCCCTTACATATATTTCACATATAAATGGTTTGTTTTTAAGTTTGTGACACAGCAAAGAGCCTTTCTACACATAGAATTTCTGCTGTTATAGGTTAATCTTCCAAAAGTTATTTTGAGATGATATATAATGATTTTTCCTACACACTCTTTATAGTAGAAATATTTTTAAAGTATAAAATGTTAATCATAGGAGAGCTAAAAATCATTTTTCTCTCTATGAAAACTTGGTCAATCATCAAAAAGTCAAAGAAATATTTTTCATAAAATACTGAAATGATGTATGGAAAAATTTGAAAGTAAAACCTCCATACAACATAACTAAAACAACTGTATTTATTTATGTAAAATGAGAATGACTCAGAATATAGGCGATACTTTTTCTTCTGTTACTGTGGTTTTCTTATATGAAGGAACGCTGCCTGATCTGTCTTCTACTTAATTAAAAGCATTAATGGGTCTTTCCAGACGTTAAGAGCCTGAGCATAAGTGCGCTGACATCAGATGAATGGGCGAAGCCACCTGCTAGCTCCACTCTTGGCTTTGTGGACGGTTTGCATTCCTGTGGCCTGTTGCTCCCCATGAGCACTCTCAACACTTAACAGCCTTGAGGCCTGTTCAATATCACCGATGCCTTCCAGTTATGAAATCTCTCTTCTCGGTATGAGCACATGACAGTGAGGATCTACTCCTTAACGTCTTTCCTTAAAAATATCGTGGTTTCGCCTGAGCTCACAGAGACCGTTGCAGCCTGTATAGGGCCTGCACAAGTCTGAGTCTGATGGGGTTCCAGTGCTGAGAGGGAATTGGACACAGTCGCTATCCCTAACTCACAAGCTGTATCCAATTGATAACCACTCACAAATGAAAAATTCTGTCAATGGAGTCCCACAGGATACAAACTATTAATTTATTTAATATTTATTTTGATTTCATGCACATTGGTGTTTTGTCTGCATGTGTGAAGGGGTGGGATCCTCTAGAACAGGAGTTAGCTGCCATGTTGGTGCTGGGAATTGAACTCAGGTTCTTTGGAAGAATAGACAGTGCTCTTAATGGCTGAGCCATCTCTCCAGCCCATACAAACTATTCTTAAGGACAAGTCCTATGCTCAGCTGTAGAGGGCTAAAACAAACTTACTAAAAAATGGCATTTTTGGAGGTTCTTTGTCTCAGAATGCTTTGTCAGGGCTTTTCCTCTTTTTCTTCTTATAGGTCCTATACATATACATTCTGGTTTCTGGTTTTATGTTTTGTGTGTGTGAGTGTCTGTGTCCAGATGTGTTTCTGGAGTTTTTTTCTCTAGTTCTTTTTCTTCTGTTTTTGTTTCTTTGTTTTGTCATATTTTGGTATTATTATTTTATTTATCTTAGATGTCTGTTTATATCCTAATGAGCGAGAGAAAAAGAAAAGGTATGGATTTGGGTGGATAGAGAAGTAGAAAGGATCTGGGAGGAGTTGGGGTAGAGGAAACTATAATTAGGATGTATTGTATTAAAATCTATTTTCAATAAAAATATTGTGTTTTTTCAAACATCTTGGGTATTATTATTTTGAGGGAAACATGTTTATTTTTGTGTTTACTTAAACTACATGAATGATGTTTCAATGTGTTTTTTACATATACTGTTGTTCCAGATTCTTGAGACCCCCAAAAGACCACCACGAGTTGAGGCTGTTGCAAAACACATGAGGATCTTTTTATTTACAAGCTATGGCTAGGGCTGATCCACTCCCCGCCAGAGCAGTTGAGAGCAAAGAGCCTCGTGCTCAGGTTAGGTGGTTGATTTAAAGAGTACGGTCACTCCCAGTGTACCCAAAGCAGGGGAATTCCTGCCTGGCAAGCATCTATTGATTGAAACACAAAGGGGATGCTGCATTTTGAATTGATTGGCTATAGGAAGACCTCCAAACCATTAATGGTCTGGCTTCCCTTGTTTGGCTGTCTTAGGGGAGAGGGCAACTCTGGGCCCTGTTTTCTAGCAACTGTATCTCTAGTGGGCAGGAAAAGAATGCGGTAAGGCTAGTTCTTCCCTGCAGGTGGCTGGACATCTCTCCACCTGTCTGGCCTTTGCTCAGGCTTGTGCTTTAAACTTTAATTCAATAACCAAAAAACCTAATTTTTAATTCTTTGGTCTTTCAATACAAACAGTTTGAACAAAGTTACACTTGACAGTATTTCCTATATGATCCAGAGACTTAAAAAACAAAAACAAACTCCAAAATCAAAAAACCAAAAAATCAGTATGAAGTATAGGAACCTCCCTGATGAACATTGGTCAGAGGAGTCTAAGAGATTCTAAAAGCGTAGGCTGTTACTGTGGCCCTTAGCTGACTCCCAGACCTTGAAGGAAGATAAAGCTGTATTGCAGAAGATACCGTTCACTTCAGACCCAGGACTTGGAACTGAGCTAGAACTGACCTGGAAGCCTCCTCCCTGAGGTCTAGCGCTTATAGTAGCTGAACGTGCAATACAAACTGCTGAGGGAGAAAAGTCATCAGTGGTTTACCCAGGTATAAAGTATAAACCACAATAACGCCCAGCATAGAAAGTGAGCCCCAAGAGTGAAATCGTGGTACTCATTTCTTGGTGGGTAATTTAATTCAGTGGAGGTTGTGTCTAATTGCAATTTAGACATCCTTAATAGGAAAAAAAAATGTATATTTGGTACAACTACCCAAAGCTGGTGAGGCTATGGACCCTAGAGAAGATTCTACTGCTACCACTTTTTTCTAAACCAGTATGATTTCCAACTGCATTGTAAATACTTATTACTGTACTTACAGATAAAGTGTAGGGCTCACCTCTTCTCAAAAAACTTTCATTTTGTAGCTGATGGAGATCATGACAGAAACTCAGAATGAGTCAAATTGTGGAGAGCATCCATCTGTTGGGTGCCCAACCCCAATTCATACATAGACAATACAATCCGTACATCTAAGGCACAGGGAACATTGCAAAGGTCAGAAAGATTTTAAGAGTCAGAGGATCAATACATTGGCTGCGAGATAGTATTTTCTATACATGGCAGGAAAGCCACACCGTAGCGGAAGTTTTTTTATTTTTTATTTTTAACAAGTGGTTATGTTATGTAAACATGTTTTTGTTTTAATTCCAGCTGTGGAATTTTAGTTTGTCCTTTGGTTTGTCCACAGCTGATAATTGCCTCCTGCGGGGAGTGATCTTTGCCGGCTGTCGTGAATGGAACTCTGAGGACTCTGAGAGGGTATAAATATGAGAGCCCAGAGAAGGGCAAGGCAGAGATAGATGAAGGAGGAGAAGGCTGCTTGTTTGTCTAGTTGCATTTGTCTTGGATATCCTGATGACTGAGATCGGTATTTTCCCAAAGAATCTGACAACCCTAACCACTGGACTAAGTCTAAAGAGATCTAAGTCTCCTTTCTTTTCTAATCTTATTTCTTCTCCTACCTAAGGTTGGGGGACTGGAAGGGAGACAGAGGCTTAAGGTACCCCAAATAAAGTAGAATTTAAAAACAGTGCCTACACCACACCCATGAAATATCAATAATATGGTCCTCTAAACAAGACAGACATATGACAACACCAGTTGACATGCCAATGTGGATGGGAAAAACTGTACAAGCCTTACAATGGCTGCTGAGAGAAGAAGAATCAGTGTTTTCCGGAGATAAGTCCCCTGATGGGTTAACTAATCCCATGCTGTCAGCCCTAAATACATACATATATGGACAACACAAAATGCACTCAGCAGTAGACACACACATATATATATATATATATATCAATAATTAAATTAATCAATAATTATAAATCAATAATTAAAGAAGAAGAGGTCATGATTTAAGAGTGAGTTGGGGATCCAGAGGATCTGGATGTGGAGGAGGGGTGGAAATTATGTAAATACAGTAGTGTACTTGAAGTTCTCAAAAAAATTAAGCTAAATTTTTTTTGCTTGTTTTAGCCCACATAAAAGAAAGTAAATATTTTTGATATGAAAAATTAAGGTAAAATAAATTTAGTCTTTCCCTAAATCATTAACACATTATTCTTTCATAGAGACAATGGTCTTTATTTTAAATGAAAAGCAGGGTATTAGACCCAAACTATGCATCTTGAGATTATTTTAGTGCACAGGATGTTTCTTTGCTTGTTGATTTAGACTATACTGTCTGCATGTGTTAAGATTAAAGTTCATGGACTATGACCAAATTGTATATAAACTTAGAAATTTCATGTATTAGAGAGGGTAGATAGGTGTATAAGGGAACTTAGAGTACTGAAAGACAACTTTTCTTTTTTTTTGCCATTTATTTATTTATTTATTTATTTATATATTTATTTATTTATTTATTTTTTATCAGTTACATTTTATTAACTCTGTATCCCAGCCGTGTCCCGATCCCTCATTCCCTCCCAGTCCCTCCCTCCCTCCCTCATCTCCACCGTGCCCCTTTCCAAGTCCACTGATAGGGGGGACCTCCTCCCCAATCATCTGATCCTGTTTTGTCAGGTATCTTCAGGACTGGCTGCAAAGCCCTCCTCTGTGGCCTAACAGGACTGCTCCTCCCTTTGGGGGTGGGGAGACCAAAGAGCCAGTCATTGAGTTCCTGTTAAAATAGTCCCTGTTCCCCTCACTTTGGGAAACCAATTGGTTACTGAGCTACCACAGGCTACATCTGAGTGGAGGTTCTAGGTTATATCCATACATGGTCCTTGGTTGAATGTCAGTCTCAGAAAAGACCCTGTGCCCAGATATATTTGGTCCTTGTGGAACTTCTATCCTTTCCCCATCAGACTAACTCCCCTTGTTTCTTAGGATTCCCTGTACTCTGCCAAAGGTTTGGTTATGAGTCTTTGCTTTGAAATCACTGCTAGTTAGAGTCTTTCAGATGCGCTCAGTAGACTCCTGTCATACGTTCAATGCACATCCCATCTGTCTTTCTAAACAAGGATTGATCATCTTACCCCATGTCCGCTCATTTGATTATCTTTTTTAGGTGTATAGATTTCATTATGTTTATCATATCTTATAGGTCTATATAAGTGAGTATATCCCATGTTTGTCTTTCTCCTTCTGGGATATTTCACTCAGAATGATCTTTTCTAGATCCCACCATTTGCCTGCAAATTTCATGATTTCCTCCTTTTTGATTGCTGAGTGGTATTCCATTGTATAAAAATACCACAATTTCTGTACCCATTCCACCGTTGATGGACATCTGGGTTGTTTCCAGGTTCTGGCTATTACAAATAGAGCTGCTATAAACATGGTTGAGCAAGTGTCCTTTTTGTGTACTTGAACAAACTTTGGGTATATACCTAGCAGTGGTATAGCTGGATCTGGAGGAAGCACTATTCCTATTTGTCTTAGAAAGCGCCAGATAGCTTTCCAGAGTGGTTGTACCAGTTTACATTCCCACCAGCAGTGGAGGAGGGTTCCCCTTTCTCCACAACATCTCCAGCATGTGTTATCGCTTGAGTTTTTCATCTTGGCCATTCTGATGGGTGTAAGGTGATATCTCAGGGTTTTGATTTGCATTTCCCTGATGGCTAATGAGGATGAGCATTTCTTTAAGTGTTTTTCTGCCATTCGATACTCCTCTGTCGAGAATTCTCTGTTTAGCTCTGTTCCCCATTTTTTAATTGGATTACTTGGATTGCTGCTTTTCAGCTTCTTTAGTTCTTTGTATATACTGGATATTAGTCCTCTGTCAGATAAAGGGTTAGTGAAGATTCTTTCCCAATCTGTAGGCAGTCGTTTTGTTTTGATGACGGTATCCTTTGCTTTACAGAAACTTTTCAGTTTCATGAGGTCCCATTTATTGATTGTTGCTCTTAGAGCCTGTGCTGTTGGTGTTCTGTTCAGGAAGTTGTCTCCTGTGCCAATGAGTTCTAGGCTGTTTCCCACTTTTTTTTCCAATTGATTTAGGGTATCTGGTTTTATGTTGAAGTCTTTGATCCACTTTGACTTTAGTTTTGTGCAGGGTGATAAATATGGATATATTTTCATTTTTCTGCATGTAGACATCCAGTTGGTCCAGCACCATTTGTTGAAGATGCTGTCTTTTTTCCATTGAAAGGAATTGGCTTCTTTGTCGAATATCGAGTATTCATAGGTGTGTGGATTTATTTCTGGGTCTTCTATGCAGTTCCATTGATCCTCCTTTCTGTTTCTATGCCAATACCATGCAGTTTTTATTACTGTTGCCCTGTAGTACAGCTTGAGATCAGGGATGGAGATACCTCCAGATGATCTGTTGTACAGGATCGTTTTGGAGATTCTGGATTTTTTGTTTCTCCATATGAAGCTGAGAATCTTTTTTTCAAGGTCTGTAAAGAATTGAGTTGGTATTTTGATGGGAATTGCATTGAATCTGTAGATTGCTTTTGGCAGTATGGCCATTTTCACAATGTTATTCCTACCAATCCATGAGCACGGGAGATCTTTCCATCTTCTGATATCTTCTTCGATTTCTTTCTTCAGAGACTTGAAGTTTTTCTCAAACAGGTCTTTCACTTGCTTGGTTAGAGTCACACCAGGGTACTTTATGTTATTAGTGGCTATTGTGAAGGGTGTTGTTTCCCTAATTTCTTTCTCAGCCTTTTTGTCTTTGGTATATAGGAGGGCTTCTGATTTTTTTGAGTTGATTTTGTATCCTGCCACTTTGCTGAAGGTGTTTATCAGCTGAAGGAGTTCTCTGGTTGAATTTTTGGGGTCGCTCATGTATACTATCATATCATCTGCAAATAGTGACACTTTGACCTCTTCCTTTCCGATTTGTATCACCTTGATCTCCTTTAGTTGTCTTATTGCTCTGGCTAGGACTTCAAGTACTATGTTGAAGAGATATGGGGACAATGGACAGCCTTGTCTTGTCCCTGATTTCAGTGGGATTGATTTAAGTTTCTCTCCATTGAGTTTGATGTTAGCTATAGGCTTGCTATATATTGCCTTTACTATGTTTAGGTATGTGCCTTGTATCCCTGATCTCTCCAAGACTTTAAACATGAATGGGTGTTGGACTTTGTCAAATGCTTTTTCGGCATCTAAGGAGATGATCATGTGGTTCTTCTCCTTCAGTTTGTTTATGTAGTGGATTACATTGATGGATTTCCGTATGTTGAACCACCCTTGCATGCCTGGGATGAAGCCTACTTGGTCATGGTGGATGATATCTTTGATGTGTTCTTGGATTCGGTTTGCAAGTATTTTATTGAGTATTTTTGCGTCAATGTTCATAAGAGAGATAGGCCTGAAGTTCTCTTTTTTTGTTGGGTCTTTGTGTGGTTTAGGTATTAAGGTGACTGTGGCTTCATAGAATGAGTTTGGTAGTGTTCCTTCTGTTTCTATTTTGTGGAATAGCTTGAGGAGAATTGGAGTTAGCACTTCTTTGAAGGTCTTGTAGAATTCTGCGCTGAAGCCATCTGGTCCAGGACTTTTTTTGGAGGGGAGACTGTTAATGACTGCTTCGATTTCCTTGGGAGATATAGGGCTATTCAGTCTTTCTACCTGATCTTGACTTAGTTTTGGTAGATGGAATCTTTCAAGAAAATTATCCATTTTATTTAGATTCTCAAATTTTGTGGCATATAGGCTTTTGTAGTATGACCTAATAATTGTTTGGATTTCCTCAATGTCTGTGGTTATGTCCCCATTTTCATTTCTGATTTTGCTGATCTGGATAGTTTCTTTTTGCTTTTTAGTTAGTTTGGCTAAGGGTTTGTCTATCTTGTTGATTTTCTCAAAGAACCAGCTTTTTGTTTCATTGATTCTTTGGATAGTTTTACTTGTTTCTAGTTGGTTGATTTCAGCCCTTAGTTTGATTATTCCCAGCCATCTGCTCCTCTTGGGTGTATCTGCTTCTTTTTTTTCTAGGGTTTTCAGTTGGGCCATTAAGTTGTTTGTATGTGATGTTACGAATTTCTTCTTGCAGGCACTTAGTGCTATAAATTTTCCTCTGAGCACTGCTTTCAATGTGTCCCATAAATTTGGGTATGTTGTGCCTTCCTTTTCATTGAATTCTAGGAAGTCTTTAATTTCTTTCTTTATTTCTTCCTTAACCCAGCTGTCATTGAGTAGTAAGTTGTTCAGTTTCCATGTGTGTGTCGGCTTTTTGTTGTTTCTGTTGTTGTTGATGTCTAGCTTTAGTCCATGGTGGTCAGATAGTATACAAGGGATTATTTCAATCCATTTGTATCTGTTGAGGCTTGCTTTGTGGCCCACTATATGGTCTATTTTGGAAAAGGTTCCATGCGGTGCTGAAAAGAAGGTGTACTCTTTTGAGTTTGGGTGAAATGATCTGTAGACGTCTATTAGGTCCATTTGATTTAGGGATTCTGTGAGTGCTTTTATTTCCCTATTTGGTGTCTGTCTAGTTGATCTGTCCCTTGGTGAGAGTGGAGTGTTGAAGTCTCCCACTATTAAGGTATTAGGATCAATGTATGATTTAAGCTTTAATAATGTTTCATTTTCGAATTTCGGTGCTCTTGTATTTGGGGCATAGATATTCAAGATTGTGATGTCCTCTTGGTGGATTTTTCCTTTGATGAGAATATAGTGGCCCTCCTTATCTTTTTTGATTAACTTGGGTTGAAAGTCTATTTTATTAGATATTAGGATGGCTACTCCAGCTTGTTTTCTGGAACCATTTGCTTGAAAAACAGTTTTCCAGCCCTTTACCCTGAGGTAGTGTTTGTCTTTGTTGCATAGGTGTGTTTCTTGGATGCAACAGAATGTTGGATCCTGTTTCCTTAACCATTCTGTTAACCTGTGTCTTTTTATTGGTGAGTTGAGTCCATTGATATTGATAGATAATAGTGACCAATGCATGTTAGTTCCTTTTGTAATGGAGTCGATGATCTAACCCTGTTTAATTGCTTGTTTTCTTTTCATTTTTGTTGGTACATTATCTGTATGCCCTGTTTTCTTGGGTGAATTTGTTTTCATTGGATTGGAGTTTTCCTTCTAGTATCTTCTGTAGGGATGGTTTGCTGTGTAGATATTGTGTAAATTTAGTTTTGTCATGGAATATTTTGTTTTCTCCATCTATGTTGATTGAAAGCTTTGCAGGGTATAGTAGTCTGGGTTGACATTTGTGATCTCTTAGAGTCTCCATGATACTTGCCCAGGCCCTTCTGGCTTTCATATTTTCTGATGAGAAGTCCGGTGTGATTCTGATAGGTCTACCTTCATATGTTACTTGGCCTTTTTCCATTGCTGCTTTTAATATCTTTTCTTTGTTCTGTAGATTTAGTGTTTTGACTATGATGTGACGTGATGTGTTTCTTTTCTGGTCTAGTCTATTTGGAGTTCTGTAGGCCTCTTGTATATTTATGGACATCTCTTTCTTTAAGTTGGGAAAATTTTCTTCTAGGATTTTCTTGAAAATATTTTCTGGACCTTGGAGTCTGGAGTCTTCTTTTTCGTGAATTCCTATTATTCTTAGATTTTGTCTTTTCATAGCATCCTTGATTTCTTGGATATTTTGTGATTGGAACTTTTCTGATTTTACTTTTTCTTTGAGAGAAGTATCCATTTCTGCAAGTGTGTCTTCAGCTCCAGAGATTCTCTCTTCCATCTCTTGTATTCTGTTGGTGATGCTTACTTTTGTGGTTCCTGATCTTTTCTCCAAGTTCTCCAGCTCAAGGGTTTTCTCATTTTGTGTTTTCTTTATTGATTCTAATTCTGTTTTCATGCCTTGCACCATTTCTTTCATGTGTTTGAATTTGGATTCCTGTCTCTCTACGATGGCCTCTATTTCTTTTTTCATTTCCTTCTTATATGCCACTAATTTTTCCTCTACTTGTGTATCTATTTGTTTGGCTATGTTTGCCTGTGTTTCTTTAAGGATATTGTCTATTTCTTCTTTCTTTGCCTCCAATTGACTGGCCATCTCTTCGAAAGACTTGTTTATTTCCTCCTTATGAGCTTCAAATAATTGGGCAAGCATGGCTTTAAAATCATTTTCCTGTGCTTCTGCTGAATTGGAGTATCCATCGATTTTGGGGTTTGCTGGTGAAGTCATGATGTCCTGATTTATGTTGGAAGTGTTCTTTCGCCTACCTCTGGCCATTGGCTTATCTGAAACCTTCCCTGTTTGTTTTTGGATTCTGCAGATCAGACTGGTGCTGTCTCTCTCTGGTATCTGGAGAGTTCTTCAGGAAGCTGAGCACTCTCAGTGTGTGCTGAGGACTAGCTGTACCTGTGGGAGGAAAGTACACAGGCGCAAACGGGGCAAATGCAAGCGTGTGTGTGCGCGCGCGTGTGTGTGTGTCTGTGTGTGTAAGTGTGCGTGGATGAGTTTCTCGAGGGACAGAGTGATGGCTAATGTTGAACCCTTGAGTGTGTGGGAGGGGCTCTGCACTGTATATGTCGCAGGTGCTAATGATGATCGCAGTGCAATTTCTGGCATTAACGGTCTTAACTCCTCAATCAGGCCCACAGGGCAGGAACTTCAATGTCCCTAGTGCCCCTCTGTTTCCCAAAGTGGGTATGTGGGTGGGAGGGGGGTTCGATACCTGGCTTCTGATTTAGAAGGACCCAGGATCTGGGGAACTGCAGATTCTCAAGGGTGCACTCACTTACAGGCAGGTCTCTTGGCAGAGATCGTGGTATCCGGGGCTCTCTGCTCTCTGGTTTGGCCCTGCTTCTTTGATGTGTTCCGCCAGTTCTGTGCTGCTGTCACTGCCAGGTTCTGAGGTCTTGCTGCAGCTGGAGATTTCAGGGTGGTCACTTCAGCAGGGATGGGGTAACCAGGCTCTCTGTTCTCTGGTTTGGCCCTGGTTAGTCTTAAACTGGAGGGCTGTGGTGCCCCGCCAGTTCAGTGCTGCTCCTCCGCCACGTCCTGCTGTAACTGGAGACTGAGTTGCTACTCCCAATGCTTTCTGGGAAGTCCTGGGATCTCTTTGCTGTTCTCTCCAAGCTTGGGAGGCCCAGCGCCTGGTGTGTCCAGGTTGTATGATGTTTCTGCCTGGTTTTGGTGAGTATATAGCGTATTCTCTGTCACTGTGGGATTGGGCGGGCCGTACCCGAAAGACAACTTTTCTATTGAGAATATATTAAAAATATAAATGGAAAAAAAAAGATAATGGGAGGAATTTAATGAACAGTTTATTTTGAATGATATGGACACTACTTTTAACAAAAAAAATCAAAGTGAAAATACAGGTGGCAGAAATTTCTCGGTGAGTTTAATACTTGCTGTAAACACACAACCATATGAGTTTAGGTTTCCAGAAGCCATGTCCATCTGGATAGTGGTGTGTGTCTGTAATCCAGTTCTTCTACAGCAAGGTAGGAGATAAGAAAGTCCCTGGAAGCTCAAAGGGCAACTAGGAAGGTACACAGTACTGAAAAAAAAATCCAGCTAAATACATGGTGGAAGGTGAGGATGGACACATGAGCATATGTGCATGCGCACGCGTGCGCGCACACACACACACACATCCAGAGACAGAGAGACAGAAAGACAGAGACACAGACAGATTGACACACAGACACATATATACATACAAACATACATACATATGTACGCACATACATACATACGTGCACACACACAAAGACAGAGAGATAAAAAGATACACACAGACACATACAGAGAGAGAGACAGACAGACACACAGATACACACAGACATAGGCACATACACAGACACACATGTAAATTATAATGTGTTTAAAACTGCATGACATGTGACTGTGGGATACTGAAAAAAGTACTATGACAAAAAGAAAACAACAATACTAAAGATTTTATCACTAACATTAGTTTTCAATTTAGAAAAAAAAAAAGACAAAAAGCACCATAAAAGCAAAACATGAAGAGGCATTGGAAAGCCTACAGCCAACATCAATAAAACAGAAAGTGAAACTATAAAGGATAATGGATCTTAGCATGAGCTCACTGAAATTATTGTTAAAGTTGATATGTTTGTTATCAAACTAATGTGAAAAAAAAATTTTTTTTTTTCAATGCAGTTTATTCAGGAACCTTGAACAATCATCTGACCCTGGGGAAAGCCAACCCACAGCTTAAATAGCCTCTGGGTAGCAAACCCCAGCATGCCACGTGGGCAATGCAGATAGGTCCACATACATGGAAGCAAGCCAGATCCTCAGCCTTAGCCAAATGTGGAGTTGTTCCTGACAGAGAGCACTCACCATCGGGAAGGTGGAAGGCAGAAACCAGCTCCATCTTTAAGGCGCGGCATTTCACAGCTCTCTACAGTTCCCCCTTTTTGTTTTAGATGCATCAGGCAAGAGTAGAGGTCTGATCTCTGATATTAGAAACAAATTGAGACTTTGTACTGATGTTCATTTAGGTGTCATCCACCCAAAGAGCATCAGACCCGTCTGATACCTTTTTCTCAGAGGCGGGACCTGGGGCATCAACCCGCATGCAATCAGACATGCTCTTCTCTGGGTCCAAAGCGGCTGACCCTGAGTGCAGTGCTTAGCCTTGCATCCTGAGCATAACATTTTAGCTTTTTATGGTAGCCAACCATGCTTGGGGAGACTGTCCTGCTTCAATGGCTGTAAAGGCCTGAATGGTCATGGCTGCATTACGCTGTTGTGAGACTCTAATCTTGCATATATACCACAGGCAAACCAAGGAGACCAACACCAGAAGGCCTGCTAACGCTCCCATGCCCGCCCATTCCTTCAGATGATTCATGGCTGCAGCAATCCATGATGATAATCCTGTGGCTAGTCCTGCGTCCACTCTGGTAGAATTTACCGTGACAATGGCCACTCTCAGCTGCTCCATCGTAGTATCGAATTCTTCAGTCCAATTACCTAAAATATAGCTAGACAATTGTTTAGACAGATTTGCAGCACAGGGAAAATTCTCATGTTGTATGCTAGTGACTCAAAGTCCAGCATACTTTCATTGACAGCCAAGTTGAGCGATTTGCCATAGGGTATCAATTTGCTCCTGCACGAGGTCAATCCTCTGATTGAACACCATCAAGCCTCCTTTTAGTTGAGCATTAATTCCTTTTTGTACATCTAAGGCATGAGCTACATTGGCTAAAAGGTTATTCAGGGTCTGAGCAGTCTGCACAGTATGACTCCTGGCTAATGCCGTGGTGTTAGCTCCAACAGCCGCCAATGAGATGGCAGTAACAATGGCGGCTGTAATTCCAAGATCCCTTTTCTGTCTGAAGAGAGTCATAGCGTGAGGGACATCAACGGGCACAGGCACCCAGCGAGGCATGCGAGTAACCAGCTAGTAAATTTACTAGCATTCCAGCATTGGGCAAAAAAGCAAGTATCATTACCACAATTACTTGGCTCTATCTGGCTAATAATGAATAAAAATGGGGGATATAAACAAACAGGTGTGGGCTTATAGGAAATATTATGAGAAGCCTTAACCCCCTCGTTGGAACATCCTGCATCAGTTCTAGAACTAGCAGTGGTGGTGTCCGAGGTCTGAGTAGGTTCAGGAGACCATTGCCCCCAGGGGCGAGACGTGCTCCATGTAAATTGACTAACTCCATGTTTTCCTCCACTTTTGAAAGTCATTTAAGGTTCTTAAATTATTTTTTTCCCTTTTTTTAAAAATTTTTTCATCAATTACACTTTATTCATTCTGCATCCCCCCATAAGCTCCTCCCTCCTCCCCTCCCAATCCCACCCTCCCTCCTCCCTCTGCATGCATGCCACTCCCCAAGTCCACTGATAGGGGAGGTTCTCCTCTCCTTTCTGATTTAGTCCATCAGTTCACATCAAAAGTGGCTGCATTGTCCTCTACTATGGCCTGGTAAGGCTGCTCCCCCTCAGGAGGAGGTGACTAAAGAGCAGGCCAGTCAGTTCATGTCAGAGGCAGTCCCTCTTCACATTACTATGTAACCCAATTGGACTCTGAACTGCCCTGGGCTACATCTGTGCAGGGGTTCTGGGTTATCTCTATGAATAGTCCTTGGTTGGAGTATGAGTCTCTGGGAAGTTCCCTGTGTTCAAATTTTCTTGTTCTGTTGCTCTCCTTGTGGAGGTCCTGTCCTCTCCAGCTCTTACTATTTCCCAGTTCTTACATAAAATTCCATTCACTCTGCCCAACAGTTGCCCATCAGGCTCAGCATCTGCTTTGATAGTCTGTAGGGCAGAGGCTTTCAGAGGCCCTCTGTGGTAGGTTCCTAGGTTGTTTCCTGTTTTCTTCTTCTTCTGATGTCCCTCCTCTTTGCCTTTCCGATGGGGATTGGACATTTTAGTTAGGGTCCTCTCTCTTGCTTAGTTTCTTTAGATGCACAGGTTTTCGTGGGTTTGTCCTGTGTTGTATGTCTATATGAGTGAGTATATACCATGTGTGTCTTTTTGCTTCTGGGACAACTCACTCAGGATGATCCTTTCCAGATCCCACCATTTACCTGCAAATTTCATGATTTCCTTATTTTTCATTGCTTAGTAATATTCCATTGTGTAGATGTACCACAATTTCTGCATCCATTCTTCAATTGAGGGGCATCTGGCTTGTTTCCAGCTTCTGGCTATTACAAATAAAGCTGCTACAAACATGGTTGAGTAAATGTCCTTTTTGTGTACTTGAGCCTCTTTTGGATATATGCCCAGGAGTGGAATGGCTGGATCTTGGGGAAGCGCTATTCCTAGTTGTCTGAGAAAGCGCCAGATTGATTTCCAGAGTGGTTGTACAAGTTTACATTCCCACCAGCAGTGGAGAAGGGTTCCTCTTTCACCACAACCTTTCCAGCATGTGTTGTCACTTGAGTTTTTGATCTTGGCCATTCTCATGGGTGTAAGGTGAAATCTCAGGGTTGTTTTGATTTGCATTTCCCTAATGGCTAGTGAGGTTGAGCATTTCTTTAAGTGCTTCTCTGCCATTCGGTATTCCTCTCTGTTTAGCTCTGTTCCCCATTTTTTAAGTGGGTTACTTGGTTTGCTGCTTTTCAGCTTCTTTAGTTCTTTATATATACTTGATATGAGTCCTCTGTCAGATAAAGGGTTGGTGAAGATTCTTTCCCAATCTGTAGGTGGTTGCTTTGTTTTGATGACGGTGTCCTTTGCTTTGCAGAAGCTTTTCAGTTTCATGAGGTCCCATTTATTGATTGTTGCTCTTAGAGCCTGTGCTGTTGGTGTTCTGTTCAGGAAGTTTTCCCCTGTATGAATGAGTTCTAGGGTATTCCCCACTTTTTTTTTCAAGCTGATTTAATGTGTCTGGTTTTATGTTGAGGTCTTTGATCCACTGGGACTTCAGTTTTGTGCAGGGTGATAAGTATGGATCTATTTTCATTTTTCTACATGTAGACATCCACTTGGACCAGCACCATTTGTTGAAGATGCTATCTTTTTTTCATTGTATGGTTTTGGCGTCTTTGTCAAATATCAGGTGTCCATAAGTGTGTGGTTTTATTTCTGGGTCCTCTGTTTGGTTCCATTGATCCACCATTCTGTTTTTATGCCAGTACCATGCAGTTTTTAAAACTGTTGCTCTATAGTACAACTTGAGATCAGGGATGGAGATACCTCCAGAAGATCTTTTATTGTAGAGGATTGTTTTAGCAATTCTGGGTTTCTTGTTATTCCAGATGAAGTTGAGAATTTTTCTTTCCAGGTCTGTAAAGAATTGTGTTGGTAATTTGATGGGCATTGCATTGAATCTGTAGATTGCCTTTGGTAAGATGGCCATTTTTACTATGTTAATCCTGCCAAGTCATGAGCATGGGAGATCTTTCCATCTTCTCATATCTTCTAGTTCTTTCTTCAGAGATTTGAAATTTTTTTCATACAAGTCTTTGACTTCCTTGGTTAGGGTTACTCCGAGGTACCTTATGTCATTTGTGGCTATTGTGAAGGGTGTTGTTTCCCTAATTTCTTTCTCAGCCCTTTTGTCTTTTGTATACAGGAGGGCTACTGATTTTTTTTTTGAGTTAATTTTGTATCCGGCCACTTTGCTGAAGGTGTTTATTAGCTGTAGGAGTTCTCTGGTATAGTTTTTTGGGTCACTCACGTATACTATCATATCATCTGCAAATAGTGATAATTTGACTTCTTCCTTTCCAATTTGTATCCCCTTGATCTCCTTCAACTGTCTTATTGCTCTAGCAAGGACTTCCAGAACTATGTTGAGGAGATATGGAAAGAGTGGGCAGCCTTGTCTTGTCCCTGATTTCAGTGGGATTGCTTTAAGTTTCTCTCCGTTCAGTTTGATGTTGGCTAGAGGTTTGCTGTATATTGCCTTTACTATGTTTAGATATGTGCCTTGTATTCCTGATCTCTCTAATACTTTAAACATGAATGGATGTTGGATTTTGTCAAAGGCTTTTTCAGCATCTAGGGAGATTATCATGTGGTTTTTTTTCTTTCAATTTGTTAATATGGTGGATCACATTGATGGATTTCCGTATATTGAACCACCCCTGCATACCTGGGATGAAGCCTACTTGGTCATGGTGGATGATATCTTTGATGTGTTCTTGTATTCGGTTTGCGAGTATTTTGTTGAGTATTTTTGCATCAATGTTCATAAGGGAGATTGGCCTGAAGTTCTCTTTTTTGGTTGAGTCTTTGTGAGTTTTAGGTACCAAGGTGACTGTGGCTTCATAGAATGAGTTTGGTAATGCTGCTTCTGTTTCGATTTTGTGGAATAGTTTGAAGAGAATTGGAGTTAGCTCTTTTTTGAATGTCTGGTAGAATTCTGCGCTGAAACCATCAGGTCCTGGGCTTTTTTTGGATGGGAGACTTTCGATGACTGCTTCTATTTCCTCGGGGGATATAGGACTATTTAATTGATTTACCTGGTCCTGATTTAGCTTTGGTAAGTGGAATCGATCAAGAAAATTGTCCATTTCATTTAAATTTTCAAATTTTGTTCCATATAGACTTTTGAAGTAAGTCCTAATGATTGCTTGGATTTCCTCAGTGTCTGTAGTTATGTCCCCCTTTCCATTTCTGATTTTGTTGATTTGGATGGTGTCTCACTGCCTTTTAGTTAGCTTGGCTAAGGGTTTGTCTATCTTGTTGATTTTCTCAAAGAACCAGCTCTTGGTTTCATTGATTCTTTGAATTGTTTTATTTGTTTCCAATTGATTGATTTCAGCCCTGAGTTTGATTATTTCCAGCCATCTGCTCCTTCTTGGTGTGTCTGCTTCTTCTTTTTCTAGGGTTTTTAAGTGAGCCATTAAGTTGCTTGAATGCACTGTCTCAAATTTCTTCTTGAAGGCACTTAGTGCTATGAACTTTCCTCTTAGCACTGCCTTAATTGTGTCCCACAAGTTTGGGTAAGTTGTGTCTTCATTTTCATTGAGTTCTAGGAAGATTTTGATTTCTTTCTTTATTTCTTCCCTGACTCAGCTGTCTTTTAGTAGCAAGTTGTTCAGTTTCCATGTATGTGTAGGCTTTTTGCTATTTCTGTTGTTACTGAGGTCCAGATTTATTCCATGGTGATCAGACAGGATACAAGGGATTATTTCAATCTTCCTGTATTTGTTGAGGCTTGCTTTGTGACCAACTATGTGGTCTATTTTGGAGAAGGTTCCATGAGGTGCTGAGAAGAAGGTAAATTCTTTTGTGTTTGGGTGTAAGGTTCTGTAAATGTCTGTTAGGTCCATTTGCTTCATGACCTCTGTTAGAGATATTGTTTCTTTGTTTAATTTCTGTTTAGTTGACCTGTCCTTTGTTGAGAGTGGGGTGTTGAAGTCTCCCACTATTAGTGTGTGGGGATCTATATGTGGTTTAAGTTTTATCAATGTTTCTTTCACAAATGTGGGTACCCTTGTATTTGGGGCATAGATGTTCAGGATTGTGATGTCTTCTTGGTGGAATTTTCCCTTGATGAGTATGAAGTGTCCTTCCCCATCTCTTTTGATTAATTTTGGTTGAAAGACTATTTTATCAGATATTAGAATGGCTACTCCTGCTTTTTTCTTGCGTCCATTTGCTTGAAAAGCCGTTTTCCATCCCTTTACCCTCAGGTAATGTCTATCTTTGTGACTTAGGTGTGTTTCTTGTATACAACAGATTGCTGGGTTTTGTTTCTGCATCCATTCTGTTAGTCTGTGCCTTTTTATTGGAGAATTAAGTTCATTGATATTGAGAGAGAGTAATGACCAGTGGCTGTTAGATCCTTTGAATTTGATGTTGGCTGTGGTCATACGGTTGTGTCCTTGGTTGCTTTTTGTAGTGGGGTTATTTATTTCCTGTGTTTTCTTGAATCTAGCTAGCTTTCTTGGGTTGTATTTTCCCTTCCAGTGTCTTCTGTAATGCTGGATTTGTTTGTAGGTATTGTTGAAATTTGTTTTTGTCATTGAATATCTTGTTTTCTCCGTCTATGTGGACTGAGAGTTTTGCAGGGTATAGTAGCCTGGGCTGACATCTGTGTTCTCTTAGGGTCTGCATGATATCTGTCCAGGCCCTTCTGGCTTTCATAGTCTCTGTTGAAAAGTCAGGTGTGATTCTAATGGGTTTGCCATTATATGTTACTTGGCCTTTTTCTCTTGCAGCTTTTAGCATTTTTTCTTTGTTCTGTATACTTACAGTTTTGATTATTATGTGGCAGGAGGATTTTCTTTTCTGGTCTAATTTATTGGGTGTTCTATAGGCCTCTTGTATTCTTATTGGCCTCTCCTTTAAGTTGGGGAAATTTTCTTCAATGATTTTGTTGAAAATATTTTCTGGGCCTTGGTGCAGGGAATCTTCTTTTTCCTCTATTCCTATTATTCTTAGATTTTGTCTTTTTATGTTGTCTTGAATTTCTTGGACGGTCTGTGTCAGGAATTTTTTAGATTTAACATTTTCTTTGACAGATACATCTATTTCTTCCATTGTATCTTCCACACCTGAGATTCTTTCTTCCATTTCTTGTAGCCTATTGGTTATGCTAACCTCTGTAGTTCCTGCTTTCTTCCCTAAGTTCTTTCTTGCCACAATTTCTTCCATTTGTGTTTTTTTTTAATTTTCCCAATTCTATCTTCAGGTCTTGAGCTATTTTGTTGGTTTCCTTCCCCTGTCTGACTGTATTTTCATGTTTTTCCGTCAGTTCCTTCAGCTGTTTGTTTGTACAATCCACTGTTTCTTTTATTTCATTCAGTGATTTAAGCATTTCCTCTTTAAAGGCCACATACCGTTTGGCTGCAGCTTCTTCTATTTCTTTTCGTATTTTATTTGTTTCCTCTGTTATCATCTTCTTGAGCATAGATGTTAGGTTGTCTCCTTGAATTTCATTTATGCTGGGGTGTCTAGGGCTATTTGCCCCTGGATAACTGGGTTCTGGAGATGCCATAATGCTCTGGCTTTTGTTGGTTGAACTTTTACGCTGTCCTCTACCCATTGGGCTATCTTAGTTGTTTGAATTTAGTTTCTGGTTGTTCCTAGACTGTTGTAGTGGAGAGAATCCCTTTGGCAGGAAGATGGTTTTTCCTCAACAAGCCTTCCCAGCTTTTTGGGTATAGTCCCTGGATGTCTGGTGTTTTTCAGGAGTTGCTACAGCTCACCTCAGGCATAGAGACCTGGGTGGTAACTGTGGTCCTGATTAGTCAAGAGGGCTCTCCTCTCACCGGGAGAAGTCCTGGAGACAGCTGCCCTCCTTCTGGGTTTCTTGCTGTAAATTTAGTGATCAGCTGCTGTAACCTGTGTGTCCCGTGGTTTGGTCGGTTTTGTTAGGGATAACTGGTTGCCCCTTGGAGCAGTATCTGGGGGTTGATCTCAGGGTTCCCGGTCTTTTGTAGGTCTGAGGTTGGGGCTCTGTGCCCCAGAACCCAAGAGGTAATCTGTGGCGGGTGAGTACTGCTCTGGTGTCTTAGGGCACTCAGTTCTGTCTGTAAGGAGTAGTTGGTCAGAAGCAGGCCTCTGAGCTGGCGGAGCGTGCACCCACCTGCTAGTCTGCAGGAGCTGAGTTTCCAATCACTCTGTGCTCCCTGTTTGGGCCCAGATCTGTGATGGCTGGCCGTACTCACCTGTTTGCTATCTGCAGTCTGCTAGACTTTCCCTAGGTGACCCCAGCAGCATGGTTTCTTCCTTCTCTGTGGGGTCCTCTCTGGACAGGGGTTCCCAGTCCCTGTTGTACTGGGGCGCGCATCTTGTCTGTACCGCTGAGCTGAGCGCAAAGCTCTCTGCACGCGGCAGGAGCTCGGCTGTGATGGCGGCAGAGACCTTCCGGGGAAAGACTGGGTGACCTGTGATCAGACCCGCAACCCTGCTTCCCCGTGGGGTACCCCCGCGACTGGGACTCCCAGTCTCAGGTACCCTTGTGCCCACGGATCAGCCTGGGAAAGTGACTGGGACATGCCCGCTCGCGGCTCCAGCCTGGAGACCCAAAGCCTGCGTTACCCGGGATTTCTTCCGGGTTCTGGCTGGGCAGCCGTGAGTGGACCTGACCGATTCCCACGCCGTGGGAGCCTCCCTTCACCTGGGAAACACGATCGATGTAGTTTCGGTGCCCCGAGTTCAGTCTCCTGGTCTCTGCAAGGCGAGTGCTGTCCTGCTGCTCATACGCACTGTTCTCCCGGCGCCGCCATCTTGGCTCCCCCGTGAGAAAAATTTTTAAAATGAGTTATCAACATCTAGATAGGAATCCAGCACTGTTAGAAAAAATCTAAAGCTATTGGCAGTCACTAAGGGAAGGTTATAAATAATATGCATCAACAGATTTACCAAATTAGATGAAACAATCAACTTTTGAATGATATAAGCTATCAAGAAAAACATCTCACTTTAGTACTCTGCCTATCAAAGAAATGGAATTCAAGCAATAGTACTCATTACAAGGAAAATTCAAACCACTACCAAACTTATAACATTGAAAAATTATTAATTATACATAGTCTTCTAGGACTATAACAGCTCTTGTTTTACAATAGAACGAACAAACCCAAAAATATTTAAAGAAAGAACATTTATAGACCACACTTTAATGAATGCTAAAATCATAAATTCTAAACCAAAATTTAATTTTAATAACATTCAATTAATCAGATATATGTTAAATATACATATCTGTATGTCTGTGTATTTTTATGTATTAGCACATTACAGTCCATCATGTTTTATCCAAAGAATGATTGGTTTATTTAACATGACAAAATTAGTGTAATTTACCATGAGAGCATGACAAAAACTAGTAGGATCATCTTAGTAAACAAATCAAAAATTATGTGACAAAACCAAACTTCCACTCCCAATTTTCAAAATGGCCATGCAGTTAAGAAAAATGTTTCACAATAGATTTTCAAGCAGAAAAGAAAGACCCGTCCTAAAATCGATTAAGAATGTCTCCAAAGAAGTATATTCCTAATATCATGCTGAATGCTGTCTTGCTAATAAATCATGAAAAACAAATGAACCTCTCATGAAATCTATTTAATATTGTATTAAAGGTCTTGGCTGTTGCAAAACGGAGAAATAAGAATAGCAAATAAGCTAAAGAAGGAAAACAAATGAAACTATAACTACTGGAACATAAAGCGGACTAAGAACATAACAAAAGGAAAAAAGAGCAATCAATACGTATTTTTCAATAATATCTTTAAATATTAATGGTCTCAGTTAATATACTTCCCAATCAAAATACTTGGGTTAATTGAATAGACTAAGCATCAGAATGCTTTTTGTCTGCAAGCATAGCAGAGTGTCAGCGGTTGGCTTTCTTCCATGGGATGCGTCTTGGGTGAGGCCGGGCATTGGTTGGACTTGTCTTAATCCCAGGGCTCTCTGTTCTATCTTCATCCCTGCACATGTTGTAGGCAGGGTAAGTTTTTTGTGCGTGGGTTGGTGTTCTCCTCCCGCCACTAGGAGTCTTGTCTAGTTAGAGAGTGTCCCCTTCTGCCTCCATGGCCTCTGCTACTAGGAGTCTCAGTTACATGCCTGATTTCAGCATCACACTCAGGGAATAGTCTAGTCTCAAGTATGTCCAACTGTAGAATCATATAACATTGATAGCACCACTATAGGCAGCGACAAATGTTAAATGTTTTCACGTAAGAGACGGAATAGATAAAGCAGCCACAATACATAAAATAGGACATCTTTTACAGTTACCTCATTGATAAATGTGAAAGTTAAGTCAAATGAATGCTGTAGCTTTTGAAAAGAGATGTCTATGTCAATATTATTGTTTGTATGTTGTGTTTTATTTTATCATTATTCTCAGTGGGCTATAAAACTGAACTCCAACTAGGTTGGAATAAGTTATTTGTCAAAATAAATACCTTTTTATGTGATGATTTCACGACAGCCATAGGTTTCAAGCAGGAATTTTAATATTCTACAATTCCCCCGAGGCCAGCTTTAATTGCAGAATGACTTCAGTGGAATCTCTAACCCTTAGTCTCAATGGATTATAAAACTGAACTGCAAGTAGACTGGAAAGTCATTCGTCAAGATAAGTACCGCTTTAAATGATCATTTCATGACAGCCATAGGCTTAAAGCAGGGATTATCATATTTTGTAACACATTTAAGGCCAACTTTAATTAAAGAATTACTTTAGTGGAATTCCCAATGAAAATATGAAGTATTCTCTCTCTCTCTCTCTCTTTCTGTGTGTGTGTGTATGCATGTCTGCATGTTTCATTTCTTAATTACTCCTTAACTTATTTTTTAGATAAGGTCTAACTGAACCTGGAACTCCTGGAACCCACAGATTCACCTAGAAGGGTCAGCAAGTCCTGGGCATCCTCCTGTCTCTGCCTTCTCAATGCTGAGGTTATAGGAATGTGGTAGAATGACTAGCTTGTTTTTAATTTCATCTATCTATCTATCTATCTATCTATCTATCTATCTATCTATCTATCTATCTATCTATCTATCTATCTATCTATCTATCTATCTATCACATATTACCACTTATTCACTTTGTATCCTGGCTATAGGACCCCCCCTTCACCTTCTCTGGGTCCCACCCATCTTCCCTCTTCTCCCCCTATGCCCTTCCCCTAGTCTACTGATAGGGGAGGAACTCCTCCCCTTCTATCTGACCCTAGCATATCAAGTCTCATAAGGGCTGGCTGCATTGCCTTCCTCTAGGACTGGTAAGGCTGCTCCCCTCTCAGGTGGAGATGATCAAAGAACCAGCCACTGAGTTCATGTCAGAGACAGCCCCCATCCCCCTTTTTAGGGAACCCACTTGGAAACTGAGCAGCCAATGGGCTTCCTTTGAGCAAGGGTTCTAGGTCCTCTCCATCAATGATCCTTGGTTGGAATATCAGTCTCTGCAGGACGCCCTGGGCCCAGGTTTTTTTTTTTTTTGGCTCTGTTGGTGTCCTTGTGGAGCTCCTGTCTTCTCTAGGTCTTTTTATCTTCTCCTGGTTTCCTGCACTCTGCCTAAAGTTTGGCTATGAGTCTCAGCATCTCCTTGGATATCCTGATGGGTAGAGTCATTCAGAGGCTCCTTGTAGAAGGCTCCTGTCCTGTTTCTTGTCTTCTACTTTGGCTGTTTGTCCTGTTTGTCCTTCTGAATGCAGTTTCGGCCTCTTCCCTACAGTCCTCCTTGTTGTTTAGTCTCTTTAGGACTCTAGATTTTAGTGTGTTTATCCTATATTTTAGTGTGTATATCCTATATGGCCAAGCATTACCAACAGAATACAAAAATATTACCCATTATAAATGGATATTTTTTAAAAAATTGTGTTAAAGGAGATTAAAATTAAGCCCTCATGATTGCAAAGTAAACAGTTTACTGATCTAAATCTATCTTTTGTTTCTTCTATCTTCTACAGCAGAAGTCTGTATGGTTTGATCTGTTTTTTATTATTACAAGGGAGACAAAAGGGCTACCCTACTAAAAGCAATCTACAGACTCGATACAATCCTCATCAGAATTCCAACACAATTCTTCACAGATCTTGAAAGGGCAATTCTCAACTCCGAATGGTGGGGAAGAGTTGGGGCAGTAGAGGGAGGAGAAAATTTATTCAATTATATTGCATGAGAAAATAATCTAGGTTTCTTAAAAGGGGAAATAAAAATCTACTGCTTTATTCAATTCGTGAATTCTTCTACACCCTTTTCAGACGATAGGTTAAAACTTTTTCTTTTTGCCTTGTTTTATTAGAGTTCACTAATTATGCAACATAGAGCAAATTAATCTTTTTGCCCGTAGAGTGCAAAGATTATCAAGTAAGAAATAATCATAAATGTATATTCTTTAACTTTCCTATCACTGAGGCTTGAGAAAACCTTTTCCTAATCACTGAGGCTTGAGAAAACCTTGAAACAGAAATTATTTGATGTTTGCTTTACTCAGGTACCGACTATGATGTCACCTCCCTGTGCCACTATAATCATGAGCTAACTGCCCTTGTGTCCAGGTTTATGGAATAAACAGAGCCTTGGTGCCAAGTAAATCCAAAAGCAGGAGTATTCCCCACATGTGGTAACCATCTTGCTGCGTTTAAAATCCTCCAAGGTGAGCAGTTTGAATTGTTTCTAGATTACCTGTGTTAAGAAGGTAATTTCTTTTATTTTAAAACCACGCTCTTGCTTTTGGAAACTGCATGATTCCAAACATCTAGAAAACTGGAGCATTTCAGTGAACACGATTTCAAGGATTTTTGAAGGAATCTGTGTAAGCCGATTTTTTTTTTTTAAGTACTATGAAGATCGTGTTCAACATTATAGTCTGTGCTGTCCCTGAACTGACAGTTTTGAGTTTACAGAAGGTGAAAGAAATGGCTGGAAATTAGCTATGGAGAAGGAGTGGGGAAAGAGTAGAAATTTGGAGACCACAGTTGCTATCAGTGCCGTCCACATACAAAGCTTTTAGTGAGCTGACCATTCACAGGCTGGCAGAAATGTTGAGAACTTGGAGGTCTGTACTTGATGAGCCACACTTTTTTTTTTGAGTGTTGTTTCTCATAAAGACAAAGGAAGAGGCCTGAAGAAGCATTTGCTGGATTATGCTAGCACCAGGGCTATACAGTAGCTGACTTCGATAAAACATGTCTTCTATGTGTCTTTGTCTGTCTTCATGCTGCACCTTCACCTTGAGCATAAGTAAATACTGATTCTGTGATATGTCAAATTTTACTTTCGTGATCTATTTAGGATGATATTAGCTATGTTCTGTCTTCATTTCATATCCCTATTCGTTCCAGTATTTCTATCATAAATTGAATTTGTCAAAGGTCTTTTCGCATATAATGTGATGATCTGTGTTTTTTTTTTTATCTTTTAGTATTTATGTGGTGGGTTGCATTTTTCATTTACAGTTGAACCATCCATGCATATCTGGGAAGAAACTAACTTGATCAGGAGGGATAATCTTTTCGATCTGTTCTTAAATTCAGTTTTCATTCATTTTATTGAGAATTTTTACATTACTCTATAATTTTCTTCCTTTATTTCTTAAAATTTTTACTGGTTCTTTGTCTAGCTTTGGCATCTGAGTAGTATAGACTTTATGAAGGGAATTTGAAAATATTTCTTTCTTTTTGATTTTGATTTTGAAGAATAGGTTGAGGGATGTTAGTGTTAACTCTTCTTTGGAAGTCTGGTAGAATTCTGCATTGAATCCATCTGGGCCTGATTATTTATTATTATTATCATTTATTACAATTTATTCGATTTGTATCCCGGCTGTGGACCCTTGCCTCCTTCTTCTGCCCTTATACCCCTCCCTAGCCACTGATAGGTGAGATCCTCCTTCCCTTCTATGTGACCCTAGCCTATCAGGTCTCATCAGGACTGGCTGCATTGCCTTCCTCTGAAGACAATGGTAAGGCTTCATCCCCCAGGGGGAGGTGATCAGAGAGCCAGCCACTGAGTTCATGCCAGAGAAAGTCCCTTCTCCCTTTACTAGGGACCCCACTTGGAGACTGAGTCTATGGGTTACATCTGAGCTGGGGTTTTAGGTCCTCTTCATGCATTGTCCTTGGCTGGGGTGTCATTTTTTTTCATGGCCCCCATGGCTCTTCTTTTATGGCTCTGTTGGTCTCCTTTTGGAGCTCCTATCCCCTCCAGGTCTTTCTATCTCCTCCTTCTTTTATAAGATTTCCTGCACTCTGCCCAAAGTTTGGCTATGCGTCTCAGCCTCTGCTTCGATACCTGGATCAGTAGAGTCTTTCAGAGCCCATCCTGGCCATCTGCCCAAGCTCTCCTGGCTTTTAACATTCAATTAAGTAATCTTCTATTATTATATGTCTGTCTTTGAATGTGACCTTGTGTTTCTATCTTGTTGCTTAAAATAGACTTTTATTATTTTGTATGATTTCATTATGTAATGAGAGGAGTATCTTTTCTGGTATTACCTCTTTTTTTTGTCCTAAAGGTATCCTGCATCTGGATTGACATTGGACCATGGGAAATTCACTATAATGATTACTTTTTTCTCCTTAGAGATGAATCCTTTATTTGGTAATCCAATACAAAATGGTTATTCCATTTTTTCTTTAAATTTTATTTATTTAAGCACTTAACAGCCCCATCCCAGCCTCCTCCCTCCTCACTTCCCAATCCCACCTTCAAAACTTCTCCCTCCCATTACCTACTTTTCTTCTTCCCAGGGAATGGGAGACCCCTAAGTGGTACCAACCCAACCTAGCAATTCAAGTCACAGCAGGACTAAGTCAGTCTTCTCCCACTGAGGTCACACAAGGCAGCCCAGCTAAGGGAAAGGGATCTAAAGGCAGGCAATAGAGTCAGAGACAGTCCCTACACCCATTGTTAGGGGGCCCACATGATGACCAAGCTGCACATCTGCTACATATGTGTAGGGGGGGTCTAGGTTGGACCATGCAAGCTCTTTGGTTGGTGGTTCAGTCTCTGTGAGCCTCCATGGGCCCAGGCTAGTTTATTCTGTAGGTCTTCTTGTCATATCCTTGACCCATCTTAATCTTTCCTCCCACTCTTCCACAAAACTTCCTGAGCATGGCATACTTTTTGGTGGTGGGTCTCTGCATCTCTTTCCATCAGCTTCTGGATGAAGCCTCTCAGAAGACAGTTATGCTAGGCTCCTGTCTGCAAGCAGAGCAGACCATCATCAATAGTGTCAAGGGTTGGCTCTCTCCCATGAAGTGGGTCTCAAGTTGGGCCAGTCATTGGTTTGGCATTTCCTCAATCTCTGCTCCATCTTTATTTCCTACACTTCTTATAGATAAGACAAATTTTGGGTTGAGAGTTTTATGGGTGGGTTGGTGTTACCCTCACTCCACTGGAAGTCCCACCTGGCTACAGGAGGTGGCCACATCAGGCTCCTTATTTTCTGCTGTTAGGGATCTCAGCTAGGATCACCTCCACAGACACCCAGGGCCTCCTCTGTCCCACAGATGATCTTCCATTGATTTTCATACTCTCTTCTGAAACTCCTCTTCCTCACACCTGATCCCTGCCTTGTTATCTTCCCCACATCTCTCTATCCTCTCTTTATCCTGCCCTGAAATTTACAGATAGTTAATTGTTACTGGGGTAGGGGAAATTTTTTTCAGTGGTGTAGCCACTGGTAAGTTGTCATGATCCTGTTAGAAGTTGAGAATTGCTCTTTCAAGGTCT
Source organism: Meriones unguiculatus (assembly GCF_030254825.1). Classification (NCBI taxonomy): domain Eukaryota; kingdom Metazoa; phylum Chordata; class Mammalia; order Rodentia; family Muridae; genus Meriones; species Meriones unguiculatus. Next base: position 12,989,779 of record NC_083354.1, on the reverse strand, counting down.
GTAAAGAATTGTGTTGGGATTTCGATGGGAATTGCATTGAATCTGTAGATTGTTTCTGGTAAGATGACAATTTATGTTAATCCTATGGATCCATGAGCATGGGAGAACTTTCCATCATCTGATATCTTCTTCAATTTCTTTCTTCAAAGACTTGAAGTTCTTGTCATACAGGTCTTTCACTTGCTTGGTAGAGTTACACCAAGATGTTTTATATTGTTTATAGCTATTGTGAAGTGTTGTTTTCCTAATTTCTTTCTCAGCCTATTTCTCCTTTGTATGAAGGAGGGCTGCAAGTCTTTGAAGAGAGAAATAGAAGAAGATTTTAGAAGACGAAAAGCTCTCTAATGCTCATGGATCAGGGCAGGATAAAGTCTAGGAAACTACTTCCTAACTCTCACCCCCCACCCCAAATCCATGGCAGAATAGTGACAAGTCCAGTCTTATGCACATCTTGTTCAGGTAGTCATAGCTCCTGTAAGTGAACATGCCATGCTTGGAAGATAGCTTTCCACCCCACTCTTTCTGGCTCTTACCTTCTTTTGGTGTCTTCTTTTCAAGTGTTCCCTGAGTCTTGGAAGGAGTAATATAAATGCTCTACTTAGGTCTGAACAAACAACAGTCATTTATTTTCAGTACTTCAAACAATTATGAGTCACTGTATGACTCACATGCATTCAAACATGACTCACTACAAAAAGATGTTTGTCTGACCATAGCGGAGAGAAGTACTAATATTGAGTAGAAACACATTATTTAGAAAGAAGCCTAACTAGACAATATGTTCATTTAGCAAAACAACAGAAATCGTTTTGCCAATAAGAAATATGACCTCCGCAACAAGACTCAAAAACAATCATGAAATAATTGGTGACCTCTGTAACAGAAGTGCCACTGTTTACCAGTGGATACTTCTTGAGTGGTAGGTCAGTGATATCTCACAGAGGGTTCATAGTTGAGTGAGAGAGAGGATGATGGTTTTACCACAGCAGACGGAACCTCAGACACTATGATAGCTAGAAAGTGACCTACCAAGGAGGTAGCTTCAAGCCCAGTTCCAGCGTGATTTCTTGCTGTCTTCTTATTGATGTTTGTGGATTCTCTTTTAACATGAATATCATGATACAAGTAACTGTGAATCATTACTGGACATTTTGATGGTTGTAAAACTCTGGATTTTATTTGTATTTTATGAGGTTAATTAGTACTTTTGGCTCCTCAGACAATTGACTGAATTTGGCCTAGTATTAACCTTTTTTTTCTTTTCTTTTCCTTTCTTTTCCTTTCTTTTCTTTTCTTTTCTTTTCTTTTCTTTTCTTTTCTTTTCTTTTCTTTTCTTTCCTTTCCTTTCCTTTCCTTTCCTTTCCTTTCCTTTCCTTTCCTTTCCTTTCCTTTCCTTTCCTTTCCTTTCCTTTCCTTTCCTTTCCTTTCCTTCCTTCCTTCCTTTCTTTCTTTCTTTCTTTCTTTCTTTCTTTCTTTCTTTCTTTCTTTCTTTCTATTTCTTTTGGTGATTTTTAAAATCAACTGACTTTTCAAAGATGTTGTCATGATATTTACATTTTTGTTATTTGTGCATTGCTTACCACTGTATGTGGAGTCAGAAAGGGGCTTTATTAACTCAGTTGGTAAGTTATTGCCAAGCCTGATAATGGATTTAAGAAATTTGCAAGATGTGAGGACTCCAGGAGTTAAAAAAAAAATACTTTGTCAGATTGGCTTTTTGAATTCTTCGTTTTCCGTTATTTCTTTGATACTCTTTCCCAGAAGCTCACTTTTGTTTGTTTGTTTGTTTGTTTTTCGTTTCTGTTACTGTGCTTTGTCTAAGGCCCTCAGATGATAGTACATGTAGAGGAGAAATGGAAGAATCATGTTATTCCTGTTGTCTTAAAGACCAGGTGCCTCCATTAGAGAGCTATTTCTCTCTGTAGAACTCTGGAGTCAGCTGATTCGCAAACCTGGCCATGGCTGCTGTTGCTGTCACTACCAACCAGTTGCTTTGGGGGGAAAACTTAAGAAAAAAACTAAATAGCACTTGGGAGATTGCCTCTGCTTTGTCAGTTTCTCTCTCTGCAAGATGGCTGGGTGATTCAAGCTGCTTCTAGAGTACTTTGTGTAATCCAGGTTGTGTGTGCTAATTTGCTTCTCTGTGGTGCAATAAAATACTGACCAAATCAACTTGGGGGAATAAAGGATTTGTTTGGATTCAAGGTTGTGTGCCTCACCCAGGGAAGCCAGGGTAAGACCAAGGAGGCGGGAACTGAAACAGCGGCCTTGAAAAAGCACTGCTTACAGGCTACTGAGCCATGCTTGTTCAGTTTGAATTTTTTAAAATTTATTTTTATTTATTTATTTATTATTAGTTACATTTTATTAACTCTGTATCCCCGCTGTATCCTGCACCCTCATTCCCTCCCAATCCCACCCTCCCTTCCTCATCTCCTCCCTCCTCCTATCCAAGTCCACTGACGGGAGGACCTCCTCCCCTTTCATCTGACCCTGTTTAATCAGGTATCTTCAGGACTGGCTGCAAAGTCCTCCTCTGTGGCCTAGCAGGGCTGCTCCTCCCTTGGGGGTGTGGAGGTCAAAGAGCCAGCCATTGAGTTCATGTCAGAAATAGTCCGTGTTCCCCTTACTAGGGAAACCCACTTGGTTAATGACTACCATGGGCTACATCCAAGCAGAGGCTCTAGGTTATATCCATACATGGTTCTTGGTTAGAGAATCAGTCTCAGAGAAGACCTCTGTGCCCAGATATATTTGGTCCTTGTAGAGCTCCTATCCTTTCCAAGTTCTACTAACTCCCCCTTCTTTCATGATTCCCTGCACTCTGCCGAAGGTTTGGTTATGAGTCTTAGTATCTGCTTTGATACACTGCTAGGTAGAGTCTCTCAGGGGCCCTCTATGGTAGGCTCCTGTCCTGTTACTTGTTTTCTCCTACATCCAATGCCCATCCCATTTGTCTTTCTAAGTGAGGATTGATCATCTTACCCTGGGTCTTCTTTCTTGTTTATCTTCTTTAGATGTATAGATTTCAGCATGTTTATCATATCTTATAGGTCTATACCAGTTTGCATTCTTATACATCCCAGAGCTTCCTTCCAGAGGCTGCATTGCCCATAGTGGGCTGAACTCTCCCACATCGACCATTAATCAAGAAAATACCCCATAGATGTGCCCATAGGCCAATCTGGCGGTGTCATTTTCACAATCCATTTTCTCTTTTCCCAGGTTACTCCAGTGTTTGTCAAGTTGACAAAAAACTAATCAGCATACTGTTCTTAGGCTGCACCAAGTTTAGATTAAATAATAAGAAAGAAACACAATGTCTCAGCTTGCCCCATTGGATGCTTATTTTTCTGTCTGTCCTTTATCGGTCTGTTGCTGTATACTTCTTGAAGTATTCATTATGCTGTATATTCAGTCTGGACAGAGTTTACGGTCATGCTTGGTGACAGGGACAGAGTCACTTGTGGTTAGTCTATTTTATTCAGAATCAGAATCAGTCCTGGAATTCTTAAAATAGAAGTCAACTGACTTTGCTTGATAAAGAAGAAAATCTCCTTTAAAGAATTATGGAGTAACTTGCTGAATTGGTGAGTGCTGAAGCGTAGGACTGGAGGCCACATGAGGAATGATGCCGTTACCCCTGTCCCCGACTCTCCTTGATCATGGGACATTTGTCAATGATAGGAACTGGCACCTACCATTCTTTCCAAGGAGCCACTGTTAGCATGGATTTCATCTTCAAAGTCAGAACCCAAACCAATATTCACTTTAACTCCAAATGCTATTTTGATAAAGAAACTCTCTTATAATTTAACTTTTCATAGATGAGTGCAATCTGTGTAACTGAAGTACATATCTGGTGTTTTGTTGTCTAAGCTGAAACCCTCTAGAAATATATTTTAGGGATTATGCTCCATGAACAGAAATGCTTCTAGCATAACAAGGTGTTCAAAAGGTGCTGGCCAGGCAGAAAACATGGCAAGGACCGCTGAACTTACAGTATATTGCTTCATTTATTAATACCCAGGAGTATTAGTGTAATATGTGGCATTGGAGGCCTTTTGTGTAGCATTGCTTGGAGGCATTTAAGGGGAATATTACAAGACTCCTGACCTCAGTATTTGCACTTCAGATTCATAACGACACGTTTGCTTTTTTCTCCCACCAAGGAAACACAAACTAGGACTTGCAAGGTGTTCTGGCTTTAATGCGTAGTGGCTAAAGATGCAAGCTTTGGGTATATAAGGAAGTTGTACAGATCACAATATTTGCTCTTCACGATACGGACTTTGAAGTGGAAACACATGCTTTCTTTCCTTGCAACCACTAGCTAAGTAGCTTTGCCTCTGTTACTCAGCTTAGTGACAGCTAGGCTCCTTATCTTTGAAATGCAGATAAGGATGAGAGCTCCAAGCCTACACAATTACTGAAAGAATTCAGTGAAGTAAACACAAAGCAGGGTATGGAATAGACATTTGGTAAATTTCAGTTACACTTAGTCTTGTTAATATTGTAAAGCATGTTAATGAAATGTATCTATTTTGTCTTCCCAAAATTTCAAAACTATTTGTGATTTTTGACTGAGATAAATAGCGCCTATTTATAATTAATGCATATTTAGCTATCAATGATACTTCCACTTTTGGTAAATGATGGGTAAATTGAACAGCTTTTCATTTAAGGCATTTCTTCACTCTGTTCTTGCAGCAGTCTTAACAGTTAATCAAAATCTGGACTATCTCTCCCACATGTCCGTTCGTTTATCTTAAAACCCAAGGCACATTGCTCTTCAAAGTTAAGAAGTTAGGGCAAAGGTCAATGGGAACTCAGCTCATGACTTTTATGGCCTTGCTTTTTAAAAAAGAAATAATGTAGAAAAGTTCAAACTTTTGAAAAAAAGCTGAAAACAAATTGAGACTACTTCTTGGCTTCCACATAAAGTGCTTTGCAATTGAATCAGTTGCAGGGGCTCTTGGTATTCTCTTGGTATTCTAGAGCATCTTGCAGGAAATGTTTGCAAGAATTTTGAAATGTTTGACCAGCGCTCCTTTCTAAACTGCCCACCACCACCACCTATGTGGTGCAATTTACTTTGTTTAGGTAGAAACCAAACCTTTAAGATTAGAGAAGATGATGTTGATTCTGTTGCTTTGGAAACAACTGTGAGTCCTTTATGCTCTGTTGGTTAGACAGTACAAATGAGTCCTGCTGTAAATGATAATTTATGACTTGTTCTTTTGTAATAAAAAGTTAAAACCATAATCTTTATAAGGTTTCAACATGCTATATGCAGCACTATGCTTTCCCCCTGTCCTGTGGTAAGAAGTGAGAAAAGAGAATCTAATTGCTTTCACTCAAGGCTGTACTAACACTGCCAACCTTGACATCACCCGGGGCCTTTTCTGAGGAATAATTCTTGATCGCGGACACTTTGAGTGTGGTTGTCTGTGCAGACGGTTAACTGATTACTGAGTATCCCATGGGTTAATTCTTGAAACATGATCCTGTTGGCAAGCACAGTTCTGTTCACGTTTTAGGTTCTCTTTCTAAGATTAAGGCATAACTAGGGCACGTTGGTTCCATTGCTTTTTTAGCATGCAGTTGGGACTTGTGTCCATGCTTGGTTCTGAACCCAACCAACCAACCAAAGAAAGCAAGTAAAATGTTTATGAAAGTGTATTCTTGGGAAACATAAGGAAAAAAAATCTGTGAGATGAAAAGTTATGAGCGAGGGATTCCTTTACCTTCTATTTTTTTCTTTGTCTTTTGTTTTTTTCATTCTCAGAAGCTTATACTCTAGGCAAAAGAGCTGTTTTCATGTAGTTATTGTTGAGACAATATGCAGTCCTTACTGTAGGTGTTAGTAGTCTGACTAATAATTTTCCAGTCTACCCAACTTCATAATGGATATATTATAATACAATTTCTTTTAATAAAATATAACTTAACTCAGAAAAACAAATGTTTCAGTTTAATAGCATATTTCACCTATTTTACTTTGAGAAATTTTAGAATAGGTTGTATTGAGGATTTTTAAACAATGATCTAAATTCCTCTTATAACTAGTTCAATTAAAACGAAGTGTTTTGTTTTTTTTTTTTTTTTTTTTTTTTTTTTTTTCATCACTGCTGAGATTTGAAGCAAATGACTTTAAAGTACTGTTTGAAAAGTCCCAAAAGATTTCTCAGGAAATAGGTGAATGAAGATTTGGACTGGCCTTGGTAAAGCGAGTGCATGTTTTAGCCAGTACCTTGTTGAAAAGCTGTAGAATCAGGGGAGATGGTAGACAGTGCACTCAGGAAATCATTAAGAGTGATAATGCTCAGTTCAGCCTCAGAAGCTCCTCCCAAATCCCCCCACCCCCTGAGACAGGGTTTTGTTATTAATGCTGGATGTTGTGAAAAAGGTTAAGATTAAAAAATAAAAAAGACCTCTGAGGACCACGGAGAGTTTCTGACCTGAAAATGCAGTTTTAATGACTATCTATCTATCTATCTATCTATCTATCTATCTATCTATCTATCTATCTATCTATCCATCTATCTATCTATCTGGTGTTGAGAGGTCACATCAGATTTAAAAATGGAAGTAATCAGTAAAAAACACAAAGACTCTTTCGAAGGTGACTTTGTCAAGAGTGTAATGCAGAGAAGCAAGCTGAGGAACAGGGACTTGTGAGAAGTTTAAAATTTAACCCTGCACGGGGGGACTTATCTCATGTCCCCAAATACTAGGTTGAGATAAAGTGTGATTAAGGAAGAGGAAAGGCGACGGAGAGAAAAGCAAGAAATTATGAAACTCCGTTAGTACGCTTCCCCTTCAAGGGCATTATTAAACCATCTAGGGATTGCTGGTGGAGGGAATCCGTCTTTTCTGGAAAGATGCAGAATGCTGTGCTAAGACTTCCAGCAACCCGCGTGAGGTACTAGGAGAGGCATGGGCCCACGGACAATGCGTCCTGTTGTGCAACATATAGTTTCATCTCTATGGGTAAATAACTTCAAAGTTTGGCTTCAAAATCACATTGACTGAATTAGAAACTTCAGTAAAATAATAAACTATATAATATACTGCTATAATGTTAAAATCATTATGAGACCAATACTGTTAAGTTGGCAGTAATTCAAAAAGCTTCAGTAAAAGTGAATCTAATTCAAAATGGCATTCCTTTTTCCCCTTGACCTGGGTAACTTGGTGTTTTGTACTTAGGAAAGATGGGTTTATCAGAACCGGCTCTGTTGAAATGTATAAGATGTTTGGCCTTATGGTGTGGCACTGTCTAACTCATGCCCCGCCTTTCCATGCATCTCCCTTTGGAAACCCCTCTTCTCCTGGTTATTTAGTGATTACTTTTCCTCTTTGTCAGGATATGAAACATCTTTAGATGTTTCTTTGTATTGTTGGAAGTTTCCGGAAGACTCAGAAGGTTACACAGGTTTTCTCTTTTTTCCAGATGTTTCATTGTTAATAATGTACTTGAGCTCCATGCTAAAAATGCAACTTCCAGGAGGTCAGCCTTTCCTAAAGGTTATTTATTTATTTATTTATTTATTTATTTATTTATTTTTCATAATGCATGCCAAGAGGAGTCACTTTGCTCTGGGTTCCTTTCACCCTCCCTTCTCAGGCTTCCATTTGGTTAAGGGCTTTGTCTGTGGGAATGATGGGCAACAGAGCACTTGCTTAGAGTAGAGACATATAACAAAGTTTATTTATTTATTCTGTTCTCTTTCTCAACATTTTCACCCTCTGGCTGAATCAACTTCATGCATTGTTAAGATTTTCCAAATAATTTTTAATGATCTAAATTACATAGGTAGTTTGAAGTTTCATTATTATTTGAAGGTAAGGTCTTTTTTTTTTTTTCTTGTACTAAAATGGTAATAAAAGAAATGTTTCTTCTCTAAGATGTGGCTCTGGAAAATTCAGACTCTTTAGAGTTTAAAAAGGTTCTATACTTCATGTATTTTGTTTGAAAATATATTTTATTTCTTTTTTTTACTTTTTTATTGTTTATTATTATTAGTTACATTTTATTAATTCTGTATCCCAGCTGTATCCTGCTCCCTTATTCCCTCCCAATCCCATCCTCCCTCTCTCAGTTTCTCCCTGCCTCTTTCCAAGTCCACAGATTAGGGAGGACCTCCTCCCCTTTTGTCTGGCCCTCTTTTATCAGGTATCTTCAGGGCTGGCTGCGAAGTTCTCCTCTGTGGCCTAGCAGAACTGCTAAATCAACACATTCTATTGTTTACACTCAAGACAGGGACCTTTTCTTCCAGGGCAAATTATTATTATGCAATGAAAAGGTGAGGGAGAAAATTCTTAGCTTAAAATTTGATCTCCCTACAACAGAAACAGTGAACCATGGGAGAATAGAGTTTGCTGGCCTTCTGGTTGTTGTTATTATTATAACATCGGGACAGAGAATTAAAGTCACAGAGGGAGTGGAATTGCAAAATTGTGTTTGGATTTTATTATTTTCCTTTTTGAGTGTGGGATTTCCTCCACAAGAGACTTTGGGGAAGATAATAATTTCAAAGTACAGTAGTGATTCAAAGCAAATGGTTAAAGAGTAAGAAATGTGCTAGCTGTTTTATTAGCTGAGCTAACAATAGTATATTTACGTGCTGATAAGTGAAATGTTCTACTTAAACATATAGGTATAGAATATAGCATGGATCATGAAGGCTAAAGTCTCTCTTAATTTATTCTCCATCATCTTTTTTTCATGAGTTTCCCATTTTTATCATGGTTATAGGAGTTTTCTTTTTTTTTTTTTGAGATTATAATTATATATCTTTCTTCACTTTTCCTCTTTAAACTCTCCCATATAACCCTCACTGCTCCTCTTCAAATTCATGGCCTCTTTTTTTTTTTTTTTAAAGGCATTTTTAGCCAGACTTTTACTTACTGCTCAGAGGAAGCCCATAGGCTGCTCAGTCTCCAAGTGGGTTCCCTAGAAAGAGGAGCAGGGACTGTCTTTGACATGAACTGGGTAGCTGGCTCTTTGATCATCTCTCCCTGTGGGGTGCAGCCTTACCAGGTCGCAGAGGAAGACAATACAGCCAGTCCTGATGAGACCTGATAAGCTAGGGTCAAACAGAAGGGGAAGAAGACCTCCCCTATCAGTGCCCTTGCCCTAGAAGGGGCATAAGGGGAGAAGAGGGATGGTGGGTGGGACTATGAGGAGATGAGGGAGGGAGCTACAGCTGGGATACAAAGTGAATAAATTATAACAAACAAATAAATAAATTAAAAAATATTTACTGCATGCTTATTGTCGATTCTATTATTCTATTTCTATAAAATATTTAGCACACTCTTAGTGTGGGAAGAAGGCTGATTTGAGTCCAAACAGCAGCTTTTGCCAGTTCTTGTGGCATGCTGTTGCAAATGTTCTTCATCTCAGTCTTCTTTCCAGCAACCTCAAAGATCAGTTTTAGCTTCTGAAAGACCAGAAATATATGCACTTTGTTCGCCACTATATTTTGTGTATCTAAAATATCACTGCTACTTAGTGCATATTAGATATTCATGGAGCAAACGTGATGTCACAGGAGAGATTTTAACAAGGTGTTCAATATATGCTCATTCCCTATTTGCTAGAAAGTTGTCCTCTAGTCATAGCTGTAATAGTAGTAGCAACCAATTTATCATCTTACGATTAAGGAAACCAAAGAAAGCAGAAACAATTGCTGCTGAAGTAATCAGCATCTATAAAGTGATTTCATATTAAGTAGATGTGTATCTTTAAATGTTGCAAGTATTCTTATTTCCAAAATGTTGTTTGGGCTGCCAGAAACGTAGATTGAATTTACACTGAATACTCAACAACAGTTGGGTCTATATGTGCAAAGCTGATCGTATATTCCTTTATTCCTCTAGTCTTAATGTCACATTTATCCAAGTCCTATAAATTATTTATCTGATTCCATATATTTTTGAAAACTACCTAAAATTAAGTTTAAGAATATATTAAAACAATATTTTATTAATTAATTTGTTCATTTTACACATTATTTCTCATTTATTTCATTTATTTAATTTATTCACATCCTTTGTAGCCCCTTTCCTCCTCCCCTCTGAGCCTCCCTCTCTTCCCTCCCCTTTTTGCTCCCCTTTTTTTCAGAAAAGGAGAGCTTCCTTTCCCTTCCAGCCCAGCTCAGCAAGTTGTATTGGGACTGAATGTGCCCTCTTCCCCTGTGGCATGGTAAGGTAGTCCTGCCAGGGGAAAGTGATCTAAAAGGTAGCAAGTGAGTCTCTGTCCAATGCAGTCCCCACTTCCCTTCCTAGAGGACACACATGAAGCCTAAGCCGCCCATCTGCTACATCTTTGTAGGGGGCCTAGGTCCCGTCCATGAACGGTCCTTGGCTGTCAGAGCGTTCCTCTGAGGGGTTTTATTTTACATCCTGGTCGCAGTTTTCCCTCCCTTGTTTCCTCCCAGTCACTCCCTCTCACCTCCTTTCCCTGCCATGCCCATCCTCTCTCTCTCCTCAGAAAAGGCTTAGAAGAAAGGAGGCCTCCGATGGATATCGACTTGCCTTGCCATATCAAGTTGTAGTACTAAGTGCGTTCTCCTGTTGTGGTTAGGCAGGGCAGCCCAGTTAGTGGAAAGGATTCTAAGGCAGGCAGCGGAGTCAGATACATCTCCTGCTGTTAGGAGTCCCATATGAAGACTGAGCTGTCACATATGTGCTGAGGACCGAGGTCTGTCCCAAATATGCTCTCTCTTTGGTGGTTCAGTCTCTGTGGGCCCCTGTGGGCCCAGGTTAGTTGGTTTTGTATGTTTTCTTGTGGTGTCTTTGACCTCCCTGGCTCCTTCAATCTTTTGTCTTCCCCTTCCATAGAATTTCCCAAGCTCCACCAAATGTTTGGTTGTGAGTCTCTGCAGCTGTTTTTATTGGACACTTATGCTAGGCACCTGTCTGGGAGTCGAGCAGAATGTCATGAATAGTATCAGGGGTAGGCTTGCTTTCATGGCATAGATCTCAAGACGGGCCAGTCATTGGTTGGCCATTCTCTCCATTTCTGCCCCATCTTTACCCCTGTACATCTTGTTGGCAGAAGCGATTGTGGGTCCCAAAACAATGTTGGTCTATCTATCTATCTATCTATCTATCTATCTATCTATCTATCTATCTATCTATCTAATGAGCCATATCTGCTGTCATTGTACAAGAACTCCATGGATTAGGTAAACTTTCCTGATGAGTGCATGGATTATAGGTAAATGCCACCATACCTGGCTCAAAGGAACCTGGAAATCCAAATACTGAAAAATGCTTCTTTAATAGATAAAAATCTGCCTTTAAAGATTGTGGTTTATGATATCCCATTCCTGTCCTTCCACTTTGGTTAACGTCCACTCAAAAAGTGTGCGATAATAAAAAAAATGTAACAACGATGCAATTTTATCTCCTTTGATTAAAATTCTATGATCAAAGATTTAGACATAATCTTAGAAGATAAGATTTTAGCTTCTAGGCATGTTAGTAATGACCTAAATTATAATCGCTGGGAGGCCACAAGTGAATGCTTTCTGTATATTCCCAAAGCCTTCTATCATTTTGATTTTAACATTACTGAATGATTCTGTGAAGTATGTTGTATGAGTGAATGTGTGTGAGAGGTCAATTTTAATCAGCTGGGCATGCACAAGAACAGTCCTTTGCCAGCTAAAGACAGTTTCTGTGACTGTGTGGTTTGAACTCTGGGGTCTTTTCAGAGGGGATATAAAATTCTAGGGCCCCAGAGGAAATGGTGGATTGTTAGTTGTTCTTCGGTTGTTGGTTGTGGTTTGTTAAGTAGTTCTGTGCAAAGAAGAAGCAAGAAGAAACCAGATATCCTGATGGCAAAGACCAAACTTGTCCCAAGGAACTCGAAGCCTCTGATCAGCAGGAAATAGTTTAATGATAACATATCCCCATTTTTCAACCCCTGACTTTATTCAGGGTTATCTTTTCTTTCGTCCCTGTCCTTTCTTCTCTCTTATCTAGTGTTGGGTGGTTGAAAGGATGCAAGAAAATGGAAGAGAAGGTTCTAAGAAAGACAAACCCACAAAGTAGCTAATGCTGGCTACATGTTTCACGTCAAGTTATGAATTTGGACTTCTTTCCCTCAGCTGTCCAGCTATATAAAATGTATGAAATATGCTGTACATTTTATCTTTATTTTACATTTATAACTTTTTATCTGTTTTGTCATGGACATCTGATCTTTTTATGGAAGTTACCTGCAGGCTCTAGGAATGTCATGAGAAGTATTAGCTGGAATTAAATAATTTTGATCATTTATATTTTTGGAGTTAACTTGACAACTTGGAATATATGTCTTAACAGGTAATAAATTATTAGTAGTTATAAATTTTCATTTTCAAAATATCTCCATAGAACGTAACTTTATATACATATGTATGAAACTGATTTTATTCACAAAAGGCCCAATTAGGTGGAAAGCAAAGGAAGTAAATCATTCTATGATCTAAAATTCTCCTTTGAGGAAACCTCCTTTCTCAGATGTGAATTCAATATCCAATATGGACAAATGATTGACTCAATGTGCCACAAGGGTCCTTATTATTTCAACCCATTAAAGTTATAAAATTTGGAAAGGTAGCAACAAATTGATCTATATGGGAAAGAAATTTGAAGTGTTCACAGTCATTACTGTAAGGTAAGAAAATTGTAATTTTATAAGTGTCATTTATAATTTCTTATTACATGGACCAAAGTATTTGCAGTCTGTCCTGGCTGATTTTTTTTTTTTCCTCTCAACTTGACACAAGCTACAGTTATCTGAAAAGAGAGAATACAACCGGGAAAATGCTTCTTAAGATCAGCCTGTGGGGATACGCTTGATTTATGAAGAAGATGGAAGGACCCAGCCTGTGGGGAGGTGTCGTGCTTGGGTCATGTGTAAGAAAGCAGGCTTAGAAAGGTGTGAATGAACAAGCCAATAAGCAACAGCATTCTTCCATGGCCTCTTCTTCAGTTCCTGCTTCCAGTTTCCTGTCTTGACTTCCTGCCTTGGCTTTCCTCAATGGAAATGTGTAAGCCAAACAGACCCTTTCCTCCCTAAGTTGCTCTTTTGTTGTGGTGTTTTATTGCAGCAGTGACCTTGAAGAAAGAGTGCTGAAGTCAAGTAGCCAAAGCTTACTCAGAGAATCTGGAGGTTGAAACTTACAGCTGCTCTTGTATCTGCCTTTCCTGTCTGTTTCTTCTCTTACTCTTGTTGGATGCTGTGGCCGAGCAGATGTTCTAGCAAACAATCCATTCCACTACGTACAAACCTTTTCAGCAAAAATCTAAATCTATTGCTAGTGTCTGTCTTCTGGCTAGGACTATGGTTTCAGTCCCTGGATGTACTTTTAATTAAGAATACCATGCTGCAGAACATTAATACTGTTCTCTACAGTGCAGGAAGCTCTGTGCTGTCTTCAGTAAAATTCTCATCTTCTTTTACCTAAATAAAGCGATGTTCAGAGCATAAACAAACAAGAAAAGCACAGATCTTCAATATGCCTGAAGAGATAAAATATAACAAGATACAGGGATACATAATTGATTTGAGAGAGATATTTTAAAGCATAAGTGAAAAGTTTTGAAGCTCACAAATTCACTTGGAAGAGTGTTTCTGAAGCCTAAAGAAATTGGCTTAAATGATATATTTGTCTCTTTTCACTTTCCCATATTCCGTTGGTAATTTTGAGCAATGATACCATTTCAGTACCTTTGAGTTTTCTACCTTCCTCTTCACTTCCTCTTTTCTGCTCTAGTCATTTTAGTTTCCTGATGACTGTTCCTGCTGTAACATTCTAATCTCCTTGGTACGTTAAGCTCATCAAGGTTGGATTTGTCTTGTGGAGCAATACTACATGCTTACGTCATTTCCAGGCTGGAAAACCAATTGCATCAAGGATGAATTTCTCAAATTACCATCAATGTAGCTGTGACTCTTTTAATAAAACTGCTTCCTCTACAGTTTCCTGGCTTTGTTTTTATGTACTTATATTGTAGTTGTGTTTGATTGATTTTTTTACTGGATTTTTTTGAGTGCTGCCTTCTCATTTTATCTTTGAGACTATGTAATGCCAACATTTGCAGCTGAAACTCTCTCTTTATTCCAATATATACTTTTAAGTACTAAGTAAATGCATATTTCCATGAACAATTAATAAATTACTAAAAAAGTGGGCTTATTAATTATTGTAGCTGAAAGGGACATGTGAGCTGTGTTTTATCATAGGTATTCTTGTACTTGTCTTAATGAACTTGACTTTTTGCAAGAACACAACTATTTCATGCATCTCTTTCCATATAACTTCATAGAATCACTCATGTCTTGATGTGGCTGTAGGTCAGTTAGCGGTCACCTGCCAATAAGTACACACAAGCTAGCACATTGCTTCTCTAATATATTCACATTTACAGTCCGTTTTAAGGTACTACATCTTCTTTCTTATATGAAAGGTGGCATCCAAACACAAGTGGTTACCTAGGCAGGGATACAAAGGGGAATATATTAGAACAAGTAATGCTATCTTCTGATACCATTGCACAGGCAATCTACGTTCAATGCACAAACAGCATACTTTTAAAAATATTATTTACTAGTGTGTGCTTAAGTGTATGATGTATATGTGGGTATTACATATGTATGCATGTGAGGCCAGGAAACATGTCTGTGGTGTCCATTGTCCCCATCCAGCCATAGGTTCCAAGAGTTTATCTTGAGTCTCTGGGTTGGTACAGCAAATGCCTTTACCTTCTTACTCATCTTGCTGGCCTACAGAATGACTGTCTAAGCCAAAGTATTTTCATCACAAGAATTTTATGGTTTTAACCTTATACATGGATAAGTGTGCCCACCATGACTGAACATTCTCTTTCTTTTTCTTTTAGATGATTCTGGTATTCTATTAGTTTTCTATCTCTGTGTCCTCTGAGCTCTTCTTTCTCCCATCCACTTTGCCTGTTGTCTCTGCAGCTTGCAGAATGTTTTCAACATTCTCTGCTGGGTCCGTTATTCCCTGGAATACACATCACTCCTGTATCAACCTTCTTTTTAAATCTTTTCTTTTGAGGAAATATCTCTTCTAGTGACTTCCTGAGACAAGATGCAGGGACAGTAAAATCTTTAAAACCCAGATGGCTGAGAATCTCATTAGTCACTCTTATATTTGATAACTTGATTTTTCCAGTTGGGAATTATTTCTCTTCAAAATTTTAAGGTGTTTAGCTTCCACTGTCCTTTAGGTTTCAGTTATTAACCTTGGTGCTCCCAGCAAACTGGCATTTGTCTACGAAGCTTGGTAAAAGGCAACTAGGAATTTACCTGTTCACAGTCCCAAAGCTGGCTCAGTGTAGGTACTTTGTATAACATTTTCTTTTCTTTCTTTTCTTCTCTTGGTGTAAGCTTTTATGGTTTTACCCTTAGGTTTCAAGTTCTGATGTTTCAAAATCATAAATCTAGTGTAGGTCTTTGAAACTAGTACAGGATTTAATGTTTTCTATTTTATAAGGAGAATTATATATCTGATGACTTCTTCTCTTTCTTTGTTCTTTCTGAAATGTTTGCTTTTCATCTTTAAATTCTCAAATCAACTTGTAAATGTAAATAAGTGTTCCTACTTAAAAAAATCCTTTTTGTTGATTCTTTGTGAATTTCACATCATGTACTTCAGTTCCACTCATCTTTCCATCCCTCCATACATATCCTCCACCTACAAAGAAAACAAACAAACAAAAAACAAAACAAAACAAAACAAAACAAACAAAACAAATCTCACCTTGAAAGCTATGGTGTGTCACACAATATACCCTTTTCTCCCAACCAGCTTTTCTTGCAAATGTTCATGTAGTGCGCCATTGGTCTGGTTTGAGGCCTCTGGCTTCTGCTTCATTATATACTGAATACTGTATAATACTGGGTCCTTATTGGGACTCCTCTTGTGTATCCTGCTATTGCTCTGTGTCATGGAGATCTTGCAACTTTGGGTCTGGAGGATCAGACTCTTCATGCTCTTGGAAGTTTATAGATGGGGTAGATGTTGGGGTGGGCCAACTCAAAGCCCCAGATGTGAGCCTTCAGTGGTAGCTGAGTTGGTCAGCCTGACAGCTCTTCTGTACTCACACCACCTGGGCTTATTCTCCCACACTGCCCAGAGTAGGTACAGGTCATCTCTCAGAGTCCTGCTGCTGGTGAGGGATGGGGCCAGCTCTCCTGCTCTCACACCCTCAGGGCCATTGGAACCTCTCCCCTCCACCGTGTTTCTGCTGTTTTATTGCTGTTTTTCCTTACCCATTTTTACATTCAGATGTTCTGACTTTGTTATCTATTTTCTCATTTCTACAATTGCACTTTAAAATCTCCAATAACTTTTTGTTGCTGTTGTTCTGTTTCCATTTTTTTATAAACTTATCTTCTTGTTACACAGTTAAAAATAAATCCCATCATTCTGAGAATATTGAAGTTTCCCCAAGTTTAATCTTTTCTTTCTACTGGATTTGATTTCTACTAATTCTCTTAAATAAAAAAATGTTTTATAGTAGTCTTCTGGTTATGAGTGTTCTTAGTTAAGAAGTTCAGTAGAATAGCCATGTAGAGAATTTCAAAATAAACAGCTGGAATATATAACCATCTATTATGAGATAAATGGTTGTTGCTTTAGTCTGTTCATCATGGATTATAGTCTACACAACAGAATCTACAGGATACAGTAGGTGGCTGTTTTACAGTAATAGCCACAGTGATTTCAATGAGAACGATTCTTGAACACAATCCCTCTCTTGCTAAACAGGATTTGATTCTTAACTGACTCAGCTGATTTATTTTGTCTTGTTCATACATCTATAATCACCAGTTGACAGGTAGATGATCTAGGACCTCTTGTGCTGTAGTTGGCAGCTGGTTGTCCAGGACATTTTCCCCCTGTTCTTGCAGGCTAGATTGGGATTATTTACATGATACCCTTAGTGTCCCAATTGTATTCAGAGAGCAGGACCTAATGCACAAGTGGCTTATAAGCATCTGTTTTGTATTGTGCTTGTGAATGTTCTTTTGGCCAAAGCAAACTACATACCAAGCCCAGAAACACAGGGTGGAGAATTTGCTCCCATCTCTTAGTGGGAGTATCTGTAATGTTAGACAGCAAGATGCAGGCGCAGACTCCATGGCTGAGTTTATCATCTGCAGTGGAATGGCTCCCAGCTGTTTTGTTGAGTATTTTCAAATATCATGTTCCATAAGTATTCTAGAAACATTTTACCAACACCAATCACGAATAACGAATTTCCTGCAAACTCCCTGCACCCATTTGCACACCAAAACCCATTTTTCTCTATTGACATTAAAGATGTGGACCCTCTGATCTAGGGTGCCCAGGTAGTAAGTATCTAACCTTCTGTTAGTGAGGCACAGAGGACAGAGTTGGCTAGACAAAGCCTTAAAATGAAACAACAAATAAAACAACGCTGGAATTTCAGTTAATAACAAAGTGTATTAGGACTGAAGAGCTGGCCTAGCAGGTAAGAGCATGTAATACCCTTACAGAGGTTCCCAAGGTCAGTTCTGAGAGCCCACAAGCACCTATAACCCCAGCTCCAGAGGATCCAATGCCCTTCTGCCTCTGGGGACATCTGTACCCATGTGTGCAGGCTTCCAAACAGACACAGTAGATCTTTACATAATTACAGTAGATCTTTATTTTAAAGCGTGAGTTTTTGAGATTTACCTGATGATAGTATTCAAAAACATTTCTGTGTCTTTTTATTTTGTGAAAATTTCAAAAGCTGTGGGTTTCTTGCATCACACACTTAAATGAATACTCAGGATACTTCATAAATATCCTACTGGCCATCCTAGAACAGAGCTGGAGGTATTATAATGGTGGTCAGAAACCTTTCTATCTTTCACGTTCCTTTTTTTTTTTTTTTCCTGAGACAAGTTGTGGTGGTTTAAATGAGATGTCTCTCATGATCTCAGGCACTTGGTCCTCAGTTGGTTACCTGGTTTGGAAGGTTTAGAGGTGTGGCTTTGCTGGAGGGAGTGTGTCAATGTGGGTGGTCTTTGAGCCACTTGCCAAAATTCACTCTTTGCTGGCTGCTTGCAGTACAAAGATTGGAGCTCAACTGTTCCTGCCCCCATACCTGCCTGATGCCAGGCCACCTCCCAGCCATGGTGATGAACTCTCAGCCCTTTGCCATCACAAGCTCAAAATAAAGCCTTTCTTCTGTAAGTTGCTTTGTTGATGGTGTTTTATCACAACAATAGAAAAGTGACTAATTTATAGGGTCTCGATATAGTTCTGGCAAGCCAAGAACTCCCTGTGTAGACAAGAGTGGCCTTGAACACACAGATTTTCCGGCCTGTCTCCTGAGTGCTGAGATTAAAGGTGTGCACCACCACAATACTGCTTGTATTATTTAAAGTGAATTGAATGCCTTTAAACTCTCTTTAATACTTCCTTAATGGCTGGTTTTGGGCTTGCTTTTCTTAGGTTCTGTGATGCAGTTAACATCCATATGTTCACTTTTCAACATGATTTACAATAGTCTTGCAGTTTTGGTTTTTGTGGGTTTTAATAATAAATTTAGCTAGGAAATAAAGGCTATATATAAGTTGGTAGGTTATTATTTTTTTCATTTTTTTCTTATTAAAAGAGTGGTTTAATAATAATTTATTTACATATTACTTGGTGTTAGAAAATTATTTTGGATATAGCAAAAACCAGCTAGAAGAACCGTGTGCCTTATAAATGCACAATTCAATTCATTGCTATTATTTTATACATATATTTAATAGACTGCAGTATAATTTTTTCATTTAATAGAGAAATTAACCATTTATGAGATATTAGTTGCTGTTAGTTAACTTAAGTGATAGTTTTCTTGGCATAAATATTATTTTATAATGATACCCTTTTTTGTGTATATGTTAGAAGACCTGAGTTTATTTTCTTTTTAAAATTTTATCTATTTATTTATTATTTTTTAATTTATTACAATTTATTCCCTTTTTATCCCAGCTGTAGGCCCCCTCCCTTGTCCCCTCCTAATCCTGCCCTCCCTCCTTTTTCTCCTCCCATGCCTCTTCTCCCATCCGCAGATAGCTGATAGGGGAGGTCCTGCTGCCCTTCCATCTGACACTAGCCTTTCAGGTCTCATCAGGACTCTGCATTGTCTTCCTCTGTGGCCTGGGAAGGCTGCCCCCACCCCACAGGGGGAGATAATCAAAGAGCCAGCCACTGGGTTCATGTCAGAGACAGCCCTTGTTCCCTTTATTAGGAAGTCCATTTGGTGACTGAAATGTTATAGCTGTTTTAGCTGGGCCACTGATGCCAAAGGGCTATGAGGCTCAGGGCAAAGGGTGCGGGGTGAGCAGAGGGAAAAAAGTCTGTACCTGATCTGGTTACAGCTAGAACACTGGTTCTGGGGATGATCCAAGCAGCAGGAGCGTGGAGCTCCAAGAGGCCTGACCTGTCTCAGAAAAACTGAGCAGCTGCTTTGCGTCTGGGCGAGCTCTAGCAGTGGCCACAGCATTTCTTCAGTGGCTGCCTGAAGCCAAGTCTTGCGGGAGGGGTGTTCCTGGCAATGAATTCTTTGAAGAGAAGGGGAGCCTTTCTTTCCCTAGAATAGCCAATGAGTCTCAGAAGATCTTTGATGAAGTAGATGGTATGCTTTATTTCACAAATAGGGACATTATAAACCTTGGGAAATGGGGAGGGGTTTCCAGGATGAATGTATTTGATTGGCTGGGGCTCGAATTCTGGTGATATTCTATTCGCGTGGGGAGAGACCGCTGGTGACAGCTTACAAGACTGACCACCTGTAGCTGTCTGGGGGTTACGTCATGTGCTCCCGAGGCAGGCGTGGAAACAAGGATAGAGCTTTGTCCCACACCCTTTTTTCGCGGGATGATGTTATAAGTCTCACATTTGAGATTTCCAGGTTTGAACATGTTCCATCTTTGTCTCATGACAATTTCCCTGAGGGCACGGTCCATGAGCCTCACAAAAAAATTCTAACAAATTGTAGAATTTGAAACTAATACTCCAAACTTTCTTTAAGAAACGTGAATTAGAGACAACAAAAATTATAGGCATATCAAATTTTTAATGCAAAATTATGTTTAAAAAGTTTGATTATATTCGCTCCTCTCCGCCAACTCCTGCCTTTATCAGCCTTTCCACTCTCCCATCCATTCCCACCCCACTTTGAGATTACTTCTTTTTTGCCTTCTTTTCTATTGAGAGCAATTTGGTTTGCTTAGTTATGCTTGGCAGTAGGTTGTGTGGTCAAGCTACAAGGGATGTCTTTATTAAAGAAAACTGGCCTGTCAGTCTCAGGAACATCCAGGTTAAACTCCTCCCCAACCAATCCAGGTCCTTGTGGGGCACAGCCAGCACTTTGCCCCTTGAGCTCCATTGTCCAGGCCATAGCTCTGCCGGTGACCCAGGTGGGCAGTTAGTACCAAGGGTAACCAGATGGTTAAAGACTAGCATAAGAACACAACCAATAAGAGCCAGGACAATATGGCACCAGAGCCCAGCTGTCCTACTGCAACAATCCCTGACTGTCCTAACACAGGTGAAGCACAAAGAGATGACCTAAATATAATTGTATAAAAATGATAGAGGCTTTTAAAGAGGAAATGAATAAATTCTTTAAAGAAATACAGGAAAATTCAGTCAAACAGGTGAAGGAAATGAAGAAAGCAACCTGAAAATAGAAACAGAAGAAAAGCAAACAAACAAAAAACCAACAAAAACAACACCCCCAAAACCAAAAAAGCCATAAACTAAAGGAATCCTGGAGATGGAAAACTTAGGTAAGAGAACAGGAAGGAACTACAGGTGAAAGCATCACCAACAGAATACAAGAGATGTAAGAGAGAGTCTCAGGTGAAGATGATCTGATAAGAGAAATTGGTACATTGATCAAAGAAAATGCTAAATAGAAAACGTTCCTGACACAAAACATCCAAGAAATCTGGGACACTATGAAAAGACCAAACCTAAGAATAATAGCTGTAGAAGGGAAGATTCCTAGGTCTAAGGCCCAGAAAATTTCTCAACAAATTCATAGAAGAAAAAGTCCCCAACTTAAAGAAAGAGAGGCCTATAAACGTACAAGAAACTTACAGAACACCAAATAGATTGGACCGGAAAAGAATATTCTCATGCCACATAATAATCAAAACACTAAATGCACAGAACAAAGAAAGAATATTAAAAGCTGCAAGGGAAAAAGGTCAAGTAACATATGAAGGCAGATCAATCACAACTACACCCGATGTCTCAACAGACTCTAAAATTCAGTTGGGTCTGGGCAGATATAATGCAGACTCTAAGAGACCACATATGCCAGCCTACACTGCTCTACTCAGCAAAACTTTTAATCAGCGTAAAGAGAGAATATAAGATATTCCCTGACAAAACAAATTTAAACATATCTACAAATCCAGCCATACAAAAGATACTAGAAGGAAACCTCCAACCCAAGGAGGTTAACTACACCCATGAAAACACAGGACATAAATAATCCCACACAAGCAGAACCAAAAGAAGGAAAACACACACACACACAAACACAAACACACATTCTACCATCAACAAAATAAAAATAATAATCAGCAACTAATAATCATTGGTCATTAGTGTCTCTCAACATCAATGGACTCAATTCCCCAATAATAAGACACAGATTAACAGAATGGATGCAAAAACAGAATCTATCATTTGATTGCATAGAAGAAACACACCTCAGTGAAAAAGAAAGGCATTACCTCAGAGCAAAGGTCTGGAAAAAGGTTTTCCAAGCACACAGACCCAAGAAACAAGATAGGGTAGCCACTGTAATATCTAGTAAAATAGTCTTTCAACCAAATTAATCAAAAGTGATGAGGATGAACACTTCATATTCATCAAAGGGAAAATCTACAAAGATGATAACCTCAATTCTGAACATCTATGCCCCAAATACAAGGACACACACATTTGTAAGAGAAACATTACTAAAGCTTAAATCGTACATAGAATCTCACATATAATATATGTGGAGACCTAATAGTGGGAGACTTCATCAGTCCACTCTCACCAATGGCCATGTCATCGAGACATACTCTAATCAGAAAAAAAATTTAACTAACAAATGTTATGAATCAAATGAACCTTACAAATATCTACAGAACATTTCACACAAACACAGAAGAATATGCCTTCTTCTCAGCACCTCATAAAACCATCTCCAAAACTGAGCATATACTTGGCTATAAAGCAAGCCTCAACAGATAAAAAAAAAAGTAAAATATCCCCTTGTATTTTATCAGACCATCATGGATTAAAGCTGTACTTCAACAACAACGGAAACAACAGAATGCCTACACACTTATGGAAACAGAAAAAAAAAAGATCAATGATCACTGGGTCAGGGAAGAAATAAAGAATAGAATTAAAGCCTTTCTAGAATTCAATGAAAATGAAGACACAACATACCCAAACTTATGGGACACAATGAAAGCAGTGTTAAGAGGAAAGTTGATAGCACTAAGAACCTTCATAAAGAAATTGAAGAGATTTATACTAGCAAATTAACAGCACATCTGAAAGCTCTAGAAGAAAAAGAAGCAAACACACCCAAGAGTAGTAGATGGCAGGAAATACTCAAACTCAGGGCTGAAATCAATAAATTAGAAACAAAGAGAGCAATACAAAGATTCAATAAAACCAAGAGTTGGTTCTTTGAACAATTCAGTGATTTAGACAAACTCTTAGTCAAACTAAATGAAAGGCAGAGAGACAATATCCAAATTAACAAAATCAGAAATGAAAA
Organism: Meriones unguiculatus; assembly: GCF_030254825.1. Lineage (NCBI taxonomy): Eukaryota > Metazoa > Chordata > Mammalia > Rodentia > Muridae > Meriones > Meriones unguiculatus. Next base: position 12,966,946 of record NC_083354.1, on the reverse strand, counting down.
GGGGGGCATAACACCAGACCCTGATGAAATATAAAGAATCTTACTTCAAAAACCTGTGCTTCACAAAATTGGAAAATCTAAATGAAAGGGACAAATTTCTTGATAGATAACCACTTACCAAAGTTGAATCAAGATCAGGCAAACAAGTTAAATAGACCTATAGCTCTTAAGGACATAGAAGCAGTCATTAAATTCTCCCAAAACAAAACAAAACAAAACAAGCACATGGCCAGATAGTTTTAGTGTAGAATTCTACCAGACTTTCAAAGAAGAGCTAATGCTAGTACTCCTGAAACTATTCTGCAGAATAGAAACAGAAGGAGCACTGCTAAATTCATTCTCTGAGGCCACAGCCACCCTGATACCTAAATCACACAAAGACTCAACAAAGAAAGAATTTCAGGCCAATTTCCCTTATTACAAACAAAACAAAACAAAACAAAACTAACCCCAAAACAAAACAAAACAAAGTAAAAAAACTCAATAAAATATTCATACACTGAATCCAAGAACACATCAAAAACATCATCCAGCATGATCAAGTAGGCTTCATTCCAGGGACGCAGGGTGGTTCAACATAGGAAAATCCATCAGTGTAACCCACCATATAAACAAACCGAAAGGGAAAAAACAAAAAACAAACAAACAAACAAACAAGCAAACAAACCAGATGAATCACATTAGATGCCTAAAAAGCCTTGACAAAATCCAACACCCATTCATATTAAAAGTTTTGGAAATATCAGGGATACAAAGCACATACCTAAATGCAATAAAGGTAATATACATCAAGCTGATAGCCAACATCAAATTAAATGGAGAGAAACTTAAAACAATTACACTAGAATCAGGGACAAGGCTGCCCACTGTCTCCGTATCTATTCAATTTACTACTTGAAGTGATAGCTAGAGCTAGACAACTAAATAAAACAAGTGAAGGAGATCGAGGGAATACAAATTGGAGAAGTCAAAGTACCGCTATTCGCAGATGACACGATAATATACACAAGTGACCCAAATCTCTGCCAGTTTGAACTCCTACAGATGATAAAGACCTTCAGCAAAGTGGCTGGAAACAAAATTAACCTAAAAAAATTAGTAGTCCTCCTTTATTAAATGATAAATGGGCTGAGAAAGAAATTAGAGAAACAACACCGTTCACAGTAGCCACAAATAATATAAAAAATATCTTGGTGTAACTCTAACCAAGCAAGGGAAAAACCTATTGAAAAGAATGTCAACTCTTTGAAGAAGAGTTGGAGAAGATATCAAAAGAAAAAATTTTTCTATGCTCATGGATCAGTGTTGTAGTAGGCTATTAATATTCACTATTAATACATATAATTATTATGGGGGTTATTATTTGACATGCTATCATATAAATGAAAGACAGACACCTGTTAGATTTTTAATAACTTATAACCCCCCTAAACTATCTTGTTGTCTCCCATCCATACATCCCCAGTCATTTGTTCCGATCATTCCTCTCTGGGCTACTTCTCATCCATCATTCTCATAAATACTTGCTCATACTTTCATCTGGGCTGCTTCTCTCCATTATGCTAATCTTCAGAGCAAACTCCTCTCAGCCACTTGCTTTTTATTTATGTTCACCTTTGGCAACCTGCTCCTTTCTTCTTCCTATCCTCTGATGCTCTCTCCTGTATTCCTCTGCTCTTGAAGCCCTGGGGCTTTAACTATGCCTATCTTTCTTCTGCCCAACCCAGGCACTTTTACTAGCCAATCAGGGATAATTTTGGAGGCAATGTTACACAGTATCACTTGGCATAGGTGAGCATTTGCTCATAGAACAATAAAAATCTCAGGGGACAAGCAATGAACAATTAAATACAAAGCACCATATCATGCTGCAATAGATTGGTAGGATTAACATAGGAAAAATAGTCATCTTACCAAAAGTAATTTACAGATTTAATGCAATTTCCATCAAAATTTCAACAAAATTCTTTATAGACCTTGAAAGAACAATGCTCAACTTCATATGGAAAAGCAAAAAACTCGGAAAGCTAAAACAATCCTATACAATAAAAGCACTTCTGGAAGTCTAACCAAATTTTATTTCAAGCTGTACTACAGAGCTACAGTAACAAAAACTGCCCTGTATTGCATAAAACAGATGGATCAATAGAATTGACTTCAAGACCCAGAAATAAACCTACACACCAACAGACGCTTGATTTTTGATAAAGAAGTCAAAACCATACAATGAAAGAAAGATAGAATATTCAACAAATGGTGCAGGTCTAACTGGATATTTACATGTAAAAATATGCAAATAGATCCATATTTATCATCATGCACAAAACTCAAGTCCAAATGGATTAAAGACCTCAATAACAACAACAAAAAATGGGATACACTAAATATAATAGAAGAGAAAATGGGGGTCAGCTTTGAACTTATTGACACAGGAGACAACTTCCTGAACAGAACACCAACAGCACAGGCTCTAAGATCAATAATTTATAAATGGGACCTCATGAAACTCAAAAGCTTCTGTAAGGCAAAAGATAGCATCAACAGGACAAAATTGCAGCCTACAGAATGGCTATACCGACAAAGGACTAATATCCAATACATACAAAGAACTCAAGAAATTAGAGACACCAACAATCCAAATAACCCAATCAAAAAATTGGGTTACAGAGCTAAGCAGAGAATTCTCAACAAAGGAATATTGAATGGCTGAGAAACAATTAAAGAAATGCTCAGTCATCAGGGAACTCAAAACAACTCTGAGATTCCATCTTACACTCATCAGAATGGCTAAGATTAAAACTCTAGTGGCAGCACATGCTGGCAAGAATGTGGAGCAAAGGGAACACCCCTCCATTGCTGATGGGAATGCAAACTTGTATGAACTTGGAAATTAATCTGGCACTTTCTCAGATAATTGGGAATAACTCTACCTCAAGACCCAGCTTTACCACTTCTGGGCATATACCCAAAAGATGCTCCACCATACCGCAAGGACGCTTGCTGAACTATGTTCCTTGCTTGTTAGTCTTAATAACCAGAAACTTGAAACAATCTAGATGTTCCTCAATCACAGAACAGATAACGAAAATGTGGTACCTCTACACATTTAAGTTCTACCCATCTGTTAAAAAGGACATCTTGAAATTCATAGGCAAATGCATAGAATTAGAAAATATCATCCTGAGCGTATATTCACTTATAATTGGATATAGGTATAAAGTACAGGATAACTGTGCTACAGTCCACAGACCCACAGAAGCAAAGAAAGGGTAATAAAAATAGACATCCACATAGGTGGAGGGAGGGAACTGGATAGGAGACGGGTTGTAGAGGGGAATAGGAAGGATCAAGTGTGATGAGGAATGAGGGAGAGAGAACTGAAAGAGAGAATTGAAGTCAACTGAGGGGGGCATCTGTGGAAGAGTCAGAAACCCAGGACAAGAGAAGCTCCCAGTAACCTATGAGGGTGACCCTAGCTAAGACTTTTAGCAACAAGGGCTATGGAAACTGAAAGGCCACTTCCTGTAGCCAAGCAAGACTTCCAATTGAGGGATGGGAAGGCCAACTCACCCATAAAACCTTCGACTCCAAAGTTTTCCTGTCTACAAAAATTGAGGGAATGGCCAACCAATTACTGGCCCAACTTGAGAGTCACCTTATGAGAGAGATCCAACCCCTGACACTGTTCATGATATTCTGTTATGCTTGCAGACATAACTGTCCTCTGAGAGGCATCACCCTCCAGCTGTTGGAAACAAATGCAGAGACCCACAACAAACATTAGGTGGAGCTCGGGAAATCTTGTGGAAGAAGGGGAGGAAGGATTGAAGAAACCAGAGAGGTCAAGGACAAGAAAACCTACAGAATCAACTAACTTGGGCCCATAGGAGCCCACAGGGACTGAACCACCAGCCAAACAGCATACATGTGATGGACCTAGGCCATATGTAACATCTGTTGCATTGTGACAGATGTGCAGCTCTGTTCTCATGTGAGACTCCTAACAGCAGGAGCAGGAGCAGGGGCTGTCTCTGACCACCTTGCCTGCCTTTGGATTCCTTTCCCTTAACTGAGCTGCCTTGTCTAGCCTCAACAGGGGAAGTCCTTCTTAGTCCTACTGCAACTTGATATACCAGTGCAGATTGATATCCATGGGAAGCATTTCCTTCTCTGAGGAGGAAGGGCGGGGGAATGGAGGGAGGAGAGATGAAAGGGAGGGACTGGGAGGAGAAGGAGGGGAAGCTGCTAATGGGATTTAAAGTAAATAGATAAGTTAGTTAATGATAAAAAGGAAAAACAAAGAGAAAAAAGAAAACGGACTCCCACTACCCAAGCAGCTATCAAATGCCAGCATCTCCTCAGCTAGGGGTGGTATTTTATGTCTCCCTCCCCCCCGGTGCTGGGATTTCAGAATCTGAACAAGTCTTGAACATTGTCACTGAGTTCATTTGCACAAATGCCATGAAGTGTCTGGAAAACGCTGTTTCCATGATACCATCAACTCCCCTGTATCTTACAATCTCTCTACCTACTCTTCTGCAAAGATCTGTGAGACTTTCGGGGGACGGGTATGGCCTAGATATTCCATTAAAGACTCCACTGTCTTTAAATCTCTGCATGCTGATCAACTGGGATTCTCTATGTCAATTGCCGTCTACTGCAAAGAGAAGCTACTCTGATGAGGGTTGAGAGATGCTATGATCTGTTGGCATAGCAAAAAGTCCTTAGCATCCATTTTAGTACTGTGTCTATTAGCAGAATAGTACCATTTGGTTCTCCTCTTAAGCCTATGACCTATAGAGCCACCTCCTGACAGCCTTAAAAGTTTCCAGATATGAGTTTCATCACAACCAAATAGGCCTCGCAACCAAAGAGCGGTTGGTTAATCCATAGCCTTCATGCCTCCGTAAGGCCGGCCCTATTTTGTCAGACCATTCATTGTTGTGGTTTGCATGGGTTGTTCACAGCTGGTGAGACTGAGTAACACTTTTCTTCTCTAGCAGTGTGCACAGAACCATTCAGCACCAACAAACACTGGTCAGTATGGATAAAGCTTTCAGATGAGTACCAGCTGGATGTTTCCATGTGTTGTGGATCAAGGCTGTGGTATGTTCAGCAGTAGGATCTTACTGGCACGTTCTGTGTGGTAACTAAGAGCAATGGCAATTGCTTATAATGTTTGGGCATCTGTGGAAACCCACTGGTCAAAAATTAAAAAGAAAAGATATATAGGCCATTCTTGTTGATGAGGCTTTCATTTCCATGCATGAAGTATCTAGTTTGTATATTGCCCCACCTTTGAATATAAGTATATATGTCTGTATGTATCTATATGTATGTATATATTGCACATATATGTGCATTTTCATGGTTTTCATTCAGGCATTTGTTCATATCTTTTTTAAGTTCCTTGAATGTATTTTATAATTACTGTTTTAAAGTCCTTATCCTGTGTATTAGCTAAGTTGCTTCTCTCAGAGAATAGTACAATGTGGCTGCTAATTTCTGGAGTTGACACGTTGTTGTTTTCTATCTTTTTTTTTTTTTTTTTGTATTTTTGTAATTGGGCCTAAGCATCTATAATTAGGTCTTTGAAGTGGTCCTTAGTGTGGATATATGATATCCCTTTTGTTAGGTGGTTGTTTGGATCCTTGTTTCATCTTACCCCAATCTGTAAGGTTGTGGAGGAGTTTTAGTGTTTCTGCCTTGAGTTTCTACTCTGACTTAGCTCAGTGTTGGAGCATGACCTGAGAACTGAAAGATGAAATAAACTCTTTGCTCCCAAAGTTGCTTTTTTGGTCATGGTGTTTGACTGCAGCAATCCAAGCTCTAACCGTGACAGTCCTTCCAAAGCATTTTATTTACATATACACCAGTACATTTCTACATATAAACACACACGTATCTATAGAGTAAGTAGAAAAACATCATGTGGATCAATGTTTTATAACTGCTCTTCAAATATATTTATTCTCCAGGTTTCACAGTATTTTAGAAATTGTTTTACACAAGAATGGAAATAAATATTTTCTTTTTCCTTAAGTTTCTGCACATGCAACGGATGGTAAAATACTAGAAAAAGTTACGTGAGCAGGCTGAATCAGGCTGATTCTGTGGAGTTTTCTACAGTTGTTTTTTTTTTAATTTTATTTTTCTTTTTAGTTACATTTTGTTAACTCTGTGTCCCAGCTGTATCCCTCTCCCTCATTCCCTCCCCAACCCCACACTCCCTCCCTGGTCTCCTCCCTGCCCCTTTCCAAGTCCACTGATAGGGGAGGACCTCCTCCCCTTTCATTTGATCCTGTTTTATCAGGTATCTTCAGGGCTGGCTGCAAAGTCCTCCTCTGTGGCCTAACAGGACTGCTCCTCCCCTGGGGGAGGGGGGAGGTCAAAGAGCCAGCCATTGAGATCCTGTTAGAAATAGTCCTTGTTCCCCTTACTTTGGAAAACTACTTGGTTACTGAGCTACCACGGGCCACATCCGAGCAGAAGTTCTAGGTTATATCCATAGATGGTCCTTGGTTGAGTGTCAGTCTCAGAAAAGACCCTGTGCCCAGATATATTTGGTCCTTGTAGAGCTCCTATCCTTTCCATATCATACTAACTCCCCTTCTTTTTGGACACAGGTGAAGATGATCAATCCTCATTTAGAAAGACAAATGGGATGTGCATTGAACGTAAGACAGGAGTCTACCGCAAAAGGCATCTGAAAGACTCTACCTAGCAGTGTTTCAAAGCAGACACTAAGACTCATAACCAAACCCTCGGCAGAGTGCAGGGAATCATATAAAAGTTTTCTACAGTTTTATGACTGATCTCCTTCAGTCACTCTATGAAAAAAGAAGCCAGACACACACACGCCCACAGACATGTACACATACACCCCACTACAAGTGTACTCACATATAAAACACAGCATTCAAGATACAGTAAAAAAAAAAGACAGGATCTCCCTAGCATAGGCTGGTCTCAATCTGCTGAGGCACCTCTCTCAGTTTGCTATGTGCATGTGTCACTATTTTTGGTTCACTTCTGGCTCACTTCTGTTCATTTCATACCATTAATCCCTATCTTTTTTTCCCTCCTGATACACCAAAACCATAGCTTTTCATATTAACTCATTAAATTTATTGCTCATAATATTAGTCAATATTTAGGATAAACACTGTGTTCTTCCTTTGTTTTCTTAAATATTATACAGAGTTTGTCCCACTCAAAACTGTTCTTGATCAATTAGAACCTTCTTTTCCTACTCGGGTCTCTTACCTTTCTTCAAAGACATTATAAAAGGGTTTTTTACATTACCCCTGTGTAACCCATTCAGCTCCATGCATCGGTAAACAAGTTAGCAACCTACACAAGTCTCCCACCAAATAAGGAATTTACTGGATGGGTAAGTCAATGGCTCCAAAGAGGTCAGTCTGTGCTTCGATGTTTGTCTTTCTCCTAATCCACACTTAGGAGAAGGCCTTGCCAAGGTTTGTGAGTTTTTGCTAGGGAATCAGACTTTCTTTAGATAAAAGTCTTCAGAACAAAATTTAGGAGCAGGCACTAAGCTAAAAAGATTCAAAGAAAGTTGGAGTCTAGCACAGCAGTCCTGTTTCTGATGAACAATCTGAGAAGTTAACCCAGTCCCTGCCATATTACCTCCTCATTCATTCCCTTTTTGTAAACTCCAGATGATGAAACCACTCCTCTTTGTGCTGTTGCAAAGAATGCAGGTGAGAACAAGGAGTAAGCATTACTCTCACATAAAAATTGCATGGTAGTATTTTGTTTATATGTATGTATGTATATACACACATATACAAAGTTTAACTTTGTATACAACATCATAAACAGGTAATAACAACACTAAATGTTGTGGAATCATAAGAATATATATTTATCTCTACTCCAAGTATAAGACCAAAAAACGAGCCACTCCAAATCACTTCATCTCTTACACTTGAAGGCGTCTGCATGAATGCAAGCACAAAACATGCTTTCTGATGCTTTACAACTAAATATTACAGACCTAATTTCTATAAGCATTGAAAACTATGTTATACTTTGTGTGGCAAAATCCCAAATGAATTACAATTGAGTTAAAAATAAAGCAAATAAAGACATTTTTATATTTATATATTTGTCTCTTTTGTTTTCCCTCCCTCCTTCCTACCCATCTCCTCCTTCCTCTTTATCCTTCTATTACCACAGTTCCCCCTCCCCTTTTTTATTCTTCTGCTTTATGAGTTCCTCTGTTTCAGTTAATCTAGGATAATCATCTCATCCAAACTTGGGTGGCACATGTGAATCTTCACCGTGAAAGGGCACATATCCACAAGGTTTGGGGATTAGTGCATAGCTATTCTGAGAACTGGCACATTATTCTCTTTACAGCACAGGGGAAACCTGATTTTAACTAGACTTACTTTTGGAAATGTAGAGGAACTCCTTTGCCAAGAAGTCCTTACAAGTGTTTATAGCAGATAATGAAGGATCGTGAGCAGTTAGCCTATGGCTAGTTAATGAAGGACAGGTACCAAAATACTTTACTTGAAATCTTGCTTCTGCCAATAAATAATTATGAAAATTAGATCTTAAATACATTGTACTAGGATTTCTATTGCTGGGATAAAATACCATGACCAAAAGAAACTCAGAGAGAAAAGTGTTCACTCCAGTTCACTTCCAGGAAACAACTCATTACTATAGGAACTATTCATTACTGAACAAGTCAGAGCAGGGATTCAAGACAGGAATCTATAAGCAGGAACTGAGAGAGAGGTGTCATGTGACAAAACTTCCTGGAGAGACACAACACAGGTCAACTAACCCCAGATAGGGGACTCAAGGCAGATGAAAGTATGGATGCCACCAACATCCAGCTTGGTAAACCAGTGAGTTTTATTGGGGTTACTTACAGGAATATGGCTGAGGGGTTACTCACAATGGCAGAAATGTGTCAGAGGCAGCTGCATTACCAAAGCCAAGGCCAATGTGGGCCACAGCTCACACTGCAACTCAACTTCTCTTGGTTGGAGAGGAGGACCTCTCAGCTATTTTGAGCTGTCTCCCTTCCTGATTAAAGAGCTTCCCTGCAGGATACTGTGTTTCAGTCTGGGAAAAAACTGTTTCACAAGAGGCAATGGAGAAATGTTGCTCTTTATGGCTTGCTCAGCCTGCTTTCTTAAAGCTCTCAGCACTACCAGCCCAGGGCTTGTACCTCCCACAGTGAGCTGATTCCTCCCATACCGATCATTAATCAAAAAAGTGTGCCTTAGGCATGGCCACAGATTACTCTGGTTGGGGCATTTTCAAAATGACCCTAGCTTGTGTCAAGTTGACATAAAACTAGCCAGCACAATTGACTTCTTTCAACTCAACATACAACTATGTCACTGTTAAAGCACAACCTTTCTTTTCTTCTAAGCTCCCACAGGACAACCTCCTCATTTTTGAGCACTCAACTACTTCTCCAGCTTAAAATTCCAGTACCAATGCAATCATTCCCAAATCACATATCTGCCACAGCAATACTTTAGGACCCGGAACCAACATCTTTCTTACTTAGGGTTTCCATTGCTGTGACTAAACACTATGACCAAAAGAAACATGGGGAGCAAAATCTTTCTTTCTGCTAACACTTTTACCACCAAAGCAAGTCGGCAGGAATTCAAGGTAGGAGACATAGAGGCAGGAACTAATGCAGAAGCCCTGGAGAAAATGCACTACCGACATTTCCTGGTAGAGATATTCTCTCAATTTAAACTCCCTCTTCCAACACAATTCTGGCTTGTGTCAAGTTGAGATAAAACTATCCAGTATATTAGTTTATCCAATAAAGAAATCATAGAACAAATACTTAGATCTATTTCAACTCTTTCAAAAAAAAAAAAAAAAAAACAAGAAAAAGTATAGGACAATATATTGTTATTTTGCCAGAGGAGAATTAAAACATACCAATAGCCAGTGTCTATAAAATAAATATGAAAAACTAGTGGTATTTGCAGTATGTCTTTCAGAAGTTAGAGAGTTGACGTGGCATAACATTCATAGGCCACTTTCTGTTACTGCAGAAATTGGCACTGTTGAAAAGGTAAATCAATCTACAGTTTGTATTGAGACTTTAAATTATAGTGTTTTGTCCATATATATCTTATCACGTTAGAAAAAGCCCAAGGAAAAAAATGGAATTCTAAAATTGAGAAATATTAACCACCAAATAAAATATATCATCACAAACTTTTGAGTATAAATTTTCATCAGTGTCTATAAATACACATATAATGATGTTCATTGAAAAGTTATATAATCAATCCGAAGACTATACAGACAGAAATGTATTTAATGTACTATGTGGAAATATCATTATGGGCTAGGTTTTCTGGGAAGCAGATGTTAAGATGAAGATTAGTAGTGGAGACATATGTTATGAAGTGTTCTTGGAATCCCAGTCTGTTGAAGGGAGGCGAAGGAAACAGGACTGAGTTGAGAGAGTAGTCAAATTTCAGTATAAGGCTGAGCGTAGCCTCTGGAGTTAATATGGGCAGCCACAGCTGAGGCATTTTTAGATAGAATAGCCAAGATATTTTACTTTTGTGCCCATCAGTCATTGGATGAAGGACCCCTTGGGGAGGACACAGGTCTCTATACTAAAGCAGAAGGAAGTGTTACCTAGAAGCCTACCTGCCAACAGCACTTCTAGAAGCTGGGGCCAAAGACTTCACTGAAGATGTCAAAGCTCCATTTTTATCACAGAGCATATTATAAATGTAACTATCAGCAAATTAAATAATGTAATATACATATATGTACCCCGTCCAAGCAACTTTTATATACTGCAGTTTTCTCTCATTAAGACTTATTGAAATGAATATATGTGAATATATTTAGAATATTTCCTATAATGAAGTGGTCACTGTTTGAATATGAACATAAAATATCATCTCCTGCATTCAGAAAGGTTAATATCTATATGATTATCACCATTCTAACAACAATCTCTTCTTTTAGATTTAGATTTTCTGCTAAGTGAAAAATTTCCAAGAAAACATTTTATTTATGATTAATTTCAAAAGTAAAATAAACACTTAAAACCGAAAATTTATCTGTTAATATCCTTTGAATTTTTCATTGTATTTTTAATAAGTTCACCTCATGTAAGTATTTTAGCAGTTAAAATTTCCTTTTGTCTTCACCTAAAGATTCTGAAAATTATATACATAGTCTTTAAAAAGTACTTTTAGCACTTTAAAATATCAACCTATAAAATTTAAGAAATGGGAAGTTTTTAAAACTAATCTAGAAAGATAAATGCAGTATTAAGTCTTTTTAATGCTAATCTGTAGTGACTTTTGTATGCTTGCCAAATACTTTGGCAGAAGTAGGAGGGAATTGTTTTGTTTCAAAATAATTATGGAAGTTGGAGAATGTGTACAGTTTTCATCTCCTCCAGCTATTTTATATGTAATATTTGTTTTCTGATGAATTGACTTCAAGGTTCATATTTCAGGGCTTCTCTGTCAGTAGGAAACTTGGCAACAGCTCTGTAGATAAAGCATTCACTGGTGTTGGAGTCTGCAGCAGCGATTGGATCAACTCCCATCTAGTGCTTAACTTTGCTCTAAAAGGTTTCATTTATGTGAAAAAAAATAGGGGAGAGGAAAATTTTGGATGAGACAGTTTAGTGAATGAACTTTCTCTCCACTGCAACTTCTCTGTTCACTTAGCTATTGAATCAGGAGAACATTTGTGTGTTATCATGGAACAAAAATTATTATATTTTCTGAATATTTTCATAGAGAAATGTAAATTAAGTGCACCAGAGACATCAAGGCTGTGTACACTTGAACCCCTCAGTTTGTCTCCAGTAGCAAATATATATATTTTTTTACAGATTAAAATTTATCCAGATATATATATATATCTGGATAAATTTTAATCTGTAAAAAATGTTACAGTATTTTTATATAACCTTAAAATATTACATTATTATTATTACTGTGTGTTTGTGTGTGTGTGTGTGTGTGTGTGTGCAGTTTGTGTCAAGGCACACATGTGTGAAGGTCAGAGAAAAACTTGTAGGATTCATTGTTTCTCTCCTTCTACCATGTGTGGGTGGCAGGGATTGAACTCAGGTCTTTGGACTTGTAGGCAGTCCCCTTCACTTGCTGAGCCATCTTGATGGCCCTCATTTAACTTTTAAAGATGTATAGAATTCTAAAATCACACTTATTTCTCAAGCTTCATATTCTTGAGTTTCTAAAAGGATGTAGTTTGAACATTATCTGGTTTATTAGAAACATACGATGATGTCAAAAGTCTATGACTTTTATTTTCCGGTTTTAAAAGGTTAGCGAGTTTAGTATCCTAACAAGCTTTAGACCAGTGAGCTGTAGAGATGTAATAATAGACTAAAGTCAATGATGAGCCATAAGAAATACAGCACTTTTCCCACATAAAGATGTATGGTTACATAGCACTGAGTAGTTAAAGATACGTTCTGTCCCCTAGAAGCAAAGGAAAATAATCAAATTTCAAGACCACTGAAGAGTCCAGTATGCAAAACCTGTACATTTTCATGATGAATTCACATAAAGTATGATAGAACATTTTATTTTTCTGTAAACCTACCTCTGCTATAGACAGAGACAGAAAGCCCTCCAGAATATCCTTATTGTTTTATTTAGAAAAGAAATTTTTTAGAACCAGAACTGAAGGTAAAACATAACCTCCAAGAAGTTTGAATAAAAACTTAAAACTCCGGATATCTGAAACTAAGAAGCGTCAATTCTTTATCTATGTAATTTCTTATAGTCATGTGTTCTTCAGCAAAAAGCACTTTTTTTCTGCTTTGCACAAGTAGATAATCAGCTCTCTTAAGTCACCATAGAATAATTTACTCCAATAAGTTGTAGACAGGAGATTCTAGAATAACAAATGATACCACTTTCTCGCTGTTTCTCAGGTCCGTAAATCAACAGTTCTCAGGGCGGACCAGCAGCACAAACATACTGGTGAAAAAAATTCACACTCCAGGATCTTATATCAGAACAGCTAAATCAAGGCCCTTGTCTTAGGCCTATTAGCCCATGGTTTAGCAGCCCCCTATGTGATTCCGCAACATCTTGAGGACTGGTGACCTTTGCTTTTGGAAAGACTCACGTGCTCTCACTAAAATCATACTCAGATTTCTACCTCTCATATGTTTGAGTTTCAAACAACATGTAGTTTAGATATTGCATCACTTATTGCTGGTTGGTTTCATGAATAATGATGTCAACAGCTCATCACTGTCAGATTCTTCATCTGTGTGTAAAAATTTGCTTGCAACATCGGTGAGAACAATAGTTTGATCTTTTTGCTTTGTTATTCAAAGAACACAAAACAAAAAATCAAAATGTTGATAGTACTTATTAACATATAATTCATGCAAATTTTATAAAAAAATTATACCTGCTGGTCTGAATCCAATTATTACAGAACTTGCACATGTTTAGTGTCTCTCAGACATGTTTCTTGACCCTACTGGTTTTGTGGTTATTTATTAGTGATGAAGCTGGGCACTGAGCTGCAGGTTTTGTGTGTGCTTCATGCCTTCTCTACCACTGAGCTGATTTTTTGTTTCATCGTGGAAGGAAATGCAAAATCAAGAAAACAAATATCTGAAACATTGGCAATGTATCATCCAAAGATAGCGACTTTTAGTATGTCTCCACGCCTTTTAGTATGTTTTTTTTTTTAAATCTATCTAGGGACCAATGGCTTCCTCTCAGAAGTGTGAATCTGTCATTTGTTTGAAAGTTGAAGAAGTGGGGCTCTTGTTGACTTGTGAGTTTCAGAGCATGTGAATGGATTTGGCTTTATTTCACCAATTAATGGTAGTTATTTGTCATGACTTGGGTCTCCAGCCAACAACAGCTTCCTTTGTGTCTCTCCTTGGCTATGAAAAGCAAGTTCTCTTAATTCTCAGTCCCCCTGGTTGGTCTTTTAGCCAGGACAGCAGGAAACATAAGAGTCTGTCCAGCCCCTAATGCATGGATTATGTCTTTCGACTGGTGTTGCCACTTAAGTAATTTAAGCACCCATTATTGTGACAGAAAAATAGCTCTTTGACATTTTTGTAATTTCTTTGGCATCCACTGAATACAAGGCATTTAGGACATGCTGTCTGAAGTAGAGCAGGACGTAGTACAAAATCACCAGATCTGGCCAGGCCTGAACGTACCAAGGGCTTGACAATCCTAACAGCTGTATGTAAATGACAGAACACCCAAAGCAGGAGTTTGTTTGCTCCGACCTGCTGCTCGAGCATATCTAGTGATGACAACCCGTCTTCTGAAGCTGTGCAGATTAGTTGTCCAAAGTAGCTCGCCATGAACTCAATGCAGAAAGTTACTCTTTATTAACATACACGTAGGATTTTTATCATTGACCCAAATTCTATTCTATGCAGCCACACAGGCAGAAGGCAAAGAATCCCCCAGACAGTTCTTTTTAGCCATAGTCTTTTGTTTTCTGAGTATTATCTTATGAAGGGGGTGTGTCCTGGTTCTTGATACTTTTTTTCCTTGTCTTATCTAATTAGAAAATGAGCTTAGAATGGAGCGATGCATTTGTGTGTGTGTGTGTGTGTGTGTGTGTGTGTGTGTGTGAAGTTGTGTTGGTCACTGAAGAACACTTCTATTTTCTGTCATAAATTGCCCCATTTATAATTTCAACTAGCACACTTCCTCAGATAAATAGTGTAAGCCCTTAGGTTTTAAATAATGACTTCATTTTGACCATTTCAATTAGTATTTCCTTTCTATCACTTTTCACCAGTAAAGGAAAAAGAGCAGGTTTTGGGTTTTGTTTTAGTTTTTCGTTTCACATAGAACCTAGACATGTAATTTTCTGTGCCATGAGACTTGAGCCTTTACAACATTTTCCTTTTACAACTTATTCATACGTTTAGTTTTCAATTCCTTCCTGTCAACCTCTGTATTCTTTTCAATCACATCTCTAAAAATCTGGGACTAATTTTTACATTGAACAGTCTTGTTATGGAAGAAGTTATATTTTCATTGATACAAAGTGGTTGTGAATCATTTCTAAATATTTTATTATAATATGACTTTAGTGCATTATAAAAGTATATAGGATATCAAGAGTTTTCTAGTTTCCTTATTAGTATCTTATTAAATTTGTTGACATGGTATGTGCAATAGAAACACCAAATCACAATATTTTCACTTCTATGTCATAGGTTCCAAGGAAGATTTTACATTATTCATAACATTTAAATACTGCAACTCAACCTTGAAATGAAATCCAAACAAAATGTGGAGAAGCAAATGATGTCCACATTTGCTTGCTGAGCAAAGGCATTTTTTGAGTTTTGTATGTAACATTTTATTTTTTATGTACAACATGCCATTTTAATATATTTTTCATTTAAATGGTAATATTTAATTTAAAAATTTTGCATGTTGATAAGTTAACAACTGGCTTTAATTATAGGTTATATTTTTTTTTCATTGATTTTCAGTGTCTACATAGTAAACAGAATTGTCACAGCTGTTTTCAATATCAAGTATTTAAGTAGGCAAGTAACAATTTAAGATAGAATTGAATCTTTAGGGATATAAAATTCATGAACTAATTTGAAAGTGGCTTCTGGTATCTTGAAAGACAATGTTTTTTTTTTAAGTGTGTGTGTAGTTGAAATGTATAAAGATATGTTTTGAAGATATTTTGAAGCGATAAATCGTTAAGTTTCTAAAGTTTTGCTCTTTTTTTCTTGATTTATCAGAAGCATTTTGAGTTATATAAGAGTTTTACAGACAACAATTGCAACCCAGAACTCGAAGTCTTTAGGTTTTAATACTATTGCTCTGTTAAAAACAAAAGTAAGGCGAAAGAGGTATTGAACTTAAGTGCCATACACGATATCATTGTAACAAACACTTGGGAAAAATTCAAAGATCTTATAAAGGAAATGCTTATTTTGGCTTACAGTTTTAGACATCTCTGTCCAAGACCGTCTGGTTCCATAACTTTAGGACTGAGAGTAGACAGAACATGTAAGCAGCATGGGAGGGAAGTAGAGAGGAGTTTTCATCTCAGTAGTGTCTGTGGAAGAGGGTACGGAGAGAAGAGGAAGAAGGGAGGAGAGGAGAGAGAAAATACAATGTGACAGGATTTAAAGCATGTGGCCCTCTATGATCTACTTTCTTAGACTGGATCCTACCCCGCATTATCCCGTTCAGATGAATTCATCAATGAATTAACCCATTGATGAGGTTCTCATGATCAAGTTACCTCTCAAGGCCCCGACCTCTACATACTGCTATAGTGAGGATCAAACCTTTAAATCTGCATTTCCAGGGTACATTTCAGATCCAATCTACCATCGTGACAGTTCATCCTGTTTGTAGACATTGTGGATTGATATTTAAGAAAAGGCTTAAAGAGGACACATATTTCCCACTCCACAATGTCTGGCAAGACAAAAGGATGACTATGTCCTTGAAAAGTGTGGCGGCTGGGGAGTCTAACTTAAGGATAATACTTTAAAGATAAAGTCTTCTTGCAATTTGACATCTGGGCTGAAGCTGTTGACCAGAGCCTTCACACATGGTTTCTTTATATGGTACAAATTCCTCCAAGTACGTTAAGTGGATTCTCAAAGGGCGTGTCACAAAGAGAGTTCTCTGAGAGTGAGTAATAGAAGTGAGTCAGACAAAAAATGGGTGAGTCTTTCTAACGTAGTGTTGGAAGTCACTATGCATCAGGATCACAGGACTCTTGTGTATTAGAAATGAAGAAAATAAGACTAGCCCTGAGTGGGACAGGGGACATGGGCAGAGGCACTAGTTATGGTAGGAGAACACAGATGGCCAAACTTTATTATTGTATGTCTGCACATGTTTATATGTGCAAGTTCACATCTCTGAGGAGTACACATGAATATGAAGACCTCAGGCCAGCCATGAGTTTTGTTTTCCGGGTACTGTTCACCTTTTGGAGGTGCTAAGGTCTTTAGCAGGCTGGAGTTTATCAGGTAGGTGGGGCTAGCTTGCCAGAAAGCACCAGAGATCTGTCTTCCGAGAGCTGGGATTGCAAGTGTTTGCCACCATGCTTAGGTTTCACATGAGTGGTGGGCATTGAAATCAGGTCTGTATGCATGTACAGGAATCACTTTCTCAACTGAGGTATGTCCCCAATTGTATATACTCCAATCTTTTAAAACCACCCAAACATAAGCCAGCACATTACTGTAGTCTCTATATTGTTTAACACTTATTTTATATTAAGCGTTTTCCCTCTGTCTCTGTCTCTGTCTCTCGCTCTCTCTGTGGATACCTATAGAAATTAGAGGAATCTTATCCTCCCTGGAGCTGAAGTTATAGGTATTGTACCCACCCAATGAAAATGTTGGGAACTGGGTCTTTTGGGAGAGCAGTATACTCTCTTAACCACAGGACTATCTTTTTAGCCTCACTTTTTTTTTTAAATAAATGAGAAATGTCTGATATTACCTTTGATGTGGACAGACTCTAAGTCAACACTCCAAAATTCACACTTTCTAGAATTTACATATTTGTGCATGGAACATCCACAGGCCTCTCTCTGTGTGAGTGTAGCAGTGTCTCCAAATTGCTTCCAGCCAGAACCTTATAGACATCTTTTTTAATGACTGCGTTGCATCAAGTAGAGTGCTGTCTTGTTGGACAGGAGCCAAAATTACGAAAGTGTTTTATGAAGAAAGAACACATTCTGAAGAAGCCCACATAGCAAGGGATTCTGAGTGCTTGTTGGTATGGGGGAGCATGTCAAATCCACGTGATCTCTTACCTCAGTGACCAGAGTGAGTCTAGCAGTATGAATAATTTTAAAATGTGGTGTTTTGAATTACCTGCACAATAGTGTTCTTTTTTAAGCAAATTTCCAGGCCAAACTCATTAAGCCTGTTGTGTCTATCAGTAGTTGTTAACAAGCCAATGTATTTGTGTGTGTGCATGTGTGTGTACATACGAAGACTAATAGTCTATCCAGACATACTTTGTTGATATTTTCAAAAGAAAGGTCATGAAGGTATATGCTTTGTCATTAAATTTAGCCTCATTCTCATTCATAAGAAAACATCAAAGATTATTAAAAGATCTTTCCCTAAATTCCAGACACTTCAAATCCCAACCACATAATTTCAGATTCAAATCCTGGCATCACTTTAAACTCATTTGGTTGAAGTAGTAAAGATAAACATTAATAATTCCTCCATTTTCAACTTTCCTTGAGTAAAACATTATCATGTTACAGAGGAACCCTTAGCAGGAGCATCCAGAACCGTGCCGAAGTCTGACACTGATCCAAAGTCTCTGAAATCAAAGAGTGCTGAAGTTTTTTATTTTTCTTTTTGATATCGGTTCTGCAAAAACAACTGTAGATAAATGATATGTTCCCTGGCATGCATAGTTTGATTTGACGTCCACGTTATTACACTGATGAGTGCAATCTCCCCCTGGGAGACAAGCCTTTGAGAAGCAATCCAGCTGTGCTAGGATCACCCAGGAACTACCTCTGAGGAAGAAGGGTTCATGCTTAAAGGGATAAGAGGCATAATTATGCCTGTAAGGAGATAATGTCCCTTTCCTTCCCTAAATCTTGGCCTTCAGTACAACCTCTAGAAGGTACCATACATTTGTTGTTGTTGTTTCCTGTTTTGGAAGGTGAGGGTGGGGGTGGAGAGTGACATCTACCCGCATTTCTGATTCCTGAGAAATATTTAACTTTTCTTTTTTTTTCCTTCTCCTTTGTCTGTTTCTTTGGAGCTCTGGCAAGAGCCTAATTATTCTTTTCCTGGCCCTCCTGAGCTTCTTTACCCTGAAGCGCCTCTCCCCGTTTGTTGTCAGCAGCTGCTTGTCAGCCACAAGTGGCTTATCTCCATGCCCAGTTCAAGCAGCATTCTCTCTTTTCTCATCTGAAGCTCCTGTCTGTAAATCTGGAGTACACTGCTCTGTAAATCCCCATTCTCTAAGACCCTTGAATTTCATTCTTTAACTCTGAAAGAAGAGAACCTGAAAGACACTGGCTGTAGGTGGCTTCAGTAGCCATCAGGTTTCCAGGACCCTGTCTCACAGCCTGTCTTTCTCAGACACCACATTATTTCTTATTTAACGTTTCAGTGGTAATCAGTAGACTATTTCCCAGAACTTGTCCACGTGATTGGACTTTCTCTTTGTGCTTACCATTCAGTTCCCATCCAGTTGTTTACCTTCTTCACAGACTCTTTAACAAGAGCTTTGTTTATTCTAGTCTTCTGCGCCTCATCAAAAGTTTTGTTCGTATCAACATAGGAAAAGTTAAATCATTTTATCTTTAATGTTTAAAGCATTAAACCTTAAAACAAATTAATAGTATCATTCTTGATGAAATCAGACCTTTTCCCCTGGTGCGGTAAAAGCTTCCTTTGATTCCTAGGATCCCAGTGAAAGCAACTTTCATTATCATTGACTGAGCCGCAACTCTACCGGAAAGCCATGAGGGTCATGTAACAAACAGGACTTTCCTATTGTGGAGTTCTTGCAGGCTAATTAATTTTCTTCTATGCAAATGAGAACAGCAACCATAAGCCTCTTGGAATGGGACTAGGTACAATTAATTTGAAACAGATTTTACCTGGGTCAGGCTTCACATATGGATACCTGTGTATATTCTATGTCTGTACCTTCATTTGTTCAAGGATTGTCTTCCCAAAGGCTGAAGCTATGGTAAGAACTTTGTGTCCTTTTTTTCTTTCTAAAAATGTATTAGCAGAGATAAAAATAAAGTTAATAAAAACAGTGTATTTGCAGTAGAGCATGAAAAAAGGCGCATTCCAAAGGTTGACTTCTTTGTGCCTTGTGTGGCTCAGCCTTTATCAGCTCGTGTTGTTTACATAGTTCAAAACGTTTCCTTGACTCAGCTTCAGAGAAGTCGCAGGACAATCAGGAGCCAAACTAGCCAGCAGAACAAAGAACTGTCAGAGTAATAGTGTCGGTTTGTTCTTCCACCATCAGCACCCAAGATCAGAGAGAGTTAGGACTCCCTAGCTGCTTCTCTCAAAACACATTTCATTTTATCAGCTGGCATCCTGCATGCTGACTTTGAAAGGGAGATAGTGGATATGTTGCATCTGGAAAAGATCAAGCGAAGTCGAAGCTTGCCAGGGTCATCTTGCAGATGTAATCACGTGCTAAACTGAGAACTCCATTCTCAGAACAAATGCCTCACACACTGCAGGAAGGGACCAGGCAGAAGCTAGACAGAGCTACAATGTGAGGGTCGATGTACCCTCATTGTTTTATTCAGTTATTAGATAAATCTCTTTGCTAAAAATGACAAGCTAGGCTCATTCTAAACAAGGTAGGACTGATACTAACCAGGAGTGAACCAGGTGAATTGGGACATATTGTCTCAGTGACACAGGCTACCAGCAGACAGGGGCAGAGGCACAGCTCTGCACTGTGAAGATCGGTAGCCTGGGAAGTTCCCTAATCTTTTAAAGACCTTAATTCAGGTGAAGTAGGATCTTTGCCTTAGATGCAGGAGGGACTGTGAAGGGGAGCCATTGTGAGGCAGAGTTTGAGTTTATTAAAAAGAGAAAGGTGTTCAGAGAAAGAATAAAGCACACCCAAGGGAATGGGTATGGACTTTCCAGAGAAGAGTAACAGTTTATTAAAATATTTTTTATTCTTTTTATTTACTATAATTATCTTTTAAAAAATTTGGTGTGTCAATATATATATGGTATGGGTATTTATAAGTATATTGTCTCTCTCTACATGTATATGTGTGTGTATGTAAACTATATGCATTTGTTTTTCAGAGCCTCTGTTGGGTGCCTTTCTCTATCCTTGTCCACTTAATTTATTGAAGCATGGTCTCTCACTGAACTTGGAGCTAGCCAATTCTGGCTAGGCTAGTTAGCTAGCTTGCTCTGAGAATTGTTCTCTGCCCTCAGAGTGCTAGGGTCACAGGCTGCTGCCTTGCCCATCTGGCTTTTAAGTTAAGTTTTAGGTGTCTGAACTCTGGTTCTCACTCTTGTACTGTGGATACTTTACTGACTGAACAATCTCTCATGCCTTACTTTTAATATAGGCTTTAAGCACAGAGATTAAGAGAAAGAGAGTTGCTCAGAGAAAGAAAATGACATAGTCAAGTGTCAGTATGAGCTTTTCAAGGTAAAGTCACAATTATGTGCCTTAACATGATCCCATCACATAGCACTGAGGCTCTCAAATGGTATCTCAAATGAATACTGAGAAACCTTTTGATCCACCCATTTATCTTTCTATTTGGTAGATGAAATTATGGTATGGCTCTGTGGTAGTCTTGGATGGGATTATAATCTGAGAAGGTAAAACTCAGAGCCACCAAGGTCATAAGATCTTTTGATAATTCCTTTTACTATACTGGGTAGTTCTGTTAGGTAAATCTGGTAGTAAATCTGTCTTAGCAAAGTACAGATTGAGAGCTGAGAATGGAGAAAGGCTTTAAGCAAATGTTAATTTTGTTGGGATTATGATTATTCTTGTCAATTGTCAAGAGCCTTCACTCAGAGTTCCAGGTCAGGGATTCCATCCTTTCTCATGTCCCCATAACTTCCTATCTTTACATTCTGGTTCAAGGCAATATGAAACAGTATGGAGGTGTGGAGAGATAGTTTTGTGGTTATAGCATACTTACTGCTCTTGCAGAGGAACAGAATCTGCTTTTCTTCACTCTCATGGCCATTTCCAATCCTGTTCCTTCCTCTGGGCTCTGTAGGCCCAGGCAGACACATAGTGAACTTCTGCCCATACAAGCAAGACACTCATACACAAGAAACAAAAATACATAGGTAAATCTTTTAAAACATAAAAACATGGGAGCAGGTACTCAAATTAATGACAAAAGAAGGAGTAATGTTAAGTGTATGAGTAATATTGTAGAATTATTGGTTTTAAGATTATTTTAAAATTTAAATTATTCATAAACAAAGTGTCTTAGCCTTTGCTGCCAGAATTTAATAGACTGTATATTTAAAATAGATAGATAGATTTTTCCTACTGTGTGTTAGACACATATTCTAATTAATCTGTCTATCAAACTATGAGGGATATGATATCTGTAGTAATTCCTCCATTCTATTAGAGGGACGGTGTACATAAGCTGAAACCAGCAAAGCTTTGGTGCCAAATAACTGGGTCTATAGACAGCTGAATCACTGGGTGGATCTGTCACTGGTCATGGCTGGCTTTGTGGACAGCTGAGTCACAGGATGGATGACACTTTAGTCATGGGCGATCTACTCAACAGCTGAATCATCGGCTAGTTCTATCACTCTGCTGAAGACTGAGTCCATCAACGTCTGCGTCACTGGGAGAGAAGGGCTGCTTTGGTCATGGCTACATTTGTAGACTGCTGAATCATTGGATATGTTGATCACCTTGGCCACCTTTGGTTGGTGTTTTTGTAACTATCATTCTCCACATTCAAAATGGCTGCATTAAAGAAGCCTCTCTGAGGTGGTGTTACTAAAATGACATGGGTTAGCACATGAAAAGCTCTTATGTTAATGCCTAGTGTATGCAAATCAACTAGTAATTATGAATTAAGTATTGATCAGTGTAACTGCTTCGTTTCCATCTGCTTTCTCAGAAGCTTGAACGCAAATAAAATAGTCTATGTATTTCAAATTATAGATATTGCATGACTAGATTTAAAAATTCTGTAATTGTAGAGCTGTTCCCAGCCCCCCACGGGCCTCCTTGGGAAGGCAGACAATGGAACTTGGGTCCCATGCCTAGATCAGCTCTGCTGGGTTCTCTGTCTGGGTTCTCATCTGTATCAGGTGAGCTAGGCTGCTGGGACATTGTTGGGAAGATTTCTGTATCTAGAGCTGCTCCAGTGCCCCACTGGCTTCCTCGAGATGGTGAACAATGGGACCTGAGTCCCTGTGTCTAGCTCAGCTCAGCTATATTCACTGTCTGTGCTGTGCTGGCTCATTCTGACCAGGGTAAGCCAGGCAGCTGGGCAGCAGGCAGATTGGAGCCAAGCGTCCTCCACAGCACCAGGTCTCCCCTCCACAGGACTGTGAGAGTGACCGCTACTAGAGACTGATGGACCAACCGATGACCATGCACGAAGAGGATCCGGACCTCCTGATTGGATGTAGCCAATAGGCAGCTCAGTCTTCATGTGGGTACCCTAGTAAGGGGAGCAGGGGCTGTCTCTGACAAGGACTCTGTTGCCTGCTCATTGATCACTTCCCCTTTCCCCTAGTGTGTGTGTATGTGTGTGTGTGTGTGTGTGTGTGTGTGTGTGTGTATGGAATTGCCAGGCCACAGGGGAAGAAGATGTAGGCAGTCCTGATGAAACTTGATAGGCTGGGGTCAGATGGTAGGGGAGGAGGGCTCCCACTTTCTGAAAAATAGGGGAGGAAAATAGGGGGGAAGAGGGAGGGAGGGTGGGACAGAAAGGAGATGAGGGAGGGACTATAATCGGGATGTAAAGTGAATAAATTATAAAAATAAATTTAAATTTAAAAAATTCTGTAACTAGGTAGTATTCTTTGTAACACTCTGTGGTCATCTGGAACTATTTAAAACAAGGTTTTAGAGCAAAAGGCTGGAGAAAAAAAATTACATTTTTACAAAGGCATAGCAATCCAAACAGAGGCAAAACCTGTAATGTGCTTTTGGGCATTTTTGTTTTGTGTAGAATGTGAAGAGTCCATATGTAGTTAAGACAGAGAGGTGGGGAAATTTTTGTAGGATGAGAATGATGACAAATTCAAGGTCTTGTGTCTGGGTACTGAATTCAAGGTCTGTGTCTCTAAGTGATGAACACATTTACTGGGCTATACCGCTATCTCATATACTGTTTTTGAAGAGATTTAAGTAAAACATTTAAGTGCTGACATATATTACTGAATTTTAAAAACAATGAAAATGATTCCTTCTGAATTACTGATAATAAAACAAAACACTACTGATAGTTTAATAATGATTAAAATGTAATGAGATGCACTACAGTCTTTGATATTTATGGTTGAATGTGCATTTGTCAAATGTGGTCCTAGGATTCTAACTAGGATTCCACCTGACATTCTCTGCCTGGGCATTCTGGTTTCTGATGCAATTTTAATAACTTCTAGAGAGGGGAGTCAGTTACTTTATCTTGAAGGGTTTGAAATTTGTAATATGTCTCATCTAAGGTTTAAATGTTTGAGGTAGTGTAAAAAGAAGTTATGCCTCAAACAGTATATATTTGGCTGAGTGGGATTTCAGCATCAGTGTTTCAAAGACATGGACTGAATTCAAAACTACTGAGGGGGAATTCTGTCTTTCTTACTAAGCAGTTTGTACTGCAAGTGGCTTAGATTCTGTGCTCAGATTGTTTCATCTGTGTAATGAGATTCACAGGATCTTCCTTGTGAAAATGGTAGCACGCACAGAGAGTCCTTAGAACTGTACGTGGTTCATGATAAATGTTCAGCAAATATCATCATCACCGTCACCATCACCATCAGTCACATCAGCAGCTCTGGTTCTCTATCAGGACTGGTAATTTTGCATATCAGCTGATATTTAGTGGGTGTAGTCAAAGATTCTGTTACAATTATTTTTATGTTGGGCGGGAGAGATGTTCCAACAGTTAAGAGCTCTGGTGCTGGTGCAGAGGACCGAGGTTCTGTTCCTAGCTCTCACACAGTTGCTAATCATCATCTCTAGCACCAGTTCCAGAAGAACTCACATCCTCTCTAGCTTCTGCAGGCGCGGCTCACTTGTGGGGAAACGGTCATACAAACAAAACACCCATGGATTTTTTTTTTAAAAGTACATTTGTACATTTGATAGTTTGCACAACAAGTAGTTGCAAATATCAAAATTTCAATGTGGCTGGGGTTGAAAAACACAAATTAAGGTGTTCTGTTATTGCAGATGTCCTCAACAGCTAAGCATGTACTTTGTATGCGCTGGAGACTGTTGAACACTGTATATTGTCGTTCATTTGAATTTTTCCGTTACTAAGAACTTCTGTGATCACCCCGTCTAGAGGATAAAACAAAGACTAAAGAACTTACCTCAAGTCACCCAGTCCTTTGAAGGGTTCCTGATCACAGGTGATGTAAAATTCAATTCTTATTTTTTTTCCCACTGAGTTGTGTTGTCTTCCAAATATGAGTGGGCAGGAAAAGATCATAGTAGGAGAAAAAAGGTTGTCAATGTGTTCAAGATGTTTGAAATATTTATTGGCAGATTGGATTTGATGTTGGTTGGATGGAGGGCTTAAAGAGAGAAGGGAGTCAAAATTTCACAAAAGATAGGCAGAATTCAATAAAAGACAGGTACCTTTGAGACATTACTTAAAATCAATAAAATCACCGGGGAAAACAGGAAATTTAGTACATTTTCAGTCCGTGTTTATATTTTTTATATTTCAGTTATTGAAACACTAAAACAGAAACAGCTTAGTCATATAAGGTAGAAAAAGAGGTTCAAGATACTGCGTTTGACACCTATCTGATGGCTTAGAAGTGTTGTCTCTTTCAGCCTGTGGAGTCCAAGTTTCATTCTTGGTAGTACAACACAGGATCCTTCTCTGGCCTGGATCTAGCTGGCCTGGATCTAGCCAAGTAGCCTAGTCTGCCCTTAACCTCATGGCCATCTTTCTGCCTTAGCTTCCTGAGCAGTATGATTATAGTCTTGCTCCAGGGCACTAAGTTTGGAATCCAAGTTTCCCTTTTAACTTAAATAAATCTATTTTCTGTTTTCTTTAATTAGAAAGCCAAACAACAACCAAAAAAAACCCCCCAATGTATATGGGCATGTGAGCAGGGGTACCCCAGATGCTAGAGGAGTCAGATCCCTTTGGGGCTAGAAGTTATAGGTGGTCGTGAGCCACCCTACATGGGTGCCAAACTCCAGTTCTCTATAAGAACTGTACACACACGTGACCACAGAGCGAACATGCTCTCTAGTTCACCTGTCAAACGAGGAGAGAGAACTATGCTCTGCTCCAAAGCTCTGTTTTACCTGGACTTTTTTAGGCTTAAGTGCAAAAGATAAGACTGCTGAGTGCTTAGCCCTACATGGGACACACATGTCACACTCCAACTCCCGGGGCTCACGGAAGTGAGGGCGTCGAGATGGCAAGAACCCAGGTGGAGGATAACATCAAGGAAACAGTTTCTCAGGCACAAGAGGGCAACTGCACAAAGGAGAACTCATAGCTCTTGAAAGAGCTCCAGTCAGACAAAACTCTGGTGCAGAGGAGGAGTAGCCGAGCAGCTATTGGCTTGTGAGAGCTGCTTGGAGAGGGAGAGTCAGTTGAGCACACCCCACCGCCGAGAGTAGCTGGGCAACGCAAACTGGACTTGAAGGAGAAAGTAAAATTTGAAAAGCTCTCTTAAACTTGGATAGAAAGGATAGAAAGGGTGGCTGGAAGGATTTGAGACACATGGAGTGAATGTATTCAAAATACCTTGTATGAAATTCTCAAAGAACTAATAGAAATAGTCTTTAACCGGCCTTCATGGTGAAGCCCTTCAAAATCTGCTCGCATTATGCTTCAGAAGTCAATCTTCTGTCAAAGCCATCCTTTGTGCAAGCGCGTGCATCTGCCCACTCCTGAGTCTTACTAGCTGTGGAAACTGTAGGACCAACTAGCATCTCGGCCACAGGCATCCAGCTGGGTCTCCAGGAGAGTGCAAGGACCCTGTACAACTCTGAGCAGTAGAGGATTGCCATCTCAGAATGAAACAGGCATTGTCTGTTCCCTCCCAAGGTACCAAATAAATCCTTAATTCTAATCTCTGGGGACTTGTTTCTGTTTGAATGTGTCCAGCCTGTAGGGCTTTAGTAATTGTGCCAGTTCTTTTAAAGAAACAGCTCTTCAGGCCCAGGAAGATGGTTAGAAGGGCTTGTGGCAGAGGCAGAGAGAGGCAGACAGTCTGAGTTCTATCCCTGACTCCCATGTGGTAGTGAAAGGAAAGAACCGCTCAAGTCAGTAAATGTAAAACAACAAAAAGAATTCAGCGTTTCAACATTTATCTTGTGCCACCGTCTTTATTGATAACGTAGTGGTTTGCTATCTACCTCTGATATGCCCCTAATTTTGGATCCTTTTTGAACGGTTTATGTTTTTGAATATTGCAAAATCACCTCAGCAATTTTAAATAGAGTTTCAATCCAGGACATAAACGAATTCCTAGTGACAACCCCACAGGCTTGTGGCTGGGAATGAAAGAATGTTTGTACAGAGAGTTCTGGGCTGGTTCCCCTCAGAGGCCTCTGTTCTGCCCCCGCAACTCTGACTCAGGTGAGGTGTCTGATGAGCACCTGCAGAGGATCAGGGCTGAGAGCTCCATGTTGTGAGAAAAGAAAAAAAATAAAAAAGAAAAGAAAAGAAAAAGGTGAGGCTACCCTGCCTCACTTTACTGCTTCCATCCGGGTTCTGGGTCTCAGCGCAGGACTCAGGTGCCAGCTGTATCCCTGCCTGGGCGTTGCCCGGGAACCGCGCCGCCGCAGTGGAGCTCGGACCCGGGCACCCGCGGGAGGCGCTCCCGGCTCCTATCCGTTCCCAGCTCCGGCGGCGGGATCCAGCACCGCCCGCGCCACCCAGGCTGCGCCATGGGGAATCTACCATCTGCCGCGAAGCACTGCCTGAGCTACCAGCAGCTTCTCCGCGAGCATCTCTGGAGCGGGGACTCAGTGGCAGGCGCGCTGGACCCGGCGCAGGTACCACCGCGCGGCCTAGGGCGCCCCCACCCTTCGGCACAGCCTCTTCCCCATCAACCTTCATCCCCTTTGTGTCACCTCTGGATGCCAGGGCCCTCTCCGCAGCAGCTGTGTTGTCAGTGTGGCTCTGTAGCTGAAACGCCTTTCTTCCTCTCTGCTGGGAACAGCAGGCTTGTCCTTCCAGGCCTACACATTTCCCTACCCCAGACCATTTGCAGATCACCTACAGGGGCGATCTCGTCTGTGTGTTTCCCTTGGAAAGGATGCATTATCTAATGCAATCGAGGTCCACAGGCGTTCTTTCAAGGACAGTGTCCTTTTCTCACTCGCAGGCTTGTGATGACAGCCTACAAGCATGTCACCTTGTGTGATAGAGAAAGGATGAAGCCAATGCACACTAGGAAGACGCACTACAATTATAATCACACGTCAGGTCAGAACATGGACTGGCCTTCGTGTGTTTTTTTGCGTCCACAAAATTAAACAAACAAATAAAACTATTACAGCATAAAATTATTCCTGCATTTTTCTTGAGAGCCAAATAAAGGCAATAATAGCCTGCTTAGTGTTTATGAATTTATGATTTAATGTACTATCGGCCAACGTGCCAGTTAAGTGAAGGTAAGGTATAGAAAGAAATTCGCTTTTCACAGGGAAGCTTAAACTTTAAACATAACATGACATGGCGGTTAATAATCGGTATATAAATGTTGAAACCTGTTGTGAGTCAAGGGCTCCGTGAGGCCTTGGCTATTAGCCTTTTTAATGTACAGGTGTCTGTATACGTTGTGAAGAAGGTAGATCTTGTTATTTTAGGACTTCAGTGGGCTAGCCTGGTTTCGCTATGTGGTTACACCAGCCTTTCCAACGGCAGCTACTCACTTTCTTACGGTGCAGTCTCAGTCCCGCGTTCCAACGCCCGAAGTTGAAAACTTAGATCTAGAAGTAGGACTTAGCCTTTGTGGGTTGTTTTATAGATAGTTTGCCCCTCGTTAATTAGACTACGGTCAGTCCTATTTGCAAGCGCCACGTTCTAGAATCGCTTCAGTGTCTGTCAACTGATGAACGGATACAATACAGAAGATACGACGTGATCACGCAATGGGTTATTATTCAGAAGGAAGAACAAAATCAAGTGGTTTGCAGGTAGGTGCCTGGAACAGAAAGTCTTCATGTCGTGTGAAATAAGTCAGAGCCCAAAAGACTGGTATTGCATGTCTCCTGTGTTGCCTGAGTGGGGAGAGACAGTAATGAAAGGAGACGGAGGAGAGATAGGAGAAATGGAGAGGAAGGAGGAGGGGTAATAAGTGAAGATAATGATGCTGTGATTCCAGTACATAATACGCACATGTGAAAGTGCCGCAAGGTAAACCACTATTTTCTACAAGTAATATATACTAATGAAAATGCACAAAAGGGCCCTCCAGTGAAAAATCTGACGGCGACGGCGGTGACATGGAAAGCCGTGCTTTATCTCCTCCCGCGTCATCGTGGCTAATTTCCACGTATTCTGGTTTGAGGTTCCATGTATCCTGCTATCAGCATTCTTTAACTGTCAGTTCCTCTGACACAGTCTAGAATCTCTAATGTTTATTCTTCAGGGTGAAATCATGGGACTTTGTTGCTTGGGTGATCGTTATGGTTGTGCGCGCGCCCCAGTGCTCTGATTTGTACAATCTGTCGGCTTTGTGGCTGGTGTTTAACAGCAGGCTGATAGGAGATGGTTTCATCATCTTTCCCGTCAAGATGATGAAGCAGAGGACATGCGTATTCGGGAAAGTCTTCTTTAAACTATGATGAGCACATTATAGTATAGCTGTTAAATGAATTCAGAGTGAAAGAGAACAAGCATCAGTTGAGTCTTGTCAGCTGAATACCCGTGTATGGGTGTTGTTATTTGTTACATAGACCCCAGCCAGGATTTGACGGTGAAGAAAAGATGAAAATGAAGTTTGAATGCCATAGACAAACCACCAGAAACTTTACGACTTACTCGTTGTAGACTTTTGGAGATAAGAGGATAGAGAGGGCAGGGTGATGTGTTGCGTGATAACTTGGTTACAGTTGCGATTGACAGAAACTTCTTTATGTGAGGGGATGCTAGGTAGTAACAGGCTTGAAAACGAGATCCTCCCTCCTTTCTTCATTTTCCCCGCTTACTCAGTATATTACAGCACCCTGCGCATCTCTGTCGCCTTGTCCATAGATCAGCCCTCCTCCACTGTACGTTCTCTTGTATGCATTAAATATAAAATATCCAGATGAATTAGAGGTGATCTCTTAAAAATCAATTAATCAGAGTAGTAAAGCTTAGTGCCAACCTATCTCTGTTTTTAAACTCTGTATATGATATTTCTGCTTAAATTTAGTGAGAGAGTAATCTAAACTCTATATGTTTTGTGACTGTGTAGCTTTAGAATACTTACTAAGGAGCGTGTGAGGACTGAGATAAATTTTTAGAAAAAAGAAACAGTCTCACTGCATGTATTTATTTTGAATGTTCATTGTTAACTTGTTCAATTTCTTGCCTTCATACCTGGTTTATTTTGGAATAACTTATTTTTAATGTCCCCACTGAATCAACGTGTCAGTTAAATGCTGTTTTAACTATGCTTCTAGTTGTTCACTGTAATATGTGGATGTCTAATCTTGACTTACTAAAATACAGTGATCGGTGTTATAACTTATTAAAACTGAAGCCATAACACTTAACTCCACTCCTGTTTGTGACTTTTTTTTTTTTTTTTGTTTGTGACTTTTGATCCTTGGGTTTGTATGTATTTATTCTCCATGTGAGATATTTATAAAATATGTGCACTCAGTCACTGTCAATTTATATTTATGCATATATTTTCTCTTTCCCTTGGCCTCCATTCATTTATTTGTTTTCAGTCTTGCATCAGAGATGGCTTTTCTTCAACCAGGACTGTTCACTTTAGTCTCCACCGTATTGAGAACCTTCTGGTCTGAAGGCTAGCAAGGTGGCTTAGCGGGGAAAGGCAGGTGCAGCCAAATCTGATGACCTCAGTTCAATCCCAGGACCCACATGGTAAATGGAGCGAATTGATTCCCACGAGTTGTCCTCCCACCACTTTGCATATGCACTCGTACATGCATGCGTGCACACAGACACAGCCCACAGACGGTAAAGAAATACACGAACACACACACACACACATAAACAAACAAATAAATAAATGTAATCTTAAGAAAATTTAAAAAGAGAACAACAGCCTGGAAGCTCTGGTACTGGGGAGGCTGAGGAAGGACACAACTTAGTGAGAATATGGAAAACATAGTAAAATACTCTCACAGAATAAAATGCTAAAGAGTAGTTGATGATACGGAATAATTGGTGATTGTCTAGAATGCACAAGTGTCTGAGTTCAGTCCTCAGTACCAAACAAAAAAGTATTTACTTGTTTTTTTTTTAATTAATCAGTGATGATTGCTTTTTTTCAGCATGTGTGTGTGTGTGTCATACAATAGTTACAAGAGAATATTAATTAAAACACATCCTACACAAAGAATTTAAATCAATAAATAATTTATATACATAACGGCAGTAAGAATGCAGGAATCTCAGCAGTTACAAGGGAAGACTTGATAAGAAATGTCAGCTGTTTGTTTTACTTCTTGTCTGATAGTAACTATGTTTCACCCCCTTCGATTTCCAGTCACAGTTTTCATTTGTCTAGGCAGTGGTGTGTAGCAATTCTAATAACTAGATACTTGTGGATATTTTGAATTTCTTTCTGTGTTTTTTATACTTTCCGCATTCAGTATGTGTATTTCCTTATATTCCTTTGCATTGATTCCTTCTTCAACTTTGTCTAACTTGGTGTCAGTCTAATTTATTGGCTTCTGTAATTTTAGGGTTCACAGTTTTTTATGTGTGCCTATATATGTAAGCATATGTGGTGTGTATGTGCGTTTGCTTGTGCATGCGTGCATGTGTTTGAATGTGTGTAGGCACATGTGTGCATGCAGGTATGTGTGCACGTGTGTGCACATGTGTGCATGTGTTTGGAGGCTAGAGGTTGACATCAGATGTCTTTTTTGGTTTTGCTTTATCTTATACAGTGAGGCAGGGTCCCTCACTTAAGCCTCAATCTTGCTGATTCTGCTAGTTTTGCTAGTTGACTTGCTGTAGACATCTCCTGTCTCTGCCTCCTGAGTGTTAGGATTACAGAAGGGCCTCTATACCCACCTGGCATTTATGTTGGTGCTGGAATTCTGAACTCTGGTCCTTGTGCTTGGGCAGTATGATGGTTAGCTTTAATTATCACCTTGACACAATTTAGAATTACCTGGGAAGAGAGTCTGAATGAGGGGCTTCCGACCCTGGGCTATCCTGAAGACTGTCTGTGGAAGACTGTCTTAAATAATTAATCGATATGGAAGAGCCAGCCTGCTTTGGCCAACACCATTCCTTAGAAAGGAGATCCTGGGCTGTGTCAGTGGAGAAATGGAACAGAGCACAAGCAAGCAAGTAACACGAATGTACTTGTTTATCCCTGTCCTTGACTGTGGATATGATGCAAGCCTTTGCCACAGTAGCTTCTCTGCCCTGATGGACTCTTCCCTGGAACTGTAAGCTGAAATTAACCCCTTCCTTTTCTAAGTTACATTTTTCAGGACATTTTATCAGTGCAAAATAAATGAAACAGGGACAGCTGCAAGCCTCTAACCAATGATCCATCTCCATAGTCTTAATTTTATGACTCTTCAAAGGCAATAAAGATGAATACTATTTATACTATTTTCATCAGCAGATTGTGGAAGAAAAGGTCTGCACTTCCCGTCTTGGTTTCCTCCGAGATTTGGTATCTGTCTATCTATATACACGTTCATCCTTCCTTTTCTCTAGAAAATACAACAAATAGCCACCTGTATTTCAATAAGAGGTGAATAATTCTTCCCTTTCTCATGTAAAAAAAGTGTGATGACCTTTAGACAGCTACTTACAAGAAATAAAAAAATATTTCTTCAGGGAGCCCCAGTAGTATGTTCACTGGAGCTTTTAGAATTTTTGAGTTAAAATATGTCTGTGTGAGTTAAAATACATCTTCGTTTGGGGGTCTGTCCATTGTCTTATCATGACTATTTACATCTCAAATGTTTATGAATTGCTTTGGGTTCCATGTGTGCTAATTTCAACATGCATATCTCTACTCAATTTGTTTTATATTTGTCCTCCTGGTATGACTACTGAATTCAGATTGTATAACCAGGTGCTTAGCCAACATGAAGTTTGGTCTACTTTGCTGGGAAAAGCTTGCCCTTTTATCATCACTCAGACTCTGATTTTGTAACCTTCTACACAATGACAACTCCTACAGCTATTACCAGTCTTATCTCCTTATTGAGCCTTGATCTCAAAAATAGTTATATACATAGTGTTTTGATACAGATATAATGCTAAAATTAGGTTAAACACACACACATACAAATAAACACATCAAACATTTAATTTTCTTTATGATAAAACCTCTGAAGTAATTTATTCTAGTTTTGTAAAATAGACAGCATTTTATTGTTATTTATATTCATTCTACTGTGCAGCCACACACCAGAACTTCATACTGTATTCATTGAGCAACCTTTAAAATATACTTTTATTTTGAATTCTCTCTCTTTATCTTTCCATCTCTCTCTCACATCACACTGCTGGCTTCTTTTTAATATATGTGTATGACTGTATCTCTTCACATATATGTGATATGCTAGAAAATGTTTCTACTTTTATATTCTGCATTTATGTGTTAGTTTGATATAAATCTCTCTTAAAATCCAGTGCTCTGATGACTTACCATCTTTAGGTAAAGTTTAATTGTGTTTGATTTGACTATTAGAACTTCCCTATATTCTATTGTCTTCACCACTCCAAAATTCCTATCTTCAACAATGTTCATGAGTTTAAAAAAATTAATTGATTTTTTATTTATTATAATTTATTCACTTTGTATCATGGCTGTAGCCCCCTCCCTCATCCTCTCCCAGTCCTACTCTCCCTCCCTCTTCTCCTCTCATGCCCTTCCTCCAGTCCAGGGGAGATCCTCCTCCCCTTCCATCTGACCCTAGCCTATCAGTTCTCATCTGGACTGGCTGCATTGTCTTCCTCTGTGGCCTGGCAAGGCTGCCCCTCCTTCCCCTGTTCATGAGATTTAAGGGATTTTTTAAAATATTTAAATAAACACTGTTGTTTGGAAATAAGATATATGTTAAGTAATGCATTTGCTCACTTCAAAAGTTGCTTCATTCTTTTTTTTTTAATGCTGAGAATTTGAACTATCATCTAGGAGAAATGATTGTTTGTTACTTACATTTTTTGAGCATTTCGTATGTGAGTGCTATGTTTATATCATTTCTAGCCCTCCCTCTCCCCCTAAAACTCCTGTGTCTCCTCAACTTCCTCTAAAGTTTATGACTTCCTCTGTGGTTATTATTGTTGCATAAACGTGCATGTATATATGTATATGTAAATGCAACATACTGAGTCCTTTTAATGTTGCTCTTATGTATGTATGTTTGTGGCTGAGCACCTGAGAGAGAATCACCACCTAATCAGGTGCCTTGTTCCCGGGGAGGTTGAGTCTCTTTCTCTCTCAGCAGCCATTGATAGCCTACAGCTCTTCATCTAGATGTGGGACATTGATGTCCCTCATCTGTGTTGGCACATCAACTGGTATTGCTATAATGCTGGCCTTAGAGATTATATTGTTGAGATGACATGGGAACAGCACCCGTGTCATACGGAGAAGGCGCTGTCTCAGATATCTGGGTCCTCTGGCTCTTTAAATCTTTCTGCCTCCTTTTCCATAATGTTCCCTGGGCCACAGGCATAGGGATTGTATTGTAGAGGTATCAGTAGGAGATGGGCAGCCCATAGTGGGTGTTCTCTGCATTTTGACCAGTTGTGGACTTCTGGAATTGTCTGTTATCTGTGCAAAAAGAAACTTCCTTGATGAGAGCGAGAAAGGGAGATGGTAGGTTACAGTCATTATGGAGAGAGAGAGAGAGAGAGAGAGAGAAAAGAGAGAGAGAGAGAAACAAAATAAAAGACACCACTCAATTCAGACACAAAACTTGGAGAAATTGAGCTGGATCTGGCCCAAAGGCTTCACCCCTGAGGACCAGCTCTTAGAGTATCTGGAGGTGATCTGTATGCAAGCCAGCAGAGAAAAGCAATCGATCATTCTATCTAACCATGAAGCCTGTGTATCACAACAATGAATGACAGCTCAGCAAGCTATCCCAGGAGGACAATAACGATACATTTTAGGGGTAACCAATAGCTGTCTAATTGCACCCAAAGCCTGTTTCATAGGAATGAATTCATGCCTCTTTTATAAACTCACCCAACCTACCAGCTGCTAGTGAGGTCCTGGACCTAGATTAGAACCTACCACTGCCACTTTCATAAACCAGTGTAATTTCTAAGTGTGTTCTAAATATTTCTTTCTAAACCCACAGGAAGAACATTTCTACATTCTTATACTATGACTTTTCAAATAGCTGGATCAACTCTGGTCACACTTTGATTCCTGAATGGGAATGCCTGTTGTGTGTATGTGGAAAGAAGGTTAGAAACCCTGGGAGTGTCTAAGTGTTTATCCTCTTAGGAGGCACTCTTCTTGGTGTTCCATAAAAAAAAAAAAAGTGCAATAATTTTGTATCCCCCTCATCTTCTTTAATCAAACCATTTTATTTTGTATGGACTTCCTGTCTTAAGCACTTTTTATGGATATCAGTGTTGGGTGCTCAGTACTTTCCAGGTGCTTCCTGATTGCTCCATCGAATCGTCACAGTAGTCTGTTTTGTAGGTTCCACAGTTATGGCGCACAATGGTTAAATAAACATGCTCACTGACAGCAGCTAGAGAATAGCAGAGTTAGGCTGGGAACTCAGGAAGTTCCACCTCCAGAACATTCAGTTTGCACCCTTGTTTCCCTTGCAACCACGAGAGGAAGCGCTTGAAGAGTTTGTTGACTGTGCTGGAAGCTCAGACCCAGCAGCACTCAGTTGGCTCCGAGCTGTCTTTGTTTTTCCTTCACCCTGTCCTGGTAAGCTCTGGGCCGGCTGCTGCTGCCACCGTCTACCAACTGTAGTCAGAGCGTGGGCTCATACCGCGTTTCCTTTTCTGTCTTTCCTGAGCTCTTGGCCCCTGCTCATGGGGGTGCAGGTTGGGGAGAGTCTGCTGTGAAGTTTGACTTCGCTTCTGCCCTCCCTGAGGTTCAGAGTAGAATTCAGTCTGGAATAGAATTGCATTGGATACAAAAGGAAAAACAACTCAGTTTCCAATAAATTTCCTGTTCCCTTCAATCTTCAATACTTTCTGTCCTTGGATTTCTGTTGGCTCCTGGATTCCTTGTGTTCTCTGATTCCAGCTGGCTTTTCCATCCTTCCTTCCCCCTACGCTGTGATCTTGGTTTTTTATTTCCTCGTCAGCTTCGAGCTCCTCCGAGTCTCACGGTTATTCACTCTGAGCTGTAACTTTCTCTGACCCTTTCTTCTGTTTCCCGTCCTCTTCCACGCTTAGCTTTTAGCTCTGTTTCTTTTCATTTTTCCTAGTCAACCAGGAGGCCAGACTGCAGACTCAGAAACATCATGCGTCACATACAGGTGACATGAGGTGTTTGAGAGACAAAATCAGATCACATTTGGATCATTTTAACTGGATTCTGGATTTGAATGTTTTGGCCGGCCTGGTTAAAGTCCTAAGAACAAAAGCATCTCTTAGAATTCTGGTTTCCTACGAGTAGCCTGGCAATTATTAATCTATGGAGGAGGAGCAAATAGCTGCCTAGCTGAGAAAATTTCATCTCTGGAAAGATTTTATTTTGTTGTACTGAGCTTAAACATGTAGGTACAAAACAATCCCTGTATATACATTTGCTTTCTAGCTGTCTTAGGCATCAGATTGCTTCCTGTGCTTAGGAAGATTTGTTTGGGGGACATTTTGTTTGGTGGAAAATTATGTGGAAAGAGCATAATGAGCTTGTTCAAGACGTTTCTATTTTTCACAATAATTTAGTTGGCAGGATTTGTCTTTAAGGCATCAGAAGCTTGCCATTTTTCCATTTGAACACTGTCCTTTTCCAAATAATAAGAATTCAGCCCTAAATTAATACGCAGGAGTTTTTAATTTCTTCTGTTAGATCGAACCATTTTTACAACTCATTTTTATATTTTCTTACAGAAATATTGAATAGTGAATCTTATCCTCAAAAACATTTATTCCAAAATAAATCATCACATTAAAACAATTCTAGGTAAAGACTTTAGAAATTACACAGGCCTATGAAGGTTTGTATTTTGATTTATTCACAATTTCATAATTTATGTTGATGTCAAAGATTTAGACACATTCAATAGATAAACGAATTTAAAAGGCTTGTGTGCAGAGCCTAGTATATGAAAACTCTGATTTTAATGCCCTGTGTTAAAAAAGAACTTGAAAAGCTGTCCTGTCATTTCTGCATAGTCATAGAGGAACCAAATCTGTGGCTTCTTTCTTTTTTTTTTAATTTTCTTTTTAAATTTAAAATGCTACTTTATAAAATATATTTTGATCATGTTTTTCCTTCAGTGTCAATGCTACTTCCCTTCACATACACATACATACACACACACACACACACACACTCAGGCAGACAACAAAAATAACCAAAGCAACAAACAAAACACAAAACAAACAACAACAATAAAACGAAGAAGAAGACGAAAGAAAAGGAAAAGGAGTGTGTTTTGTATTGCCAACAACTCCTGGGCATGAGCCACCCTGGAGTGTGGGGACATACCCAGTGACATTCCACTGGAGAAAACGGATTTTCTCTTACTCAGCAGGCATCAATTTCAAATAGCTTTCTGGGTGCAACTTCGTGTCCCTTTCCCCCTCTTAGTTCTCAGACTTTGTCTCTTGAATCTGTGCAGGTCTTCTGCTTGCTGTCACAGTCTCTGTGAGCTCATCAACCCTTCATTCCTGCTGCATCTAGAAGATGCGGTTTCTTTGCAATTATCAATCACCTCTGGGTCTTTCTGCCACCTCTTCTGCTTTGATAGCTGTGCAGAGGGAGAGGGCAGAGGTTTGATAAAGAAAAAAACATCCCATTTAGGGCTGAGCGTGCCAAAGTCTCTTACTTCCTGCACACGGGTGTCCATGTTAATTACTATCCACTGAAAGAAGGAGCTTCTCTGGTGAGGACTGAGTGATGCGCTGATCTATGGGTGTAGCAATATGTCATTAGCAGCCGTTTTATTGTTATATTTCTTTAGCAGAATAATAGGGGTAGGTTTTTCCCTAGGCCTCTAATATGGCTAGTCTCAGGTTCTTGGCCATTTTAGCAGTGTCGGAAATGAGTTTTGTCTCTTACAGTGGGCCTTAAAATCAACCAGAAAGTGGTTGGTTACTTTCTGTATCATTTGTGCCACTACTGCACAAGTATATCTTTCAGGTGGGTCATCTGCGAGTTTCAGTCCAGATAACCACAGAGTTAGGGTTCCTAGTAAGATCTTCCAAGGAAGGTAAAATAGAATATCGTGTTATAAAGAGATAAAGGGGAAAGGAGAACA
Source organism: Meriones unguiculatus (assembly GCF_030254825.1). Lineage (NCBI taxonomy): Eukaryota > Metazoa > Chordata > Mammalia > Rodentia > Muridae > Meriones > Meriones unguiculatus. Next base: position 12,928,637 of record NC_083354.1, on the reverse strand, counting down.
GGGTAAAGGAGGGAATATGGAGAGGGACAATTAACACGCAAGAGCTGTGAGTTCTAATCATGGTTTTCATAGAAGGAACTGATGCTTCTTTTCCTATTCTAGAAAAATCTGATTCTCTGGTAATTGCAGTGTTGTGAGTAGAAGGATGAAAGAATGAGTTCTGGAGTTCTGTTGCAGCGTGATAAGAACCATTTAGGTGAAGATAAACAAAGATTTATGGGAAATAAAACCAGTAGAACTTTTGTGCCAAGACTACATTTTTAAAGATTTATTTTTTATTTTAAATTTATGTGTATGCGTGGCTTGGCTGCATGTATGTATGTATACCATGTACATGCTTGGTGTCCCCAGATGCCAGAAGAAGGTGTGAAATTCCCTCAAGATAGGTAGCTACAGGCTCTCATGAGCTATCATGTATATGCTGGGAACTGAACTCTGGTTTTCTGCAAGAGCAGCACTTCTCTTTGTGGATTTCTCTAGCTCTCCAAGGTCACATTTACATTCTGCTTTGCTCTGTTTCTTTACGATCTAGCTTCTCTAGTCTGCTTTTTATTTAAGTAATTATTTTTCAATTCTTTCTTGCAGTTAAAGATTTTTAATCAATTATTTGATTATAATTATTTGTAGATGAGTGTCCATGTGAATGCAGGTACCAGCAGAGTCCAGGCAAAGGCCTGTGATCTCCTGGAGCTGGAGTTACAAACGGTTGTGAGCTGTCCCTTATGGATGCTGGCAACCAAACTCAGGTCTTTTGTAGGGAAATAAATGTTGTAAATCGCTAAGCCATCTCTCCAGTCCCTGCAATCATATTAAAAACACAAATCCATAAACTTTAAAATTCGGTACACAGGAATGGCAGTTCTTATGGAAATGGTAGAATTGAGAGTCAAATACAATTTGAATAGGTAAGAATGCATTTCTCGTCAGAGCGAGATGTGCAGAGTTGATGGAAAGAAACACGGAGAGTTATTTCTTTTCCAAAACATATTTTAGTTAAAGTGTAATTACATCATTTTTCTTCCCCTTTCTCCTATCTGACCCCTCTCATGTTCCGCCATCACTCCCTCTCAATTGATGATCCATTTTTCTCGGGTTAATACTGTTACATGTATGTGTATGCAGATAGGCAAATATTTATGTGCAATCTGCTGACCTCATTGTTGTTTGTGCATACAATTTCAGGTCTGACTACTTTGCATCGGATAACCACTTCAGTGTTCATTTGGGGGAAGGGCTCGTTTTCCTCTCTGAGCAGTCATTAGTTGCCTGTTTTGCCTGTAGTTGCCTGTCTAGGGGTGGAGCCCTACGAGACGCCCTCCCCCACGTCTTCCTTAGCATGTCTGTTGAATTGTCATCCTTCAGGCCTTGCCTAAGCAGCCATTTCCAGGAGACACAGACTTACAGTTGACTTCCTGGACTTCTAGCTCTCACAGTCTTCCTGGTCTCACCTGTGACACATTTCCTGAGCCTCAGGTATAGGAATTATGTCTTAGACTTGTTCTTTTGGGTGGAGCTCTCTATGATTGATTGATCTCTCCATTGTCTCTAGTTGTGGTTTTCTGTAATGGTTTCCTTCTTTAAAGGGGTGGGTGAGGAAGAGCTACACTTCTGTGTGGGTACAAGGATAGATTTTAGAATGAAGTTAGGAATTACGCTGGTCTGAAAAGGCAGTGGCAGTAGATTCTTTTTTAAGATCCATGACCAGTCTAGTCTTGCCTGCTTGCCTAGGTTTCCAGTACCAGGCAGGATTTTCCTCCTGTTCAGTGGGTTGTAAGTCCACTTAGAGAGTAGTTGCTACTGCCAACATGCAAGTGTCACTGTCACACTGTTACAGATATCTTGCCATGCTGGTCAGTTTCCGAGTCATACCTGTTACAGCTGGAGAGGACTGATAATACCTTCCCTCCCTTGGCAGCTTGCACAGTACTTTCTGGAACTGTAGAAGATAGACCACGGGAAAGAGGCTTTCAGGTTAGATCCGACTCAAATCATCCCACTTCTGTGTCCTAACTGGGCAATGCCTTGAGCAATAGGGGCTTACCTTCAATTCCTGGGAGGTAGCCAAGGGCAACAGCTTTAGCATAAGGTGTTTGAGGAGTCACTTGACTACCATGACCAAGAACTTGAATGGAGGTTCTCATTTCTGGTACTGGGTTTTTGTTAGCTAGTCTGTTGATAGATCGTTGAGTATTGTCACCTTAGGTGACATTTTTTAAAAGTACATTGTGCTATGTAGTTTTACATAAACCTGACACAAGCTAAAGCCATCTGAAAGGAGGGAACTTCAATTAAGGAAATGCCTCCATAAGATTGGGCTGTATGGAAGCCTGTAGAGCATTTTTTTTAATGATTGAGGTGTGCAGGCCCAGACTATTATGGGAGGTGCCCCTCTAGACTGATGGTCCTAAGTTCTACAAGAAAGCCATAGAGAGCAAGCCAGTAAGTAACAGTCCTCTATGGACTTTGCATCAGCTCCTGACCCCGGATTACTGCCCTGTTTGCGTTCCTATTCTGACTTCCTTCAATGCTGGGCTACAATGTGGAAGTGTGAGTCAAATAAACTGTTTTTTAACCAAGCTTCTTTGGTCATGGTGTTTTATCACAGATATAGAAACTCGATAGAAACTCTGACTAAGACGTATTCTATATCCATGTTCTCCCTCTCTCTCTCTTACTCTCTCTCTCTCTCTCTTTCTGTGTATAATACACTTATATGCATTGCATAAAATTCTAGGTAAATATAAGATTATTTCTTGAGGCTTTGATCAAGAAATTCTGGTGTTGTTCCCCTCCCATAGAGAAGGAGAAGGGGATCTAGGAGCACCATGTTCTTCTGAAAGACCCATTTCTATTTCTGGCACCTACAAGCTGGCTCACAACTATCTGTAACCTTACTTCCAGGGGCTCTGATTTCCTTTTCTGACATCTCTGGGCTCCTGCACACACATGTTTCATGTACATACACTTAGGCGCACACACGTATCCATAATAAATAAGGCAATGTACGCATATAGTGTATGTAAATAGATGTAACTTCTACACATAGACTTTGATTTATCTTTCCAGTCTCTTGTATCCTTAAATAAAACAATTGAGAAGAACAATAATCTTAAAACTTGCTCTGCTGTGTGATTTCAGTTTGATCTGAGGTTAGACACTCTTTTGATTTTTGTATATTAATGCTATAAATACTTTGTGTACACTCTAACACATTTTAACTCCCCTCTTGCCAGCCCCAGTTTGAAAGAAGCATGTTTAATGGTCCCATCCATGTATCCTGCATGCAGACAGATATACCTACCAAATGTGGTTAAATAGAAAATATAGCTATATTAAATGTGTGTGTGTAGCTGAGTTGAGCTCTTTTATGGCTTCATTAAATGTTTATAGAAGCAAATAAATTGTATTTGATGGGTACAGCAGAATTCATTGGTATAAATGATAATAGCTTTTTTACTTACTTTCCTTTATTTGAAAAATGTAAACTTAGTTTTATGAAAGCTATTGCTATTATTGTAGTGCTGAGATTTACTAAGTATATTTTAGGTAGAATTTGTCGGTTTTTTTGTTATTTTTCATATACTACCTATTTTTGCCTTAGTAAAATGGGAGTTCAAAGTCTGTTTCCTTTTCTTCTTTTGTGGCTACTGTTATGAAGATCAGAAAACTTGGGTTCTAGCTTTTCATTCCTTCTCAACAGTGGTTGTTTCTGTTGAGTTAATTCATGCAGTGTATATTGTTTTGTTCCCCCCTCCACTCTTCCTTGTACCAGAAGATAAACACTGAGGTACCTAAAATGATATCTCACGAGTTGGGCATCTTTCCTGTTGCTGAGGCTAAGCTGTACTTCACAGATCAGAGGCATCATCCCTGGATGGTTCACACAGCAACTGACACCTCATGGTTGTGATTTTCTAAATCCTGTTTCTTTGGGTTTGTGAAGGAGGGAAATGCAGATGGCAGGAAACTTGAACTGCATCATAAACTCCTTTAATGCATGCTCCACTCTGAGGAATCAGTGTTCAGAAGGTCTCTTTGCTGAACTTTGTTAATAAGCAACAGGGTCTCGGAAGCTTGGCAAACAAGGCAGCTGGAACCCCCAGAGAATTTGTCAGACATCTTTCTTTCAGGGTTTCCTTCCAATTTTTTTTTTTTTTTTGGAGTTTAAAGGAGTGGTTTTCTGCCACCGAGTTTCTCCATCTGTAACCCACTGGTTGTACCGAGTCTGGCATTCACTTTTAAAATTCTTCACTCAATATGTATTCATTTCACTGTGAAATGGAAACTGATCGTAGGTTAATGTTGAAGTCAAAATAGGAATCTTATTTTCATCAGGCACAATTTCTACTTTTTCTGAGATTTCGATTTACAGGCCAAGATTTCTCTGACTTTTAAAATGATACGGGATGGCTCAGACCTCGTTCAGAAAGCTGTGGACTTGCTCAGATGTTATGGCACAAGGTAATTTGGCGCTCCATCTGCCTGGGCTTCAGAGCTGTGTTTAAAAGACATTTCCAGGGCCTGTGGAGAAACAGATGTACTTACTCGGGGTTTCACTCATGAGTGTCTGCTATCACTTAGCCCTCATTCCCTTATGGCATGATTTTAATATTTCATTTAATATAACTCTGCTGAATGTATGCTCTAGCAAATATGGAAAGGAAAACGTTAGCTAAAGAAGATGGAACATAAAGCTTGCATAAATACTCATCTTTGAAGAAGCAGGTCTCTCCAGTCTATTAGCTCTTTGAAATAGGCGTACAGCTGTTGACCTTTTAATGGGAAAGCTACAGTGATGATATATTAAATGAATATCAAAATGTATTATATACGGGGAGTAGTATTATTTTAGCATGCTTGCTGTGGATCTGCAACTGGTTTATTACATGGAACAGATCAAAGAGTGTACGTGATAAAGTGGTAGATGCACTAAATATTAAAAAATTAGTAACGGGTTTTTGTAATCATGTAATAAGGATTACAACTGCTCTATCTGATAATTGAAATAATTCCAGTGGCTTTTCTAAATAGCATATATTTCAACAAAAAACATATTGTTATTCTTACTTCCTAGATGAGTCAACAGGGGATCTGAAAGCTAATAAATTTCTTCCCAGGCCATTACCCTGCAAGCATTGGATTTAACCTTGCGTCAGGCAGCACACCGTTGCTTTTACTGTCATATCCTGACAGTGTGCATTGCCCAGGAGGACCAGCACTGAGAAGGTATCCTTCTTGGTGGCCTGTTGAGAAGTTTCTGGGCTTCTGCTCTTGCAGAATAGGAATAAAATTATTTCATTCTCGTTTGAAGATTTTCTTAAAAAACAATAATCAGGTTACAGGTTATGTTGTCACTTTGAGGAACGAAACCTCTACTGATTGTAACTGCTTCGGATGAAATGGCGATTTATCTTCTGTTATTAATTCATTTGGGGATCTGATATTTCCAACCTGAGATGGGAGAAGCGTGGATGAAATCAAAACCCTGCCCCTAGAAATGAGTTATTCTGTGTCATTACACGCTAATAGACTTACAAGATAATTCTATTCTATAAATCTCTCTTTAGTTCTTCAGTAGATAGTTAAAATTCAGGGCAAATCCAATTGACTCAGTCTTTTTAAAGCTGGAATATGTGAAAAGTATATTATTAAACTTAGTCTTAATATTGAGCATAGACTTCATATATATATATATATAAAACTTAAAATTCCTGGAGAAGTTTTGTTTTGGAAAAATCTATTTTCTTTAACTACTGAATCTTTGGTCTTCCACAGAGGTTCCCAGTCTGTGGCTTGTGACCCCTTTAGGGGAGGTCAAATGATCCTTTCACAGGGGTAGCATATCAGATATCCTGCATATCAGATACTTACCTTATGGTTTATAGCTAGTAAAATTACAGTTATAAAATAGCAAAGAAAATAATTTTATGGTTGGGGGTCACCACATCATGAGGAACTGTATTAAAGGGTCACAGCATTAGAAAGCAGAGTGTTTAGAGGAAAATCAATGTTATGCAACTGATCAATTAAGGCAAAACAGGATGTATCAAGCCAGGAGCTTGATGTATCAAGCCGTCAGTGGATCACGGAATACACTCCAGTAAAGTTTCATATCCTTTCTTTTTGGCCTACTGGTTCTCTGAAGACTGGTGGGAGTAATGTGTACTGGGATGGTCAGGATTTCCCAAGCCTTCAGTGGCTTCTCTCTCACCTCCCTCAAAGGAGCCTTTGAAGCTCACCCAGGGCTCTGTGTCAAGTAAACCTTGTGATAGCTGGTACCCTTGGTTCTTCTTTGTCTAAACAGTAATTCTCAATCTTCCTACTGCTGCATCCCTTTAATACAGTTCTTCATGCCGTGGTAACTCCCAGCCATAAACTGTTTTCATTGCTACTTCATAAATGTAATTTTGCCACCATTACGAACCATAATAGAAATATCTGGCCTACAGGATATCTGATGTTTGACCCCTATGAAAGGGTCCTTCACAGGTTGAGAACCACCAGTCTGAAAACAAGACCAGAAACCCAGAAACTCTTCAACCTACTGGGAATAAAGAATAAACACATAATCCTGATCACTTGCTCCAGATGAGTTTCTATTTGATTTGTTTTCATAAAACCACAAATAAAACTTTGCTCTCAAGATCTTTAGTTGCTCAAAGCAGAATAGCTAGTTTCTCTGCATGAAGACTCACTGATAGTTGCAGACATGTTCTGTTAGGGAGAACACAGAATGAGCACTAAGGACAGTTACTACGTTCAAAGTGTTATTTAAAAACGAAAGTGAGTTACGCTAAAAATAACTGCATTTCATTAAATGCAATGGTAAAGTTATTATTAGATGTCATATGTAATATGAACAATTTCTGGGTGTCCTTCAAGTTACAGAAGACAAGAGCATGTGTGGCATGGACAGGCTGTGTGTAGGAGATAGCATTGGAAGGCACTGACTACCATACATTCTCTGCTTGTTGGTTACTTAGCCTGTTTTGCTGGTCTTCAAAACATAATTTCAGTAAACTGTCACATGGCTGTTTAAAGTCACTTGATCTGTTCTTAAGTGACATTGGACAGTAGGTCCCACTCTTGCTACGATTAGACCGAACTTTTGTAAGCTGAGTATTGGTACCATAGTTCCTTCTTTCCAAAGAATTAAACAAAGGCCCTCAAGAAAGCAGGGTGTATGGTAGTGGAGGCTGACCATGAGGACTTTCCTGGATAGCCAACTTCCCCCATTATCACAAAGTGTTTAGCATTAGTAAAAGTGTCTCTTTGTGTGTATTTTCTGTAATGTATATTATATTTTATTACGTTATTATATATAATGCATATATAAGTACATAATACATACATATATTTAATATTAGTATCACTAAAATGCTGTTACATCCTTAAAGAGGTGTAGACAAATGTTAAAATAGCTTGAATTTTTTAAAATTGCCAAAGAATGTGGTGTTATTCTTAGAGGACACACAGCATATTCTAAGTAAAGAAAGAAAATTCATTCACATTGGAAAATAAAATAGAAGTATTTAGTGGAAAAATTGGGGAAGTGTTACTCAAAGTTTGGTGTAGAATACAATATTATTATAAACATTGGATCTTAACTTTTAATTCCTGCTACATTATAGTGATAATGGGATTTGATGTTTAAGTTGATAGTGCTGGATATCGCTTAAGCATATTCATATGTTTTGTACAAAACTGGCTTATGCTGTAACTCTGTTTCTTGCTGAGCAGCAGGGTCATCACCTCCTGTGAGCTAATTAGTAATTCAAATCCACAGACACAGCCTGACCTAATGAAGCATCCTCCTTGGAACTGACCCTGGGAAGCTGGGTTAACAAGCTCTGCAGGGGATTTAGATGCATGCTAAATTTTAAGAATCCTGATCTAAGAAGCCCATGACTAAAAGCCATTATGATCTACACAGGAAACAGCTGGGGAATTAGAGTTACAGGTTTGATTCTGTCTTATTTGTAGAGGCCTTATTTTCCTAGTCCATAAAAGCAGTCTTCATTTACTGAGATGGTAGGATAAATAAGTCCGAAGTTGTAATTAAATTTTTGTAAGATAATATAGTTTGCTTATATTTATTGTTATTTATATCAGTGTCTTCTAGGAATAAATAATTTTGGTAAACTTTACAAAGTATGTGCTTAAAATAAGCAGTTCAGTGGAACATTTTAGTTTATTTCTTCAGTTAAATCAACTGTATATACAAAGGATAAACTTGAGCTTTAGAGCAACCTGATGATTGTGTAAGACATTGGTTTTCCAAAGGAAGGTTTAGTTCACTTAGCTGGAAGACATAAAAACTAATTAGTAATTGCAAGTACATGTTTGTTAATTACTCCTTTGAGAGGAAGTTGAAATTTGCCACTATGGTTTATTTACTAGAAACTGAAAAGAACGTTGATTTATAGCCTAGGATGGCTGATAAAGTCTTCATCCAAGTTTAGAAGAACTGTGCAAAATCTTTTTGCTGTTTTGATGCCTCGGTCTGCAGATGTTCGATGTTTTGTGAGGAAATAATGGTGTTAGCTATGAGGTTTCTTGGAAAGAAAGTGCTTAAAGGCTCCGTCCGGAGCGCTGGGATCAGAGTCTGCACAGCCAAGCGAGCATGGCTGGAACGCTAGGTGAGGTCTAGCGGGAGCCATTCCACGGCAGCATCTGGAAGGAAACAATAAGGGACTGCGGGTTTAGTTTTCAGGCAAATGATTAAGAGGTGATTAAATGAAGGTGTTAGGATGTGAGGGCGGGAAGGAAGCCCTGATGGTGTGTATATAATATGGAATGGGGGGGGGATTGTGGAAAAGACTTAGAATGAACTGTGTATCAATGGTGCAATTTATAAGATGAGAGTTGGACATTTTTCAGAACAGCTTGTAGGTATCATTTGAGACAGAACACAGACTCACACAACACAGAACACACCGGGTATCGTTATTTTGGAACAGTAAGGAACAGTGATGATGTCTAGCTATTCAGGGCCACTGGAGACCGTATTTAGAACTGGAAAGACATCCTCCTATTACAGCTTTATAGTCTTCTCCAATTATATTGGCCCTGCTTTAAAGCCCTAACAAAGCCTCAGGCTTTGAAAAAGGAGACCCAAAGCTTTGATCAAGTGAGTGGTTTTGGTTCAGCAGTAGCTCCGTACTAACTTGTCCGTGATGCAGCAGACAGTGTTGCTTTAAATTACTTTGAGCAAACACTTCTCTTGTGAACAGTCAGTCAGGTCTTCCTGTCCAGTCTCATTCATAAATGGGCAAACAAACTAATTAGTGAACAAAGAGATACATTTCTCTTTAGATTAGAAAAAAAAGGTAATACCTATTTTTTCCCCCCAAAAGGCTACTTTAAAAGCAAAGTCAAAATTTCCCTTAAACATGGTTTTGTTTTTGGTGTCAGGCATCATAGCATCTTAGAAAACCGAGAAGTTTTAAATAGGTATTCAGCAGCATAAAATTGGAGTCCGGCTTTAGGCACTGCTCCTAGGAGTCACATAGATTAAAAACCTTTAGTCTTTAGGATTTTGAAAGTGAATGCTTAGCCCTTACGTTTCTTTCTGACGCTTAGAGCCAGCATGTACAGCTCTGTAACCTCCAAGCCTATGTCTAAATAACCAGAGATGTGCTTATTCAAGCCTAGTGCAGAGCGGGTGGCCATTCTGGGACCCAGGGTCCTCCTGTGTCCCTACTCTTCACTAGGGCCCTCCTAATTAGCTGAGTGATAGGAAAAGAGATCAGGGGAAAGAAACATGCGCCTCCTACCCTGGAGGTCAAGGACTAACATGATTGTGCTTCGTTTCTTGCCATTTAAATAGTAGATCCTGTGTGTGATTGTGGAAGGGGACTCGGCCAGCCAGCTTCACATCAGCTTCTGTCATAGAATCATTTATGGCAAACCTCCAGGCCGTTCTTTATTTCCAAACTATTTACTTATTTAATTTATTTTTCTCTCATGCAATATATCCGGACAGCAGTTTCCCTGCCCTCCATGCTTCTCGGTATTCTTCCCCAGATCCGCTTCTCTGTTTCCCATTAGAAAAGAGCAGACCTCCATGGATATGAACCCAACATATCATAACAAGATACAGTAAGACTAGACCCAAATCTTCATATCAAGTCTAGGCTAGGCAACCCACTAGGAGGAGAAAGGTCTCAAGAGCAGGTAAAAGAGTCAGACACCCCACTCCCACAGTTAGGAGTTCCACAAAAATCCTAAGCTAAACAACCACATCATATAGGCAGAGGCCCTAACGCTGGCCCGTGCAAGCTCTGTGAGCCGCTATGGGTCCTGCTTAGTTAATTCAGTGGGCCGTGTTCCTGGGGGTTCTCAACCCCTCTGGCTTCTACAGTCCTTCCTCCCCCTCTTCCAGGATCCAGCATACAACCTGTCCTGCCTGCAAAACGTGCTAGGGTAATGGTGGCTTGGAGCTTGTGTGACTGGCCAACCAATAACTGGTCTAACCTGAAGCGCACAATAGGAGAGAGAGCCCATACCTGACACTGCCTGGGTGGCCGGGAGACCTAGAGTGGAACCAAACATGACTGTCCAAAAATGATTCCCAGTGATATTCTGCTGTACTCATACATTGGCGGCTACTCCAAAGGGGCTTCCTTTGACAGAAGATGGGAGTAGATGCAGAGACCTGATGATAAGGAAATGTAAAAGGAATTTTTACCGTCAGGGACTGTGTGGCTGGGATAGTTAAGTCGAGGGTTATATAGAGCGCATTTGTTACATGAGCTTTTGAAGAACAAACTTTGGAGCTTTAAAACTCATTTTATTTAACTCTACTTAAATGTTTTCCCGCACTTTAGACTAGCATTCTCTTTCCCTTGGGGTGATTGTTTCATTAATGGGTCCGAACAGTCAAAACTTGAGGGGTTCCATATGGTTAAAATATGATTAGGGTTAATTACATTGATAGTAAAAGGTCTAAAAGTCCTTGTGAGCCTCATGTTTATTCTGAGCTAGGCTGTGGTAAAAACATCTCCTTCATAACCATGGCTCTTTTGGATTTTAACAGGATTGTGACAAGCTTTTGTGAGATTTAGAAAGAGTAGTAGTTTTGATGCCTTTGGTGATGGCAGATCCTAGAAGGATGGAAAGAATACAAAAGTTAAAAAGACAAAAGGACCGAATCTGGGGGAAGGCAGAGCTGAAAACAAGTCTCTTGTTTCATGTTTCCCTAAATTTTACCCTGTATTTTCTCTGGAGATTTAGCCCTATGGAAACACAGAGGTCACCAGGGTCTCTGTCTCTGGGGCACTCATGTGTTGGCATGAATGGTTGCTGAATGGGATGTTGTACTTGTGACTGTTCTTTGTCATAATCCATATGGATGGATTGTGTGTAGATACCTTGACCTTGTGACTCTGTGAAAGTTCTGTGCTCTTGGAAAGCTAGAACCAGCCTATACCACGTTTAAGTGTGTCTTCTCTTAGATTATAACCTTTATTAAGTTTAATGTGATTGATAGTCAACAAAAGACACTTTGAGGGTAAAGGGGGATAAATTGCCTTGGACAACCAGGTGTAGATGGGAAGTCATAATCAAGCGGCAGGATACATAGGTATCTCTCCCAGGCAGTGCCCTCTCAACTTGCGGCTTAAATGCGATCCTATGTTATATGAATTCTGATAGAAAAGAGAACCTTACTTGGTAACCCGACACACACCTAAGTAATATAAGCACTTGGCATTTCCCTGTGTGGAAGATGAGCTATCCCCACTGCCTTTCAGCCAGCCCCACTCTCTCCTCCCATACCCACCGCTTTAGTCATTGTTCAGACCCCACTGATGTTCTCTTTAAGGAGTCTGTACCATGTCTGGCTTTTCTAGATTCCTCCCAAATCCTCACCGAGGTAGGAGTCTTTTAGGCTGACCACAAATGGCAAAACATTTGTCTCTGTGTACTCTTGTTAACTTGCTCAGGACAGAAGGTTGTGGAACCAATTAGGCCCAGTCTTCACAATGGGCACCAGCTGTGCTCGGTCCCCATAACTGATCCAGCAGCCCCCCGCCCCCAGTATGTGCAGAGCATTTAAGCATGGCTGGATCTAGATTTACATGGAATGGATAAAAAATACACATGCTGTGATTTAAGTGTGATTTAAAGGCAGTGGCCCCTGGACCACCCCTCATCAGCCTGTTTACATTCCCAACATTAGAGACACCTCCGGGGTTCGAGATATGGCGTCTCTGAAATGAGGTAGGCCACCTGGAAAGCAATGGATAATAAAAGCAGCAGCAACCCCATCGGCAGTACACGGAATGCTATGGAAACACAACACACATTTTAATTAGAATGAGGGCCAGGAAAGACGGCTGTTAGAAAGCCAAGCCTGGTGAGCGGACAGTCAGTGAGAAACAGCCTAGAAGTCACTGAAGACCAAAACGAAGTTGCTGACAAGTTCTGCCAGGAGACACAGACCTGTTGCCAGGCAACCTGAAGCATGGTTGTTTTGCTGTGTTGGCCAGGGCTGGGAGTGATGTTTCAGGATGTTATAGGCAGTGAGACCAAGGTGCTTAGCTTCATATACTCATCAGTGGGAAATGGTTAGACAGTGATATAATTTAAAGGTAGATTGGGGGGGGGGGAAGTACTTTTATAAAGGTTTTGTATAAATTAGTGTCTGTAAGTGAGTTTTCAATTTTGAGACCTTGTAAATAAAATGGAGAGAGCGAAATGTTGGCATCATTAGGGCGACTGAATCTAACTTTATAAAGTGTGAGGCAGCTTCCTGTAGGAAAATATTTAGTACTGTTCTGGGGAAGGTAGGAAAAGAGTTTAATGGAGATGTAAGTTTTAAATAAATTTAACAACTTACTTTTTCTTACATTGGGGACTATTTCCCTCTCATAAATATTCTGCCTTTGTATGCATTTTACATTGTTGAACTTCTGGAGGAAATCAGTATCTAAGATACACATCTGCTGTGTATAGCTCAAGAATCAGACTTCTAGGATTGTAACTTGTATAATCAGGGTCTGGTCTTGCCCCTGCAGGACTCTCATCTGTGCTTCCATTGTCTGCCATCTGGAACGTTCTATAGCTTTCTAATTGGTAGTCTTACTGTTTCTGCCCAGCCTCTCTCCTGTTCTCAACAGCTAGAGACGATGCTATCAGATGCTCCTGAGGCCATGTTCCTGCTCTGCTCCAAAGTTGCTGGGCCCCTCCCCAAAGCTTTGCATTTGCCTGGGAATAAATATTTCCTCCCGGGTCCTTTTTAAATTAAATCTGCAATCCTGATATTTTAAGTTACTCTTTCTACTACTTCTCTAATCCTTGCCTTCTGGCTCTTCTTGGAACAGTTAGCTCATTTCCCCCTTCAACTCAAGAACACTGCACTGACTGTTCTCCAGTATCGTGTAGCTTGGCACTCTTCCCTATCACCCACCTCATTTTGTTCTAACTGTGTAAAAACTGTAATCTGGCTGCTGTCTCCCCAGCTCGCCTCCCCTTTGATTTCCTTACTGCCATATATTGTAGTTATTACAATTTTAGTGTCATCTAGAAATTATGCAAAGAAAGAGCCCTCCTATGTGCCAAGGTGTACCAGATGAATAAAGAAAAGAGTCAAGTTTACTGTTGCCCACAGATACACAGTTGATTCCACTGACTGTGGTAACAACCCTCCCCTGAGGAATGCCCAACCTGTAGCCTTGGGTACATTTGTCCTGGGAACCTGTGAATTGGCCCAACTTATCTGGAGATGACGGCATCCTATTGCAATGGCAAAGACGGGCTACACTTATTTACCCCCTCTGGTTTGAAGTGATCCTGCAGAGTGGTAAGATGTTAGAACTTTGGTGTTAAGAATTATTGATATAGTATCACCAGTTCTATAATGTCAAGGCTCAGCTGCTCCACCCCGCTCAGCAGAACCTTCACAGCCTAAACAAGTACCTTCCTTTAGGCACAGAACTTTCTGTTCTTTAGAAAATAAGTTTTCAGACTGGTCTTGTTTTGAGACTTCAATACTACATGTAGCTCTCATCCAAAGTGTTTTTTTTACGGCTCACCTTGGACCTGTAATGTGCAATACTTGTCTTTTCCAGTGTGTCATGGATTTTTATTTTAAAATCCAAATGGCATCCTCGGTTATATAACTAAATATTAAACAATCGCACATCTGTGAATTCTGGGTGGAACACATCAATTTATTTTATAATGTTTATTGAGGATCTTCTCTATGCCAGGCTCTATTCTAAGAGGTGGAGATGTGCTGAAACAAGTGTACATTTCTACACAGGCTCCATTATTGAGGAAAAAGAAAAACGAATGACAAACAAGTTTTGCACATGTAACACACTCATTGGTGATGAGGGATGGAAGCAACTATCTTCTCCACATCGAGGATTTTCTCATGGAGGGAGGCAGGAAGGAGGCTCAAAAGACAAGAATTAGGCAGGGCTGACAAGGTGCAATGGTTTGTATTACCTGTGACTGTAATGAGATGTAGAATCACCTTGGAGCCAGAAACCTCTGTGCCAGTCTGTAGTGGGTTTTGTAGATTTTCTAGATTAGGTTAATAGAGATGCAAGATCCATTGCCAGACTAGACAAAAAGGAGAAAATGTGCTGAGCATGGGCTTTCATCCTCCTCTCTTTCCTTATAGATGCCAACTCAAGTCCTTCTGCCATGGCTTCTCAGACAATCAGACTCTTCCTTTTTTTATTTGCTTTTGTTCCAAAGCACAGGAAGCTCCTGAAAATTTTCAGTGTCATCAAGGGCTCTTCCTGTTCCTTATGTAAATGGTAGCAATATCCAGGAGTGAAGATTCTCCAGCTGGCAGGGCGGCCTGCCGTTCAGCAGGGAGACCCCAGGGATGCAGTTTCTGTGAGTGAGTGCCCAGGCTTGGGTGGGTTTTTCAGTGATGCAGTAATATAAATACTCCAAGGTACTCTTTTTTCCACTCTATGTTATCTACACAAACCCACGGGTCCACCTTCTCTGGAATCATTGCGTTTGTCTACTTTGGAACCATATTTAAGGTAAATAGGAAAAGACAGACAACAATTATGAAGACTGAGGATGACAGTGCATAGAAAGGGGTTTCTTTGTTACATTTTATTTTCATATTATTTCATGAAAAGATTTTAGGAATAAGGGGAGTGAGCCCCAGCGATATGGGGGAAGAGCAGTTTTTCAGGGTGCAGTGCAAATGTTCAAGTGACAGCAGAGAACCCAGTGTCATGGAGCTGAGGTAAAGAGCAGGTGGGAGAGGATGTCAGGGCTCAGAAAAGGAGGATGTCAGGACCGTGGGGACCTTCATAGCCTTGGCAAAGAGCAAAGTTTTCACCAAGGGAAGCCATAGGAGGTGTTGAAGAGAGAAGTGGTGTGATATGACTTGAAACAGCAGGAAGGCTGCTCGGTTCCTCAGAGTAGAGTTGGCAAGAGTGGAAGCTAAGAGTCTACTCACTGTCCTCTTATGCAATACAAGTAAGAAGTCATTTCCAAGCAAACAAAACCATGATTTATAAATAATCCCCATGTGGCTTGTCAGTGATGAGTACACATGTCCACTCTGACAACTTTAAAAATGTCTTCACTCAGATGGGGTAAGCTTTAGGGGAAACAGGTATCGAGGGAGAGCCTGACATTCAGTTTCTGACTGGGTGTCACTCCTCAAAATCATCCGAGTCTTCGTTCCACTGCTTGACTCTTCTCAGTGTATTTCATGGCTCTTAAAATATGAGCATCCCATGTGAGACGACTTCTGAAAATTCTAGTAGATTTTTGAGACCAGTGAACGTTTTTCTGACATTACCCACGGCACAGTTAGAATAAGTGTCTCACCCTGTCTCACCCCAATAATGATGGCATAGTGAGCAACTGGGTTGCATGAAGGTTTGATGAAGGTCCCTGGTGCCCAAGCTGTAGGCCATTTGAATTCCTGTTTATCTAAATGCCCCTTATCATAAGATGCTCTGCATTTTCAAAGTTAAGAGTTTGTACTGGAGAGCTTGACCAGTGAGTGAAATGTTTGCTGCGTAAGTCTGAGGACCTGAGTTTGAATCCCTGGGAACAA
The DNA here is from genome assembly GCF_030254825.1 of Meriones unguiculatus. Taxonomy (NCBI): domain Eukaryota; kingdom Metazoa; phylum Chordata; class Mammalia; order Rodentia; family Muridae; genus Meriones; species Meriones unguiculatus. The sequence continues at coordinate 12,912,592 of NC_083354.1, read as the reverse complement.
CATGGGCACGGTATTGCATGTCTGCGGTCCCTACGTCAAGATGGCTGGTAGACACAGAAGAGTCCATAGGAGCTCCTGGGCCAGCTAGCCCTGGAGAACATAGCAGCAGAAAACAAGAAGAGCCTGTCTCACATGACGTGAGACGTGATGACACCCAACACCCAAGGTTGCCCTCTGACCTTCATGGCATGTTGTGGCATCTGTGCATCTGGATTCCCACATAAGAACACACACATGCACAAAACGACAACAACAAACCACTTGTGTCTGTGCTTAGAGCTCTGCTTTAAAGCCCAAAGAAAGATCTGTGACGTGAAAGAGAAAGAGAAACTGACACCGGCATTATTGAGTGTTTATAGGGCTTTCAGAAGTGAGCTGGCCTCTGAGCGTCCAGTGCCAGTCACAATTGTTAACGTGTTTAATTTGCCTTTTAAATTAGCATTTTTCCATAAACCATTTCCAGCAAGTCAGTAACTGGCCCTGTGTTCATATGTGGCTTTATTCAGCCAGGCTTTGAACCCGAGCCCTCATTTTCCCTGATGCTGAAGTGAGTACCCCTTCTGTGGCTGCTCAGAGGTTCAGCCCCTGGTTGGCACTGCTGGGTGGAACAGGATGGGTGGAGCTGTCGGGGTCAGCACTGAAGGCTAATTAAAGTGTTGGCAAATTGCAGATGGATAATATCTCCAAAGATTTTGAGCTATTTACCCAAAAGACCTTGAATAATTTCCATAACTTATTTTGACTGTGGTTAAGAGTTCTATTTAGGGTAATGTACCTTTACTATCAACGGTTCATCTTGTTAGAAATGTTTAAATCAATAAGTACATTCTACAGCGAACAATGAGATCATTTATGCCAACTTTTCTGTAAAAATATTACAATTTAAAAATATCCCATCTTCAAGTTATTTTTATTAAGAGCAAGCGACAACCCACCTCACGTGTTAACTCTTCAGTAAGCAGCAGGCTGCATGCTTTACAGCCATAACCTCAATAAATCTTTGCAGTGAAGTTCAGGCCGATGGCCAGGATCACTCCTTTTGATTTTGTTTTTTTCCTCCGGTACAGGCTGGGGATTGAACAGAGGGCCCTGTTCATGGCAAGCTTAGGGCTCTAATACTAAGGTAACATTCCTAACACTCCTTCACCTTTTCTTCTTTTTGTTTCCTTTCCTTCTTTCGTTTTGAAACAAGGATTTTGTTAATTTGTATGGATTGTCCTCAAAACCTTAGATCTCCCTGCCTCATTCTCCTGAAGAGTAAGTAGTATTATTCACATTTTCAACATAAGATGGGAAAGAAGAATAATTAAATGGTTCATTGTTGGCATTTGTACAACAGATCATGGTGCGTCGGGGCGTTTGTCTATATTTTTTCATGACTACAGTGCACAACCAACTGTAACATCATTTCATTCATTTCTAGGGCTTGCTTCAATAGCATTATTGGAATCAGATGCTAGAATGGCTAATGCTTTGTTTTAGACATGTTTAAGCATGGTTATTCCTTTAATATTGCTTCTGTATCCAAATAAATTTTCTTTGGCCAAGCTGTGGCACAAGGTTTTGTATTCACCAGCTGTCTAATCAGTTTTAAGAGAACTGATTTGTGGTGTGGTGATGGTTCTAGCATTTTTCTTTTTGCTCTGATTTGTTTTGTCTACCTTGGATGGGGGGGTCTTCTATATGAATCTTAGGATGTTATTTCTCTATTTCTGTGAAGAAAGTCATAGGGGTTTTGATAGAGAGGGCATTAAACGGCTTTTGATTGAATGGTCATTTTCATAATATCAACTCTACCAGTTCATGAGCATGGGAGGTCTGTCTTCCTAGTATTTCTATTCAGAGATTTAAGTTTTTCATGGTAGATGTCTTTCCCATCCTTCATTAGGTTCATTTCCAGGCACTGTAAGTTTCTGAGGCTGTTGTGAATCAGTTGTTTCCACTATCTCTTTCCCAGCATATTTATTAATTTCATGTCTCACTGGCAAATGGTAGCATTTCTGTCACACTTATTTCAGACTCAGAAGACCTCGGTAACAAATTCCCAATGGTTTATGTATCAGGAAGTATAAAATACCATACCCTGCTTTGCTATTTTCTGAGTATAGTTATGCATGTCTGTGATTGTGAAAATGAGCATAAATCTTAACTTATCTCAGCCATCAAAAACAAACATTACACACAAATGTTTAAATGAGTTTCATTAAAGTCTGAAACATTTCAGTTTAAACACATCAAGTAGATGGCCGAATAGTTTAATCGTATATAAGAAAGATTATTAAAGTAGTAGGTCAATGCACATCTTTGATTTGATTCCCCAAGCTGCCATTTTTATTCAAAAACATAGTGTAACTGAAGCATGATGAACAATATTTTTGTCAACACCAACTTAAGTTATGAATTGAATAATTCAATTTGATAATTGCATGTTTGAAATTGCAAAAGGAATTTTAATGTTTTCCAAAAATAAAGTTGGGAGTGACATCATTAAGGTATCAGAGTAAGAGATCAGAAAGGCTTTATTCATAATAATACTGAGGAAAGAAAAAAGTTTCATTCTTAAAATATTGCTGGTAAAATTTTTCTTCTGGGTTTTAATTAGCATTTCATTTTCATCTTAGTGCATAAAATCTTGATAATAGTGATAAATAATCTAGAGTCCATACTGCCTAGTTTCTTATAGTTTTATTATTAAGTTACTATGAGTACAATAATTTTTTGAAACCAAGTAAAAGGTGCAATTAAAAAAGTAATTATGTACACACAACCTCAGCTCTATAAATTCATTGACAGTCTTCCTGTTGTGAAATTTTCAAACTTATTTTAATGCTTTGTGGGATGTTTTATTAAATGCTTGCATTAAAATCGCTGTTTTCAGGTTCTTGTATTTATATTTCTTGTACTTATTTCCATTAATTTCTCTTTTATTTCTTTTATTTTGCAAGGTCATTGTTTTTGGAAGTGTTCATGTAACTTTTTTCAGGTGAAAATGGAATTTATTCTATAATTTAGGTTAGCCATGTGGGTATTGCTATGCTAAATCAAAAACCTCATAACTAATAGCAACTGGAGAGGAAAGGGTTTATTTCAGCTTGTAAGTCTCACTCCATCCTGTAGGAAAATCAGGACAGGACTAATTCTGAAGGCAGGAAAGGGTACAGCAGGCATGGAGGACTGCTGCTTCCTGACCTGTTCCTCTGACCTGCTCAGCCCACTTTCTAAACATACCTGACCCACTTTCTTTCTGATAGCACCCAGGAGTGGCACTGCCCGCAGTGAGCTGAAACACCACACATCAGTCAATAACCACCACAGACTTGTCCACAGGCAAGTCTAGTCGGGGCATTTTATCCTTTTGGCGAATGACTCTAGCTTGTGTCAAGTTGACATAAAACTCACCTGCATAGTGTGTGAAAAATTGTTTTGGGGTTTTGTTTTTCAGCTGTTATATTTTAATACAAAGATAAGAATGATGAAGGAAGAGAGATTAAAATTAGGAATAGCGCTTCCTGAAGATCCAGCTACACCACTCCCAGGCATATATCCAAAAGACGCTCAATCATACCACAAGGACATTTGCTCAACTATGTTCATAGCAGCTTTATTCGTAATAGCCAGAATCTGGAAACAGTCCAGATGTCCCTCAACTGAAAAGTGGATAAAGAAAATGTGGTACATTTACACATTAGAATATTGCTCATTTCTGCAAAGCAATTCTTTTATTATTTAACTTTTATTGATTTGTTTTTATGAATTTAACATCATGCACCCCAATACCACTCATCTCTCACCATTCCTTCATACCTGTTCTCTGCTCTTGCAACCTTCCCCCCAAAAGTAAAAGAAAACAAAAAACTTGTATGACACAAATCACAGTGTGTCCCACAGTATACTAGTTTAAAAAATTTCCTACAATTTATTCACTTTATATCCTGATTGTAGCCCCATCCCTTATCTCCTCCGGGTTCCACCCTCCATCTTTTTTCCTCCTCCTCCTCCACTAGTCCACAGAAAGGGGGAGACCTCCTCCCCTACTATCTGACCCTCGCTTATCACATCTCATCAGGTCTGCCTAGATTCTCTTCCACTGTGGCGTGGCAAGTCCACCCTGCCAGAGGGAGTGATCAAAGCGTAGGCAACAGAGTACGTGTCAGAGATAACCCCTGCTCCTTACCAGGGAATCCACATGAAGACTGAGCTGCCTATTGCCCATATCTGAGCAGGGGTCTATGTCTTCTTCATGCGTGGTTCTTGGTTGGTGCATCAGTCTCTGCAGGACACCCTGGGTCCAAAATTGCTGGCTTTGTTGGCCTCCTTGTGGAGCTCCTGTCTCCTCTGGGTCTTTCTATCCCCCCGCCACTCTTCCAAAAACTCCCTGCACTCTGCCCCAAAGTTTGGCTCTGAGTCTCAGCATCTGCTTCAATCCCCTGCTGCGTGGAGTCTTTCATAGGACATGTATGGTAGGCTCCTGTCCTGTTCCCTTTCTTCAACCACTTCCAGCGTCTATTCTATTTGCCCTTCTGAAGGGTCCTCCTTGTTTAGCTTCTTTAGGTCTGTAGATTTTAGTATGGTTATCCTGTATTGTATGGCTATATCTACTTATAAGGGAGTATATACCATGCACATCTTTTTGGTTCTGGGTTACCTCACTCAGGATGATCTTTTCTAGTACCATTTATTTACCTGCAAATTTCATGATTTCCTTATTCTTAATAGCGGAGTAGTATTACATTGTATAGATGTACCACAATTTCTTTATCCAGTTTTTAGTTGAGAGACATCTAGGTTGTTTCCAGATTCTGGCTATTACAAATAAAGCTGCTATGAACATAATTGAGCAAATAACCTGTTGTATGGTAGAGCATTTTTTTGGGTATATACCCAGGAGTGGTATACCTGGGTCTTGGGATAGTGCTTTTCCCAATTTTCTGAGAAAGCGCCAGATTGATTTCCAAAGCGGCTGTACAAGTTTGCACTTATCACCAGCAATGGAGGCGTGTTCCCCTTTCTCTACATCCTCTCCATAATGTGCTGCCACTTGAGTTTTTGGTCTTAGCCATTCTGACAGGTGTAAGATGTAATCTCAGAGTCGTTTGGTTTGCATTTCCTTGATGACTAAGGATGTTGAGAATTTCCTTAACTGTTTCTCCACCATTTGATATTCCTCTATTGAGAGCTCTCTGTTTAGCTCTGTACCCCATTTTCAATTGGATTATTTGGTTTGTTGGTGTTTAATTTCTTGAGTACTTTATATGTTCTGGATATTAGCCCTCTGTCAGGGGTAGGGTTGGTGAAGATCCTTTGCCAGTCTGTAGGCTTTTCAGTTTCAGGAGGTACCATTTATTGCTTGTTGATCTTAGAGCCTGAGCTTGTTGGGTTCTGTTTGGGGAGTTGTCTTCTTTTCCAATGGGTTCAAGAATCTTCTTTTTCTTCTAGCAGATTTAGTGTGTCTGGTTTTATGTTGAGGTTTTTTATTCTATTTGGACTTTAATTTAGTACAGGGTGATAAATGTGCATTTATTTGCATTTTTCTACATGTAGGCATCCAGTTAGACGAGCACCATTTGTTAAGATGCTTTCTTTTTCCATTGTATGGTTTTGGCTTCTTTGTCAAAAATTAGGTGTCTGTAGGCATGTAGGTTCATTTCTGGGTCTTCAGTTAGATTCCATTGATCCACCAGTTGGTTTCTATGGCAGTACCATGCAGTTTTTATTACTTTTCTTCTATAGTACAACTTGAGATCAGGGATAGAGATACTTCCAGAAGATCTTTTATTGTACAGTATTGTTTTTCCATATGAATATGAGAATTGTTCTTTAAAGATCTGTAAAGAATTGTGTTGGTGTTTTGATGGAAATTGTATTGAATCTGTAGATTGCTTTTGGTAGAATGGACATTTTTACTATGTTAATCCTACCAATCCATAAACATTAGAGATCTTCTCATCTTCTGATATCTTCTTCAATTTCTTTCTTCAGAGATGTGAGTTTTTTCGTAAAAATCTTTCACTTGCTTGGTTAGAGTTACATCAAGATACTTTATGTTATTTGTGGCTATTGTGAAGGGTGTTGTTTCCCTAATATCTTTCTCAGCCCATTTTTTTTCATTTGTATACAGGAGGGATAATTTTTTTTTGAGTTAATTTTGTATCCAGACACTTTGCTGAAGATGTTTATCAGCTGCAGGAATTCCTTGGTAGATTTTTTTGGGGGTCTCTCTATATACGATCATATTACCTGTGAATAGTGACACTTTGACCTCTTCCTTTCTAAGTTGTATCCCCTTGATCTCCTTTAGTTGTCTTATTGCACTCACTAGAACATCAAGTATTATGTTGAAGAGACATGGAGGGAGTGGGCAGCCTTGCCTTGTCCCTGATTTCAGTGGGATTGAGTTAAGTTTCTCTCCATTTAGTTTGATGTTGCCCAATAGGTTTGCTGTATATTGCTTTTACTATGTTTAGGTATGTGCCTTATATTTCTGAGCTCTCCAAGACTATAAATATGAATGGGTATGAGATTTTGTCAATTTTTTTTTTGGTATCTATGGAGATGATCATGTGTTGTTTTTTCTTTTAGTTTGTTAATATGGTGGATTACATTGATTTCTGTATATCAAAGCACCCCTGCATGCTTGGGATGATGCCTACTTACTTGGTCATGGTGGATGATATCTTTGATGTGTTCTTGAATTTGGTTTGTGAGTATTTTATTGAGTATTTTTCTGTCAATGTTCATAAAGGAAATTGGTCTGAAATTCTCTATGTTGTGTCTTTGTGAGCTTTAGGTATCAAGGTGACTGTGGCCTCATAGAATGAGTTTGGTAATGTCTCTTCTGTTTCTATTTTGTGGAATAGTTTGAAGAGTATTGGGGTTAACTCTTCTTTGAAGGTCTGGTAGAATTCTGTGCTGAAACCATCTGGCCCTAGGCTTTTTTTCGAATGGGAAACTTTTAATGACTGCTTCTATTTCCTTAGGGGATATAGCACTATTTACCTGATCTTCATTCAGCTTTGGTAAGCAGAATCTATCAAAAACATTCTCTATTTTACTTAGATTTTGTGGCATAAAGTCTTTTGAAGTAAGACCAAATGATTCTTTGTATTTTCTCAGTGTCTATTGTTATGTTCCACTTTTCATTTCTGATTTTGTTTATTTGGATAGTTTCTCTCTGCCTTTTAGTTAGTTTGGCTGAATGTTTGTCTATCTTCTTGGTTTTCTCAAAGAAACAGCTCTTGGTTTTGTTGATTCTTTGAATTGATCTCTTTGTTTCTAATTTTTTGATATCAACCCTGTTTGACTATTTCCATCTGACTACTCCTCTTGGGTGTGTCTTCTTTTATTTTATTATTTTATTTTAAAATGAGCTTTCCTCTTAGCCAGGCTTCAATGTGTCCCATAATTTTCATATTTATTGAGTTTTAGGAAGTCTTTAATTTCTTTCTTTATTTCTTCCCTGACCCAGTATCATTGAGTAGAGTTGTTCAGTTTCCATGCATGTATAGGTTTTTTGCTGTTTCTGTTGTTGTTGAGGTCCAGCTTTTGTCTATCATGGTCTAATAGGATACAAGGGATTGTCTCAATGTTCTTGTATCTGTTGAGGCTTGCTTTGTGTTTGACTATATAGTCAATTTTGGAGAAGGTTCTGTGAGATGCTGAGAAGAAGGTATATTCTTTTATGCTTGAATGAAAAATTTTGTAGATGTCTATTAGGTCCATTTGATACATAATATCTGTTAATGTCACTATTTCTCTCTTTAGTTTCTGTTTTGTTGACCTGTCCTTTGGTGAGAGTGGGTTGTTGAAGTCTTCCACTCTTAAGATGTGGGGATAGATTTGTGTAGTTTAAGCTTTATTAATGTTTCTTTTATGAATGGGTGTCCTTGTATTTGGGACATAGATGTTCAGAATTGAGATGTCATCTTGGTGGAATTTTTCTTTGATGAGTATGAAGTGCCCTTCTTCTTCTCTTTTGATTAGTTTTGGTTGAAAGTCTATTTTATTAGATATTAGATTAGCTTCTCCAGCTTCTTTCTTGGGTCTATTTGATTGGAAAACCTTTTCCAGCCCTGTCTGTCTTTATGACTGAAGTGTGTTTCTTGTGTGCAGCAGAATTATGGTTCCTATTTATGAATCCATTTTGTTAGTCTGTGCCTCTTTATTGGAGAGTTGAATTCATTGATGTTTAGAGATATTAATGACCATTGACCTTAGTTCCTTTTATTTTGGTGTTGGTTGCAGTGGTGTGTTTGTGTACTTGTCTATTTTTGGGGTTGTTATAGTGAAGTTATTTATATTCTGTGTATTTTTGGATGTAGTTAACTTCCTTTGGTGGGAGTTTTTATTTTAGTATCCTCTATAGGGCTGGGTTTGTGCATAGATATTGTTTAAATTTGGTTCTGTTGTGGAATATCTTGATTTTTCCATCTATGGTGATTGAAAATTTTGTTGGGTATAGTAGTCTGGACTGCCATCTAGGTCTCTTAGGGTTTGAAAAATGCCTGTTTGGGTCTTTCTGCTTAGAAGTCAGGTGTGATTGCCATTATATGTTACTTGACATTTTTCTTTGAAGCTCTTAGTATTTTTCTTTGTTCTATACATTTAATGTTTGATTATTATGTGGCAAGATGATTTTTTTTTCTGTTCTAATCTATTTGGTGTTCTGTAGGCCTCTTATCTGCTTATAGGCACCTCTTTCTTAAGATTGGGAAAATTTTCTTCTGTGATTTTGTTGAATATAATTTCTGCTGATCGGAGCTAGGAATCTTCTCTTTCTTCTATTCTATCATTCCTAGGTTTCTTCTTTTCGTGGTGTCCTTGATTCTTGGATATTTTGCGTCAGGAACTTTTTGGATTTAATTTTGTTTTGTTTTGTTTTTTTGATGGATGCATCTATTTCTTCCATTGTGTCTTCTACACCTGAGATTCTTTCTTCCTTATCTTGTATTCTGTTGGTGATGCTTACCTCTGTAGTTTCTGTTTTCTTTTCTATGTTTTCCCTCTCTCAGATTTCTTCAGTTTGTGCTTTCTTTAATTTCCATCTTCAGATCTTGAACCATTTTGTTGATTTCCTTCACCTGTTTGTATTTTCCTACTTTCCATTAAGTGATTTAATTCCTTCACCTATTTGGACTTTCCTGTATTTCTTTCAATGATTTATTTTCTCTCTAAAGGCCTCAATCTATTTGATTGTATCTTCCTGTATTTATTTACAAATTTTATTCATTTCCTTCATTATCATCTTCATAAGCATAGATTTTAGGTTATTTTCTTGTGTTTGGGTTGTGTTAGGAGATCCAGGGTTGCTTGCCTTGGGATAACTGGGTTCTGGGAATGCCACATTTTTCTGGCTTTTGTTGATTGTATTTTTATGCTGACCTATAGCCATTTGGTTGTGTCTGGCATTGGCTGTCGGATCCAGTTGCTTACTGGGTGTGGGAAGAGCCCTGGACAGGAAGCTGGATGTTCCTGCAGAAGAGATTCTGAGATTGGTGGGAATGATCATTGGACTGGTGGGTGGATCTCAGGGACTTGCCTGTGGGTCTCTTCAGATGTTTCATATTGGGGGCGAGGTGAATTCACCAGGAGCTCAGGGATCCTCCTTTTGCAGAGGGAAGTCCTCGAGTCAGCTGCCCTGCCACTGGCTTTCTTGCTGTGAGGTTAGTGAGCCCAGGCTGTGCTCAAACACTGCTTGCTGGGAGCAGCCTATTTAGCAAACATGTGACCTCAGAGGTTCTCCTGGTATCTTTATGGCGATGGGTTGAGCCTTGAAGCAAAGTCTGGGCTTGCTTCCATGGGTCCTGAGCATCAGGAGACCTGAGGGTGGGGCCTTGTGCCTGCGTTGGTAAAAATGAGTTTGGAGCCGTGAACACCCTGGTACTAGAAGGTATCTCTTCCATGGAGCAGTGAGAGTGGTCGCCTGAGTTTTGAACCTATAGCCTCAGATATGGGAAGGTGTCCCCAGGACAGTGAGAGTGGGCCTGGGTTTGTTGCCTTGCCCTGAGTACTGGAAGGTATCCAAAGATGGTGGGACTAAGCAGGCGGCCTAGGGCTGTGGCTGTGCTGGGCAAGACCACAGGGAACTTTTCTCGGGATTAGCTGGGTGGCCTGAAGTTGGACCCTTGTGTTTCCCCGGGGGTTCTCCTCTCATCTGAAAAACACAAATGTCATGGTTTTGGGATCCACAGTATGGTCTGTTGGTCGCTCTGCTCTCACTGCTGAGCTGCTGTTCAGACACCCTGCATGGTCATGTCCATCATCTTGGATCTCCCACTGGATACTCTTTTGTCCACACTTCTTTGCTTGCAAATGTTCATTACATTGAGTAATTGGTCTGATTCAAGGCTTTTGCTCTACTATCAATACTTGGTCACCACTAGGACTCCTCTCAGGTATCCTGTGTCTCTATGTCTCTGAGATCCTGCAGTTTGGATCTGTATGACTGGCCCCCTCATGCACTCCAGCAGTTCATCAGTGGGGTAGATATTGTGGTGGGCCAACCCAAAGCCCTGGATCTGGGCAAAAGTGGTAGCTGTACTGGTTGTAATTTTTCAAAAGCTCATTTCATTGTAACTTGTTAATCATGCATTGACTCTCACATGTTCCATGTGGAAGAAGTACACTCCATCCCCTGCCCTAGCGTAGCATGAAGAGCTTTGTGTCATATGCTATGGTAAGTTATGGTCATGAAGTTTTAGTTGTATGGTTCATTACATCTACCCAACAACTTTAAAAATATTAGTTAATGTGTTGGCTAAATGAAAGGCCAGTTTTACTTTCCTAAATTTTAGGAATGACTTGATTCACCAGAACTTCCATTTTTTTTTTTTTTTGTTCATAAATTCTTTTAATTCTTACACATTGGAAAGTGATAGGCAAGCTTAGTAAGTGGAAAATGCTTGTTGGTTTTTTTGTCCAGGGTTAAGTTTCTTTCTTTTTTTTTTTCAATGCAGTTTATTCAGAAACCTTGAACAATCCTCGGACCCTGGGGAAAGCCAGCCCACAGCTTAAATAGCTTCTGGGTAGCCAACCCAGGCGTGCCATGTGGGCAATGCAGATATTCCATTTTTAAAAAATTAGATCAGTTGTTAATTTGTTTGTTCTTGACAGATAAACAAAGAAGGACTTGCAGATATATTTTAAGATAGAGCTTTATAGAGTGTTATTGGATCATAGAAAGGAAAAGTTCCATCTAAAGTCTTCTCAAATAGTTGACAAATAGAATGACAGATAATGAAGACTATAGTTGAGGAATTTAACTTATTGTTGATATTAGTAAACACCGGGAATGGATTCTTCATGGGTCTCTTACATGCTAACATGTTAAGAAGTAAGGTCCTTTTTAGGCTGATCTTTTCAAGAATGTTGGTTTAGCAAATGGTATTGGAAAATGCAGATAATTCTCACTACACATTATTAAACATTGAGACCCTCCAAATGAGGTTCCAAGAAGGCAACCCAGTTTCTGTGGAGACATACACTTGTGGCCTCCAGTGTCTCATTTGTCTTTCAGCTTTAATGTGTAATCCTTGAATACGTGTAATATAAAAGTTCTCTATTGTCGATCTTTAGTCTCTTCCAAGCAATCTAGCTATGTATTGGCTTTCCAGGAAACTTTATAGATATACAGATAAAACCTCATGGAATAACTGATGTAAGTGTGCATGTAGTTAGAATTCAAGGATTTAAATTAATGTCGTTCACTGTCTCACCTTGAGAGCCTACTGGACCTTAGATAACCCATTTTACCTTCTTTCTTACTGCTTCTAATTGACTTTAAAAAAAAATCTGTAACTCCTTATCTTTCAACACTCCTTATGACACAAGGACTGTGTGTAATCCGGTTATGCTGAAGGTATTGGGAAATTGCTTCTGTTATTGGTTTAATTGGATTAGATCCAAGAAGAAAGTAAAAGCACATCAAATGAGAAGATGCTCTGACTTAACTGAAATGGTCATTATTTTTTGTTTTCTTCATATACTGGTAAATAATGACAACCGAATCACACAGATGCAAAGGAAAATACGCAGCCCTTTAATTGTACATGACATATAATTTTCACCTCCAAAACACGCTGTTCTTCCTTTTTTTGGTAAACAGTCCCCTTTAATAAAGCAGTACTCTTTGTCCATGTGTGTTGGAAGATAATTCATGATGAAAATGCAGTGGAAACAATGATAATGAGATCACATTTTACAGTCGCCTGGTTTTGATTTTGTTCTTGTCTCATTTCTGCCATTTGAGGATGAGAGTTAATAAAAATAAGGGAGTGTCTCTCCTTACTCCATCTGCTCATGCCTTACCTCTTACTTCTTGGTTAGATTATAACTACTCCATCATTAGGCATGATTTCAGTATTGTCATCCAGAACTGAACCTAAAGCTGAGGAATTTGTGCTCCCCGCTTAGCCCCCGCTCTCCCAGGTTAATTCGTGCACAACTGGAGAAGATACAGAAATGAGAATTCTTTTTTTGTTGTTATTTTTTGTTAATGAATTGTAGTTTCACAGAAATCATCAAAGGCTGTTAGAATTCTATCAGGGATTGTCTGGATTCTTTCTAGAAATTAGCAGAGGATGATAATCAAGTCAATCACAACTTTGGATGCCAAATAAACCAGTGAGCTTCTTTTTCTGCTACACACACACACACACACACACACACACACACACACACACACACGGGCCTACATCAAAAATAGTCACTTCAACAGGCCCAGAACGATAGCTCCAATGGTGCTGAAGTGGCTTTTAGATCTTGGGGTAACCAAAGTTGTCTAATTAAATCTAAAGCCTGTTCAAAAGGAGGGAACTTATTCATGATACAATAAACCTAGGCAAGAACCACTGTCTGGAGAGCCCTAGACCCTAGACAAGAACCCACGACTCATCAAACCACTGTGATTTCTAACCTTATTCTTAATTCTTAGGCTCATATCCAAAAAGTGCAGCCCTTTTTGCGGAAGGCAGAGACTGTTACAGAGGTACTCATCTAGTCAACATGCAGAGAATAAGTTACCGTGGTGCTCAGCCCCCAAATGGGGTACCCATAACACAATACCTACACCTAAAGTGCGATGACATTGAAGGAGGAATATAAAAATGGTTAGAGGCTGAGAATAGATGACTACTAGGATACACTGTGTTCTGGACATGACAAGGATGTTGCATACATGACATCTCGACAAGATGGTCATCTGCACAAGATTTACAATAACTACAACAGTCAACATGCCAACATGGATGGGACAAAATTCCACAAGGCTGCATGCCTACATAAAGACCTACATAGGTCATCAGTGGATGCTAAGGGGAAATCAGTTTTCTTCATAGGTGGGCCCCCAATTCTGCATGGTCAGCTGTTGACATTTGTACATGTGAGCAATACAAATATGCACATATGCTGGTTATGTGTGTATAGCAACGATAATTTTATTAGAAGAGGTCATGAATTCAAGAGGGAGTGGGCAGGGTAGAAAGATTTGGACAGGGGAGGAAGGGGGGAAAAGATCTAACTACAAACTACACATTTATGAAGTTCTCAGAAACAGCCATCTCCTTCTTGAACATGTGTTATCCCAAGGACAGAATCAGCTGTATAAATTGCTTAACTTGGGTGTACTGTATTTTTCAAGAAACAAAATACTTGGAAGCTCAGGTCCTGAGTGTCTAAGCTGATTTTATCTTCTTACTTGAAGACACGATGATGAGTTCTCTACACTCGGCTCAGAAATGGCAAGTTATGATGCTTGTATAGTATGAATGATACAGCTCACATTTCATTTATACTTCATATAAAGTTTAGAATGAGCCTAATTTTTCCTATTTAACAGAGGAAGACAATGCAGCCAGTCCTGATGAGACATAATAGGCTAGGGTCAGATAGAAAGGGAGGAAGTCCTCTCACATCAGTGAACTAAAGGAGGGGCAGAAGGGGAGAAAAGGAGGGTGGGATTGGAAGGAGATGAGGGAGGGGGCTACAGTGGGGACACAAAGTGAATAAAAATAAATAACAAATAAAATTTAAAAAATTTGACCTTTTAATTAAGCATACTTTGGTCTACTAATATGCTTATTAACATATTCTTATTAATTACTATTTAATTATCTAATATTTTATTAATACATCTAATGTATCTTCTAAACTGGATTTGTAGGACTGAAGATTCCAGAATCCAGACCATTTGCTGTCTCAGCTATGGAGTAAAAGCAGGGTAGGCTAGGCAGTTAGGAGATTTGGTCCTGTTTGGAGAGTGTCAATCTGGAAGCAGCATTTGTTGGGAGAAATGATGTGTGAGATGGGAAAAAATAAACAGCACTCTTTCCTTCGTCTCTAGCCTCAGCTGTCTATGCACAAGCCAAAATATCAAACCCGCATTCAAATTCAGGGAGCAATAGTGGCTTCTTGCTTGATTGTTTGTGATTAATGCAAAGTCCATATTTAAAGTAATACCTATTAACCATACAAAGTAACGGGTTGGTTATGAATGTCTATGTATGTATATAAGGTGTCTGAATCAAATTCTCTTCAAAACTTCATTATTCTTTCTGATCCTCATCTTCTCTTGCTCTTCCACCTTCTCATAGCATCATCACCTTTGCCCCTTTCCAAGTAAATTCATATATTCAATAAAATATATTTACCTTTGTGAAGTTGGTTTACTTGGCAAAGCATGATGATAACCATTTTCATCTATTTTCCTGAAAATAGCATAATTTTTCCTTACGGACAAATAAAATACAGACTACATTTTCTATTTTCATAGGCACCTATGATTTTCTGACTTGGCTCTTCTAATAGTGCCATCCACGTTATGCATGGGTATGTAGATATTTATATTGTAAGCTGGCACTGGTTCATTTGGGTATGTATCCAGGAACTGCCTAGCCAGATCGCATGATGGTTGTATGTTTAGCCTTTTAGTAAGCCACCATACTGTTTCCATGGTGTCTCGACTAACTTACATTCCACCAAATAGTACATAAATGTTTTTTATTTTCCTGTATTCATGCCCAGACTTTTTTTTTTCCTTGACAGCCATTCTGACTTGGATAAGATGGAATTGCGGTGCAGTGTTAATCTGAATTCTCATTGTGGTTGTGGTTAAGATGGTTGAACCATTATTTTCTTATATTTATTAAAGATTTGTACTTCTTACTTTGAAAAGTGTTAAGTTCTTTTGCCCACATATTGACTAATTTATTTGCTCTTTTGTTGCTTAACTTTTTGTTTTTGTTTTTGTTTTTCTTCAGATACTCTAGATCACTTTGAATTCTTTATTGTGGATATTACTGTCTGTAAGATGAATAGCCCGTAATGATTTTTTTAATGATCTGTAACAGTGAAATTGAATTATTCAAAAAAAATTGACCTTTGGGATTCTAATCATAATGCCTATCACAAAGATATAATAAATGAATTATTTCAATGTTGCAAATAGTATAGTGATGTATCAGGATTATATTCCATTGATTTTTTTTAAACTGTTTTAATTTTGTGGAGTTAGAATGATTTTAACAGAGTGTAATTATTTAACTTAAAAAAAAAGAACCTAGTCTATTGCTTTCTCTTCTGTTGCTGTGATAAAACACCATAGTCAAGAAAACTTAGAGAAGGAAGGGTTTCTTTGGGTTTACAGTTCCAATGGAGGAAGAGTCCATCATGGTGAGAAATCTAGCAACAAGAGGCAGGCATGGGGGCAGAAGCAGGAAGCTGAGAGCTCACATCCTCAACTACAAGCGGGAAACAGAGAGAGCAAACTGGACATAAATACACAAAACCTGTCATCAGTGACATCCTTCCTCCAGCAAGTTCACACCTCCTAAACTATCTTAAACAGCACCACCAACTGAGGATCAAATGTTCCAATACCTAAGCCAATGGGAACATTCTCATTTCAACCACTCCCTGACCACCATTTTTTCTTTATTTGTTGGTGTTTTGAGACAGCCTTTCTCTGTGTAGCCTCAGCTGTCCTGGACTCACTTTGAGGAGCAGGCTGGCCTGGAACTCACGGGGATCCACCTGCCTCTGCCTACCTGAGTGCTAGGATTACAGGCATACACTACCATGCCTGACCATGACCATATCTTAACCTCAAGTGCATTTAGTCCAACTCCAAAACTCCATATAGTTTGTTGTTGTTTTTTGTTTATTTGTTTTTGTTTTTTAGTATCAACACTGTTGAAAAGTCCAAAGTATCTTTGGAGACTCATGGCAATGTATTAATTATAATTCTTTGTTAAATTACAAAACACATTACGTATTTCAAACATATGATGATACAGAATGGAAGACTTGGACATAGTTAGTAAATGCTGAATCAAAGCAGGACCAGAACGTAGCAAATTTTGTAGCTTTATGTCTGGTGTCAAACGTTTTAAACGGCCCTGCCTCTCAAGCTCTGCTGCCTGCAACATTCATCTCTCTTGGGCTGGCTCGGTCCACTTCCCGTTTGCAGTCATCCTTGACAGATATGCCATGGCTCTGAAATCTCCAACATTTTAGGGTCTTCACCACAGCTCAGGATTTATTTTCACAGCATCATTCAATAGCCTCTCAAAGCATATGGCTCTCTAAAACCCTTCATGAAGGGACTCCTCTGCTCGACCTTAGTGGTTCTCTGAAACCACAGAGGAAGAGTCCAGGACCTCTTCACTCTTTTGTGCTTTATGTCTTTAGAGCCAAAACCACATGGACAGCACTGCCACATTAGGCTGCCAGTTCGGGATGGACCCTGGCCACCTGAATCACATTAGCAGCAGTATTTTCATTTAGTTGCTTTCAGAAAATGCCCCAGGTTTTCTTACAGCAGTTGGAAGCTTAGCTCGGTGAGGTCTTTCCCTGAAGGCACCCTTCTCTTCATTCCAGTGCAGAGCGGGAGACCTCCTTTTAACTGTACTCATCTCCTTCACAATTACAGCCGCTCTTCCAGCACATGCCTTGGCTGGATCGCTAAGCTTCTTAGCGTCTTTCTTTCTGCTCCGCTTGTTCTTGTTTCACTGCAGACCTGCAAAAACATTATCCGTATCAGTCATGGCACAGATTCACTGTTATACTGCCTTGAAATTTCCTCTAACAAAAGGTTAGCCTATTTCTTTTTAATTTAGCCTCAGTTAAATTCTTAGGGCATGGGCAAAAAGCAGCTAGACTTTTGGCCAAAATATCACACAAATGGCCTCCCGCACAGTTGTTGTTAAAAGTCTTTGCTTCCCTCTGAAACCTCTTGAGCCAGGCTTCTATTATTTGCTTTGTCTTCAGCACTGTCTTTCAGGCTCCTGCTAGAATAGTGGCTTAATTTCTATGTTCAACATGTAACCACTTTTCTAGGCCTAAGTCTCATTCTTCCACGTCCCCAAACAACAACAGCAACTACAGACACACCTATGGTTAGATTCTTCATAGCAACAGCTTACTCTCTGTAACCAACTACTATATTAGATACTTAACTATTGCTGCATATTACAGGTTTTTAGATTGGTGATAGTCTGTCTGATGCACAGTAACAAGGAGCAGGAATTGGGGAAGGTCCTGAGTCAAAGGAGTGAGCTGGATGTAAAGCAAGGCTATGAATTCCAAATTCAGCCTTTAGTAAGATGTTTTCTTCATCAAGGCAACATCTATAAACCTCCAAAAATAGCACCACCAAGTGGAGACTGAGTGTTTCAAAATCCAAGCCTATGAGGGACATTATCATTCAAACCATTACAAATAGTTTGGCAATCCAAGTAATATCTTTTTTCTTGTACTCATTCTTGCATTTCAGGAAGTATCCCAGTTATCTGGACTCCCTGAATATGTGAAAATAGTAGAAGTTGGACCTAGGGATGGATTACAGAATGAAAAGGTAGGTTTAGATCAGCTTTACCTAGTGAATTCCTTAAAATGTTAATGGTATATAGGTTTTTATATATTAAACTATATTGTGGTAATTACTGTTTGAATTTTTAAATCATATTGTTTTTGCTTCTAATTAGGAGTAATATTTTGTGCTTCAGTAGATTTTATACAATTCATTTATGCAATATGTTTTATAATTTTTTTAGGTTATAGTTCCTACAGAAATAAAAATTGAATTCATCAATCAACTTTCCCAAACTGGCTTGTCTGTAATAGAAGTAACCAGCTTTGTGTCTTCCAAATGGGTACCACAGGTATTCAAATTTGTAATTATATAGTTTAACATGTTTAAATTTAGTGACTGCTCTAATATACACACAGATGTATAGATATATATCATAATCAGATATGATTGCTATAATAATTTCCATATATTACAAATTATTAATTTGTATTCTGATAGGACTTGGAAAACATTTGATATATGAATTGAATCCTAATGCTCTCTAAGAATAAATACAATATTATGCTATTTTTAAAGAGTAACCTGTAACCATATGCTAATATTATATAAACAAATGATCCAAAAATTCAAAGGTACGTAAAGCTTTATAGCAACTTTGGGGCCTGCCTTGAATTTACCATTTATGACTGTCATTTTGGTTAACCTGAGTATCTTCAAGTGTGGTAGAATTTCACACTAACAGATGAGTGAAGCAGAGATAATTCTTTTTTATTTTATTATTATTATTATTATTATTATTATTATTATTAGTTACATTTTATTAACTCTATCCCAGCTGTATCCCCTTCTCTTATTCCCTCCCAATCCCATCCTCCCTCTCTCAGCTCCTCCCTGCCCCTTTCCAAGTCCACGGATTGGGGAGGACCTCCTCCCCTTTTGTCTGGCCCTGTTTTATCAGGTATCTTCAGGACTGGCTGCAAAGTCCTCCTCTGTGGCCTAGCAGGACTGCTCTTCATTTGCTTCTTTTATCACTCATATTTGCTGGCATGTAATGTGTGAGACACAATAGAAGAAATAAGTCATTTACAGTTTTCTCATTAAAAATATAAAGATACTGTACTTTATCCAGAATTTCAGACATTTAACAAAACTCATCAATCCTGAGACTTGATTAGAGTGTTTGAGGCATGATTAGTAATTAGTGACCAGTTGGCTTCATCCTTCCTAACCCAGTGCCATTATAACACCCAATCCCTGACTCTCCCCTCTGTACTTCATTTCATTGGTTACTTCCAATCCCCTTCCTGTAGTTCCCATAATTCTCTGCTCTCTTAATTCAGCTGCTTTCATGTTAAATTTTTCTTTTATCTGTGAGACTGTCTCATGCCTGCTAAAATTCGGTTCTCTTGATATTCTGCTTTTAGTGCTCTTGCCTGCCTAAGATCTTCCTCTTCACTGTGCCTCTTACAACAACGGCCACTTTGCTGAGGAACAAAGGGCTTAGATTATGATATACTTCAACTGGATGTGAAACTGGCATCGCAGTCTCATGAGATTCAAACCCACACTAAGGCGTACCCATACCTACACACCCACACATACACCCACCCACCCACCCACACCCACACACACACATACATGCAATGCACACGAACACATCCACACACCCACTCCCCCCTACAACAAACACACACATGATTACATGTGCAAGAAACTAGTCTCGATTGTATTCTATACTATTTTTTTTTCCTTTTCAAGTCCACAGATATATTAGCAACCGACAAGATATTACAGTCCCTTACACGGAATATAGAAGCATTGTTTCTTCTTTCCCTATAAGTCTTACAGGGACTAAGATAGGCTCCCAGAAAAATCAGCTCTAACAAACACATTCTAACGTTTTAACACCGAAGAAGCCTGGAAAATCCACATTCAAGTCTTGGCATGTGTGAGCCCGGTTTTCCTCTCCACCCGAGCTCCATTAATGCCGTCCTCTTTGCTGAAAGCCAACACCAACTGATTCTTGTTCCTATCCTCCTGGCTCTTGAACATGGGCACCAGCATACGAAGCACTGAACACATACATTTGCTTAGTTACCTCTCAGTGTCTGTATCCTCCTGCAGTTAATACAGGATGATGAGGAATGGTGAAAAGTGACTTTTTCCCAATCACAGTGAATTTGGTGTTAACAGAGAACACCACGCAGTAATAACTCACTCTTTACTGAGTTACTATCATTTCTTGTCAGATAATGGTTTTTCTCATTTATGCACTTCTAAATCTTTTCTGATTATTTACTGTTCACACTGGGCCATGAAGGTAATGTCTGCGTCTCTTTTGTTCATCATCCGCAGTGCTTTGGCCATAGTATGTAGGTATACAGTAAATTACTGTGAAATGATTAATAAATCAATCAGCTTAAAAGGACCGTAACATATTATCTCCAATTAACATATAATTATCCAATTATAGGTAAGCAGCCCTGCTTTTTATGTTATTATATAATTATATAACATATTATACTATTTCTTATTTATGTAATATATTCCAACATAGAAAATATTTGTAATACTTATGTAATTATATAATTAAGTAGACAGCTATCTTCCTTAGGAGAACACATTGTTTGATATGAATACATTTTTTGATTATTTTGTGAAACAATTTTCACTAGCTGTCATTGATTTTAAGCGACTGCAAGAAATTTTCATCATCTTTAAGAACTGAAGTTGCTCTGTTTGTGGCACATTCTACCCCTTTTTACATATTTGGTGTATCCCTAGGAAGGGACAGGACACACTGGCCTAGTTATAAAATTAGTCTAGAGTGGATAGGTCTTGTTAATGTTAATAATAAATTCTAACCAAAATTTCATTTCAGATACTGTCTTGATATCTTCGAGATTTAATAATTCCCCGGTGATTTAAAAAGTTGCATACAAAATATTTTTCTTCTAATATGAAGATATCCATGCTTTCCTGCTACTATTATTATATGGTAATAGAAATTGCTTGATAGGCTATCCTTCAGACCCACCCATGATGCTCACAGAGACATCTGAAAGAATGAGGCTAGAACAATTTCTAAAGGGCCATACTTACTCTCTTGTAGCGAATCACAAGAAAATATCACAAAAGAAAAAGAAATGAAGCCTCTTTATAGGTAGGAGCTGGAGTGGGCCTCCTGGACATACCCATGACAGGAATATAAAATGACAGAATTCATTCTGAGTTGGGTCCCAAGCTGAATTTGGGATTAGCCTACTGAAAATTCACGAGCCCAATTTTAAGCTCAAAGTAACATTAAGCAAGTGACTGGATTGCCGGCACCACACAGCTCCCGAGAAGACCTGTGCCCTTCTCCCCAGCATACCACGCAGCTGAGTATGGGACTTAACCTCTCCGGACCTTAGAAACTGTAGCACAGATGCCCTCAGCACAGGATGGCTGTGGGTAGCCACCAAGGGGCAGTCGCATCAATGGTCCCTGTGTGTGCGTGATCACGGGGCCTACCTCCTGACTAGTGTTCAGTCATTCCCGCCATGACTCTGTTAATAGGTGTTCACTTTAAGCCTCATCCGGTTCCACGTACTAAAGCAAAAAAAGGGATTTCAATAAATCATATAGCTACAAGAGAGCAGTGTGCCTGAATCAAAGACAAATGCTACAGACTTCATCTTTCAAAGTCACTCGCCGTGCTTTTGAGCCCATCGACCGTTTCTCTAAAGGCAGCCTGCGGAACAACGTGTTTTTGTAGTGTGTCCTTCGCGTGTGTCTGCTTCAGGTTCTGCTGAACATGCATTTGGAAAGCTTTCTCTTCTAAAGCTTTTCCTTCTCATCCTAGAAGAACACCGTGTCTCAGAGCCCTTTAAAGAACTGTCTGAGATTTGCACACAATAATTCTGGGGTAGCAGCTGCTCCCACTTTGTCTGCAGCGATCTCTGCTTCTGAAGACAATGCCTGCGGTCCTCTTGGTGCTCTCTTGGCACTCTGTGGGTTCTGCGTTTCCCTGGAGTGGATTCCGTATCAGACGTAGGTCATGGGAATAGTCCTCCAGTTTATGTTTAGATTGCTGCTTGTTCACTTACTTCTTTTTTTAGCATTTTAAAGCTTTTTTACAGTTTCCCTCCTACTGTTTTGCTTGGCAGGGGCTGTCTAACTCAAATAGCTTAAAGAAAAGTTCCACGGTAGCATGGTGCCATATAAAACAGGATCCTACACCTATATTTTAAATGATCACAGATGATAAAATGCCTGCCATTAAGAAATACATGTTCTTTATAACTTATCTGGAAAAATATTTCCTTAGAGTGATATGTAACATAAGAATATTTGAAATTAATCCAGGTAGCCCCTCATTTAGATGGAACACACAATAGCATGAGAAAGAAAACACATTAAAAACAGATTTCCTGCACCTTTGGAATGTGTCTGTTACTAGTAAGCTATTTAAATTATTATAACTACCGTATTTTTAAACAACTAAAGTTTTGTGCTAGACATTAACCTGTTCTTTTGATTTGTGTTTTATTTGTATAAATGATCAAAATGAATGTTACTTTGTTTGAAAATAGGAATAAATTTAGTATGTATCACCATATATATATATATACATATATATATCATATACAATGGGTCAGTTATAAATATTATTTATCCATGATGAAGCTTTTGCCTATTGGAATAAATGGATAAGAAGTTTCCCCAAAGGGATAGAAGTGAGTTTTTCTTTACAAGAGTAGAAACAAACAAACATAGAAGACAGTAGCATTATTATTATTATTATTTTTACAAGTCACTCTAACATTTGTAAATAAGGTTAAGGCTCACATTAACCAGGAGACCTCTGTAACCTTTCCTGTACACTCATTCCACTGTGGAGGACAATTCGTTCTTATTGAAATGGAAGTACATTTACCTGATTGACATACCAGGTTTAAATTTGCATCTATGAAATGTGAGAAACCACATTATTTAAATCTGGTTCATCTTAGTCTTTCTGTCTGTGTTCTTTACAAGGAGTGTAGATAGTAAGATGGTAGGGAGATAACAATTTTGTGAAGATGAGCGTGAGAGAGAGAGAGGGAGGAGAGAGGAGAGGAGAGAAAAGAAGAGGGAGCAGGATGCCTCCAGATTGCTGGTTTGTGAGACATAGCTAGGCCACAGAAAGCTCTCGAGATGATTCCAACGAAAGGATGTCCACTCTACTTACATGAACTAAACATGACTCCTGACATTTCCACCAAGGGAATCTAAGCCAAGCTAACTGAGGCAATACTTCCTATTTCCTGATGTTACCCCATTTACCCTATTACCCAGGAGTCCTTAGTGTTACCCAGGAGTCCCTGCTGTTACCCAAAAGCAGAAACTGACAGACTACGGGGGAGAAACACAGAATCCAAAGTCTCCACAGAGGAGAATTACGTGGATCACACCTGTGTGTGCTTAGTTCTGTGCTGCTACATGCTGACATGGAAGCCAAAGCCACATTGTAACCTGTGACTCCATCATTATCATAGTCTGTACCTGTAGGTCCCTCATATATTTGCAGTAGAGATAGATTTATTTAATGACTTCAAACAGCTTTAGGAACCAAATATTTTAATCACCAAGAATCTCCATTGAGAAAGTTATTTTATTTTCTCATCTATATTGATATTCCAGGTATACACATTAATCATACTTTCTTTAAAAAAAAAAGTATCGACATGATGAGATCAAATGGTATATCTTTCTTAGAAGCAGGGACTAAATGACTGTATTGTTTTGTTTCTTAATTTACCTGAGCACATCGGTTTCCTTACGCATCAAATACATCTGTGTAGTCAATTCGTCCTCTGGATAGGAGTGAAGATTCTAATTGATATAATGTAAATGGCATCACATGGCTTTTAAAGTTATGTGGGAGAAACGGTGCTATGGGAATTGTGGTGAACTTGACATCTGTTTCCTGGTTTTACAGGAAAGGAGCACTTCTACCTGAGTAGGTGCACCATTAGCCCTTCAGAAAAATTGAAAGCATAGATGCTTTTGCCTTTTCACTCTGTTTCTAGCATTTAATACACAAGCCACGGACCCTGTGGATTGCTTTAAGGGATCCAGTGTGCTTGCTTTCGCTGAATGTGTACCCTGTGTCGTCTGTTTTGTAGGGAAAATGTGTCTACATGCATGTACCCAAACACTTGCAGGTACCACTCAGCCCTGACAGCTGAACCAGACAGGTTTTCATTGTGTGCATACAAAATATTCCGTAAGTTTAGCGACTTAAAAAAGTTTAGTGGCTTATGTCTTTCAACCATAAACAATTCAGTTAATACCCGGTCAGGCATTCCAGAGACTTCTTAGGGGTTAGGAGTAAGGTAAAGTAGATGATGGTTAGAACAGAACTCAAGCGCACATATGGTCGAGGCAGTAGGGACTGGCTGGATGCTACTCATTCTTTAAGTGTCTTTAAGGACCTCTCTATGAGGTCCTCCACAGTGTAGTCCTTGTTAACATCTAAGACGATGCTTAGTGGTCTACAAGTGACATGCTTTGTATAGTTAAGCCTTGCAATTTGTATAGCTTTGATTTGGCAGAACCTATTAGTTAAGACAGTTATGAAGCCCACCAAGTTTCAAAGAAGGGAGAAAAAAACCACTTTTTAAAAAAATTATAGTGTAGCTTTATGAGAAAGGAAATATCGGGACTATCATTTTACAAGTGTCACAGTTTTATCCTAAAAACCGATATAGAAATATTTTAAATATTTGCTTTTTCATAGTAGTAATTAAAAAATAAATGCAATCAGCAGAGAAACAAAGTCTGTGATATAAACCCTAAATTTTTTAATTAATTTATTTTTTATTAATTACAGTTTATTCACTTTGTAGCCCAACTGTAGGCCCCTCATCCTCATCTCCTCCCAATCCCACCCTCTCTCACTCTTCTCCACCCATGTTCCTCCCCCAGTCCACAATAGGGGAAGTCCTCCTTTTCTGTCTGACCCTAGCCTATCAGGTCTCCTCAGCACTGCCTGCATTGTCTTCCTCTGTGGCCTGGTCAGGCTGCTCCCCGATCACGGGGAGGTGACCAAAGAGCAGGCCCCTGAGTTCATGTCAGAGACAGTCTCTGTTCCCCTTACTAGGGAACCCAGTTGGAGACTGAGCTGCCATGGGCTACCTCTTAAAACCCCTAAATTTAGAAACACTTGCTTTAGCCCAGGTAAGTATTGGACTATTCATACACGCCTCTCTCTAATACATTTCCTTTATAAAACTGTTTTGCCTAAAAAAACCAATTCATATGGATATGTGAAGGAAAGCATGCTGCCTCAGCAGCTTGCAAAATGAGAAAGAAGAATGCTGCCTCCACGACCTGTCTATTGCTCATTCTGACCTGCTTAGGTAAGGCAGACATGAGGGAGAAGCTGTTGACGCACATTGTAGGTGTGGCCTTCATAACCACATGTGTTTTGCAGGAACCCAGCACTTTCCCAGACCTGTCTGTACACATAGCTCACAGTAGACGGGGGAGGGGGGAAATGAAGGCCGAGAATCACTCACCTGAGAATCACTCCATCATCTTTGTGGAGGGTCCAGTGTAGAACAGGAGATGCCCAGCATGACCTAGTTTAACACACTGTTGACACAGAATCTCTACTTTTAAAGGGAAACAAATGAGAGTAAAGCCTCTTTTCAACATCTAATGCCAATGTACTCCAAAAATGAAAGTAGCAATTAGATATTCAGTGTTATTTTCATTAGCACAAAATGCTTCTCACTTTAAGTTGTTATCTTAAAATATACTAATCAGAGTATTCAGCTTTTTCTTTTTAATGAAAAGATTGTGTATTATGAATGTTATCGTAGGTATTATATTGTGCAGAGTGAATTTCATTTCTATCCTGTATCTGTAGTGAAATGTATAGTAAAGGCATTGTGTCTGGCTTTGGGTGAAATGTTTCAACATGGCCTTTGCTATGTTTGCATTAATCACCAGAGGCTGAGAAATTATTTAGAGACTGTCTGAACATTGAAGAAATCTTGTCTCTTTAGAGAATCTGTACTTGGTAATATGTGAGAGCTTCTAGCTGCACAGACCTTGGTTCTAAGACACTCCTGGCAAACCTGGAGTTCTTATTTTTGATTATAGCTAGCCATGGCCAAAAAGGACTGAGATTCGTGGAGGTTTTCTGTCATTGTAGGCAGCAAGGGCAAGATAACTTTGATAGTTGGAACTTTTTCCAGACCCAATTAAGCTTATAATGTTTGACTAAATTAGCTAGAGTGAGCTAATGTGTGTTAGTGTTTCCCAAAGAGGCTGAACCCCTCTGCTTCTCAGAAACATGAAGGCTTAGCATCTTGGTGAGTTTCTCTCTCTACTGTGGCACCTGTGACCCATATGTATCTATCCATATGTATCAGTGTTATTTCTGTATCAATGGGCATCAGTACATCTTTATTTAGAATGATGATGTAGATTGTTTTTCTATCAGAAGTGTCAAGGGTTGTGTAATCATTTGTGTGTGTGTTTTGAAATCAGTGATTAACTTCCACTGCACTATAGGGGAAACAACAGCTTGCAACCACTTTGCAAATTTTTAAAACTCCTTTGTTTGTCTCAGAAAGATAGAAAAATGTGAATAAAACTTAGACAGGTTGTCATAGTAGGTACTATTTTTCTGCCCTTGAACTCGATTACAATTTAGCTTCAATAAACATTGAAAAAATGCTGGTAACACTGTATTATATTACATTGTGTTGTATAGTAATTTCTTCTCTAAGATGTACTTTTACTACTATGACAAAGGAAAAGCAAAGCTGACAGCGTTCTATCAACATCATTATTTTGATTTTTAGATGTTTAAAAAGAAGGTATAATCTAATTTTATTTTGATTTCTTTTTCCCTCTAAAATTCATTCCACTTAGAAAGTAATGTGCACTACTTTTCAATAATATAATTAGTTCATTTGATTGGGTAAAGTGTTATAATGAAACATTGTACTTCATCTTATATTCAGTTTCATTCAGTTTGTCATCTTTATCAAAATTTTTGTGTTTATCCATGAAGAATAGAAATAAGTTTTCAAAAACATTTCGGTCACATTTAAAAGACACTTCTGTGTGTAGCTGAAAACATTTTCAAATTCTTTGACCGTTTCATACATGTGTTCAGTTACCTTAGTAATTAATACTCCCTATTCCTCCTTTCCACCATTTCCTTCTCCCAGTGGAACCTTTATTTTTCTCAACAAGTTTTCTTCCTATTTTCATGTTGTTGAACTGTTGCTCTTCATAATTACCTTTTATGTATTGACACCTTGGAGGTCTGTACATATTACGTAAAAGACAAAAACCAGGTAGAGGAATATTTTGCCTTAGAAATATTTGCTTATGACTTTTTACATTAGCCTTTGAAGTTGCTCTATGTTGATGATTGGCCTTCACTGAACAGTCTACAGGCTGAGCCATCTAGGTGCAGTGGACTGTGGGAGACACAGATTGTAGTCAAGAGGCCTGACGAAAAGGAGCTTGGGAACTGTACTAAATTAATAATAATCAAGATGACTGTGATGAAAACTTTTTAGAATAACAGAATGTTCTGATAAGGGTTCTGAATTCAAGCATTTTTATTGTTAAGTCAGAGGATATTCTTTGGAAAAATGCTGTTAATTTAATAACTGTCCTAGAAAAATTTACATTTGACATTGAAAAAGACTATAGGTTAGAGTTACATATTCTTTGAGATACAAATATATTGAAGTAAATTCATGATAATCCTGCTCCAGAATTAATACTACCTATCTTAGATTGATTCAACTTATATTTTATCTGCTTACGGTTTGTAGAAAGAAAGGTATGACCTAGTTTTCTAAATATAAGCACACACACACACACACACACACACACACACACACTCCTCGACTTCTCCATATCCTCCATCCTCCCTGCACTTCGGGGATATCATTATGTCTGTTATTTAACTTGTACTTTCTGATGAAGAAGTAGAAAATTTGTGACCTGATTTTTACTCATTCCTGGTATGATTTGGCCAGGCATTTTCATTTCTCCATGTTTTGGAACCTTTCCACTTATTCATTCTCCCACTTAAAGCTTTTATTTTTTTTTCTGTATTAAAAACTATACAGAGCCCTTTGTTAGACTCAAAACTGAGAAACAGTGTAGGCTCAACTCTATAATTAAGGTGAATGGGAGGATACAGTTGCTTGGCAAATGCACACACACACACACACACACACGCACACACACACAAAGGGATTTTAAAATAAAGTTAGTATATGTAAATGAATTATAATCTGGTAGACCCAGATAACTAGCATTGCTGGGTGGGTTGGTATTGGGCATACAGGCACTTTTGGAAATTCTGCCTTCACTGTTTACTAAAACAAAAATCTCCAGCATCCACATTAAACTTAAGCCTCAAGATTACATGCTACTGCGGTGCTTTCTGTGGTAATGAGACCTTGCTTTTGTGATATCTCTTTCTTCTTGATAGTGTCTGATTGGTAGTGAGTTTTTAACCCAGTAACCCAGACTTCACCTCTCTGCTGCAGCCCTTCACAGTGCTGTAGGTTTAAAGTGTTAAGAATACAAAACTCCATTAGCAAAAGACACTGAAAGCGATTTGCTCCACTATTTTAAAAATTTCTCATGCTTCCATGCGACAGAAAGAACAACACTGGCAACATTAATCTCATATACAAAAGCATATACATGAAGAGCAACATGATTACACAGGCACAGAAAGAAATTTATACTGGGAGCTTTGAGACCTTTTGCCCTTACTTCAGAATGATGTTGGGAACATGATATTTTTAATACTGGAAGAGCAGGCAGGTGGCTACAAAGGCATTGACCCTAAAAAAGAATGACTAATGTATACATGCTATGTTTACCTGCCTAAGCTGGGAAATGTTATCGAATAAAAAAGGCTTTCATTTCTTCCCTCAAAGATGTTAGTGCTACAGCTCTTAACCCACAGAGCCATTTCTGTAGGTGGTGTTTATCTTGTAATATAAAAATGAATATGTGTGCACATCACTGAATTTTGATTAGCATCTGTTCACAGGGATAGAGGAGGGGGAATTGTGGAAGCCTTTGAGGCACATGGACATTCCATCCAACAGAGGGTACTACAAAGGTCCTTTGCATACAAAAGTAAAGTTGAACAAGGAAGGACAGGAAATTATACACCAGGCCAAATTAGTTTTAAGGCTTCTGGACTTAAGTTTTGTGAGTACGGGTGTCAGATCATTTTAGCTTTGGCAGCCAAGCAGGGTATTGGGTAGAAAAAAAAAAAAGGATGTTCAATTTTCCAGAGATTTCCTGTGTTTATTATTGTAAGGCTGTGATTTATTAAGAGTGTCTTACTTCTTCAAGCAGACCAAGATTTCCTCTGTGCTACCGAGGCTAAGATAGATGAGGTCTGTGCTAGGCGTCTATGAATGAGACATGGTTACAGGATCAAGCTATAGTGCTATTCATAGCTGCCTTCAGCACTCTCACCCAGGATTGTCAGGAAGCACTCAAGTCTCATTTTTTTTTCTCATTACTGAGTTTCCAAATGTTACCTTTAAGAGGAATAACTGCTCATATTGAGTTTTGAGTTATAAGGTCTGAAACCACATCACTTATGTTTTTTCACTAATCGATGGCATGTGTTGAAGAAATTGCATGTTCTCTTATCTGTCTGTCTTTCCTGCTGAAAAAAAAAAAAGCAGCAGCACTGGCAGACATGGCCAGATGAGACTCTAAATAATAACTTACAACATTATTTCCTTTTCGTTCAGTAAGATCTGAATACTGTTCTGTATTGATGATGGACAAAAGCAAAGACCTCAAGATACTGCTGAGCTGGAAGAAAGGACAGTCGTATGTCCATATGTATAAGTATGTTTCCTAGAAAGAATTTAAGATAGTATGTTAAGAGAATTAAAAGCTAGATATAACTAGAGATACTATGACATAGTAAGAATGAATAAAACCCCCTTACTGGGTGTGTAAAACTAGAGGACTCTTTTCAACAAAATAATTATGATACCAGATTCTATTTAGGTGGGGAAACAAGTGCTAAATTTTAACCACAAAAACAACTCATTAAGCTACAGAAATGTAAACTTTACAACTGTGACAAGTATCTGTAAATTAATTATGATAATATTTTCAAAAACTGACACAAATGTTGGAGATGACGTCATAAAACGTTTTCCTTCAGTGTTTGTGCATTCATTGTCTTTTTTTGCAAGACAATATGATTAAATCTTTTCTCTGTGCCAGAAGGTACTCTGCAGGTTTTTGGAGGAAAAGAATCATCATCAAACCTAGCTTTAGGTGGTGCATGCTACAATACCGAACTGCCTGGATAGATATGGGTACAGGTATCTTGCCACAGTGACATGTCTTGGGAATTATCAATTACTTCTTGTTGGAAATGAGGCCCACTCAATGGGAGAGAATGTATGTTCAGTACTGTAGACCCTGCATACTACAGTATTGATCTGTCTGGCAAAATGTGGTCATTGATACAAAAGTGGCATGAATGTTTGGGGGATAAATAACTGCCTCCTGGTTGGATATGAGGCCTGCTTAGTAGGGAGGAATTCATGCCTGGCATTCAAGACATAGTCAAAGCATATGACTGGTCACAGGGCATGTATGGGAATCTACACCTGATGTCTTACTGAATGCACATGCAATCATGCTGTCTTCTAAGTATTTCATTTTTATACCTTTGGGGTAGAGCACCTCTCAGCCTTGGTCGCAGAGGGATTAAGAGGTACAGCCTTGTTGGAGTCAATGTGGCCTTCTGGTAGGAAGTATACCACTAGGGGTGGGCTTTGAGGTGTGTGTGTGTGTGTGTGTGTGTGTGTGTAAAATAGTTATATTTTCATTGATTTAATTTTACTAATTAAAAACGGTATGTGATCATGATAAAAATAAAATAAACAGAGGATAAATAACTCCTACTGTCACTTTCATTGGAGGGTAGTAATTTGGGAGTGGTATCTATTCCCACACCTTTCTCCAAGCTCATCTATGACACGTTCCATTATTTATGTACTATCTATCTATGTACACATTTTTATACCATAGTTTCAATATATTTTAGATTATAGATATAACCTATGTTCACTTAGTTCTTAGTGTAGATAGTTTATTATGCAAACATAACAGAACACAAGGCCCACTCTCCAGCCCAGGGGGGAAATAATGAGGGTCATTAAATCAAGCCTCACAGAAGCGTCTACACTTTTAAGTATGTAATCCTCATTATAATTCATGTCAATATTTCTATCTGATCTTAGTATTAGATCTTTATGTTAATTAACTTACCGACTTTGTAGATTTGCTATTTTAATCCAGAATTAATTTGTAGTAATCACATAAAATACATTTTTGATCATGTAGTGTAGTTTTTGTACCAAGCACTCTTTACTTTATTCAACTTTTCATATATAAGAACAGGTAGCAATTTTATGATGATACTAAATGAAGCCTTCTAACTGGAATATCCACATTAGCCCAGTAATATGGGTTGTTGGTCCCAGACATGTTAAGTGATTTAAATGGTGTCATACAATTTATATTTTCTTTTTTTCTCTTTTTATATCTTTTTTATACATTATTATTATTATTATTTACATTTTATTAACTCTGTATCCCAGCTGTATCCCACTCCCTTATTCCCTCCCAATCTCACCCTCCCTCCCTCATCTCCTCCCTGCCCCTTTCCAAGTCCACGGATTGGGGAGGACCTCCTCCCCTTTCATCTGACCCTGTTTTATCAGGTATCTTCAGGACTGGCTGCAAACACTCTAAAATTTTATGCACTGAAAAGTTTCTTTCTATCTTGAGTGTCTGATGCTAGCAAATGACTGCAAGAAAATAAGTATTGGTTACAAGAAAATGTCAGAAATCCTGGTTCTCTGTAGTCACCCATTTACTCTGATCCTGGTATGTGAATTGGTAAAGTCCTGCCTTGTTATAGTGCATATATGGTAATGAGAACTACTTTTCCTTAAGTACACGTGAACACGTCTCATGTCAGACATTAATTAATAGAATGTATTTTATATGTAACTATAACTTACACAGAGGCCGGTAATACATTTGATAGCTTGCTCAGTTCCATACTGACATATAAAATATTATGTATTTAAGATGGCTGATCACACCGAAGTGATGAGAGGCATTCATCAGTACCCAGGAGTTCGCTATCCTGTCCTTATTCCTAATCTTCAGGGTTTCCACCGTGCTGTAAGTGTGCTTCTGTCTTCTGTAAACTTGCCTTTATTGTTTTGAAGATTTTTTGAAAGTTAAAATGCTGTCCCACGGAATTCACCAATCTTCAGTTGTAATTAATCTGCTTCTTACTAACTTGAACACATAGAAATCAAGAACCCATTGCATTATTAGGATATAATGTAATACCCATATAGCTCCTTCAGTGTAACCAAGAACTGAACAAGAAAAACAGAATTCTCTATTTGGGATGAAGTTTTAAACGTATATTTTGCGCTTCCCTATTGTAGGGCATACCTTACACATTTATTGAGGAAGCATTATAAGGATCGATGTTCCTAAAATAGATGTTGTGTCAACATTTTGGGGCCAGCCTTTTATTTCTGTGGATTCTTTTCTTAGACTAAAACTAATCATCGGCACTGTATTTTTTTATTCCTCTTATGTTTTATTTCTTGCGATTCTGTGTTGCTTAGGCATTTACATGATTTAAAGAAAAGTGTTAATGACTATAACCATGAGAAAGATTCCCATTATCTTTATTTTAAAACTTACTGCATTATCCTTAGATATTTCGTTGCAAAGCAATTGCAGTATATATTATGTACATCCATGAGGATTTTATGTTCTATATTTGATATTGTGCTGCATGAAGTTGAGGTTGTAGCGTCTGTTCAGTACATTACCTGTTGGTATATTTACTGTTGGAGCCATTTATCTTTTATTTGATTGGATATAATTTTATGACATTTTTAAAATAAAAGAATATTGCTGTCATCAAGTCTTTCCAAAGAAAAGAAGGTCTCTGTCTTGAAGAAAATACTCAAGACACCTGCTCTAAAATTAGTTTAACAATAGAATGAATGCTGGCTTTAGAGGCCTATGGGTTTGTAATCATAGCATTGTTTGGTAGCTTACGAACAGCCTGAGGCCGGATGGCAAACAAGTTGGTGCTGTATTCATAGAAGAAGCCCAATAATAATTACAGGGCTTTTTCAGATTACAAAAATTGCATGCAGCATAATTCTAATATTACTGGCAAAAAAGCGCATGCTTAACAAAATATAAATTTTATTTTAGAGGATCAAAAAAGTCTTCTAAATGTTGGAAGATATATATATATATATATATATATATATATATATATATCCTTTTAAATGTATTAACAGGCATTCAGAACTGAGGGCATGTAAAACCCAGTCAGGCAGCGAGCAAGAAATTAACACAAGGTCTTGAAGGTGCGTCTTAGAAAACTGGGAGGTTTGACACCTGAAAACGTATATTGCAGACGCTGTGGGTATCATAAACACAACAAAGGGGAAAACAGGTAGGGTTAATCCAGTTATTATTTTAGAGTTAAAGACTAACAATCGGACTTGCACCTTAGTCACATGAGCACATGACTTTGATAGTCAGGATACAAAGCAACAGAAGCTAGCTAGGAACAACAGTGAAATTTAAAGGCGAAATGGTGAATTGGGAAAACGCTTTCTGTTGGGAAGACATTCTCTGTTGGATTATAGGAAGAAGAGAGAAACCGAAGTACCTTGCACTGTTCTTTTTCAGTAATTGCTTCCAAAATAATGTTATCCAGAAAAATGAAGGCTTTGGTGCCATCTATGTGTTTTTTTTCATAATTATGGTTAAAGCGCTTTTTGGATAACATGATGAAAGACAGAATTAACCGGACCATCATCACTGTGGATTATGTGTCTCAGAATCTTAAGAATATTGTAGCTTGTGGAATCTTCTTGTTACTGTAAAATTTTTTTTTTCCACTTCAAAGCAGTGTAAGTGGCAAAATGAGAGGGAACTGGCTTTAAATTTTAAGGAGACGTGATAACACAGGCGTGGCCTGAGAGTAGTCACTGTTCTGCTGTAAGCCTCAAGGTTTTAAAACTTGTGAGCTTTGGGCTGTAAACTGTATCTTTCAGGTTGCTGCCGGAGCCACTGAGATAGCAGTGTTTGGTGCAGCTTCTGAATCTTTCAGCAAGAAGAATATTAACTGCTCCATTGAAGAAAGTATGGGAAGGTTTGAGGAGGTCATCAGCTCTGCAAGGCACATGGACATCCCAGTGCGAGGGTACTCACAAAACCCAACTCGATTTCATTTGCATCTATTTAAATTACCTTGATAAACTTTTTTTTTTACCATTTACATATATGTAGCAAAGCATTTGTACCATATTTGCTTACAGTAATCACTATGCAGTTATATCGCATTAATAACAATTACCGTGTTTCTAGCTCATGGAATGTGGACTCTCATCGATATTAGATCTAGGATGCGAACCTGACATGAAGACTCAGCTATCCAGATATAGTTAACTGCCATGTAAGACTCATTTGTGTCAGTAAATCAGAGCTACTTCTGTAAACGTAGGTGTATCCCATATTATCTCATATTATTCCCACTCTCTGCCACTTCATATAGAAAGAAACTGCCTTGCTTTGGATATGCATCACTGGCTTTCATTCCAGGAGCTCCCACTAAGGACAACAGAGTTGGAAATACTGTGAGAAGACCAAAAAACTCAGTCTTCTCTTTGAGGAGTTTACATGGTTGCCAGAATTGAAATGTCATGTGATGTCATTTCTAAATTCACTGTCTCGGGGTTCTTGCAATAGATCCATATGCAAACCAGTAGGAAACAGAGTAGCAGAGAGCAAAGACAGGAACATTTGGAGGCCATCAACAGTGATGGAACCGAAGGAAGGAGGAAAGTCTGTTTGTGTTTTTTTTTAATTTTTATTAATTACCCTTTATTCACTTTGTATCCCCCCTGTAGCCTGCTCCCCCCTCCTCTCCCAATCCCTCCCTCATGCCTCCCTCTCTCCACACATGCCCCTCCCCAAGTCCACCAACAGGGGAGTTCCTCCTCCCCTTCCCTCTGACCCTAGTCTATCAGGTCTCATCAGGACTTGCTGCATTGTCTTCCTCTGTGGCCTGGTAAGGCTGCTCCCCCCTTAGGGGGAGGTGATCAAAAAGCAGGCCAATCAGTTCATGTCAGAGACAGTCCCTGTTCCCCTTACTATGGAACCCTGCTTCCAAGACCAGTGGTTGCAGCATAGCTTTGGAATTGTTTCCATGAACTGAACAATATGTGATAAGCTCTTTGATATGAAAGAATGACAGTAGCTTGTTTTCTAATAAGTATATAAATACTCAGATATGACAGACTTTCATTTCATGCTGGGGATGGATTTTGATGTACCTTGAAATTCTATTAGTTGAAGTGAGCAATGTCCATAGAGGCAGAATAATTCAACAGCTAATGAGAAGAGAGGATTGGCTTAGTGATCCCCAGCACTGCATGTTTAAAAATAATAGCAATGTGAAAGACAATTGGTTTTGCTCAGATGTAGCCCATGGGCAGCTCAGTCTCCATGGGGGTCTCCTAGTAAGGAAAGCAGGGGCAGTCTCTGGCATGAACTCGGGTGCCTGCTCTTTGATCACCTCACCCTGGCAAGGTGGTCTTACTAGACCACAGAGAAAGAGAATCTAGATAGTCCATCACAAAATGGCTTGTGATGATTGGAATGAAGCCTAGGAGAACAGAGACTTCTACACTATATTGTGTGTTTTCTTTTGAATTGTTATCTTCCCAGCTTTCCACTATAATTTTTTTAATATTGTATTTCTTTGGGGCTTAATAGATATTTTTCACATAAAGAACTTGCAAAAAAACATTAAAGCCAAAGTAATACATACCCATCATCATAAAATAATAGCATATTTATTTTAAGGCCAAATTAATCAATATAAAAGTAGAGCTATTCTATAAACTTTCAAATTTAAATATCAAAGTTGCTCCTTCTTTCTTGCCGTTAGAAGAAATGGGATATAAACACTCTTGTCTATTTCAAAATGTGAAGAATATTTAACCAGTGATTCTCTACCATTGGATGTGATCCCTTTGGGGATTAAATGTCCCTTTCACAGGGGTCACATATCAGATATCCTGCATATCAGATATTTACATTTTGATTCATAGCAGTAGCAAAATTATGGTTATGAAGTAGCAATGAAAATAATTTTCTGGTTGGGGACCACACAACGTGAGGAACTGTGGTAAAGGGTAACAGCATTAGGAAGTTTAGAACCACTGATTTAGAGGAAAGTAATCCTCACTGAAAAGTTAAGGAAACTCACTGTAAAAGCATATTACTGTATTACCATGGATCATTATTGTAGAGTTGCAATGTAGGAAAATACAGCCTGCACAACACATTTATTTTTTTTGGTTTCAATTTGAAGTTTATTTCTGGATCTTCCAGAGGACTAAATATTTTTAGAAATATAACCTTGAGCATGTGTGTTCCTTAATTGTTTGAGTACGCAAATGCATTTCCTTTTTTATCTTTGCATTGAAGTTAAATATGTATTTATTTTTATGTTTTTTTGTATTTTATTCATTCTTTGAGAATTTCATATACACACAGGCGCACGTATTTTGATTATATCATTCTCCCAGTCTTTCTAAATCCCCTTGCCTCTTATTCACCTCCACATGCCTCTCTCAACTCCATGTCCTCTTTGTATAGTACACTGTGTTATGTGCTCATAAATGGGTATTACGAAATGAAAATTTCAGAGGCTCCACTCTCAACCATGAAATCTGAAAGATCTGGATATGGCCAGCACAGTTTAGTCTGTCATTTTACCTCTATATGAGCTACCTAAGGCTTGGAAGATAGTTCTCCATTTTTATTGGGAGGCTAAGTTATTTGTTGATTTTTTTAAAGATTACAAAATGCCTGCAGAGACTAATGAATTAACCAAGGACCGTGCATGGAGAGGACTAGACCCCTGCTCAGATGTAGCCCATGGGCAGCTCAGTCTCCATTGGGGTCTCCTAGTAAGGAAAGCAGGGGCAGTCTCTGGCATGAACTCGGGTGCCTGCTCTTTGATCACCTCACCCTGGCAAGGTGGTCTTACTAGACCACAGAGAAAGAGAATCCAGATAGTCCTGATGAGACCTGATAGGCTAGGGTCAGACAGTAAGGGAGGAGGACCTCCCCTATACTGACTAGGGCAGGGTTGGCAGAGGAGAAGGAGGGAGGGTAGGACTGGGAGGAGATGAGGGAGGGGGATGCAGGTGGGATACAAAGTGAATAAATTGTAATAAATAATAACAATAGCAAAAACAAAACACAAGAATATATATCTGTGATCAGCATCTGTTGTATTTCTTAATGAGACTAAGGAGTAAGGCAAATTATTAGTTAATATAAAAAACCATAGATTTCATTTAGGTACAAAAACAAAAGAAAATTATGAGATATAATGTTTAATTTCAGTAATAATTTATGCATTGGATTTTCCTCCATCCACAATGTGCGCAGTCTTTATTTTCCTTTTTACCTGTCAACCCAAACCGAATCTAAACCAAGTCTGTTTGGTTTCCCAAATATACTGCATCATAGACCTTAGTTCTTCAGAGAAGGACTCACTGTAAAGAAGTTCTTCCAATGTCCAACTGCTTTTCAATTGGTTTCTCAGTTCCATTGATCTGTGGTTTCTAGCACAGACCTCTTCCCAACTGCCAACAAAGGAAGGGCAGTCTCCCCCAACTTTTCCTTCAGGGAATGATTTATAGCCCGACACATTTATTCCAAACGTGGAGCCTTCAGCCTGGATTAGCCAAGCCATCTGTCTAAATCACGCTGCGGAGTCTGTGTGTCCTATCCTCCTCACTGCCTGAGGCCAGGTGCCACATGGATTATGATTCCCGCCTTGAAGGAGAGGGCAGCCTTATTGTGAGGGGTAATGAGTCTGTGTGTGGGAGCTCTGCCTCTAGGTGCTCAGTGAGAAGCAGGCAGCGCTGCCGCTCCTGACTATCAAATGGCTTCCATCACCGGGCACATTCCCTCTGAGGAACTCACTTGTGGATACATCCCTATCTTTCTATTAGCTGAAGCTACTTACGAAGTTAATTTTTAACTTCCGCCATTAAATTCAAGCCTAGATTTTGGGCTGCAAGAAAATGTCAAATAATTGGTTGACAAAACATGATGCATAAAACTAAAACTCAGACATCTGCTAAGCTATCTTTCATATCTATAGTGTTTACCTATAGGTTTATACTTTCCTGTATGTAACCTAGCACCAGAGTAAAACAAGAGGCTGGGGCAGGATGTTGGTCAGTTTGTTTATTACATTGATTTGTGGGTAGGGGAGGGGGCGAGGGCTTGATTTTTGGATACAAGGTCTTGCTATGTAGCTCTGTCTGCCCTGACCTCAAACTTGTGGCATTCCTCCTAGCTTGACACTTCCACCCCCACCCCACTCCATCCCTGGGTAAGATGCTCAATCCTCATTCAGAAAGGTGAACAGGACAGAGATCTGAAGAAGAAGAAAACAGGGAATAGGACAGGAACCTACCACAGAGGGCCTCTGAAAGACTACTCAGCAGGGTATCGAAGCAGATGCTGAGACTCATAGCCAAACTTTGGGCAGAGTGCAGGGAATCTTATGAAAAAAGGGGGAGATAGAAAGACCTGGAGGGGACAGGAACTCCACAAGGAAAACAACAGAACCAGAAAATCTGGGTCCAGGGGTCTTTTCTGAGATTGATACTCCAACCAAGGACCATTCATGGAGATAACCTAGAACCCCTGCACAGATATAGCCCAAGGCAGCTCAGTCTCCAAGTGGGGTCCCTAGTAAGGAAAGCAGGGACTGTCTCTGACATGAACTCAGTGGCTGGCTCTTTTATCACCTCCTTTTGATGGGGGAACAGCCTTACCAGGCCACAGAGGAAGACAATGCAGCCAGTCCTTAGGAGACCTGATAGACTAGGGTCAGATGTAAGGGGAGGAGGACCTCCCCAGCAGTGGACTTGGGAGGCGCATGAGAGGGAAAGAGTGAGGGAGGGTAGAATTGGGAGGAGATGAGGGAAGGGGACACAGCCTAGATACAAACTGAATAAATTGTAATAAATGATAATGATAAAAAAATAAAAAAGGCACGCACCACCACTGCCTGGTTCAATCAAGTAAGATTGGAGAGAAACTGAAAACAGTTTAAATAGGCTTGTCATAAAGCTTAATAAGGAAAGGGATCATCGTCTTTAAGTGAAAATGAAGTACTGAGGAAGCTTTCAGACTTTCTTCAAACCTTTAAATACTTTTCTATTTGAATCAAGTTAGACAAGCTCATGAGAAAACTAAAATAAATTCTGAGGTTGTGGATAGTTCTTTGGGTTGGAAGTGAATCATGGCTGTATCTCATTTGTAGTCAAAACATCTAGACAGATGTATGGAGAGAAACTTCATTTTTTTGGGTGCCAGATCTCTATAATTCTTAAGATTTGGTTATTTAAATATTAAACTTATAACCATTTAAATAAAACTGTATTTCACTAATGTTTTCTGCTTTGAGTATTTATACGATGCTATAGTCTATTTGTTCTCAACCTTCCTCATGCTTCAACTCTTTTATAAAGCCCCTCATGTTGTTGTGACCCCAACCATGAAATATTCTCATTGCTATTTCATAACTATAAATTTGCTACTGTTATAAATTGTAATGTCAATATTTAATATGCTGGATGGTCTTCGGTGACCCCTCTGGAAGGTTTGTTCAGTCTCCAAAGACTGAACAACTACTTGTTCAGTAGTACTTGAGAACTACTTCCATAGTATAAACAGGCTCATATAATGTTTTTTAGTCCCTATAATCATCAAATAATGTTATCAAATTACAATTTTGGTAGATTAAAAGGTTGAGTCATCTTTAAATGCTCCTAAATAGTTTTTGTTTAGCTGAAGAATAAAGGTGCAAAATAATTGTGTGTGATGTATCCTTTGTTATCTATTTTTAAAATGGAAATGTGTACATGATAGACAGATCATACTGCTCTGTATTTTTCAATGTAGGTATGTGTCCTGTGCCCTGGGCTGTCCATATGAAGGAAGCATCACACCACAAAAAGTCACAGAAGTAAGTTACAGCTCCAGCCTTTGTGGTTGTTGGAAATATGATGTGTACTATTTGAAAATTTAGACAGTTTTGTTTGTTATTTATCGAAGCTCAATAGCAGAGACTTAGACGCTTGGCTGGAAAAATTTCACTGAAGATTTGTTTCTTAAGTAGTCATTTTATTTTAGCATAGACCTATTGGCTATACCTTTCCAGAGGTGGGTGATAATTGAGTCTTATAATTTGGATGCTTAAAGACAGAAAGAATAAAGGCTTCTTTCTGGTTGCTTGCACATGATTTTAACCAAAGGAATGTTTTCCCTTCACAATGCCCTGTGCAGCCATGTGGAGGAAGCTCTTTCTCCTTCACCCTTTGGCACTGACATCAGAGTGTGTGCTTCAGTGTTTCTGCTCACTTTTATTCTTCATTACTATGTTAAGTTGTTTTTATGACACTAGATGGTAGTTATTAAGAATCTGCTTATTGGGGGCCTGGAGAGATGGCTCAGTGGTTAAGAGTTAAGAGCATGGGCTGCTCTTCCAGAGGTTCTGAGTTCAATTCCCAGCAACCACATGGTGGCTCACAACCATGGAATCTGAGTCCCTCTTCTGGAGTGTATGAAAACAGAGCGCTCATATACATAATATATATAAATAAATCTTTAGAAAAAATGCTGCTGAAAATAGTCTTGTACAGGTTAGAAAAAATCTAATCTGCTTCTTGGATTATTGAATCTTCTTATTGTATTCTAATTTTTTCTTTACCAAATACTCTGCTTTGAGAATTAGTTTGGAAACTTATATGTACATCAATATATTAATGTTAATTCTTACAAAGGTTGTAAATTTTCATAAATTTTGTAATACAACAGTGAAACAGTACATGTGACATTATTGGAAAACCCAAAGTTATGTAGATTAGGCTTTCAGCCCAGCTGAAATAATTCCTCCTTTGTGCATGCATTTGAACTTCTAAAGCTTACTGAATATTTTTCCAATGAAGGCTGTCTCATTATCTCTTATATTAAAAGGTCCTTGCTCACAGAGGCAAATGCACGAGGAAATGATGAAGCTTAGGTTTTATATTGCTTTGCTTACATCCAAGACTCCATTAGGAATCTGCACAGACTGTTAAGTATTCTTTTTTTTTTTTAACAGAATATTCCCAAAGGTTTTGACTTTGGGCCTCACAAGACCTCTATACACCTCTTGCTATGTAGGCTAGACTGTTTGTCCTCCTGTTGTACTGTTGTAGCATGGAGGCACTGCACACTTTTTTTTTTTAACATCATAATGACTGGGGTGCTGCTGAAGCCTTGCAGACAGACTAGAAGTATTACAAATTCACGATCAGCAGCTATGCTACAGAGTCCTTTGTGCCGGCCTAATACATTTTGTGAATTCATTCTTTTCTTTCTGAAATGACTATTCGAAGCTGTGATTACTTTTGCAGACTCTCACCCCTTTTCACGTGTTATGCCCCTGTTTTCTGCTTGCTTGTGGCACTCTCTTATACATTTGACATTCCCCCTGCTCTGGAATTTTCTCTGCCTTTCACATTTCAGTGGCTTGGAACCAGCTAATTTTTGTATGTGTGTACATTCTCAAACACGTTTCAGACCCTCTTCTCTCACCCTTTTCAAGCTTACTTTATCTCAAGGCACTTACACCCTCCTGCTTGACAGCTCTATGCCAGGGGCCAGTGTCCTTTACTACATAATGTAGAACTGGTTTCTTTGTCCAAAGTCTTATTTTAGCTTCTTTTATGCATCTGTCCATGAGATTGGCAAAATTTGGTCCTCGTTTGTATCCAAGATCAGAAAAGCTGTGTTAACATTTTCTTTCTTGTTAATCTCACCACCTAACAGTGCCTGCAATAAGGTGCCCTTGGGGAAGTACAACTTGAACGAACAAGTTAATGAAAAAATTGTATTTTACTTATTGTATTTTTGCAGCCAAGCATGTGACTAACATTGTCACGATTACTGTTAAGTTTTGTCAAGGTTTCAG
This sequence comes from Meriones unguiculatus, assembly GCF_030254825.1. Taxonomy (NCBI): domain Eukaryota; kingdom Metazoa; phylum Chordata; class Mammalia; order Rodentia; family Muridae; genus Meriones; species Meriones unguiculatus. The sequence goes on along the minus strand of NC_083354.1, from coordinate 12,870,611 downwards.
AAAGCCTTCAGAGAGAAAGATGTGGACATTTTCTTGTCTATATTCAACAAATCAGTAACTGAAGCACCAGTAGGTTAACCTTATAATCAACACAGCATCAAATCCTGTGAGAGCTGATGCTCAACTCTATACTGATTCCAGAACCCCTGCTAAAATATCATGCCTTCTCCACAGTCTACATTGCTCTTCCATTGCAGCATTGGTCATTAAGCTTGAAGATAATTTTATATTTACCTTGATGAGTCCCTTCACCCACGGTATAGAAAATTTAAGCTATTAATGTTAAGTGATTCTTCCAGTCGTTAAGCTACTTCGTGACAGAACTGAAATGACTGCTCACGTCTCCTGGCCTATGACATAATGCCCCGAGAAACACTGCTTCCAAAGTAGACCTTCCGTGCTTCCGTTCAGTCAGAGCTGGGAAATACTCACCTCATCTCTGTGAAATTACAGCATGAACTTGAACAGGCAGATAGATGGGTGGCTATATGTGAAGTAGTAGTCATGACTCTAAAGCAAACTTGAATAGAGAAGATAATAACAGTAATTTCATTCAAAATGTTAATATGGAGCTCAAGATTTAATGAGTGTAAAGGACCGGGAAACTGAGGTGTATATTTTCCACAGACAAACTCGTCATAGGTGTGGTTTTTAACTCCAGATGACGATTACTTGGGAGGCACAGGGTTGGTGTCTTCTCGCTTCTACTGTCTTACCAGCAGTTTGTCTTTCAACAGGTTTCAAAGAGACTGTATGGGATGGGATGCTATGAGATCTCTTTGGGAGACACGATTGGAGTGGGAACTCCAGGCAGCATGAAGATGATGCTGGAAAGTGTTATGAAAGAAATCCCTCCAGGGGCTCTTGCTGTCCATTGCCATGACACGTATGGACAAGCCCTCGCCAATATCCTAACAGCTCTTCAGGTATTTGCATCCTCAGTGCGCTGTGCTCTAGCTGAGTGTAGTTATTTGTGACATGAGCCTGCTGAGGGCGTTAGTGAGATAAATTTATTAAATGCAAATTTAATGCCTAAACAATATGAATTATGTAGTTTATCCTGAGACGCAATGAATATGATGTTTAAACATAGCATACACACACGGAATATTTATAGACGGAGGTCTCATGACTATTTGTATGATTTGGCCTAGTTGCTAGTCTTTTATCTTTTTATAGTATCAATTCTATTAGATCTATGGCTTCTAGTTTCAATGCCAATCTACCTCAACTATGAATTTTAATAGAGTTGAAAATTGTCATAGGTTGAGAAGTAAAGACACAAAACAGTGGCATGTATTATTGTAATCATGAAACAATTAATCTTTTATTAATTTTTTATTAGTTTGGTTGCTCTATGATGACTATATGTGGAGTAGGAACATAGACTATTTTATTAAACTATTTTTAATCCTTACCACCTCACTTTGTGTGTGTACATTCACACTTAGAACTGACCCTCAGGCTTCACATGTGCTAGGCAAGCCCTCCGCCACTGAGCCCACAACTTCCCTTTTAATAGAGCCCTGTTTATTTTAATCAAATAGATTCCATTATACGGTTAAAGAAAGATATCTAAAATGTTAGAGTACTAAGAGTCACCAAGTTATATGCTATTCTAAGTGTACTTATTAAAAGAATACATCTAAATGATTTTATTTTAAAGTTTTCTCATAAAAATAGATTCATTTGATATTCTTACAGCCAAAATTTTGACTGCTACAGATAACACTGCTACAGTTTTTGGTAAGACGGAAGGCCAGTTTGTAAAGGTTAATGCTGTATTTCCAAAAGCAGTTCCATCATAGTTGTTGGCAGAAGTTTAGAAAGAGTGGGAAGAGCTTATTTTGACTTGTGTTACATATGTGAGAAGAAAAAGAGATCATCTTGTGCTATTTTTGGGTGTGGGAACATTAAAAATCCTTTCTAGGTAGTCTAGATTCAAGAACAATAGAGAATTAGGCATGGCTGCAGGGTCCTGTGTCCAGCTTCACCTCTTCTTATTAGGTGTTCCTGAGCACTTTCTTAAGGCTCTCCCCCAGTCCCGATGTTTACTCCTTATTTCTGTATTTTCACATTATGAGTAGTAAGTTATTTATATACCATATTTATTGTTCTATGGCTAATAGCTTAGTTATCCTGGATGAAGGCTTACACTGTACAGTCTTAGAATGTACACAAAAACTCTTTAGTCTCTGCCTATCGATACTGTTTGTTCAGGTACTAGATATTTTTATATCTTTTGTGATTTTAATTGTTAAGTAAAGCATATCTGAGGGATTATAGTCATATGCTACATAGTAACTTCTTATATTTATATTAAATATTAATATTTAAGTAGACAGTAATTTACACAGACTGTAAAGATGTTATAAGGTGATATTAGTGTTGAAAAATTACTGTCTCCGGGGATCTGGTAGCTATTGTGATGTCTTAATGTGATACATTAGCCATGTGCTGGGATGCTGCTGTTAGGAAACATGTGTTGCTAATTATATGAAATATACCACAGAAGTCATGGCTAGTAATTACGACTATGTTGTCGAGTTGTATACATAATTGTATAAATATACTATTGACAACAAGAGTAAACAAATATTTTTGCCTTATACATTTTATACATCCCTCCCTCCCTCTCTCCCTCCCCCTCTCCCTCCCTACCTACTTCCCTTTCTTCCTTGTGTGTGCCTTGAAAATCAAGGCCTCCTCACAATGCCAGGCCAATGTTCTAATACTGAGCTGTAACTCAAGCCCTGCTTAGTGTTACTTTTACTTCTACTTATTAAGAAAACACACTGGGACTCAGCGCCACGTAATGCTTGCCACAGCCTCATGTATTCATTCTGTTGAATCAAGAGGCCATGCAGAGTGATTTACTCTGGGTTTGTGTAAGCACGGTATATGATGCACAATGATGCAACTTACTCGCAATGTATTTCTCCTGTTCTGGGTAACTCTATACAAGTTAGGATCCAAGCAAGTAGGGAACATGAAAAGAATCTGTATGTGGCCAGGACTACTCAAAGGGCCACACTCTCAATCAAAGTATAAACAACAACCCCACAACCCCCCCATACAAGGAAGATAAGCATTCTTATTTTGACTGAAACTGACTATAAATGGAAAATATATAGAAAACCTCTCTTTATATATTATATGTATTTTTATTTCATAAAACTTGTGTGAGTTTAGAGCTTAGTTCTACATTGAATTTTAAAGACAAACCAGATAAAGTACTTTCAGATAGTTGTGGGTCAGTGGGACTCTTCATTTCCAATAATATGTCTGTTCTGAAAGAATGCTATTTCTGCTTGGCAATTTGTGTGTGTGTGTGTGTGTGTGTGTGTGTGTAGAGAAGAGGTGAATATTATAGTCTTCAGAAGCTCCTTTTGTAGTTAGTGAAACCTCTAAGAACCTGTGATTGTATTTTCTGTTGTACCCTTTCCCATATATATAAGCTCTACGTAACATACTGGAGGCAGAAGTTAGGAGGGAGGCAAGATGGCCAAGACGACCTGGCAAAGAAGTGATGTTCCTCCAGTTCCATATAACCCAAGGGCTTCAATTACAGTTTCAATGTAAACACATGGATAGAAAGTGTCACAGCAACTTGTGTGTTAGGAAACATGTCGTGAGGACTGAGAGCCCACCATACATGAACAATTCAAAAAATAGTAGAAGCAGATGTGGGCCAAGGAAACCAATGTTTTAAAATTATAGAGATTTCCTTTGTGTGTGTGTGTGTCATTTTTGCCTTCAGTTGTATACAGTGAAAAGTGGCACACACACTCCCACTTTCTGCACACTGTACATAATTCAGACAATCTTGAAATCTTGTACGATTTATATCCCTTGAAGACAGCTGGGCATGGCATTGGAATGTCACTGCAGACACGTGTGGGTTCTGGTCTCTAACAGTCCTGGATAAAGAGAAGCTTAGTAGAGAGCTTTCCTAACCCCACCTTTTAACAGAAATGTCAGTAGCAACAATTTTAAAACAAGCAGGTTTAAATTTAGATAACAAGAAACAAAAAAACTTGGAAAAAAATACTTCGTGTTTCAGTGTAGGGGAAATGAGAGAGTCCAGCTTCATTAGGAACAAGGGTAACCCTACCTTTAAGAAGCAGTGGCCAAACTCCATTTTAATGCAATCTTTGAAGTGGTTTCTAGTAAAATTTGTGGTGGATGTAGAGTGGGTATCATTTGCTTTTATTTAGGGGTGGAGAAACAGTTTGCAGTGTTCCGAACTAGAAGTCACCATTAAGGCAAGGAGACACACAGCAAGTCGAAACTTGGCCACAGTGGTAGGGAACAAGCGGGAGTTATAAACGGAATGTCCCCCTCAGTCTGGAAAGCGCATCTAATCAACTCGTGGAGGTATCTTTCTTAGATTTTCAGGTTTCATTGTGTTGTTTTAATTACTTAAACATGTAACTTGTACGACCACATGGGTATGTCATTATCAATAATTCGTAATTATCAGATATTTTTAATGTAGAGAAAATGTTCTGATTATAGATGGAAGGGTAGGATATTTATAACTACCCAAAAGCAATAGAGCAAGAAAATGAGGTGATAAAATGTACAGCAATTTAGTAATGGAAGAAACATATGTGGCCCTATATACTTGTCTCCAATTTTATGTAAAAACTGAGTTTTACCCTGTTTCATATTCCCCAAGTCCCTGAATAAAACAACAGTTTAACAAATTGGTTAATCTACTTAATATAAAACAATTGCTCATTTTTCTCCATTAAAATGTTTTGAGCCTTTCTAATTGGGTAAAGCAGGGTAAAGCAAATAAGATCCAATGCTACAAAGAGCAGTCACATGTTAATTGCTAGCACAGAAACAAAGCAGAAAGCCCAACATTTCTCATGAAGAAATACTACATGTTTTTTTTTCTTAAATTTAATAGACCTCTAGCTAGTTGCTTTTCCTTATAATGCTTTCCATATGTTTATTATTCTCTTTTAGAAGGACTAAATTATTAACCTAATTTTTACATCAAAAGCATTCATGGTTTTATGTAGACTCTTACTAAACCATGTTAAAATGCCACCGAACTACAAGTTTTTCTTAATGTAATTGGTTTATGTGGTTTTCAAAGAGGATTTAAAACAATTTCCACTACTGCCTAGCCAAGCCCTTCTTTTTTTTTTTTTCAGTTTGTACTTGTTACAAAGGGTGTAATTGTACAAAATTAAGACAAGTCACAGAATTTCCAGAAGAATTCCTTGATAATGATGGAGTTGGTTGGCAAACTCATAATAGTCATTGCAATTACTGCCTTAGCCAACCATATTAACTTTAGCATGTATCTTATTTATAAGTAGAGCTGTAGTGCAGAGCATTGGAAAGCAAACATATTTTATAAATGCATGCATTAGATATTATCAGTTTATTAATATAATTTAAACAGCTAAGTAAAGCAGATGTATCAGAGAGGAAAGGATGCAGAGGACTTTTAGGATAGGGTGGTAAATGATAAGCTTCCTTTGTGCCACTCTGTGAGTAAGAAGTGTTACAGCGCCAAAGGAGACCTCGTATTAGGAGAAGAGAAAGAGATAAACAGCTCTAGAAGTTAAGAAGAAGGTGAAGAAACAGCTACAAATCATAGAGAGGTAGAAAGTCATCCCCGAAGAACAGAGAAAGTCCTGAGGAAGACATTTAAGTAAAGCACAAATACAGAACCCCAACTAAAGAAGACTAAAGAGACTCTTTCATACCATCTTATTGTTAAAAATTTAAGTGCAGAACACAAAGGAAAAACACAGTAAACTGTGAAACATGAGTGTTATCATGAGAAATCTATCAAAATAACACCAACTTTCAGCAGAAACTTTCAGGAGAGAGAGAGAGAGAGAGAGAGAGAGAGAGAGAGAGACTAATGTATATCAAGGCTGCCAATCACTATTGGAATACCCAGAAAATTATCTTTAAAAACTGAAGGAGAAACAAAAAACATTCCATGGTTTTAAAAATAAAGCTAAAATAATTCATGACCAACAACTGAGTCAGCACCACAGAAGAGAACCACACAAAGAGAAAGATATACTCGTGAATGCTTGGTATGAATAAATCTTATTAGAAGGGCAGATAGACAATAGAAAATATGGAGATTAGACAATACATTTTTAAAAGATTGGTTGGCTAGTGAAATAACCAGGAGATGATTTTTTTAAAAAATTTCAGAATCAAATTAAAATGAATACAAGAATTATGAAAACCTATGGGATACAATAAAGGGAGCTGTAAGTAGGAAATATTTCTCTCTCTATGTTATTGCATCTAAAAAAAAAATCCCAAAAAACAATCTGGTGATGTCTTATCAGTCTTAGAAAAAAGAAAACTAGCAAGACGAGAATGTAATAGATATAATGAACTAATGATAATCAGAACAGAAAATAAAGTAATTATAAAGAAATTAATAAATGTACATAAAGAACAATTCAAAAGATCAATCAATAGGAAGATTGTTCTTTGAAAAAAAAACACAAAAGTTGACAAATGGTCTTGTAAGGGTCCTAGAATCACTGAAGACCCTATACTCAAATAGTATGCAAAAGCAAAGCGCGTTTATTCGGCAGAGACAGCCAGCTTGAACGGGTCCACCACTCATACGAAAGCTGGCTCCTTTTAAAGCCAGTTAGGGGATTTCCAGCCATGGTCATCCAACTTTTGTTAGGATTGGTTGGGTTCCTGGTAAGAGGTACTTACTTGTCTTACTTGTATGTTCCTGATTGGTTCTGACCATGAGAACCAAATGGTTACCTCATATCTAGTGTAACCCGGATGTCAGGGCCAGCTACTGATTGGCTGCCTGTCTTTGGTGGTTTTTACAGGAACTCAAAAATGGGGAAGCATGGCAAGAACTTTGGCCCGGCTTTGGGCCCAGTCTCAAAAAGGAGTTAGTCAGGTATTCTCAGTCTAACTAAACGGAAGAAAACTCCGCTTAATAAAATCAGAGAAAAAAAAAAAAACAACCATAGGATATTACACAAAGTTTTGAAAGTTAAAGGACAATTAAAGGAAAATTTAGACATTTTCAAGAAGATGAAAAACATAAAAGAGGCAGATAAATTTGTTAACACATATTACCTACTTAAATGAGCCAAAACAATACAGATGACTCTACACAGTCACGGATTAATAATCAGGTTAAAGTAATAATTTAAAACTTCACAACAAGAATATTCCTGGAACAGATAGGTACACTGCCCAACTCTACCAGCTCTCCAGATAACCTCGCAGTAAAAGCCTTGAAGAAACTAGGTAGGAAAGGATTGCCTTTCTGGGTGGTATTATCATTCTCCCAAACAGGCAATAACAAACAGCCCCCTACACTCTTAACTTCACACCCTGGTTTCTGAGCCAGGATCTTTCACCAGGAACTGCTGTTCACCATGAAGCTGGAATTCCTGATCCTCCTGCCTCCTACTCTGGAGTGCTAGCATTACATATGGCACCATGTGAGCTTCCACACTGTCCAGCCAGCACAAAAGAAAACGAAATTGTATCTAGGACCAGGATTACCCAGGTTGTTTCCTGAGTGACTGTGTATAGCTCCCCAGAATAAGACAAAACTGCTTAAAAATAATAAATATGAAAAGTCATTAGTAGACAGTTATTGTGTTTGTACACATTTAAAAATTAGGCTGGTGTAATGTAAATTTATAAGCTGGGTTGAAACTTGATTCTTACGTAAGTACATTTGTATGGATTTTCACATTTTGTATAACAAAGTAAAAATATCACTGAAGAAAATGATGTGGCTGGAGAGCTGGCTTGGTGTTTGGGAGCACTTGCTGCTCTTTCCGAGGACCTGGGTTCTGTCTGACACCTCAACCATCTGTAACTCCAGGTCTGGGGACCCACTAGCACCTGCGTACATACAGCGCACACACACATCACAAACACACACGTAAATAAAAATAAAAGTTAACATTTGTAAAAGAAAACGGTTGTGCTTCATTGTGCTTTTATCATCTATGCATTATTAGGATAAAGATCGCATAGAAGCTATTTAGTAAATATATTTTGTTCAGTGAACAACCTAAAATAATTCATCACAGTTGACACAAATAATTAGTAGTGATGAGACCATTTCACAGTGAAGAGATTTAAAAACAATGTTTGGCTACTTCCAGGGAGGGATTTCAAAGTGTATGACTTGCAATTAGTGAACTCTTGAGTACTGTCTTTCCAACTTGAATTTGACCTTCACTGATACTGTTAAATAAATCTGATATCGTGTATCACAAGGACATTTTCTATTACCATAAATTACTTTCACTTAGTCAAATCAGGACTGGAAATAGTGTGGCAACCTATGAGAAAATTATCCAAATAACAAAGCTAAGTTATTCTTGCTTGTTAACATATAAACCATTAAAATGTATTTATATTAAGCATGTAAATACTACCTTGAGAAATTTTGGGAAACTCTTTTCCTGTAGGATATGGAAAATACTTTTAAGACTCAATTTAACGGGCTTAAAAAAATAATTGAAGCTTTAAGGGTGTTTTTGAGAATTAGTTTTCTTTTACTTTGCTCTTACCGTAACTACAGATCACTAAATAGTTCTTACTATGTTTTTGCTCCAGTAAGCATTCTTGAAGGAGACATTTGTTTACATAACCCAAACTTACTGTTTTCAATTGAAATTCTGAGCCTATAGAATAGATTTTCTGTTCTGTAAAGACCAAAAACGTATTTACTTTTTCTTTAAAAAAACTGTCTGATTTTATTATTTTTTTCATCTGTGCTGATTTTTCCCTACCTGGATGTCTGTCTACTATGTGTATGCCTGGTGCTCCCTGAGGTCAACAGAGGTCATCTGATCCCCTGGGACTGCAGTGACACACAGTTTTGAGCTGCCATGTGGGTCCTGGGAAACGAACTCCGGTCCTCTGAAAGAGCAGCCAGTGTTCTTAACCACTGGGCTAACTCTTCAGCGCTTAGTTCCTTTTACTACACAGACATATTGGAACACTTCCTGTAAACAATGTTATGTAAAATATGATGTACCTGTCGGGGCCAAGACTGATGGTCTCTGAGAGCCAAGTAAGTGTGCAAGTAGAGAAACAAGGACACTGGCAGCCTTAGTCCTTTAGTTTTTAAATTTGGTGGGAAGATACTAGTGAGGAATGATGTCCTAGAGGCATACTCTCCCCGAAGTATATTGAATATATCCATTTAACATAGGAAGAATCCCCTTTCAGCCAGAAAAGCGCCATCGGAAGCTTGTCTGAATGAAGCCTGTCCTAGTGTTAATTAGGTGAATGAGGTTTCCTCATCAGATAAGACAATGAAATCAAGCTGAGGTTCCTTCCCACTAATGATTTCAAAGTTGTCTTATATCACTGAAAAATAAAACATATGTAAACCATTTCTTAGAAACTCTCTCTCTTTCTCTCTGAGTGTTTCTGCTTCTCTTGTTTGTTTGCTCTGTGTATGTTATATGTATGTGCACATGTGCACAGGTGAACATACATATATGTGAGCATGCCTGTGGAGAACCAAGGTCACTCTCAGTTATCTTCCTGGCATGCTCTCCACATGTTCTGATGCAGGGCGTCTCAGCCTGCAGCTCACTCAGACTTCAGCACTGTGGTCACAGAGAGGCATGCTACTGTGTCCAGTGTTTATGTGGTGCTAGGGCTCTAACCTGAAGTCCTGGTCCACCATATGGGTTGATACATGTCCCCAGACCCTGGGCAGAAAAGTTGCTTTAGAAGCAGTCATTGCTGCAGAGACCCCAACGTCATATCAATGCAGTCGATGCTTTCTATTCTTCTCTCTGTTACAAATGTATTTATTTTCTATTTGCATTGTTTTGAGAAACAAAATATGATTTTATCATTTCCCTCTTCCATTTCCTCTCGCAACCTCTGCCTTGGTTTTGTAGATTTTTTTTGTTTGTTTTTTGATCTTTTGTTTTGTTTTTGAGACAGGGCTTTTCTTTATAGGACTTACTTTCTGGTACTCATTTTGTAGACCAGGCTGGCCTTGAACTCACAGAGATCTGCCTGCCTCTGCCTACCAAGTGCTGGGATTAAAGGTGTGTGCCACCACATCCCATTTTTAAAGCAGATTCTATAGTTGTTATAAAAATGTAACTGTCTTAATATAGCCATGGGAATGTAAGAGTTGTCAAGTCAGACTTAGATATGATTAATATGTTGTGTACCTTTAGGAGCAAATGTAGGCAGTGTGAAAAATGATAGATGTATGAACACATAGGCAGACACTAAGGAATGGTTCAAAGGAAATGTTGTAATACAGACAATCCCACACTAACAGAAATAAAAGTGCTTTAGGATTATCAGCAAACTGAACATCATCAAGGAAGGAATAGATGAGCTGAAAAACATGTAATATAAACTTCAAAGGAACATATAAAGTAATATTTCTAATCTGTAAAGGTTCAAGTAAGACAAAAAACCCAAATGTTTCAAATTGTAACATTTTATGGTAAAAAATGAAACAATTTCTAGAATTTTCTGGAGGAGAGAGTAAATGATGGAATAGAACTTGCAGGAGAATCCAAAGTATTAGTGATGCTCCATTTGCTAAAACTTCAGGGAGCAGAAGGATGTTCATTTAGTTTACTTAAAATGACAGAAATTTAAGAGTTAAGGAAGTAGGGGGATAAAGTATGTCATTATAACCACATTTAAACTTCTGGTCATTATTTTCTGAACCAAACTATCAATTAAAATTTAATAAAACATTATTTTTATTCTATTTTAGGATACAAATTTGAGAACACAGTAAAGAGACCAATCCAGTAAATAAAGTCCCCTAGCTGTGTTTGCACAACAAAATCTGTGCTTGATGAAATATTCTGTGCCGATGTTTCTGAAATTATAGACCGGAAACATGCAGTGGAAATAAGACCTTTTACTGTTTTTATGCCAACATCAGCATCAATTATTGCATTGTGTGAGAAAAGTTGTAAGAAATACTGCTGGTTTTGCAAGTCAGCAGATTTTTTTAATTGTGGCATATCGGACCCCAAAACTTTATAGCCTTTAGCAACAAATGACTCCTAGACATTAAACTGATCCCTGATAAAACAACCCCAGGGTTATGAGAAGGCTACTCTGCCAATTTCATCTCTCTGTGGGATCCGCTGACATCTGGTTCAGCTGCGGAAGCTGGAAAACTTCTTTAAAATTCTCTTGACAGTAAAAATGGACATGTGGAAAACATTCTAATCTGTTAATCTTTGGTGCTCCTGAACAAGGGACATTTGGCCTTAAACTTCACGATGATAAATATGAAACTTCCAGATCTAGTTGTAAATAACTTAATGGCATTTGAATACAGAATAGCATTTTATTTCCCAATGGTACCAAAATACAAATATGCACCTGCGTTGACGAAAGGGCCCAAGCAACCCTCTGTGTTCTTTGTTTACACTTGGGTTTTAAAATTTTGTCAACTTTTACATTGGTTCTACTTGGCCAGTGAAAACTAGCAAACAGTGGCAAGTAACTCCTTCGTTCTCACCCCCTGGCTCCTCACACCCCCGTCACCTTCCCTCTCCTTGCCCTCTATGCTGGATCAAGTACCCCCAATTCTCTCCCTCATTGCATTACATATTTCATACAATCAAGAAGTCAAGTAACAGAAGCACTTATGTATTTTATGGGGTTGATAAATGACCTATAGTGTTACTGCAGAGATCTATTAGGGCATGAATGTGTTAACGTGCAAGAAGTTGTAGGGATCACTCTGTATCTAAACAGATGAACAGCTGTCTTCTAGAAGCTGTTTATATCTTGTAGTTGTTACAAGATTCACAAAACTACCCTACAGGAAAACAGGTCATGGTTTAAACTCCTTGTCTGTGCTATTAGTTTTAGTCAACCTGATACAAGCTAAGGTGCTCTGGGAAGACAGAATGCCAGTTGAGGTATTGCCTTCCTCAGATTGAGCTGTAGGCAAGTCTTTACAGGCATTTTCCTGATTAAGTATTGATGTGGGAGAGCTCAGACCGCTATGGGTGGTGCCATCCTGGAAAGGAAGCAAACTGAGCAAGCTAGCAGCTTCCTCTATGGCTTCTGCTTGCATTCCTTCCCTGGGCCCCTGCCCCGACTTCCCCAGGAAATGGAGAATGACCTTGTAGTTGTAAGATGAAATAAGCCCTTCTTCTCCAGGTTGGTTTTGGTCACTGTTACTTCCCTCTTGTCTTCTATGCTGAGTCCCCGTTTGTGGGTCATGTTTCCTTGTTTTCCTTGTTTTGTGGCTTTCATTTCTAGCAGTCTTTTTATCTCTTTTCCTGGTTCTTCTGTCACTAGGTCTTTCTTTTCAGAATGAATATACGTGTTGAAATTTTTATATACTAACCACAAATGCCATGGATTTAAGCTCAGAAAAGGGGATTACAAAAGAAATACTGAATGTAAATATAGGTCCATATCGAGTTACCCGTAAAATACATACTATTCAAGAGTCTTTCTTTTTTTCTAATTCTCAAAATCATTTGTGATATCTAGATAAAAGAAATATATTGATATCACTTATAAATTAATAAGCTAAAGCAAATAAAGTATAGTTATTATTTCTGACAAACTAGATTTTTTCCTTTTGTTATTATTGCTGGGTTTTAGGCTCTGAAATACAAAATGTCACGTCATAGTTAAATGTGGGGCTTCTAAAATATAAACATTTAAAATTATTCTGTTGTTTTAGACAAACTACCAAAGTTTCCTGTTCTTTGTGCGTCATCATCCGTAGAGCTGAAATATCAGCAGCATTTGGGAGTGTTTCCCCTCTGCTCTTTTCCAATTGGCTCTATTTTTCAGTTTTTCGTCTACATAACTGAAATCAATGATAGCACTCAAAAATGTAGTTTATCTTCCTAGTGGAAGACTGGCTTCTGAAGTCTGTGCTGAATCTAAAGGATACATGAGTGCATGTATGGAGAGGACAAATTGTTGCATTTTTCTGAGATTTTAGTGCATGAGTACTGTATTCATGCCATTTGTTCCCCTTTCTCCTCCATCTAATTGCTGCCATGTTCCAACCACTTCTGAAATTGATGGACTCGTATTGTTTAATCACCATATATATATATACACATACATGTAATGTGCATATAAACTCAGAAATACAACTCTTTCCAGTGGTGCTTGTGTGTGTGTGTGTGTGCCTAGGGATGACCATTTGGCACTCTGCAGCCTTTAAGAGGGCTTATCCCCGGATGTTACATTGTGCTTTGGAAGAAGCAAATGCTTTGAGACGAGGAAAAACTTGTTGAGGTACAGGCAAAGATTCCAAAAAAGCCAGTTAAGAACAATGTGAGAAGAGCTACAAGGAAGTTAGCTGAAACATAAAGTTTAAGACAATGCCAAATTACAGAAGATGTGAGATGAAGATAAACAGTGAGGCGGGGTTACATATTCTGGTACCAAATCCTAAACAGCTTCAGTGAGAACTGATAATCACCTTGAACTTAATCTTCCAGGTGACTAAGTACTATTAATAGTTGTAGGTGGGAAGTAGATATTTGCATATTAGACTCATTGCAGAAAAGCTCCTCTGCCACATCTACACGAGACATATTCACACAGCATGAAGCAAAGCAAAGGAGGCTGAAGACTTTAGCACATCAACAAGGAGATGCTGAAGGCCTTATGCGGAGGGCACACGTGTTACAATAACACAGGGGACAGCGTGTCTTAACACGGTAGTAATAAGATCTCATGAGGAGAGAAACAGAGCTGAGCTTCATGCCTTTAGCATGAGTGACTGTCTGGACAATGATCAAGAGTTGTCACATGTATCCAGTCGTGAACTGTTACAACGGAAACACGGTTCTTCACTACTGTGCCAGAGAGAATGGAAGTCTAAAAGGCCAAACAAAGTCATTGTGGCATTGTCAGCTCAGCTGAAAGAGTAGTATCTGGACCCCAGTGTCCTCTGGCACTTGCTGTCTCATTCACTGCCCCTCAGCTGAGACAATTTTATGCTTTTTTTTTCTTGTCAAGCTTCCCATAGAACTAATTTCCTCCATGCACATCTGGTAATAATGTTCTAGATTAGCCAAAATAATAAAATGCACAAGGCATAATCACAGTCAATTGTCTACCTCTCTCATCATAAATACTGAAGGGGTAGGATTTGCAGCCTCACTACTGGACCTTAGAGAGGCAAGGTCTCAAAAGTAGATAGTAGAATGGTTTCCTTTGATCACCGGGAGGGCAGTGGTGTGTTCAACAGGGGGGAAACTGCCATGACTCTTGAAGCCAGACCAAGATGTGTGAATGCAAATCAGGGGAGTGTGTGTGTAATAGAATGTGTGCAATAGTTTTAAAGTGACACGTAGAATCTGCTGATGACAAATACCATGTCAATAAGTAAAATTTATATGAAAGTGAATAAAGGAAAAGATGACATCAAATATTGATGTAATCCGAATGAACGGATCATAGGAGAAATATTTCTTAAGAAACACAGAAAGATATATAAACTTTAATACCCATTCATGATCAAACATTGTTTAAACTAAAACTAATTCAGAGCTACTTGGTGTTCACAAGGAGTATCTCAGAGCTGTTAATGATAAATTTAGAAGTGTCATCAATTACAAAAATATTAAAATAAGTAATGGTATGATTTTAGCATTTCAGAAAGTTTAAAAAGGTCATAAAAAAGGAAGCAATAAAGCACACTGTGGAATCAAAATTATTGCTACCATCTTATATACTCTTACAAGTTTATACATATAAAAAGCCCCTGGATTGTATTCATGTCTCATTAGCTTTCCATTTTCCTTTCAGTCCCACTGAACTTGTTCTTCTTCTCAACAGCTACTGCCCCCCCCAGCACTTACATTTTTCTTTCTTGTGACACATTGTGTTGAGGACTGCTCCCATGGCAGGGTGAAAAATTGCTTACTTAAGCAAGAGCAGTGTATCAGTGGCCATGCTACTGAGGAATGTGACTCCATACAAAGCAAAGATTCTCACAAGGGGTAGGGCTTTATGGGTCCCTCTTTTATCCATGAGGGAGTATTGACATGTTCAGTCTTGGGCAGGTCTTGGGAAAGTAACCACAAATGTCGTGAGTTTGTGAGTGCTACAGCCGGTTATCGAAGGCAGTGTTTCAACAAATTCTTTTCCATCATGAGACTCTTACATTATTTTCACACCCTCTTCTGTGATGTTTCCTGAGCCTTGGAAGAGGTGTTATAAATGTCTTGTTTAGGACTAACCACTCAGTAGTAACTTATGTTCATCACTTTGACCACTTGTGAGTCTCTGAATTCATAGTCAATAGGGTAAAAAGAAGCTCCTCTGACCAAATCTGAGGGCAGTACCAGTCTATGTATATGAGGGATATTTAAACAGTTTCATAATACGCCCTTTCCATAAAACATCAGTGTTAGGTTCCCTTCTCCTATCACTTTGTGCTGGCTTTCTAGCATCTATAGGCACTGTAGTTGAAACCACATATCTAGAGAGTCAAAGCTGGCATCCACATATGACAGAAAACATGTTGTGCTTGTCTTCCTGGGCCTGAGCTATCTCAGTATGATTGTTTACAGGTCTGTTTGTTTACCACTGAATTTTATAATTTCATAATATATCATTGTTCCAACAGATAAAATTTTCACTGTCCATCCCTCAGCTGATGGAAATCTAGATTGTTTGCATTTCCTGGTTATTGTAATGAACATGGAATAACAAGTATCTCTGTGGTAAGGTCTACAGTCTTTTGGGTATAAGTCCCAATGTGGTATACCGAAATCATGTGGTGAATCTATTTCTAGCTCTCCCCAACCCCTCGCTGATTTTCATATCTTTTGAGGACAGCGATATAAAAAGGGGAATGGAGACAGGAAGAGGAAGGATTGAATGAGTTGAGAATGGGAAGTCAGAGTTGAGAAGAAAATGTGGGAAGAGATAATTAACGTGGTAGGCCCTTTGAAACAGCCATAAGGAAACCTATTACTGAGGAAGCTTCCTAAAATGTGTGCATATACATATATAAAAGTAGTTTAAATGGCATTACCCTACAACATGGGAACAATATGCCAACTAGACATCATGTACTTAGCAAAAACAAACAAACAAATAAACAATAACTCCTGCAGCGAGGATTACTTCTTTTGAGTTGTTGGCAAGTGTCATTCCATAGCCTCCCCCAGATAATAGGCTTCTGCCATTGCTCTTGGATAACCTGCAGAACCTGAAGACTACTACTGAAGACACAACATTCCTGAGTCATAGAACATGGAGAAGTCAGGTCACTTGGAGGCTTCTTCCCTCTTGATTTGCTCTCCTAGTGCTGTAAACTGTGCTGCATGCTGCCAGATGATCAAAGTAATCATCAGCCTCACCTAGATATGAACCCCACAAGCTGCAATAATATCAGTCTTGAGAAGATATTTTGTTGCACTAGTAGCACTGTGATGGAAGCAACCAACCTCTTTTTGATTGTATATAAGGCCCACTCAATGAGATGGAACCCACCATTAATCGAGTCAATGGCCTATAGTTATATATGTCTCCCTAGAGAAAAACATACTATTATCATTTTGGTAATGGAAATAGTATTAAAGTCACTTCAAATGATACTTTGCTCTATAGACAGACCTGCGCATCTCACAACCTTCATCAGAGACACTTCTTGTAACAGATGACCACTAAACAGAGACCTACAGTTGGCCAACTTGAACAGAATGAGGGGAGTGCTTAGCTTTAAATGGGACATCTGTATCGCACATCTCAGAGATCTTTGTACAGAGACGACAGAAAGATTAAATAGCCAGAGGTAATGGATGGCTTCAAGGAAATGGCGTTTTCCTGATACACCAAGGCAATTGGCATTCCATGATGCCCATGCCATTATTGCACTGGTGGACATGCCTTGCCATGCTAGTCATTACTGTTGCTCAGGATTTATAGCCAGATATTACTTTTCTCCACCGGCAGCTTGCACAGCACCTTCCAGCCCTGTGAAAGCTACTCAGTAGGGATTAAGCTTCCAGGTTCACACCAGCTTCATTTCGTCATGTTCTGTGATTTGGGTATGTGGAGTCTCCAGAGATAGGGTCTTACTTTCAAGGGCCGGAGGATAGTCAAGAGCAAAGACAGTAAACTGCAGTGTTGGTGGGGCTATGGAAACTCTTGTCCAAGCACTTCAAAAGAAGTAGCCCATTCATTCCTGGCACTTGGGTTTTCGTTTGTTAGACCCTGGTGTTTAGCAGGGACAGTTTTGGCATGTTATATGATAACTCCATTTTAACATTATATGTGTGTGTAGTATTTACACATATATGCATATTTCTTGTTTATTTCAATCTAACTAAATGAAATGCTTCTGTATTTAAAATATAAATAATTATTTGTAAATATTTCTTCTAATTTTATAGTAGACATGTTTAAGTTACCATGTTATATTTTAGGTCCTAAAGAAATAATTATTAACTTTATGTTCCTTGAAGAGACATTTTACTTTTATGTAGAGCACAAAAACAAGCTAATTTTCTATAATTGTATTTGAAAAAGTAACATGGAGGGAGAGAGGAAAAATGACTTACGATCTTATTTTGACTGTATACGAAATATTGCACCAATTTCAGTGCATTTCAGAGTCAGCAACAGCCTTCCTCTGCAGCATTATTTGGCTGTAGCTGCTCTCCCTCTGCCCACGTCCAGCCCTCTGCCCCTCCGGCCCCATCCAGTCCTGACGGTTGATAGGTCAAGTGTTTAAGGTGCAGTGTGTTGTTTTATTTGGAGAATTACAAAGTAATTTCCCTTTCTTGCTTCTCTCTCTCTTTCTCTCTCTCTCTCTCTCTCTCTCTCTCTCTCTCTCTCTTAAACATTCAAAGCCTAGTACATTTGTTACCCACTGCCAGAGATTTCAGAAAGCTGACAAGTACACCCCATGTGACTTCTTTCAATTAGAAAAACTGCTTAAGAAACTTTACTGTTAAAAAGTATACATGAGAGCCGGAGAGATGGCTCAGTGGTTGAGAGCACTGGCTGCTCTTTCAGAGGTCCTGAGTACATTTCCCAGCAACTACCTATAATGAGATCTGGTGTCTTCTTCTGGCAAATAAAGCACTCACATACATTAAATACATACATCTTTTTAAAAAGTATAGATGACTGAAAACACACAGTGGATCATTATTCTTTAGGTGTCTACATTGCTCGTCTACAAATTATGTTGTATATATTTTTTTTCACATAGGACATAAGAGTCAAGTGATCTTTTGGTTCCAAATTCTGCAGTAGCTCTATGCAAGAAAAAGCCTAATAAAATACAGCGAAGTGTTCTCTTATGAGATGACATTGTAGTGTGTATTTATGTGTCACATAGCTACTTTCTAACTGTACATAGCTAAATGTTTAAATGAAGTTAATGTTATGATGATAAATAAACACTGTTGACATTAAAACTTGGCATTATAGTAAATGAGAGAAATTGCTGGTTTAAACAGCACCAATCCAAAGAATGTTAAGATACATGAATTACCAAGCTCACAAGTAATTACATAATGTTGCTCCTGCCGTTTTGGATAACGGTAACAGTGAAATGAATTCAATATGCCTCATTTAGACAAGTGTTCTGTCACGGATCAGAGCAATGTACATAATTTTAAGAGTATCTCTCGGTGTGATTTTTTTTCTACCAAGAATGTATAATGTTTTCTGCAGCTTTTTAAGAGAGCCCATGCCTTCCAAACATTTTAAACTTTTGTTTTGGAAGAATTATTTTTCTTGATAAGTATGAAAGCCTACAGTACAATAAACGGTGCCCTTGTCTTGAAAGGCATTCCAACTGGTCAAACTGTTTGTCAGCAGAATAACCTACCAGGCACACCAATATATTTACTTTAATCAATTAACATTTATATGTCCTGTCTGCGATGAACAAGACTATATAAGATATAAGGAAGAAAGGAGGTAGAGGATAGAAATCAGGGAGTAGAAAAACAACAAAAACAAGTTTTATGTGAAAACTACCGTGGTGAAGACTAATACTTTGAATGTTAACTTAGCAAAATTAAAAGGGACAATCCTATGAAATCTAAACATGTTTAATCTAGCCATTTGCAGCACTCACTTTTGTATTGTGAAGTTTGTAAAATTTCTCAGTAAAATACTTGCAAAGAGAATACAGGAATATATAAAAAAAAATTATCACCCACAACAACCAGGTTGGCTTTATCTCAGAGTTTCAGAGATGGATCAGTATATACAATTGACAAATTTAATAAATCATGTAAGTAGACGTAAAGATTAAAATCCTATGACCATTTCGATAGATTCAGAAAAAGGCTAACAAAATTTTAAAAAATGTTCATGATAAACATTCTAGAGAGAACAGAAAGCTATATTTAATAAACCCACAGACAGCATTTTCCTAAATGAGTAGAACTCAAAGCACTAACTTAAAATCAGGAAGTACAGAGGGCTGTATACTATTCCTATTGCTTTTCAAAATAGTGCTTGAAGCCTGGCTAGAAAAATAAGAAAAGAAAGGGAAATTAAAGGCACACCAATAGGGAAAGAAGTAAACTCATCCATATTTGCAGAAGATATGGCAGTATATGCAAGAAAAACCAAGGGTTTCATCTTAAAACTGGAAAAAAAAGCACTTCTAGCAAAGTTGAAGGGTACAAAATCAGTAGTCTTTTTGTATACCAAAGACAGATATGCTAACAAAGAAATAATAGAAAGACTTCCATTCACAAATATATAGCAACAAACCTAAGCAAGGAGGGGAAGACATCTATAATGAAAATATTGAATCTTTAACGACATTGAGGGAGACACTTAAGGAGTAAAAGCTCTCCCATGCTCAATGATTGGTGGGATTAATATTGCAAAAATGACTGTTCTACTGTAAACAATTTAGATTCAGTGCAACCCTACTTAAAATCCAATGACAGTGTGCACAAAAATAGAAAAATATCTTCAATTATGTATTTTTATGAATGTCAAACGAAGCACAAATTATTCCAGACAACCAAAGCAAACCTGAATCATCAGCACAATGCTGGAAGGATAGTCACACCAGGTTTCAAGATACATTACAGACCTATGGTGATGAAATCGTGTGGTTCTGATGCAAAAACACACATCTAGACCAACAAAACAATAGAACACCCAAATATGAGTGTGTGTAATTAAATACATCTCATTTCTGATAAAGTGTCAAAACACGTGGTGGAGGGGAGAAGGCAGCATGTTCAACAAATGGTACCTGGAAAACTGGACCTGTACTGGCAGGAGAACAAAATTAGATCCATATCTGGATCACCTTGCACAAAAATAAACTCCAAGTGAATGACACCTCTCAATATGAAACCGGAAACGCTGAAACCAAGAGAAGTAAACATAAGCAGTGCTCTACAGGATATAGCTTCTAAAAGACATTTTCTGACTAGAGCTCCATTTACTCAGGAATTAAGGCCAACAACTGACAAACAAAAGTATAATTGTAATAAAACTAAAAAAGTTTCTGTCCAGCAAAGGAAACAATCAGTTGCTCAAAGAAGAAGTCCAAAGAGTGGAAGAAAATCTTTGCCAGGTATACATCTGACAGAAAATTAGAATATGAAAGAACTAAACAAACAAAGAGGCAAAACAAAGTTTCAAGAAAACAAACAACCCAATAAAAATGGCTCTATAATATATCTTGAGATCTGGAATGATAATCTTTCCAGCATTGTTTCTTTTGCTTGGGATTGTTTGAGTACCCAGGGGCTTTGGTGATTCCATGGAGCAACATTTCTGCCAAAATTTATAAAGTGGAACAAAATACTGAGCCCAAACAGGACTTTCTGTGGAAAAGAATGTCTGAACAATCGCCATGGGAAATACTTGTCAAAGGAAATGTGTGTGCTTTTTTTGTTGGGTGTTTACGAAAGTTCACTTGGTTTTATATTCTGAAAACTATTGATGACTGTATAAGGACCACTTTCAAAAACCTCCATCCCCCACAGTGTAAAGTTGTAGTGTTGATCTCTGTCCTCGTCTTGACAATTCATTAACTTTCAATGCAAAGCTGTTAGTATAAAAAAACCAATCTGGAACAGAGACCCAACGTAGTTACTGTTTAAAATCAAATAATCAGACCTTACAGTAATGTCAGTTCTAAGCCAAATTTTCACCTGCCCATGAAGAAACATTTGTTATCTAGGTAATGAACAGCTCAGCTGATGAATTCATAACATATATTTTCTAACAAATAAAGAAAGTTAAAGTCAACTAGAGATCAGCTGGGCATGATGACATGTACAGAGGCACAAATCATTGTACTAGGAGACAGGCAGGCAGGTATCTGAATTTGAGACCAGCCTGAGCTACATAGAAAGACCCTGTCTCAACAAGACAAAACAAGTGAATACGGACCACTGATTGATCCTCATGAAGAAAGAACCATCTCTATTAAAAGTTACAAGTGTCAAAAATCAAATGAATAAATAAAACTAAATAAACATTGCCCTATCAATAATATTTTTTTATGTGATGGGTGACAGATTTGAGCAGAGAATTCTCAAAAGAAGAAATAAAAATGACTAAGAAATATCCGAAAGGGTACAGCAATTACAGTGCCCTAGGATTTCATCTCACCCCAGTCAGACTGACTAAGCTCACAAAAGCTACATACAACAAATGCAGGGAATGAAGTGGGGAAGGGGATCCCTCATTCACTGTTGCTGGTGTGGCACACTAGTGCGGATACTCTGAAAATCAGTGTGAACTCTCAAGAAGCTAAAAGTAGATACACCATATGACCCAGCTGTACCACTCCTTGGCATGTGCCCACAAGACCCCATGTTCTATTCCACCACAGATACTTACTGAGCCGTGCCGCTCTAATCACAGCAGTTTGGAAATGTAAACAAGTGTTCTTCAGTTGAATGGGTAGTGAAAATCTGAGATAGACAGATATAACTATATAAGCACATATACAATAAAGTCCTGTTTAGTTGCAAAATTATGAAATAATGAAATTTGCAGGTAAATGGAAAGAGCTAGAAAATGGTACACGGCTTGAGGCAACCCGGACCCAGAAAGACAAACAGAATTGTGTGCTCTCTCCGATTTGTGTGTCCTACCTTCAAACCCTTTTATCTAACCTGAAGTTACCACAGGAGTCAGGAACGTAGAAAGGGACTATGAGGGAAGGCAAGAATGTGTTTTAGAAAAAAAGAGATTGTAGGACACAGATATAAAAGGCAAGAATGGGGTGGCTTAGCTAGAGAAGGGAGAGGGAAATACAAAAGGAGAATGAGGAGGGAGAGAAAGTGGATACTAAGAATGTGTGAAAAAGCTATGGGGAAATGTTATTTTATAAGCATGCTTAAAATACGTATTATTTATCACGTATGTGTATGTGTTTATAGTTTTAGTGGGGTTTCACAGCACAGAGTGACTGCGCTTACCACAGAAGCTATAGATTTTATGACAAATGCCCCAATGCCACGCAAGGGAACACCCCTCAAGTTGTTGGCCAAGTTGGTTCAAAGATTCCCCAAACCATCTTGGCTATTGCCACCGCCATTGGTTGACAACCGGAACTTGAATATCAGACCCTAATACTGAAGGTACCATGCTCTTCCGACACCGGACTTGGAGGAGTCAATCTGGTACTAACCTGGAATCCTCTTCCCTGAGGACGAGCTTTCCTATCCGAAGGTGCTATGCAAACTGCAAGGAGAAAAGTAATCCATAGTCCTAACCAGCTGTAAACATGTGACACAATAATGTGACAAAAGATATTCCAACGGTGCTTTAGTGATACTTATAATCTTGAGGGTTACCAACAGCTGTCTTATTTGACTTAAAGCCTGTTGAACAAGAGGGAAATTGTGGTTGATACTGTAAATCTTGTTAACTACTCATGCTGGAGATGTCATGGATCCTCGAGTAGAAACAACTACCACTATCTTTCTAAACAATATATTAACACATTGTTTAGAATGTATATTCTAAAGACAATATAAATATATATAAACAATATAACTGTATCTTCAACACTTATTCTCATATCCACGGATAAATGTGGTTTTGTGCTTTTCGTCTTTCATCAAAGAAGCTTCTTTTAGCACCTGACAGAGGTTACTATACAGATCCACAACCAGTCCAAATGCAGAGAATAAGTGACTGGGATCCATGACACAGTCAATACACCCAAGGCTCAGCTAACATAAAGTAAGCAGGAGTGGAAAGATTGTAAAAGTCACAGGACCAGTACTTCTGGGGCAATATAGTGTCTTCTAGACATGAAAACTCAATGGCCTGGCACTAAACAAGATGCACATAATGACAATACCAGTAAACTTTCCAGTGGACATGGAGAAATTTCACAATTCCTCAGTATTATATGGATAGCTACAGTCAACTATTGGCTGCCGAGAGAGGAAAACTTAGGTTTTTCCAGGGACAAGCACCCTGATGGTTTTCCAATTCCAAGTGGTCAGCTCTCAACCCTTGCGTGTATATGCAACACTCAATGCAGTCACTATAATCAATTATATAAGAAGAGATTGTAAATCTGAGAAGCAGTGGGGTGTGAAGCAAGACCTCAAAGGGGCAGAAAGAAGGGAGAAAATCATCTATAGTCGATTCATTTCTGATAGTCTCAAAAATATCCCACAATTTGTTACAAAGAATAAAGAATCTAAAACATATTGTACTTGAAAACTAAACATGACAATGAGCCTATGGGTCAGTGTTTTCCTGTAAGTTTTGAATCCCTCTTAATTTCCTTGGTCATTGTCTTACTTATTCAGAAAACTGTGACTTATCAAAAAGAAAACACCTTGGTGATATGAAACAAAGCATGATTCACAATGATGTTGACAAATTCATTCTTATCAATGAAAAATTTGTGAGCTGGGGCTCTATTTGTGCATCAAATCACAAATAACTTGATTTTTTTTTCTTTGAGACAGGGTTTTCCTGGGTAGCCTTAGCTCTCCTGGATTAGCTTTATAGATAAGGCTGGCCTCAACTTGCAGAGATCCTCCTGCCTCTGCCTCCTAGAGTATGGGGATTACAGCAATAACTTGATTAATAAATGCTTTTCCATGAGATTCGGCTCCATTGTGTGTCGAACCCCATAGCTTCCTTGATTCCAATTCCGGGCACAGCTGTTTCCCTACTACACCCTAAGCGTGCCAAACATTTTCCTCTTCAAGACACTTATTCTGACGTTGCTCATTTTACTTGTGATAACTGTTATTTCATATCAGGTAGTAGTTCACTTTCCTGTTTCATCCAGAGCTTAGCTCAAATACTTCTTCAACAGAAAAATGACCCTCCATTAGCACTCGTCTTTGTCAAGTGGTTTCCAGTATCATTTTATCATCTTGATGCTTAGCTGTTGTGCCATTTTATGTCAACTCGACAAAAAGTTAAATATATCTGGGAAAAGGGATGCTTAACTGAGAGCATTCCCCTATAAGACTGGTCTGCTGGCAAGTCTGCGTGTTATTTTCTTGACTAATCATTGATGTAGGAGAGCTGAGCCCATTGTAGGCAGTGTCACCTCTAGGCAGGTAGCCCTGGATGGTCTAGAAACCAGGGGGAGGAATCCATGAGCAGCAAGCCAGTAAGAAGCATTCCTGCTTGGTTTCTGTCTCAGACTCAGTGATGGAGTGCGACCTCTGAGATTTGTAAGAAATAGACTATTTCCTCTCAAGTTACTTTTGTGGTCATGGTGTTTTATGACAGCAATAGAAAGCCTAACTAAGACAGCCATTTGAGGTATTTTCTCTTTCACTATAATATTAGTTATTTGACTGAACAGACTGGGTATTCTATATTTGCTACCACTGCACATGAGGTAGAAACTCCAAATATCTATGTAGTGGTGGAACCATCATTCATCATTATCAACTATTAAGTACTGTCTTAATCTTAAAAAGCAAGAGTTATTGAGATACCTGAGACACTAAATCTAATTTTTTTCTGGTGTTGAACTTTATATTGACTCTATTGAGATAAAAATGTATATAGCAAATATTTGTTGTTCAGATTGCTCAGAAGACTATCGCCCTTTGTAGAAAGACCTTCCTCCACTACTTTAGCCATGTACTTTTGTGAGAGCCTATGTATCTCACCGGCACCGTCTTCCCCTAATCCTCTTATCATTCCTAGCTGAAAAGGCAGACATGGCTCAGCACACCCAGTTCTTCCACATTAGTGCATTCGCTTCAGTAACTAGCATGTGGCTTCAAGATGGGTCCACAAAAGACTGGCTTCCCAGTTCTCTCTCTGGAGCACAGAAGATAAAGCACTTTGGTTACATAAAACTCTATGGGTTTTGTGTGGGAAACAATGAACAATCAATCGAACACAGAGAAAAGAGATGGCTAGAGGAAGAGCACAGACCACAAGAAAGGTTGCGATTTTTGGGTTCACCAGACCCCATGGTTTCCTTAAAAAGCAATGAAATTTTATCTCATTAGACCCTGGTGAATGCAGGATATACTATCAAAAAATAAGCAGACAATCTTTCTATGAGTTTTAAAATAACCATGGTAGAAAAGTTGTTCTTCAAACATAGCTATTTAGTGTAATGAGAAAAAAAAAGGTAAAACTAGAAATTAAAAGTGTAGCCAAGAATGCCATCTCTGCAGGCGAGCGAGTACAAGTCTTGCTTGTCCACATTAATGGAATGCTAAAGCCTACCTACGTGGAGGATGATGGGGTGTTTTCCTTTCATGTCACTCATTTCCCTCACCTGCCTTTGATGAAATCGAAGTAGAAAACATTTCTGTTTGAACTCCTTGTAAAGAATGCTTAGGTTTCCAGTGTTGCCGGAAATGAGAGAACATCTAAATGAGTTCAAGTGACGGGAGGATGCAAACCAGAATGCGGGACAGTGAAGAAACTACGAGGACGAGGACTTTGGGCCTCTATTAGAATGAGGCCAGCCACACAGCGAGGATACAGATCTGAAGAGGCATTCATCCTTGGGTGTTGAACCTGCCCTTGCCAGGCTAGACTGCAGGGATTCTTTTGTATCCTGGACAGCTCACTTTTAAAGGCCTGCTCCTGGAGATTAGCTATAACAAGAGGCCACCACTGTGAGATCATCGAGACCCTCAAACAAGAAGAAGGAAGTGTCAAGAATTTCCGGAAAGACACTGGAGACAAGCTCAGCCTGTCAGAGTCAACATCAGGTATTTTAAACCTTAGAGTTTTGTAGGAAATACCACCCATAGCACTGAGAAGGGACAATATTCTGGCTCTTTCATCCTATATAAACCTTCTTTTGACTAACTCCAGAAGGTCCCATCTGACCCAAGTGCTTGTGGAATGCCGCTTACTGAGGTAGGTCAGTTTCTCAGAAATACAAAGAAGAGAAAGA
Organism: Meriones unguiculatus; assembly: GCF_030254825.1. Lineage (NCBI taxonomy): Eukaryota > Metazoa > Chordata > Mammalia > Rodentia > Muridae > Meriones > Meriones unguiculatus. The sequence goes on along the minus strand of NC_083354.1, from coordinate 12,844,255 downwards.
AAGAGCAAGGAAGAACTCTTGGGGCTAATTGGCCTGGTCTTTGGGATTTGGGTGTATAGAAAGTTCTTGTTTGGCTGTGATACTGAGACATTTAGCTTGTATTCTTCCACCGATAAACTATCAATCTAGTTTTGTCCCTACTCAATATGTAGGGTATTTTCCTGCATACTTCATAAGTGACTTTTTTTTTTTCATGTTAACGTGATCAAGCCAACAAGGCAAATATGAAGGAGTAGCTATGGGTTCATGAGACCTCAAGGTTTGTGCCTGCTTGTTTCCATTATTAACTAAAGAAGTGTTTGCATTTAATTCTTTAGAAAGATTAAAGGTATATAAATCATAAAAAAATTGTTAGAAATTACTTTGAAGATTTTTAAATGAAGAGGTATTTGGTACCCTTGACAGAAAACACATTGATTTTTGTCTTAAGTCAGAATTTTCAGCAAGTGTTTTTTTTTAAGGATGGTTTCAATAACTTTATTCTTTATGAATATTATTTATCTTATTTTTTGAGATTATAATTGAGATGTAATTACATCATTTTTCTCTTTCTTCCCTCCAAACTCTTCTATGTATGTCTTTCCATTCTCTTTCAGATTCAGTCTTTTTTCATTAATTGTGGTTACGTACATATTTGCATATGTATGTACATGTATATTGCTAAATAAATAAATACAGTCTGCTCAGGCACATGTTACCTGTATGCAGATCACTTTATTTTCAGCATTGGATGTTGTGTTTATATGCTATCTAATATTTTATATATATGTGTAGTCTTTACATGAAGCCATGGTTCTCTGTTTGGTATTGATCCATTGTATTTTCAGATGTTAAGGAAGAGATATACCAGAAGAATTCTGTTGCCCCAAGCTTTAATAGCAGAAGATTTTGATGTTTCAATTTTGTTTGACATTTTTTGTGTGTGTGACTTTATTACAAAATTAAGTCTTCCGGAGTGTGCTAGTCGGTTTTTGTCAACTTGAAAGCTTGAGTCATCCGGGGAGAAGAACTTCCATTGAGAAACTGCCTCCATCAAGTTGCCTGTGGCTATCTTTGGTTAATGGTTGATGTGGGAGGGCCCATCTCACTGTGGGATATACCACCCCTAGGCAGGTATCCTGGGATCTATAAAAAAGCTGAGCAAGACAAGAGGAGCAAACAAAAAGTCTACGGCTTTACTTCTGTTCCTTCCTTCCAGTTCCTGCCTTGAGTTTGTGCCTTCCTTGCATGCTCAGTGGAGTGTGACAGGGGATATGTCATCCACATAAACTATTTCTTCCCAAGATAGCCATGGTTTTATCAAAGCAATAGAGAAGTAACTAATACATTTTGTACACCAAGCTCAGTATTTGTAGAAAATCTGCCTTCGAAGAGGATGACCTCGTTCATTACGGAAGCAATTCCTCCGCCAATCAGTACATCCTCCTCAGCTTAGCTTTTGAGCCACAGACTACGTTGGTTTTGTTAGTGGCAGGCCCATTTCATTCATTCACATATTATTTCAACTCGCAAATTCATCTCAATTTTATTCCTAACAGAATTCTTTTTTGTAGTTTCATTTTGAATACTCACCGTCAATGATCTGATGCTACTTACAGTAAGTTTTCAGCTGTAATTTCCACTCACATATGCCTCAGTCTTTAAACTCTCTTGCCAGTGAGACCGGAATGAAACGATGCTATTGGTGATGCCATGACTGGTAAACCCTCAATAAATCTTATCTCTTAGAGGGTAAAACTCATCCCCTTTGGAAAGACTTGAAGGGTGCCTCATGATTGAGGACTGTGATTCATTCACAGTGGAACCCTCCAGCAGCAATCCGATTAAAATCATCTCAATGAAGATTTCTATATATATCATCTATGTCCTTAATTCATCCATTCTCAATCTTCCCTTTGATGTCTCCCCTAAATACCCTTCAAAACCAGATTAAAGGCAGACTCTTTTCCAGACTTCTTATTCTTTCTGCCATTTTCTGCTCTTCTACAAACTATCCAACTCATCTTACTAGTGTTTCTCAAAACCCTTGTTTACAATTGCTCATGAGCTGTGCATTGTGCTGATGTGTGCATAGGACATGTCTTTTTATTTGGAACGTTGATTTAGCGACGTGTGAGTGACTTCCTTTGTGATCGTAGTCGACTCATGCTTCCCTAAGTAGAAGCAGTGTGTTAAACATGTCCAGTGGTGGCTCCTGGAAGCCTCTTGAAGGAGGCACACAGGCAAAAGCAGAGACCAGAAAGTCATCTTCCACTCAGTACTGAACCTCAGCTTTATGTCTTATCCACCATGCAGCAGTTATCATGATGTTATTAACCATCACATGCCCACGTTCCCTCAGTCATACAAGTTGGATAACAAACCCTCCTGTAACTCTCCTGTGTTTACGAGCAGTTAATAGCTGCCACCACAGCTCTGGCTCTCATTAGATATGATTTTAGAAATTAAGAAGTGGGGCTCCCTCAGGGACTGAAGAGCTTGGAGCACCAGGCTCACTTCTGGTTCAACCTCCTTTATTCCCTTTTTGCTAAGGACTGAAGTTCTGTGCTTGCCAATGTACACAGTTTGCCTGAAGATCTTACATGAGGGATCTAGAAAATGGATTTCTTTTTTGCCTCTGTTTCAGATCTGTGGTAGACACACGGCTATCTTACCTGAAGAGTCATCAACTTCAGTCCACATTACACACACACACACACACACACACACACACACACACACACACACACATTTACATAGCAGTTTCCAAACCCTCATTTTTCTGAGAATGTGTGTCTAAGAAAAAAAGTTTGTGCAGGAAGAAAAATCAAAACAGGTAGTAAATAAAGTAAAATGAATTATTTCCTCTATCCTCAAATGTTTAGTGCTGTATTGCTGCTGTAGAGTGGATTGCATCATCCACTATATTCCACGTGCAGACACGCTTGCACTTGGGAGTCTATAGATATTGTAATTCTATACTAATATTCTAGGTATTGTGCCATATAGAGCAGGTATAAACGAGTGGTGTTCATGCTAATATATTTCTTGCTGCTTTGACTTCTTCCAGACAGCTGCTCTGCACAGTCACATTAGCCCTGTCTGGTTTCTCAATATGGGTAGCACTATTTACCCTCTATCCCAAACACGGGATTTCCAGTTCTTTTCTCTTTTAATCAGTTCCCGTCTTTGTTGTTCCGTTCTTTCTTGTGTTTATTGGCAATGGGCTGTGACTTCAGTGTTAGGGTGCCTCACATCAGCATCTGTTTCAGAACTGGAAGTTATTTACCTCTTACCAGAAACAGTCCAGAAACTCGGGCTGTTCAGAATCAGCTCTTAGCCGAAATCTGTGTGATCCCTGAAGCGTCAGAGAGCAGCGGCTCAAGTCGCTTAAAATCAGTTAGTCAACTGATGAGTCACACAGGGCTGTTGGCTATCACCTAATTGTAAAACCGTGTGTGTGTGTGTGTGTGTGTGTGTGTGTGTGTGTGTGGTTTTTAGGTCATTATAAAAACATGCCACATCTGCCACTGTAGGGACCATTTACACAGTTCCATAGCTGTCCACTTCTCTTGAACTTCATGAGGCCACCCATCCCACTCCCAGCTTTGTACAAACTTAATGAAGTATTGTACTTGTCTGAAGACATTGCCATGAAGCTCACTGTAGCATACAGTTGATATACTCAAATCCAAAAGGACAAAATAGGTAACACAAAAAGCAACCATATACAGAATTGAATCCAATAAATGAGTGGCTGGGTGAGATCAGAATACTTCTGTGGTTATTATATTGCCAGAGGAAGGGAATTGTGAAAAAAAGAGTAAACATTCACTAATGAAGTCCATTTGCCCTAAGTACCTGTGTTATGTAATTATTATAGAGAAAGCATAATCATATACCAGAATTATTTTTATAGTATATATAATAGTACATCAATGTATATTCTACATATTATACCACATAAATATAATAATATATAATAATATTATTATTAGTTATTATTATTATAGTCTGGAAATGCAAATACATACAAGAGTATCTATTTTATCTTTCATTTCTTCAAGAATCAAAACCATTAAACATTCTTTGAAAAGTATCAACTGTGTCATGGTAGTCCCCATTACAAAAGTTATGAACCGTTTTCTTCTTGCTGTACTTTTAACGCAAGAACTGATTTCTACTCTTACAATAAATAGTACAAAGAATGCCTTACCTTAGCATAACTCTATGTCAGCATTTACTGAGATTATTCTTGGGCTGTCCTCCCAGAAGTACAAGAAGCAGGGCAAGAATGTTTTTACTGGAATGTCTTGATGATGTCGCTAAGGATAAAGGAGCCTCCCAAGGAAAGGGAGCCTTTCTTACTGTCAGCACCGCTTCCCAGAGCGACGACATCAGGTCAGAAGAAGATGGGCGTGAGGTGGTTGGCAGTGTCTGTCACTTTGTTCATGGAGAGTGTGAACTAGCGTTGTCAGCCCCAGTGCACAGCTGGCCTTCCTTACTCTGTCTCGTAGTGAACATGAGATGTGGCCCATTCCACTTGCTTTCCGTGCGCCTCGGTTTTCTCATCCATCAAATGGGCATGTCTTATTAGCTGCCTCACATTGGTGCTGTGGAGCTTTTTCACTTGTGAAGTGTGCAATATCTGTGGAAAATAAATTTCAATAACCTTTGCTGTTTTCTCAATCTAGGTGAAATGGGCAATTTCCATGTCACATAGTTTTCACTTAATCACTCCTGTTTAATTTCTATTTCAATATGAAGGTATGATATAACCTAACTCACTTCTTTTTTTTTCATGTATTTGTCATGTTTATTTTGAAATTTGATATGAAGAAAAGAACAAAGAGATATTTACTTGAGATTCTGTTTTCACTCTACATAACTGGCAATTAAAATTCATATCCACAAATGTCTAGGTCTATCCGAGACCTAAGTCACTTCTAAAACCAAAAAGGAAGGAGTTTAAGAAATTCTATTTCAGAGATGAGGTCTGTTACATTACATGAAAGCTTTAGTAATGACCATATTCACTTCTAAATGTAGAATGGCTGATAAAGTAGTTCTGACTCATATATCAGTTGGCCAAAGCATTAAGCATCATTCACAGGTGCCAAATGTTTATCATCTATAGTTGCCATGGCATGATGTTATCTTCACATATATGTACATGGCAAGTGGGATTTCCCTGTCTGGGGTACTTCAACATGGAGTAGCAATTTAAGCTGTAGGTCGAGAAGCATGTCTTAGCAAGATCTTGACTTCTTGAGAAGGATACTGTGATCCATTAATGATGCCTGGCTTAGAAATATAGAAAAATAATACTTGTGACTGTAGACCTTCACTAGAGAGAACACTGGCTATGCCGAACATAACACGGAGCCAGATTAGCAGAAAATGATGGTAGTTTCATTTAAAAAAAAAAAAAACCCAAAAAACAAAAATGATTTTACGTGTGTGTGTATATGTGTGTGTATGTGTGTGTGTGTGTGTGTGTGTGTGTGTGTGTGTTTATATTGCCTCGGTGCCCCTGAGGCTAGAACAGGTATCAGGTTCCCTAGGGCTGGAGTTACAGGCAGCTGTGAGCCAACCAACATGGCTGCTAGGATCCAAGCTCATGTACCCTGGAAGTGGAATTTCACCACGGAGGCATCTCTCTTCACCCACTGGGTACACTCTTGTTATTTCATCCTGGGTGAACATTTGCCCCTCAGAAATTTTAATCCAACATGAATAATTTTCAATACTAGAAATGTTATTTTAAATTTAACACCTTTGTAGACTTTAAAAGAATGTTAGATTTTAGAGAATAGATTTTTTTTTCCCCAAAAAACTTAACGTTGCCAAAATGTTAAGTGTTCCTTGAGACTTTAATAACTTCAATACCTAAAGGCTTAGACTGCATGGAATATGCTGAAAACAGGATAGAAAGCTTTTAAATTTTTCAAAATGTAAACACACGCATGTATTGTTTGGAGATTACTTCTGAGCACCTCGTCAGAATAAACCTTTCTTTAATTAGCATGTCTGTGTGGTTAATTAGCATGTCTGAATGGTTTGAGCAGCTGAGTACGGTGTGAAATTAGCAGGCCTCAGCATTCACCTACTGTTGTAGTAAAGAAACTGCACACTTGTAATATATCTATGTCCAGTTTATTACTTTCCAGAGAGGGCTATTGAGATCAGTTTTGCACAGATCTACAGAGCTCACGCAGCTGAAAAACACAGGTGAAGTCACGGGTTGATTTATAGACAGAAAGAGTGGATGGGGAGGGACGGTAAGGACATTTCGGTCAAGTGTTTTGTTGAATTTGCTTTATTTCATGTTTGAGGCCCAGGGATGATTGGGCTCCAGTAGTCGACCTCTTAGCACACAGGACACAGGGTTCAATACATTTGTATTTCCGATGCTGCCCTCCATGAGCACTGGGAGCTTATGTTTAGTCACTGGGATCGCTGTTTTGGTTGATAAACGTTTCAGCTCAGAGGAAGAAGGAAACGAGCACATAAAGAGCGTGTTAACTGTGGCCTTAGCCATCCGGCAACCTCGTTGTTCCTACATTTATTTTGAACGTAAGAAAGTTGTTTACTCGATGAATTCTTTTACATGTTAGCTGTCCTTTCCGACTGGGACCCAGCTGTGGACTTGGAGATTGTGATGTTACACTGCCACCCCGTGGCAGTTCATCTCAAGGTGGACATTGCAACTAAAACGTCAAGTACTTTTTGTGGGGGCACAAAAGTTTGTAGTGGGTACTTCACCCCCCCCCACATACACACACACGCATGCGCATCCTTGTGCACATCCACGCATCAAGAACCTGTCCTAAGGCCAGCCTTGTGTTTAATGACAGGGACAATATCCTCGAATGCTCATCATCTTCCTGAAGTAAAGATAAGAGGTTTGTGCATTATTTTCGGATACGCATGGTGATAGGAGTTTATTTATGAAGTCTAAACGTATTCCCTCCATTTACAATAAATAACTGATTAAAACGAGTAACACTTTTCTTCTTAGTCTGTTCTCTATTTGTCTACATGTTTGCTCTCACACACCACTCCCAAAATTTGACTAGAAATGTCTGCAGTAACGTTTTTAGAAGTAAAAGAATGTAATCTATTTGTTGTTTCTATTTTTAACGGATATATAAAATTGGTACTTGTGAGGTTTCATGTAATGTTTTAACACGTGTATGCACATTGCGATTTTTGTTTGTTTACTTCTTGAAATAAGTCATACTGTGTAGTCCAGAGGTCCCTCAACTTGAAAATTCTCCAGCTGCCTCCTGAGTGCTGAACTTACAGACAGGTGCCTCCACATACGCCCTAACATGTGTAATGTTTAAATCACATTAAATATATCTATCTCCTCAAACACTCATCGTTTATGGCTTAAAACTTTTTAAAAATCACTCTCCCATCCTTTTAACGTGTGCCATATATCATCAGTGCCTGTAATGACATACTGTGCAATATTTCTTACTCCCATTTAATTAAAGCCTGCTGCCACTGATCAAAAAAAAAAAAAAAAAAAAAAAACCCTTCCAATCCCCTCTCTTCCCATTCCACCGTCCTGTCCTGTGAAATCTGCTTTTGTATATCCCGCCCATACATAAGGAGATTTGTGGCATTTGCCTACCTGTGCTCGTTTTCTTCATTTGTTGTAAAGATTTGCAGCTCCTTGCAAATGTCACAATGTCATTCTTTTTGTTGTTGTTGTTACTAAATAATATTTCACGGTGTATGTATTATATATGTTATATATGTATATAAAAATATAAAAAATCAATTTATTTTTAAAAATAATTTACCAGAGATGAATGCTTGCCTTGTTTCTACTTTTTGGCTATTATAAGAGGGTATAGTTTAGCATCTGAATAACATTCCTGTATCACTTGTCTTGTTGCTCTACTGAAATACCTGGCAAAAGCAACTTCAGGGAAGAAGGTTTATCTTGGCACATGTCATGGGAGGAATATCATGGGCTCAAGAAGCCCAGATACTGATCACACTGTGCTCAATGTCAGGGAACACAACGAAAGAGCAGCTTACGTCCTTCTTTTTAGTTCAGGACCCTAGCCTATGGAGTGCTGCCGCCCTCAGTGGATTTTCACACCTCAACAAACATAATCAGCGCAATCTTTCACAGGCACAGTTACTGGGTAATTCTAGATCCCATCGAGTTGACAATAGAGATTAAGCATCAGTTCTGCCCATTGAAAAACTTCTTATTTAGAGAGAAGAATACATGCAATTGAGAATTGAGGACTTTTGAATGAGATGAAATACTTGCCAAAATCATGTTAGTCTTCTTTAAAAAGATTCTTTTTATCCTGTTTGCCATCCTGAATATCCTCCCTAGGGTCCTCCTTTGCGTTTAGCTTCTTTAGGTCTTTAGGTTTTAGTATGCCTATTTTATATTATACAGCAAATAGGATAGACACCAGAAGTGGTAAAAGAGAGGAAGCAGGATGGGAGCCTACTATAGAGGGTCCTCTGGAAGGCTCCACCCAACAGGGAATCGAAGCAGATGCTGAGACTCGCAGCCAAACTTTGAACAGAGTACAGAGATTCTTATGGAAGAAGAGTGGGGAGGGGGTAAGAGGGGTTAGAAGGACATGGAGAAAACAGGAGCTCCACAAGGCAACCAACAAAGCTAAAAAAATCTGAGCCCAGGTGGTACTGGAGAGACTGATGCACCCACCAAGGACTGTGCATGGAGAGGATCTAGACCCCCTGCTCAAATGTAGCCTATAGGTAGCCCAGTCTCCATTTTGGTGCCCAAGTAAGGGGAGCAGGGGCTGCCTTTCTTTGATCACTTGCAGGAAAAGGATCCAGGTAGTCCTGATGAGACATGATAAGCTATGGACAGGTGGCAAAAGAGGAGAACTCCCCCTTTCAATGGACTAGGGAAAAGGAGTGGAGGGAAGAAGGAGGGAAGGTGGGCCTGGGAGAAGTTGAGGGAGTTGGCTTCAATTGGGATATAATGAATAAATTGTGAAAAAAAAATTAAAAAATACTGAGAGATGTGGACATAAAAAAAAGGATTTTTTTGAAGGGACTTATTTGTTACATACTCATTTATTTTTTTATGCTTAAGTGTGTGCCTGTGGGAGTTTTTGTGTACCATGTCTGTGCAGGGCCCGCAGGGACAAGAGGGCTGGAGTTAGAACCCGCAGCTGACCTAGGTGTTAGCAACCAAGTCAGCTAAACCAAGAGCAGTAAATATTCTTAACCACCTAACTATTTCTCCAGGCCCTCAAAACTTTTTAAAATTTCGTATTTATGTGCACGTGTGTCTGTATGCTATGGGAACGCAGGTGTCTACAGAAGCCAGACGTAAGCTTCAGATCTCCTGGAGCTGCAGTTCCAGGAGGTTGTAAGATGTTCAGCGTGGGTTCTTGGTACCCAACTTGGGTCTTTTGGGAGAACTAGAAGCAGTCTTACCCACTGATCCGCATCTCCAGCCGTAAATTACAGTTACTTATGGGGAGTGGTATGTGTATCATAGCACACATCTGAGGGTCAGAGAACAATTGTTGGGGATTTTTTTTCCATCTACCATGTAGGTGCCAGGGTTCAAAATCAGGTTGAAGGCAAGCGCCTTTACCAGATGAGTCATGTCAGTGTTTGTGTGTGTGTGTGTGGGGGGGGGTTGTTTCATTTGACCCTGAGTTTTGAGACAGAGTCTCACTACATAGTCCTGCTAACCAGAAACTTGCTATGTAGACCAATCTGGCCTAAAACTCACAGATCCACCTGCCTCTGCCTTCAGATTGCTAGGATTAAAGGTGTGTACCAGTACGCCCAGCATGGGATCTACCAATGTATTATTTCTCTTCGCGGGTAATCTAAAGAAAGAACTCTGTTTAAAATTGCCCACTTATTTTGCATCCACCCTGTGGTTCAAGCTTCCTGAAAGCTCAGTCCAGAGCTAAGCTGATTACTAGGTAAGAGGCAAAGAGCCTTCCCCAGTAGTTCACCTTTCACCTAGAAGATGTCTGCCTTTCCTAGAGCATTGTGGGTCATCCATTCAGTCTTAGACTCCTGAGATACAAGTCTATGCAAAATAATGTTAACTGGAAAATTCAGGAGTTTTATTTAGTATAATTCCCATTTGTTTATGTTTTTCTTACCCTGACTAAGCAGTTTTGTACAAAACTGTTCTGTTTTGTTTTCTACTGAGCACTGTGAGTCACTGAAAATAGAAAACCCGGATTATAGTAAAAGAGATTACGAATGAGCTGTGGATGTAGTTCTTTTGGTAAAGTGCTTGACTTAGATGTCAGAATATCTGAGTTGAGGCTCCAGCATCACACAGAATCAGGGGGGTGACTCATGCCTGTAATGAGCACTTAAAGGGTAGAAGCAATTGGGTCCAAAGTTCAAGGCTAGGTGCAGCTACAAGTAGAGATCAAAACCAGCCTGCTACACGAAACCCGGAAAGAAAAATTATGAAAAACCACACTGGACACGATTACCAATATTGTTAGTATGTTGGTGTGTGTATAAAATTCTTAAGAGAGTGGTATGAAGACTGTATAGTGTATGTATCACCAATTTTCCCTAATTATGTTTATGTAGCATTTGTCATGAATTTTTTTTTTCTTTTTTTTTTTATTTTATTTTTTTATCAGTTACATTTTATTAACTGTGTATCCCAGCCGTGTCCCGATCCCTCATTCCCTCCCAGTCCCTCCCTCCCTCCCTCCCTCATCTCCACCGTGCCCCTTTCCAAGTCCACTGATGGGGGGGACCTCCTCCCCATTCATCTGATCCTGTTTTATCAGGTATCTTCAGGACTGGCTGCAAAGCCCTCCTCTGTGGCCTAACAGGACTGCTCCTCCCTTCGGGGGTGGGGAGACCAAAGAGCCAGTCATCGAGTTCCTGTTAGAAATAGTCCCTGTTCCCCTCACTTTGGGAAACCAATTGGTTACTGAGCTACCACAGGCTACATCTGAGTGGAGGTTCTAGGTTATGTCCATACGTGGTCCTTGGTTGAATGTCAGTCTCAGAAAAGACCCTGTGCCCAGATATATTTGGTCCTTGTGGAGCTCCTATCCTTTCCCCATCAGACTAACTCCCCTTCTTTCTTATGATTCCCTGTACTCTGCCAAAGGTTTGGTCATGAGTCTTTGCTTTGAAAACACTGCTAGTTAGAGTCTTTCAGATGCGCTCAGTAGACTCCTGTCATATGTTCAATGCACATCCCATCTGTCTTTCTAAATGAGGATTGATCATCTTACCCCATGTCCGCTCAATTGATTATCTTTTTTAGGTGTATAGATTTCATTATGTTTATCATATCTTATAGGTCTATATAAGTGAGTATATCCCATGTTTGTCTTTCTCCTTCTGGGATATTTCACTCAGAATGATCTTTTCTAGATCCCACCATTTGCCTGCAAATTTCATGATTTCCTCCTTTTTGATTGCTGAGTAGTATTCCATTGTATAAAAATACCACAATTTCTGTACCCATTCCACCGTTGATGGACATCTGGGTTGTTTCCAGGTTCTGGCTATTACAAATAGAGCTGCTATAAACATGGTTGAGCAAGTGTCCTTTTTGTGTACTTGAACAAACTTTGGGTATATACCTAGCAGTGGTATAGCTGGGTCTGTAGGAAGCACTATTCCTATTTGTCTTAGAAAGCGCCAGATAGCTTTCCAGAGTGGTTGTACCAGTTTACATGTCATGAAATTTTTATAGGCACATTTTAAATTACTTTTTACTATGTGACATTTTAGTTGTTTTATAATTTTTCTTCTTAAAATGTAATACATTTCCTACAGATGTGCATATATTTATTTGATTTTAGTCATCTGATTATTTACACAAGATATGTCCAATATTCCAGGACAGGATATCCTTGATAAAGAATTTCTAGGTTCCCTTTAATGCCCGTGGCAGGTGGGGTGAGCTGGTTTTGAGGTCATGAGAGCTTGAGTGTGAGTGCTGACCCTGCCCCTCCCCTGGGTCCTGCACCTCTTGGACAGCACAGTAGAGCTGATCCTGGTGGTGAAGACTTAGGTGAGCCAGCTCCCATGGACATGAGAGCAGAAGAGCTGACCTTGCCCCTTACAGTGAGATAGCCAGGGTAATGCTGGAGAGGTCGCCCTGGTGGTACAGGCACAGGAGAGCTGGCAGGTTACTTCTCAGGCCCAGATCCAGGGCATTGAGCTGACCCACCCCAACATCTGCCCCATCTTTGTTGTCCCGTCCAAAGCTGCGGGATCTCAGTGACACGGGGCAACAGCAGGATATTTTAGAGGATGCCCTGTAAGGATCAGGTATAGAGAGTATAGCAGAGAGCAGAGGCCTCAAAACAGACCAACAACTCATTGTAATGAGGCAAAGATGTGTGGACAAGAGTATACTGTATGATACGTGACATGTTACTATGACAAGATTTTTTTTTAATTCTATCTTATTTTATTTTTGGGGGGATTACAAGGGTGAAGGGTGGATATGAAGGGACAGGGAGATGGGTGGGGTTGCGGGGCATGATATGTAATTTACAGAGAATCAAAAGAAAATGTTTTGAGGACACTGGATAGTGATAATAATTAATTGCTCACCCTAAAAATGTCAATTTCAATTCCCACTAGTGAAATTTTTGTTGACTTTCAGCTCTTAAAGCCTTACATTTTAGAATTATGTATTTTTATTCATTTATTTAATATTTCATTGTGTGTTTGTGTGTGTGTGTGCACGCACACGCGTGTGTATTCAATTTCCAGCATCCACGTGGCAGCTCACTACCATCTGCTACTCCAGTCCCAGGGCATCCACTGCCCTCTTCTGGCCTTCATGCACAGATGTGGGCAAAACACCTATATACATTTAAAGAAAGAAAATGCAAAATACAGAGTGTTTTCTCTTTTCACTGTCTTTTATAGGCCGGTTGAGATTAATACTGTGCTTTTTTGGTAAGGTAATAAGTCTTCTTCTGGGATACCTGTCTTTACAGGAGCTAGACTCTCTCCAGCTAGAAAATGAACATGGTTCATGGACTTTACATCCCAAGAGTGAATCATCCACAAGGTTGTCTGACCCCATCAACCATGCTAGCAGCTTTGGCTTTCTTGCTGTCTTACCTCCTATTGAGTTCTTCTTTCTAAGACCACTTTCCGTGAAATGTTAAAGAGCTGCAGCATTTGGAACAGAAGGGTTTAAAGTCTCATTTGTGTTTGGACAACATGGCACCGGTGTGGCTTATACAGTACTGGATGTGATACCCAAGAGCAGCCACTGGAGGACTATGAGTCAGCACAAAACGGCTTATACCAGTTTGACCCCCAAAGTAAATAGCAATGCAGTCTGTAATGTAACTATTCTAGCAGGATGCCCCTTTATGGATGTTTGTTTTGTTTTTGTATAAATATGATCTCCATGTCGGAGACCTTTACCTCTACTTTCAAAATCCTGCCTTTCGTCTAATCTGTAGGCCTATGTGCCTAACTCCATGAAGCTTTGGTCTATGTGTGTTTCTGTGTCTGCCTGTGTGTAGTCCATATGTGCCAGCATGTGCCTGGGTACCTACAGGCAGCTGCCTTACCCAGCAGCCTGTGTGCTGGTAGGTAATGTCTTATCTGCCCTTGGCTCCTCATAAGCTCCTCAACCTTGAATCTCTTCAACCTCAAATCTTCCCGTGACCATCTGCCTTTCCTGATGTCAGTGTTTAGTCTTCACATACGATTAGCATCTTGGTGTACAGAGTACAGAGCTTAAGGTGCATGCCCCAGATTGGAAGGAGTGAGGTGGATAGGGACTCTGGCTTCAAGAAGTCACCAGTCAATGACATAGCAGGACCCACTCAGGCTAGAGGGCTTGCCGCTCTTACTTTTAAGGGACCATAGGTAATGCTAGTGGGTATTCAGCACTGAAGTCTATTGAAATGCCTGTCTCTTTTTGGATGATGGTCTAAATTCTACTAAACAGAGTGGCTGCAAAGTGTAAGGAGTGAAGAATTGATTAAGCGTTTCTTCAGCCCGGATTATCAAGTTGACTGCTTCTCCAGAAAAATGGCACACCTAGTTTCCTCTTCATGTTAGCAACAGCTGATACCCAGGACTTCCCTTGACATCACTGTGCTTATATCGCCCGTAGTCTAAACACGTAAACTCATTGTCTTCTGCATCCCACAGTCGACACACTTAGTGTGTACAGCTTGCAGATGCTATGGATACGGGCAGAGTGGGTGTTCTCTGGGGATGGAGATTTCCCCACTGCCTTTCACTTGTACATGCTGTCTGAACCCTCTCTGTGTCAGGTTTCTCACTGTGATGTGGCCGTGGTGTGAGAGCATCTTTGAATGGGATTTGGTGAGAGTTAAGCTCACAAAACGTTAAAACCAATGTGTAGCAGTTAGTGTAGGCCCAATGAATGTGACCTTCCATAAAGGTGTGCCCATAAAGGTTAGGTGAATTGGACAGGTAAACTGGGCCCACAAAGCCCATTGTAGATATTAGCCCCATCCCTAAAACCCACATACAAGTTCCAGTCTTCTGAGACTCTGATTTTCAGCTGTAGGGTTGGAAATATTTCATGTTATTCATGGAATAGTTTAAAGATAAACGTAGAAATTAGAGAATATTCAAAACCAGGGATGAGTTCAACTTACTTCAAGCTCTAATCCTGCCAGCTGTGCTGTTACAGTGAACAAACAGACAAAATCTTACCCTTTAAATTTTGGTGTAAGAATGGCCCAGCTGCAAAGATCTTTAGCAGAGTTTCTGTTGTTCTAAGAGACGAACTTAGTCAGAAAAGGAATTGGCTCTCAGGGGCTAGTCTAGCGACAGGCGAATAGTGAGCATGTGAAGATGACCGACTCAAACGTTGCTGTTTCTTCACGACAGATTAAATAGAAACGAGTGATTCATATTCCATACATGCACATGCCTTCGTGTTATGGTTTATTTTTCAGATGGGAATTAATGTGGTGGACTCCGCTGTCTCTGGATTAGGTGGCTGCCCTTATGCAAAAGGTGCTTCTGGGAATGTAGCCACTGAGGATTTGCTATATATGCTTAATGGCATGGGACTCAATACAGTAAGTTCTTTTAATGTGTTTTAATAGCCATGCTCCCCTTTCAGGTTCAAACAGGAATATTTTCTCAAACTTGAAAAAGAACCGAGGTCAAAGTTTTATTACATGTTTGCTATTTGCTATAATCTACAGAAAAAAAAAAACCCACAATGGAAGAATTTCAGGGGCTTTGTAAGTGCTGATTGCTGCTGTAGCAAGGCTACCAGGACTACCAGGAGTGTTCTCGTTCCATGTTAAAAAGTTTTATGAACTCTGAAGTATTTTTCCATATATTATCTGCTTTGACCTTGCATACTTACTGTGCAAAAGCTCATGTCTTTGCTATTATAATACTTTTATATATATATATATATATATATATATATATATATATATATTAGTTTTGCTTTTAGTACGGATCCTCAGAGAAGCTGAGATCCTCAGTCAGATTGGGATTCTGTTGGCCTGGGGCTTCTGACACCTTGCAGATGGTCAATGGAAGAGCAAAGGTTAATTAAACTTGATATGTAAGACACTGGGCCACAAAAAGCCTCTTTCCATGTACCTTAAAATGTAGGTCTTGCTTGCTAACACCTACTGCAGACAACACTGAGCTTTCTTTATGCATAGTAACAAAATCTATAAGCACAGGGCAGCGTCCATTTTATGGAAACTATGAAAAGCAAGAAAACCATTCTGAGATGATTGGACATCTAAACCATAAAAGCATCAGTCAGCTTACTGAAGAAATCTCCCCCTCTCTCCTCCTGCCTCTCAAGTCCTACTGTAATTATATAAGTGCTCCTATGGTACCCAACTCTCCTGTCATTCCATTCTGTTCTCTACTGCTTTCCCATGTTTATGCTTTCATTGCAGCTCTGGGTGGTCATTTACATAACATCTCATTCCATTTAGAAAGTGAGGTACAGCCAACTGTCCACCTCTAGCATCTCTCTCTGTCTACATCCCAGGTAAAGCTGTAAGGAACTTGGTGATTCCCTGGAATTCTGTATTTTCATTTGTTTATGCTCCCTAGAGTTGTATCATGATACTGTTTATTCTTCTAGCTTCCTGTGCAGCCAAAATGCAACCATTATAGCTTATTCCTGCTCAGTGTCTGTAATATGAAGATGCTCAATAAACATTTATTGAGATTTTTACCTGGCACCAAAGAGAAACAGCTGTTGTCTATAAACAACAAAATCTATTATTTGTCTTCTCTGTATGAAAGTAGCAGTTTACTTATACTGTGGCCTAATCATTGTTTTAGAAGGCAGTGACTAGAAAGTAGAGAGAAATGGGTCCTTTCTCAGAGCTTAAGTGGTGAGTTAAGGTTAGTTAACAACCAGTGTTAAATGTGTTCTGTAACTTTAGGTTCCGATGCTGCATTTCAGAAGGTCAAATGTCGCCCTAAGAATTTCTTAGGTTGAGGAGGATTATAGCATCATGGAGTGCCACAGGCAGCCTGGATCACAGTCCCAGTTAGTCACCAAGAGCAAGCAATTATAGGACCCTATCTCTTCTCCATGTGTTCATCTCCTGCATTACTTGCAGTTCTAGTCTTGCATTTGTGTTCATCACTACCAGAAGACTTTATCTGCACTGCAAGGATGCACAGACCGTGCTTCTGCTTCTGCACCTGCCAGGGAGCTTATATTTCCTCTAAACAAAGCTAGAGCACACTCTGGCCTGTTGGTATCTTCTCCGTTAAAAGCGATATTGGTGGCCCATGTTACCCAAGACTCTCCTGTTCTTCCTCAACCTCCACATATCCTGTGCTAGATTGTTTTTTGGGGGGGGTGTTACTTTTCTTTGCCTATGTAGCTTCTTACTCCCATCACCACATAAAATATAAGTCAGAACTGGACCTTTATCACCTCTTCCCTGATATGTTCTCCCAACTCTTTCCTCATGAATTACTTGGTCTTTTCAGTCACTTGGACGTATCTTTCCCAATGGACTTAAGTGTAGGACAGACATCTATGAGTCAGTAATTGCCCATGTGCACATAAGCTTCATGAACACAAAATAGTATACAATCTGTGTGAAACCTCACAGCATATCACATGAATTTCTAGATATCTGATAAATGACTTAAGATTAAATACAGCACTTTTATAATCACGTCAGTTAATAAGATGAAGTTATAGAGAAAGACCAAAACAAATTTTCCTTGAGATAATCTTAGCATATTCTATGCATAATCATTAGAAATGGAATTTGTACAAAGTTAAAGGAGCTTTAATGACTAAAATATTCCATCAAACCCTTGCTGGATTAAATTCAGAAATTTAAGACATAAGAAGCTATTTAGATAATATTGGATTAGGAATTTAAATTAAAACATAGACTTAGAAGCTCTGTGACAAAAACAAATTTCCTAAGAATGTTGTTATCCTGAAAACACATCCATAATGTGAAAGAAAAAAAAATGTTGTTTAAAAGAATCATTTTACAAAACTTTTTGTTGTTTTTGTTTTTCGAGACAGAGTTTCTCTATGTAGTCCTGGCTGTCCTGGACTCAATTTGTAGACTAGCCTGACCTCAAGCTCACAGAGATCCACCTGCCTTTGCCTCCCTGAGTGCTGGGATTAAAGACATGTACCCAGCATGCCCAGCTACAGAACATTTCCTTGACCATTATTAAAAAGGGAAATAACAAAGAGTGTTCTGAAACATCTCTATAAAGAAAAACTAAAATGAGCATGTTATAAAAGACTTTGTGAGTTTTCATTCTTGCCCAATTCAGGAGAAAATCACAAACATTTAAAACAGCTCCTAGCAATTTATTAGCAAAGATTAACTGTAATTGTTAGTCCTCGCCGTTTCTAGTTCATGCTGAAGAAAGATACAACCTCATGAGAGATGCTGCGTGAGGGAAAATAGGCAGTGGACACACCCACAACGTGTCTCTCTCAGTTACAATGAAAGTGCTGGGTAAAACACCGCCGTTACTCAAAGCCCATAGATGAGGAACACACCCTGATCTGAAGCTGGCCTTTACCTTTACAGCAACCACAATCTGTCGTTCATGAACTTACCTGTGCCTCAGTTGCTCTTATGTATCATTTCAGACAGTACAAAGCATCAGGCACAGTAGTAGGGGCCATTGTATACCATTGTATATTAAACACTGTTCATTTTCTCTGCCTCTCAGGGCCTCATTTTATACTGTGTCACAATTCTGAGTCTGTATATGGTTAAAAAAACATTCCTCTCTCCTGGAATCCATATAAAATTATCAAGTTTGCTTCTTTATAAAGGATAAAGACATTATTTCTAACTCTGAATTTCTCCAATCCATTATTACTTCATTTTCTCTTCAAATTCTGCTGTTGTCCTTCTTAAACATTAGAGATGCTTATGAATTATGCTATTATCCAGAGGTGTCTCCTCCATGTCATGTTTTAATAAAGTGGAACAATCTAAAAGATTGCCTACATCATTTGTGGAAATAAATGTTGATCTGAACTGATAATAAGCAAAACGATGTCTCATAATTTTAAACAGTTAAGCAACTACAGTAAGATAAGAATTCACTTTATCTGTTTTCTTTTTCTTTTTTTTCCTACTTCACTCTAATCCCCTTTATAACTCCTGCCGTCTTTTCTTTTCCTTGCCAGGGTGTGAATCTCTACAAAGTGATGGAAGCTGGTGACTTCATTTGCAAGGCAGTGAACAAAACCACAAACTCTAAAGTCGCACAAGCCTCCTTCAAAGCCCGACTTGAATGAATTCATCATTTCAGGGTGGGAAGATCCATTCCAGTCCCAGGTCATCACAGAATCGTTAATACCAACTCATTCTGAAGTAGGAGTTAAAATTAAGAAGAGAGAGAGAGAGAGAGAGAGAGAGAGAGAGAGAGAGAGAGAGAGAGAGAGAGAGAGAGAGCTTATCACTGGGGAGACGGGGCAGATGCAGAGCAGTGCCAGGCATCTGTTGAACAGCAAGCTGGGGATTACCGCCGATGGCCTTCCTTTCGGATGCGGATGTGGACAAAGCCTGCTCGTGTGGCCATACAAAGATCTTCTAATCCTTAGCCTAGCAGACTTGAAAATTGACTTCAGATTTCTCCAAGTACCAAGTACCGTGTTAATGCTTCATCAACCCAGCTTGCCACAGGGCACTGCGGACCGTTAGTAGTTTACGGGTTCCAGCGCGTTGCAGGGTGTGTGGCCCTGATGGGTTTTCTGCCTCCGGATCCCGACTTCTCTATTTGCCAAGTTTGTTACGTTATGGACCAAGAGCCAAAGTTTCAACTGACCCCACGTAATTTCTAGCAATAGAACTTTTATATTTCAAGGACGGCTAACATCTGTTAACCATTTCAACAACTTTACCGCGCTCCAAGATGCTGTGGTCAGTGGCAAGCTGCCACATCCTGAAAACACATCATACCTCCCATGTTTGTTCCATGCATCAAGTTTGCTGTGTTTTACATTGAATTGGTTGTAGAAAAAAAAAAAAAAAAAAAAAAAAAAAAAAAAAAAAAAAAAAAAACAACCCACAGTGTTATTTAAATATAGAGAAACTATAAAGTATCTCTTTTATCCTGGTATCTAAGAGACAGTAATGATAAAAGGCTGATATGGACACCATGATCTGTTTCCATTATATCTAGTTTATACTTCTGAATTGTGCAAGAAAATACTGCTATGATTTGAAGAATGCTAATGTAATTTTCAACTGATGAGAAGTCTGTTTCCATTGACTCTATGCTATATCTGTTTATTTCTGTTTGACTGTGGGATGTTTATTTTAAGTTCAGTGGCAGAAATGTTATCTATTTTGCCAAAAAGCATTGCCAGGGATAACAGAAATTAATACATCGAAGATCAAGGCCTGGGGACATGGCTCAGTGCTTAAGAGCACTGGCTATTCTTCAAGAGGACATTGGTTTGATTCCCAGCACCCATATGGTGATTCAATACCATTTATAACTCCAGTTTTGGGGGATCTAATGTCTTCTTCTCACCTCTGCACAATACACAGCACACAGGCCTATGTGCAGATAAAACATCCATAAACATAAAATATCTTGGACTTCTTAGAAAACAGTAAAAATATTGAACTAAAAGCATTCTGGAAAATAAGAAGGGTACTGATTTGAACTAAGCTATCGCTAAAGGTGTATGTTAGGGAAAAGTTAGGATGGAAACCTGTGGGTTGACAATTTCCCTGGAAGACTCCAACTTGTCACCTTGTAACCTGGTTCTGTGCCAGCCTGCTCTTCTCCGAGAGTACTGGAAGCAGTTCTGAGCTTGGAGGTTAGGTTGGAATGTGGATGACACAGAGGCGGGATGACTATCCTTCCATCTTCGGAGGAAATGGATTCTTCCCTTTCAGAGACATGGGGTGATCTGTTTTGATCTATTTGTGAAAGCACATGTTCATGCCAACTGCTTTTTTGAAAATAGTGACCAGCATTGTTTTGAAACGAATCGGGAAGTTCTTCTGAGGACAGAGCAAATAGAAACCTCAGTGCAGTGTCACAGTCACCTGGTGCCCACCTCAGGGTACCAGCTGACTTTCATGACAACCTTGATTTTATCTAATTACATTCAACACAAACTAGTTCATGTTTTAATCCCCTCCTCTCTCCTTATAGTGTCTGACGTTCTTAAGAATGATCCTCTCAACATATTCAGGAAACCTTGTAATCATTGGAGGACCCATTGGGGGGGGGAACAAACAAACAAACAAACAAATAAACAAACAAAGAAACCTCACCCATACATGATTTGATACCAACTCTTGCTTTGGTTCTACCTAGATAGGCATAAGAATGACAAAGCAGATATAGATTTTGTTGAAATGTAAATGAAAATAATCTTTTCTTAAGTTAAGAAGAACATTTATCCTGTATCCTGGAACTTGAAGTGCATTTTATCGTACGGAGGTGTTGCTGCCCTATAGACAAATATGTTAGAAGTGCTCTGCAGCTTCTGAGCTGGGGCTGTTGCTAAGCAGTAGTTCACTGTAGTCAGGATGTAGAAGGACCTCCCAGCTCAACAAGCCAACAAGTAGAAATAATTTTACTCTCTGAAAATTAAGATTCTGTAAATCTTATGTTCATGAACTCAAAGCAAACAAATTTAATCTGGTGGTAATTTTCTAGTAAATTCAATATTCTCCTATGCTAAAATTAAATTTTTAGCATTTTATTTACTATAAAATTTAATAAAGACATTTTTTGTTTTATGTTTATGGCTCTTAATTTCTACATATATGCTCTTAATTTTAACAATTTAGTGTATTCTATTATCTAAGCAAGTAATTCTCACTATGAGTCAAAGGATTCATCATTGAGTAAATAATTTATAAATATTGCTCCTTTCATATGTAAATATGTAAGAACTAAAGACTCTTAACCAAACAAATGTGAATTAAAATAATAGACAAGGAACATTCCAGTAAATGTCCATGATCATTTTGCACTATGGACTGGAAGATACAGATTTTGTGACTGAATGAGGTAGATGCAAAAGTGGAGAGAGAAAGAGAGAGAGAGTACAAAGAAGGGCCATAGAAAATAGGCAGACTGAGAGAAGGGAAAGAAGAAAGAAAGATAAAACAGTCTAATTTTTGCCAATGAATACCTTATAAACAGGCATATTATACCACATTGGGCCACATCAGTTAGTGTATTTTAAACTGTAGGTGAGAAGAAAAACCTGAAACAATCATTTTTCAAACTTGTCTGACAGATACTCAGAATTTGCTTTTCCACCACTGTTTAACTCAGTGGCTCATTCATGTTACAAGTACCTTTTTCACCCTCAGGTGTAGTTTACCTCCAGACACTGGCTCCTGAGAGTGCGAGCTCACTGCAGTTCTTCAAGCCTTGACTTCCACACAGGTTTCAGTATGCTATTGTCAAAGTACAGTATGCGCTTACACCTTCCTAAACTTCCTCTCATGTTTCACTGAGCAGCGTGTCATTACAAGCCCTTCCTAAAGACATTTGTTTTCATAGGACTAGACCAGGAGGATAGACTAAACAGGCATCTGGGAGCAATCAGTAAAGAAGTCCTGATGGAAATATTGCTATGGTGAGAAAGGAGAGAAGTTAGCTTATAATCCCAAGGAAGAAACCTGTGTCTAACTGCTTGAGACAGGTGGGAGGAGGAACCATGTTCACATTAATGATGTCGACTTTCATGTGGAAGCGTTATTGTCTAACGGGTCTTGATCAAGTTCGGGCCTTCGGCTTTTTTTTTTTCTTTTTCTTTTTGTCAATTAAAAATTAAAAGATAGAAAAAATATCCCCAGGGAGTAGGAGATAAATTCTCAAACACAGCAGACAGCAGCAGACAGAATCCGTCAGAGAAAAGAGTTTTTATTAGTGGGCGAAAAAAAAATATATGTATGTATATCGAGCACACAGAGAAATGACTCTCTGCAAAGTGTAGATGGTACTCAGACAGCCAAAGCCAGGTATAGGACTGGGGGTTTTATGTGTCTTTGGGGTGGTCTCTCTGCCCTAATTTAGGGCTGGTCAGTTTGAACAAAGACAGAGAAGCTGATATTATTGGTTTACAAGTTTGATGTGAAAACATTCTGGTGTGGCCTTGACTATGTAGGGCGAGTCCATAGGCAAGGGATCCTACAGGCAGTAGCAAATTCCCATAAGGCGTTGGTGGTGGCCGTGCACATGAAGGATCATGAAGAATGGTGAGACTTTAAGGTCGCTCTGTGGTGAATGTGTGACAACATCAGAGACGCAACCCGCTTAGCCTGCTCTATTGATGCTCTCTTGCTATTTCAAGCTAAATCCAAGCTCGCATATCTGTTCTCCGCTTTTACCACACAGCCTCTGACACATTCCCACTTGCTTTAAGTACTTTCTTTTTCTATTGCATATCCTGTTTCTCCCTCCGTATCCAACCTCCTCCCTGGCTCAGTCTTCCTCACTTCAACTGCTTTTTGGCGTCCTTCTCTTTTTCTGTGTCCTTAACTTCACACTCAAAACACATAATGACCTTCATTTTCAGCGCTTACCATGGGTTCAGGCCCAGCAAGATTGTGGTACCAGGTTCCCTTTGAGAAATGCAGACCTACCACATCGCAGCTTACATTTTAACGAGGCCCTTATACTTAAGTTAGAAAGTAATTGCTGTTTCTGCTTGCTTCAGGTCTTTTTGAGATCTAATAAGCATCAAAAGCTTCAAAAGCTGAAATATTTAGCAGCACTTTCCTCATCAGGCATCATACGACAGGCTGTGTCTTTGCCCTGCTCCTCAAACTAGGTGACCAAGAGCCATCTGACGGAAAGAATAAGGGACAAAGTGGAGGAGATAGGAAAGGCTGGAAGCTTTCAGTCTTTGTGGACTTCATTCAATAAAGAGAGCACTGTCAGAACCATGCAAATTACCCATAGGAGGTCATGTGGTCCCACCACCCAGCGTCTTCTTCCTTTTGTTCTCCCAGAACCAGAACACCGCAAAGTCTGGCACACTTCCAAGGCCCCCGGCCCCAATTTCTCCTGTAGTAAATGGTCTCCTTTCTTGTAACCGTTCATGTGTCTCTCTCTGCACAGTTCATTGTAAAGAGACCCAAGAAACTGGAAACTGAGGTGGATGCCCTCCAGATGCAAACCTACAGCAGAGAAAGCAGGTTCTTTAACCCTGGTGTCATCTCTAAGGCTCATCCTGGGCAGGACTGGCTCCTTATAATTAAGAGGTCACTATCAACCTCACAGCGCAGTCTAAAGTAAGCATTCAGACTCATGGCAAGAGGAGTCTTTCTATCTTTGAGTCTTTGTTCACAAACATGGTAGGCTTGCCACCTGTCAATCATCCACTCATCCAGTTACAAGTCGCCAAGTCCTTGTTAAATCCTAGGCTTGGGCATGCAGTCAGGGTGAAATCTAAATGGATATAAAGTGGGTGAAAGGGAACCCATGGTTTCATTTCTCACTTACCTTGGCTCAAGTATTCAATTTGCCTGAATTTCATTCCTGATCCTGGGACTAGGCTCTTTACAGCCCCTTACCTAAAGAAGGCAGATCCCAAGAAGGCTACACACCCCAGAATATTTCAATAACTTACCAAATTTTTATTGTAGACATGTGACTTGTTTGTTTATTTGCCTATTTTTTCCCCAATCAGAATGTAATCAGAAGAAAGACACTTTCGAGTATCTTTCTTACAGCTTTAATACCCCGACATAGTCAGGAATCTGCCATTATACCTTTCTAACACATTTTAGCTTGAAGAAGGATAAGAAATGAATTTAATTCAAGTACTAGGATGCCAAGGATGTCAACCATCTCATTAAGGCTGATTTTGAGTATCTATATTTTTAAAAATTCCTAATGCCTTAATGTTTTTTGAGAAGTCACTTGTTACAATTTGGGAGCAAATGTTTATATAAATTCTTTAAAATATATGCTGAATGATTGAAACAAGAATGGATACATTTGTGCAATGAAGGGGTTGTTGATATTTATTAACATCTAGGGATGAAGCTCAGAGGTTAAGCTCTTGCCTAAAACACAGTGGTTCCATTCCCAGAACAGAAAACAAAACCCAAGAAAGCAAATAAACATAAGGAATGCTAGAGAAAAATAAAAAAAAAATTAAGATAAACGAATACACGTCTATGGTTTATTTGCATAGTACCTGCTTCATGCAAGGTTTTGAAAGTGTTCATTGTTCAGCATAAAACAAGTGAAAGTAAAAGTAACTACTTGGCTTGGCAGCCTCTAGATCCTTCCTGAACTACAGAAGAAACGAGAGTTACACCTAGAAATCAAACAACTTTTCCTTCATGTTACCAAGCTTCAAGGGTCACAGTCTATACCAGCAATCCCTTCTCCAGAAGCCAATTAAAACAACCACACCGATAACGAAGAGCAGAGAAAGATTTATTCAATGTAGCCACACTGGGAAGAAGGACAAAGATCCATTCGCTCTCCCAATTTTTGGGGTCCTGAAGTCAAGTGATGCTTAATTAATTGGAAGGCCAGGGAGATAGATGCGCGCTTAGCAGTCCTGGTTAAGGTGAGGTCCCACCCATTACTGGTAGGTATTTAGTCTCATCCTGCAGAGTGAACTAAGAAGGTGCAAGAACTGTGTAAAACTGCTTTCCTGGAGACAAGTTTCTCTTCTGGCTGTGCCTTTTCCTTCTCCCAGCGTTTCTTCTGTTCCATTGTGGTAGTTGGCTGATCGTCAGATTGATATACAAGTATCTCTTTAGGATGTCTTCATTTCTGCCAGACCAGTTACAGGCAAACTCTGTAATCTATCTTTCCCTCCTAAAGGAACTTGACCTGAAACATTCATTCAAGCACCTACTGTACATATTATCAAGAAAAAGGCAGGCTTTTCTGCCATCTGTTATCAACGTGGTTAATAACTTGATATCCAGACCTTATCAACTCAACATTCCTCCAATCATTTTCAGTTATCTATGTTTAAAAACTAAGTTTCAAACTAAATGTAATCTTTGTTGCTGATACACAGATGAATTTATTGTGTGTTCCCATTCCAAATGGGGAGGGAGCAGGTTAAAAGACGTATACTTGTGTGTCAGCGCTGAGATTAGGCTTCCTTCTGTCTGGAATGCAGCTTCAAGCATCCGTGTTTAAAAGCTGTGTGCTAGGGAGTGTCAATGCTCTGCTTTGCTAGAAGGTCTGCTTTCTCTGGCCAGTGGTGTGACCTGCAGCAAGAAGCATGAGCAGCATGGGCTGGGCTTTCCAGGTGCTTCCCTCAGAAAAACTGGATGACCTTGAAATCAGCTCCTAGAAGCCAAACTTTGGATGGGTGTATATTCCATCCATAGAGGAAGAAAAGTAATAGATTCCATATGTGAGAATATAAAGTAGGTTAGCGTTTAATTTCATAAAAATCCCATTACTATCCATCAACAGATAAATGGATAAGCATATATCTATGTGTTTGTGTGTAGATACTGTTCAGCTTTATAACATAAAGTTTAAAAATAGCAGGAAAATGGAATAGAGCTACAGCTGGGAGTATACAAGGTGAATAAACTGTAATGAAGAAAAAATAAATAAATTAAAAAATTAAATCCATACCTATCAGTTTAAAAAGAAAAGTCTCCAAATGGATTAAAGACCTCAGTGTAAAACTTGAAAGTGGTGCAACAGTTAGAGGAAAACTTGGGCACTATCCTCCAAGGTGTAGGCAAGAAATTTCTGACTAAGACTCCACTTGCCCAGGAATTTAGGACAGCTTTTGTACCAATAGTCAACTGAGTGAAGAGAAAGCCCACCAAGTGAGAGAGAATCTTTGCCAGCTGTGCAGCTGACGAAGGATTATTAAGATGCTGAATGTATGATGAACTCAGAAAACAAAGAGTCAAGGAAAATGAAAGACCCATTCAAATAACAGGCTATGGTGCTGAATAGAGATTTCTTAGCAGAAGAAATAAAAATGACTAAGGAATACCTCAAAAAAATGGTCCACAGTCCCTAGCAATTCAGAAAATGCAACTCAAAACAAGTTTGGTATTTTTCTCTTACCCCAGTTAGAATGGTTAAAATCAACCAAACAAGGGATACAAAATTCCAGCAAGGATGTGGGGAAAGGGAAACTCTCATTCATTATTAGTAGGATCACAAATTGATGCAACCACTCTGGAAATCAGTATGGAGAATTCTTGAGAAGCTAAAAATAATTATACCATATGATCCATATACTATTCCTTGCTATATGCCAAAGGATACAACATTTTACTCTGCAGACACTTGCTATGTGCATCACTGTTTTATTTACAATAACCAGAAAATGGAAACAACCCAAATGTCCTTCAAGTGATGAATAAATGATGATAATGTGGAACATACACACAATGCTATACAATTCAGTGTCTCTTGGTCAGAGGACTCCAAGAGACTTCCAAAGCAATATATGCTATTTCTGTTGCCCTTGGTTGTGTTTCAGAAATTAAAGGTAATTTTTTATTGCTGAAGACACCGAAAATTTCAGACACAGGGCATGGGGGATTCAAGCTGGACCTGACCTGAGAACTTCGTCCTGGAGGACCAGCTTTTGCAGTATGAAAAGATGCCATGGAAGCTTCCAAAGCAGGAAAACAATCAATATTCCTACTAAACTGGGACAGCTATGACTCACAACAATAATAAGCTTAGCAAGATAGCTCTAAAAATACCTAAGTGTCTCTCGTATATTTTTAATAACCAACAGCTGTTTAATTGGACTTAGGGACCATTGAATAGGAGGTTAGAATGTCGGATATGGGAAACCTAGCCAATTACCCAGAACTAGTATGGACTTGGAGCTTAGACAAGAGCCTTCTACTGCCGCTTTACTAAGTCAGCCCAATCTCTAATATTCTAAATATTTATTTTCATACCCACAGGTGAATATAGCCCTAATCTCTTGTTGACAAAGCTTCTCATTGCAGCATGTAAAGACCATACCAGAAAACCATAACTGACCAAAATGAAGAAAGCGAACATTACAGAAGGGAACATTACAGAAGAAGTCAGAATGATTGTAAGAGTTAGAGGACCAGGAAGTCTGTTGTGTTAAAACATAAAAGTAAAAACATGATTTGAATGGGGAGTAACCACAAAGAGAAAAAAAAAAAAAACCTAGATGTCAGGAGAAAGAAGAGTCACCACTCAATTTCACTGCAGTTAGAGAGAAGCCTTAATGGACTTAGTGCATTCCTGCTGTTTGTAGAGCTTCTTTGGAACCACCTGATTTTAGGCTCTGGAGGCAAGCAGCTTGTGCTTAGACTCAGTCTTTTCTCACCGCTATGAAGCCTTGTTAAATTTATCTAATGCCTTTAAATGTCACTTCTTTCACCTGTAAGACATACACAAAACTCCCCACAAAACAACAGTTTATATATTGCTATTTGGAGAGATTTCATGAAAAAAAAAATGCTGGGTATTTGGCAAAGTGCCTGGCACTTAGTAAGTGATCAATAAATGTTAAGTATCATCATTTTTATTATCCTTTCTCATAGCCCAGTCTTGGAATAGAACCTTTTACTCTACTGGGAGTTAACCCAAGAGAGGGGCTCATAAAAGATCATCTTCCATTCTGTTTTATGTGAAGCCTGTTTTGTTTTATAAAATGACTGCCATATTCCCCAAAAGACAGCATATCACCAAAACCAGAACTGTGTACTTTTCCATTGGCATGCTTGTATTATGATGCTGTGTTCACTGAGCTCTTTCCTGAATTTGTGTAGGTGTAAATTGCCTTGGGTTTTTATAAGAATTTTGTTGGCTAAACATGTATCAAGCCCAAGTCTCAATATGTGCCTTTGTTTTCTATTGCTGTGATAAAGATGATCAAGAGTAATGTGGGCTTATTTGGCTTACAGGCCAACAGCCTGTTATCAGGGGAGGCCAACGCAGGACCCTGGAGGCAAAGACTGAAATCATAATAAATATTGGTATTCACTTGCTCTTCCTGGATTACTTAGTTTTCTTTCCTGTAGACCCCAGAGCTGTCTGGTCAGGGATGGAACAGGGGGCCCTTCCACATCACTCGTCATTCAAGAAAATGCCTCTTAGGCTTAATTAAAGGCCAATTTGATGGGAGGGGGATTTTCTCAACTGATATTTCCTCTTTTTTAGATGGCTCTGGTTTGTGTCAAGTTGACCAAACAAACAAACAAACAAACAAACAAAAAACTTAACCAGGATAGCATTTTTTCCAACCCTCCCGGTGTCAAAATATTGGGAAATTGTCTCATACATTTTTACAGATGAACAAGGGAGTAGGTGGACATTGATATCAATTGTCACATGAATTACTAGTGATTATTTGGCAGTCTCTTTAGCTATGTAGACTTCTACTTTCTCCTTGCTCTACATGGCTCTATTAGAAATTTGTATGATATTCTGTGAGACTTTCCCTTGGGAGACATCCCACTTCTCTCTATCTCTCTGTCTGTCTGTCGGTCTCTCTCTTGCTCTCTCTCTCACATACACAAACACACAACACACCTACCTCTCTAGACTGGGGAACCACAACAGGCTAATATAATGATTGTATTAGAGTCCAACTTGGTGAACCATTGAGTTTATTGAAATTACTAACAAGAGCATGAATGAAGGAGTACTGACAGGAGCAGGAATGACTCAGATGCAAAAGCATCACTATAAAGCCTACCCCAACACAAGTCACAGTTTAGGAAAACTGAGACCATGAAGCTCTCTGCCTGGCTTGTATGCAGCCCAACACTTCAAGAATCTTCTTTGGGCATCTGGGCTGGTAAGGCTCTCTTCCCTCATTACTTACTCTGCCTTTAATTTTGGGGAGAGTCCCTCGTGGGTCTTGAACTGTTACTTTTCTTAGGCACATAAAGTTTGTTTACTTCCTGAATCTCATGAGCTTCTGTGTTCCTTCCTGGAGGGACTGCTTCAACTTAGAAAACATTGCTATGTAACACACGGTTAATATAATAATGTCATCTTTGCTCCACCGATATTGTTGAAGATTGAATATGAAATGCCCTCCCTGGGCTCATGAGTTTATTAGTCTCCAGCCAGTGGAGCTCTCTGAGAAAGGTGTAGCACCCTTAGGAGGTGGAATATTGCTGGAGGGAGTGAGTCCCTGGGAACAGCCCTTCAGCTTTTTTATAGCCTCACTATCTTTAATTCCTGCCTTTCTGTGTTATGCTTATTTCTTGGTCTTGCTCTTTCTCACTGTTGAATGAGACAGTTGGGTGTCATCTAACGTCTTCCCATTCATATTTTGTTTCTTTCCAAAGTGATTATTTGCTGTGTCAACCTTTGAAATATTTTACTAAGATTTTCAAAGACAAAGATTTTATCATATATATTAATGTATCCACACCAATGCAGGTCTGAAGTCTGTGAGACATTCTTAGCAGGATTTTACAGAAAGGACCCTTGCCATAAAGTACAGTGTCACCATTTATTTTCTTCACCCAAGCCATTTTGGGTTCTATATGGCTGTCTGCATTGTTCTTCACAGATAGATCCAATAAGTAAATAGTTCATTTAGCTTCCTCATGCTCCAGTGAGTGATGACATCATTCTGCAATGCCATCTTTGCTTAACTGTCTTTGAAATCTTGGAAACAAGGTAGCTTTCATCTTTAGATGTTTTCCTTGTAGTCCAGGGCAGCTGCTCCAGCTTCATGTTTCCATTCACACTCAAGGATAGAGGTGATTGTAAAAATCTAGCTGCATCTATCTTTTTGTAGCTTTCCAAGGAACCCTGAATGTAACTGAACACAACCGATTACATCACAATGTTTAGTCTACAAACTCAAACATTTTGTCTTGAGAAAATTGTCACTCCCAGCAAAATTAGAAATTGATGTGTGAAACCAGATCATTGCAAAATGACTATGTCAAGTGTGATAAATAGAGGCCAATTTTTATCATGTGCTGGAGCAAGAGCAATTAGTAAAATAACTAATAGTTTTCTGTACAATGTCAGCCAGGCAATCATAAAAATTATCCTCAATTAAAATTATGTTTATGATGTGATGTGAAAGAGTTCAGAGTAAATGGTACAAAAACTAGCACTGTATTTGCCCACCCTAAAGACATGATTCATGTTTCACATGAGTGATGAATGGAGAATAAGGTAGTAAAAGTACAAAAGAGGAAGAAAAGACCATTCTATGAAAAAAGAACACACATATAAACAATCCCTGGAAGATAGAAGCACAATACATTTTGGGAAATTCAAAGAAGGCATTTGTGGCAGAAGAACAGAAGAAAATTGTGAAAGACAGATAAATAAACTCAAGTTAATAGGAAACTTCTAAGCTATACTGCACTCATTTAAGCAGATTTTAGAATCGCATTTAGAGCTTCAAACATTTTATATAATGTGATCAGTGAATGAAACTCCACAGTTTCTCCCCTTGGCCATGTATTCCCCAAGTAAAGTGGTATAAATTAAAAAGATGTCCAAGAAGAACTCACTTCACCACGTGAAATGACATCATTATTTTAATAAACATTTATGAGCATATCAATTCCTTGGGGCTCAACAAGCGTAAAGAAGGCAGCTGGTACTTCTTTCTAGTGGCTAGCTGCTAATGAGAGCTCTATCTGCTTTCATTTCCAGGGGTCAGGTTTATTGCAACTAATACCACAGCACAAGCAGGGAAAGAAGCAATACACAGAAATATAGTTTAGCTTCGAGTTTTTGGAGATTTCAGGTTGAGTGCTGACATCTAGTAATGGCCTTCTAGCTGATACTTAGATCATCAAATGCTGAGTGATAGGACACATGAATACATGGATATTTCCTCTCTTGTCTTGATCTCTTAAAAAGCCATAAGATTTGATCATAACCTTGGGCCAAGTATTGGTTGGACTTTCCTTCGATTTTATTTTATTTTATTTTATTTTATTTTATTTTATTTTATTTTATTTTATTTTATTTTATTTTATTTTATTTCCAATGCAGTTTATTCAGGAACCTTGAACAATCATCTGACCCTGGAGAAAGCCAGCCCACAGCTTAAACAGCCTCTGGGTAGCCAACCCCAGCATGCCACGTGGGCAATGCAGATAGGTCCACATACATGGAAGCAAGCCAGATCCTCAGCCTTAGCCAAATGTGGAGTTGTTCATGACAGAGAGCACTCACCATCGGGAAAGTGGAAGGCGGAAACCAGCTCCATCTTTAAGGCTCGGCATTACGCAGCTCTCTACAGTTCCCCCTTTTTATTTTAGATGCATCAGGCAAGAGTAGAGGTCTGATCTCTGATATTAGAAATAAATTGGGACTTTGTACAGATGTTCATTTAGGTGTCATCCACCCAAAGAGCATCAGACCCGTCCGATACCTTTTTCTCAGAGGCGGGACCTGGGACATCAACCCGCATGCAATCAGACATGCTCTTCTCTGGGTCCAAAGCGGCTGACCCTGAGTGCAGTGCTTAGCCTCGCATCCTGAGCATAACATTTTAGCTTTTTATGGTAGCCAACCATGCTTGGGGAGACTGTCCTGCTTCAATGGCCTGAATGGTCATGGCTGCATTACGCTGTTGTGAGACTCTAATCTTGCATATATACCACAGGCAAACCAAGGAGACCAACACCAGAAGGCCTGCTAACGCTCCCATGCCCGCCCATTCCTTCAGATGATTCATGGCTGCAGCAATCCATGATGATAATCCTGTGGCTAGTCCTGCGTCCACTCTGGTAGAATTTACCGTGACAATGGCCACTCTCAGCTGCTCCTTTGTAGTATCGAATTCTCCAGTCCAATTACCTAAAATATAGCTAGACAATTGTTTAGACAGATTTGCAGCACAGGAAAAATTCTCATGTTGTATGCTAGTGACACAAAGTCCAGCATACTTTCATTGACAGCCAAGCCTTCAATCTTTGATCCCTCTTTGTCCCTGCACTTTTTGTAGGCAGGGTAATTTTGGGCTCATAGGTTTTGTTGGTAGGTTATTGTTCCCCTCCTTCCACTAGTCCTTCCTGGCTAAGACATGGTCACTTCCGTCTTCAACCCCCCCCCCCTTAGGAGTCTCAGCTAGAGTCACACCCACATTCTCCCAAGAGCCTATCCTGTTACAGGCTTCCAGCTTGACAAAGAGATGGTCCCCCTCAGTTTTCCTTCTTGCTCCCAGCCCTCTCACCTCCCACCCCTGTTCTCCCCACATTTGATCCTCACAAGTTTCCCTCCCCATTCCATCTCCTGCCCAGTTCCCTCTCTTCATCCACTCCTGCTCTCTATTCTATTTCCCTTCTGAGTGACATTCCAACACCCTGGCTTGGGCCCTACTTGTTACTTAGCTTCTTTGGGTCCATGAACTGTAATATGGTTTTCCTGTACTATAGGTGTAAATCTGCTTATAAGTGAGTACATACCATGTGTGTCTTTCTGGGTCTGGGTTACTTCACTCAGGATGGAGCATGCATGATCTGGGCCTAGGCCCTCTCTACACATGTAGCTGATGGGTGGCTTGGTCTTCATATGGGCCATCTGGCAAGGGGGGGGGTCACTGTTTATGACATGGACTCTATTGCCTGCTTTTAGATCACTTCCCTCTGGCAGGGCTGCTTTGCCTGGCCTCAGGGGATGAAGATATGCTCAGTCCAGTCCTGGTGTGACTTGATGTACTGGAGAAGGTTGATATGGGGGGAGCAATAGGGCTCCCTTTTTCAGTGGGGAAAGGGAGAGGGGAATGTGGCATGGGGAAAAGAGGGACTGGAGAAGAAGAGGGAGGAGCACCCTTGGGATATAAAGTAAATAAACTGAAATAAAAAATAATTAAGAAAAATAAGATTCAATCATAAGGGATGCATCTTAATAGTATTTTCTTTTGGGATACTTTGTGTGAAGGTGTGTCTCTGTATAATCAATTGCTGCCAAACCAGCAGAGAGCTATGTACTAGGCAGATCTTGGCATTTTTATTTCTATGGCCCCAGAACCAGTCTTATATTTTGTAAACATTCATCCTTCTTCACTTGACTATTGGATGTAATAAAGATCTGACAGCCAATAGCTGGGAAGGAAGTAGAGAGGAGAGAGAGAGAGAGAGAGAGAGAGAGAGAGAGAGAGAGAGAGAGAGAGAGAAACTGAGAGAAACAGAGAGAGAGAGACAGAAGTAAAGACAGAGAGATACAGAGAGAGGCAGAGACAGAGACAAAGACAGAGACAAAGACAGAGACAGAGACAAAGACAGAGACAAAGACAGAGACAGAAAGATGCTGGGAGAAAAATGCAAGGCAGGAGATTTGCCAGCAGGACACAGGTAAACAGACG
The DNA here is from genome assembly GCF_030254825.1 of Meriones unguiculatus. Classification (NCBI taxonomy): domain Eukaryota; kingdom Metazoa; phylum Chordata; class Mammalia; order Rodentia; family Muridae; genus Meriones; species Meriones unguiculatus. The sequence goes on along the minus strand of NC_083354.1, from coordinate 12,810,522 downwards.
GACCAGAATGAAGCAGAGGGGTAGAGCTGGCTGCATGGCAGGACTTAATGCCAGGATTAGTTGGGTTAAGCTAAATAGGTAACTGGGAATCTGCTCAGCTAAAGGCCTAAGTAATAAAAAAAAAAATTGAAAGGTCTCTGTGTCATCATTTGTACTGCTGGTGTACCCCAAAGTCCCGCTATGATTTTCTAATACTTACCACCTTCTAAAAGCCACACTTAAAAAACCCAGAGTTGGATAACATTTCTAATTTCTCTCTTAGCACAATACTCCACAATTGGGATTGCATTTCAATATGTGGAGTCTTGGAGGACGTGTGAGCCCTATCCAAATCATAGCCATTAAGATGAAAATGTTACAGTAAAAGAAGGAATAGTCAGTCCTTCCCAATTATTGGCCACAATGTTGAGGGCAAGCCAATATACTAAGTAAAGAAGTTGTAAAACATGTTCCAGAAAAATAAAGCATAGAGACACACAATAGGAAACTAGTGAATGACAGTAAATAATTAACAAGATTTTGTATTGTGGTATTTTGTACTGGGTGAAAGAAAAAAACAAACAAACAGGTACTATTCTAGGGGAAGAGAAAGAAAAAAAAAGTAGATAAATCTCCTTTAAGCAGGTTTTTCCTGCAGTGGAGTGTGTGGACTCAGAATTCTGGAGGACTCAGTTGAGAGGGAGTAGTCTGGAGATGGCTGTATCAGATGTGAAAGTCAGTCCAAATACCTGGGAACTCATCTCTGCCATGGGCCACACAGCTTTAATTCAAAGCTCGATGTCTTATTTTATAGAAAAATGACTTAGGGAAAGAAATCATGTCTTTATTTTTTTCCTCATGATTCTTAGTGTACACATTTCTGATATGCAGCTGCTTATCTAGGTGGCATTGTTTCTGTCAGTACCCAAGCCATTTTAGAAATACTCAGAATTCTTTCCTATAGCAACCTGCAGGAGAAACTCCCAAATCTACGGTTTCTTTTTCTTAGAGTCGCGTCCATATGAACCAATAACAAATACTTAGGATAGAATTAATAAGGGTTTTATTGATTCGAGGTGCTTTGCACTAGCTGTCAGACACAGACCAGACTCCTTAGCTATTCTTCCCCCAGAATTCATAAAGAATAGGATTCCCACTGGACGATTTTAATTGGAAGCATATTTTCTTCCCGTGATGCAAACTCGGGGTCAGAACAGGTAACCTGAAAGATTGCTCCACCATATGTGCTCCCCAGAAAATATATTCCCTAAATATCAAGATACACAAGAGGCAGGGATTACATAAGTCTTAAGATAAACTTCCTGCCAAGCCCGTTTACCATAACTGAATGGTAGGGTTTCAGTTGAAGGCAAGATGCAATTTAGTTTCTGGTACACATTAGGAAAAAAGAAAATTATGTTATCCACCTGTTCGAAGGCCTGTTAGTTTTATGCTTGGCTCCGTAGTATATTTTAATACATTCAAAGGTTATGTTTAATACATGGTTATATATTCTGAAAACCAGAAAGTTTTAAGTTTTTTTATTGCAATAATGTTGGACAGATAGTGGTATTTATTTTTTTTATATATAGAATTTCAAAAAGAATTAGTAAAATGATTTTAGTTCTAATAAGAGATGGAAGAAAATTTAAGCAACCACTTTCCTATATTACTGTAAATATGTTTTAAATAACATTCAAAATTTGACATGTACTTTATTAAGGATTTGAAAAAATTAAGTAAGCAAAAAGGAGTTTCACATGTATGTTTTTATACCTGATAAAAAATAATTCTAAAAAGAAAACAGTTCTAAACTTCTATTATAGTATTGTGCAAGATCGAGCAGTTATTAGCAAGGCCTAATTGATACTTACCTTGCAATAGAGAGTATAAATTAACCATAATATTCCAACCAAAATGATTATATTAAGATATTGCTTTTCTGTCCAATTCAGGTCACCGTATAAAAAAGTCAAATTGGAATCACTATGGAAATCCATCTGGCACTTTCTCAGACAATTAGGAATGGTGCTACCTCAAGATCCAGCTATTCCACTCCTAGGAATATATCTGAAATATGGTCAAGAACACAACAAAGACATTTGCTCAACCATATTCGTAGCAGCTTTATTCATAATAGCCAGATTCTAGAAACAACCCAGATGTCCCTCAACTGAAGAATGGATACAAAAATTGTGGTACATTTACACAATGGAACCCTACTCAGTAATTAAAAACAAGGCAATCATGAAATGTGTAGGCAAATGGTGGGATCTAGAAAAGATCATCCTGAGTGAGGTATTCCAGAAGTAGAAAGACACACATGGTATATACTTACTTATAAGTGGATACTAGACACATAATATAGGATAAACATACTAAAATCTGTACACCTAAAAAAAGCTAAGCAAGAAGGAGGTCTCTGGGTAAGATGATCAGTCCTCATTCAGAAAGGCAAACAGGATGGATATTGGAAGAAGGAGAAAACAGGGAACAGGACAGGAGTCTACCACAGAGGGCCTCTGAAAGACTCTACCCAGCAGTGTATCAAAGCAGATGCTGAGACTCATAGCCAAACTTTGGGCAGAGTTCAGGGAATCTCGTGAAAGAAGGGGCTGATGAAAGACCTAGAGGGGACAGGAGCTCCACAAAGAGAGCAACAGAACCAAAAAATCTGGGTCCCCGGGTCTTTCCAAAGACTGATACTCCAAACAAGAACCATGCATAGAGATAACCTAGAACCCCTGCACAGATGTATCCCTTGGAGCTCAGTGTCCAAGAGGATTCCCTAATAAGGGGAACAGGGACTGTCTCTGAGATGAACTCAGTCATGGCTCTTTGATTACCTCCCTCTGAGGGGAGAGCAGCCTTACTAGGCCACAGAGGAACACAATGCAGCCAGTCCTGATGAGACCTGATAGGCTAGGGTCAGAGGGAAGGGGAGGAGGGCCTCCCTATCAGTCCCTATCAGTAGACTTGGAGAGGGGCATGAAAGGAAATGAAGGGTAGAGGATGGGATTGGGAGGGAACAAGGGAGAGGATTACAGTTGGAATACAAAGTGAATATACTGTACTCAATTTAAAAAGAAATTTAAAAAGGAAATATTGACAAAGCAAAAAATAAAGTAAAATAAAATGCTTCAATAATGCTATGATTAGTGTATGTCTATATGAGTGAGTATATACCGTGTGTGTCTTTTTGCTTCTGGGACAACTCACTCAGGATGATCCTTTCCAGGTCCCAACATTTACCTGCAAATTTCATGATTTCCTCATTTTTCATTGTTGAGTAATATTCCATTGTATAGATTTCTGCATCCATTCTTCAGTTGAGGGGCATCTGGGTTGTTTCCAGCTTCTGGCTATTACAAATAAAGCTGCTACAAACATGGTTGAGCAAATGTCCTTTTTGTGTACTTGAGCCTCTTTTGGATATATGCCTAGGAGTGGTATGGCTGGATCTTGGGGAAGCGCTATTCCTAGTTGTCTGAGAAAGCGCCAGATTGATTTCCAGAGTGGTTGTACAAGTTTACATTCCCACCAGCAGTGGAGAAGGGCTCCCCTTTCTCCACAACCTCTCCAGCATGTGTTGTCACTTGAGGTTTGATTAGTGTTAATTTGCAAAGATGTCCATGTAATTGCTTCATCACTTCTTATCTTTCAGCTTTGTGAAGCAAGGCCTTTGCCATTCTTACGTAGGTCTTTCACAAGAATGGTAAATGAGAGTGTTTCAAAATTTGTTTGACTAACCACTCTCAGTGATACCATAAGAAATGATCAGTGGAGACTTGAGAGATGGCCCAACAATGAGGAGCAGTTGTTGTGAGGAGCAGTTGTGAGGAGCAGTTGTTGTGAGGAGCAGGACTGGGATTTAATTCCCAGCACCCACATGGTAGCTCACAACCATCTGTAACTCTAGTACCAAAAGAGCCAAGGCCTTCTTCTGGCTTCCCTGGACACAGGCATGCATGTGGTGCATGTACATATAGTCAGATAAAACACTCATATGCATTAAATTAAGCGCATCTTTTTAAAAATGAAAGAAAGCATCACATCGGTGAATAGCAATGGTAAAGCAAGAGCGCTGTTTATGGAAAAGAAATGAGGTCCAGCAACTGTGAAACTAACTGTCCAGTAACGGTGGGGTCAGAGACAGGCTAAATAAGAGTGTTTCTGTCTAAATACAAAGAGGGCAGGATGGCAAGTACATTTGGCCTCACTTTTCCCCTTGTTCTTCTTTTATACATGTAATGATTTTGTGTACATAATTCTTATTTTTCAAAAGTCACTGAACTCTTGGACCCATCCCAGTTGGTCCCACACTTGACTGTTTTTCTGAAACCCTAACCAATAAGTTTACACAGATCACGGCTAATTTGTTCCTGATGAGAGGACATTACTGGCTTATTGGAAGCAACTCTGGGGTCAAGGACAATTGATTTTTTAAGCAGCGTTAGAAGAAACCCCGAGCCATCTAAACTAGGTTAATCTTGAGTGGCAATGGGAACCATTCATCTATTTATCAGTTTCTCATATTTGAAAGCTTGGTCTCATTCCCATCCCAGGAGAGGTTATAGTACAATATATGGTAGAGACTGGACTGAGCAGAAAAAAATCTAGCTTCGGTCTGGTCCCAGATCTGCCCCTTATCAGCTGTATCACTTGGAAAACATGTCTTAGTCCCTCTAAGCTCACTGTTATTTATCTGTAAAATAAAGAAAAACTTGGTGTACGCCAAACAAAACTCTAACGTATATTAAATATATGCATCTTGGAAGGATGCCAGGTAGACTAATTACTTAAATAAATGTAGCCTGTTTTGTTAAACTGCCATGTTATCCCCCGATATCCCCCGGGCTTCTCTGGAGTCCGCTTCCCATCCTCACTGATTTAAGTAAACATATCAATTGTATTGAGCAATGCAACATGAACAAAAAGGCACATGTTCCCACCCCCCCACAGACAGGAATTTCGAAAGTAAACATGTTCTTTGTCAAAAAGCTTTACTTTCCAGAGGACAGTTATTTCGTCGGCCTGAGACTTTTTGATCAGGCAAGGGTGAGTAGTCACAGCTGACCACGAGTGAAACTGCACTGTGGTAAGAGAAAACAAGAGCAGCAGGCTCCAGCTTTGTTGTTATTGAAAATCACCACTAGCCTACCATTGCTTGTGAATGTACAACAACCCAGCCTACATAACATCTACATCTATTATCAGAATTGTCAGTCCAAATGAGGGAGAAAGAAATGTCAATGAATGCAGATATGGAAAAATTTAAAGGTAAATCTATACAAAGTGATTTCTTTTCTTTTTTTTTTTTTCTTTTTTTGGTGAAAATGGGAGTTTCACATTTCTGGCCACCATAAAGGGGATTTTATATGCATGGTAGATTCAGTATCAATCGTATAGGCAAAGAGTACTTATTAGAGGGAATGAAACCTTTTAATATTGAGAGGTCTCAGACAGCTGTGTCGCGCGGATTTAATAAACTGTTTATTTCGGTCTAGAAGTGGAATCTAGTGTGGGAAACTTCTTTGACTGGGGGTTGTCTTCTCTGAGTTGTGGTTGTCATAAAATGCGATGTGCAAGCTGTGACGTGGTAACCACAATCACACAGGGACAAAATTATCTTTTAAAATTTGTGATGCTGTCTATGGTAATAAGAATGCTCTTGTCTTCTATATGCAATAGAGACAACACAAAAAAAATGGAAAGAGATGAAAGGACGCACAATTCTGGGACTCTGAAATCCTATTTTTTTATCCTTTCTCTCTTCTGACTTGCTTTCAGCTCCTACTTCTTCTGACTCTCTTTAGCCTTATTTATTCACATATTTTGATTAATTTTTGATCAAAGTAGCTCCTATTTTAACCAATTTTCAGTTGAACCACTGTGGGCATGTAAGAGAAAAATAACGGACCATCATAAGCCATATATGGATAATTTCAGTTTCCTTAAATCATTATATTCTCCAGTTTTGGAACCAGCAAAGGAATTGCCCTTGTTCCTGGAGAGACAGGTTGACTCCATTCCCAGAATAAAGTAGTCATTGCTCAGTTTGAGTTCAACACTGGCCTTTTCAAGCACATATGAAAGCAACAGAATTAAAAACCAGGCATGGTTGAGAGAAAGAGCAATGATTTCTAAATTTTCTAAACTTGTACCAAAAAGGATTCAACTTTTGCAGATGCGGTATTGTCACTCTGTATTGAAAGTTATAATACAAAAACTGTGGGAGGTGTGATGAAAGAAAAGCCACGACCACAAAGGTGCTTTGACCCTTGGAGAGAGCAGGGCATAAGAAAGAAAGGTGTGCCATCCAACGCTGACAGCCTGACCTCACCCACCCTTTCTCAACAACTGCTTCCTCCTCTCCCAGTCATCAGCACCCACTCATGGTTGATTCCAGCATGAACTAGGGTCCAGAGAAGAAACTACGAGTAACATTAACATCTCGGTAAGTGCAAGAAACTTCCTAGCACATGATTTCTTTATTTCTTGTTTCTCAGCAACAAGGTGTGTGTGTAAATTATATGTCAAATCAACATGACATTGAGACTCTGGCAGGCAGAAAGACAAAATAAAAAAGGAAGTCAAACTTGGGTTTCACTAAGGACAACATACTCTTTCAATGCAATGGGAAACAGCTGATAATTTTACTTTCCACAGGAGTGCGAGGTAGCTGCTTTCTTCCTGAGAGAACTAGCAGAAGACCAGGGAATAAAAAAAATACACCAATACTCTGCACAATGATGTATCTATTTAGTAATAATCTCTTGGAAAGGATGAAATATCAAAAAGTCTGAAGTTAGGCAGAATATTAAAATGAGCACAAAGAACTGAGATCCACTTGCAGCCTCAGAGGAAGAATTTTGGCATACTGTGGGGTCTGTTGGAAATGCAAATTCTCATCCTCTTCCAGAAGACTCAAGTCAGAAATTTTGGAAGTAGAAACAGGAATGTGGTTAAAAATCCATCCTTGTGATTTTATAAGGATTGAAATTTAAGAACCACAGAGCAGGGCCAAGCATGACCTATGTGTGTCTGTAGATTATATCTCATAACCTCATCTACTTTAGGCAGGTTTCTCCCATGGACTGCATACCTCATTAGGTATATAATGATTAAAAGAGTTGATCTAACCCCCCAAACATAGAAAATTAAAGCAAAAATAGGTCAACACAGTTATATCAAATTACAAAGTTAAAAGGAAACACTTAGATGATTGACGAAGCAACCTTTGGAATGTGATAAAGACATCAGACAAGGACTTAATATACAGAAAGTTCTTCCATGCTCCTGAAATTGTAGAATTAATATAATAAAAATGGCCATCTTACCAAAATCAATCTACAGATTCAACACAATTCCCGTCAAAATTCCAGCACATTTTTTAAACAGATCTTTAAAGAAGATTACTCAACATCATATCGAAAAGATAGCTAAACTAATCCTGTAAAATAAAGGAATTTCTGGAGCTTTCAAAATCCATGATTTTAAGCTGTACTACAGAGCACTAGTGATGAAACCAGGACGTTATTGGCATAAAAACACACAGATAAATCAATAGAATTGAACTGAAGACTTAGAAGTAAGCCCACAAACCTATGGACACTTGATAGTGACAAAGAAGCAAAATGGAAAAAAAAGAGAGCATCTTCAACAAATGTTGCTGGTGTAAATGGATGTCTGGATGCAGAAGAATGCAAATAGATCCATAGCTATCACCCTACAAAACTCAAGTGCAAGTGGATCAAAGACTGCCACATAAAACTGGATATACTTAATCTAACAGAAGAGAAAGTGGGGCATAGCTTTGAATGCATGGGCACAGGAGACGACCTCCTGAACAGAACATGGACAGCTCAGGCACTAAGATGAACAATTAATAAATGGGACCTCATGAAATGGAAAAACTCCCATAAGTAAAAGGACACCACACTGTCAAAATGCCAGCCAACAGAATGGGAAAAGATCTTCACCAACTCTACATCTGACAGAAGGCTGATATCCAAAATACATAAGGAACTCAAGAAATTAGACACCAACAATCCAAATAATCCAATTAAAAAAATGGGGCACAGAGCTAAGCAGAGACTTCTCAACAGAAAAATCTCTAATCTTAAGAAGCTCTTAAAGAAATGTTCAATATTCTTAGCTATCAGGGGAATGCAAATCAAAACAACTCTGAGATTCCAACTTACACACATCAGAATTGCCAAGATCAAAAATTCAAGTGATAGCACATGCTGGCAAAGGGAACACTTCTCCATTGGTCATGGGAGTACACATTTGTGCAAGCAATTTGGAAATCAATTTGCTCATTTCTAAGAAAATTAGAAATACTTCTACCTCAAGACCTAACTATACCGCTCCTGGTCAAACACCCCAAATTTGTTCCACCATACCACAAGGACACTTGCTCAACTATGCTCATAACAACTATATCATAATAGTCAGAAACAAAACAACTTAGATGTCCCTCAATCAAAGAATGGATAAAGAAAATATGCTACATTTACACAATTGTATACTACTCAGCTATTAAAAACAAGGAAATCATGAAATTTGCAGGCAAATGGATGGAACTAGAAAGGATCATCCTGAGTGAGGTAACCCAGAACCAGAAAGACATGCCTGGTATGTACTAATAAGTAGTTATTAACCATAAAGTTTAGGATAACCATGCAATAATACACAGACCCAAAAAATGGAAGTAACAAGGAGAGCCCTGGAAAGGATGCTTGAATGTCACACAGAAGGGGAAATAAATAGACATCAGAAGTGGATGGGGAAGGGCATGGAGGTAGGGTGGGCCACACTTGTGTAGGAGGCCTGGTACAGTCCATGCATGCTTCTTGGTTGGTGCTTCTGTCTCCACAACCCCCATGGGTCTAGGTTAGTTGACTCTGTTGGTCCTCTTGTGGTTTCCCTGTCCCCTCTGGGTCCTTCCATCATTCCCCCCAAATCCCACTCTTCTGAGCTCGGCCTAATGCTTGGTTGTGAGTCTCAGCATATGATTCGGTCAGCTGTTGGGTGGGGCCTCTTAGAGGACTGTTATGCTAGGCTCCTGTCTGTAAATGTAGCAGAATATCTTTAATGGTGTCAGGGGTTGGCTCTCTCCCATGCAGTGAGTTGCAGGCTGCGCCAGGCATTGGTTGGACATTCCCTCAGTCTCTGTCTTTATCTCTGTACATATTGTAGGAAGGTTACCCTATAAATTTACATTTTGGGTCAAAGGTTTTGTAGGTGAATTGGTGTTTCCCTCCCACCACTGTAAGTCCTGCCTGGCTGGAAAGTGACCTCCTCAGTCTCCATTCCCCCACTCCATTCCTCCTAGCTGAGCTAGGAGGCTCAGCTAGTGACATCCCCATCTCCTTCTTGAAACCTACCCTGCTACAGGTCTCAGCTTGTCTCAGAGATGGCTGTGCACTCAGTTTCCCTTTTCTCTCCAAGCCCTTTCATCTCCCCTCTTCTCACTCCCCACATCTGGTATCCCCCTTGTTTGCCTCCCCACACCTTCTCCTACACAGTTTCCTCTGTGTATCCACTACCACTGTCTATTCTGTTTCTCCATCTGAGTGAGATTCAAGGATGGCCTATTTTAGGCCCTCTTTGTTACTTAGCTTCTTTGGGTCTGTGAATTGTAGTATGGTTATCCTGTACTATATAGCTAGTATCCGTATAAGTGAGCACACACTATGTGTTGTCCTTCTGGGTCTGGGTTACCTCCCTAAAGATGATCCTTTCTGGTTTCATCCATTTGCCTGCAAATTTCGTGATGTCCTTGCTTTTAATAGCTGAGTAGTATTCCACTGTGTAAATATAGCATATTTTCTTTATTCATTTTTTTGTTGAGGGACCTCTAGGTTGTTTCCAGTTTCTGGCTATTATGAATAAAGCTGCTATGAACATAGTTGAGCAAGTGTCCTTGTGGTATGGTGGAGCATCCTTTGGGTATATGCCCAGAGCGAAACTGAGCGTTCTCAACAGAGGGATCTCTAATGGCTGAGAAGCACTTAAAGACATGCTTAACGTCCTTAGTCTTCAGGAAAACACAAATCAAAATGACTCCGAGCTTCCATTTTATACCTGTCAGAATGGCTAAGATCAAAAATTCAAGTGACAGCACACACTGGCAAGGATGTGGATCGAGAGGAATAGTCCTCCATTGCTGGCAGGAGTACAAGCTCGTATAACCGCTTTGAAAATTGGTCTGGCTCTTTCTCAGAAAATTGGAAATAGTACTACCTCAAGATCCAGCTATAAATAAATAAATTAACTAATGAAAAAAAATTCAGGGCGGGATTTTCTTTCTTTGTAACCTTGCTATTCTACAACTCTCTCTGTAGACCCAGCTGGCCTCTGCCTCCTGCCTCTACCTCCGGCCTCTATCTCCTGCCTCTGCCTCCTGGATTCTGGGATTAAAGGTTTGTGCTGCTACCCTGCAGTTTAAAATATTTTAATGTTGATTCTATGTGTGTCTTACTACCCTATATACACACAGAGTTTCTATAAATATCATTTTATGAAACTTAATAAATGACATATTATGTTAATCTTCTTAAGAATGTCCATCCACAACATATGCCAATTGAATTTTTAAAAGATATTAACTTGTGAATCAAAAACTACGCTTAATTAGCACTGAGAGCATGAGCCCAAAGCACACTTGAGGTTTAAGAAAGGATATTTTGCTTCAGAGAGTTTTTATAGTTGCTGTTAGATTTAAAAGATTTAGAAAATATTTTATCTGATTATGCTTCAGTTATTCCCCCTATAACTGAAAATATGAGATATCCATTACACTCAACATAAAATCATATATTAACTTCACAGACTAACATAATTATATAAACTAGACAGAAAAATTCCATAGTGTTATGAAATTGCGTGTTTATATTTAAGCCTGCCAATCTTTCTTAACTAAAACCTCAGACCTCTGTGATTAAAGGCCTGTGGTAATTTTTTTTTTAAAGATGGTTACAGAAAAGTGTGAGTATCATGAAAATCTGATTAAGTGCGTACTTTCACAATAGGTTTATTTACAGAGGAGAAAGACTGTGGAGACAGCCTTTCTACTAGCTTATTCTTGGGGTACAGTCAGTGTGATATGAACAGACATTGATGCCCCAGAGAGGCATTTGGAGAACAACTTAGGATACTCAAGTACCATGCCTCTTTCAGTTCAGTTCTCATCTCAAATTCAGAGGAGAATGAGGATTGAAAGACCAAGCCAGGCTGATAGGGCCGTCAGAAGAAATGTAGACATTGTCCTTTAATTTTTATTCTTGAGTTTGCTAGGCTTACCATTGTGACTAGTTTAGAAAATAAAAAAAAGATGCTATCTTCTATTTACTGTTAATTTGTGTTAATTTCGATAGACAATAGCATACATATTTTTTAAAATACCTACAAAATGCACATGAGCCATAGTTTTGGGGTGACCAAAATATCCCCGATACTATCTGCCTTAAATTTCTTTCCAAGAGACTTTGCTGAGTCCTAGCTGGAAAATGCTAACTCTGCATAAAAGCCTCCAGGAATTTTTAAGAAGAAGGATATGGAGGAGAGCAAAGAGATATGAAGAATCACACAGAAGGGCAAAATACTCTTACTGGAACAATCAAATGGCTCCCGGGGTGGCTTAAATGTAGTGGTTTGAATGAGCCCACAAGCTCATTTATTTGAATTCTCAGAACCTAGTTGATGGAACTGTTCAGGAAGGATTATGAAGTATGGCCTTGTTAGAGGACGTGTATCAGTGGATATTCTTTTAGGTTTCAAAAATCCATGACATTCCAAGCTAGATACCTCTCTTTCTCTGTCTTGTGTGAATGCATTAAGATGTAAGTGCTCAGCTACTACTCTAGCACCATGCCTGTGGCCTTCAATGATAATTATCCCTGAAATGATAATACGGAATAAACCCTCTGGAACTGTGAGCCCCAATAAACCTTTCCTTTTATAAGTTGCATTGCTCATGCTGTCTCCTCACAACAACAGGAAAGTAACCAAGACAGCTCTTGAGAGAACTTCATCAGTGTTAAGTTTTTTCGAAGCAACGTCTGGTAATCTTTCAGCCTTCCTCACATGATAACACTTCCCTCAAAGTTAGTATTTTCTGTGAACCAGCCTTCTCAGTGAGGATCAGAGGGGTGCGAGGAAGATTGTAGAAATCTCAGAATATGGTGGTTCCAGCTCAGATCTCATTCAGCATGTGTTCTGCTTGACTACTAGATACCACATGGATACCCTGCCGGTATTTGAAAATCATTTACTTCCTACGTGGAATTATCATCAAGATAATTTACCCCCCCCGAGATTGTTTACTCCTACTTTCAGCATGCACGTATCACATGATTTCATGTGTTCACTCCTTGTGTAATTCTTTGTTTTTCAAATGTCTAAGGGTCTTGTTTAATTCTGATGTGTTCATAATTGTACCTCTAATTCTTAGTACACTGAATGATGCATAAGATGTGCTCAGTCAATGAGTGTTGAACAAATCAATCACTGCAGATGTTTAGTTCTTATTAGATCAATATTGCAATATATTTTAGAGTAAGTCATAGATTTTTTTCCACCCATCATTTACATTTTTCTAGTTCATTTTTATTCATTCCAAAATTTGATCAGCCTAGTATTTTGTTTAAAACTGCTGACTGTGTGTATGTTTTCTGGCGAGACAAGGAAATATCTATTCATCCCAGATATGACCTGAGCAACAGACCAAAGAAAGGAATTGATGAAAAAAAATGAACATAAACTAGAATTATTTACAAGTATGTGAGTTAAGGTATACTCACAGAAGCATACAAAGCTTAGAGGCACCTACACCATTAAGGAAAGAATTCTCCCTCCCCAAAATGGTTACACATCCATATACACTTGGGTAGCATTGGGCTTTATAAGCCCTCTCTCTTAGTAACTGTTGTCTAAAAGGCATGGCCTTGTGAGCCACAGTTCCGTGACTGAAAGTAATGAGCCTAATCTTGTGCAGATGACTTTTGAGCAATATCTGCTGATTGTTCAAATAGGCAACAGCCATGGCAGGCCTGTAGTCTAGAATTCCATAATACAGCATTAGAGTGTTCTCTAACCTTCCAAATGAAGAAATACTCTTTTTTTTTTTTTTACAACTGTGTAGTGAATACATACTATGTACTAAGGAATAGAAAACACAGATAAAATAATCAGGGTGTTGAAATTTACTGTGAATAATAACTAGGAAACAGTTACAGTGAAATATAGTGGTCTAAGTTAAAGAGAACTAAATGTAGGGAAGACACTGAGCAAGGTTTCTTGGCCCAGTGCAGACAAGGCATGCTTCTAAAGAGTGTTCCCAAAGATAGAAGAATTGATGGGTTTAAAAAGGGAGCCACGGCATGAGAGAACACTTAAGTGACATTTGTGCTTAAGGGCCCTTTGTGTTTCAGACATCTACTGTGTCAAATTCTAGATGCCCTGTTCTTGAGACAGGCAACTTCAAATTTTCTAAAAAAGTTTGATGTTGTGTCCTTTGAAGTTGCTCTGTCTTCTTGCTCTACTGATCCAGAAAACAAGATTCTGTTCTAGCAGCAATGCAATGACTCCTAGGAATATTCTGCTTTGTCCGTAGATTAGTATCTTACTGAGCCATCATTAGAAAAGTGTCTTCCTACAGTATATGGGTAGTACACAATGTGCAGAGGGTAGAGAGAGACCTTTGAACACTACATTCTAAGTGGAACACCTTCATTGAACCCACAAGGCTCAGGGAACTATGAAGAGAAGGCAAAAATTGTGCAAGAGCCAGAAGGGATGTTGTATGATACCAAGGAAACCATTTCTTCCTGACTCAGCATGACTGAAGTACAAACAAACAAACAAAACAACTCATGGAGATGGTGGCAGTGTGCACAGAACCTGCACAGGTCCAGTCCAAGCTAGATGGGATCCCAGCACTGAGAGGGAGAAGAAGTCAAAATCTCCCATTCCTAACCAAAAAGCTATCTCTAATGACAACTGCTTGGAAATAAAAAAAAAAAAAAAAAGTTTTCTCCAGGGGAATCTCATTGGGTTTACAAGCCACACTTAAGGTCAGCTCCATGGCCCAGAAGTAAATGACCAACTCAAAATGAACTCAACAGTATTTTTATTTTATTTTATTAATTTTTTGTCTCTGCTTTCTTAGACATTTATTTACCTTACTGATCTTGACTATTACGGTATCAGATTTCGTGTTTATACAGGTTTTGTTTCTTTATATAATTGAGTCTCTGCATATGTACACATTTTGTGCTTTTGTTGTTTGGAGGGTTTGAATTTTGCCTGTTTGTTTTCTAAAGACAGAAAAGAAAAGCAGGGAGTAGGACGGTTGGGATGGGGGGAAGATGGGGGAAGAGATGAGAGAGGGGAACCATGATTAGAATAGATTATATAAAATATTTTTATATTGGATAAAAAAGATTCTGCTTTGGTAAAATCATGTAGGTGTTATTGTCTTCTTTCTCTACTGAACAAACAGTATGACCCTCAATTGAGGAATGGATACAGAAATTGTGGTACATTTACACAATGGAATACAACTCAGCAATTAAAAACAAAGACATCATGAAATTTGTAGACAAATAGGATAAACATACTAAAATCTGTACACCTAAAAAAAGATAAGCAAGAAGGAGGACCCTGGGTAAGATGATCAGTCCTCATTCAGAAAGGCAAACAGGATGGATATAAGAAGAAGGAGAAAACAGGGAACAGGACAGGAGTCTACCACAGAGGGCCTCTGAAAGACTCTACCCAATAGGGTATCAAAGCAGATACTGAGACTCATAGCCAAACTTTAGACAGAGTGCAGGGAATCTGACCTTCAGTTGCAAGTGTGTCTTTAATTACTAGCATGGTGTCCTTGGGTTATTAAATATTTATGTTTGTGTGTGACTATAGACAATGCAACCTTAAGATGGTGAACTATGAATGCTATTAAGATTGTATGCAATTGTAAATTATGTGTTCATTAATTGGTAAATATATTTTCTAAATACAACCATACTAATGACAAACCAGACTAAAGTAGCAGTATAGAAAAATTTATAAAAAATAACAATTTAAGTATGCCTTTATTATTACAGAATTTCATGATGAGTAATCAGCAAAAAGTAATTACAGAATATATCACTATTAGAGTGAACATTGACTTTTCTCAGCCACTGTAGTTGCTTTACCTATTTATGGATATTAAGACAGCAAACTAAAAGTAAAATTCAGTACTACTTCAATTATAAAATTCATAGGATGTCAGTTTTTATTTTTATAACAAGTCATCTAACCAAATATATTTAATGTTTATGATTTGTTTAATGATTAGACAATAAGTAAGAATGTGCAAATAATGACTTTATTCAATAGTCTCCCATTATCATTTTAATTTTATCAACTTAATGGGAAACTGTAAAGTTGTTCAAGAAATGCACACACTAACTAATGATGAGACAGTATGGGATAAGTTGATATGTGTACTCATAGTGTTCAGGCAAAAATGCTGCCTTTTACATGACACCTTTTGCCTTTAAAGGAAAGGTACCAACCTGTTGTGACACCACTGCAAGTATTTACTTGAATATTTTTACAAAAATAAAAACAGATCCATGATCATTAGGCTATATTACCCTACCAGATATTGTTATATATAATGACCCATATAACGTAATATAGTCAAATCCATCTTAAGCTGCATTATTGTAAAATGTAATTATTCATTGGTTGACTACAAAGACTTGCAGTTGATAATGATCTCTGGCTCACTGAGTGACGACACTTCCAGCTATTTCCATGGATGAGGAATCTTTCTTTTTGCTTGATATCCTGTAAAGAGAGAGAGAGAGAGAGAGAGAGAGAGAGAGAGAGAGAGAGAGAGAAAGTTAATATGCCAACTTCAGCTCCTTATAAATGTGCATGTTTATACTTGGGAATGAAGTCTTTGTTGAGAGATGGGAATAATGAAGTTTTTGAATGTAAAGCTTCAGGAGTGGAATATTCTAAGGCTTCCTAAGGGCTAACACATATTTTCCCCATGACTTCCAAACAATCTTATTTAATGGCCAGTTTTCAAGTAGGTAACTTTTAAGCTATGTTTCTTAAAAACTTCATGTAAGACCGCACATTTTACTTTGGCAATGACTGTACAAAACATGTGTGAAACTCTTCATGTCGGTGAAGGGTATCTACGGTGGTTAAGCTGTCTTTTGGGAATATGTAACTGAAATCTGTTAGGAGTATTCTCTAATTTTAGATTGGGAGATAAAGGAAGTTTTGTGGTTGATAATGTATGTTTTATTCTGTCCTATTCATGATACCTTTGATTTTGGCATTTTTAAAATTCTGGGTCTTGTTACATAACACAGTAAATTTTAAATTACACAGAAAATAACCTTTACTTAGTAGTATGGATAATTTACCTTAAATATATGAATTACCAGCTAGCATATGACTCAGGGGTAGAGATTTGCCTAGCATGTAGTGGGGTACTTAAGTTCAATCCCCAGTGACACAGAAAACAAAAACAGACCATAAATATACATTGGAGTAAATCAAGAGTTTGTGTAGAATAATAACAGCCACTCTTTCTGTCCTCTAGAAAAAAAAGTGCATTTTGCGAGAGAGAGAGAGAGAGAGAGAGAGAGAGAGAGAGAGAGAGAGAGAGAGAATCATGGCTAACTCATAGGGAACGCCAACACATTGTGTATTTCTGGTAGAATTTTGCATGAGAGGCGTCATGAGCCCATTTAGCTAATATCAACTTTGTATGATGCATGTGGTTAAAATTAAAGATGAAGAACCATCTATGTATGGGTTTTGCTGGGATAGCAAACTGTGCTTCTTCAAAACAGTATGCGTCTCATGAAATAGCTAGGCAAGCAGAGTACTTGAGAGGTGATTACAAATATTTTAAGCCACACAAAGAAAAGTCAATTAACTGTCTCCCATGTAAAGATATATGATACTCAAAGCAAACACACAGATGAATAAATATATAAAGAATGAGCAAATGAACACGACACTTTATATGAGGTTGTCCTTTTAAACTAAAAGCAAGAAAGTTACCTACCTGTCAATAACAAATAAGCTAGAATATTTTAAAATTCAGAGATTTAAAAATATAGAAATTGACGTATCCTGGCAATGAACAGCTAAGGTAAGGAAAAGGACTTGCAAAGAGCACATTAACATCAGATAGTGGCTCACTTTTTATAGATCTGACATGAGGCCTCTCTGAATATGTCTTTCAATAAAAGTACATTAAAAATTGAGCAAAATTTACCAATATATAAAAAGCTACAGTGATGAATATGTGGCCAGGTAAATATAACTGAATACAATATGTGACTTATGTGAATTGATCAGTTTTCTAAATAGCGTGAACTGGAAACAGCACAGTTCATTTTGTTATCAAGTAAAAGACTGAGAAGCATTTTAATTGGAAGGAACCCATAATCTATATGTACCTGTAAATGCAACATAAAACCAATTATCTCTGGTCACATTTTTCCTACATGGAAGAGTAAAAAGAACGTTTCCGTAGATCTAGCCTACATGAGACTATATTTAATACCTTTATTCCAAGGTCTGGATTTTGTCCGCTCCCTCCCTTCTGAGTTACATTTGCTTACCTCAGCTTGAGCATCACCAAGAAAAGAATTCCACAGGACACTGCCATGCACACGATAGCATAGATTAGTTCTCCTGGAAAGGAAAGCATAAATGTTGTTTTCATTTCCTCAGATGAGAGAATGAGGTGAGAGCCATTCCCAAACTTTTCTAGCTCTTGCTGAACTCTGGCTGGTTGGTTCAACTCAGCTGTTCTGGCCTAAACTCCTCTCCAAGCTGACTGATTCAAACTGGCTTCTCACTGAATTGCTCTGCCTGGCATCAAACTAATTCTGGCAATATGTTATAATCTTTCGGCTTTTTTTTTCTTTCTCATTCTAAGGCTCATTCTATCTTCACTTTTGTCTACCTTATTTTCTCTGCAACATATCTCTGTAAAACTATCCTGGTAATCACTTCCTGGTTTAAAAAAAAAAAACAACTCACTCTCCCTGTTTTGCTCTTAAGCAGCCTTTCGTTTTTTTCTTTCCTCATGAGAATTGGGTGCATCTTGTCTCTGACTCAATTCTGTCAAATCTTTCTTTGATTCGTCACTTTGTCTGCCCCTCACATAGATGTCACTTTCAAACATGGCTGCTTCCTTCTATAAGCTAGCCTTACCTTCATTGTTTGGGATTAAAGGTGTCTAATAAGGGAATGCTTGAATTTCAGCCGTATCATACTGTAATCCAGAGTGTGTCTGCATTCCAGATTACATAGACTTAGAAGGTCTTTGGATATGATCCCTTGCCAGAGCAGTCATGTGGCTGGATTAAAATTCCTCTACAGAAAAAATTAGAAAGTTGTTTGCTATGCTAATATGGATGGGGTTTGAGGTGGGGTCTATGGGGTGGAGACTTCAACCTATTAAAGAACTACAGGCAATTAAGGAATGCCGAGAGCGCAAGAAATGTTCATGCTCATGAGTGCAGATTCAATACCCAGTACCAAATGGTCAGTACTGAAAACATACATGCAAGTTCCCTGCAGGCTGAGGAGGTCATATTAGTAATATATGTGTATATTCTTATATGTATGTACCAACAATTAATGCATAAAGAGGCTATGAGTTTGAAAAAAGAAAGAAGAAAGGAAGAATAAATGAATGAAAGGGTATATGGAACGTTTTGGAGGAAAGAGAAAGGGAGATGATGTGATTATATTATGATTTAAAAAATAAGATATTTTATAATTCACTGGAGTTTTAGAGACAATAGCATCATTTTCATAGAGAATTTTAAACTGACCATTGAAAGGGGAATTGAATGCAGTCAGAGTATTTTCCTTTGGCTGTTTTCTTTTATATGAGGAAATGTCTTTGGCATTAGGAGTTGGATAATCTGAAAGAAAATATTAAAAGATGATATTGAAGCATTTAAAATAATACTGTGGTTTTATCAAATTGTTATAATTTGTTTTATATTATATTAAATGACAGCAATCCAGTTCCTTGCCACCATTTTCATAAGTCCAGTGATATAGATGGAAGTAGGAATGCCAAAACTAAGCTTGTCCCTGCCGTGTTGAATCAGCTAATTACATTATGAAAACCTTTTCCCTACAAACCATGATAAGAAAAAAAAAAGACCCTGCTTTATAGTATAACTCATGGAGCCGTGCACATGGAGGAGACAGACAGAAAGCAGTAATTTGAGGCTTCCTGTTTGGATACTGAAGAAGATTTCTTCTTTACACAAGTGACTATTTCAATGTGTTTTAAAGATATCACATTTTCTTGAGAGCCACCAATAAATGGCTTCCTATAAAGGAAAGTCTCTAAACATGCTGGTGCCCCCTCAGCTTAGACAAGAGACCTGACTGCTTTTCACAGCTATATCTCCTCTGTACTCTTACCGTTCTTCCTTCCCACTTCACCAACTGGAGACCTCTAGTTCCTGCTATGGAGACTGGCCTTTTTGCCTTCCTGCAGGATGATGGCTGCCTTCTCTGGGGATTTAAGCACTCTTGAACATCTCTGGGAATAGAGTCTTTCTAGGCACTACTTGCCTCACTACTCTGAAAGCCATGCTTCTTTGTGGCCAGTTCAAAAACTAGATATTTTTTTACTGTGGTGTATATTATTTTTACTAACTTTCTCCCCTTTAAGGAGATAAAATATTGATGAATAATTAAAGGATCCATTATAGTTTATTAATCACAGATAGCATCAACTGAATGCAACAGAAGTAAGAATGCAAAACAAAATACCAGCAAATTTGTTTGGTGGCTCAGATTGGCATGGGAGCATTTAAGAAAAGGTGGCTGAAGGAAACCATCTACACGGGAAAGCTTAGCTGTCCTTTATTATAAATTGTTCCATTCATTTTGGGAGCTAGAACGATAGCTGTGCATAATTTGGGATTTATTTTTTTAAAAAAATATACAAGTTCTCAAAGACTGGGGAATTTATACTCAAAGACAACTGAATGCAAGGCTTTCAGAAAGCAGGGAGATAAGATGTAATATTGAAGGTTGCAGCCAGCCCGTCTTCCCTCCATGTGTCCTGTTGCCAGGCTTATATTCTGTATGTTACTAATCATGAATATATTGAAATATTCAGTACCAGAAATTTCTGGGTGGATCAGAAAGAAGCTCCAAGAACAACAACAACAACAACAAAAAGGTGTAAGAAATGATTTGGCATTAGAAGTTTATTTTCAGGAACTCTATCCTCCAATGCATTGACAGAATTTTTAGTTCATACTCTTTTTCATCTCCAGGTCTTACCAGTTGAAAAATACACCTCAACGTAGTCCAAAAGGAGCAGGTGTACAACTTGGGCATTTTTATGTCTATGAAACAAATGTTGTTATTTCTCTTATTACATTGAACTATTTATACCAGTGATCCTTGAGGGGAAGAATCAATTATGATCAAGTTGCTCATACAGGCTTTCAGTAAAATCAGAGACAATGCAATTATATTTACTACATATAATATAAAAACAAAAGACTTAAAAATTTTTATAGCAGTTTTGGTAGTTTTCATGGACTTGTTGCAAATACATACATACACACACACGCACACACACACCTATGTACACACCAATTTCTGTCTGGAAAATCTATTCCTAGGGGTGCTTGCTTTGATTAGATATCACAGTTTAACTCATCTTTGAACATGAAAATTCTGTTATCTGACAAATTACGTAACCTTTTGTATACAGAACTAAGATAACTACTCAGTGCCTAGAAAATATAGAAGAAAATATTTTATTCATTAAGTTTAATTTCCATGGTACCCATGAACATAATCTAAAAAGCTAGTGACAGAAATATTAGCTATGATGCCAGCGAAAATGTATCTACTAGCCGCTATGCTGCTTAAACATTGTCCCCTGGCAGAACATTGAGTGTCAGCAAGAAAGATTAGTGTTACCACAGGTTTCTTGGCTACTGAGACCCAGTGTGTAGTCTCCCTTCACTTCTGTAAGTTGTGGAGACATGTACCACACAACCGAAGTTGCTAGAGTTGATAGTTACCCTCAGTCCCATATCATCTGTCTCGTTTATTACAACCCACATTAAATGGTTTTTATTATATTACAAAAATCCAGAAATCTAGATTTACTTTAACACTCTACCAAGAACAAACTTAAAATAATATTCTCTCCAGAAATATGAAAAATTCTGCTTGTTGTCTTATTAGAGTTCTCACAGACAGTGGGGGTGAGTACACCTTTTCAACACTGTGTACAACTGTGTACACACTGGTTGTGTCTCAGCAAATCTCCTCATCCCTCTATTCTCATCCTTTTCTCAGTAATGTATTTTTAGGTACTTTCAGAAAATTCTGTGATATGCCATTCAAGTATCAAGAATCAAGTATCGAGGGTTTTGAACATACTGTTATACTGAAATTGTGTTTTTCAAGACTGCTTAAACTCAACCATTTTTCCTTTATTTTCCACTATTGGCTCTTCTTTCTATCTCACATGTCTAACTGCCAGAATGGTATAAAATTCAGTAGTGAAAAAAATGGTTTTAAGTAAATTGCAGAATACCCAGCTGTCTTCTTTTATATATATATATATATATATATATATATATATATATATATATATATTTGCATATCCTACTATCAGCAACACCACACTAAATTTAGATTTCTTTTCATTAAATTAATTTATTTCATGCATTTTTTTTGTCACAGTAAGTGATGAAACCTTCCGATATTATTCAAACAATCTGGAAAGAATCCTACTCCTTCCTCTTTCTCTGTTACAGGCCACGTTGGCCAATCATTCAACCTGATTTTACCAAAATACATATCCGAATTATGTTCTGATTTCATCTACCCAATAAAAAACATCGTCATATTTCATCAGAAGCACACTGATAAATATTCCCAGCATGGTGAATTTATCTTCCTATTTCTGATCCTCCCTGCCTCTCATCAGCAGGAAACAGAATGATCCATTTCAAAACCAAAGCAAAGAGTGTGCAATTCCTTTGAACTTTTAAAACTTAAGTTTAAGCGCAGGAACTTCACACTGTTTAGGATCTCCTACAAAGACAACGCTTATCTCAGCACAACATCTCACCTTGCCTGTTTCACTCTAACCTTCCCTTCTCCCCCACCTTTCCTTTCCTCCTTTCTTCTTTGTCAAACACATGGCATTTATTGCTGGATCATTTGACATTTTCTCTTGTCTCTTGCTAGACCACACTTCTCTTTCAAGTGGCCATTCAAAGGACAGCTTCTTGGAGAGATCTTGTGCAAATTTACTAAAGTGGATCTATTGTCGTCTATTTTAGAAACCTGACTTCAAAAGGCACATTATTTTGAAAGAGTTTTAGGAAGCAGCATTTTTAAACTATTCTCCATGCGACGCTAGGTCTGTTTACCTTCAGACTAAGAAAATATAAGGTGCCAGAAGGAAAAAAAGTCTGCTCTAAGAAAACAAATCACTTGCAGTTCTATGATGCAAGTGTTTCTCAGTGTGTTTGTGTGTGTGTGTATATATAATGAGCTGAAACACATTAATTAAAATTAAAGTTGTCTCCCCTCTGGCAATGGACAAAGAGATACCTTGTTGGTGGTATTGGTCTTATATCCACTAGGGGCAGAGCAGATGGCAGTCCTAGCTTGATGCCTGGCTTGGTGAGCACAGCTATTTTATGCACAGGGCACATAAAAAATAATCAATCAAATTAAATCAAGACAGCACCGCATGGGAGGAAGAAGACAGAGACCTGCGTGAGTATGTGGTGCACAGATGGGAGAGAAAGAGAAGTAGAGCTGTTTGAGTCTCATGAAGAGGGATGGGACCATGGCGGAGAGGTGTAGCCTGCTGTGGGCGGCCAGCCCTGCTACCTGGCGTCATGCTTAAGTCCCAGCCCAGGATGCCACTGAGGGCCATGTCTGGGTCCATGGCTACACAGCTGCAGGGGACAGTGTTGATGTCCGTGCCTCATAGTAGCCCATGGGGACTTCCTTGGTTGGGCTGCTGCCTGGGACCACATGGATAGCCAGGGGCTGTGCGGAGCTGGCCCCACCTCTCAGCTGCAGCAGCACTCTGAAGAGTAGCACTGTGCCTGGGGTGGGGGTGGGGGTGGGGGACAGAACAGCACAGTGGAGCTGACCCTGGTGGCAGTGGTGTGGGTGAACCAGCCCCAAGGGTGTGAATGTGGGAGAACTGACCTCACCATTTGTCTGTCATGGGGTGATGAGGATGTAGGATTGATGCCCTCCTTTTCCCTTGCCCTTCACTAGTCTGGAAAGCTGGCCCCAGGGTCATGAGAGCTGGTGAGCTGTCCCTGGCCCCCACTGACTGCCGTATTTGGAAGAGTGTGTCCCACACCCTTACTGGACAGCACAGTATAGCTGGCCCTGGTGGCAGGGGTGAGGGTGAGCCGAACTCAAGGACATGAGAACAAGAAAGTTGACCTTACCTTCTGCTGATGGAGGCATGGGGTGGCCTAGCTAGAGAGCTAGCCCTGGTGGTGTGGATAAGGGAGAGCTGTTACACTGAGTTCAGCTACCACCCAGGTCCAGATCCAGGGCTCTGAGTTGGCCCATCCCAAAATCTATATCACCTATAAATGGTTGGGATGTGTGAAAAGGGGCAATCCTGGTGATGCAGAGCTGCAGGATCTCCATGACACAGAGAAACAACAGGATAACTTGGGAGAGTCCCAGTGAGGATCCCATATTGCTGGTCTCACAGAAGCCAGAGATCTCTAATGAGACCAATGTCTCATTGCAACGAACATTTTAAGTGAAAATCTTTGGACAGAGGGAATCTTGTGGGACAACACTGTGACATATTACAATGTCCACAATGAGATGTTTTCTATGCTTTATTTTTCATTTGTTGATATGGGTATTTTTTTTTTGGGGGGAGGGAGGTTTCAAAGGCAAAGGGAAGATATGAAGGCACAGGGAGATGAGCAGGACTAGGGTACATGATGTGAAACTCATACACAGTCAATAAAAAGTTAAAAATATTAAAGTTCTCAGGGTGGTTTATCATGGGATCGATGAACAAAATCTTGTAAAACATGGTCTGTGTAACCGGACTCGTGTGTTAGGGATGAGGATTGAATATTCATTGAGGATTCATTGAATATTCATTGAGGATTCTTATTTTTTAACCGGTCAATGGAAAGCAGAAAGACACTATACAACAGTGTTCTGTGTCCATGAAAGTAAACACTAATTTAAAATCTTTCTGTTTGTTAAACACATATGCATAAACTCCTGCCACATGATTTTTCTTGCTCTCAGCCACTTTTGCACAGGGCTCTGTTCTCTGTCCCTGGAGCCAAGCCAATCGACCATCTAACTCCATGCTGCTGCTCCTGTTTTATAGCAAACTGTTAGATATAAAAAGAGTTTTAAATAGTATTTTGACAGATATTTCAGTATCCAAACTATGCTTTGGATTTCAGTAAGAAATTTAGGATTTGTTATTACTTTTAATTTAGGGAATCAATTAGAAGGTGAACGATCAAGTGTGAAAATACATAGCACAGAAGCCGTAATTCCTTTAAAACAGGTGTCACAGCTCAGTCATGCACAGCAAAGTTGCCTGTGCATTCATGAGGATGTAAGTTCTACTTCCAAAACCCACATAAAAAGCCACATGTAGTGGTAATCTATTGTAGTCCAAGCACAGGGGAGGCAGAGGGGAGAAAATGCCTTTGACTTGCATGCTAGCCATCTTTGGAGAAATTGTGAGTCTCAGAGCCCAGTGGCAGACTTGTCTCAGATTTATTGTACAAAATAATAATAATAATAATAATAATAATAATAAAAGTAAATATTTTTAAAAACACTCAAGATCAATGGCTTTTGAGAAATAATGGCTGAGACTGATGTAGATACCTTTTCATTCACACACATGACCATGCACACGCACAAAACAAATTTAAACACAATTAAAACTAGAATATCGCAGCTATCCATGATGTCACATTCAAGGGGATTTCATTTAAAACATGCCAATTATAGGCTAGGTTCCATTATGTGTGGACCTTTTCAGGGCTTTGAAGTTTCACATTTCAGCAAAGACATGAGACACGGTGTGGTATGTTATAAAAATGCAATGAGAGCACTGCTTTGTAGAGCCAGTTTTCTCCTTCTAATTTTATGTGGGCTGTGAGGATCAAGCTCAGGTCACCAGGCCTAAGCAGCAAGCGCTTTTACATGCTGAGCCGAATGAATTGCTGGCCCTTAAAGAGTGAGGAACTGAGAACTGGAAAGAAAGCAAAAAAAGCATTAGCATTTATCTCAAAGCATGATTGTGCTGAGAGTCCCATGATCCCTTCAGGTAAATCACTTCATTTTAAAATGCTGGAATTGATCACTTAAAGTCTCCACCCAAAGTCACTTCCATCACTCATGTACACTCACCAGGTAGAGCCCACTGACAGCTGGCCACAGGGAACTGGAAGACGTTAGTGCACATGCATTACTAACTTTTCAGCTGGGGAAAATGAGTACCTTAAGTTCAGGGACCAAAAAATGTGGACCAACAGTTTTCAGATATCCCTCCACTGGTTTCTTTCTAGAATATGTTTAATTGTGATCATAAAGGGCCTTTTATGCAAATACAAAACACTAAAGTTTTAGAAGGAAAAAGTCCCAGTCCAGTTAGAACCACATTTTGGTTGTATCACAAGATCTTATCGTCCTTGTAAATATGTATTTTCTAAACATTCTGTAACTTAACATAAATCTACAGAGATGTAATTAGGAATGAAAATAAGTTGCAACACTGCAGACAACAGTGAGTGAGACGGGGGTAACAGCATGGGGAGAGGCCATGTGTCTTGACATGGACCTAAGACTGCCTACTAATTTGCTGAATGTTTGGCTGGGACTATTTTTTGTTTTACTTTTAAGTCATCTGTACCCTAGTTTATCATCCGCCTAAGTTAAGGTAATACATTTGTTAGCTCATAATGAAGATCAAACAGGGCGGAGCATGTAAATGATCTTGCAGAGTAGAGGCATAAAGTAGAAACCATAGTTTTTTCTTCTTTAGACAAGTACGTTTTGATAGTAGTTACATTTTAGTATTAATCATGGAATATTTAAGCATGGATGGATATTCATATGTCCTATCACTATAGGCTTTGATTTAATAGTTCAAAAGTGAAGCAAATATAAAATACTGGGTATTTACAGTTTTGATAATCTTTCCTGATACTCTCAGAACACTCAGAATAGAGAAAGCTAAAAACATGTGGTTATGGAAGGAAAAGAAAGCAATCATGCCAACATGGACGGCACTCTCTTACAAGGTCCCACCCTGACATGAAGAATTATAGACATTGATGACTGCTGAGAACTGAAGAATCAAAATTTGCTCAGGGATGAGCCTCATAGGTGATCCAATCCTAAGAGGTCAGTCCGGAACACTAAATAAAACCAGTAAGTTGTATTTATAAATGTTTATATATAATTGTTATGTATATATATATATGTATATATATGTATACAAATATATACATAACAATAATAATTAAGGAGTAAGGAGCAATGAATTTGAGGAGAAGGGTCATACAAAGAATTGGAGGGAGTGGGGGAATGACATGCATACAATATTCAAATATGAGAGTCACAAAAATAAGGTATTAAAAAGGAGAAATGTTGTCAAGCCATATAAACCTCTCATTGAGGTTAGCTAGTGAAACTGAGATTCTTAATAAAAGAGTGGGGATACAGGAGGGACAAGGAAAGAAAAAAAGTCTAGATTCATGTTTAATAGATACAGGAGTCAAAAAACAAGTAATTGGTAGAGAAATGTAATCAGACATAGGGACAGTAACGGCCAAGCTTGTCCTGGATCAGTAGGGATGGTACCCTGTGGAAAGTTCTGTTAGGCTAGCTACCTGGCAGTATTTAAAGAACAAAAACATTTCAAAGAAACAGTATGTCCATTGTAGAGTAGGCGTGCTGGAATGGAACAGTGGGAGAAACCGACTGGATCAAAGCAGGCATGGAGAAAGTGTTGGGAGCAGCTATTAAGGCTGTAGACATATGCTTCGCGTACATTTTCAAGGTAATAACTACCACATGTAGCTTAAAGAAAATACCACTGTAAGGTTTAGACAGTC
Organism: Meriones unguiculatus; assembly: GCF_030254825.1. Classification (NCBI taxonomy): domain Eukaryota; kingdom Metazoa; phylum Chordata; class Mammalia; order Rodentia; family Muridae; genus Meriones; species Meriones unguiculatus. Next base: position 12,783,346 of record NC_083354.1, on the reverse strand, counting down.
TGTTGTGCTAGAAAAGGAGAGGCTGAAGATAAAGGAGCTGAATCATGGCGACCTGGATACTTACCACACCACCAGAAACTCTTTATCTGCAGAACCTCATAACACACCACAGAGGATCAGTACGGTAAATTGCCCCTTGGAAACAAGCCTTGTCAACGATTTATGCGGCCTCTCGTCAGAGCTCCTTGCCTCCCAACCAAGGTAGAAGCTACCATCAGAAACTGGTGAACTCTATTAAGGGAGCTGTTATGAAAGTCGCTATCACGTGCCTCCAGGGAGATTCTGTTCACGATACTCAGGTGGTGATGCAACAGTACAATATAAACTTCTATAAACTCAAAGAATATTGTCCATGTGGAAAATTTAGGCAGCCGTGATGGTAGCACAAACAAAAACAACCAATCAAAGAAGCTCTTCCGTCCTAAGTAGAGGCAGCAGAAAGGAAGGAGATGAAGAGAAAGTGTCTATCGTAGAGGCACGTGTTGAGTCATCACTAAGAACTCCCACGCGTCACGAAGCCAGGTTGTACCATCCCTCATCATTTTATCTAGTTTGAAAGCTGATTGGTTCAGAGTAGTGAACTAGAAGAATGAAAGCTGTCTGGGTGCCTTTACAGCTTACAAGGCAGCGAAGTGATTTTCAAATATTCTAGCAATGTTCTTAATGTTGTAAGGATTTTAATAGGCTGATGAAAATGGACTCCAACAGAAAATTTGGAAAACATGATACTAATGGAAGATACACTATTTGACATGACCAGTGAATTGCTAGCAAAGCTTTACTTGTTGCTTACTGGCCTCATCAAAGAGGCTTAATTTGTCTAAGCACTAAACATCCTTTTCCATAGAAGTTCCCCATTTAAGACAATATCCCAGAGTGTAGGTGCCAGAGCAGTAACTATTAAATGCCCACATGTGGTGTTTTATGGGAAGAATCTGATGCTATTATGTTGCTGTCACATGAATACTTGGCTTTTAAGCCAGGAATACACACTCTCATAATAAATGGCTTTTATGACTTCACATACACACAGTCCTGATGTGCAGAAAGTATAGAGGAAAGATTGCTTATTTTATGCAGGCTTGGCATGGACTCCATCCCCAATTATAGGCAATGAGGGGACCGGATGAAGCCAATGAAAGCGTAGGCTGGGAAATGGAAAAGATAGCACAATGCCTTCACATTATAAAGAGTGTTATTGTTCAAATTGCAACAATATTGTTTTGTTTTCTTCTTCATTTCTTTCCATGATCTTAAATGTTTCTGTCCTCTATAGTGATGCCAAAATGTGAGCTGTCTCACTCATCAGTGGCAACTCTTTAATCTTTCTTTTTTTGGCATAAGCACACAGCCAAGGTAGTCACGGATGATTCATGCATCATTTCATGCTTGGTGGCAGAGTTTTCCTTCTCCCTTGAAAACACCTAAACCTTTAAGAGGAGAGTTGGGAAAAAGTGAAGGTCGGAGACAGATGTTCTCCTGTTGTTTCTGTTGAGGATTTGTATACTTCAGTATTTCCAGATTTGAGCCGTGTGAAACATTTTCTGCAAAATAAGAAGCCAAGCCAAATTCACTGGGTTTCAGATCTGCAGACAAAATTTGAACCAGCTGGATTTTATTGGGAACGTTTGTGTGCAAGAAAACTTAGTGGCAAAAATGAAGCCAGCATTTTCCCAAACTGGAATCGATGTGTCTTTAGGCTATCCATTTCATCTATCTTCTCTTGAGCGAATTTTGAATTTTGAAAGGACCTCACATAAAATGTGCCAGATACTCCTTAGAGTATCTGTTTGGAATATTAGCTAACAAGGATAGACGGTGCAAGCAAACATGCTGCTTGCCTCTCATGGTCAAAATTCGGAGGTAAGAAGAAGTTACAGTTCTTTGTCATCTGATTTCAAGTTGCTCAAAGCATGCCTTCTATGCATATACTTTCAAAAGCAAAAACCAAGTGGCATGCTCACATCGATTTAAATCCACAAACACATACAGCATAACCTGGCAGTAATGGCACATGATGGCAAACTTACTGGGTTTGCAGACGGCAAAGCTCTACCCCACTTTCTAAGTATGTTTAGGTGGGAATTCCTATGTTTATTATAAAAATGTATGCAAATGTAGATTTGAACATACAATAGAAGCAAACGATCATGTTCTATCGCAAAATATTGACAATGATTCTCACAATTTTAAAAGCAAAGCAATGAAAGGTAATCTCATCTTAACCAGAGGAGACTCCCTTTACTCCAAATTTCAGTTCAGTTATCTGAAAGAATAAGTATTTTTACAGAGGAACAGAAAGAAAGGATGTAGTTTTCCTAAAATTTGATCCAGTCTCTGGAAGGAAACAGCTCTTGGCTGTTTGTCCACTGTGAAGCTCCGATTCGGATGACAGCTGCCAGAGACGACAGCGTCTCATCAAGCTGCAAGTGTTACCGTGGCAAACACGGCATACTCAAATCTGCCAGGTTGTATTTTGTGTGTGTAAACATGTAGCATGAGCCAGCTGATAGATGTACATCTCATCCAAGCACAGTTTTACAAGGGAAAGCATATATTCTGTACAATTTTCTGAACATTGACCTGATACTCAAGAGGTGAAAATGTTCTGCTATTTGACTCTCAGTTTTCATTCACTAGAACAGAGAAGTCAAGGAGAATTCTACAAGATCAAAGTCATCCATGCTCCATTGGACGGCTGTGTGCCCACACACAAATGGGCAGTGCTAGTGGGTTATTTGAAAAAAAAAAAAAAGGTGGGGAGGAGCACACTCATGTAATTGGGAGAAGGAACATAGACAAGTTGCAGAAATCCAAGGAAAGTTGGAAGGAAGAAACGGTGGCTGGATACGATCAAATTTAATTGTACAAATGTATGAAATTCTCAAAGAATAAAAGAAGATAGAATTTAAAGGTCTTTTTTCCATGCTTATAACATGGCATTTTTAAAGTGAATGTATCTGGAATGTAGTCACTTTCTCTTTTCTTAACAAAACAATCATAATCAGTATCTCTTCCTGTTGACTTTTAAGATGTTTTTCTCTATATTTGAAATTATAACATAATCACAACATTTCTTCTTTTCCTTTCCTCCTTTAAAACCCTTCTCATGAACCCCTACTTTCTATTTTTCATGGTATGGCCTCTTTTTTTGAATCAGTTGTTGTTACATATAGATCGTTAGGTTTTCTAAGGCCATGATCAAAAGCGAGCTAGGGAGAAAATGGTTTGTTTTCCCTGCACTTCCACATCACAGTCCATCATCAGAGGGCAAAAACTCAAGTCAGAAACCTGAAAGTAGTAACTCAGGCCAAAGCCATGGAGGAGCGAGGCTTAGTAGCTTATCCACTAATGGCTTACTCAGACTACTTTCTTTTTTAAAATTTATTTCTTAATTTATTCTTTTATTTATTACAATTTATTCTCTTTGTATCCCAGCTGTAGCCCCCTCCCTCATTCCCTCCTAATCCCACTTTCCCTTCCTCTTCTCCTTCTATGTCCCTCCCCCAATCCACTGATATGGGAAGTCCTCCTCCCCTTCCCTCTGACCATAGCCTATCAGGTCTCATCAGGACTGGCTGCATTGTCTTCCTCTGTGGCCTGGCAAGGCTCCTCCGTCTTCAGGGGGAGGTGATCAAAGAACCAGCCCCTGAGTTCATGTCAGAGACAGCCCCTATTCCCCTTACTAGGGGACCCACTTGGACATTGAGCTGCCATGGGCTACAACTGTGCAGGGGTTCTAGGTTATCTCCATGCATGGTCCTTAGTTGAAGTATCAGTCTCAGTAAAGACCCCTGGGTCTAGATTTCTTGGTTCTGTTGCTCTCCTTGTGGAACTCCTGTCAGACTACATTTTTTTTCTCTTTTTTTAAAAATTCTTTATTAATTATACTTTATTCACTTTGTATAGCCCCTGTGGTTCCCTCCCTCCTCCAGTCCCATCCCTCTACCCTCTGCATCTTATACCTCCCTGAACCACCTGCCTAGGGGTGCCGGTATTCACCATGATCTGGATTCACCCACACCAATCATCAATCCAGAAAAAGCCTTAAAGACTTGCCCACAGGCTAATTCTATCAAGGTATTTTTTATTTCAGTTAAGATTCTATCTTTAGCCAGAACTAAAAGATACTTCATTCTGATCATTGGAATGATCAGTCAAGAAGAAATTACAATTCTAAACATGTATGCACTGAACTTGGAGTTAAATGATATCACAGATCAAATGGAGCTGACAGACATCTAAAGAATGTTTTACCTAAACATTACATAATGTGCATTCTTTTCAGCAGCCCATCAAAAGTTTTATAAAATAGATCCCTTACTGAGATATTAAAAAAAGTCTCAGGGAAAAAAAACTTGAAGTAACTGTTTCTCCTCTGACCATGATTCAATTAACTCAAAATCAATAGAAAAATATTATTTAGAAGTTACACAAACTCGAGAAGATTAAACAACACTAAAGAGTAATAGATTAAGAAATCCAGAAAGAAAAAAACTAAATTCCTGGAAATAAATGAAAATAAAAAACACAAGATGCTAAAACCTCTAGGACACACTGAAAGTAGTCTCAAGAGGAAAATTTATTACACTAAGTACCTACAATCAAATGGAGCTCAAATAAACACCTGAATGATTTATGCCAAGATTTTAGAAAGATCAGGAAAGATCAGCCAGGCACAGTGAGGCACACCTGTAATCCCAGCACTCAGGGAGGCAGAGACAGTTGGATCTCTATGAGATCGAGGTCAGCCTGATCTACAAGAAAGTCCAGGACAACCAGGGCTACACAGAGAAACCTTGTTTCAAACAACAACAACAACAAAAAAAAGTTTACAAAGATCAATAATAAACCAAACCCCAAATCAGTAGAGAGGAAGACATAAAACCAGGGCAAAATGATCAATAAAATATGGAACAACAGCAACATCAAAATAAGTCAAAGAACCAATGAAATTAAGAGCTAGTTCTATGAAAAGATAAATAAGATTAGCAGACCCTTAGCCAAATTAATTTAAAAAAGAAAGAAAAACCCAAATTAATAAAAGTATAGATTGGTAGGGGAGCATTATATCAGGGACCAAAGAAAATCACAAGAGAATGGAATACTTAGGCTTGAAAACGTATATAACAGATTAAGTTGAAAAGCCTAAAAATTATCAGTAGATTTCTGGATACATCTGAACCATCAAAATTAAGCCAAGAGGAGACAAACAACTTGAACAGATCATAAAACTAAGGATATGGAAACAGTAATTTAAAAATTTTCAGAAAAAGAGAAAAAGCCCAGGATCACATGGCTTGAGAACAGAATTTCAGCAATCTTTCAAAGAACTAAAACCAATGCTTCTCAAATTATTCAGAAATTAGAAGTGAAGGGATCACTTCTAAACATCTTCCATAAAGCTGCAAAAGAGTCCAAAGACAAAGACAGGTAAAGATACAACAAAGAAATAGAATAGACCAATTCATCCCTGGTGAATATCAATGCTTTCATATTGCTCCAATAAACGTGACAAAATCAGAGCAAGCTGAGGAGGAAAAAGTTTATTTCACCGTATGGGTTACTGTCCTTTATGAAAGGAAGTCAGGCCAGGAACCTAGAGACAGGAACTGACCATCGAGGAAATCTGCTTCCTGGCATCTTTCCAGTGGTTCTCTCATCTTGGTGTTCATACAACCCGGGACTGTCTGCCTATGCTAGCTCCACACAGAGAGGACTGGGCCCTCTGGCATCAAGCCTCAGTCAAGTCAATGCTCCACAGGCTTGCATCCGATCTGGTGGAAGCATCTTCTCCTTTAAGTTCCCCTCTTCCCAAATGGTTCTAGTTTGTGTCAAAGTGACAAAACTAACCATCATAGTCACCTACACCAATCATGTTGACTTTATTTTGAGACTCAGGGATGGTTTGACTTAAACAAATCAATAAATGTATAGTAAAGACTGCATATGAAGTAAAAACTCACAGGCAGCATTACCCTAAATGGAGAAAATCTAGAAGTAATTCCATTAAAATCAGAAATAAGACAGAGCTGCCCTCCCTTCCCACCCCTTTTCAATATAGTACTTGGAACACCACCTAGAGGCCTAAGACAAAAATTTAAAAAGTAATTGACACTTTTTAGATAGTTTAAGAAAATAAAAAGCTGTCCCTGGTGACAATATTTGGAAGATGGATGCAAAAAAAAATTTTTCAGCCTATGAGGCCAGCTTGGGATTTTCTAAAGAAGATTTAGTGTTCCTTGTCTCAGAAAAAAAAAACCCTTAACATTATAGAAGATAATTTTGTACACAATAATGTATGTCTGTTTATCCCTAGTTGAACACATGACCTACCTTTGCTTAACTGTAACACTGTATTTAAGAAGCCACTTAGGTTTTGCCAAAAATATTGACTTCCTATAATATTATTATGACAGTGCCAAGCCTAGGATTCTGTGGCTTTCCATCTTTCTCAAGTTTACAGAGTCACTGTTCACTGAGTTCCAGATACTGCCCATGAGTTAACTATGTAATTTTTGTGATAAGGTTTTGTGGTAGAGATGATGAAGATTGTGGCCATTGCAGACATTTTGGTGTTGTGTTGCCTTTACAAAGCCACACTGTGCACTAGAGTCTATTAATTTCCAAAAATGACATTCAAACATGAAGGTTGTTTGTGTTGATAGTGGTTTTTAATCCACATGTAAGAGTTGGCCTGAAAAGAAAGAAAGTAGAAGAAGGGTCTCTGTTTCTATTTTAGGTTTAAAAGCTAATAAAAGTCAAAAACACTGGTTTTCTCCCGAGATCCAAGCCCAAAGAAACATTTGGATTTCTAAGTCTATAAATTAAAATACATAAATGGCAAAACTTACAGAATTTACCATGGTTATACGTTTTTACATCAATTTGTAACTGAACTCATTTTAAAGAAATGGTTTGTTTGTTTTTATTATTCTTTTTATTGCTAACTTAAAATACACATGCTTGATCTCTTAAAAAAAATCATAAAAGCCTTTTCAAATAATGAAAAACAAGATCCTAGAGGACTAATCACAGAGTTCTAAAGGGAAAAACATAAATTTATAAGTGAGTGTCTATGAATTTGATAACCTACAAATTCACAATGGAGCTGCTTTAATCTAGAAGATACAACATATTTGAATGCTTAGAGATTACGTAATAAATATGAATATAGACTAGTGAAAGTCTGTTGAATGTCCCTTGAAAACCAGAAGACTATTTTAGCACCTGGACTGAATTTGAAGGAAACTAAACTTGAATTAAAGTTTTGTGTAGACACCAAGAAAAAGTCAGTGGTTTTGGCTAGTTCAAATGGTTTATTTAAAGACAGAACTTAACATAAAGTTCCTGGAACACTGCCTTATGATTTGGCTATAAGAAATAAGTCGTGTGTGTGTGTGTGTGTGTGTGTGGTTGTGTACGAATATGTATGTGAGAGAGGGAGGGAGAAAGAGACAGACGGAATTGCAATGGGAATGTCTTTCACAGTTCACTTTGCTCATTATTTTATTTATAGTGTCTAATTCTCCTTCTCAGCCAAGCAGTGATTTCATGACACTAAGAATTAATAAGTATTTTAAAAGATGAGCTTGAGCTCTCATTAACTCATCTTCACAGTTTTTAAATTATCTTCCTTAAAATGAACATATTTTTATGCAGTACAGAAAAATACGCAATGATGTGTTACACGCCATCTCATAACCATGGGTGGGTTTCAAAGACTGTCTATGCATGTACTGACTGATGGAGTGAGCTTCTAGATCCAGACCTTCCCTGGGAAAGAGTCAGACAAACACTGTCAGGAAAGAGTAAATCATATATCCATTGAATGCACACAAACATGATAAATAAAACTTTTACTAGCATCTTGATATCTATGGGGAGTCATGAATAGACAGATGAAATGGGGCTATAAAATGAAATTAAATGCTAGAGCATGAAATGGCCAGAAAGGTCATTTTCTTAAGACTATGTCTCTCCTTAATATATAAGCACACAGTATTTCATGAAAGTCAGCTGGATGTAGAAATCTACTGGAAACAATCTTCCATCTTTATATGTTTGGGTGGATATAGTCAAAACGTAGGCAGCTTAGGTGACGTACACATTTAAGAACAAAAGCATGTTGGGATAGTGGTTTATTTGCAGTGCTGACATGAGTCCAAGTATTGGCTTGACATAGACACTTACTCTTCAGAACTTAGAAAGGTAGATCAGCATGAAAGAACAGTGTTAGGAAATAAATACAGTGTTTGCATTACAGTGAAGCGCTACAGCCTGCATTTAAATTCTGATTCTTTTGTTTCAACATTTGAATTGAAAAAAATTTGGCTTAAGACAAAACATTAAAGATCAAGGCTCTTAATTAGAAGAATTCAAACAAGGGAAAAAATTGATTGCATTCAAAGACAATGCTGCCACCAATGATGAATATATACTGTTTTGTTTCCTCTTCTGTGTAGCTTTATTGATTCACTATTTTCGTTTTCTGTTTAGAATGACTACTGTGTAGCCATCGTTGTTTGGGAGGATTAGGTAAAATGTGCTGCGTGAGATGCTGTGTGGACTAGCTCTTGGCAGTCTTGCCTATTCCCACACAAAAGTACATAGAGAAGGAGGCTCTTGGACCTGACACTGGCAACTGAATTTTCCACATGTGGGTAAGAGCAGTGGCTTCCAAATTTAGCTACAATTAGAGTCATTTGGTGGGGAAGGTGGCTTTAGATAGGGAATTGTGTAGATTTCTGGGGTTGATTCAAGTTTGAGAACCAAAAATTCAATGTCAATTAATTTCCTTTGGCTTGGAATTAGGGTCTTCATTGATAACAGCATAATGATTACAAATAAAATTGAAGGAACCAAGTAGTTTTTGTGAACAATTAATAAACAATCTTGAAAATGCATATAGTCTTTGTAAGATATGAAAAAAATAACACCAGAAGCCCAACTAATGGGCTAGTTTTAAATTCAAACCCCAAATGATAGTTGTTAAAGTAGTGTATTTAGAAGGCACGAGTTACTTACTATATGATGATCACCCGATACACAGAATTTATTCTCAGGATGGCATACAGGGTGTCTGGTAGGCTCCCCTGGGATAGCTTCAGGACACGCCTCTTGTGTTATAGAACAAGGTCATGCCACACACCAAGCCTGCTTGCCATTTGAAATATATCTGCTGGATATCATCAGAACAGTTAGTTGCCTGATTCTAGGAAAAAAGAGTGTAGTAATGCGCCAGGGCTCACTATTCATGGACATCTTCCACACACCAGAGAGGTGGCTCTAGAGAGCAATGTGAAGGAGAAGCCCTCATTGCCGACAGTGTATGCGTGGTATTCAGTTTTGCTCTGTTTTGAAAGAGAAGTGGCTACAAATAAGACTCAAAGTCAGTGGTTGACTTCTAGGTCAATGAGATGAAGGGAGCAAGAATGGAAATTTGTAAATATAGAAGAGAGGGGAGAGTGGCACATGGAAGGACCATGCTAGGGGTAAAATGAGTGCAGATTTTTATGGGAGACACACAGAGTGCCCTCAGACCAACGTGGAGTTTATGGCTTATACAATGTAATTCTCCAGGCTCTCTTTTCCACCTCCCTATGTCCATGCAATGAAATGCATTGCGATAGCAGGAAGGATTGGAGTTATTGCTGGGTATGACAAATGGGTTTTCTTTCCCTAAGACTGGCCAAGGTCCTTCTAATGATGAGTGGCAAGTCTTCCATCTACAGAGACCTGTAGATAGTCCCTACTTTGGCAGGTTGGCACTAAACTGATTGCTCTGTCTCAAAGGAGTCGGGGATACCTTGCAGCTGAAATTTATATTTACTTTGGATACGGAGTACAGGTTCTTCTTTCCTCTTTACAATCAGAACACTTCCTAGAGAACACTAGTTGTGTCTTCATTGAGCAGCAACCTGACAGTGCTTTGCCTTGTATCCATGCCTTTGCCTCCTTCTCTCTCCAGTAAAATTTGTCTTATGTGATCAAATGTGAACATGAAACAAGTTTGCTATCTATTGTGATAAAGGCCATGACCCAAACAAATTTGGGAAAGAAAGAGCTGTTGGACTTATATGCCTCTACTAAAGTTTGTCTCTGAGAGAAGTCAGGACAGGAACTCAAGCAGGAGCACGGGAATAAGCCATAACAAAAGCTTTTCACCGGCTTGTTTCTCATGGCTTCTCAGCTTGCTTCTTTATACAACCCACGACCAACTGCTCAGAGGGTTGCCACAGTCGCGTCAACCTGCCCATCAATCACTAATCAAGTAGTCCGTGGCAGCTCAGTCTGCAAGTGGGTTCCCTAGTAATGGGAACAGGGACTGTCTCTGACATGAACTCAGTAGCTGGCTCTTTGATCACCTCCCCCTGAGGGGAAAGCAGCCTTATCAGGCCACAGAGGAAGACAATGCAGCCAGTCCTGATGAGACCTGATAGGCTAGGGTCAGATGGAAGGGGAGGAGGACCGCCCCTATCAGTGGAATTGGGGAGGGACATGGGAGGAGATGAGGGAGAAAGGGTGGGATTGGGAGGGGGCTATAGCTAGGATACAAAGTGAATAAACTGTAATTAAAAAATAAACACTTAAAAAAAAAACAAAAAGAAACAAGCAAAACAAAATAAAGAAAATGCTTCACAGACTTGCCTATAGGCCGATGTGATAGAGGCATTTTCTCAACTGAGGTTTCCAGAGGACTCTGGCTTATGTTAAGTTGACAAAAACTAACCAGGACAGGGCTCCATTCAACATTTGTACGTGCACATATTTAAGAGTTCCAGAAATCATGATCCGTACAGAAAAGAGGGGCAGAATTCCAAGGATAAATGCTTTGCTTTTTTTCTCCTATGATATAGTCTCATGATATATTTGCAAAGCATTGCAGAGAGATTCAAAAGGAGAAAGCTTTAGTTCAACAAATTAGAAGAAAACTACATATGACACGTTTGCACAGACCATTGGCTTCTGCTGTTCTTCAAAAGTGGTCTCAGATAGACTACTATCCACATTCCATTGCTCTATGCTTTGTCTTCTTCTAAATGTGATAGACATCTTCAGATATGAATTTGTGCTTCTCAGCATAATGATCAATAAATTGGATCAATATTAGGGAGAAATTGCTTTATATATTTTGATATGATATAGTGGCAGAGATTGTCTAGAAATATGCCGAATTCATTTTTCTTTCTAACAGGTACAGAAGTGAACTGTGTTCCCCAGCTTCCCTCACAGGTAAGTCAAAGTGGATGTGATGTGTAAGACAGTTAGGACTGACCCATCAAAGTTTCTACAGCAAATTTTGCATTCTTTATTAACATGGATGTGTTGGATGGGTCTCATGGACTGAGTCTGGATAGACTCTGAGTCTATGGACTCAGAAGAGAATTCACCCAGGAGAACATGGAATCACTAAATAGCTCTCTGACAACTGAATTTTAATAATCTTCAATTCCCATCCCAACTGCTTATGTTGGTGAGGAATTAAATCTTGTATCACTCTAAGACATTTGATGTCATTAGTCAAAGGAGCTAGTCCTATAGATACCTGTATAAAAATGTGTGTGTTGAAGTGTGGTGTTGCCAGTGTATAAAACTGACATACACAGGAACAGGCAGCAGTCAGGTAGCTGGGAAATGCCTGTTGGAGTCTGGAAAGGAAGCTAGACTTCATGTTCTACAGAGGCCAGTAATCCTGTACAACAGAAAAGGAGATCAAACATCCAAACAAGCCATAGTTCAGATGAGGTGGTTTTACTAAACAGCATAAACAACATCAGAAACTGATTATTCTACACTAGCATTGTGTAAAGTTTTCCAATGAGAATGGCTGCTGACTTGAAGTGGGAACGCATTAGTTTTTCAGACAGAGATGAGAGGGATTAAAATGTGAGCTAGTGCTGAAAAAAGTTAGCTGTAGGTCCCCCAAGGGTAAGAGGTAAGATCCAGCAGGCTCACATCCTTTCAACTACAAAAGCCCAGTCAAAATGACAGGGCTACATGGCTGAGGATTTAGGGTAACCTTTCCACTCAAGCCTACTGTTTAGACTATCTTAAATCATAAATAAGAAAGTTCTGGATGTAAGGAAGTCATAAATAAAGCAGATGTAGGAACGCAATTTAAATAAAATAACTTTTTTAAAAAATATATGTTGGCAGATGAAGCTAACTAAAAGCAGATTAGAAAATTAATAAATGCTTAAGAGATTATATTCCCAAAGGAACTACTAGTTGGGTTGTAAAACAACGATAACAACAAAAACCAAAACCATGTGATTTTCAAATTTTACCTTATCCCTCAAAATGAATAAACTGAATCTGGCCTGTGTGCCCTCCACAGTCATCAAAGAAGGATTACTACTCCAAACAACTAAGATAGGGATCTAGTAAAACGCCAGGCCAAGAAGAACCTTGTAGAAGACCAAATGGAAGAAAGGTGAGGTTGTTCTCTATAGATTCATGATCTATGGTGTGAGTTAGTGAATCTACACTGCAATGAGGTTCCTATAGCTGGTTCTCATTATTGTATACTAGGTAATGACTTCTCTCTCTCTTTCTCTGTCTGTGTGTGTGTGCTGGTGTTTGATGTTTGGGGTAAATTGGATCTCAGTGAACGGTCTTTTTATTTCAGTTTTTTTTTTTTTTCCTTATTCTAAGGCATGACATCTGGATGGATTGCCTATCATAAAATCACCTTCAAGCTAGTGGTAGGATGGAAATTGAGAAAATTTTGAGATGTGTTCTTAGGAAAGGGATAAATATCTTCTATGTGTGTTCTCAAGAGTGAGCTTGTGTTTGTTAAAGGTTAAACAAACAATAGCGACTGTGTGGGTGTTGGTTGATAATCCTAGTGTTCTTCCTTCCGGTGCAAGCTTAGACTACAACGCCCAGCCTTTGGGAAGGTAGGTACAGTCACGTGAGTGTTGTCTGGTGTGTATAAGAGACATGCACTGCTGTCACTCTCAGACAATCAACACTCCGGTGTGGTTAGCCTATATACTAAACATCCTTTCTCCGTTCCGAGGCTAAGTGACAAGGACCTTCAGACCTTTCGCTAAATCAGATGTACCTATTGGAAAGTGCCAGTCTTTTTTAGGTGGCCATTTTAAACGCTGATGCATTTTACGTTGCAGTGAAGAGAACACATCCTGTGTGAAGCTTCTGTTGCTCGTTATACCACCTGGCACGGAGCTGATATGTAGGAGAATACAGACTTGCATTAGCAGAATTAGTAGAGACCCATATCTGAGCTTTATAAACCGTATAATTGGATAAGCCTACAAGACAAACGTTGGAAAATTATCAGAAGAATACAAATCAAGGTATGGAAGGACAGAGTACTGCAATTTAAAAAAAAAAAAAAACTAACCAAAAAAAGTAAACTCTTCTTGAAGTTGGCTTGAAGTCTAAAGATGTCTGAAGATGATTAGAATTTCTTCAGTGTTGGTACGGATGTGGTGGATAACCAAGGGAAAAGCAGGCCACTTTATGCACTGATCTATGCTCAGACACCACACTCCGGTGCATGGATCAGTGTGTAAGAAGGAAAGGAACTGAAACAATGAACATAGGCAACTTCTTTGGATGGGATGGGAGTAAGGCTAAGGGCTCCAAGCAGGGATAACTGGCTCTGGAAAATGCCCATCACTGGCAAAGGGGGAATGGTAGCAGGCAGAAACACACAGGAGGTGAGGCCCTAAGCTCCTCTGTCCTGTGAGCTGTTTTACAAAACAGTCTGATAATCTCAAGACAGTGATTTCAGCACGTAAGCCTAAATAAGCCCAGGGCCTAAATTTCCATTTTCTTTCCCCTAAATTAAAGGTTAACTTTAAAAACTATATTTCCATCTGATTACTAGAGGTTGACCAGCAGATTTGATAAAACCCAAGTGGAGAGAAAAATAAATCAAAGGAAATCTCTACTTCAGGGGCAGGCCAGTTTACCTCCTAAATTTTAAAATCAATAAACCCTGGTGAGCCCCTCTTGGCTCTCCACATCCTTGTTTTGTTTGCTTCCACAGTCACCTCAAGATTGCCATGTGACTTCTCACGTGACTCACCTTGTTCGCTGGCATATTCACACATATGACAGGAGGAGATACTTGAAAGATACCTGTACATCTGGTCTTAGTCACTAGGAATTCTGCCGCATGTAAGAGTCCACTCTGTATTGCCAAAGAAGACCCCAAAGGAGAATTAGGCTGCACCAGCCAACTGTGCATGCTAAATACCAACCTGGTCAATCCAGCCTCGGTAGAGCGGCCAGGTCTGAGTCCGACGCAAGAGCGAATCCAGACAAAAGTGTCGGTAGGATGCACTCAAAGCCAGTGGCTAAAACTGTACAGCTAAGTGGATCATCGGTTAATGATTTTAAGAGAATGTTTGGAGCTGGTTTGTTGGTACATAACAATGAACAATTGATATGTTCAGCATGTAAATGAAACCTTTTATGCTTTTATTACTAAAATCAATAAATTATTATCACTATAGCAGCCTATCAGTTTAAAAAGTGTATCACTTTCTGATAAACAGGGAAAAAAGGTAAAATAGAACATAACCAGACTAAAGAATGCAAATTGTCTTCATGACTATTTTTGGTGGAGATTGGCTAAATAACCTTTTTTTTTTCTTTGTATTGTGGAAAACAAGATAGACATGTAGGTAGGTAGATACATAGACAATCTTCTGATTGGATAACTTACTGAAACATGATTTTCTATGAAGCATGTGCTGGAAAACGAGGCACAGAGGTTCTTCGTTCTGTGTGGTACCCCTGCAAGCACAGGGCACTTGAAGGACTGTCCCAAAGATTCCCAGGTAGGCAGCCCTGCAGCTGTCACTTCCGGAGCAGGTAAGGTCTCGCTTGCCCAGCGTGCTAATGCAAGTCTCATCTTCCTGGCACCTTCCAGTCAGGTGGGGCCAGCATTCCGTCTGGAACCTTCTGTAGCGGGTCCTAGAAGAAAGAGTGAAAAACTGGAGTTAGCCTGTTTCTGCTTGCCGAGTGTGTGCCCCGCTTGGCAAAGGCTCTTTTTCTATGTGTCTGTCCCATATGTGTGTTTCATCATCCCCCATAAACACCTTTCTTTAAAGATTTCTGTCTACAGTGCTTGGGGTTTCTTGGCTGCTACCTGTTGAACTCAAGATTTTCCCTGACTTTTAATTTTTTTTTAACTGTCTGAGAAAACAGATTTGATCCAGACCACTAGACTGAATCATTTTCCTTCCCCAAAACCCTTTTAATCTGAGAATGACTCATTACTGTATATGGTATACATTTTCTTATTAACTGTCTTCTTTGACAGAATAAACAAGCAGGACAGACATTAATTACTAACTGATGCCCCGATAGGCACTTGATTTGTGTATGCTGAATGAGCAAATAACAACTAGCTTGACTGAGCAACTAGCTTTTCTTTCCTCCATGGCTGTACTGGCTGGTCTCGTGCATCAACTCGACACAAGCTAGACTCACCAGAGACAAAGGAACCTCAGTTGAGGAAATGCCTCCAAAGAATCCAGCCAGAAGGCATTTTCTCAATTAGTGATCAATGCGGGGGAGGGCTCAGCCCATGGTAGGTGGTGTCATCTCTGGGCTGGTGGTCCTGAGTTCTATAAGAAATCAGGCTGAGCAAGCCATGGACAGTAAGCCAGTAAGCAGCACCCCTCGAGGCCTCTGCATCAGCTCTGCTTCCAAGTTCCTGCCCTGTTTGGATTCTTTTCCTGTCTTCCTTTGGTGACAAACTGCAATACGGAAGTATCAGTTGAATAACCCCCCTTTTTTTTTTCCCAACTTGTTTTTTGGTCATAGTGTTTACTTGCAGCAATAGAAACCCTGAGACAATAGCAGACAATGGGAAGATGGGAAAAGGGAGAAGGACATTGGTGATGTCATGGGCAGACAAGCGTGCAGGGGATGTCCAGGCCACACTCAGACCACCCTGTTCTTCCTCATCCACAGCTTGAGAAAGAAAGCATTGATTCTGGAGTTTGAAGAGCTGCTTTGCCAAAATTAACAGGCTTTTTCAGCACAACAGTTCAGCTCAGCTGTAGTGGTTCAGCCCGTGAACCCAGTACTCAGGGGGCTCAGGCAGGAGGATGGTGAATTTAAAGTCAGCCTGGTATACAGAGAACAATCTTATCTAAAATAAACCAAACCAAACAACAACAAAGATTCTGTAATAACACCCGTGGGAAAAAGTTGATTGTAGACCGAGATAGGAGAAAGGCAATGTCAAAAAGCCTAACAAACGGTTCAAACCATAAGACCCACATAGTGGAAGAAGAGAACCAGCTTGTGGACATTGTTGTCTGTATGCATGTGGGCGGGCGTGAGTGCGTACGTATGTGTGTGTGTGTGTGTGTTTGTGTGTTCGTGCACACACACAACAAATATTATCTCTAAGAAGAAGATACACAGGTCATCACAGTTCAACATAGTGGGGTTTTTATTATTACTATTATTATTCTAAAATCCTGCTCTGCAGTTTACATTTGAATTTCAAAAGGGATACCACACATGCACCACAGATTCCGAATGTGAATTGTCTGGCTTTATTTACACCATTTCCGATGATGGTGGGAACTCCAGTAATGGAAGGAGATCAAATGTTAAGGTTGGACTATAATGAATAAGGTGCCGAAATAAGAAAGCAAGGTATGTGTGTTTTTACTCACCTGCATACTTCATCATTTCGGCAAGTGTGAATTACACTGAGGCAAGTGGGGGGCGGAACTGCATTCAGTGCACACGGCTTGCTGTGAAGAGTTTCTCTGGACTGCTGACAGGGTATATCAGATTGAGCACAGTCACAAAAGGCCAACATCTGGGCAGTGTTAAAAGGCACGTTTTGATAGAAGAACCGTATGGCTGCTTGGCAGTGTTTCACATCGCACAGATTTCCATTTGCTGAGCATGCTTTAAGGTAAAGGGCCAACTGTGCATTACAAACCACATCCCCTACACATGCCTCTGTCACTTCCAAACAAGACTGCATCTGTTTGAATCCTGAAAGCAATGAAATGCCCAGGTCATAGAGAAATAAGCCTAAGATTGTACGTGTAGAACCTGTAAACCAAACTATGATAATTCTACAGGCTGAGTACAAAAGCGTACCAGGGCCTACGATTTCTTTAAAGGCTTGATGGCCCCGTGTTTGAATCATCTTTCATTAATACTATATGCATATTGTGATCCAGACGGGTGGGAAATGGATCGGACCAAAGTGGAGCTTTGAGGGGGGAGACATCCCTGACTTAAACTTTCTCAAAATCAAGCATTAAATCTTCAGAAAAAGAAATGAACTATGTAACTATTGTGAAGTCACTGTCTCCAGTCAAAAATCATTCTAGCTCTGTCACAGTGAATTGGGGGAGGGGCGTTGGATAGGAAATTCTTAACAAAGGTGCTACACAGTTATCGCTGCCTATGAAGATGCTCATGTTCTGATGGAAATATATATATATATATATATATATATATATATATATATATATATATATATATAAACATACATGGCTACTGCCTCTGCCATCACTACAGGCACACACAAAACAGTTGACTTCAAATCCTTTAGCTTGTATGATTAAAACATCCTTAGAATTTACCCAACCTTTGCTTTTAGTAGAGAATTATTTCTTAAAATCATAAAAGAATTTTTTAAAATAATAAAGGAATCATTTCATAAATAGAAAATGGAAGGGCAAAGTAGTTGTCTTCGTAATCATTGTTGGAAAGAAGGTCACAGTCTTGCTGTAATTTTTAAGTGCAAATCTTAAATTACACAAGTTACTTTATATTGGCATATCATTAAGAGTCTTCATAACAACATTTAAATCATAACATCCAGTTTTTATAATGTAGGTAAAAATAATAGTTTATATACATTACCATGATATAAAGGAGTAGTTAGATTCCCTCTGTACTTATTTTCCTTTTTCATCTTATTTAGAAAGAAAACATTTTAACTCTCTCACTATTAAACCATTTTCTAAATTTTCTAGAAGCTTTGATCCGCTTGCATCAACAGCTTCGAAATTTGACATCGTCTGACCCTGCTACCATTCTGGCCTAAGACAACATAAACATTTTCGGTGACCTAGACTTGTCCAATAGACTTATATTTTATAAATGGGTGATTTCTTCTTCTCAATTTGTCCTTTCTGTTTGTCCAAATCTCATGTCTATACATCATACATGAAATCACACTTAAAGTTCACACTTAGTGCTTAAGGTCATCATTTGGATATCTAGTAAACACTGCAGACACATTGGATCCAGATCTGTTCTCGGTCCTAAAGCCTTTTCTTCCAGTAACTACCCATGTTAATGAAATGAATGGCAATGGTATCATTGGAATTAATGACTCCAAATAAAGAAAAAAGAAAAGAGAAAACAAAGAAAAACAAAACAAAACACTTTAGGATCAACTTCAAGTCTTGTTCATTCATGCATTCTCCTGTGATTCATGAATACAAACACATATTTAGAATATAACATTTGTTTATATAGGTCCATCATCCAACATGTTTTTCTGTGCAATCATTCATGTCTCATAATAGTTGTGAGTACCGTCGAGCGAGGGCTCATGTTTATTGGCGTGTTTCCAGGTTCTGGGTTTACCCAGCAGGTTATTGACTTACCTGGGCCATCACTCATGTCTAGAGATCCTCAAGAGGAGGATTAAGGATCAGCCTCTTGCCTTAATAGGAGAGAATTCTGCAAGCCCACACTGCTCTGTGCAAGCAACTAAGTTCTTGCAGCAATTGCACTGCATTTCAGCTCCTCCGTTAAATCCCATGTTCCTTTCCATGGCCTTTCCTGCTAAGCCTTTGTCTCAGAGCACGCTGTGAACGCAAATCTGTCTCACAGTCTGTTTCTCAGAAAGGTGGCATGAGAAACTCCTTACTTGAGACTAGAAGACCCTAGAGAGCCTTGTTTTTGTTTGTTTTCATTGCTCCTTTTTCTCAGGGGTTTAGATGTTATCGTGGGGAGGTAGAGGCTCTCTAAATAAATGACTGTCTCCTGCCATGCTTTATGTTCCTCCCGCCCCTCTCTCTTTTCTTTCCTTTTCTAAAAAGAGTCTACCATGTAGCTTTGGCTCTCCTGGAACTCAGTATCTAGACCAGGCTGGCCTCAAACTCACAGAAATTCACCTGCCTCTGCTTTGTGCATCAGGGGATTAAAGGCATGTGCTATTATAGTTGGTTGTTTCTTTAATTTTAAAATTTCCCTAAAATATAGAAATCTTCTTCAATAAAGGACTTCTTTCTTTCTTTTGCTTCCTAGACTTAGCACATTGTAAATGTTTCTTAAGTATTTGCTCAATGAATAAATGAGGAAGTAAAACTGACAACGTGCCAAAATATTAAATTCACATTGCTTCATTTTGCCGTGTACCATTTGTCCATCATCATGGCATGAAGATGTACAGATATTAAATTTCCAAGAGAAACTTAATAATAATATTCAAAGTAGAAATGACAAATAGAATCAGAAATTAAATATTCTTTAGTTAACTTTCTTTATGTTTAATGTTCCTAAATTCTTCCTTTAAATACCAACCTGAAGCAATGTCCTTGGACCCATCTCTGTTGCCTTGCTTGAAGGTGGGAATTTGATTGACTTGAGTATCTTGTACACAAGTGTCTTCAAACAAGCTTTTCCAAATCCGAATGCAGTCTCCTTCTAAAGGGAATCCGCACCGACAGTCCCACAAAACCGTGCCTCTGAGGCTCTGTCTCAGGCCCACACACAACAGTCTGCCGCTGAGACTGCGGCACTGCGTTCTTTCTGTGCTGCAGGCTTTCGTAAAACTCTCGTGGAGCCGAGCGCAGCGCTCAGATTCCTGGCAGGCCTCTGCCGCCGCGACACAGTCATTCTTTCTTTTAGCCACTAAAGATGTGTCTTTTCTCTGGAGCCACGATGTGACATTTGATCGTGGCACCCACTCGGAGGGCGGTGGTGACTCCTCTGCGAATAGATTGAAAGAATGGTTTAAGAACAAGCCCGTTTACTCTTTACGCATTCACAAACTCTCTTCTGTACTTTAAAGAATTGGGTCCAATTTCAAAAATATTGGAAAATTGTTTCAAGGGATCTGTCTTAAATGACCTGTAACTTAGAAAAGTTGAGACAGTGAGTTTCCATTGCAGATTGTGTATACACCATTCAATTGTGTATAACATTAGTACTGACTTTTTCTTGGAGATACTTGGTCTTCATTAACTTTTGTCTTCCTTACATTCTGATAATTGATACAAGTTGTAATTAACTTAAGTATGTACATTTAAGACATTATTCCCCATATATACTTTTATGAACTTCATTTTCTTCTGGAAATGTGTCTTTACCAAAGGGCTTCTCTGATGTTTTCCTTATTTCTCTTCTTATACAATTTTAGGTGTTTTTTTCTCCCTAATTCTCTTAGCTCCTCATAAAGCTTTAATTCCATATTAAATTGCATTTAATTCCACTTTTCATCTGTCTACACACATGACCATGAAGTTAGACAGGGTAAATTTAAAATATATGCATATTTATAATGTATATTTTGCTTTTACATATAATAAAAGAAAGTATTTTTTACCATTCTAACATAGCAATTTTGACCCTTTGGAGACTATTTTACTCTACCTAGAGCCAATAACCCATATTATGTTTATGCAAGATAAACTACAAAAGCTCACCCATGACATAGAAACAGGGTCAACTTTATATCAATCATAAAAATTCACATTTTCACTTATCCCATGATGAATTTTGTAGATATAATTCTATTTAAACCAGTAACTGAAGCAAATATTACCTGTCTTATTGATGCATTTTTTTCCAAAAAGTTTGTTTATTGTACAGTGAAGGTCATCGATACAAAGACACTGTTTAAACTGGACATTTTTTTCCACCAAAGACTGGATACTCAGGTTACAAAGTGATGAATTATTTATCTTGCAGGAGTCACCTGGATTTTAATCACATATAACACTGAAATATTAATCTGAATATACATTTGTAGTTCTTCTTCCTAAAGTGTTTTTTTAATATACCAACCCAAAAAATTAGTAAGTTTAGCAAGATTATCTTGTTTTGCTAAAGGTTTGTTCATGAAAGTGACTCCACACCCACACCCATACCCCCAGATTTTTAAGAGTAAATGAAAATATTTTTGGCCATGAGATGCATTTTAATATATGAATATTAAGTTTGATATGGGAACAATACTCAAAGCACCAGATTCCTTGGTCCTTAATTTACCCAGAGAGCTCCAAAGAAGCTTTATCTTTTGTACCCCAAAAACTAAGTGAAGCAGGATGAATTAAGATCTGCTGAATACAAAAAAATTCTGAATTTTGTTCTTAAATTAGCCACGATTGAGAGGTTTTGATGTGAAAGCATCTGGATCAAGGTGGGAGTTGCTAATGTACCTAACCAAGAATTCCTCCAATACCTGGGAATTACACATTTAAAGAGAAAACCTACAAATATCAAAGAGAAAATATCAGAAGCTTGACCATACCCCTATGGTCTGCTCACTCATTCTATCGCTTGACCATACCCCTATGGTCTGCTCACTCATTTTATCTTCCTCCCCCAACTCTCCCCAGAGGGATATAATGTGCCAACTTACATAGCAGGCAAATATCCTACTGAGGAGCTGCTTCTCAACCTCCAGGTTCATTTTTTTTTTGTTTTAAAATTTTATACATATTAAATTACAATAGAATTATATAATTTTTCTTTTCCCTTTCCTTCCTCAAGCTGCACTCAGTACCCTTCCTCCTACTTTTCCAGTTCCCCCCACTCTTAAATTGATAGTCTTCTCTGATTATCAGTGTTACATATACATGTATATATAGATATGTATATATATTGCTATTACATGTATGTGTCTATGTTTGCACAGATATACAAATACAATCTGCTGAGTCTTTTTTGTTTGTTGTTTGTGTAAATGTGCTTTCAGAGTTGACACTTTGTATTGGTCAGCTGATTAGGCCCCTCATCCCTAGGAGAAACTAACTTTCCCTTTCTTAGCAGTCATCAGTTGCCTGAAGTTCCTTGTCCAGAGGTGTGATCTCCTGAGATTTCTCCCTTCCCCATTAGCGTGTCTATTACCATTGTTCAGATGATACCGTTTATACAGCCATTTCTATGAGAAACTGTTGCATAATCACACTTTGGCAAGATATTCATAAAGGTGTACTAAGTGCAACAGCCTTCTAATTGGAATGAAGACCCGCTCAAAAGGAAAGAAACCAAGCCTGGTGCTAGAGACCTAGCCAGCTTCCCCTGACTAACGAGGTCATGGATCATAGAAGAAAAGTCAACTACTACGACTTTGGTAGATCTGCTACATTCTAAATCTTATTCTTACACCCAGAGATGAGCGTAGCCATTCTCAAAGAACACTCCTCTGTCTCACTTTTAACGTTTACTTCTTAATAGGGACCCCAGTTGGAGACTGAGTCTTCTCTGGCATGAATTCAGTGGCAGGCTCTCTGATGGTGGAGGTGCAGCCTTGCCAGGCCACAGAGGAAGACAATGCAACCAGTTCTGATGAGACCTGATAGGCCAGAGTCAGATAGAATGGGAGAAGGACCTTCCCTATCAGTGGACTAGGGGAGAGGCAAAGGGGGAGAAGAAGGAAGGAGGGTGGTATTAGGAGGAGATGAGGCAGGGGCCACAGCCAGGATAAGAATTGAATGATAATAATAAAAAATGATTTACTTCTTTTTATTTCTGTGCATGAGTGTTTTTACTCCATGTATGTCTGTGCACAACATTCATGCTTGGTGCCAGTGGAGGACAGAAGAGGGCATCAAATACCCTGGAAGTTGGGTAGAGATAACTGCAAAATGGCATGTGGTATTGAGAATGCAATCTGGGTCCTCTGTAAAATAGCCAGTGCTCTTAACTACTGAGCCATCTCTCCAGCTCCAGGAAAATTCTCTCTACTGTAAATGGAGACCATCACTGAAAACCACAATTGGACACAGTCCAGAGATCAACGGACGATGGGGATTCCTCCACGAGTGGATCCCAGCCTCAGAGGATTCACCTACATCACTGTTCCTGCATCCATAGGTCAGGGAATGTCATGTAGGAAGAGGACAGAAAGATTGTAAGAGGTGCTGGAGAGGTGGCTCAGAGGTAAAGAGCACTGACTCTTCTTCCAAAGGTCCTGAGTTCAATTCTCAGCAACCATATGGTGGCTCACAACCATCTATAATAAGATCAGGTCCCCTCTTCTGGCCTGCAGGCATTAAACTGTATAAATAATAAATTAATCTTAAAAAACAAACAAACAAAATGATCATAAGAGCCAGAATGCCAGGAAGTATGCTGTGAACCTGTCCCTAGAAGTGAGTTTTAAAACAGAGTACGTGTTTTTAGTGTTTTCCCCTTACAGTGCTTTCCAAAATGCCTTAAGGCTTTCTGTATTTTAATTGATGTTGTCCACACAGCAGAATGCCAGTGTTTTCTGTTCTGTAATATCAAAGCTGACCTTACCCAGGGTGACTTGGGAGCGCTCTATTCTAAGCTTTCTTATCACTTTAACTGTTTTGTTTGCTCTTCTGTCATAACCTGCTGCTATAACGTGCTTATTCTTCTAAATCTATATTAAAGGATATGTGAGTGGTTCTGCACTTCTATGAAAAGTGAAAGTCCTCCCAACATTTAGAAAACATTTTATAATGTTGAACAACTCACTTATAATTGCCTATATTTCATATTCTACTCAAAACTTAATCTCCCTCTATCCTACAACATTTTCATATCTTATTTTTTTAAAAAAACTAATTGAATTATTATAGTTGTATATTTGGGGCTATTTCTCTCTGCTTCACATATAAAGTAACTATTCAAATATTATTATAATTTACTGCAAATGACTCATGACTCGGATTTATAAACTAACATGAAATAATAACATTATTAACATAATAATACTAACATGACATATTAAGTATAATATTTTAACACCGCATTTTAAGTTGCCTTATCAAATATAGATAAGCATTTCATCATTTAAACATTAAGTTTTTTTTTAACAACTTCTGACCTCATCTTAAAATATTTCATTCTGAGCAAACATATGAGCACCGGATTATATAACTGTAACTCCACTGGAGATGTAAATATTTCTGTTTTCTCTCCAGACCAGAGAACAGAGCACCCTGGATTTCCTGTGGAATCCTTCTGTTCCTGCTGATGGAGACCTGGGGAAGGTTAAAACTGAAGTTCACTGCCGCAAAATTTTCTTTTCCTCTTTCCTGTCTCCCATCAAACTTTGTACAATTTTCAAGAAATGTTTAATTATAATAATCACAGAACAAAGAGAATTAAAGTTATCATAATGGTGGGATGCTTTGGCATAGCCACACCAAGGGCATGTTTCACTGTCTAGTTGGTACATTTATAGCAGCCTGCTTTTAGAGAATGCTGAAATACTCTCATCAATATTAACTCAGCTGCTCAAATATTCAGATAACTTTGTTGCTGTTTTACAAACACTGGACACTCAAAGACGACTCCCACCCCATCCAACAACAACAACAAAAACAAAAACAAACAAAAAGTGGAGGCCATAAAACAGGCCCAAGGTTCCTTGGAATTCCGAGAGCAGCTAATGGTTGCACCCAGAGGTTGAAAAAGCAGGCAGTTCCGTTTATCTCCCACCTGGAAAAGCAGTTTCTGCCAAGGCCTCCTCCTTTTACACTTTCAGAAACTCTGAGCTCCTGCGCTCTCCAGATGCTGTGTGACCAGGTCTCTGGCTGCCAGCTCTCAGACCAGTAAAAGTCTGTTTTTGCAGGCTTCTCTGGAACTGTGTCTTCGTTTTCTCACTGCCTGCTCAGTTCTTACGCATTCTTGCGGTCACTACAATCTTTGCTGCAATCCCGAACCTCCCTTGCAGTATACAAGTTTTTTAAAATATTTTGAGTTGTCCATGACACAGCAGGATTGGAAAATTCTATGCGAAGTAGATTGTAAATGTACAAATAAAATTGGTTATCACAAACATTTTTTTTCTATTTAACCACGAATAAATTAACATATATTCAAAGTGATACATTATCTGTAAAATTTTAGTCATGTTGTGAGAAGTAGGCATATAATTGTTGAATCCATAGAGAAATAAAGTAACTTGAAATTTTACTGACAGCTCCCCTCAGTGTCACCATATAAGGGCCCATTAATAAAAGTGGTTTGTAAAGAGGTTCACTGACAGAGTCGAGTATGAAAATTAAGTGAAGAGTTTAACATAAGAATAAGTTAGCTTTTAGGACTGTATGAGACAATATTAAAATTCATTGCTACCTTGGCAAAAATAAATCATTTGGATGAACTTTTAACACCGGGTTTTTACCTGGAACAATGCAGGCGTCCTCCACTGATCTCCACGACTGCTCACAGTCCTTTGAATCTGTCAAGCATTGCTGCATTAAATATGCGCACTCGTTTGTTGGGGAAGAAGATTCATTTTCCGAGCTCAGCCTCACAGCTTGACCCACAGCAACAGCAACAGCAAGAAAACAACAGAAAGTTTGCAGTGTTACAGTTTGGAAGCCATTTTCTTCAAATCTAAGATATTGAAAATGAAAGGCAGAATTATGGACAATAAAATGCGGCAGAGCTAGTGTGAGGCTGAGCCGAATCTTCTTCCCCTCCCCTGGTAGATCTGTATTTCTCTGTTACAAATAGTTTTCATTAATTATTTTAATTACCACACGATGTCACTGGTTTCATTATGACATTTTCATACGTAAGTATCCTTATGTTTTATTCTTAGTTGACTCTGTTAAGGATACTCAAATCCTCTTCCATCCTCCACATGGTTCCTCTGCTTGATAAAATGGTCAACACCCTTAGTCATCAAGGAGGTGCAAATACATAATTCATAATTGGCATTGCATCTCTCATCAGTCAGAATGGCTTGTCAGGAAAGCAAACAATCAAAGCTGATGAGAACGTGGTGCAGGACCCGTGTTCCCTGCTGGTGGGTGTGTAAACTGGTGTAGCTACTACGGAAGTCAGCACGGAAGATTCTCAAAGGACTGACAATACACCGAGCTCTATCTTGGGTCCATATCCAAAGAACGGACATACGGTCCATATCCACAAACCATGGATATACTTACAGATCCACCGTTTAAGATTCTTTTCTGTCTGTTTGTTTCACTCTGAAAGTGAATTTATTTTTATGGGAAACATGATCCATTCTATAGAGTATGGTCTGTGTCATATGTGATTAGAGTTTTAAATTTTTATTTATTTTTTATTAATTACAGTTTATTCACTTTGTATCCCAGCTCTAGTCCCCTCCCTCTTCCTCTCCAAATCCCACCCTCCCTGTCTCTTCTCCTCCCATGCCCCTCCCCAAGTCCACTGATAGGGGAGGTCCTCCTCCCCTTTCCTCTGACCCTAGTCTACCAGGTCTCATCAGAATTGGCTGCGTTGTCTTCCTCTTTAAGATTCTTTAAACAGGTTCTGGCTGTTACGAATAAAGCTTCTAGGAACATTGTTGAGCAAATGTCCTTGTTGTGCACTAGAGCATATTTTGGATATATGCCTAGGAGTGGTATAGCTGGATCTTGAGGAGGCACTATTCCTAATTGAGAAAGTGCCAGATTGATTTCCAAAGTGGTTGTACAAGTTTACATTTCCACAAGCAATGGAGGAGGTTTCCCATTTCTCCACATCCTCTCCAGCATGTGTTGTCACTTGAGATATTCATCTTAGCCATTCTGATGGGTGTAAGTGAAATCTCAGTGTTGTTTTGATTTGCATCTCCCTGATGACTAAGGACATTGAGCATTTCTTTAAGTGTTTCTCTGTCATTCTATATTCCTCTTCAGAGAATTCTTTGTTTAGCTCTGTACCTCATTTTTAAATTGGATTACCTGATTTGTTTCTTTTTAACTTCTTGAGTTCTTTATATATTCTGGATATTAGCCCTCTGTCAGTTATAGGGTTGGCGAAGATCCTTTTCCATTCTACCCAGATGTCCCTCAATGGAAGGATGGATACAGAAAGTGTGGTACATTTACACAATGGAATACTACTCAGCAATAAAAAAACAAGGAAATCATGAAATTTGCAGTCAAATGGTGGGAACTAGAAAAGATCATCCTGAGTGAGGTAACCCAGAAAGACACACGCGGTATATACTTACTTATAAGTGGATACTAGACATATAATATAGGATAAACCTACAAAAATCTGTACACCTAAAGAAGCTGAGCTAGAAGGAGGACCCTGGATAAGATGATCAATCCTCACTCAGAAAGGCAAATGGGACAGGCATTAGAAGAAGGAGAAAACAGGAAACAGGACAGGAGCCTACCATGGAGGGCCTTTGAAAGACGCTACCCAGCATTGTATCAAAGCAGATATTGAGATTCATAAACAAACTTTGGGCAGAGTACAGGGAATCTTAGGAGAGATGGGGGAGATAATAAAACCTGTAGAGGACAGGAGCTCCACAAGGATAGCAACAGAACTAAAATATCTGGGCACAGGGGTCTTTTCTGAGACTGATACTCCAACCAAGGACCATGCATGGAGATAACCTAGAACCCCTGCTTGAACATAGCTAAGGCAGCTCAGTCTCCAAGTGGATGTCCTAGTAAGGGGAACAGGGACTGTCTCTGACATGAACTCATAGCTCTTTGACCACCTCCCCCTGATGGGGGAGCAGCCTTGCCAGGCCATAGAGGAGGACAAAGCAGCCATTTCTGATGAGACCTGATAAGCTAGGGCCAGATGGAAGGGGAAGAGGACCTCCCCTATTCATGGACTTGGAGAGGGGCATAGTAGGAAATGAGGGAAAGAGGGTGGGATTGTGATGGGAGGAGGGAGGGGACTACAGCTAGTATACAAAGTGACTAAACTGTAATTAATATAAAATAAATACAAATTTATTAAAATAAATAAAAAGATTCTTAAACAATGCCAGGTGGAGGTGGTAACATGCCTTTAACCCCAGCACTCAAGAAGTGGATGCAGGTGGATTTCTAAGGCAGTCTGGTTTACTGAGTGAGTTCCAAGACAGCCAGGGCTACACAGAGAAACCCTGTCTTGAAAGACTAAAAAACAATAAACCAAACAAAAAAAAATTTTTTTAAAGAGATTCTTGTTGTTGTTTTGTTTTGTTTTCATCAGTTCCCTAGCTCTACAATCTGGTCCATAGTGTTCACTTGTAAGTTCTGAAGCACAAAACACTACCTAACAGTAATACATCTGGGCAAAACACTCAGAACATGACTATGATCCAACAATACTGGTCTGACCTGCTCCTCCTCTGTTGTTGACGTGTGGCCAATGGAACATTATTCTCCAACCCCAAGATCTAGAACCCATTTGTGTATACTTTCTCCATCAATGTTTGCAGAAAACACTTGTCAAGTGCTTTTTAGAGATAGAGATGGAAGTGGGACCTACCCATAACTCCAGCACTTAGGAAATTGAAACAGAAGGGCCATGAGGTGGAAGCTAGCTTGGGCTACATAACAAATCTTTGTGTCAAAGAAACAAACCATGAGGTGAAGGCCAACCTGGGCCACCTAACAAGACTCTGTCTCAAAAAAACCAACTAAGCAAGTGATAATTGAATCAATTGTTCTTTAAGCAGCAGATCTCTCACTGTCTTCCAGCAACTGGGCCTCCAGCTGACCTTCAAGTCTTGATGGACAGCTGGGCTTTCTCCAGAAAGCCACAGGAATAGCCAGGCTTCCTGCTCTTTCCCGGGACACAAATGTGTGCTCCTGCTCTACTATGTTGGCTGTGTTTCCTGAGGACAAAGCATTATCATTTTCCTTCTGATACTCACTGTTAGTCAAAAAATAGAATCCCTAATTTGGTCCCTGGAGCCCTGGTACTGTTGTCCTCAGAGGCCAGCCCCACCCTCATGGATAAGAGAACAAATCCTGACAGCCGCCAGGAGGCTGCCAGATGGGCTGTGAAAGACTCTGGTGAACACGGTCAACAAGGTCAAGTATTCGCCTGCTCTGCTGCTCACCTTCCATTTACTCCTTGACTTATAAAATTTTTATTACTATTGTCCCATCAAAACTACTTCTAACAACGGGTTTTATTTTAATTCATGTGTATGTGCACTTATGCACATACATGTGAGTGACCATGGAGACCAGAAGAGGGAGTTAGGTCCTCTGGAGCTGGTATTGGTGAGATTGCAAGCTGTCCAAAAGGGCCCTGGGAGCAAGAGCAGCAAGCACTCTTAACAGAGCCCTCTGTCTCTCCAGCCCCTAAACTGCTTTTAAAAAAATGTCTTTAATCAGTTCATGTCAGAGAAAGTCCCTGTTCCTATTGCTATGGAACCCACTTGGACCCTGAACTGCCATGGACTACATCTGTGCAGGGGTCTTAGGTTATCTCCATGCATGGTCCTTGGATGGAGTATCAGTCTCAGGAAAGCAAAAATCTGTGCTCAGATTTTTGGTTCTGTTGCTCTCCTTGTGGAGTTCCTGTCCTCTCCAGATCTTACTGTTTCCTACTTCTTTCATAAGATTTCATGCACTCTGCCCAACAGTTGGCCATGAGTCTCAGTATCTGCTTTAATAGTATGCAGGGCAGAGCCTTTCAGAGGCCCTCTGTGGGAGATTCCTAACTTGTTTCCTGTTTTCTTCTTCTGATGTCCATCCTCTTTGCCTTTCTGGAACAGGGACTTTCTCTGACATGAACTGATTGGCCTGCTCTTCAATTACCTCTCCCTGAGGAGGAAGCAGCATTACCAGGCCACAGAAGAAGACAATGCAGCCACTCCTGATGAGACCTAATTGACTAGGATCAGAAGGAAGGAAAAGAAGGCCTCCCTTATCAGTGGACTTGGGGAGGGGCATGCATGCAGAGGGGGGAGGAAGGGAGGAGTTGGGATGGGAGGAGGGAGGGAACCATAGGGGGGATACAAAGTGAATAAAGTGTAATTAATAAAGAAAAAAATGTCTTTAATCACTTTCTTGCAAAACTCTTGTAACTGTCTCATCTGCCAGTCTCTGGTCCTTTGATGATTTCTTTGATTTGTGTTCAATATTCTTTTCTAGGTCTCTTGATTAAACCACCTTGTACAGCACCTAGAGCCGGTCTCCCCTGCCATCCTCTTCGAGCACTGTTTAACTATACTTTCTGTTTTAGTTCTGTCCTCGGTCCCCTCTCCCTTTTATTTTTCACTCTTCATGGAGAATACCATTTCTCTCATGGCTAGATATAAAATATCTAGACCAGGAATTCTCTAATGTGTAATTTAATCCTAATACTTTCAATACCAAGCCTAGATAAAAAGCTAGTTCAGCTGTCTGCCTGCTCTAGATCAGATTCCAGATTAGATTTACTTCACCTGGTTCTTCCTATCAATACTCTGTGACGAATCCCTGCAACAACATCCGTCACGCTACTATGGGCATTCAAGCGATAGAGCTTTTAGTGCATATCTACCTGCACTGTCCCATGTCTACCCTTGCGAAGCTTGTGCCTCTGCACTTTGAGCGACTGAATTCCTTCCCTGGCCAAATGTCTGCCTCCCTGGATTCCTTTGACTCAGAGCAGTTATTACGTCTCCTTATGTATATAATGCTGCCCCCCCTTTTTCGCTTAGTTTCTCTGGGTGGCTCCTTGTAAGATGACTTTCATATTCCACCACATGCAACCCAGAAGTTTTAGATCTTTCTGCAGTGCTCCAAGCTACCTTGCCCTTTTGAAGTGCACACTCTCTGGCCCATAGTAAACACATAATTCATGACCTTTAGGATAATGGTCTCCTGTTAAGACTTATCATGATCAGCATCTCTGTTAAGGACAACTCTGAATTTCATACTTTCTTTCTTTTTCTACAATCAAAACAAGGAAATATCTGTCTTTTGGCTCCCTGGCAGCTTAGAAATCCCAGAGGTTCAGCATTGCTTGTACTGCAGTGAGTATAAATGGGCTTGTCTACACCATTACGCTTTCTGGGACCATTCAGGATTGTATTCTCAACACGCAGATGCAATTTACGCGTAGCCAATTAATGTATGTTTCTTTACATCAGACATGGCTCCTAACAGAAAAGATCTATATAAATAACTAATATGTCATCCATATATTTACAAGTTATTTTCAAGGAAGTTTCTTTTTTAACTTTTATTAATTACACTTTATTCGCATTGTATCCCCCCATAACCCCCCTCCTCCCCTTCTAATCTCACCTTCCCTCCCCCTTCTTCACGTATGCCCCTCCCCAAGTCCACTGATAGGGGAGGTCCTCCTCTCCTTCCTTCTGATCCTAGTCTATCAGATCTCATCAGGAGTGGCTGCATTGTCTTCTTCTGTGGCCTGGTAAGGCTGATCCCCCCTCAGGGGGAGGTGATCAAGGAGCAGGCCAGTTTATGTCAGAAGCAGTCCCTGTTCCCAGTAGTATGGAACCCACTTGGACACTAAACTGCCATGAGGTACATCTGTGCAGGGGTTCTGGGTTTGTTTTTTTTTAAGCAATCAAGAAAATAGCAATCCTACTTTAGTGCATTTTACAGTTTTATCAATTTCTATTTTAAAACTTGCAAAACAGACACTTGCTTATCCAAGTAATGGAAAAATATGAAAATCACAATTGAGTCAGGGATCTGAATTACAAGCTTTGTTTGTTTAAGCCAAGTCATTTAACTATATTGAAAGAGGGCATTAATAGTGAATCGCCTGTGACAATGTAGAGTTATAAGGCATTAAGAAAATTATTTTTTGGGGTTACCTCTTTCCAAATCCCATTTTCTAAGAAGAATCCAAGAAAATTGATTGGGCTGTATGTACTACTTCCTGAGGCTAGGCCCATATGTTTATCTCAGACATCGTTTTCTGTTTTTTTCTTTAAAAGTATTTTTTTTAATAAAAGAAATCTATCAAGAAGATATAATCGTGAATATATATATATATATACACTGAACATTAGTGGTGACACTGATTTCATAGAACAAAACGACTGTACATAAAGACACAGTTAGGTCCAGATACAACAGAATGAGTTACTGTTTTATATATTAATGACAGTTCATTCACTCTGTATCCCAGCTGTAGCCCTCTCCCTCATTCCCTCCCAATCCCATCCTCCCATGCCCCTCCCCAAGTCCACTGATAAAGGCAGTCCTCCTCCCCTTCCATCTGACCCTAACCTATCAGGTCTCATCAACCCTGATGAGACCTGATAGGTTAGGGTCTTCCTCTGTGGCCTGGTAAGGCTGCTCCTCCCTCAGGTGGAAGTGATCAAAGAGCCAGCCACTGAGTTCATGTCAGAGACAATCCCTGTTCCCATTACTAGGGAACCCACTTGGATCCTGAGCTACCATGGGCTATATCTCTGCAGGGTTCTAAGTTATCTCCATTGCTGGTGGGAATGTAAACTTGTACAACCACTTTGGAAATCAATCTGGCACTTTCTCAGACAATTAGGAATAATGCTTCCTCAAGATTTAGCTATACCATTGCTAGGCATATATCCAAAATATGCTCAAGTACACATCAAGGACATTTGCTCAACCATGTTTGTAGCAGCTTTATTTGTAATAGCCAGAATCTGGAAACAATCCAGATGTCCCTCAACAGAGGAATGGTTCAGAAACTGTGGTACATTTATACAGTGGAACACCACTCAGCAATTAAAAATAAGGAAGTCATGAAATATGCAGGCAAATGGTGGGATCTAGAAAAGATCATCCTCAGTGATGTATCCTAGAAGCAGAAAGACACACATGGCATATAATTACTGATAAGTGGATATTAGACATATAATATAGGATAAATATACTAAAATCTTTAGAAGTTCTTTTAAAAAATTATTTTATTTTATCTTTTTGAGTATTTTGCCTGTGTCTATGTATGTGCATCATGTACAAGCCTGATGCCTGTAGAGGCCAGAAGGAGAAATTAGATCTGGAAATGGAAGGACAGATGGTTGTGAGCTACCATATTAGTGCCGAGACTAGATACTGGATCCTCTCAAGAGCAGTAAGTGCTTTAAACCACTGAACTATCTCCCCAGATAACTCAGTCATTATTTTCTTGCTGAAGACTCGATTGGGAAATGACATATCCAGTTTCTGTTTTTCTCAATTGCTTGTAGACAAGCTCATCTACTCCCTAATCTCCTGTACTCCGAGCTGGCAAGCACATTTTAAGAGGCTATTTTTCAACAAAGGTCCAAGGTGACTTATACTAATTCAGAGCTCCAAACACTCTGAATTACAGATTCATGGTTAATGCTTGCTTTATTAGGAAATGCCTATTATTACTTTATCTTTTGATGATTTGTTTCTTTTGAATACAGTGTCTTCATGTATAGCTTAACTGAGTATTAAACATACCATGTACCCTAAATTGTCTTTAAACTCGTGGTTCCCCTATTGGGATTCCCCCGTGCTGATATTACAGTCCTGTGCCATCTTGTGAATGTCAGCCTTGGGGAATCCGAGACAGGGGCATCATGGCACCCTCCCCAGCTCCACCGTGTGTTGATCCTGTGTGATCTCTTTGCCACATTGCTTCACCTCCTTTCTCCCGCTCAACTTCTTGTTGAATATTCGGCTTGAATTTGACACCATTTTCTGTACTTAAATGATGTAATTAATGGATTAAAGAAATCATCTCACTGGTTTGGCCCACAAGAATCCAAACCACAGCTTTCTCTTTCCATACTCCGTCTTACTTGTTCCTGGCTATGATTCATGGCTTAATATTTGAAATGGGATTTGTCAAATAAATGCTACTGATGTTAAGTGAAGAATAAATTTTATGTTAAAAGTCGTGAGACAAGGAATGTTGTAAAGGATATCATCCTTTTAAAGATATATAAAGTTCATTAACAAATTCACTCTCTCCTCCATATTTTGGAGCAACAGGAATTTGTTCAGCTATAACCTGTAATTACATAATACTGAGCAAGAGCTGTGTATAAGGAAATTCACAGTTCTAACAATGTTAGGAATAATTTCCTTTTCCCCCCACAACCTGGTTTTTGTGTTAATTTAGAAGTAAAAGATGAAAGCAAGTGGCCATAACCTTTTCACCCAAAGCCTTGAGGAGAAAGTGATACAGTTTGTGTGATCTGATATATTGCTACAAAAATTGAAAACTCTTAGATTTATCTTTATATCAAAACTGTAAATACTAGAAACTAATAAAGAAATAAAGAAACATTAGAGGAATGAGGAGAAACAAAACCTCTCAACACAAGAATTTCCATGGAGACATGGAAAATGTGCAAAAGATCCTTTATTTCCTGGCTAATTTTCTTAGATTTGATTTATTTTGCTTTTCCTTTTTTAAAATTATAATTTGGAATAACCTACGTTATTTCTTGGCTCTTATTTAGCCCCATTCATCAACAACTATAGCTAACAGTAAAGAAAATATTCTGGTTTTGTTTATTAATATCCAGTATGATCACAGTTATCCCTCATCCTGAAATCAATACATAGACTCTAACGTAACATGAAAAAATATTAACCTTCATCAATCACATATCTACCTAGCAGATTTTTGTAAGCTTCCTGTTAAGTGAAAGTTATTTGGACCAACCTCTTATAACAACCCAACAAAGAAAAGTTAAGCCTACATTTTACCTACTCAAGAGGAAGATCATTTAATGGAGAACTCAGCATCTTTGCTCTACTCAGCTGATCCTGATTATTAAGGCTGAAAATTAGAGTCAGTTTGCATTGTTCTATTTTTAAAAATCTACTTTCAACGCTATACAGATAGTTAAAACTTTGTCATCCTTTAACTTATAAAAATATACTAGACAGCTATTAAAGGTTCTTGCACATATGGGAACTCCTTAGATCTTAATAAATAGCTTAAAGTCATTTAGATTGCTTTGCAGTAACAGGAGTAATGAAATGTACATGTTTTGTATTTTTTATAGAGTAAAAATGAACGACAGCAGGTAAACATACATTTCTCAAAAGCAGTAAGTAATATCAAATTACGAGTTAGTAACACAATTGGCATTTTCTATTGCATGCCCCTGTAAGCTTAGGCTAGATGGTACAGCATTCAGTTTACAAAGAGTTAATATGGCAACAAACTCAGAACTAGCGGCACAGTTTACTTACCCAGAAAAATGAACACTATCATGTTAGACCACTTGAGGGGTTCACCTGTAAGAAAGGCAGATGTACCAACAATAGCCAACTTCCTAACTGTAAATTCTGGAATAAGGTTTCTGTTTCTGCTCTTGCTTCCTAAGGGCACTGCCAATGAGAGTCAGCCTCTGACGTTACTGGTTCCTCACCAATTTGTTTTGAGCTGTGAACTTTCCTAATTATATTCAAATTCAATTGTTCTTCTCAGTCTTAGAACCCAGGATATTAGGCTTTCAGGAAAGCCTGCAAACCAAATAACAGGGAAATGATGCATTGTTGGCACGTGGAATAGAATACTAAACTGTGCCCTCTGAATGTGACAGTCTTCCAAGACATTTGACCTTGTTTAGCCCCCTGTTTGTGAATATATCTCATTAAGTCAATTTTGTATATTTTAAGGACACCGAAAATGAGCAAAGATATAAGCATCCCGGAAAAATTGCTTTAAAACCACGTTACATTCAAGTGAGAAAATGGTATGTGTCATTTCTGCAAATGCTTCAAACCCAAAGATGACTAAAAACTCTGCCACGTCTGTAACATGACCCCATTTCTTCAAAACTCAGTGTGAAAAATGACTCCTTTCAGCGATGCATAAATTCTTCACAGGAAGTTAACTATCCACCATATATCTTCATCACGCTGGCTTCTATGCTGTAATTCCCCCACTTAGGTCTAAAACTTGCTTGTAAAACAAATTCTGATCCCTTTTTATGATCCATGTTTAGTAAATATAAAGCATTACCTTTGGCAAGAAATTAAAAAGACATAGGCAAACGAAAGAGAAGCATCTGTGTTCCCCCAGTCACATAATTTATTGTCATAATTACATTGTGTTACTGTTCATTTTTACATAAGAAGAGAAATTAGATTTCACTTTCAAAATGGATACTGTTTGCCAAAGCCCAATGGACTGAAATTATAACATTGCTTTTCTCTGTAGATTTAAGTAAATGCCTTAATATCAAATGTTGCTTCTCTGAAAATGGATTGATTGTATCATGGTTGTAAATCATATTATGCTTGTATGTAGGTTTAGTATTACAGAAGTCTGCTAATGGCAACATTATGCCCAGTGATTTATATAACTGGAGAAATATAGAACCATAAAAATTAATCTCCTGTCTTTTTGAGGGCATGAGTTAAATCAGAGAGGACAAATCCTGATGATATACAAACTATAGCAGTGACTTTTGGAAGTAGCTTCCAGAATCAGGATATGTAACTCACTGCAGTGTCTTTGGAGAAGCAATGGCAAAGTTTTTCTAAGTTCCTAGGAGGAATAGGCCCAAACTCTACCTCTCAATGGACAAGTACCAACACAACAGTGCAAACAGTGTACAGAACGGGCTATATCTTGGTGAGGCAATAATTGGAAGATAAAACCAGGCAGGCCTTTTAAGCACTAACAGATTTTCTCATCGACTCCTGTTGCTTCCTTCTGTTATGTGATTATACTTCAGCATAAATTCTAATATAAATCTCATCAATTTCCCGCTGGTTTAATTACCTTCCCTCCTAGCTGGACCCTACGTTGGGCAATTGTTCACATTTTACCTTCTGGTGCCCATTCCTTGTGGTCCTCAACTACATTAAACATATGAACCTCTAAGTGCAATTGTCTTTGCTTCGCAGATAAGTAATAACGCAGGAGAAAAACAGTTTTATTCAGTTTATGGGCTGTATTGGTCAGGGTTCTTTAGAGTAACAGATACGTATCTTGCATCTCCATCATCTCTGTATCATCTATCTAACTATCACATATACACACATCTCTATTATATGTATGACATGTATATTAGAATGGTTTCAGGCTATGGTGCGGCTCATCCAACAATGACTGCAATGGAATGTCTAAGAATCCAGTGGTTGTTTAAGGCCATGAGGCTGTATAGCTAGGCTCGTCTTCAGTGTATACCAGAATCCCATAGCAGTACACTCCCATGCTGGTGAAGAAAGGGACCTGATGGTGAGAGCAAAAGGAAGCAGGCAAAGAGCAATAGATTTCTTTTTCCATTTCCGTACATAGACTTAGAGTAGAAGGCACAGACCGGTTTAAAGGCGAGTCTTTCCACCCCAAAAGATCTAAACTAAAGGTTTGTCTTCCTACACCAAAGATTAGGAATAGGTGTGGATCTTCCCGCTTCAAATTAAGCAAAATCCTTCTCAGTTGTGCCTCTCCATTTTAGTTAATTCCAAATGTAGTCAAGTTGACAAGAAAAAAAAATACCGATCACATTGGCTTTTTATTTTGTAATCACATTATTTTAATTTCTGTCTCTATCAGAGCTTTTTGACACCAATAGTACTTTTTCAACTCTACTCTCAAATATGGCACCTGGGAGCATTCACATGCAATTGAAATCTGCCTTTGTGCAACTATCCCTAACTGGCAAACATTTCACCTACACATTGGTGCCAATGTATCCAATCAGACTCCATGTTAGTAATCTACAATTTTCAAGATGATAAATTTATAGAACTAGTGGCATTAATCTTTTTTCCCTAAAATTTAAATGTACAAAGCATGAGAAGTTTTCTATAGGAGCTCTGGGTAGTACTATGATCAATGTTGGACATTCAAATTTGAGAAGTTATATTTAAGTGATGAAATCCATTGCCCATACAAATAGGAATTCCTTTACTCCCACGGCATAATTTACAATCTCCTTACCCTCCTCTGCAGATTAAGTAGGTCCACAATGGCCATAATGACCAGGTAGCGAAGAAGATTCATTGACCATCACAGAAATATCCATGTCTCCCTAACTTATATTAATTGGAGAATTAGGAATATAAGCCCAATAGGTATGATATGTCTCCATTGCTTGTTAAGTCACCACAGACAGCATGGAAAGAAACATATTCTCAGACAACTCTGCAAAATACTAATCAAAAGTAGAAAAATATATTCAAATTTAAGTGAGCATATCTCTCTATGCTACCTGATAGGAAAGATGCACTCAGGTCCAGGGTGTCTGAAAAGAACTTGTCAAATGACCTTTCGTTTCAAAAACTCAAACAAAACAACAAAAAGCACATTATTAGCCTTTGAGCTAATATTTATACTAATATCATTTGTGTATACCATGAACTACAGTGGTCCTAAACATTCGGTTTATGTCGCATCATTTTCTTTTCCAAAGTGCATTATGATGTGGAAACTATTATTTTATTCCTAGAGAGAGGACTGAATGAGTTAAGTGGCTGCTGTGCAAGCATGAGGATCTGTGTTTGGATTTCCAACATCCAAGTGAAATCAGGAAATGTGGAACCTGTTCATAACCCCGGGACTTGGAGGTTGGGGAGTAGTAGAAATGGCAGACGCCTAGACCTAGCTGGCCAAATAATGTGTCTGAATTGATGAATGCCACACTAAATAATAGTTTATAGACTTGAGATGGATCTCTGACCTCCTAAACACACACACACACACACACACACACACACACACACATGCACACTCACCGCACCATGTCAGGTACAACTTCACAATATTTATACTTGTGTAAACACACATATATATATACTGTACACACATACATACTCAAACAGGTCATGTACAACTGCACACACATGTATAACCATACAAACATACATACATACACTGCACACACATTCTCACACACACACACAAAGAAAGTATCAGTTTTCTAATATTATCAATGGTCAACAGATAGATAATATAAATAACTTTCCAAGGTCACAGATGGGGTTAGCTCTTTAGTTGATGATCATAATCACTGTAGAACATTGCTTCTATCTATGAACCAACATTAGTCACTTGGCATTAAAATGGCTGATCGTATCTCTGTCTGCGTTTACTAAGGTTCTCTGAGTATCCAAACAAATTACTAATTTTTGTAAATATTTCAACATCTTGAGGACAAAGTGTGTTCTACACAAATGGGCTATATATAAATATTGATAGATTTTAACAGACTATTTCAGTTTCATATTTAACATTTGAATTTTATCCAGTTCTTTTGTAGTTATAGTGTCTTTATTTTGTTCATGTATTCTCGAATGTATAGAATTTTATGACCTGAGGTTGTGCATTTAATCCTGGCATCGTTCTCTTTTCATCGTATTTTCACCTTAAGTTTACTTTGCCTAACACTAACTATACTTTTATTTGTACATTCCCATAGCATCTTTGCTCACAATTTTACTTTGCAAATATTCTTACTAATTTAAGTATACTTGTTATAAACAAAAAATTTGTATCTCCTATTTTAGTGTAATTAGTCAACTGTTTAGTTTTATTATAATAGTATACATTTGTTTTTGGATTTTGTTGACATTTTCTAATTCAGTGTTTTTCTTTGAATTATTATTTTTTTAAGTATTTATTTTTATTTGTTTGATTATGAGCCTCCATGTAGTTATGTGCATGAGAACGCACTTCTAAAGGGAGATCAGTGGCATCAGATCCCAGGGAGCTGGGACACCTAGGCATGAGTTGACATGTAGGTGCTGGGAACAGAATTTGGGTCCTCTTAAAAAACTTTTTTTTATTATGTTTATATTTTTCTTTATTAATTACACTTTATTCACTTTGTATCCCCCTGTGGTTCTCTCCCTCCTCCCTTCCCAAGCCCTCCCTTCCGCTACCCTCTGCATGCATGCCCCTCCCCAAGTCCACTGATAGGGGAGGACTTCTTTTTCTTCCTTCTGATCCTAGTCAAGTAGGTCTCATCAGGAGTGGCTGCATTGTCTTCTTCTGTGGCCTGGTAATGCTGCTTCCCCCTCAGGGGGAGGTACTTAAAGAGCAGACCAATCAGTTCATGTCAGAGACAGTCCCTGTTCCTATTACAATGGAACCCACTTGGATACTAAACTGCCATGGGCTACATCTGTGCAGGGGTCTTAGGTTATCTCCATGCATGGTCCTTGGTTGGAATATCAGTCTCAGGAAAAATCTGAGCAATCCCTGTGCTCAGATTTTTTTTAATTTTTTTTTTAATTTTTCATCAATTACACTTTATTCATTCTGCATCCCCCCCATAAGCCCCTCCCTCCTCCCTTCCCAATCCCACCCTTCCTCCTTCCTCTGCATGCATGCCACTCCCCAAGTCCACTGATAGGGGAGGTTCTCCTCTCCTTTCTGATCTTAGTCTATCAGTTCACATCAAAAGTGGTTGCATTGTCCTCTACTATGGCCTGGTAAGGCTGCTCCCCCCCAGGTGGAGGTGATCAA
Organism: Meriones unguiculatus; assembly: GCF_030254825.1. NCBI lineage: Eukaryota > Metazoa > Chordata > Mammalia > Rodentia > Muridae > Meriones > Meriones unguiculatus. The sequence goes on along the minus strand of NC_083354.1, from coordinate 12,743,026 downwards.
AGAGCAGGCCAGTCAGATTATGTCAGAGGCAGTTCCTCTTCACATTACTATGTAACCCAATTGGACTCTGAACTGCCCTGGGCTACATCTGTGCAGGGGTTCTGGGTTATCTCTATGAATAGTCCTTGGTTGGAGTATGAGTCTCTGGGAAGTTCCCTGTGTTCAAATTTTCTTGTTCTGTTGCTCTCCTTGTGGAGACCCTGTCCTCTCCAGCTCTTACTATTTCCCAGTTCTTAAAAAACTCTTAACAGCTGACCCATTTCTCCATCCCCTTGAATTACTTCAATCCCTCCAATTTTCCATTTTTCTGACAACTTTCCTGAACTACCACCTCTTCCTTTCAAGGATCTCAGTACCCATTTTAAACACTTGTAGACATTGTTTTACTACAGAAGTGTGGGTTTACCAATGGATAGCCAATGCAGTTTTCTCCCCAAATCTTTCTTGAAGTATCTGTTAGGCACCTTGAACTGGGGTCTCTTTGAAGCAGGCTGTCACTGTCTCCACGGAGGATCACCCAGTCCTCCCCACGCCTTTTACTATAATTTGTGCACAACAGTTGTAGTTTCAGTGGCTCTCGGGATAGTCTCCATCCTGAGAACTTTCAGGTTGTAGCTGGAATCCTACCCCTGTATCCTCTGCAGGCTGTGACGTGATGCCTCCTCCTGTCTAGGGTGGAATTCTAGGTTCTCTCCTCTCTAGGGGGTGGAATCCTAGGCCACACCCTGAAGACGATGAAGGTACACCCTCTCCTCTGGACACTCTGTACTGCAAGAAGGTGAAACATGAGTAAACTTCAGAATCCTTAAGCCACTCACTCAACTTCGTGTTCTGCATTTAAAGCGAATCCTAATCAGTAAACACTGAAGTTCAGTTAGAAACTGTGAATGCTGGTATCAAGATTTGCTCTTTTATTTATCGTCTTCCTTTTCTATTGTTCTTAGATCTTGCTTTAGCAGTTTTTTGTTTGTTTGTTTGTTTTTAATATCTTCCTGGGAAGTTTTCTTTTAGACTGATTGACTAACTCAAATCATCAACCTTTGAGAAATTCTGTATGTACTGATAGCCACAGACCCACGTAGACACAAAATCTAACCGGATTTAAGGACTGTAGGGTACAGTGTGTGGTATGATGAAATATGTCAGCAGAAAGAAAGGTGGACGGCTGCGCAACTGAGGTGCGAGGCGTCCTGCTAAAGAGCTTCAGGACTTGACCCGGGGACAGGTTTTGACTCCAGGGTGAGAATTTATGGAAGGGAGAAATACGCTTGTATTCCCCTTCTTGATAGTAATATAACCATAAAGCCACACACTCCTAAGAGAGAGAAAAGGAAGAGGGGTGAGAAGTAGGGTGGAGGAGAGAGGAGAGAGAGAGAGACAGAGAGAGGCTAAGAAAGCCTCTTCTCCCGTACTGCTATAGAAGCATCACGATTACCGAGAGCAACATGCAGACCAGGCTCAGGTTCTACCATAGTTCTGACCACAAGACTAGCAAACGAGCTAGTTTCTAATGCTTGTGGCAGCACATGCCAGAGAAGGTTGGGTTGCACTGCCACTTGGAAGAAAAGAGGAAAGAGGCGGCCCAACGGAGTAAATGTCTATGGATGTGTGCTCATGACTCCATCTCACCGCACACACGGGCAGGAAAAAGGTGCACGTTAAGGAGAGTGGCGAACTGTGCGTGGCTCTGGAGTTCTTAGCACTCTCGGCTCTCGTCGGGACACTTCTGTTAAAGGGGGTCATGGCCAGGATACACTGTAATCAAGATGAGCTCTCTTGTTCCCCGAGTTTCACCTAGATATTAAATTTGCTGTGTATTTTTCCAGCCAGCCTCGTTGCCACCGCCTTGTTTTAGATTGAAATTATGCATGTTAAGAGGGCTACAGAGATGGCTCAGTGGTTAAGCGCACTGGCTGCTCTCACAGAGGACCAGGATTCTATTGCCTGAACCATATGGCAGTTTACCATTATCAATTACCTTAGGCCCAGGGGATCCAGCGCCCTCTTCTGGCCTCACATGGATTACACAGACATACATTCAGACAATACATCCATACCATAGATATATCTGATATCTATCTGAACTACAATGTTCAGGTCTCAAATTCAAAGGTAACAGGGCTATCAATGTACTCTTCAGGACACAAATCTGCCTTACAAATCCTTTGGTTGTTTGCCATTAACTTCATAGCATGAGTTTCAAATTTCCTTTTGCTGTCCATCAGTTTTTACATGCCCAATGCTATTTCCAGCTAGCGTCTGTTTTCTCTTTAAATGATGTGCAACTCCTGGCAAGAGGGTTATCTTCTTCTTCTGCATGTGCATGGGTTGCTTCGGGCCAGACCAGCCTCCTTCTATCTGCTTGTAAACTCAAAGGAAGCATTTCTATGCAGAACAAGACATTTTATCCTTTTTAATCCCTGACAAGTAAAAATTGATTTTTTTTAACTTAAAATATTCTTGGCATTGGATGGATATGGGTGAGAATTGAATACTTGACCACATATATTTTTTTCATATAATGCCTAGCTAAGTGGGAAACAGTGTAAATTGTTTTTGTTACTGACTATTCTAATTTCAGTGTGACACCCTGAAGAAAGCATCTTGGAGAGAAATGGGAATATTTGGCTTACACGTCCAAGTCATCATCCATTATAGAAGGGAATCAGGGCAGGAACCCAAGGCTGGAATTTGAAGCATAATCCATGGAGGAATGCTGTTTGCTGGCTCACTCCTCTTGCTCTAAGGCTCATGCCCAGCTGGCGTCCCTATAAAGTCCAGGACCACCTGCCTAGGGATTATACTTCCCACAGAGGGCTAGGCTCTTCTGCACCAATTAGGTCAATCAAAACAATGCATCACAGATACGTCCACAGAGCAACCTGATAGGCAATTACTCAACCAAGTTTTTAAAAAGTAGTTCTAAGCTATGTGCAGTTTACAGCAGCAAAGCCACCAAGGGTGGCTGGAGAGATGGCTCAATGCTTAAGAAGACTCAATACTTTGCCAGAGAACCCAAGTTTCGTTTATAGCACACACATTACGTGTCTTACAACCATTTGTAACTCCATTGCCAGAAGATCTGATGCCATCTTCTGACTTCTGATGGCACCCGCACCCAGGTGGTGTACACACATAGACAGACACGCATTTAAAAAAAAAAAAAGAGGGAGAGAGTGAAACGAGTCTTTAAAAAATAATGCTTAGGAGGACATTAGCCTCATCCTCCTTTGTCCCTAAGACTTACAAGATTAAATGGTTCAGAGTACTAAGTAGTGATCCTTTCAGTTCCTTACTTAATCAGTACAGCGTTTGTGAAAGGAGAAGCAGTGTGCCAGGCAGTGGCTGGCACACGAATCATGTTAATACAGCTTGGTCTCTCTTTGCAAGTAACTGTATCTCAATAGGAAAAAAAAGGTCCAGTTCTACATCGTCTTGGGAAGAAAATTAGTACTATAATGTACTTAACAAACAGCAAAGAGATCAACAAACATTAAAATGACAACTAAACTTTTTTCAAACATGTTTACCTCTTAACCTTAAGAAAAGTATAACCGTCTCAGTTTCTTACCTTGTTGCTTTCTTTTCCTGATAGAAGTTCCTGATGGACATAACTTAGGGAAGTAGTGGTTTATGGGGCATAAAGTTTAAGATAAACAGTTTATTATGGTGGAGGAAGTCAAGGCAACAGGAGCTTGAAGCAGCTGGCTACATCCACAGGAACAGAGATGACTGAGTTGTGTGTGTGAGTGTGTTGTTGATCAGCCCCCTTTGTGCATAAATACAGTTCAGGATCAGGGCCATGAAATTGTGTCACCACAGTCTATGGGTCTGCCCATACCAATTAACAAAGGTTTTGGGTCCCAGAGACCCATCCCTCAGATTATTCAAGTTGACAATTAACAGTAACCATCACAATATTGAGGTGCACATCAAGACATGGAAAACACCCTCAAGGCCTATCTAACCAGAGCTGAAATTTTAAAAGTAGTTTGTAGAAAAACGTTCTGGATATGAGTTATCCATGTGCTGTATTGTAGTGTGTGGGGTCACTAGGTCACACATGGGAGTCCTGAGATACAGAAACCAAGGAGGTTCACACTGTGCTCAAGGTCTGGACAAAGAACATTTTTCTCGAAGAAATTTGAATGTGACAACTCTTGCCTGCATAGGGTACAATGTTTGAGACTGAGGTCTGCATTTTCTATTTTTCTGTATCTTAAACGTTGAACATTTTGTGTCTGTGATACAGGCTTAGTAAGTTTAACAAAATTATTTCCTGCAACTATACAGGAAAGTGTAAGTACATCCGTAGCTGCTCGTCAGTTTTGCTTAACACCCATCTCTTTAAATTTTCTGGTACCTTTTAATTCCTGGCTTTCTAAATGACTATTCATTTATTTATTCAAAATATTATCTTACTACCAAGTGCAATCTTAAAAAATAAAATAGAGGCGCTAAAATCAAAAATCAATAAATGGGACCTCATGAAACTGAAAAGCTTCTGTAAAGCAAAGGACACTGTCTTCAGAACAAAATGGCGGCCTACAGACTAGGAAAGGATCTTCACCAACCCTATATCAGACAGAGGGCTAATATCCAGTATATATAAAGAACTCACGAAGTTAAACAGCAACAAATCAAGTAATCCAATTAAAAAATGGGGTGTAGAGTTAAACAGAGAATTCTCAAGAAGAATATAGAATGGCGAAAAACACTTAGAGAAATGCTCAAAGTCCTTAGTCATTAGGGAAATGCAAATCAAAACAACCATGAGATTTCACCTTACACCCATGAGAATGGCTAAGATCAAAAACTCAATTGACAGCACATACTGGAGAGGATGTGGAGAAAGGGGAACCCTCCTCCACTTCTGGTGGGAATGTAAACTTGTACAACCACTCTGGAAATTAGTCTGGCACTTTCTCAGACAATTAAGAATAGCGCTTCCTCTAGATCCAGCTATACCACTCCCAGGTATATATCCAAAAGATGCTCAAGTACTGAACAAGGACATTTGCTCAACCATTTGTAGCAGCTTTATTCATAATAGTCAGCAGCTGGAAACAACCCAGATGCCCCTCAACTGAGTAATGGATACAGAAATTGTAGTACATCTACACAATGGAATATTACTCAGCAATAAAAAAACAAGGAAATCATGAAATTTTCAGGTAAATGGTGGGAACTGGAAAATATCCTGAGTGATATTACCCAGAAGCAGAAAGACAGATGGGGTATATACTCACTCATAAGTGGATATTAGACATATAATATAGGATAAACTTACTAAAATCTATACACCCAAAGAAACTAATCAAGAAGGAAGACTCTTGCTAAAATGCTCAAACCCCATTCAAAAAGGCAAAGAGGATGGACATCAGAAGAAGGAGAAAACAGGGAACAGGACAGGAGCCTGCCACAGAGGGCCCCTGAAAGGTTCTACCCTGCAGGTTATCAAAGCAGATGCTGAGACTTATGGTCAACCTTTGGATAGAGTTCAGGGAATCTTACCAAAGAAATGGGAAATAGTAAGACCTGGAGAGGACAGGAGTTCCACAAGGACAGCAACAAAACCAACAATCAGGGCACAGGGGTCTTTTCTGAGACTCATACTCCAACCAAGGACCATTCATGAAGATAACCTAGAACCCCTGTACAGATGTAGCCCATGGCAGTTCACGGTCCAAGTGGGTTCCATAATAATGGGAACAAGGACTGTCTCTGACATAAACTGACTTGCTCTTTGATCACCTCCCCCTGAGGGGGAGAGCAGCCTTACCAGGACACAGAGGAAGACAATACAGTCAGTCCTGATGAGAGCTGATAGACTAGGATCAGAAGGAAGGGAAGGAAAACCTTCCCTATCAGTGGACTGGGGGAAGGGCATGCATAGAAAAGGGGAAGGGAGGGTAGAATTGGGAAGGGAGAAGGGAGAAAGCTACAGGAGGGATACAAAGTGAATAAATTGTAATTAATAAAAATTAAAATTAAAAATATCTCTGACCGAAGAAATAAGCTGTTGAAAACTAAAAACATAAAACAAAATAGAATGAAATGAAAACAAATAATAAAGAAGGCTATTAGAAGAAAGCAAAGAGCTGAATGGAGATTATTATATAAACCGTTGGTCATATCATTTTGTATATTTACAAAGGTCGGATAAAGCAGGCTACAGATCCATTTGTTTTCCTTCCAATCCCAGTAATACTTCTCTCTCTAGCATGTTATTATGATGTCAAAAATACACAAGATACACACATACACAAAACACACATGCATGCACACATGCACTCATGAGCATGCTTGCTTCCTCTACAATAAAAGACAGAATCTACCTGTAGTTAATATTAGGATGGATTAAAAATACTGAAGAATAATGAAAGAATTGTTAACCCCAACAGAAAACTCTCCAAAGATGCCGTTTCCTGTGATAAGTTTTGAGATGACAAAGGACAGATATAAGTTCTTTGTGTGTGTGTGTGTGTGTGTGTGTGTGTGTGCGTGCGTGTGTGTTTAATTTACTGTTAACTTCTGAAAGACTTTCTGGAAGTCCATTGCTAATGTAGCCCCCAAGTTACACTATCTGACAGTGGTGGAGAGTTTTATCTTGATATACAATTTTTAAAATAGGCTGTTTTAAGCTGAAAGTTTATGGCAGGAAGAATGTCTATGAATCTGGATAAAAGGCTTGAATGTGGCCAATCACCGAAAAGCAGAACTGTATAATTTAGGTCCTGAAATGGTGAGAGTATGCTGAAATTTTCTGAACATTAAGAAACCAAACAATGAAAGGGCTAGAATGAACTACTTCCAACCCCAGTTAGACATGGGAAAAGGGACCCTCAGCTAGTCTCCTTCAGACACAATGGCATATAGTCCAAAATGAATAAGGGAATTGTTGGTCCTTTGAGACACAGATATGAACAAACTGAGAGGTAGAGGATGGGAAAATATCTTCTGCACAGCCCATGACATTCAAGAACAATCTGGAATGGCTATTACAATATTTGATAAAAATATATCAATGCAAAATATGAAATATTTTCAAAAAGTAATCAATTACATCAAATTGGTTATGCATTAAATCGCATCAGGGTTTCAGCGTCAAAGGACAACACTGAAAGGCCTGTTTGAGACAACAGCTACATCGTGCTATAATAATGGGCCAAGACTTCCACATATCACACTTACTGTTAGATCTTCCAAGCTAAAAACCAAAAAAGGGATATTATAGCATAAATCATTTGAACTTAACAGATAATTTTAGCACATGTCATCCAACAGGTAGGGAATATACATTCTTCAGGATGGCCCACATAACCTTCCCTAAAACTGATTGGATTATAGGCTTCAGAACAAGTGTTTAAAAGTAAGAACAAGGGCTGGAGAGATGGCTCAGTGGTTAAGAGCACTGTCTGCTCTTCCAAAGGTCATGAGTTCAATTCCCAGCAACCACATGGTGGCTCACAACCATCTATAATGTGAACTGATTCCCTCTTCTGGCAGGTGTAAATGCAGATAGAACATTCATATGCATAAAATAAAATAAAATCTTAAAAAAAAGATCCTCCTTTAAAAAAAAAGTAAGAACAAATAATTCTCATTGGATCGGAATAAAAGTAGAAGTCAACGGTAAGGGAACCCACAGTGTGTGGGTTAATCATATCCGCTGGAGCCTGAAAAACCCGCCTCCTGGCTGTCTGTGAGGACATTTTCTACACTAGGTTAAATGAGGGTGGATAGCATCATTCTATCAACAGAAGACCTGGACTGAATAAGTGGGGCGAAGGAATGGGCTGGAGGGAGAGTTCTGTGGTCAAGAGTGTTTCTTGCTCTCCTAGAGGTCCAGAGTTCACTTCCACATCAGGCGGAGGTTAAAGGCTCACAACCGCCTTTAACTCCAGCTCCAGGGGATCAAGTGCCCTCTTCCATAGGCAACCACACATGTGGTCTATATTCACACACACACACACACACACACACACACACACACACACACACACACACACACAACAATGAAAAACATTTAGAAAAGGATAAAGAAAACTGAGCGCCAGCCTTCCTTTCTCTGCTGGCTGACTGCAGATACACTGTAACGCATTGCTGCCAGGACTGACCAAACCTTCTTGAACTGTAAGTTGAAACAGCACCTTTCCTTTTATGTTGCTTCTTATCATGGATTTCAACACAGAAGTGGGAAAAAAAACAACAAATAAACACAGAATCAACACAAATGATTAGAAATAAAACAGTATACTCTTGAAAGAACAGTGGGTCATTGAAGAACCAGTGAAGACATTCTAAAAATCCTAAGAGCATAGAAAATAATAGACAAAACTTGCTCAGGTGTCTGAGATGTGGCTTAGGCATTTCTAAGAGAAAACTTGCCAATCGTAAATGTTCTCATTAAAAAGTCGGAAAGGCATGAAGCAAATAGTCTAAGGATGTGCTCCATGGTCTTAGAAAAACAATAACAGGCCAACTACAAATACAGCAGACAGCAAGAAATATTAACTATTGGGGGAAATTTTAATGGAATAGAAACCAAATGAACAATGCACATAATCAAAGAGTTAACTATTTGAAAAGATAAATGAATTTGACAAACTCCTAGGAAAACTAGTCACAAGATAAGAAAGAGGATCCCTGAGGAAGGGGCCAGCCTTACCAGGCCACAGTGGAAGACAATGCAGCCAGTCCTGATGAGACCTGATAGGCTAAGGTCAGATGGAAGAGGAAGTCCATCTATCAGTGGACTGGGAGAGGGACAAGGGAGAAGAAGATGGAGAGAGAGAGAGAGAGTGGGATTGGGAGGGGTTGGGGGAAAGGGCTACAGCTGGAATACAAAGTGAATAAATTGTAATTAATAAAAAAAGAGGACCAAATTGTTAAAAATTAGAAATGAAGAGAATTGCTCTAATAGACTCCAGTAAAATGCCAAGATTCATTAAGGAAGAAATATACTGTAAACTTGCTTCTATCCCCTTAAAAAAGGAAGATCACAGAGAAATGGATAGATTCCTAAACACACTTGATCTCCTGAAATTAAATCAAGAGGTAAATAGCTCAAATAGGTCCACAACAGGCAATGGGCCTGATAATTAAATGCCACAACATAAAAGAAATGGCAAGACCAGATGGGTTAACTCCTTATTTTCAGAGAAGAGTCAAAACCCATGCTTCTCAAAACTGTTGTACAAGAATTAGCCTTCTTCAGGGACTGACAGCCTGATATAACCCCAAGCTGTCAGCCCCAAACACATAAACATATGAGCAACACTCATCTTGCACACACATGTATATGTGACAATAATAATTAAAGGAGAAAAGGTTGTGAATTTAAAGATTGGAAAGAAAGGGAATCGTGGAAATACAGTACTCACACATGTGATTCACAACGAATAAATTAAAATTAAGGAATATGTGCAAACATTCTGCTGTTTCACAAAATAGAAAGAGAACGGACACTATTAAACTGTTTTTATCAAATACAGTACTATGATCAAAGCAAAGCTTGGTAAAGGAGCAACAAAAAGATAACACCTATATTTCAATTTTCCTGATAAACACAGATGAAGAGCTTCAGAAGTAAATAACCGGGGGTTTAACTCAGAAACACATTATGATTGTATGGTACCAACATGCGGGGTTCACCCCAGAGATGCAGGGTTGGTTCAGCTTGTGACTATGGGTCAATTTAGCACAATACATAAGTAGACTTAAGGGCAGAAATCACCTAGACTCGATAGATACAGAAAGACATTTGATGAAACCCAACATACCTTTATGATAAAAGTTCTAAAGAAATTAAGTGTTGTTGAAATGCCCTGCAGTATTGTAAAGGTTACATATTACTTATGATAGAACCACAACCAACATTATATTAAATGGAAAATACTGAGGGGTGTTCTGCAACATGGAAGAAGATCTATGGCCACACTCTCCACTCTTGTTTAATGAAGTGGCCCAAGTCATGAAAAGAGATGTAACTGAAGATGCCACCGCATCTCTACAACCCGATAACCACTTTCAGCTAAGTAGGATACAAAATCATTATACAGTAATAACTTTTCCACACATCAATAATGCATTTTCAACAAAAGAGTTAGGATGAATACCTCATTAATAATTAATTAGCAACAAACAGGCAAACCAAACCAAATCAAACAAACAGGCAACCCCCCGCCCCCCCAAAAAAATCAAGAAGTTGAGAATTATTCTCAATTTTAGCTTAGCAAGGACAGTGGCATGCATTTGGTCCCTAGAACCTAAATAAGTAAATAAAAGAACAAAGTAAATATTTGAATAAATAAGCAGACATGAAAAGCAAGGCATCCGTGAATAAAGGTACCAATGGGTGATGACTAAAATGAGCTACCGGAAGCACTGCAGGAAGCACTTGAAGTGGGTACTGGATGACTGAAGCACCTCCAGTGCCCACGGTTAGGCAGGCTATGGCGAAAACTGCTACAGTACAGAAAGCAAGCCACAGAGTCAACGTAATCTCCAGCGACATTCTCCACGGAAGTATAAAGAAATCCTCAAAGTCATGAAGACAAAAATGCTTCAAGTAGACAAAGCAATCTTAAGTAGAAAGCAATGCTGGAACTGTCATACACACCGATTTCAAGCTCTATTGAAGTCATGGTGAGGACAAGGTGCTGGCACAAAGACAGACCTGCAGACCGATGGTGAAGAACAGGGGGCACAGACATAAATGAGCACAACTATGGCCACCTGACTCCTGGCAAAGGCGTCGAAAGTACGCCGAAGAAAGGAGAGCCTCTTCAACGAATGCTGCTGGGAAATGGATGTTTGTATAAAAATTAGATCCATATATCTCATCCTGCCCAAAATTTTACAGTTGGTAAATCAGCTTAGCCCAAGACCCATAACTCCAGAATATCTAGAGGAAAAGAAGGCAAGCACTTCATGATATAAGTACAAACTATGGCTTCTGAAAAGAACCCCAGTGGCACAGAGAGTAACCTCAAAAACTGATAAAGAGAACTATATGGAATTGAAATCTTCTGGACAGCAAAGGAAAGAAGCACCAAAAAAAAAAAAAAAAAAAAAAAAAGAGATAGAATGGGAGAAAATCTCTCTCAATTATACATTTGACAGGGGATTGATATACATACATACATATATACATATACATATCTACAATATCATCATATATATGTATACACGCATACTCACAATTCAGCAAAAATCGAATACTAACAAAACACATTCTCCAGTTCTCCAAAGAAGAAACACAAATGACCAATAGATATTTTTTAAAAATATTCAATATTGTTAGTCACAGGGCAGATGCAGATGAAAACTACCTTGATATTCTATCTTACCCCATAAAAATTTTCATCACCAAGAAAACAAGCCGCAAATGTTAGCAAGGATGTAGGAAAACAGTAACTCTCTTTCTCTACAGACAGGAATGCAAACTGGTGCCACAGATGTAGAAATTGGTATGTATATTCCTCAAATATCTAAGAATAGAGATAGCACAAGACACCACTATGACTTTCCTGAGCATATGCATAGAGGCCTGTCCATCCTATCCCATACTGTCATTTCCACTTCTATTCCTCAGGTATAAACTGTGAAACATTTTTTCTTCTTTCTTTCTCATTTTCCTTGAGGTTTGATTTATTTGTTTTGAAATTTGTTACTTGCTCACCTCAGAAGGCAAGTCTGCTGGAATTGGTGCCATTAGGCTGATGAATGGTCCTGGTGCTTTGGAGAGTAGGATAAGGTTTGACTTGGAGAAAACAGAATCAGTGAAGAGGTCAGAACCAGAGAACCCTGAACAAGATCCCCTCTGTCACTCTCCCCGTGTGTGGCCATGGGCTGGAATGGAAGGCAAAATGCTAATCCTCCCTTCAGAGCTGGTGTCTAGTGTCTGACTGAGGATTACTCCCACAACCTTCTTGGAACTTCATTGCAAAATGGCTCTTGCCTCCATGAAAGCTGAATAATCTTCAATCATACCTCCTTATGAGTCAAATGTTTTTTCTTGATCAATTACTTTATGCTTTCAGGAAGGTTAGAATAAAATGTTCTGAACAGGAATGGGGTTTATGAATTTAAATCATTTGCATGAGATTCTGAAGTCCGTGAGAATCAGATCATTAAAAGAAGAGCCAACTAAAGGTATAACTTAGAAGTTTAATATTTTAGAGATAACTAACTCATGCCTTTGTAGACTATGATAATTTAAAAACTAAGAAGGTCCTCATTCTAAGTCACAAGCAGAGGAAAATTCTGACTCAGATAAAAGCTTTGATTTTTAGTTGTATAAGTGTGTGGTTTTATATAACTTTTATGAAATATTTGTGTATTTAATATTAACCTTTATTTTAGTACCTCCTCTTGGAAACAATGTTAAAAATCTTTTATATCATAATTATCCCTGGTTATATAAACTTATTGGAAAAACATGTTGGTCATCAAGTATTGCACCTGGGTTAATTCAATCCTTAACTGCAAAGATTTGACAATAATTATGATCAAATATCCAATTTATGTATTGAACAACAACATAATTTTTCACATAGTACAGCAGGACAATGCAGATGCGATTATGAACATCTCAGAAATATTTTACTTAAAAATTACATAATTCGACCTTCACACTGGGAGACATACAATCACATTGTTTTGATTAAAAAAAGATCTTCATGAAGACACTGTACAATCAGGCATAAAGGACTGTAAGTGCATAATTGTTGAACAACTGACAGACATGAGTACAATAGCAAAAACGCAGTTCATGAAAAGCCTCGATTTTCTAACTCCCAAGCCTATAAAGAAAATTAAAAAGTAATAGAAATACGTGGCAAGCTGGGGGAAGTTTTTTGTCCCCCTTTTCCAAAGCAGAGGAGTGTAGAAAAATCTTTGAAATTTGAGAACTAACGGTGCTTTTCATGTTGTTATCTTCTGTGTAGGAAGTAAGAGAATGGATTGTAAATTCATACTCTCCTACTTATAGAATGACCCTAAAAGTCCCATTATTTCGCTTCAAACAATGTGAAACTATTTGAAAATAATCAAATGGAGCTTTTGCTTTTGCTTGTGATATGAACAGAAGCAGGAGAGTATCTGATGAAGGTTCCATTGAAAAGGTTTCTAATTGGAAGGACTAGCCATGTTTTTTGAAATGCAGTTGATTCCTGTTTTGATTCACAGCTAGCACAAACCTGGTATTTTTACTTTGTATCAAAGTGCTAATAGCCCTCATTTCAGGTATGATTAATAACATCTCTAGACACATTCAGATTGTCACTTATAAGCATATTTGCTCATTCTTCCTGAATCAATGTGCACTAGGGTGAAATTGGATATAATTGGATATTACTGTGCCTAATACTTTTACACTAAACTTATCAATAGTTTATAGCTACTTAGTTATTCCACATTGTGGAAAAGTTAGATGTTATGTTGTTGCTGTTTATCCCTCACAAACTTGGGTTACTATTTAGCCCCAAGCTACTATCAGGCTGTAACGTGAATAAACAAATAAATTAATGAATAAAAAAATAAGTAACGGTTTCTGACACCTGCCCAAGTACCAAATTAATTTGACATAAAATATTTAGCCCCAAATGAATGAACTCAAAATATCAAATTTTTTATGATATTATAAAAATCCATAAATTATTAATCTCAAATATATTTGGTAAAATTATTACACCACCCTTACTAGTGACAAAACTAATGACATTGACATCTCACAATTAAAGGTTTGAAATACAGAGAAATAAAGGCAGATAAATGTCCAGTGTCCAGCATAACTCAGTTCCAAAGCAAACTTTTCCTCTAAACTCTTCTCATTTGTGTCGTCAGCACACAATGAGGTAAGTAGTTAAGCACCCCAATAACATTGGTATGTTTTGGGGCCTTGGTCTTTTTTTTTTTTTTAACCATTTGTCCTATAAAGTTCACCATACTAATCCAAATCACTCAGGATCTGTGGGCCCTAATGTTGAGAAATATATACATGCTTCATGATTCCTTCCCCAAGTTTCACTTATGTATCCGTTTTATGCATCAGTTTTCTTCCAGGTAATAGTTGTTCTTGGAAACGAACTGCTTCCACAAAACAGAAACTTCAGTAAATAAAAATCAGTAACATTGGTAAGTTTTAATAAAAACACAAGTCATCCAGGTCACTCATGAAGCACATGAGTGCCTTAAAATCCATCTTCTTTAACATCACACTAAGAACACAGTGGCACTTGTTTTGTAAACCGTTATCTCTTTGAGACGACATGGGTGAGATTCCACACGGATGCTCAGCCTCTTCTCTCAGACCTCCAGCCAGGCGGACAGGAGTGCAGATGGCACTCCCTGCTGTAGGTACCTGTGCAGTAAAAGACTTTATTTCACATGGGCTCAGAAGTTGAGGCCAGGAGACACCATTTAGAGCAGTGGCTCTCATAGCTAAAGTGCTTCATTATCACCCACAGGAATTGTACCGTGCCTACATTCCTGGGTACCAAACCCAAAGGATTCAGGTTTGGTAAGTTTGGGATACATGTTTAATCTTGGTTGCTGGGAGATACAGGTGTTGCTGATTCAGCGACCACACTGCACTGAGAATCACTAAGTAAGAACAAAGAGATTCTGGCTTTTGATCGGCCATACCAAGACCACTTCTTCTCTTCTCTCTGTCCCCTCCTGTCCTGTCCTGTCCTCTCCTTTATTCTTTTCTCCCCATTTCTCTTTCCATCTTGCTCCACCCTGTCCCCTCTAAAGGCCTCTGATCTCATTTATATAACAAGAACTGGCATCTTAGGACCTAATACTGTCTCACAGCTTAGAGTTAAAACAGCTCAGTTATATTGGACAGAATTACTATATCATCTTTATCGAGCTGCAAGGCTATTAAGGCTTATTACCAGGAAGATTTGAAGTTATCTTCCAATCTTAAAGTGCTAACTGTCACCAAATCACAGCTCTCCTTGTATGCAGTGTGTGGTAGACAAAGCTCTCAAAGGGGAGAAGGGAGACATTGAAAGCGATTATGTTCATAGATAAAGAGAATCATGATGTTCAGCCATATAATTTTGATCAACCTCCCGTAAGAGGGCAGTCCTGGCTTACAGTATTGAAAGGCACGTGCTAACAAAATCCCAAACTCTTGAAAAGAAAGTGTGGCTAATTGGATTGTGTTATTTTTCTCTGAGAATAGAGAGTTGGGCAAAATGACAATCTATGTATTTTCAAATTAAATCTCTCTTAAATATTAAAAACAACCCGTTCCTATATAATCAGAGTGCCTACCTACTGCTACACTACGGGATGAAGAAAAACTTGTGATATGTACTCCTTTTAATTTAGAAGTGACTACTTCCATGAGCAGAATTTTGCAGAGAACAGATTTGAAACACTAATTCAGCCCCCAAGATTTACATTTTTAGGAAATGTACTCTATCATTTCCGTTTGTGCACGACTTAGCAGCAAGCCTTCCATTTTGCCGCCTCGCCGCCCCCCAGCCTCAGGCGTACTAAAATTGCTAACACAGACAGTGTAATACGATTAAGTGGGGGAGGGGCGGGGGTTGTAAGTGTGCTGCCAGAGTGATGGTGGGGACCACTGTCTTTGGTTGTGTGACTCCTCTGCCATGCCCGGGAATCCTCAACCTCTCTCCCTCACTGCACTACGATTTATTTGTTGTTGTTTGTTTACAGCAATGGTACTGAACCAGAGCCTGGAACAAGCGGCTAGGGAAGTGCTTAGCCATTAAGCCCTAACTCAGATTTAGACTTCAGCCACCTTCCCTCATTTCCTGCTGCCTCACACGCACACAGGGGCATTCTTAATCTACAAAGCTGACTAACTCGTTGTCCCAAATTAGAAAAATACAACAATTCGATTTTTAATCTCTTAATTTCAATCTTAAATCCTCCCTCAGGGATGAAAATGATTACGTATTAGTAGTTGCTGCAAAATTTGTACTTTAATACAGTCATTTTGATTCTGTATTGCACAAAAACTTATATATTGTAAAGTTATAAACCTGAGACCATTTAGCAAATGAAAAATAAAATTAGTGGCAAATTAATCTTAATTGTATATATTCCACGTGATTTGGAAAGACATATGTTCACTATATACAAGTTATATGCTTTTCTATTAAATAAAGATTCTCCCAGGTAGCGTTAGTGATTGTTACTTCTTTTATATACCAAAAGAAAATGATTTTGGTGAGTTTTTAGCAACCAATTTGAATTGTGAAATTAAAATAACAAGGGGTTATAAAAAGAATTAGAAATCCTCAAACCCTAAGTTGCCACAAACTTCAGTTCACAGAACTAAGAAGAAATAGCTTGAAAAAAAAATTCAGCTGAAGTTTAAACTGATAACATGTTCGAGTAAATAGTTCAGGAAGTATTTCAATTTTTTTTAAATTCCAAATAGTGACCCAATTAAAAAAAAATGGATTGACAAGTAACTTTGTGTTTAGATAGATTGGATACTAAAACTTCTGTTCACAGAGTTTGTATAAAAGAATAGTTTGAGTCGGGTATCCTCCTCCTAGCAATAAATATTCTACCAGTTTTGAAGCGGTCCTGCCCCGTTGGCTGCTGGGAGTGTGCTTATGCTGGTGAGCACCACGTGCTCTGAGAGTTTTGATACGTTATCAAAGTTGCTGATCTGCGTGGTCAGGGACTTCCTGCTCTCTGTGCTGGTGCGTCCCCTCGCGAGGCGATCTCCTTGGCGATGATGAACCCCAAGACAACAAGAAAAGGCAGCTTTAAATTCCTCTCGAAATTTTCCTGGCAGACCAGAGAGAATAAGAGCAAAGGGGATTATGCGTAAACAGCTCGACACCTAACGCGCAGTCATTCCCTTGAGTCAACCTAACAGTGAGGTGCGTTTTGCATCAGTAAAGGAAATATAAAAAGAAAATTAAACAAGGAAGTATCTTCATATGTAATATTTGGCGTTCGTTTTCTTTTTCTAAAGTCAAAATTCTTGTGTTTCTCAAGTCCGTTTTTAACCCTGTGTTAATACTGAATGGCTCTTAGGAAAAGTTTGCATAGACTTCGAATCGCATCAAGAAAAATGAAATCTATACTGTGTATAAGCAAGAAAACAGAGATGTATTATATTCTAAAGATGCTGGTCCCGAAAGAGTTGAACAAAACAAGAAAAACAAACAAACAAAAAACCCACTGAAATTTATGAAAAAGTCCCCTTTCACAACCCAAGTGTGGCAAAATAGGAAAAAAAAAAAAAAGAAACTGGAAAAAAATGTTAGGAAATACTTATCTTTAAACTATTAATGAGGGTTTTGGGCGGTTAAGAAAGTGAAATGATTGTTAGAGCAAAAGGTATTATGAGAAACGGTTCTTCCTTCTTTCTGTCTTAAGGCTACTCTGTGCCCTCGGCTGCTGAGGCGATTGCTCGCTGGGCTAGGACAATGGCAGGCGCACACTCCTCTTAACCTCATCCCAGGACCCTGCCTTGTTCTATTACTTCAAACACCTGTCTCTGCGTCTCTCTATGGGTTTCACCAACTTGGTGCAAGGTCAGAGCACTACAGTGTGCTATGATTATTCTAAAAGTGGCAAAATTACTTTTCATAAATAAAATTGTTTGTGCTCTCCTTTTACCAATCAAAACTTGTTGATATATAATTATTATTATAAAAATTATATTTCTGGATTGCCGTGTGATATTGCAGTAGATGTAAGCAGTTTTCAAGGCTTGTACGAAATTAAATAGATGCAAACATTTGTTATTTAGTCATGGTAAAAACATTTAAAATCTTTTTTGTTGTTATTTTTTAACTTTTTGAGATACATAATAGATCCTTCTGTTTCTAGAAAGGCTATCTTATCTAGCTGTTCTGAGTACTTACACAAATCAAGCAAGCAAAAAAGCCAACATGGAACTGGAAGACACATACTATTTATTAAATGTAGAATAAAAAGGGTTTTCTCACATATAAAAAGTGACTTTTGGTTAGAAATGGAAGTAAAAAAACAAATAGCCAAGCATTTGGGAACAAAATAGTGGGAAGCCATGGCTATTCGCAGCATAGTTCTGCTGTGGCCACTTGTAGGTCTCCCAGACGCCAGCGGATGGCTCACACCCACGCACTCACAGGCAGTTCTAATTGGATTTAAGGAGTCATTAAAACAAACATGAAATTTGTAGGGGTATGTTTGCCAAATCATGAGAAGAAATTGAAGGGAAACAATGGGGGTAGAGGAGATCATATCTTGTGTGTGTGGATGTGTGTGTGTGTGTGTGTGTGTGTGTGTGTGTGTGTGCTTCAATCGTAAGTTTGATGTAAGCCATGCAAGATGCTCAAAAGGAAGAGATTCTAGATGAGTCTAGTCAGGGGCAATCATAGCTCAGACAGAAACTAAGTTGTATATGTATTTCAAAACTGCTCCAGGGCATTTGTTCTAGGTGCTCTGCCCTTGAGTAGAGGATTGACAGAGAAACATTGAAAACTTACCACTAAGAAAATTATAAATGATTGGGTTCGCAGCACTATTAGCATAGACAAGCCAATGAGAAAATGTGAACCAAGCATAGACAGTCTCTCTGTCTTCAGTGTGCGTGAACATCCCAAATACTCTGTGGAAAAAGAAACAGAAAATCAAGAGAGTCCTAAATAATTGAATCCCCAGGGTGAACAAACATCACAGAACCAGCCTGACCCTCTTCTCTGCAATAACACTGAAAGCACAGCCTCCTTAGAAGGGTTTCAGGTATCCAGCAGAAGCTCCAGATAGAGAAAATGGTACCATATCTTGCAACCAGCGATTGCAAATCTCTTGTTAAAAATGAAGTAGCTGAATTTCCCTTCTGTCATATTGTTTCTGAATGTGATTGACTAACCTTCTGTTAGTATTCCACCATATACATGTTTCTATTTATTTATCTGTCTGTGTGTTTATATACCTACAGAGGTAAGAACAGGGTGCTGGATCTCCTTTAACTGGAGTTATAGATGATGCTGAGCAGCCATGTGGGTGCTGGGGATTGAATCCAGGTCCTCTGGAAGAGTAGCCCGTGCTCTTAATCACTGAACAATCTCTCCAGCTCCATTCTACGTAATTTAATTAGCAATCTAAAATCGCGCTGCCAAATCCTTTCCACTTTTGCTTGTGCACGAATCAGTTCACTGCGTTTCCTCAACTCCAAAGCTCCCAACCTTGTTGAAATTTGCCACGAGACATCTCTGCATGCAGGCAACTGGCTTTCAGTGGCTAAGATTCTGGTATTCCTTGGGACACATGAGTTTCTGGTTTTCGTATATTATGTTAAACTAAAATTAAACGTATTATAGTACCCTCAAATGTAATTTTCAAGCATTTTAACTTTTTTTTTTTTTTTTTTTTTTTTTTTTTTTTTACCGGGCTGTGGGCATCAGGCACAGCACATATGTGAAGGGCAGAGGAAAACTGCTGAGAATTGGTTTTCTCTTTCCTCCAGGTGGATCTCAGAGATTGAACTGAGTCCCGTGGGCTTCGTAACACGTGACTTTACCCTCTGAGCTATCTTGCCGACCTCCTCAGATACATCTTAAATTTTGCGTTCTTTGGTGTGAGGAGACTAGACAGTGAGTAAAAGCATGTTTTGTGGAGACTGGATGACCTGAGGTCAGATTCCTGAACATACATAAAGATGCTGATACACAACGGAAATAAAATTTTTTCTGGGACAAAGTGACGTCCTATGGCGTAGTAGAAGTTCACAAGTGAACACATGTACAGTAAAAGAATGCAGAAAATTAAATATGCAGGAAGATACAACTGCTGGTTCAAAACCTCTGAAATACTAGGCTAGTAAAAATCACTTAGAGGAAGTTAGTTTTAACCAACCAGGCAACAGCTTACGTTCCAGGAAAACCAAGGTAGGAGCTAACAGCGTGTGAGCAATAAATGAGTGTGAGGTTGATATACGAGGCAAGGCTAAATTTAAATTATATATATTAAATTTAAATTATATATATATATATATCCTTCATACAATAAGAACAATTTTCAAAATTATTTCAAAATGTTTGTGTGTGTACAAACAGGTAGATTGCTCAAATAACTGAAAACAAAAAGCTTTAAGTTAAACTTAGATTCCCCCTCCCAAAGGAAGCTTTTTAAATTCAGTATAATGAGATGAATATTGTTGACAAGAGGGCACCTGCAAATAATTAGAGGGAGAAGTACACGAGCAGAGATATGGGAAATTCAAATGTGCATGCCACAGAGTGCTAAATCCATTAAAAAATACTTAATTTAGACTGGTAAACAAAGGAGGAAGAATAGGAAAAAGCAGGAGGAGGAGGAGGGGAAGAGATAGGGGAGAGAGAGAAGTGGGGAGAGGAGGAGTGGGAGGGAAAGGGGAGGACAAAGAAGAAGAGGGGAAAGAGTGGAAGGAAGAGAGGAGGGAGGAAGCTATTTACTATCATTCATAGTTGTGATGATCTTAATAGCAAAAACTGGAAACTCGAAAAGCACTTAATACATTTGTATGTGATTTCTGTGAGGCATAAAATGAGAAACGAGCCTTGATAGAAGCAGAGGGTAAATTATGTCTTGTGAGTGGACACATAGCTCAAGAAGAGGAGGGTTCAAAACCATTAAACATTCAAGGCTATAATGAACAAAAGCTCGTTTTCTACTTCATCACTGCAAAAGCCTTTAAACAACGAAAAGCCAAAAGCAGAAGGGAAGTCTTTGCAGCTGGTTAGACCACCTTTTGTCTGCCTCTAGCCAAACCCACCTGTCGGCAAGGTCCCCAGCTGTGACTCTGACTTTGGGAAAAGGCGCAGGAGCAATTCCAGGCAAGCTCGAAGTCTGTTATAAACAGAATTAAGGTTGCCTTGGGACCAGCGTATGTGCAAAAGCTTTGATATTCTCCCAGAAAGCGGGCTGTTCGTGTCCTGAGTGTGCCGGCATTTCAGCATCTGCTGCTCACGTCACTGATCAAAATTATTTGAGCCTCATAGTTTTTCTCTAAAAAGTATAGCAAGTTGTGCACGGGTGCTCATTGGAAAAAACATGCTGTTATATTAATATTGAATGAAATTATTCCAGTGATTCCAAGAAATGGATATTTTCCTATCTGTTTAAAATTCAACACAAAATATCTGTTTCGCTGCTTCTTTGTTTTTTGGCCCTAATTATTCCTACCTCTTTTTTATCCTGAATTTTATTTATTTATTTATTTATTTATTTATTTATTTTAAGCAGAAAGGATTGTGGTGTGGCTGTTTATATATTTAAGAATAAGGTTGGGAAACACATTTATTCTCATCCAAAAAAACCCTTAGAACTGTAGTTGACTTTTATTTATTTATAAAATTGGTTACTGAAACGCAATTTTTAGTTAGAATATTTCCTCTATTTAGGGTTTAGCAGTCAATCTCAAGAGGTTATCAAAAAACAAGAACACCAAAAAACCTTTTGTTTGCCATTCAACTGACTGAGAATGTGTTTCCTGGTGTTGCCTTAAGTGCTCAAACAACTTATGTCGCAGAGTTGATTGGACAAAGTATCTAGGCAAGAGCGGGTTCTGTCTGTTTAGAAAGAAAAAAAGAGTTCTTAATTAAAATGTCAAGGTGCTTCATTTTCAAATAAACGCACGAGGTTACCTCTTTAGCACGTTGAGGATGCTGATTGGTAGATAGCAGATGGCGAAGACCAGAAGAACGACCATGAGCATCCGGGCTGTTTTCCTCCGGGCCCGGATCTGCTTTATCTCAGCGGCCACAGCGCTAATCCGGGCCTTGCTTTGCTGTCCAGACCCTCGGGGCTGAGAAACCGGCTGAGGCTGCTTCCATTTTCTCTGAACCACAGAAGAAGTTCCCGGAATCTGGAAGGAGAGGGGAATCCCTCATTGGTACTTTGCAGACTTCCACAGGACGATGCAGCCACAAGCAAAGTTTAAGGAACAGAAATCTGGAGGTTTGGAATTCCCTCTTCTCCAGAGCCCTTAGCTCGGCTGAGTACCTTCTTAGCATTCATTTAGTCAAACATCAAATAGGTATTTGGGTGGGGGAAAAGTTAAAAAACAAGCTTTTGTTGTTGCTGCTGTGTTAAAACATGAGAATCTTGTCAAGGTCTAAAGAGAACAATAGAGAAATTATGCCCTTACTAAAAAGAGAAATTAAATGTGGGAAAAAAATGCTAAAATGTTTTTCTACTATAAAATTTCATTATAAATTCTAGATTCAGGTATCACCTAAGTTTAAACATTCATCAAGTAACAGGACACACACACACACACACACACACACACACACACACACACACACACACACACCCAAAAGAAACAAAAAACTTAAATGAATTTTTGATGCATCGATACTGCCATCTGCTGTCGCACGGGGACATAGCACTCAAGCAGCCATTGGTTTTTGTGAAGTTTTCTGCCTCCTGTTCAGACAAAGCAAATCTGTGTATAGAAGGAAGAAAAACTATTCTCTGTGATTTACTGTTCGCATTTACAAAATTGCCGGAAACTAATTTTGCAATTTGTCCTTCTAGAAAGCACACAAATACACTTCCAGGTTTTATACTACTATTTCAAATAGCTACGATTTGCAGCAATTACATTACCCAGCATGCTTTTTCTTTGATTTTTTTTTTCAATTAGTTGATAATAGCAGAAAGTTCTGCCAAGTATAATATTTTCTTAATTATAATGTCATGAAAACTGATAGACATTAGCAAAACATTAAAATTCAGCATGTGCCTTTTTTTTTTTTTTTTTTTTTTTTAGATGAAGATGTACCAATAAATACACTACGGGGACAGCTTGATTCTACAATTACTCAGCTGTTACTTTTGTCTTCACGCTGCACAATGTTGAGAGCAGTGCGTTCCCTTGGCCTCTCAGAATAAAGGTCACATGGAACCCGTGGCTGTTTACACTACAAGATCAAAGTCTATTGGAGAACCTTCCATTTGAGACTTCAGTTTTGCTTTCATGTTCAAGCAGATGAGTCTCGTTACATGAGACCTCACTTGGCTGTCCTCTCAGGTCAGGAGATTGGTGATGCAAATGAAAACCTGCAGAAGCTCCTCGGGGATGGGCAGGGCCATCTCTCCAAACCACTGGCTGTGGAGATAAAGACTTAAAAAGTCTCCCTCTTCTGTGTTCTTATTTTATTTTAGGTGTATGAGGGTTTTCTTTTTCTCTCTCTTGCATATCCGTGCACGATATGTGTGCCTGTATAGAAAAAGGTTTTGGATTCCCTGGAAGCGGAGTTGGATGGTTGTGAGCTGCCATACATGTGAAAACGGAATTGATCGTACGTCTTCTGCAGGAGTAGCTGGCGCTCTTAATTGCTGAGGCTCTCTCCTGTGTTGTGCTCTCTTTTTAAAAAGTAGTTTTAGAAACAATTATTTTTTTTTAGAAGTAGCAACAGACCTTAGAAAGTTCCAGAAGAATTCTGTCACCAAAGCTGGTAAGTATCCGCTAAGTGGTCTTGAAGTGATTTCTAAATGAAACCGTAAAGATCATTCTATTTCTGAATGTTCCCTTGAAGGGAGAACCAATATTCTGCCCAATGCCTTCTGTAGGTAATCAAAAACACTCCCATGAAGAGAAAGTACCACTGGGGGCAGAATTGTGGGCCTTGCAATGGAAAGAAAGAGAAATGTGCTGATAGCGCTTTCAAATAACGACCTGAAGGCAGAAGGTGTTCAATGACTGCACAGAGAAAGTGAGCAGTCCCAAAGAGACTGCAGGAAATTTGTTAGGAGCCATCCCAGCAACTGACGTTCAAGAATGGGAAAAAACCCTAAGTCATGCTCACTGTGTCCTCAGAGGTAAACTATAAATCTCATCTTATGGATTCGATTGAGATAATACTCAGCAGAATAAAGCAAAATAGTTTAGGGTATATATTTAATTTGTACAGAACTTCAAAACACATCCTTTTTTAATTGTGGAAAATAATCCTTTTACAAATTTACACATGCGTTTTTGTGTATTTTTATATGCATGTGTGTGCGCAGTTTTGTTTGTGTACATATGTGCGCACATGCATTAGCAGTCAGAAGACAACCTTAGGCTGGCATTCCTCAGATAGTGTCCATCTTATTCTTTAGACAAGGTCTCTTATTGGCCTGGCACTTGTCAAGGAGGCCTGCTTGTCTGGCTCCTTAACCTTGGAGATCTTCCTGGCTCTCCTTCTCCAGCACTGGGGTTACAAATGTGTGCCATGCTATCCAGGCATTTTTTTTTTTTTTTTTGGCATGACTTTGGAATATTAGACTTTTGTCCTCATGCTTGCAAGGCAAAAAATTTGAAGACTGAGCTATTGTTAGAGGCCACTGATTTTTTTTGGAAAGTGTGTCTTATTACATAAAAATAGTAGTAATTATATAAAATAACCGGAAAGAAAAAATTCCAAGAGTTCATCCTTATGGATGATCTTTCACCAATATGTCATTGAGGGAGCTGTAGAACCCTAATATTTAACTGTAGAGAGCAGAACACAGCATGGCATCTCCATTATACTGTAAATGAACTGTGCAGACCATCTATGATAGGAAAACACACTGTAAAAAAATGTGAGCAATAATTATTAGTTCAAAATGCCATGTAACTGGTGGAAACTGAGAAAGAAATTAAATGAGATGTGAGCCAGAGAGGAGAGAGGCCTTTCACGCAGTGTTAATTTTTTGAAAAATGGCCACATGAAAAAAGTAATCTGGATTTTCACTCTAATCCCAATAAAGATTTCAGTGACATTCTTCAGGGAACTAGAAAACAACCCAAAAATATCATAATCGTTTGTAAACACAAGTGACCGAGGAGAGACAAAACAACCCTAAACAAAAAGAACCATGTTGAAGACACCATAGCGTCCAACCTTACACTATACTATAGAAAGGTAGGGAAAAAGACAGCACGGTCTTGGCACATAAATGGACATGTGTGCCAGTAAAATAGGATGAAGAACCCATAAATAAATACATAGCAACGGCTAACGAAATTTGAAGATCGCATCAAGATCTCACATTGAATAATGACGGCCCATCCAAAGAACGGCACCGACAAAACAGTATCTTCGTACAGAAGAATGAATCCACATCTTAGATCCACATCTCCAGCCTTGTACAAAAGTCAATTCAAAGTGTCCAAAGTATAATGCTTTTTAACTGTGTGTGTGTGTGTGTGTGTGTGTGTGTGTGTGTGTGTGTGTGTTAGTGCACATGCTCACAGAGCCTGAAGGTTTTGGATCCCTCTGCAGCTGGAATCACAGACTGGACAGTTCTGAGCTTTCTGACATAGGTTCTGGGAACTCAGTTTGGGTCTTCTGCAAGAGTAAGACATGTTTTCAACAAATGAGCCATCTCTCCCATCCCATGATCTCAATTTAAATCTGAAACTTCCAGGACAAAAGGTAGGGGATACTTTTGAAGTAAAAAGTATATAAGCAATAACTTTTTTAAACAGAACTTTAGTGACACAGGGAATAGTCCTAAGAATCAAGAAATGGACTATGTGAAATTTAAAAGCTTATATACGGCAAGGAAAATTATCAGCAGAGCAAACAGACAGCCTTCAGGTTAGGAAGAAAGTTTTTGTCAGCTGTATCTCACACAGCGAGGCTGATATACAAAATAAATAAAGCTCTATAAAATTTAAGTACACAAACCACACAACTGCCAGTAGATAAATAGGCTGGTGAAATGAGCAGCTAGTACTCAATAGAAGAAACATAACAATAAATGTTTCCAAAACTGTTTACCATTCTCAGCTATTGGGCATGTGTAAATTAAAACCACTCTCATATCCTACTTCACCTCCATCAGAATGACTACCCTTTTAGTTTGGCTTTCTATTGCTGAGATGAAATGCCATCACTAAAAACAACTGTGGAGGAAAGCCCCCACGGAGATCACTGTCATAAAGGAAAGATGGGGCAAGAGCTCGAGGCAGGCACATGAGACAAGGACTGAAGCAGGGGCCTATGGGAGTGTGCTGCTTGGTTTGCTCCTTGTCGCTTGCTCAACCTGCCTTCTTATGACACCCAGGACAACCAGCCCAGACATGGCAACACCCTCTTCTACTAGTTATCAGTCAAGAAAATGCACCAGAGGCTTGCCAACAGCACCAGGCTAATCTGGGGGAGCCATTTTCCCAATTGAGGCTCTCTCTTCCAAAATAGCTGTATCTTGTTTTAAGCTAGGACAAGTAGCATCAATGAAACAAATGACAACAAATGTCAGTGGGGGGGAAATGTACTCTTATCTACTGCTGGTGCTGTTGCCTCACATATGGGACACATAAGTGCTTAATCGTATTTGTGGAATGCATTAACAGAAGTTTACATAATGACTAAGATTTGCTACTGAATTCTCAGAAAGTTCAAAATTGGCCAGAAACAAGTAGTCAAGTGAGTCTAGCTCAGCACATCTGTGAAGAAGAGCTCCTGGGAGACTAGTCTGTAAAATCTCATAGCCAGCAAATTCTTTCACTCATATTGTCAAAGGAAAGAGGAGTTGAAGTCATTAATTTGAGCAAGACAATAGCTACTTCTTTTAATGCTACTAAATCTAATAGAGGAGAAAGTGGGGAATAGCTTTGAACTCACTGGCACAGGAGACGACTTTCCGAACAGAACACCAACAGATCAGACGCTAAGATCAACAATGAATAAATGAGACCTCATGAAACTCACAATTATCTGCAAGACGAAGGACACTGTCATAGGACAAAATGGCAGCCTACAGATTGGGAAAAGATTTTCATCAACCCTACTTCCAAAATGTATAAAGAACTCAAGAAATTAAACACCAGCAAACCAAATAACTCAATTAAAAATGGGTACAGAGCTAAACAGAGAATTACCAACAAAGGAATCTCTAATGACAGAGAAGCACCTGAGAAATGTTGAACACCTTTAGTCATCAGGGAAACACAAAGTAAAATGACTCTGATATTCCATCTTACATCTCTCAGAATGGCTAAGATCAAAAACTCAAGTGACAGCGCATGCTGGCAAGGATCCAGAGAAAGGGGCACACTTCTCTATTGCTGGTGAGAGTATAAACTTGTACAATGATTGTGGGAGTCAATCTGAAGGTTTCTCAGAAAACTGGAAGTATATATACCTCAAGACTCAGCCATAACACTCTTGGGCATATACCCAAAAAGATGTTCTACCTTACCACAAGGATGCCTGCTCAATTATTTTCATTGCAGCCAGCTATTCATTATAGCCTAGATGGAAACAACCTAGATGTCCCTCAGCTGAAGAATGGATAAGGAAACTGTGGTACATTTACACAATGGAATACTGCTCAGCTATTACAAACAAGGAAATCATTTTCAGGCATATGGATGGAACTGGAAAAGATGAGCCTGAATGAGGTAACCCAGATGCAGAAATATACACATGGTATGTACTCACTTATAAGTGGATATTATCCATAAAGTACAGGATAACCATGATGCAAACCATAGACTTAAAGAAGCCAAGGAGGGCTCAAGGGAAGACGCTTGAATCTCACTCAGAATAGGAATACAGTAACATCTAAAGCAGATGGAAGGTGGGAAGAGAGTGTGAGAGGGGGTTGGGGTGGAAACAGGAGTAGGAATCAGATGGGTAGAGAGCAGAGGAGTGGGGTGAGGGAGAGAGAACAAAAATTGATGGGGGTCATTTCTGAGATAGGGGAGGATCCTGGGAGACAGGGTGGTGACTCTATCTGAGACTTCAAGCAGTAGGTTAATACCTCCTGTAGCCAGGTGGGACTCCTCGTGGAGGGAGGGGGACACCAATCCACCCATAAAACTTTGGACCAAAATGTGTCCTGCTTACAAGAAGTGTAGGGGTAAAGATGGAACAGATACTGAGGAAATGGCCAACCAATGACTGGCACAACTTGAGACCCAACCCCAGATACTATTAATGATACTCTGCTATGCTTGCAGACAGGAGCCTAGCATAACTATCTTCTGAGATGCCTCATCCAGCAGCTGATGGAAACAGATGCAGAGACCCACAGCCAAACAATAGGCCAAGTTCAAGGAGTGCTGTGGAAGAGTGTGAGTAAGGAAAGAGGGAGCTGGAGGGGCCAAGGACTCCATAAGAAGACCTACAGAGTCAACTAACCTGGATCCTTTGAGGCTCACAGAGACTGAACCACCAATGAAAAAACATGCTTATATTAGGCCTAGACCTCCTACACATATCTAGAAGATGTGCAGTGTGGTCATCATGTGGGAGTGGGGGAGTAGAGGACTAGAGGAGGAGGGGAGCAGCTGAGCAGGAGGGTAGGGTAGTAGGATCTGTCTCCAACTCTGTTGCCTGTTGCTGGATCCCTTTCCCCTAGCTGGGTTGCCTTATTAGGTCCAAGAGGGAGAGGGTGTTCTTCCTGCTACAACTTGAGGTGCCAGGATGGGTTGGTACCCCTTGGGGACCTCCTCTTCTCTAAGAAGGAGAAGGAGAAAGGGAGAAGGGGGCTGTGAGGATGATATTGGGAGGAGAGAAGGGAGGGGTCTAGGATCCCTCCCTAGTATTAATAAATGGTAAATAAATAAATAAATAAATAAACAAATGGAGAAAAATAAGAGCTAAAGTTCCTAACAAAGTCAGACAAGGGCAAAAGGGCGCACAATTTGCTCACTAATAATTTTACACTTGTTAATTTAAAAGCACCAAACAGCATCCATGCATCCTCATAACTTTAAGCAAATAGGATAGGCCCTTCACTTGATGGCTCTCTTATGGCAGATGCAAAGCCTGACAGTTCTAGAGGCAGTAACAGTGAGAAGCCAAGCGAGGCTCCAGCAGAGGCCTCTTTAATTATCCATCTGGGGTCAATTTACTTTATTACAGCTGTAAAGTGGGCTCAGCTCCGTCTGCCCATTTCCCTTCCAATCTGCTTTTTAAATGTTTTAGTTTCACAGCTCAGGCATTTTACTGCAAATCTTTTGAGTCATGTGGGTTGTACTAAGTGAGACATTTCATTTAAAAAAAATGTAGATCATTTCTAAGCCGGTAATACGATTTATGTTAAAGTTTTGGAAATTGGGAAATAGAAGCTTAAATTGTAAATAAGCACATGGTGATTCTAGAGTCATATACACATTAAAGAACAGTTTTCAAGTTCCTTCTTTGTGCAAGGTAACACATCACAGCTGAAAATAACCATTTAAAACTTTATTGTAAAAAAGTAGACGAGAAAAGAAGAATTAGGAATTATACAATATAATATGCCTAGAAATTATAAAAGTTGCTTGATCCCAATCAATGAAAGATGGTCTTAAAAAGATGGTTTCAATACCAAGGGTTGACTAAAACACAAATGAAGACCCCCTCCAGGGCTCAGGATCTCCTGCGCCTATCTGAGTGGCTAAAAAGTTGATGGGTGATGGGTAAGGGTGGAGATTGGGAGAAAGAAATTTTTATTAAGTGTGTGATTCCTGGTAGGTCAACAATGCTTCAGTGGATCACTCAAATTCATGATTATAGGAGAGGCACAGATTTGATTTGGTGGATTATAAAATATAAAATAAAATAAAAGAAGATATGACCTTGCAAGGGAAGGAGTGTAAGTCTTGGAGGAGTTACAGAGAGGAGAGGTAAATGTGATTAAAATATATTGCATGTATATATGAAATTCATAAATAAAATATTTACATAATATAATTTTATTTTATATAATTTTATCATATAACATAGTTATAAAAATTCATAAATAGAATAAAAATATTACTTTAAAATAAAATCAAGTGGACCTATCTGCATTGCCCCCGTGGCACGCCTGGGTTGGCTACCCAGAGGCTATTTAAGCTGTGGGCTGGCTTTCCCCGGGGTCCGAGGATTGTTCAAGGTTCCTGAATAAACTGCATTGAAAAAAAATAAAAATAAAAAAATAAAAACCATAAAAAAATAAATAAAATCAAGTGAATTGATTTTAATGAATTAAAATGGTCCCAGGAGGTTCTTTTTTCAATAAAATATGTTAGAGAAAAGAGACTACCAATCTGTTAGTCCACAAGTTTAATAAACTCACTATACTGGCCAGAGTTATAGAAAAAGAAAGAATACATTTTTTTTATCATGTCATATAACTTACCAAACATAAGAAGTTAATCCCTATCCACTCTGCATATTTACAAATCTCCACACGTTTGCTGATTTCTTTCACGTCTTTGAGATTCAACTTAAATTCAGCTAAGCTTAGAGACCCGCACTTCACCAAGCTCTGGTATCTTGTGCTTGTATTAAAAAGGCTGTTTCCACCAGATTGTTGGGAGTTTCTATTGCTCTGCGTTTCTAGTTCATCCTAGGTATGCCCAACCCCAATTACAATTGTCTCTCCAAGTACTCTCTCCCTCTGTCCTCTGTCCACCTCGTTCCTCCTATTCTCATCCTCACCCCCACCTAACCTCTCCCTTCATATACCCATGATGTCTATTCTATTTCCCTTCCTCTGTGAGATTCATGAGTCCCTCCCTGGACCCTCCTTGTTACTTAGCATCTTTGGTTCTGTGTGTTGTAGCGTGGTTATTCAGTACAGCTAATACTCACTTATAAGTGAGTGCATACCATGTTTGTCTTTCTGGGTTTGAGTTACCTCACTCAGGAGGATCTCTTGTAGTACCATCAATTTGCCTGCAAATTTCATGATGCCATTGTTTTTAACAGCTGAGTAATATTTTATTGTATAAATATACTGCATTTCCTTTTTTAATAATTTTTATTTTTTATATTAATCACAGGCTATTTACTTTTTATCCCAGCCATAGCCCCCTTCCTCATTCCCTCCCAATCCAACCCTCCCTCTCTCATCTCCTTCCTGCCCCTTTCCAAGTCCACGGATAGGGGAGGTCCTACTCCCCTTCCATCTGACCCTAGCCTATCAGGTCTCTTCATTTAATATACTCTTTTGTTGAGGGACATCTAGGTTGTTTCTAGTTTCTGGCTATTATGAATAAAGCTGCTATGAACATAGCTGAGCAAGTGTCCTTGTTATCACAAGGTGGAGCATCCTATGGGTATATGCCCAGAGTGGTATAGATGGACCTTGAGGTAGAACTACTCCCAATTTCCTGAAAAATCGCCAAATGAATTTCCTAGCGATGGGTATATGGGGCCTGAACTGGCCATCTCCTTTAACCATCTCCTTTAAATAGAGGAAATGGGGCATCAGTCCATTCACAAAACTGTCGATCTATAATTTGTCCTGACTACAGAATGTATAGGAATAAAGGTGGAGCAGAAATTGAGGGAATGACCCACCAATGACAGGTTCAGCTTGAGCCCTATGCCATGAAAGAGAGCCCACACCTGACACTGTTAATTATATTAGATATTCTGCTATACTTGCAGACAGTATAGCATGACCATCATCAAGAGGTTTCACTGAGTAAATGACATAAACAGTTGCAGAGACCCACACCCAAACATTAAGTGGAACTTGGGAAATCCTGCAAAAGAGGAAGGAAGAGTTGAAAGAGCCAGAGGGGTCAAAGACACCACAAGACAACCTACAGAACCATTAACCCGGGCTCACAGTGGCTCATGGAGACTGAACTGCCAACCAGAGAGCATGCATGAGACAGGCTTAGGCCCTCTGCACATATGAAATAGTTTTGCAGCTTGGTCTTCATATGGGACTCCTAATAACTAGAGGGGGAACTGTCTCTGACTCTGTTGCTTGCCTTTTGGTCCCTTTCCTACTACTGGGCTGCCTCCTCAAGCCTCAATAGGAGAAAATGTGCCTAGTCTTACTGCAACTTGATATGCCAAGGCCAGTTAATATCCATGGGAGGCTCCCCTTTTCTGAAGAGAAAGGGAGAATGGGGGGGGTAGGGGAGAAATGGGAGAGAGAACTGGGAGGGGAAACTGTGGTCAGGATGAAAGGTAAATAATCAATTAACAACAACAACAAAAGGCTGTTCCCACTGTGAACCTGATTATATTCATTCTATAGCCTGAATTTACAGGTCACATGAACTGGTGGTTTAGTTTAAGATTGATAAGCAAAAATATTAACACATGGCAAATGAATCACTAGGATCAAATCTCATGGATCGTACCATTTTCTAATAAATCACAGGAACTCTAATTCAGATTAATTAATTAAATTAATTAATTAAAATTGTCCAATCCCTCCCCCCCAAAAAAACAGAACAAACCAACCAAACAAACAAAAAAACAAAACAACAACAAAAAACCCAACCAACCTACCAACCAAACAACCAACCAAACAACCAAACAAAAACCCAACCCAAAACAGCAACAACAACAACAACAAAACAAAACCTCAATTCCATTGGATACAGAGGGGAAACATAGGCTGGGAGATAGGGAAGCAGAGGAAAGCAACCTTAAACTGTCTTATTCTTTAAATCTACTGTAAATGAGGTAATTGAAGTTGAAGACATAACCCGTATGTTAAATGTGTTACAAAATTCACTGAAAGTATAACTACTTATATGTATAGTCTCTGGGAATGGAAATTATTTTTTGATATTTATAATGAAAAGTAAAATTAATAACTTTGTTCCTCTCAGGGCTGGAGAGATGGCTCTGCAGTTAAGAGCACTGGACTGGACCCAATCTGGTTCCCAGCACCCGCACGGCAGCTCTAAACCATCTCCCTCTAGGGTATTTGAGGCCTCTCAGAGCACTGTGCACAAGTAGTATGAAGATATTCGTGCAGGCAAAACAGCATATAAATAAAATGAGAATAAATAAATAAATCTTTAACAACAATAACAAAAAGTTACTCACAGACCAAAAATAAAAAATAAAAATAAAAAAACCAAACCAAACCAAACCAAAACAAAACAAAACAAAAACTCCGTTAATTATTGAGGTTGAGATTTTATCAGATGTGAAGACTTCTTAAGGCAGAATTTAAGACATTTGTTAAATATCAGTAAGACAGCAAGGGATATTTTCTCACCCAGAGTCTCATTATTTTAGAACAAACAATCCTGTGTTGAATATACTAGTTTGATGCATTTCTAAATTTGTTTTCGTGTACATTCTGAAGAAGACACAAACAAATTATTTGATATCACTTACCTGTCTGCACCAGAGTTTACGGAATATCTGCAGATAAGCCAACACCATAAGGCACAGAGGTGCCATGTACGTCACCAGAAAGAAGCAGATGTGGTACATCTTTGGGTAAACTTCACCTGAGATGAGAGTCAAAAAGCAAAATCTTTCATGAAAATGATGGATTTAGAAAGGAGGTTATGTCAGATTTTTCCTTTAAAGCATAAATTTATTCTTTTTATAACTTCATTTATACATTTGATGTACACATGAAAAAATATTTTAATACTTCGTTTAAGGTACTCAGAAATAACAATTCGTCATTTCTACATTGGGTGTGGCTACCATTAAATCATGATCAAGAGATGTATCAAATGGCTCTTTATTTGTCATGCCCGCACTTGGCTAACTAAAATGTACTATTTTGGACTGTCTTATATGTTCATTTACTAAAAGAAATCTGGTTTGATAAGAAAATTAATGACTACATCCTTGTTTAAAGAAGAGCTAAATGTATATACAGTTAAATATTCTCACTATGCTATAAGTTTCTCAAGTGATGAGACCAGTTGTGCTCTTAAATATAAATGTGAATAAAAGGAAAAATAACATACATTCTAATAAGAATATTTAACTGCATTTGCATTTCTTTCATTTTGCTTTTTTTTAAAAAAATAGCATTACCTATTTTATTTTTGACATCAGTGCTGGCATCAGTGGTGTGATGGTTTGAATAAGAATGACACTCACCAGCTCATTGTATTTGAATGCATACTCTTTGGGTAGTGGTGCTATTTGAAAGGATTAGAAGGATTGGGAGGTATGGCCTTGTTGGAGTAAAAGTGTTAGTGGGGCAGGGTGGGCTTTTAAGTTTAAAAGTCCTATGCCAGGCTCAGGGTCATTTTCAGGATATGGATCTCAGGTACTTCTTCAGCCCCATGTCAGCCTACATGGGGCCTAAATGGAATAATCCTCTGAAACTGTAAGCCAGCCCCCAGTGAAATGTTTTCTTTTATAGAAGTTGCCTTGGTCATAGTGTCTCTTCACAGCAATAGAACAGTGACTATATCAACTGGAGAGTTATCACCTCTGCAAATTAATTTGTAAAGGATAGAATGAAATACTGAGTATTTGATTAAATTGATCATAACAGCAATCTGCATTTACATTGTGTCATAATAAGTGCAGTAATCACCATCATAATGGTCATTTATTTAGCACTCTTGCATTTAGAGATATTGCTGGTTATGTTTTAAGCATATTCATAATTTTAATGTCATAACTTCTTGTTTAGAATTGATTGAGATTGAGCCAAATTTTTTTTGTATTTTTAGCTCTGAAATTATCTTATTTCTCTTTTTTTTTCTGTATTGTATAGTGTAGAAGGAACAGTGCAGTACCTAGGCTGCTGTGATGTATAACAGACTTTTGTGGAGTCATTTTTAGTTTATTTCTGGGTCAGGAGGCATTCATCTACCTCATTCACTTCCAGATTCCTTTCAAGTTTATCTTGTAAAACAGGCCATCAAATAAAGAATGATAGAATTCAAGTACTGGAGGAATAGCAGATAACGTTTCCATTTGAAGTACAGCAGCTTGCACAGTATTTGCTGGGCCAATTTCAGAGTAACTGAAAGGTGGCCTCAGCAGTTCCTGAGGACTTGAGTGGTTGTGAACTTTTATTTGTCTTAAAGAAAGTATCACATGTCACATGTACTTCACATACACACACACACACACACACACACACACACACACACACACACACCACGCCTTTGAAGCTTGTGCATACTGACGCTCTAAAAGCTGCCTCAGACTAAATTGAACCGACTGGGGAAAGTAGATTTGATTGGTAACATTTTTTCCCCACTATAGTAGCATATACCGTTACTACAATAGCAATTTGGAGTTTTGAACAGATGGAAGGAAGGTGACTTCTGGTAATTCTGAATAAATGGAAAAACTAATAACTGGCTAGTAAGTATATATTATGATGAATACCTATGCAGAAAAATTGATCAAGCGTAATTATACGCCAGCTGGAAAGAGTGTATGACTGGAGAGGTTATAATAGATAATTAAAGAAATGTAATCATTTTTCAAATCTGCTTTTTATTCTTAGATTTAGAACTAGTATAAAACTCAAATATACTGCTGAAAATTTAAGTTGCATGTGTTGAATCCTTTACTTGACAGTAACCACTGTCCTCAATATATGTTTATGAAACTCACATATACTACTGGTAATTTAAGTTGCATGTGTTGAAAATATCCTTGAATCCTTTGCTTGATAGTAATTACTCTCTTAATATATAATCTAGAATATACTTACATAAAATTTGTTTTCCTTAAGCACTGACTGAGACAGTGGCATTTGACACAGATGACTGTAAATCTGTGTCTTAGCTGCAGATGTAGCTCAGTCAGTAGTAGAACACTTACCTATCGTGACTTGAGCCTGATCTCTAGCTAGCATTGCACACAACCATGTGTGGCAGGGCACATCCATAATCTAAGAGCTAGTGGTTAGAGGCAGGAGGCTCAGAAGTTTAAGATCACTCTTGGTTGCATGGCAAGTTTAGTGTCAGGCTGGGCTATCGTTAGATGTTGTCCCAGAGGCAACATCACAACATGAGTGTCTTTATTCAACTGATGGAAGTCAATATCTCAATAAAGTATTGTCTGTATTTATCCATATACCTCTATCTATCTATCTATCTATCTATCTATCTATCTATCTATCTATCTATCTATCTATCTATCTATCTATCTATCTACTTATCTGTCTCATCTATTTATTTATCTATTCTCTCTCCCTATCTCTCTATTACTATGTCAAATCAAGAAATCAGAAAGAAATATAGATTTTATGTTGTGTTTGGAATCAGAAATTAAAGAATTAGGAAAGTTAGGGTACACTATCTGCCAGCATATTTACCTTATTATACAAACCTACAAATACATTCTCCTCTGTGCTACATTATCAAGAACAAGTATATTAAATATACTTTGCCAATATTCAATTTGACAATTTTTAAACCCTACGGGTTTTAAAATTTTACCTGAATATTTATTGCTTTATTATCATCCTCTTAGGAATATCTTGTGAGTTTGTTGATGCACATATGTAAGTATTTAATTATTTTAACACTAATAATGAGACAAATACCATAATTACTTTGACCATAAGGAAGGTTCACTCTATTTTTTTGTTTTTGTCACATCACCAAAGTGCAGCCTGTTGATTCATTAGAAAAGGTACTTTCAATCTATACTGTTAGCTGGCTGCGGTGGTTCATTGCTGCAAGCCTAGCATTCAGGAGGCCTGGGCAGCAGTAATATATGTGTTGACTCTTGGAGCTGAGGACAGTCTGGGCTTTAGGGTAAGTTCTAAGACAGCCTGGGATACAAAGAGAGTTTCAAGATAGCCAGTGCTACAAAATAAGTTCAAAGCTTACCTTGGGCCACAGAATGGCCCTCTCATTCAGATAAAATTCCAGTGCCTAGAACCATATTTGGCATATTCATAAAACATTTTACAAAGGCACAATCATCAGATGATTATTTCTTGGAATGAGTGTTCAAAACGACTAACTTTTCTTTAAATAAACTTTATCTTGATGAACTAAATATTCATTTTACAAACCAAGAAAGGAGGAACATAATTCTGAAAACTGTGCAATTTTATACATATGAAGAGTGTGACTGAAGCCAACAATTAACATGACCAACAGAGTAGTTCAAGAGCAATGAGATAGTGGAGACCCACGTTGCCTATTCAAGAAAATGCCTCAGACACGTACATACCTTGTGTTCTTTTCTGTTGGGGTTATCTGCCTTTTTGTTCTTAGAAACCATGATGCACATGATGAATATGCCCATGATGAATATGATCACTTTGGACATGGTTGGTCCATGCACAGACATTCATCTTTGGCAACACTGCCATTTTAGAGAGTGCCAATCATCTTGCACCATGTGTGAAGGGCGCTTATTTGCATGATTCTCCAAAGTGACTTGATAGACAGAGACCAATGGAAGTTCTTCTTATATGGTGAAATTTGATAATTAAAGTAATCATGTTTATTTTTTTACAGCCATGTTTTATTAAATTTAGGGAACAGATTAAAAATAAGAGTTACAGCTATTAAAGTAATCTCAAGTAGAAGATGCTGTATTTTAAGTTGTGCTAAGTGACATTAGGGATATATACTATTTAGCATTATAAACTATGTTTGTTTGTTTTTTTTCTTTCCCTTGTGGTGTGTGGTTCCTGGGCAGATGACCGTGTGTTGTATAAAGAAAGCAGGCTGAGCAAGCCATGGGGAGCAAGCCAGCAAGAAGCATTCCTTCATGGCTTGTGCTTCAGTTCCTCCTTTCAGGTGCCTGCTTTAAGTTCTTGCTCTGACTTTCCTTCATGACTATAAGCCATAAGGTGTGATCAGCTTTTCCTTCAAAAAGATGGTTTCGATCATTGTGTTTATGACAGCAATGAAAAGCAAACAAAGAGAACTATAATGCTATGCCAAGCTTTAACATTTTGGTTTGGGCATGGAATTTTAAATAGACTCCATGAACAGCTAAAAAACAAACAAAAAATAGTATTTATTGTTTGATTATTTTATGGACCATCATCTCAAATCAATATCAACTTATTTTGGTCCTAATAAGCATTTTCTGTAACTGTGGACTGTTGTCAAATTACTTTGAAATAGTTTTATCAGTGATTTTTGAATATCTATATAAAAAACAAGATAATAAAATACTAGAAGTAGATATAAATTCTTTGTATATACATTTCACATAAATGATTTTTATATTTTTACTGTGTGTATTTATGTGATATAAACAGCACAACATTCTACTTAATTACGTTGATGGATGGGATTCTGTAGCTTGGTGATGTTTTTGTTAATGAGGTTAACGATGCTTGATCATGTGTGTGGGTAATCATTTATATTATACTCCATGAACATATAAATAAATCCATCATCAAAATACCTTAGAAAATTCTTTGCTGCCATTTATTGAGTACTAAGCATTTTCTCTGATTACCCTTTCCATAATCTCAAAGAATTCCTTCCTTTTCAGTAGGACACTTGCAGTTGACATGTGAGCACTGCTTTATAATCTTGAGCAGAGGGTAAGCTCTGTAGTTTAGTCACGAATTAAGGAAGAAAGGTCAGAGTATGGGTTGTGTGATGCTCTCCAGCAATAATGTACTGTAAAGAAAACATGTAAGAAACTTTCACTCTCCACTGACTTTATTTCCTCAGTCTGCCTGGGGCCCAGAAGCCATGGTTTCTCCCTTCCCTTCTTCTTCCTTAAGATGTGGGCCTCAGTGGGTGCATTTTTTTATTTCCTGCAACACATATTTTTTCTTCCTTGAGATACCCTTTCCCTGCTCCCAGTTGGTAGAATTCATATTCATCTTCAACACTTCGCTGAAATATTAGCGACTCTTTTGTAAACCTTTGTCTATATGGCCAGGACTGTAGCTGTTGCCTCATTTCTGCTCCTAGTACTTGGTGTAAAAGTCCATTAATCACACAGTGTTTTTGTTTTGTTTTGTTTGTCTTTGAGCCTCTCAGAAGAATGTGCTCTCTTGGACAAAATGCCTGGCACACTCTAGATGTTGGAGAGGTTTGAGCATTAAATAAGTGGGACAGAGGACACTTAAGGAAACAATTTAGGAACTTTCCATTCAGTTTATTTTTGAAAGTAATAGTAAGCTAACGTTTTATTAAAAATGAAAGATAAACAAAAAGAAAAAGCATCACAATGTAAGAAAAGAAAAGGAAAACTCTTTGAGAGGACATTTAATATCTTCAATAACATGAAATTCAAATTGTAAAATTTTACTTATTATAGTTGTGTTTTGATTTGCTTTGGTTGTTTTGATTTTTTTTCTTATTCTCTTAAGATTTTGTAGTACCATGTTTGGTTCAGGATTCAGGATCCATCTCTCTGAGTCTCCCAAGTTACCTGGCTCTATTTATCTTTCTGATAAGTGTGACTGCATGTCTATTTAACAATCATTATTTCCTAGTGTGTAAATTTTGTAAGTATGAGACTTTGTAGTACAATTATATAGAAGAGAACAGTTTTTTTTCCTTTAGATTTCATGTTCAGCTAGTACGTGTCATACTGAAATGTCTGAAGAATTTTTATTATTCTTTTCTTTGTCTAAACCTATGTCTCTATTGTGTATGGATAGGCATGTTTCCATGGTTAGGATTTTTGAGGCAAAGAAAAAAATCATAATGCCTCCAAAATTCTGCTTTTATATAAATTATTATCTTTGGTGTGTACAGATATATACCATACAGAGGTGGTTTCTAACATATAATTTCTCACTCAGTGAACAGGTATCTCTGTCATACTAGGGTATTCTAAGAACAAATTTTAAATTGTCAACAAAACAAAAATGAACCTACCTGCATTTGAAACAATTGGGAAATGAGGAGCTTCAGACAACATAACACTGAACTAACTTATGAGTATTTTTCTTTTAAACAATAAAATAAGGATTTATTGGTGAATTCTTAATATTTTAAGTATACATACTTAGTTCCTAAACTGATATTAAAAATTTCCCCAAAGTCTTAGCATGCAAAATATCAAATTCCCTTATGATATTTCTATGCATACTTAGTTTTGGTTAACTGTCTTGACACCTTCCTCTCCCCCATCTCCTAGCCTTGCTTTCTGGCATAGTCTCTTCCATTCCCAGTATGGACCATTCCACTTTTTAAAAAATATTTTTTATTTTAATTTTTATTAATTACACTTTATTCACTTTGTATCCCCCATAAATCCCTCCCTCCTCCCCTCCCAATCCTACCTTCTCTCCCCCTTTTCCACACATGCCCCTCTCCAAGTCCACTGATAGGGGAGGTCTTTCTCTCCTTCCTTCTGATCCTAGTCTATTAGGTCTCATCAGGAGTGGCTGCATTGTCTTCGTCTGTGGCCTGATAAGGCTGCTCCCCCATCAGGGTGAGGTGATCAAAGAGCAGGCCAATCAGTTCATGTCAGAGACAATTCCTGTTCCCATTACTACCCACTTGGATATTGAACTGCCATGGACTACATCTGTGCAGGGGTCTTAGGTTATCTCCATGCATGGTACTTGGTTGGAGTATCAGTCTCAGGAAAGACCCCTGTGCTCAGATTTTTTTGGTTCTGTTGCTCTCTTTGTGGAGTTCCTGTCCTCTCTAGATCTTACTGTTTCCCACTAATCTCATATGATTCCATGCGCTCTGCTCAAAGGTTGGCTATAAGTCTCAGCATTTGCTTTGATAGTCTGCAGGGCAGAGCCTTTCAGAGGCCCTCTGTGCCAGGTTCCTGGGTTGTTTCCTGTTTTCTTCTTCTTCTGATGTCCATCCTCTTTGCCTTTCTGGATGGGGATTGAGTATTTTAGCCAGAGTCCTCCCTCTTGAGTAGTTTCTTT
This sequence comes from Meriones unguiculatus, assembly GCF_030254825.1. Lineage (NCBI taxonomy): Eukaryota > Metazoa > Chordata > Mammalia > Rodentia > Muridae > Meriones > Meriones unguiculatus. The sequence goes on along the minus strand of NC_083354.1, from coordinate 12,702,568 downwards.
GGGTGTGCAGATTTTAGTAGGTTTATCTTATATGTGTATATGAGTGAGTATATACCCTGTGTGTCTTTCTGCTTCTGAGATAGCTCACTCAGGATGATATTTTCCAGTTCCCACAATTTCCCTGTAAATTTCATGATTTCCTTGTTTTTATTGCTGAGTAATATTCCATTGTTTAGATGTACCACAATTTCTGCACTTTTAAAGTATGTGTGTTCTATTATTCTTCTTAACCTTCCTTTTAAAGTATAGATTTTCTTCTTCTCTCCTGGGTCCCTTTCTAGTTTCCTGGGGTCTTAGCTTGCCTCATTTGTACTTAAATTCATGTTTTAAAAAAATTAAATGTTAATACACACACACAAGAGAACACATGTAACATTTGCCTTTCTGGGCCTTCACTCACTCCATGTACTTTTATTTTTTAGCTCCATCTCTTTTCCCGAATATTTTATTTTTCCTTGTGTTTGGAAAATATTCCATTGTGATATGTACCTTATTCTTATAGATGTCTATGCTGATTCTCTTTCTTTAATATTATGATTAATGTAATAATAAACAGAGATTCATGGATATCTCTAAAATAAAATAGAGACATTTAGGTTCATACTCAGGAGTGGGATAACATATAATCTTTATATTTAGCTTTTTGAAAAAACTTTTATATTGATTTCAATAAACTTTTATTTTTTTCTTTCTGATCTAGTAAGATCCTTTTTTAAAATTTAATTTTATTGTTTTTTATTGTTATTTACATTTATTAACTCTGTATCCCAGATGTATCCCTCTCCCTTATTCCCTCCCAATCCCACTCTCCCTCCCTCATCTCCTCCCTGCCCCTTTCCAAATCTACTGATTGGGGAGGACCTACTCCCCTTTCATTTGACCCTGTTTTATCAGGTATCTTCAGGACTGGCTGCAAAGTCCTCCTCTGTGGTCTAGCAGGACTGCTCCTCCCTTTGGGGGTAGGGAGTTCAAAGAGCTTGCCATTGAGTTCGTGTCAGAAATAGTCCCTGTTCCCCTTACTATGGGAAACCAATTGGTTACTGAGCTACCATGGGCTTCATCCAAGCAAAGGTTCTAGGTTATATCCATACATGGTCCTTGGTGGAGTGTCAGTCTCAGAAAAGACCCCTGTGCCCATACATATTTGGTCCTTGTGGGGCTCCTATCCTTTCCACTTCATACTAATTCCCCTTCTGCTGAAGGTTTGGTTGTGAGTCTTAGTATCTGTTTTGAAACACTACTAGGTAGAGTCTTTCAGATGCCTTCTGTGGTAGACTCCTGCCATGCATCCAATGCACATCCCATTTGTCTTTTTAAGTTAGGATTGATCATCTTACCCTGTGTCTACTTTCTTGTTTATCTTCTTTAGGTGTATAGATTTGATTGTGTTTATCATATCTTGTAGGTCTATATAAGTGAGTAAATACCATGTTTGTCTTTCTCCTTCTGGGATACTTCACTCAGAATGATCTTTTCTAGATCCCACCATTTGCCTACAAATTTCATGATTTCCTTCTTTTTGATTGCTTAGTAGTATTCAGATTGGGAAAGAATCTTCACCAACCCTTTATCTGACAGAGGGCTAATATCCAGTATATATAAAGAAATAAAGAAGCTGAAAAGCAACAAACCAAGTAATCCAATTAAAAAATGGGGAACAGAGCTAAGCAGAGAATTCTCTGCAGAGGAATATCGAATGGCAGAGAAACACTTAAAGAAATGCCAACTTCATTAGCCATTAGGGAAATGCAAATCAAAACAACCCTGCGATTTCACCTTACACCCATCAGAATGGCCAAGATGAAAAACTCAAGAGACAACACATGCTGGAGAGGTTGTGGAGAAAGGGGAACCCTCCTCCATTGCTGGTGGGAATGTAAACTGGTACAACCACTTTGGAAGTCAATCTGGCGCTTTCTCAGACAATTAGGAATAGTGCTTCCTCAAGATCCAGCTATACCACTGCTAGGTATATACCCAAAATTGGCTCAAGTACACAACAAGGACATTTGCTCAACCATGTTTGTAGCAGCCTTATTTGTAATAGCCAGAACCTGGAAGCAACCCAGATGTCCATCAACTGAGGAATGGATACAGAAACTTTTAATTCATAATTTGATTTGTTTCATTGACTAGCTGTTGATTTGTTTTAAAAAAGGCAAAAAGACCTGGAGGTGACAGGAACTTCACAAGAAGACCAACAAGGCCAATTAACCAGGGCCCAGAGGGGTTTGCTGAGACTGAAGCATTCACCAAGGACCATGCATGAACTGGACCTAGGCCCCCTACAGAGATGCTCGGATGAACAACTTAAGCTTCATGCGGATCCTTTAGTATGGGAAGTGGAGACTGCATGGGACACAGACTCGCTTGCTTTTTGAACACTTCCTCCTGGTGGGACTGCCTTACTAGGCCACAGAGGAAGAGAACATACTCAGTCCTGATGCAACTTAATGAGCAAACTAAAAATTGTACATAAGAATAAACTGTAATTAATAACAAAAATTGTTATTAATTTTACAATTTAATAAATTGTAAATTTTATTAATTTTATTAAATTTTATTTAATAAATTATTTTATTAATAAACAAATAAATTTATTTAATTTTATTGAAATTTAATAATTGTAAAATTTATTAAATTGAAGGTATTATTTATTAATTTGAAGGTAAAATACCTTCAAAAGGTATTTTAAAATACCTTCAAAGGACCTGAGTTATTTATGAAAATTTTGTTGTGTTTCGAGTTCATTTCAAGTTTATTTTCACCCCGTTGCTGAGCTCTTTTGGCAAATGCTAGTAAAGTCTTTAAACCCAATGTAGCAATATTAATCCAATCTTGTGAGTACTGTGCCATTTGTGAGCACGTGGACACAACCTACTCACCGCCCCAGCGCTCATCACACACTGTAAAGAGGGTGGTTTTGTTGGCCAAGCCAGGGAGCATGCTGCTGCACTCCATGACAATGGCTTGAGGGATCATTATGATGCAGGAGACAATCCAGATGATGACGATGCTGTTTCTAGCCCGCTTGGCTGTGCTCTTGAACATCAAAGGGTGACAAATGGCATACCATCGGTCCAAGGCAATGCAGCTCAATGTAAGAACAGACACAGATACTGACACAGTCTAGAGGGGGAAGAAAGGAAAATGATTCAAGAGAATTGCTAGGTGTTGGAAAGGTAAGGTGAGAATATTTGCCATAGCAGCAGAAAATGCAAATTCAGTCAGGGTAACCTGCTCCATGTATTAATTCCTGTAAATGACTTTCATGTTAAGAAAAGAGAAGATAAAAACAGCAAGGTAGAAGTGCATCAAGAAACATTGTATTTCCCCTTAGGTATGAAGCAGGCATTTTGAAACCTTGCAGTTTTCTCACACTAAATGTTTAGTTTATAATGTTTGAATAGTTGCTGTCTTTACTTTCTTTTGTAGCCTTTTTGCTGATAGTTTAAATAGTATTCCCAAAGAGAAAGAAAGTATACATGAGTTTCATCTGAAACTGAAAATTCTCTTCCAGTCAAAGAGAATGACATAGCATTGTGTTTTAAATTATCATGTAGGTTTTTACTAGTTACATTTTATTGGCATAAATAAGTCATGGATATCTTGTTTTGTATTTTTACATAACAAAAGGTAGTTTGTTCCAATTTATTTTTAATATATTGCATACAAATAGTGTATAATTAGCATCCACTTTGTAAGATATTCTTGGGAAATATAAAAGTAGTGTTTCTTGAAAAATCTAGAACTTCAGGCTCCAGAATAGAAGATGAAAATCTTCTTATCTTAAGATGTCTACCGATATAGAAGTTAAAATGAGTATTTCATTGACAAAGGTCTGTTCAGTGGCTTTTACAGTCAGATTCAATAGCTTTCATTATCAGAATCAGCCCAGTATAGTCTGTCATGGTATGTACACCAAAGAGAACAACACAGCCTTCTGCCTTCAGGTACTTAGTCCTTCACGAGTATTCTGAGTATTTTATTCAGAAGGTAAAGCCTGAGGGGACTAGTTTTAAATTACATACACATGTTTCAAAAAGATCTCACAGACCTGTGAGTAGGCATGAGTGTGTGTGATAGGCCTAATGGCTCCAAAGGTGGCAAGATATACCTAGGGCAAACGGAAGGGCCTCTGTGCCCATCCAGTACCAGTTACCTTCATCTCATTAGTTCTGTACTTCTTTTCCTGCCTTTTCCTGAGAAGGGCCTCTTCTGAAAAGATTATATCTTATGAAAGTTACTAAAAGAGAGGTAATTACTCCTGTCAGTATTAGCGAATAAAGTAAATGATGATTGCTCACCAAGGAGAGGTGTTATTAGTCATGGAATTACAAATTATTAATGATCAAGGGGGCTATTTAATTATTCAGCTAAACTTATTACGTATGTAAGAGTCTTCAGTAACTTAGGAATTTGCCAACAAATTATAGAATATCACTTAAAAATCTAGGTTATATTGTTTTAGAGGAAAAAGAATATGTAAATCATATCAAATTATTAAAAGCCAAATTTAGCCAAATACTCCTGTATTGCTTGGCTATATTGAAAATGTATTATATGCACACATACAGAACTATTTAGGATTAAAGCAATTAGTTTTAAGTTGTGGCAACTAGGAGAAAAATGACTGGACTTGAAATGAAAGCATTGTTGCCATGTCCCTGAAATCCAAGGAAAAGGACAATTTGGAGATGCTGGTTTTGCCAGCACGAGGATTTCTTGGTACACTTGTATGCTCTGAACAACAGGTCGAGTTGAGCGAGTTCAGGGATGGGTACAGTTTGTTTCCAGTCTGTGACTGCACACTGTTTTTTCTCTCGGGGAGATGGACAAACTGGACACTGTTTATGCGGGAGCCAAAATCTTCCTTTGTCCCTTGACATTTAGAACCTGCTTGTAAGTCCTGCTACACGGGAAAGCGATGCCAGTCACTTCAGGAACGATTCATGCCCGCATCCCTTGCTGTTCATGCTACTCCCTGTCTTTTGTTTCAGGCTCCCTGGAGACGTGGAAGGGGCATGCCGCAGCAAGCTGTCATCACATCAAAGCCCCCAGAATGCACACTCCTGGCACAGGTGATATTTCCTCATTTCATTATCCCTTCTATCAAAACGTCTGGTTCTCAAGACAGCTATCATGAAGGTCGTCAGGCAACAGAGCATCTGGGCTTTCAAAATACCCTGAGACCAAGGGGAACTGCCATTTCCTCTTGGATGATTAGTGGAGCCTAGAGAAAAGCAGTTTACTGGAAATAACAGGAAGACACTCAGGTGTTAAGAGTTTTCTGCTGCTTATGATTTTTTGGTATAGTTTCTGTATGCACATTCAGCCATAGCCATGCATTCTTACTGATTTATTTTTTCCTATGAGGTGGTTCTTTTCGGTTGTTCATGTTGCTCTTTCTCCATAATTTTTTGTGTAGTTTGTTTTATAATCTATTGATAGTTCTCAGCAGGTTAGCCCACCAACTTTGAAATTAAATGTAATGTATGTATGTAGCTTATAATTTCTAAGGCATCACACTTATAAATGATGTTTGCTGCTTAAAAACATTACTTCTCTTTATAAGAGACCCTTGAGGTGCTGATGAATTTTTTTTTTAAGTCTAACATTTTGGTTCCAAATAATAATTAAATAAATTCTAGTAATTTTTTTTTGTGAGCTCTTTTATTTGTTTTTTAAATGTTAAGCTTATTCTCTCTTCTTGCAAACATTGTGATCACTACCTAGGAAGGAACAGGGAATAAGGGCAAGGTAGACGGAGGCTGTGGGATGAACAGAGGGACCTTCTGATCTTTCTTTCAGTTTCTGCTTCCTAAGGGGAACACAGTCTGTTTTCTTTCACTGAATACTTCCTAAGTGGAGCACAGCTCTTGGGTGTGTATTGCCACGGTCATTATCAGGAATCTTTTTATCAAAGACTTAACGTTTATAAATACGATCAGAAAATTATTCTTTTAAAAGTATTTGTTTTCAATTGTTTTATTTGTCAAACAGATGCAAAAAGGCTGCACTCACTCTTTGCCACTGAGGCTTCTATGATAACTGATTCTTACTCTGTATGCGTGGCTTATAAGATCAGGACGAGGTAATCACAGAGCCAAGGGACTTATGTAAATGGCCTAAATAATCTGTCACAACAGCTATACAAGGTAGATCTTATTAAAATTAACATTTTAACTAAGTGACTTGACAAGAGTCTATGTATTTTACTTGATAGCATACCATCAAAAGATGGCAGAACAGACATTCGAAACCAGAACTGATTCCCAAACTTACCCATCTTTGACCACATACCTCTATTTCTCAGGATGAAAAGAAATCACTAAGAAAAGCTGATAATCCTGATTATTGAAAAACAAATGTGCATGGTTATTTGAGCGAGGAATGGCTTGATCATTAGTTTGTTCAAATTACTTACTTAATGATGAGAACTGTGAAATAATTAACAGCATTGCTGCCTCAATTTTATCTAGGCATGAACTTTGTTTATTCAGTAAATCACAAGTATTATCGTCCTTAAGGTTTTCACTTTCTGAATATCTATATTTATTTCTTAACTCATTAACCATTTTACCAGACAGCCATGGCTAAAATTGGAAATATTTAAAAAATTAGTTCTAAAAGGCCCCCCGCCCCCAAAAGAGTTACCTGTAAATAAGGGATGACTTTACAGAGGGACTGTCCAAAGAACCAGGTCTCAGTGATATCGACAACGAGGGTGGCCGGAAGGCAGGTGATGGTCACAAGCACATCTGCCAGGGAAAGGTTGACTATGAAGTAGTTGGTGACTGTCCTCATGTGGTGGTTTTTCCAGACTGCCACACAGACTGGGAGAGAAACAAAAACACATGGGGAATAAACAAAGGGACGAGGCAGCAAGGAGGAAAGCCAGGAGAATGTTAACACTCCTATAAGTCCACACACACGTGTCCTGAAAAGGAGAGAGTTTAAAGCTGTGCTGTTCTCCTTCTGTCTGTTAATCTCTGGAACTCTGGACTGTGTGCTTAAAATGAGTTCATTGACCTGACACTAGTATTTCCTATATGTAAGGGACATGCTGTGCTGTTTTTCTCTTGAGCTTCTGATTGATCTTTCGGTTCCTTCTGTGCTCAGTGGGTAGAAAAACATCAAGAAATAGTTGCTGGGCTGGGCATAGTAGCACATGACTTTTTTAAAAAATAATTTATTTATTCTCTTTACATCCCAATCTTAGTCCCCTCCCTCCTCTCCTCCAGTTCCCACCCTCTCTCCTTCTCCCCTCTCTCGTCCACCTCCCCCTCAGAAGAGGGAAGTCCCCCCCCAACCCATACCAGCATACCAAGTCACATGAGGACTGAGTGCATCCTCTTTCTCAGTGGTCTGTCAAGGTAGCCTCCACAGGGGGAAGTGATCAAACATCATGCAACAGAGTCTTTGTCAGAGACAGCCCCTATTTTCCTTACTAGGGAACCCACATGAAGACCAAGTTACCCATTGGGAAAATATGCAGAGGGGGCCTAGGTCCAGTCGAGGCATGGTCCTTGCTGGTGCTTCGGTTTCTGCAAACATCCCTGAGCCCAGGTTAGTTGACTCTGTTGGTCTTCTTGTGAAGTTTCTGTCCCCTCCAGGTCCTTCTATCCTTTCCCACCGACTCTTCCAAAAGGCTCCCTGCATTCAGCCCAATGTTTGGCTGTGAGTCTTAGCATCTGGTTTGAGCCATTATCCATTGAGGGCTGGAGCCTCTCAGAGGCACATGTCTTTAATCTTAGCCTCAGGAGGCAGAGGCAGAGGCAGGCAGGTCTCTGTGAGTTCGAGACTAGCCTGATTTACACAGTACATTCCTAGTCAGTCAGGACCACATAGTGAAATTCTGCCAAAATTAAAATAGTTGACGAGTTCTGAGTTGAATGAGAATTCAGATTTAGTAATCTTCAAAGAACTGTTGTGATAGCCTCATTCATACCCCTCTGACCCATGTCTTCCCACAAATCTGCATTATGGACCACTGACAGAGGAAAATATTAACTGTGAGAGAGACAAACAAAAACAAAGCAACAAAACAACCTCCTACGATCCAGCCATTACCCAACCCCAACTTTTGCCAAATACTTAGCCAAACAGTTCACAGATTTACATTGTTCTATTTGGACAAATCTTATTGGAAGACATTATCAGTCATGCTTCATGTGTGACATTAATTGAGAGTTGGACCTAAGAACTCACAAAGTATAAAATTAATAAATTCCCAGTGACACCTGTTCTCTTTCACCACTTAGGTCCCCTTTGTTTTTAAAAATGAAGAGGTTGTGATAGAGCACATTTAAATTTTAGCCTCCAGTTCTCTCCTTCTTATTACTCTTGATGGACTCTGAACGTCATCCTCAAATCAAACCTGGATGGCCTCTTCACTGCTTTGTGGAACCTTTCCTGTTTAAGGCTGTGCTAGCCCAGTCAGCTGCTTTTTACTGGAAGAATATCAAGTTGCTACCTTCTCCACCTGTGTGGCAGATACAAATTTCAAAACCACCAATTCCAAGCCGGGTGTAGTGGCACATGCCTTTAACCCCAGCACCAGAAAGGGAGAAGCAGGCAGATCGCTGTGAGTTTTAGACCAGCATGTTCTACAGTGTGAGTCTAGGACAGCCAAGGCTACACAGAGAAACCCTGCCTGGAAAAATAAGTAAATAAGTAAACAAACAAACAAACAAACAAACAAACCTACCATCTTCAGAACCTATGCATGCGCACAGTATTAGCTGCCTCATCTACAAATGAATTCCAGTAAATGAAATGATGATTGTTTCCAGGGTATTATTAGCCGGTTAGAGCTGTCATGCAAATGATGCCGGGACTGGTAACCTTAATTAGCAGCATGGAAATAAAATCACCTTCTGTTAAATTTAGGTACCTGAGCAAGAGCTAATTTTTGAGCACCATCCACCATTAGGAGTTTCATATCTTGGCAAAATACTTTCATTAGTTCTGAGGCTAAAATTGGCCACCCACTCTCAATATGCAATTTGATAAAATATTGATATTTTGGAAGATTTCATTTTTGACTACTTCACATGATCATCTAGCTGCAGCAAGGTGAGAGCCAGAAGATCAGGTGGCCGTAATTAGGACATACTACAGCGTTTTCACTTGTAGGTGATACTGCCAGATAAGTTATTTCACATAAATACTTGAAACACACACATATCCTAGCAATTGAAATGTATTATTATGGTTTGTAATAAGGAAATTGAAATCATATAATATTTCTGGTACTTCTTGATGTATGCTAAAATGTGCAACTTAGACCTAACATACTGTTTAACACAAAGTTAGTTCTGCTAGCACCCCAGTCCCATATTAAAGCTCTTCCTTGCTTCTTCCTAACTTCTTGTGGTGGAATGGCAATCATGGCTGAATCTGGAAACTTTCCCTGTTTAGATCCAATCTCTGCCTTGGAAGTCACACGACACCCTCCCTTGTCTGTATTTTTCCGCAGTCATCTTACAACATCATATTCATACGGGGTTACAGGTTCACCTGAGTGTAGTGTAACTTCATCTTCACAAATGACATCTTCAGTGACCCCATTTCCAAAAAGGGTCAGCCCCAGGGACTGGAGAGATGGCTCACTGGTTAAAAGTCCCCTGCTCTTCAAGGGGACCTGGGTTTGATTTCTAGCACCCACATGGCAGCGGCTTACACTTGTCTGCGATTCCAGTTCCAGAGGGTCTGTGCCCTCTTATAGCCCTCTCAGGCACCAGACATGCAAGTGGTAAACAAAAATCCATTCAGGAAAAAGAGTCATGCGCATAAAACAAACAAAGTTAAACATACATATACAAAGAAAGTCACTGTCAGAGACAATAGAAACCAGCATTTCACTGTATCTTCTGGAGATAAGGGGCAAAACTGAACAGTAACAATGAGGAATTAGAGGCCAACGTTATGCCCATTCTCCCAGCTAAATTCCTAAGACTCCCACATGTACCTATCATTCCGTATCACTTGTCACTCTATTCCCTTTATTCTGAAGAAGCTCCACATTATCAAGAATGACTCTCAATGAACCACACGTAAATGCACATGTTTCTAGGTGTAGTATGCTGAGCAAAAAACAAGAAGACAGCTATGTTTTCTGTCTCACTTTTACAGCTCCAATGACAGTGACATAGTCCTTACCCAAAGATGAGGACATTGCTCAACCCTATCAGAGAAGCTTCTGATAGTAGACAGTAATTAACAGAGAGACAGACAGAGAGGCAAAATGACAGACTTTGTACCACTCAGTCCTAAATGGGATATCTTCATCAAACCTCTCCCCTTAAGGCTCAGGGATCTATGTGGAAGTGGAAGCAGAAAGACTGTAAGGTCCAGAGAAGGTGGATGACTTCAAGGGTACAGAAGACTTAGCAAGACTAAGGCACATATCAACTCAGAGACCATGGCAGCACAGAGACAGGCTGAATCCAGACAGGTTCCCATCACTGAGAGGAAGCAGTAAACAGTGAGTCCCATAACTAAACAAGAAGCCATGTCCATCAATAGGGTGACATTGGGTATATCATACACATTCCAGACAGGCTTCACTGAGCAATGGGCAACACAAAATGAACTCCATAGGATTCTTTCTTTCTTTCTTTCTTTCTTTCTTTCTTTCTTTCTTTCTTTCTTTCTTTCTTTCTTTCATGTGTATGTCAGATAGAGAGAAAGAGAAAGGGAGAGAGAGAGAGAACACAGAGTTGGGTGGGTATGGAGTTGGGGGAAGAAAAAGCATGATCAAAATTTATGAAAAAAAAAAAAAGCAATAAAAAGAATAGAACCCCAAACCATAGAAGGTTGCCAATCACATTAAGATGAGTATTCTCATTTCAGCTAATGTAATTCAGAAAATTCCTCACAAACAGACCCAGAGGCTTGTCTCTGCTGATTCTAAAAGCTGTAAAACTGAAATCCAGCATTAACCATCACACATTATTATCCAGCAGAGGTAACAAAAGAAAAAGAAATCAATAAAGAATGTTATTGGGAGAGTACTGCAACAGTTTATGTTAGAGCTTTATGTTACATTGTATTATTCTGCCACTTAAAAGTAAGTACTTTGTTTTCATTAGGTCTCTTCAAATATTTATAGATTATGCCTTTGCTTACCCACACAAGGCTTTGCTTCTCTTGAACTTTCACTGTTCTTCCCCTACACAGCAAGGTAGTTCCTTCCACCCCTCAGTGCCAGGGCCTTTCTTGTGAAAACATTCTACATTGTCAGGATCTGTTTCTAAATGGCCTGGGAAATACACACAACCCTGCAGGTATGTTTCCTAAATCTGTGCGTGTGTATCTTGGAGAGGAGCAAAGGGTATTGCAGTAGAGACCTTCTTCTGCAGCTTGCCAAATTCATCCAAAACTAGGTTCATAGCTTTTACCCAGATTTTATATTCCTCTGAAATGTAATATCCTTCCTTTCCTCCCAGGAACCAATGCTTGAAATCTCCAAACTATCTTCCACCTGTCATGTTTTTTCCTACTCGTGTTGAAAATATCCAGTGCCACTGTAACCATTGGCAACAGCAATGCCATGCTTTCCTGACAGCTCCTGGCACAATATCTGCTCTAATCTTCATAAACGGTGCTCTTTGATAGCACACTCTAGCTACATTGACTCTTTAACTTTCAGAGGAACCATCGCTATAGAAAACCCTCACCTAGGCTTTCTTTTTGGGTTCAATTAATACTTAGTTGTGTAATTTTTCACGAAATCTTCACTTCAGCTCCTGCCATGTCCCCCTTGCTTGCTCCTTCTTAAATTCCTTGCTTCTTTTACTTTAATTATCATTATTACACACGTATGCATAAATGTATAAACGCAACATGCTGCGTGTGTTTAACGTTCTTGGATATATATGATTGGTAGGCCTACCACATTGCTTTAGAAAAGTGACCGGGGGCTCATCCCATTAGATGACTAGTTCTGTCTCAGTATTTGTTACCTGCCTGTAAGAACAGGACACTGTGGTATTTTCCCCTTCCATATTAACATATCTGCTGGTGTTGCCATTCTTTATGCTTTATTTAGGCAGTCATATGGTTAGGGCGTGATGGGTGTAGCTTCCCTCTCATTTTTAGGAGAGAGTATAGCACAGCAGATTTTCCAGTTCGCTTGCTCTTGCAATCTTTACACCGCTCTTGAAAATGTTCCCCTCAGCCATAGGTATGGAGATTGTGTTATTGATGTATCAATTGGTGCTGAGAACTACATGATCACTTGTTCTCTGCGTTTTGACCAGTTGTAGCTTTCATTAATGCTCTTCTCTGCTACAGAGAGAAGCTTCTTTAACGAGAGGTGAAAGCTACACCTGTCTGTGAGTATACGGATACGTGTTTAGACTCAGAAATTATAGTAGCTTATGAACGTGGCAGCAATAGGTTCTTTTCTATTCCTGACCTTATTGGCCCCAGGTAGTTGGCTAGGTTTACAGTGACAGGTATGATTTCCCTCCTGCTGGGTAGACCTTAAATCCAATTAGACACCCATTGGTTACTGCCAAGACAAGAGTGCCACTCAGGGTTTCTCTGTATCTCTGTGAGTCTTGGCTGTCCTGTAGCCTTTGTAGACTAGGATGGACTCAAACACACAGCAATCCACCTGCCTCTGCATCCCTGAATGCTGGGAATTAAAGGTGTGTGCCACCATGACCAGCTATGAGTGCCACACTTGTGTCTTAAGGGATATCTTATTATCATGGTCACTATTGTGGCTCATATTTGTAGGCATCACAGTTGTGTAGGGATATTGATTTCTTCCCTTCCTTGGCAGATTGTATTATGAAAGCCAGTCCTCAGGGAAGAGATTTTGTGTCATATTCTGCTTGACTCTCTCAAGTCTTGTGTTTTAAGTGCACAGTGTCAGACATAGGAGCTTATCTTCAATTTCTGGGAGGCAATCAAAGGCAGCAGATATTGTCTGGGGAGTCTCTTGGACATCCCTGGCCAATGACTCTAAAAAGGTTTTCCCATTTCTAGTAATGGGATTTTGGTTCATCTATACTTCTTGAGGGGATCATTTTCCACTCCAAGTAGCAAAAATTCATTGGAAGTCTATCTATCTGTCTATCTATCATCTATCTATCTATCTATCTATCTATCTATCTATCTATCTATCTATCTATCCGTCTGTCTGCCTGTCTATCTATCTGTCTGTCTATTTGTCTATCTATCTCCTTGTCTGTCTGTATATCGCCATCTATATGTAGATATCACATATACTTTTGTATTTTTAGAAAAATATAAAATATTATTCATTATGGGAATTTCAAACATTCTTAATGCTACTTATCTCTCTTCACTCCCTGTCTTTTAATGTGTGTTTCCCTTCTCCTGCCTCACTCATATTTCTCCTATTTTCCTTTCATAGGACTTGAATCCTTCTATTCCCCTCTTCAGCACAACCTTTATCCAGTGATCCATTTTTACCTTCTTGGTTTCTGTGGTTGTTTCAGCTTATGTACTCCCATATGAAGATTTCAAAGTGAAGGATTAAAGAAAATATGTGGCATTTGGCTTTCTGGATCTAGGGACCTCCACTCAGTGTAATATTTTATAGCTCCATCATTTACCTGCAGATATAATTTTTTTTTTACATATGAAGAGTATCAGATAGTCTATATATGTATCACATTTTCATTATTCATTCATCAGTTGAAGGGCACTAAAAGAGTTGCTTCTAGTTTCTATCTAATATGAATAGAGCGGCAATGAGCATGATCTAACCAAGTGTCTGTGAAGTATCAAATTCTTTGGGTATATGCCAAGGAGTGGTAGATCTGGATCATAAGGTAGATTTATTTTTAGCCTTTGAAAATTCTCCACATTGATTTCAATAATGGCTGTATCAGCTTGCAATCCAAGCCACAGTGAATGAGAATTTCCCTTTCCTCAAATTGTCTCTACCAGTAGTTCCTTGACTGTTTTGCTGATCTTAGACTTTCTTACTTGGGTGAGATGAAATCTCAAAGTTATTTTAATTTTTTATCTCCATAATTGCTAAGGATGATGGACATCTTTTGAGATATTTCATAACCATTTCTATTTCTCCTATTGAAAACTATTCAGATATATAGCCCATTGTTTAAAAGCCATGTTTTGTAAGTGCTTTATATATATTCTGATGTTAATTCTCTGTCAGATGTATAGCTTACAAAGGTTCTCTCCTACTCCCTAGAATTCCTTTTCATTCAATTGAGAGTTTCCTTGCAGTAAAGCAGCTTTTTAAAAAAAAGTTTTATTAGTTTTCACTTGTCATTGTTACACTTAATTCTTTTTTATTTTAATTTTAATTTATTTATTTCACATCCCAGTCACAGTCCTCTCCCTCCTCTCCTCCTGGTTCCACCTTCCTTCCCTGTTTCCCCTACCCACCCTTATCTATTCCTCAGAGAAAGGATATCCCCCAAGCATATCAAGATGGAGTATATCCTCCTCCATTCTCCTCCCATGTGGCCTGGCAAGGTAGCTCCACCAGGGGAAAGTGATGAAAGGCAGGTAACAGAGTCCATGTCAGAGTCAGCCCCATTCCCCTTACTAGGGAGCCTATATGAGAACTGAGCTGCCCATCAGCTACATCTGTGTAGGGGGCCTAGATCCAGTTCATGCTTTGGTCTCACAGGTCCCCTGGACCCTGGTTAATTGGCTTTGTTGGTCTGTGTTTGTTTTCATAAATTTTGGGTTGCATCATTAAGTCGTTTATTAGTACTCTTTCTGAGTTTTGAATTTGTGTGTGTGTGTGTGTGTGTGTGTGTTTTGCGGGCATGTAACTCTGTGTGCTATGTATATGCCGGGTGCCCAAGGAGGCCAGAAGAGAGCTTTGGTACCCTGGAGCTGTAGTTACAGGTGGTTATGAATCATGATGTGAGTGCTGGAAATTAAATCTGGGTTCTCTGGATTCAGCATGGGAGAGAAGAAATTAGATGGTCACAGAAGGCCTGGACTGGCATGTGGGCTGTATGTTCAAGTCTAGAGCTTGGGGACCACATGAGCACGCCTCAGCACAATAGGTCTGGACAGTGGTTGTGAGACTTGGGTTAGATCCTAGTATTGTGGAGGGTTTGTGAGGGTAGAAGCATGTGGACTCACTTGGAAGATCCCTAGTGCAAGATGTGTAGTTGGTTGAAAAATGCAGGATGGATGAAATCAAGTGACCATAGCAGGGCTGAGCTGGTCCTAAGCATCTAGAAATAAATATTCAAAAGTATTTTTGGTGTGGAGAGTTGTTCTCTCCTTTGTTGAACAGTCATTTGGACCTTAGTTTAGTATTATCACAGCCTGTCAGGTTCAACCTTGGGGCCACTCTTGTCAGTGGAAGTCTAGCACAGTCTCAGCTAGGTTGAGTATCTGGTGAGATTCCAGATGATGTGGAATGCCCAGGAAGGTTGCGGGTGGTCTGACTGGCAGGCAGGCTGAAGGAGAAGTGTGTCTGGGGACTTGCGGGCTCTTCTGGATGGAAACAGTGGGATGCAGATGCTTGGTGGTAGGTGGGACTACGGACAGACAGACGGAAGATGGAGTTCTCAGCTGCTCTTCCTATCACTGGGTTCTAGTGGGAACTGTCTCCAAGGTCCTCAGTGAAACACCCAGACTATTGGGGCACGCTTGGCATCTCACTTACTTGTTAAGTATCTTCAGGGAACAGGCCACTGTTCAGAGGCTCCCACTACACAAGCAGATAAGGAGAGAAGATTACAAGTTTCAGGCCAGCCTGGGCTACACATCAAAATATTGTCTGAAAACAAAAGCAGTGCAAACATAAAAAAGATTAAGTGGGTACATTTTATGTTACAGATATTTCATCACAATTTATAGAGTTGTCTCCAATGATTAGAAAAATCATGAAAATGGTAACAACTTAATAACTTTTCTGCAATTTTTTATATAACAAATTTCTTCTAAAATTCTCATTTTAAACTGGTAAGTATATATTAATAATTATATGTAATGAGGCAGTATAGTATTTTAACTATATGTATTATTGTACAGTGTCTAAAATGATATAAGTATGTCTGTCTAACACAGAGTTGTTAATGGTAAAAATTTCTAAATATTTTTTATAGCTTTTTGAAAAGTAGAGTACATTAGAGCTTCCTGTTGCCGCCCCACTTATCACTGACATACCTGAACTTTCTTCTCCTCCAGCTATAGCTAGTAACTGTGGACCAATATTTCCTCACCCATCGCTACCCTACTCTTCTTAGCTCCTGGAACCACCGTCCTATCTTTCTCGATTATGAGATCATCTGTTTTCTTTCAGGTTACTCATATGAATGAGATCATGTAAAATTGTCTTTATGTTCATGGCTTATTTCAACTAATGTTAGGATCTCTAGTTTCAACCATATTGTTGCACATGTAGGATTTCACTTTTTGAGCACTTGTAGTACTTCATTTTGCTCATGCACGCAGCACTTCCTTCATCCATTCCTCAGCTATTGGTCACTTTGGTTTTCCCTATTTCTTGGCAAATGCGAATGGTGACACCATGAACATCGCAGCACACAACTCTTGGGCTAAGGATTCATTTTCTTTTAATATTTATGAGCAGTGGGAGTTCTAGAAAATTTCAAACCTCCTAGGAGCTGAAACTGTGTGGGGAAATGGACCATCCTCCATTTATGAACCTCCTTTGCCTCTCCCAGAGATGAGCCCCTTATTTGTGGCCCATATAGAGGAGACAGCCTTAAAACCACATACATACAAACAAACAACAAAAATGGACTCAGTAGGCCACATACATATGCACGTGCCTAAGCACACATAAATCTGTATCAATAATAAGTAAAAGAAGTGGCTGTCCATGACCATTCAGGCCTTTACAGCAATCGAAGCAGGGCAGTCTCCCCAAGCATGGGAGCTAAAATGTTCCGCTCAGGATGTGAGGCTAAGCACTGCACTCAGGGTCAGCCGCTTTCAACCCAGAGAACAGCATGTCTGATTGCATGCGGGTTGATGCCCCAGGTCCCGCCTCTGAGAAAAAGGTATCAGACGGGTCTGATGCTCTTTGGGTGGATGACACCTAAATGAACATCAGTACAAAGTCCCAATTTATTTCTAATATCAGAGATCAGACCTCTACTCTTGCTTGATGGGTCTAAAACAAAAAGGGGGAACTGTAGAGAGCTGCGGAATGCAGCGCCTTAAAGATGGAGCTGGTTTCCGTCTTCCACCTTCCAGATGGTGAGTGCTCTCTGTCACAAACAACTCCACATTTGGCTAAGGCTGAGGATCTGGCTTCTTCCATGTATGTGGACCTATCTGCATTGGCCACGTGGCACGCTGGGGTTGGCTACCCAGAAGCTATTTAAGCTGTGGGCTGGCTTTCCCCAGGGTCAGATGATTGTTCAAGGTTCCTGAATAAACTGCATTGAAAAAAAAAAAAAAGAAGTGGCTGTCAACTTGAAAGGTGGGAGGCCGAGAAGAGTTTTAAGAGAGGGTAGCAGGCAGGGCCACAACAGAGAAAGAAAAAAAAAAAAAAAAGGAGAAACTTATGTAATTCTAATTTAATTAAGAACATTAAAAAAATTAAAAATGACAATTCCATTATGCACATATAATATAAAAAAACAGAGAACATGATTTATTGTAGAAAGAATCACTGTGTTCTGTGAAACAAAGAATTATTTGAAACATTTAAAATTGCTGCATAGATCAGCAGTTTAAGTATTTGCACATTATGATGTAGATATACTAATGAAGTGTTTACAATGACTTTGATGTTTTCTAATTTGCAGCTCTATACAGAATATGCCTTCAGGCATTTAAGTAGACAGTCTGACCTACACTCATACAAAATGTTAACTGTTTCGGGAAATTTGTCAAAAGAGTGTAGTTCCACTGAGAACCACAAAGTGTCAGTGAAAGCCTTTGAAGCCACCTGCCTTGACATTACAGGGATGTATGTTTTCAACATTAAATCAGTTGTAATTTTCGTTATAATATAGAAATTAATATGTTTATTGAAAGTACAATCTCATATGCCAGAAAGAATGCTGAAGAAATGAAAAAAAAAGAACAAAACATCTGATATATTCTCAGTTCAATGAAAATGATTTAGTGAAGGTAAAATAATATATTTCTTTGTGAAAGAAAAATTAAATAAAGTAACCCCGAAACAAAATATAGGTTGGGGAGCTTGCTGTTAATCTTTTCAGGGTCCTGTATTGAATTCAGTGGTCCACTAAGCCACTTTTTATTTCCTTCTCTCACTCTACCCACCAGTGTGGTGTTGGCCCTTCTTTCATTTATTTTAGTTTTTATGACCTACTCCACAGTACCAATATGACTGTCACATCTACCCATCTCTATCTCCCTATCTTGGCAAAGTTGTCTATGCATCTCTCAGGTTCAGACACATTACACAAACATGGCGTTTCTCTTTTTACATGCTTCAGGGCTGGGATCCTGCCATAAACACATCTGAATTATTATGAGTTTGCCACTAATATTAATAGGCAGAAAACTTTTTTTATTAATTACACTTTATTCACTTTGTATCCCCCCATAAGCCCCTCCTGATTCCACCCTCCCTCTCCCTTGCCCCTCCCCAAGTCCACTGATAGGAGAGGTCCTCCTCTCCTTCCTTCTGATCTTAGTCTATCAGATCACATCAGGAATGGCTGCATTGTCATCTTCTGTGGCCTGGTAAGGCTGCTCCCCCCTCAGGGGGAGGTGATCAAAGAGCAGGCCAATCAGATTATGTCAGAGGCAGTCCCTCTTTCCATTACTATGTAACCCACTTGGACACTGAACTGTCATGGACTACTTCTATGCAGGGGTTCTAGGTTATCTCCATGAATAGTCCTTGGTTGGAGTATGAGTCTTTAGGAAGTTCCCTGTGTTCAAATTTTCTGGTTCTGTTGGACATCAGAAGAAGAAGAAAACAGGAAACAAGTTAGGAACCTGCCACAGAGGACCTCTGAAAGCCTCTTCCCTGCAGACTATCAAAGCAGACGCTAAGAATTATGGCCAACTGGTAGGCAGAGTGCATGGAATCTTATGTAAGAAGTGGGAAATAGTAAGAGCTGGAGAGGATGGGAACCACACAAGGAGAACAACAGTACCAGAGAACTTTTAAAAACAAGGTACTGTAAATAGACAAATATTTAAAACGACTTTCTGTTTTTATTTACTTAAGAAAACATAGGTCTGTAAATTAACACACAGGCCAGCTTCACCTGAGGCTTATGTGAAAGTGAGCAGTCTTCTGAAGACTGAGAGTCTCATCATGCTGCGGGTGCTGTGAGGCAGTGTGGGAGTAATTACCATGCCAGAGGAAGAATTTGCTGGGGAAGAGATTTAGAAAGACACTGTCTTTCACACAAATATACCAACATACACACAATGAAAGAGAGAGGGAGAGAAATATGGGAAAGAGAGAGAAGAGTAAAAGGGAGAGGGGAGAAGGAATGGTGAGAGGGAGAGGAAAGATGAAAGAGAGAGAGGGAGAGTGGAGTTTGAAGTGGGAGGAGAGTCTAATAGCAAATTCTCATTTTTTGTATATATATTACTTTATATATAATATGGTTACATTTTTATTTATTTAGAATTTATTCACTTTATATCCCAATTATAGGCTCCTCCCTTGACTCCTCCAGGTTCTACCCTCCCTCCCTTTTTTCTCCTATCACCCTCTCCTAGTCCACAGAAAGGAGGAGACCTCATTCCCTACCATCTGATCCTAGCCTATCAAGTCTCATCAGGACTGTCTCCATCCTCTTCCTCTGTGGCCTGACAGCCCCGCTAGGGGAAAGTGATCAAAGAGTGGGCAACAGTCCGTGTGAGAGATAGCCCCTGCTCCCCTTACTAGGGAATCTACATGGAGATCATCAAGAAATACAAATCAAAACAACTTTGAGAATAAAGCGACAGCACACACTGGCCAGAATGTGTAGAAAGGGAACCCTCCTCCATTGCTGTTGGGAGTGCAAACTTGTACAGCAACTTTGGAAATCAATCTGGTGCTTTCTCAGAAAATTGGGACAAGCTCTATTTCAAGACCTGGCTATACCACTCCTGGACATATATCCAAAAGATGCTCTGCCATACAACAAGGACCCTTGCTCAACTATATTGATAGCAGCTTTACTGGTAATAGCCAGAAGCTGGAAACAACCCTGATGTCCCTCAACTGAAGAACGGATACAGAAATTGTGTACATTTACACAATGGCATGCTACTCAGCTATGAAAAACAAGGAAATCATGAAATTTTCATGGATGGAACTAGAAAAGATCATCCTGAGTGAGGTACCCCAGAAGCAGAAAGATACACAAGGTATATACTAACTAATGACAAATTCTAATAGAATTAAAAAAAAAAACAGTGAAAAGAGTTGTTAAAAATGTTCAGCAACTTCTTTTGAATGCCACCTGATTTATCACCAGGAGGGGTGGACTGAATGAGAATTGTCCCTAAAACTTTTGTGCAAAAGCTTCCAGAGAGATCAATATCACAGTTGTCAATGGGTATGAACAGGCCTCTAGGG
The DNA here is from genome assembly GCF_030254825.1 of Meriones unguiculatus. Taxonomy (NCBI): domain Eukaryota; kingdom Metazoa; phylum Chordata; class Mammalia; order Rodentia; family Muridae; genus Meriones; species Meriones unguiculatus. Next base: position 12,682,056 of record NC_083354.1, on the reverse strand, counting down.
CTCTACCAATGGGATGGATCAGAGGTTGCACGGTCACGGCCTAAGGATTTGCAGCTGGGATAGTACCCGTGTGTGGTATGTAGTAATATTATCACCTCAGGGGAGTCTGTGTTGCGCACTCTTTCATTTCCAATCTCTTCAGGTAAGTTGCTCCAAACCCCTATTCCCGTGCAATCTTACACAACTGTGCCTTCATCTCTACCCTGTGTTAGAGAAATTAAGGGACACGTGGGTAGTTTTTATTTCAGACCTCCCTGTTCTCAGTAGTTCACACACACACACACACACACACAATCCACGGAGCCTTCTAGTGACACTTGGTTCCTGTTCAAGTTTTTTTTTTTTCCAGAAGGAACACATATTTGATCACTTTTACAGAAAAAAAATTCTTTCAGTTTAAAATATATGTAATCCTGAATTCCCTTATTTTTCTTCTTCCTTGCTCTTTCCTTAGCTACTCTTATTAATTCTCACAACTCTAGTGTTCATCTCTAAGAGACTGACAGTTACAATCACACTTTCTAACTGTGGTTCCTGGTTAGCAACCACTTTCTGGACTTCAAGTCTCCTCTTTACAATTTAGTTCTTATAATTTGGGCATCATCCTGCAAACTGTGAAAATGATTAGAGGTTTTACAACAAGATAATGACATTATCTTGCTTGTAGTTGTCAGCAGAGTAACTCGAGGGAATGTTTGAAAATTGCATGTGAATTTACACAATATCAGAAAGATCAATTTTGAGTATTTTAAAGTTTCAAATAAATAAGTTAGTGACCAAACACTGGCAAAATATTAATGACCCAAAGATAACAATGGGGCTGAAATAGAAGCCTTCAGTGGGTGAATTATTAGCTATGAACATAAACATGAATTCTCTTTAGAGAAGATGTGAGGACAATTGTTACACGTGGTGTCAAACACCTGGGGAGTGCTTATGACACTGAACTGGAACAAAAAAAAATTAAGAGGTTGTGTTGAGGAGCGGGTATGTAGGATAAGGAATTCAGCCTTGTGCACGTGGTTCAGAAATACTTGTAGATTATGCTACTGTCAACATTCAGTTGACACCTGACCTTGTAATTCTATTTTTCAGGGGATATAGTTCACTTAGCGGTGCACATTTATGATTCACCAGAATAGAGACAGTGATGAAAACAGTTGAATGGCTAAGACCAACCAAGGATAGAATACAAATATGACAGAAAGGACCCAAGTTGAGGAAGCTGCAGAAAAGACAGTTGTCCTCTGAAGTCATATTTGTTGCATTGCATTAACACAAAAAAAGTATATTTTTGGTAGTGGCAGATGAGTTTGCTGCAGAACAGATGCCCTAGGTGAGAGATATGGAACCTATGACAATGAACCTAGGATCATGCCATCTTATAAATGTCCAGTCTTCTCTAAACCATCACAACTACTACATCTGTCTCTTTGGAACTGGAATACCATCATCAAGGTAATAACCAGAAAGACCAGTGCAGAAGAAAGGCTATAGCACTCATTTTCTCTGTTATTAAAAGCTAAGTATTTAGAAGAAGAAAGAGAGCTGGACTCTTGGGAGTTTAAGAAGTTTAAATATGCAATTTCTTTTTTAATTTAAATTGATATATATATATATATATTTACTTTGTATCCCTGCTGCAGAAACTTCCATCATTTTCTCCTAGTCTCAACCAACCTCCCTCTTCTCCCTCTATGCCCTTTTACTAGTCCCCTGATAGGGGAGGACCTTCTCCTCTTCTATCTGACCCTAACTTATCAGGTCTCATCAAGGATGGCTGCATCATCTTCCCCTGTGAGCTGACAAGGCTTCATCCCCAAAGGGGAGGTGGCCAAAGAGCAGGCCACTGAGTTCATGTCAGAGATAGCTCCTGCTTCCCTTACTAGGGATTCCACTTGGAAACTGAGCAGCCAATAGGCTTCCTTTGAACAGGGGTTCTAGTTCCTCTTCACGCATGGTCCTTGATTAGCATATCATTCTCGGCAGGCCCCCCTAGGCCCAGGTATTTCTGGTTCTGTTTTCTTCCTTGTGGAGTTCCTTTCCCCTTCAGGTCTTTCTATCTCCCTCTTCTTCCATAAGGATACTGGCACTCTGCCCAAAGTTTGTCTATGACTCTTAGTATCTCCTTCGATACCCTGATGGGTAGAGTCTTTCAGAAGTTCTCTGTGGAGGGTTCCTGTCCTGTTCCTTGTTTTTTCCTACTTTAAGAGGAAAATTACTGGAGTTCAGGCTGATCAAGTAAGTTAATATGTTTTATTTTAGATGGGGTACCAACCATGAACTCTTTTTTTTTTTTTCAATGCAGTTTATTCAGGAACCTTGAATAATCATCTGACCCTGGGGAAAGCCAGCCCACAGCGTAAATAGCCTCTGGGTAGCCAACCCAGGCGTGCCACGGGGGCAATGCAGATAGGTCCACATACATGGAAGCAAGCCAGATCCTCGGCCTTAGCCAAAAGTGGAGTTGTTCATGACAGAGAGCACTCACCATCGGGAAGGTGGAAGGCGGAAACCAGCTCCATCTTTAAGGCACAGCATTCCGCAGCTCTCTACAGTTCCCCCTTTTTGTTTTAGACGCATCAGGCAAGAGTAGAGGTCTGATCTCTGATATTAGAAATAAATTGGGACTTTGTACCGATGTTCATTTAGGTGTCATCCACCCAAAGAGCATCAGACCCGACAGATACCTTTTTCTCGGAGGCGGGACCTGGGGCATCAACCCGCATGTGTTCAATCAGAGGATTGATCTCGTGCAGGAGCAAATTGATACCCTATGGCAAATCGCTCAACTTGGCTGTCAATGAAAGTATGCTGGACTTTGTGTCACTAGCATACAACATGAGAATTTTCCCTGTGCTGCAAATCTGTCTAAACAATTGTCTAGCTATATTTTAGGTAATTGGACTGGAGAATTCAATACTATGATGGAGCAGCTGAGAGTGTCCATTGTCACGGTAAATTCTACCAGAGTGGACGCAGGACTAGCCACAGGATTATCATCATGGATTGCTGCAGCCATGAATCATCTGAAGGAATGGGCGGGCATGGGAGCGTTAGCAGGCCTTCTGGTGTTGGTCTCCTTGGTTTGCCTGTGGTATATATGCAAGATTAGAGTCTCACAACAGCGTAATGCAGCCATGACCATTCAGGCCTTTACAACCATGAACTCTTAAGATGCATGACAGTAGCAGACATGGGATCTGAAATGATGAAGTCCACATTGAAAGCTTTTAGCCATTGACTAGACAAAAATTTTCTGTCCCAACACTAACCCAAAGAAAACAAATTCTCTAGGAAAAAGAATACAGCATAATCTAAAGCTTCAAAAAAAAATCTTCTACAATGATTTTCATGTGAAATGTCACTCCATTCATCCAATAAAAAAATAATGTAGCTGTACAAGAAAATATCAATGCACAGCCAAAAATCTATACAGAAAAAAATGAGAGGATTGTGTTAATAGTTGTAATAAATTGGGTGTTGCTAACAGGACTATTAGGCAATAATTAGAAAAGTCAAAGAGAATGTATAACTTAAAAATGTGGGAAACAAACAAATTTCACAGATTAAATGGAATGGCCCAATGAAAGTACTCAATCCAAATAGTGGAGATAAAAATGGCCTGTAGAGATGTCTCAGCCATCAAAGGCTAGGCTCACATCCAAAACTAAAAATGGAAAATGCAGAAAACAAAAATGATGAAAGTTTTAATGTACAAGTGATTAGATTCTTGACATATGTATAGAGAAAACAAAGTGAAAGAAATATTTAAAAAATATGAGCTAGGAAGATATATCAGTCAAGATTTACCCCAAACTTAGCTGTAGTATACATTCACAGATTTAAGAAGTGCCATAAATCTCAACCAAAATACATATGAGAGGGAACCATGCTTTCCTATAAAACTGCTGAAAAGCAGCATTGGGGATAATCTTAAAGCACAAAGAAAAATCATCATCGTTGAATCACCTCAATGAAACTGGCAGTTAGATCATTGAAACAGAAATTCTGCACGCACTGTACCATACTAACGTATTTCTTCATGGTTCCTTCGATTGAACTCAGGGCCTGTGCATGCTAGTGCTCTGACTACTGATCTGAAAAGATAAATTCACTACAGTTACTCAATATACAGTAATGTTGCTTTACTTTGAAATTTAATTATCCTCAAATTTCCATGTGATAAAGATTTGCTTATGTTATGGAGCCTTTAATAAGAGAAGCCTAGAGGAGAATATTAAGGTTAATAATGAGGTTTACCCTCAAAATCAGTCCATGGAACCCAGGTCATTTCCCATTTTTTCTTTGTCACTTTCTACCCCTAGGTGACTAGTTTGTAATAAACCTTTCATTACAAGCTGATTACTTCTGAGATGGAAAGCTCATAACACACTTCATTTCTAATTTATAAAATATCAGCATATAGGGCATACACTATATATGCAGAGTCAATTCTGTTTGTATTTGGCAATAACCAGAATAATAAAGTTGATGGTATTTAGTATCTGGAGTACATAAAAATATGAGATGTTGCTAGGTGCACCTGTTTGAAAATGTCAATTTGTGTCCTTATTTGTTACAGATAAAGGCTTTTGCTGATAACATTGCTGTTGCTGATAATTTTGAAACCTTTTAATTGCAGGATCACATAGTCATACATGTACTGCTGGGAAAAGTGTCTTGAAAAGAGTACATCTTTGTAGCTGCTGTTCAAACTAAGAAATAACTTAGGATCACTACCCAGATATGATCTTTTTGTGTCTCCTCTCACAACACCCACTCTGTAGCCAAAAAGAAACTTATATCCTGATTTGTGAAACAACGGATTGATTTTTCCTGTTCTTATCCTTATCTAAATGAATAAAAAGTGTGTGTCATTGGATACCTTGTGCTTTTCACTCTCTAGTGTCTGCAAGGTCATGTATGCTTTATGAATCACTGAGAGACCATTATTTTGATTGTTGAATAATATGTCAATATATGTTATTGCCTTCCTGCTGTTCCATTCCACTCTTAGAAACATTTTGAATTATTCACATTCAGGATATATAGACAGGCTGTGTGTACATTCTCGTATCTTTTTGGAAACATGAAGGTGAGCTCTTACTAACTTCATGAGTAAATGTGCATTTGAGAACAGGAAAGAGGCCATCGTTGCTGTGTAACTGTCAAGAACAGTGCTCATGCATTTGAGTCTTTATTGTCCTTAGAAGGTGGGGCAAAACTCAAAATAGAGTTGTTCTGTACATTTTATCTACATTTAGTACCGTCTGGTATTTTCCCCCCAGGTCAGAGATATTTTTGGCAAATTTAGTATATGTTGTTTACTTTTGATTTTAATTTTTTTTTTCATTTATTGGCAATTTAAGGATGAGGAAACTACTCTGTAGGCCTCATTCTAGGAATGTGTTGGGAAAAGTTGTACTTCATGGGTACTTCATGACTATACTAGGGTATGACTCTTTTTAAACTTAGCATGATGGTCACTTGGTTTAAATTTAACCTGTTTTAAAAGTGTGTCCTTTAATAGCATTTTGGGAATGTTTATATCTCTACTTAGTATTGTCTTTTATAACCATGATATTGTCTGGTCTTCTTTTCATTTTATATGCCATTGTAAATAAATCATCTTTCATTGTCTTTTTTCTCTTAGTCAGACACTCTTTTAAACATCTAGTTGCTGGCTAGTAAGCGGACTCTGAGTTACCCATCATGTGGTACCCATGCGACATGTTGCTTTTTGAGTATTTATCACAAATGTTCGACTCAGAAGAGAAAAGCTTAATGTAGGTAAATCATAACACACACCCGTTATAAGTTTTCAATTTGGACCATTTTCACACACATAAACCCACTAAATGACATGATAGACTGTCTTCGCGGAAGGCTGAGGACAACAGACTGACCTTTTAAATAAGAAGAGCAGACTCCTTCAACTAATCAGAAAGCAGGGGAAAGCAGCGGCCCAATCAGTGCTGCTTCAGAGCTCATGTTCCCTGCACTCAGCTATCGCTGCGAATAAATTCAGACTTGTATTCCAATGAATGAGTATGTAACCATTATGTCAATTACTTTCCTGTCTGAATGAATAATGTTTGCTCATTGCAGTGTTTGGGTATAAAAATTTATTACATGAAAATTAATGTAAATAGTTGCAAACTAATAGATGCAAAATAAATCAAAATATTTGAAACTATACAATAATGTACATTGTTATGATGTTACAAAAATGTTGAAAAGTTGAAGGTCAGAACTATTCAAATTACAGAACAATGCCTTACTTGTAGTTTGATTTGTAGCAATTTTTCCAATTGTCAGTGCACCCCTCATGTATATTTGAATTGAACATGTAAAACAAGCAAACCCACAGAAATATAAGATTAATAGCAATATAGAGCCAGTTTCTGAAGTGCTGGTAATTTATGTAGAGATTTTTGTAAATCCTTTCCATGCTACGTTCTGTCACTAATATATCAATTTTTCTCTAAAGATGGCTAGGTATTGAAAATGAGCCCCTTTGAAACAAGTAATTTTATAGAAACAACAAGGATATTAGATTGTTAAATCCAAAACAGTTTAAGAATCAAGAGAATGTATGAATTTTCTAAGAAATTTGTTTTTACTTAGTATATTTATATACTTAGAATATTTATGTACTTAGACATTTAAGTGAGACCTCCATGGAGAAAGGGAATGTGATAAGACCTCAGGGGATACATGTTTGATTTCTATAAATGACTACAAGATGCTATCGGAATTTTCTTGGGTTGTGTCTGTCAATATGGTCACTAAGGAAATTGTGTTTCCTATAAGATGGCATGCTCAGGAAGAATGTCGTGCCCCTAATTTGGCTGTAAGTTAAGTACTTTGAAATTCAGAATTCCTTACAATTTGCTCTACATTTCAAGCCAATGATATAGTGAAGAATCAGAATCTGATATCCAGACTCAACATAAAACCTCACAACATTATAAGTAAAGTTTAATATTTTGTTTCTTTATGAATTAAAATCTTAGTTATTTGTTTCCATTGTCTTTTTTTTTTAATTATGTGTATGTCTGTGTGTGGGTATGAGCACATGAGTGAAGGTGTCCAAAGAACCAGAGGCATCTACTCCCTGGAGCCAGAGTTACAGGCAGTTGTGAGCTGGCTAATGTGGACTCTGGGAACTGAACTCAGGTCCTCTGCCTGAGCAGCAAGTCCTCTTAATGGCTGTGCAGGAGCAAATTGATACCCTATGGCAAATCGCTCAACCGGGCTGTCAATGAAAGTATGCTGGACTTTGTGTCACTAGCATACAACATGAGAATTTTTCCCGTGCTGCAAATCTGTCTAAACAATTGTCTAGCTATATTTTAGGTAATTGGACTGGAGAATTCGATACTACGATGGAGCACCTGAGAGTGGCCATTATCACAGTAAATTCTACCAGAGTGGACGCAGGACTAGCCACAGGATTATCACCATGGATTGCTGCAGCCATGAATCATCTGAAGGAATGGGCGGGCATGGGAGCGTTAGCAGGCCTTCTGGTGTTGGTCTCCTTGGTTTGCCTGTGGTATACATGCAAGATTAGAGTCTCACAACAGTGTGATGCAGCCATGATCATTCAGGCCTTTACAGCCATTGAAGCAGGACAGTCTTCCCAAGCATGGTTGGATACCATAAAAAGCTAAAATGTTATGCTCAGGATGCGAGGCTAAGCACTGCACTCAGGGTCAGCCGCTTTGGACCCAGAGAAGAGCATGTCTGATTGCATGCGGGTTGATGCCCCAGGTCCCGCCTCTGAGAAAAAGGTATCAGACGGGTCTGATGCTCTTTGGGTGGATGACACCTAAATGAACATCGGTACAAAGTCCCAATATATTTCTAATACCAGAGATCAGACCTCTACTCTTGCCTGTTGCATCTAAAACAAAAAGGGGGAACTGTAGAGAGCTGCGGAATGCTATGCATTAAAGATGGAGCTGGTTTCCGCCTTCCACCTTCCAGATGGTGAGTGCTCTTTGTCACAAACAACTCCACATTTGGCTAAGGCTGAGGATCTGGCTTGCTTCCATGTATGTGGACCTATCTGCATTGCCCACGTGGCACGCCTGGGTTGGCTACCCAGAGGCTATTTAAGCTGTGGGCTGGCTTTCCCCAGGGTCAGATGATTGTTCAAGGTTCCTGAATAAACTGCATTGAAAAAAAAATAAAGTGGCCAAAGTTGTGTGGAAAAAAAAATTTACTACGCAGACACTTGGCAAAATGGTGTCTATTGTACTGTTTGCTCTCTGGGTCAGATAGTGTCAGTTAGAGTAAGTTCTCTAAATGGATGAAAGGCTCATTCAATAGGGGGGAAACCCATTAGGTTTCCAGGTGTCTGGTTTTAGAAACCTAGCTGCCGTCCCAGGGCTAGTAAGGTTGTAGAAGAATCTGCAATGTGGCTTTGCTGAAGTAATACAAGTTCTTAACACATTTTAAATCTTATCCTTAGACTGACAAATAACTATAGCTACCACACCTCATCAAAGAAGTTTCTCCTAATAGTAAATGGAGAGCATTCCAGAAAACCACAACTGGAACAATGCAAAGATCAGTGGATTCTGGGAAGCCAGTCACAGTGGATATGTCTACCTCACAGTTCCTGCAGCCACAGCTCATGGAGCACGGCAAAAATGGACACAGAAATATCATGAGCCAGAATACCAGAAAGTGGTATTCTGCTGTGAAATAGTATCTCCTAGAAATGGCTACAAGAACAAGATTGAAATAAATGGCAGTATTCATAGTTATCCTAATCTGGAAGGGTGAACTTATGGAGTTCCACCCTTAGACAAACTATTGGCAACTAATGACTGCTGGGAGAGGGAGAATTAGCTTGTCCAATATATATAACAAAAATGGACTCAATGTGCCATTCATCTGTGAATACATATACATATATATATGTATATATATATATACATATATATATGCATGCAACAATAATAAAACAAGAGGCTGTAATTTGAGAAATGAGGCAGAAAAGAGAATGGAAGGGGTATAAATGGGAGTTGGCTGGAGGGGAAAAAAGAAGGCAGAAAGTAATGAAATTCTACTTTAATTTAAAATGCATTTAAACAAACATTCATGTGAATATATAAATATTTTACACTACAACTTTTCAACAATCTGAAGCCTAATTTTCTTTAATTTATATACATTAAAATTATATGCTTACTTTTATTCATTACTGATTAGTTGACAAAAATGCATGTTTGTATTGTGTATTTTGAAATACTTACATACAGGGTGAAATAGCTAACTTTGACCTAATTTGCATGCATTACCTCATGCATTTGTCATTTTTTTATAGCGACAATATATAGAGGAATTTTAATCTAGAAACATGGCTTCTCTGTCAAGGGATCACATCCAAAGACCTTCTAGGTCTGTAATCCCTCTAGAATGCAGATACACTCTGGATTACAGCATGATTCTGCTGGGACACCTTTAATCTGAAACAATGAAGGTAAGGTTAGTTTTTAGAAGAAAGCAGCTGTTTGAAAATGATGTCTAATTGAGGGGCAGATAAAATGATGAATCAGAGAAATGTTTGATAGGATGAGTCAGAGATAGGATACTCCCAACTTTCACAAGAACAGGGCAGGAAGGAGAAATTATTTCAGAGCAGTGAGGGAGAAAGGAGAGTTTTTTTTGTTTGTTTGTTTGTTTTTGTTTTTAATGGAGAGTTTCCTACCAAGGCAGTTGTACAGAGACAGGTTGCAGAGAGAACAAGCTAGACACAGGAAAAGATTGAGCAAGAGAATGAGAAAAGGCCAGAAGGTTAAGACATATTGCCAGAATTAGTCTGAGGCCAGGTAGAGCAAATTCAGTCAGAAGCCAAGAGAAGCCAGTTTGAATCAGTCAGCTTGGAAAGAAGTTAGACAAGAACAAGCCAGCCAGAGTTCAGAAAGAGCTAAAAAGGTCTAGAAATGGCTCTCATCTCATCCCCTCCTCTGAGGAAATAGAAACAGCATTTACAACAGTAGTTTAAAATCTGCTCTGTTAGTAGTTTTCTAGCATGTAATACATTTACATTACCAATAATTACCATATTGTATAACAGTTGTATTTAATTTAATTTTAGTCAACTAAAAATTTTTATCCTCTAAAAATATCTCCCTAAGCCAATGGCTTTCACATGGTCAGGATCTGGTTTCCTCCATTTTATCTTCATATCTATGAATTAACTTTTCTTACATGCCCTCTGTCAGTGAGATCATGAAGTTTCTGTCTGTCTTGATTGTCTTGGTTATTATGATGCCCTCTGTGTTCATTCATGCTACAAAAGACAGAATTTTCCTCTTTTAAATGGCTGAAAAACATTCCTATACACACACACACATACACACAGAAATATAACTCCATCTGGCAAATTCTTCACCAATAAGTTTTATCTTTAAAAGTTCATAGTTTACTATATCATTATGCTATCATCACATAACATGATATATATATTGGCCTACTTAGAAAATAATAATTGAAATAATAAGAAATTTTATATTTCATATTTTCTGTCTTCTGAGCCTTATATATAAGTCCCAAAGCCATGATTAGACTACAACACAGTTCAAGATAGTTTTTAATTTAGATAGTCTGTTAGCTAAGTGTGAGCTCTAATAAATACTATTAATATACAAACATCATTTAGATACATGGTTATTTTATTTATGTGTTTTGTGTAAGCCTGGTGTTAATTAAAACATAACTCATTGAATCCATCTAACTATACCCAGAGATACTCATGTATTCATTCCATTACAAACATAATCTGAAAATCCTGAAAACGGGAAGATTTACAGCAGCTCCAAGTCTAACACTGGATTTCATCCACATGGCTGAGAGTAGAAAGCAATAGATGCCATTGATAACACCCTAATACAAGTTTCTGATTATGGAGCATCCCTCCCATGCAGGGCAGGGTTTGTCTAAAGATCAAGAGAACAAAATTTTGAGCAATAATTCTCCAACAGAGGATTACAGATAAAATTCAGAGTTCTGCTCTTTTTGTTGTTATTAAAGAAAAAGCTCTTCTTAAAAGAATGACTGTATTATCCACTAGTTGGTAATATATGTTCTAAGCATATCCAGATATAAATCTTAAAAGTTATCATACAATGATGTTATTAAAATGCTGGGACTTCCAGTGAAGATCAATTAAAAAAGAAAAATGGCCTCATTTTAAATGCTAGTTTTGTTCTAGGGTCACAATAATTGTAAACTCTTCCACTATCTTAATTGGAACATTTTTTATGGGTTCTGATTGTATTTTAACATTCAGTAATAAATTATTGCATGGCTTGTTTAATAATACATACCAATAAAAAGACAGAATAAAGGGGGTTCTGTTATTTTCACTGTTATTATAAATTGTGTAGGTTATTTTATCCAATCTTCCACTCAAGACATAGAATATTTGCTACACTCAGGAATTTTACAGTTAATAAATTAGCCATTTGATACGTTTAGAAGCATTTTTAATACTTCACCTGTTCCGCCTTTACATCAGTTCTGAGATATTCTGTCCTGTTATAGGCTACATTTTTCTTCCTATTCTTTAATTAGTACAAGCCAACAAAAACAATGTGGGCCATATGACCCATATGCTCACAATCTGACTGAATACTTATTTCAAGTAACAAGCCTACTTTGCAACAAATCAAGTCTCTCTCTATATACATACATATATACAAAGACATGTATATCTTATAGAATATGTATATTCCATAAGAAGGTACTGAAAAGAGAATTATCATATCTTTGGAAAAGAACAAACTCTAACCTATGAATTTTCACATATAACTGAGTTCCTGGCAAAGAAGGTATTCAGTTCTGAATATTATGCTTAATTTAAAATATTAACAAATGCTTTCATTAATACTGTCTTTATTTTACAAATTAAGAATAAATCATGTAAATTAGAAGTTAAGATATACCTAACTCATTGAACAATAAAAGTTGGGTGGATTTCTGAATGTATTTACAGTCTTAATGTTGAGTGGATCAAGTGGATAATCTACAAATATCCATCTCTAAAAACAATGATTATTAGACTTACAAAATAATTGAAAATTATCTGTAGTCTTCCTACTTTATAGAAAATTAAACAAAGATGAGAGTGATAAACTTATTTTGTATAGTTACCCAATCAATTAATTGTAAAGACAAAAATATAATTGAATGTGTATTCTAAACCTGTGGATATTTTATTGCATGATAGGCTATAGAGTGAGAAAAATTACCTTAGCTCAGTGACATAATACCTGTAAAACATATTATTCATTTAACTATTATTATATTTTCTGTTTAATGTAACATTTTAAGAGGTCATTAATAATTCTCTAAAATTAAGTTAATCATAATCTTTTTCTTTTCTTGAGGCTAGGGATTTTGTATAGTTGGCAAGAATAAAAATAATGATCTATAATAACATATACAAACTTTTAAAGTTTACAATAAATGTTATGTATATTAATTTCCTTTAATTTTCTAGCTAGAATAAATCAGGGACCATAATTATCCTTATGGGGATAAGTTTCTTTGAAGATTCAGAGGCTTCACGAATTTTGATAGGTAGATAATATTTTTATTATAATCCTTGCACTCCTTTTTTTTTCTGCCAGAAGAAGTCAGATACTTACCAAGACACATATTTTTGTTTTGTTTTGTGGTGCTGGGTCTTACTACTGAGTTACATCCTCACTTATACTCCTGGTCTCACAGTTTCCATCACCCACGTTTCTACATTAAAATCTTTATCATTTCCTTATATTTACTTTAGATAGTACATAGTTAGCTATAGAGTGCATACTTTCTTTTTTAATTAATTACACTTTATTCACTTTGTATCCCCCCTATAGCACCCTCCCTCCACCCCTTCCAATCCCACCTTCTCTCTCCATTCTCCACCCATGCCCCTCCCCAAGTCCACTGATAGGGGAGGTCTTCTTTTCCTTTCTTCTGACTGTAGTCTATCAGGTCTCATCAGGAGTGGCTGCACTGTCTTCCTCTGTGACCTGGTAAGGCTGCTTCCCGCTCAGGGGGAGGTGATCAAAGAGCAGGTCAACCAGTTCATGTCAGAGACAGTCCCTGTTCCCATTACTATGGAACCCATTTGGACACTGAACTGCCATGGGCTACATCTGTGCAGGGGTTCTAGGTTATCTCCATGCATGGTACAGGAGCCTGACACAGAGAGCCTCTGAAAGGCTCTGCCCTACAGGGTATCAAAGTACATGCTGAGACTTATGGCCAACCTTTGGGCAGAGTGCAGGGAATCTTATGAAAGAAGTAGGAGATAGTAAGATCTGGAGAGGGCAGGAGCTCCACAAGGAGAGCAACAGAACCAAAAAATCTGGGCACAGGGGTCCTTCCTGAGATTGCATACTTTCTGTAACAGACACCCAGACTTTAGCACAACTGACTCCATTGTAGAAGAACATTCAGGCTGTAAAATTCAACACATAGACAGCACTATCTGCCAAAACTAAAAGAAAGACCTAATCCATCAAAGTCTATGGTTAGGGGAAAGTCTCTAAATATAATAACCTTTCTCTTGGCTTCTGTAGTTCTGCTTCTGGCTAATTGTTTCTGTTGACTGAAGTATGTCAGCACAGGATATGGTTCTTGTGCTGACATACTTCAATCAAAGCTCACCCTAAAGGAGGTTCCATGCTACACTGGGCTATTGATTGATTTGAAACCATGTTCAAGTAGTCTTCTCTGATGAACACTCCAGAAGACTTTCTTCTCAAAGGAGATAAAATCATTAGGCACTACCTCAAGAATGAGACTGCTTCTGGTTATAATTGTCTTACAATTCTTTATCTTTATAATTATCATCAGTGGTTCTCTAGTCTGCTTTGTAAATGTTTTCTATCTGATGAAATCAATATTTAGACTGTAAATATATAAAATTTTATGTCACTTATAAAATTCAAAAAGCTTTTAACTTGTAATTTGTGTAGTTTCTGAATGTTTATTTTTATACTTTATGTATGTGTGTATGTATGTATGTATGTATGCATGTATGTATTTAATTCATGTTACATCCCAGTCATAGCCACCTCTCTCCTCTCCTTCTGGTTTCAGTCTCCTTTCCTGTTCCCCCTATCTTTCCTCTTCTACTCCTTAGAAAAGGGGAGTCCCTCCAATGCCAGTATATCAAGTTGCATCAGGACTAAATGCATCTTCTTCCCCTGTGGCCTGGTGAGGTAGTTTCTCCAGAGCAAAGTGATCAAAAAGCAGGCAACAGAGTCCATGTCAGAGTCAGCTCCCATTCCCTTACTAGGGCATCTGTATGAGGATTGAGCTGTCCATTGGCTACATCTGTGTAGGAGGGGTCTAAGTTCAGTCCATTCATGGTCATTAGTGGGTGCTTTGGTTTCCATAAGCTCCACCGGGTCCCGCTTAGTTGGTACTCTTGGTCTGCTTGTGAAGCTCCTGTCCCCTCTGAGTCCATCTATCCGTCACTCTTACTCCCACAAGACACCCTGTACTCCACCCGATGTTTGAATAAGGGTCTCTGCACCTGTTTCCATCGGTGTTGGGTGTAGCAACTCATAGGACAGCTATGCTGGGCTCCCATTTGCAATCTTAGCAGAGTATCGTCAATAATATCAGGGGTTGGCTATCTCCCATGGGGTGGGTCTCAGGTTAGGCCAGTCATTGGTTGGACATTCCCTCAATCTCTGCTTCAAATTTATCCCTGCACATCTTGTAGGCACAGTAAATTTTGGTTCCAAGCTTTTGTGGGTGTGTTGGTGTTCCCCTCTCTCCACTAGTGGTTGTGTCTAGTTAGAGGGTGACCTCTTCAGTCTCCATAACCCCTGCTAGTAGGAGTCACAGCTAGAGTCACCCTCAATCTGCCCAGGAGAATACCATGTCTTGGGTCTCCAGCTTGGTACAGGGAAGCCCCCGCTGAAGGTTTCTCTTCTCTCTGCAAGCCCTCTGTCCTCCTCCCACCCCATGCTCTCTCCAAGTCTGGTATCAACCCTCATTTTTCTCTGTGCTCACTCTCTTACCCTGTTCCCTCTCTTCAATCACTTCTGCTGTCTATTCTGTTTCCCCTTCTGAGTGAGATTTAAGCATCCTCCCTTGGGTCCTCCTTGTTACTTATCTTCTTTGGAACTGTGAATTTAAGTATGGTTATCCTGTATATTATACAGCAAAAATCCACTTATAAATGAGTACATACCATGTGTGTGTTTCTGAGTCTAGGTTACTTCACTCAGGATGATTTTTTCTTGTTCATTCATTTGCCTTCAAATTTCATGATGCCCTTGTTTTTAATAGCTGAGTAATAATCCATTGTGTAAGTGTACTAAAGTTTCTTTATTCATTCTTCAGTGGAGGGACATCTGGGTTGCTTCCAGTTTCTATTACTAATAAAGCATCTATGAACAGCGTTGAGAAAATATCCTTGTTGTGTGGTGGGGCATCTTTTGGGTATATGTCCAGGAGTGGTGTAACTGGTCTAGAGGTAGAGCTAGTCCCAATTTTCTGAGAAAGCACCCAACTGATTTCCACAGCGATTGTACAAGCTTGCATTCCCACCAGCAGTGGAGGAGTGTTTCCCTCTCTCCACATCCTTACCAACATTACTGTCACTTGTGTTTTTGATCATTGTTATTCTGATGGGTAAAAAATGGAATTTCAGAGTTGTTTTGATTTCCGTTTTCTTGATGACTAAGGACTTTGAGCATTTTGTGAAGTGCTTTTTGCCATTAGAAATTCTTCTGTTGAGAATTCTCTGTTTAGTTCTGTACCCCAGTTTTAAATTGGATATTTGGTTAGTTGGTGTTTAATTATTTGAGTTTTTTTAGAATATATTTTTGATAGTAGGCCTTGTCAGATGTAAGGTTGCTGAAGATCTTTTCCCGATCTGTTGGCTGCTATTTTGTTCTGTTGACACTGTGTTTTGCCTTACAGAAGCTTTTCAGTTTCATGAGGTCCCATTTATTAATTGGTGGTCTTAGAGCCTGAGATGTTGGTGCTCTGTTCAGGAAGTTCTTTCCTGTGCCAATTAGTTTCAAGTTCTTCCTACTTCCTCTTCTGATATATTGTTTCTGGTATTATGTGGAGGTTTTTGAGCCACTTGGATTTGAGTTTTGTGCAATGTGATAGATATGGATCTAGCTGTATTTTTCTACATATAGACATGCACTTAGACCAGGACCGTTTGTTGAAAATGCTTTCTCTTTTCCATTGTGTATGGTTTTGGCTTCTTTGTCAAAAATTAAGTGTCTGTAGGTGTGTGCGTCTACTGCTGGGTCTTCAATTCTATTCCATTCATAAACCAGTCTGTTTCTATGCCAGTACCATGCGCTTTTTATTATATTGCTCTGCAGTACAGCTTGAAATCAGGGATGGAGATACCTCCAGAAGTGCTTTTGTAAAAAAGGATTGTTTTAGTTATTCTGTCTTTTTTTCCCACATGAAATCAAGATGGGTCTTTTAAGGTCTATAATGAATTGTGTTAGTGTTTTGGTGAGAATTGCATTGAATCTGTAAATTGCTTTTGATAAAATGGCCATTTTTACTATGTTAATCCTACCAATCCATGGGAGCATGGGAGATCTTTCCATCTTATATCTTTTTCAATTTTTTTTTCTTCAGAGTCTTGAAATTCTTGTCAGACAGGTCTTCCCCTTGCTTGGTTAGAGTCACACCAAGGTACTTTATATTATTTGTGGCTATCGTGAAGGGTGATGTTTCCCTAATTTCTTTCTCAGGCCATTTGTAATTTGTATACAGGAGGACTACTGATTTTTTTAAGTTAATTTTGTATACAGCCACTTTGCTGAAGGTGTTTATCAGCTGTAGGAGTACTCTGGTAGAATTTTTGATGTCACATAAATATACTATCATATCATCTGCGAATGGTTATACTTTGACTTGTTTTACAATTTTACATCTTTATAATTATCAGTGGTTTTCTGGCTTGCTTTGTATGTTGAGCCATAAATATATACAAATTTATGTCAGTTATAGAATTAAAAAAGCTTTTACTTGTAATTTGTATAACTTCTGCATTTATATATATACACATTTAAAAAGCCTCTTTGAGGTGTAATTTTGTTCTTTTTATTATCAATTAACTGAGCAAACTATAGAGTTGTGATATAGTAGGTCATAGTGAAATCATGGGTAAAACTAAAAAAAAATTGTATTTATTTAGTCCTACTTTAAAGACACAAAACAACCCACCTTTATAGAAAATAAAGATAAGGCTGGAGAAATGACTTAGTTAACAGCACTAGAACTGACTGCTCTTCTGGAGGTCCTGAGTTCAATTCCCAGGAACCACAGTGGCTCACAACCACCATGATATGATTTCCTTTTCTGGTGTGTATGAAGTCAGAACACTCATGTACATAAAATACATAAATAAACAAATCTTAAACATAAAAATAAAAATACAAAAGAACTTTTAGTCTCTTCTATTCAAATACTATCACCATCGACATAATTGATTATCTATATTACTGTTTCAGATTCCAGTCTATTCTATATTGAATCCTCTCTCGTAGCCACTCTCTATTTATCCTGGGTTTTTTTGCTGTGATAAAACACAACAACCAAAAGCAACTTGTTGAGGAAAGATTTACTTCAGCTTAATGTTCTAAATAACCATCCACCACCCAGCAAAGACAGGGCAGGAAGTCAGCGGAGGAAGAACTTGGAGGCAGAGGCAATAGAGAGGTCACGGAGGCTTGCTGCTCACTGCTTGTTTCTCATGGCCTACTCAGCCAGCTTACTGTACCCAGGACAATCTGCCCACATGTGGCCCTGGCCATAATGAGCTAGGTCTCCAAAATCAATCATTAATTATCAGTGAAGATAACACACCACAGGCTTACCCACAGCGGCATTTTCTCGGTTGGTTTCTTCTTTCAAAATGACTCTGTGGTGTGTTATGTTGACATGAAACTAGCCTGCACAGTCAATTAGTTGTCAACACTACCTTTCTTTCTCATCCATCTCCAGTATCTCATATTAATATTAATATCACAATGTAAAACATTCCAACTTTTTAAAGTCTCATAGTCTACAAATGCAAACATTTTAAACGTGTAGTCTCTTTAAAAATTATTATTATTATTTATTATAATTTATTCACTTTTTATTCCAGCTATAGCCCCCTCCTTCATCTCCTCTGGGTCCCACCATCCCTCTCTCTTCTCCCCTATGCCCTTTCCCTAGCCCACTATAGGGGAGATCTTCCTCCCCTACTATCTGACCCATCCTATCAGGTCTCATCAGGACTGTCTGGATCCTCTTTCTCCTTGGCCTAGTAAACACTTTGAATCTAATACTCAAAGTCTCTCGGGTACTCTAAATTCTCTTTAAAATTTTCTCTACTGTGGGCTCCTTTAAATCAAAAATACGTGAATACTTTCTTACTCGAAGACAGACTAACCAGCAAGTAGTCAAAGTAAATCAAAGCTGAAGAGTGTTGAAAGGTAGGTGCATGATAT
Organism: Meriones unguiculatus; assembly: GCF_030254825.1. Classification (NCBI taxonomy): domain Eukaryota; kingdom Metazoa; phylum Chordata; class Mammalia; order Rodentia; family Muridae; genus Meriones; species Meriones unguiculatus. The sequence continues at coordinate 12,663,547 of NC_083354.1, read as the reverse complement.
CTGGGACTCACTCACTATCCTCTGTGATCCACAGGATTTTATTTTTCCTGCTCCATACGTACCAGCACAAAGCAGTTTATCTAGCAGGCTCAAGTGATCTCCACACTTCATCTGGTCATCCCATGGTACTGGCATCTGCAAAATGCTGAGGTCTTAACTGTAACTAGGTTGTAACTGTAACTGTAACCTTCAGCTATACATAGCCTTTCCTGTGCTCTTCTATAGGTCTGACCCTGTCCCATGGTACCAAGCTTCAGCTTTCCTGAATTACCCCTACAATCCTGGGACTTCTATTTCAAATAAGAGGGCACATTCATCAATAGTCTTTTATGGTACAAGGCCTCAGCTGCTTTCTATGAGCCTTTCATACCCACAAATCTAGGAACACCTGAGAAACTCTGAGACATGATAAAGTTCAGCTATCACCACAAGGAACAGACTTGATCCCTCTGGATCACAGCTTTGGTGTGCTGACCCTGAGGAAATATTTCTTGAGTTTGGCCTCTGTGATGCAGGTTTTCTTCTTCTTCTTTATTTTTTTGGCCAAACTTATTTATTTTTTATTAATTACAGTTTATTCGCTTTGAATCCCCCTTGTAGTTCCCTCCCTCTTACCCTTCCAATCCCGCCCTCCCTCCCCCTTCTCCACCTATGCCCTTCTCTAAGTCCACTGATAAGGGAGGTCTTCCTCTCCTTCCTTCTGATCCTAGTCTATCAGATCTCATCAGGAGTGGTTGCCTTGTCTTCCTCTGTGGCCTGGTAAGGCTGTTCCCCACTCAGGGGGAGGTGAACAAAGAGCAGGCCAATCCTGTCAGAGACAGTCCCTGTTCTCATTACTATGGAACCCATTTGGACACTGAACTGCAATGGGCTACATTTGTGCAGGGGTTCTAGGTTATCTACATGAATGGTCTTTGGTGGGAGTATCAATCTCAGAAAAGATCCTTGTGCCAAGATTTTTGGTTCTGTTGCTCTTTTTATGGAGCTCCTGTCCTCTTCAGGTCTTACTATCTCCCCCTTTTTTCATAAGATTCCCTGAACTCTGCCCAAAGTTTGGCTATTGAGGAGTGGATACAGAAATTTTGGTACATCTACACAATGGAATATTACTTAGCAAGAAAAAACAAGGAAATCATTAAATTTACAGGCAAATGATGGGAACTGGAAAAGATCATCCTGAGTGAGGTATCCCAGAAGCAGAAAGATACATAGGGTATATGCTCACTCATAAGTTGATATTAGATATATAATATAATATAAGATAAACATACCAAAATCTATACATCTAAAGAAACTAATCAAGAAGGAGGACTCTGGCTAAGATGCTCAATCCCCATTCAGAAAGGCAAAAAGGATGGACTTCAGAAGAGGGAGAAAACAGGGAACAGGACAGCAGTATACCACAGAGGGCCTCTGAAAGGCTCCACCCTGCCGGGTATCAAAGCAGATGCTGAGACTCATAGCTGGTCCTTTTTTCAATCACAGATTATTCTTAAGCCACAGAGGACTAGTCCCAGAAAAACAAAGGTTCACTGTAATGGTCCTTCATTGAAAGTATTGCACGACTGGTCCCAAGAAAGTCTTTAAAGACTCTCATATCTTCCCTCTGATGCTTTTACCATCCTCAGTAATCAGCACTGCTCTCTCACCATCATCTTCTAAGTTCCCACCACAGCTCATTAACCTCTGAGAACTCAATGGCTTTTGTGGCCCAGAATTTCAAAGTCCTTTCATAATCCTTCCCAAAATGCAAAGTCATGCCTGTCACAGCAATACCACACGAACTGCCACTATTTTCTATCTTATTTAGGTTTATACTGCTGTGTTAAAACACTAGCCAAAAGCACCTCGGAGAAGAACGGGTTTATTCCAGGTTATAGGTCCACAACATAGTCTATCCCTGAGGGAAGTCAAGGCAGAAACTCAAACAGAGTAGGAATATGTAGGCAGGGATTTCACATGGACGCCATGAAGATCTTTGCTTACTTGCTGGCTCTTCAGAGCTCTTTCAGCCTCTTTTTATATCACCCAGGACCACTATCCCAGGGGTGCCATCACCCACAAAGAGCTGGGCACTCCCACATCAGTCATCGAGAAAATAAACCACAGGCCTGCCTGCTAATCTTGTAGGAGCACTTTTGCAACTGAGGTTTCTTCTTCCAAATGGCTCTAGTTTCTGTCAGGTTGACATAAAACCAGATGGCACCTCTTTATTTCATGAAGTGTATCTAAGAAAATAAAACACTTTTCTTAAGGTAGTTGATGATTTCCATGATTTCATAGAAGATGCTAAAACTGCAATCTTCATTTCATTTGATTTTGATTTTTGTTTTTGTAGCATCTTTACTCCCCTCCTGGAAATACTTTAGTCAATTGGCTCAGTTAGATTCCTTCTTCACAGTGACTCTTGCTCAGTTTGATTGTAGACTTTACTACCTCTCAACATTTATTTGAGTACTTTTCATCTTGGCATTTAGGCTTTTCTTTTCTTTTTCTTTCTTTTTTTCCTTCTTCCCCCCACCCCCGATTCATATATATATATATATATATATATATATATATATATATATAGTGGTTTCCTCTGTAATTGTCATTGTAAATATCAATTATATGTTGCTATTTTTCAAATATAAACTTCAACCTGGTTTTTACACAGTGCAGTGCTGATTGGCATTCTTCACTTGGTTTTCTAATAGACACTTAGGTTGGATTATTTAAAATCCAAACATTGCTTTGCTTTTTTAGGACAATCATCTTGGTGATATCTTTGAGGGCATTCTCTCTCCCAATCTCTCTCTCTCTCTCTCTCTCTCTCTCTCTCTCTCTCTCTCTCTCTGTGTTTTCTTTCTTTTTCTCCCATTCTCTCTCTTCTCCAATTTCACAGTCTCTATGTTAACAAATTTCTTTGGTTTTGTCTTGTTTGCATCCAGATCATGATTTTGAAAAATTTTATTGCTACCGCCTGGCCAAGCTTTCATGCTGTTTTCTGCACCCACTAAAGAGATCTACTTGGTTCCTTCCATATTACTACTCTTTGTCCTTGTGTAGCTTAGTTTTCTTTAGAATGACTCAGTGGACTTGGGGAGGGGCATGAATGCAGAAAGGGGAGGGAGGGTGAGATCGGGAGGGGAGGAGGGGCTTATTGGGGGATACAAAATGAATAAAGTGTAATTAATAAAAGTTAAATAAAAAATTAAATAAGATATTAAACTGCACTGCTTTATTTGAGAAGAGCTTTTGAAAATACTATAAGGAAATGGAGTATTGAAGTCAAAGAGTGAGAAAATCCACACAAGGTCCAAGAGAAGGTCCAAAAGGTGAGAGCAGAGCACATCTGCCTCTGTGAATGCATCACCCCCTACCCCAACACACACACACACACACACCCTTGGTATCAGTTTTTGCAAGGCACGTGAGAGCTGGAGCATTATCAATCAACTTCCATGAATGAAGCAGGGTGCCTACTAAAGGGCCATACTCAATGTCACTTCCAGCATGCCCAGTATGTGCCTGTGAAAGGATTTTGACTTTCAGATTCATTCTTTTTTAAATGTACACAAAGAGCTCTTCTGTGGGCGTTGGGGCTGGAAGGTCACTTAGTGGGTAAAAGCACTTGCTGCTCTTTGGCAAAACCCTGGTTCGATTCTCGGCACACATGGCAGCACACAACTATGTTTAAGTCCAGTTCCAGAGAGGCTGGCTCCCTCTTTTGGCCTCCAAAGGCATTGCATTCACATGGTACAGTTACACATATATAAGTAAACTTCTCCAATACGTTAAGAAACAAAGTATTAGGGGTTGACAAGGATTGACATGGGCTCTGATTCCAAGTTTGAGGATGCGTTTTTAGTTCTTTCAGCAACAGTGTGGTTACAAGAATCATGGGAAAGGGTATGCCATATTTCTGCTCAAATAATAGATCTCCATCTTAATATGGAAAAAATCAGCATGCCCTGTCCTTATAATGTCCTTATAAGTCCTTATAAAGTCTTTAATACGTCACTATAAGACACTTTCTGTATTTCCCAATCACAGATAGATCACATAGCACTTAATAATTTAAAAATGAGTAAAATTAGCATGCCATATAGTTCACAGGAAAATGACTTTAATAATATTTTGTAATGCCTGCCTTATGAATCCAAAGTTTAGAAAGTCCCGCATTAATAAATGACATTATTGTGGATTGAATCTAAAGAGAAAGGTTGCCAGCACTTGAGGGGATATAACACTCCAATGGGACTTAACATTGTTAAATGTTAAGTCTGGATATTGGTCTTCTAGTTAAAAATGAAGAAGAGGGGGAGATGCAGAAGCAAAGTAAAAATAAATTAGATGGGAGAATAAAGATGAAACATGTTTAAATATTCCAAAAACAGATGAAAACTATTGGGAAATGTTTTGCTCAAGTTTCTAAAAGATGGAACTGTTACGGGATCCAGTCCAGAAGATGAAGGATCTAGAAACAATCTAAGATATGCTCACAGCACAACAGGTAGAAGAATGTCAATGAAATTGTGACATGGGTTGTATTAGTTAGTTTCATGTCAACTTGACACAGGCTAGAGTCATTTCGGAAGGGGAACTCTTAACTGAGAAAACGCCCCCATAAAATTTGCCACTAGACAAGGCTAAGGCACATTTTCTTGACTAATAATCAATGTGCGTGGGCCCTGCTCACGGCCTTGCACAGGTGGGCCTAGATGGTATAAGAAAGCAGCCTGGACAAGGCAAGAGAAGCAAATCACTAAGCAACCATTCTCCGTGGCCTCCCTTTCCTTTCCCACTCCAGTTTCCATCAGGGATGAGAGTGTGACCCAAGAGGTATAAAATTAAACGAACCCTTTCCTCCTCATGTTAATTTTCATCATGGTGTTTTATGACAACAATAGAAATCCTAACAAAGGCACAAGTATTGGGGCGACTTAAACTATACATGAATGAGGGGTGATAGGATATAGGCTAAAATGTATAAAGAAAAACATTTCAGGATTCATAAGAACTCTGAAATGCAGTAAGATATAACTCTTCAAGAGAAGATAGCAGACAAAACAGACAAAGATTCAGTTTAAGGCTGGGCATGGGGCACATGACTTTAATCCCCGCAATCAGGAGACAGAGGCAGGAGGATCTCTATGATTTTGAATTCAGCCTAGGCTAGATAGCAAGTCCCAGGCAAACCAGGACTATTCAGTGAGACCTTGTGTAAATAAGATGTGTATTGTGATATATATTTCAACACCAAGAAAACAATGAAAACACACCTATTAAAATATAATACCCATATCAAATAAAATAGGTTCACAAATTTGAGATGAGAAGGATTACACATGGGGAAAAGTGGATATTTTTAATGAGCAAAAGATACCAGGTGTTTTTCTAAAACCATTTTTTACAGCAAAGACTTTTGGGCAAATACATACAGAATAAGATTTTAAAATTTTATAAATAAGCGATCTTATGTCCAATTAATCTGAAGCTAATTTGTCTGTGAATTGCATTCTCTGATAGAATAAGAAAATTTACAACACAAAAATCGATGCGTGTTTAAAAACCAAGGATGACAATAGAAAACAAATTGAAAAAACTTTAGTTAAATGCTGAAAATAATTCAATAACTGAATAACAACTTGAATTTTAAAATATGTATAGAGCTATTCATCAAGTATATGTTATATAAGATCCATAATTATAGCTATGAAGTCAAAATTACATTAAATGTTTTATGAATAGTGATAATCTGAAATTAGAGTTTAAAATTTTAATAATAGGACCAAGAAAATTTTAAAGCGATATAAGGAATGACACACTGTTGCAAGGAGGTTTGCATAAGAAAGATCAATGGCTGGCTTTGCGCCGTAATCGTTGTACATAAAGACAAACATTAATAGAATTCAATTTTAAGTGCTGGCTTCCAAAGTACTAAACAGTATTTTAAAATAACATAAGAAAATATAAGGACAATAAAAGACCTAAACGAGTGAAGATGAGAAACTGCATCTTAAAAGAAGAAATAAATATAAATGAAAATATTTTATGGGGTATGCTACGTACGCCTATTTACCTTAACTGTTGCAATGGGATGTATTGCTTCCTTAGGCAAAGTTCAGCAATAACCAGGCCTGTCTGGCAGCCAAGTCCAGGCTTCAATCCCTGTCCCTATTGTCATTCACAGTCGGAACACAGGGCACACAATTCCTTAATGTATTCATTCAAGTACTGAGCAGTTGGTAGTGCACAGTGAATCACAGTCTGTTGGATTTTAGATTTTTTTTCACTGACTCATTAAGTCCTCCCTTATGAATTTTTCATTCCTTTCACTCAAACAGGAAAAACCTAAAATTTTAATATGAAATCATAGAATCCTTGTCAAATCCTCAATTACAATGAAGGTCTTTCCCTTTTATCTTGAAGTTACCCTCAAATTAGCTCTTTTTTTTTTCTCAAAATAAAACTATTTTGGACCAAACATGAGAATCACTAAACGTTTGGAGTTGTCTCTAACCTGAGAGCCTTCTTCCTGCTGCCAAGTTACTGTAGTAGCAGGAAATAGTTTTATCCAGATGCAACACCTATGAACCACAACAATGACCATCATGGCACAATAGCCTTAAATGTACAGGAAGTGGTGTTTACATACTGCTGATAACCAAGCTCTCTCTTCAGGGGTTGGGACTCATTAAACAGGGGAGAAACTGTGCCACGTACTAGAAACTTGCACAACTTCCTGAGGCTAGTGAGGTCATGGACCTTAGAAAAGAATCATCTACTACTGCCACTAAGCTAGACAAGCACAATTCCCTATTATTTTCCAAGTTTATCCTTATATTCACAGGTAAGAATGGCCATCACCCCTCATCAATGAAGCATATAGCATCTTCAGAGCATATAGACACCTTCAGAGCAAACCGCAAGTGTAAAGAAGAGATCAGTGGGTAGCAAAAAGCCCCATCCCAGTGGATACATCTGTATCAGAATTCATGTATATCTGTCTCAGGGTACCTGGCAGAAAATGAGGGTGAAAATATTTTTTAAGACCACAATATCTCACTCATCCTGAGTGAGGTATCCCAGGAGCAGAAAGACACACATGGTATATACTCACTTATAAATGGGTATTAGACATATAATATAGCATAAACATACTAAAATCTGTACACCTAGAGAAGCTAATCAAGAAGAAGGACCCTGGGTAAGATGCTCAATCCTGACTCAGAAAGGCAAATTGGATAGACATCAGAAGAGGGAGACAACAGGGAACAGGACAGGAGCCTACCACAGAGGACCTCTGAAAGACTACCCAGCAGGGTATCAAAGCAGATGCTGAGATACATAGCTAAACTTTGGACAGAGTGAAGGAAATCTTATAAAAGAAGGCGGAGATAGAAAAACCTGGAGGGAACAGGAGCTCCACAATGAGAGCAACACAACTCAAAAATCTTGGCACACAGGTCTTTTCTGAGACTGGTACTCCAACCAAAGTCCACATATGGAGAAAACCTAGAACCCCTGCACAGATGTAACCCATCTGTGCTCAGCATCCAAGTGTGTACCCTAGTAAGGGGAACAGGGACTGTCTCTGACATGAACTCGGTGGCTGGCTCTAGGATCATCTCCCCCTGAGGGGAGGGAGCTACAGCTGGGATACAAAGTGAATACACTGTCTTTAATATAAATAAACAAATAAATAAATAAATAAATAAATAAATAAATAGATGACTCAGAATACCAAGAAACAGTCTTTCTTAGAAATGATTTTATAAACAAGACCAGAATATTGCAATGTCTATAAATGTATAAATTAGGAGGGATGGATTTCAACGGGTCCCACTACTAAACAAAGAAATATAGGCAATTAATATCTACGAGGAGAGAAAGAATTAGCCTCTATCAGGGATATGGATGAATATGTATGCAATAATAATAACAAAGACGATAATCTTGAGAGTGAGAATCATGGAAAGCACTGGAAGGATGGTAGTTGATGGGGGTGATGCAAGGAAAGAGGGAAGTGATATAATTCTATTTTAATTAAAAGTGTACTTTAAAACGGAACGTTAAACACTATTAAGCTCTAAATGCATAATTACACTTGTATTTATTTTCTCAGTGCTGACTAGGAAAAAGTTGCTGAACTAGGAGAACATAGGAAGCTATTTTATAGTTTGAAATAAGTTCTATTAAAAAACAACAGCCTAGGAATTTTTTCCTAGCAATCATTCCCATTGCCTGAGACAGAAAGCATGATTTTGTCTTCTCCAAATCATTCTCTTTACAGCTCATTTTATGGAAAGGAGTTTAGTATTCTCCACGTTCTTAAAAGAAAAACATAGACTCATCTCTAAATGTTATTTGTTTGTTTGAGAAATGGTTTCAATATGTAGCCTTGTGTGGTCTGCTATGTATACCAGGCTGCCCTCAAACTCATAGCCATCCATCTGTCCCTGCTTTCTGAGTGATGGGATTAAAGGAGTGTGCTACAGGGCCTCGCACATCTCCAAATTAATGACATGACACATTGTAGTTAATTCTACACTTAGTTTTAAAATTCAGATAGTTCTTATGGTCAGACTAGAGGCCAGTAGGCCACATTTCAAAATGCAGTATTAGGGAACATTTTGCGCTGTAGGTGAGGTTGGGTTCAGTGTTAATGCTACAGTTTTGTTAACATTCTAAGTAGTCTTGAGACCATAATATCCTCCATTTATTAGTCAGAGGCTGGACAAGCCATGGTTCCAGTGTATACATCACATACATGAAGTCTCTCAGAAGTGCAACTTATTAGAGGGAAATTCAAGCTTTCTTAGTTTCCTTCCTTCTTATTACTTTTACCCTCATTTGCTCTTTTTGTCTTTGTTCCTACAAATAGAATACCAATATAATGCACTTTTTCCTATTTGATGTATAGTGTAGTCATCCAAATTCAATGAGTATAAACTAAGCAAATATCATATGACAGGAAAGTAAAAACAAACAAACAAACAAAAAAAATTAGTTTGGCTAGGCCTATGAATTCATTCATTTCAGCTTTCCCCCAGTCTCTTGAAAGTGTTCTCATGGGCCTCCACTGCGATAACCATATTCCCATGGGCTGTTGCTTCAGTTTTCGCAATTTTGCTTATCTGCAGCCAACTTCTGCCAATAAATACCGAACAGAGAATTTTAGATATATACAATTTATGACGTTTAATTTTTTTTTATTCTGCAGTATGGCAAAGCCTCACACCATCCTACTCATTTTCACCCAGAATATACATACTATGTATCCTACTTGTTTATTAGTCCTGGGAAGCCATGATCATTAAGTTATTGTCATGATCCCATGACAATGCTTATATATAGAACCCCATTATTTCACTTAACAATTATCTCCAAATGTGACAGCGTAGATGGTGGAAATTAGGATAAGCCAAAGCGATGCCAAAGTACTTCTTTATAAGTAAAAGGATGAAAACTCCTGACTTAATAATGAATGGGAGGGGGAGAATGATGCTGAGCTATTTAGCAACTCCGTCCTCCTCCTCTTCTTCTTTTTCTTCTTCCTCATCATCTTTGTCTACTATGCCTGACTAAAAGTATGTACACACAGGAAACACACACACACACACACACACACACACACACACACACACACACACACTTTCTGAGGCTTCATATTCATCAGAGGGTACTACTGCCCTGATACAGGTGATTGCTTATAAGTAGAAAAGAAAAAAAGGTCTTGGTCATCTCCAGTTCTAATAATTCATGCTAGCAAGAATCTTTCAAAAAAAAAAAAGGTGCACTTTTATTTCACAGGTTTATGAAAATTTAGCACACTGAGATTTTCTCTTGGATATTTCTTTGACCTCCTGGGATGAGTGAGAGAAGGAGGATTGTGGGGCAGGCCTGCCCAGGGTCTCTGCAGCTCCATCATTTTCCCACAGAGTATAGTAAGGGAATTTTCTCCTAAAAGAGAGGTAATGCCAGCAGGGGAAAGAGAACAGATGGGATGTGATTGTTGGGAAGAAGAAGTGGGAGAAAACAAATAACAGTACAGGAGCCTACCACTGAGGGCCTCTGAAAGACTCTGCCTAGCAGTGTATCAAGGCAGATGCTGAGACTCATAACCAAACCTTGGGCAGAGTGCAGGGAATCATATGAAAGAAGGTGGAGTTAGTAAGACCTGGAGAAGACAGGAGCTCCACAAGGACCAAATATATCTGGGCACAGGGGTCTTTCCTGAGCCTGTTTCTCCAACCAAGGACCATGCATGGATATAACCTAGAACCCCTGCTTGGATGTAGTCCATGTCAGCTCAGTATCCAAGTAGGTTCCCTAGTAAGTGTACAGGCAATGTCTCTGACATGAACTCAATGGCTGGCTCTTTGACCCCCTCCCCCCTGCCCCGGCCAAGGGAGGAGCAGCCTTGCTAGGCCACAGAGGAGGACATTGCAGCCAGTCCTGAAGAGACCGGATACACTAGGGTCAGATGGAAGGGGAGAAGGACCTCCCCTGTCAGTGGACTTAGAGAGAGGCAGGGAGGAGATGAGAGAGGGAGGGTGGGATTGGGAGTGAATGAGGGAAGGGGGTACAGCTGGGATACAAAGTAAATAAACTTTAACTAATATATAAAAAAAGAAAGAAAAAGCGACCAGAGCCATATGCTAGAGTAGACAAGTAAAATCCTAATGTTTCAGACATTTTGAGTCACTTGGAGCTGTTTCCCTGTTCATCCTCTATACTGCATTTCAGTTTTTCCTCTCTGTCTTTAATTTAAGCTATTTCCTCAAGTTTTATCTTTAAGGAAACTTGACACATTTTATTCCCCATGATACCTTTATCTAAATTTATTTTAAAAGTCAAGTCATTTTCTTACATGTTTCTTTTCATTTTATTATCTTGTATTGATTTTTTTCCTCCCTGAGGCATATTATATTTTAAGGCTTTTTTTTTAAACCTCAATGTCTTATTGGTTGTCTCATTTTATTTTCATTCACTCTTCTGCTCCACCTTGTTCCTGAGTCTTCACCATTTTCTTTCTCTGTCCATTCTTTATTCTGGAAGAAATGAATCTATCATTACTGTTATCACAGTGTTTTGGTAGTTTTTTTTTTTTTTTTTCTGGAAACTAAGACACTGAAAATCTAATGGGGCTTTTTTTTATATTTTTAGCTATAAAATATTTTATGAATCATTTTATGCATGTTTTCAATCCCATTTTGTCTTTCCCTATGATTGTATTTCATTTAAAAGCTGCTCTTTCATTCTTTTAACAAAATCTAAAAGGTTAATCTATTTAGTTGTAAAAGCATCAGACTTAATAATTAAGAGATATAATTAACGTCTAATTGCTTTGGTGTCATGCTCTAGGTTTACTTACTGATACAGACACATGAATGCAGAAACAAAACATCACAGTGCTGAATAAAACACTGAAAAGAACTTCCAGAAATAAGCCTCATTTGTTTTCCCTTGAGGTCGTTAAATGGATTTATTAAAATCCTGAACTTCAAAATCAGTAGTTTGAATCTAATAGTATTGAAGTTGAAGTAGAAATATATATATATATATTAGAAAAGTGTTACCGGTTCGGATATGTTGGGGTCCAGATTATCACAGCTCTTTTCTAAAGCACAAATTATGACCCAGATGTGGTCACATGACTGTGGAAAACTGCAGCCATGAAATAAGATCCATGCAGAATATTCTTCTGGGAAAAACAAAGCCACAGGGACAAGGAAGTACAGAGGAAAGAACTCAGATAAGATGGGCAAAGAGGCTTCATCTCTGCTTCCAGTGAGGTCTCTAATAGCTAGATAAGTAATATATAAACAGCAGTGGGGAAAAATACAAACTCTTCATTCTTGCAGTCAACCCGGTGTCTTATGTCTCTATCTAACCATATCTTCCCTTCCAGGTTCCTGTGATGCCCATGTCTGTGCTGTCTGAACAGCACAGATACAATTAATTTATTTGAAATCTGTGATTTGCTTTCTGTTATCCGAACAGAGTGGATTGTAACATGAAAACACACATGTAAACAAACCCTAATTCTTTTACTATATCCGGTATGAAATGTCATCATCTTTTAAAGTCAATGGTTACTTGGCAAGTGTTGTGTAGAGACTCATCCTAGATTACCCCCTTCCACCTTCATCTTTGATAGGTGCCTGTTAAGACACAGGATGTTAGAAAGGAGGTAAAACAATAGGGTGATCCTAATGAGGTAAAAACATTCCATCCTAGAAGGAAGCGCATTAAGCTCAGGAAGTAAACATTTCAAAGACTCCAGGAAGTCCCTAAAACTGACCAAATAAGTCTGTCTCTTGGCTGTGGCCATGCAGCATCTGCAGGAAACAGCCTATGTCTGAGTGCTTTAACGATGGGACTGCTTGCAGCTAGGCCCGTGGAAACCCCTTCCTACTTGTCAAGAACAGGTGGTGAATTTTGATGTACTCTGTGCTTATTACCTAGATTGCCTGAGCTGCAAGCTCTCCTTGCTTTCACTATGCTGTTTATACTCATGGTAGTATTTAGTTTCACTTTGTTGGTCATAAGCAAGGCCAGATCATGCAGGCTAAAATCCCCATGGATGATTCTAGGTCTTTCTCAGAACTCTTCTGAGGGGTAAAACCCTCTTCTCCTCCCTCTACGTCTATTGATCTTCCAGATATGACCCTTAATCCTGGGTGTTTTGGGACACAATCTTGTCCCTCCAGAAACAGTTACAGTCACATTGAGCAGTGGTCCTGCTTCCATAACTATGTTGGGAAAGCTGCGTTGGATCAATAGAGACTTAAAAATGGTTCTCGAAAAGATGATATCAGGAATCTATGGGTACATATCAGCACATTTCTTCCTGTAATTTAAAAAGTATTATGACAAAGGGGTGAGGTTTGATGACTGGATTTATACCCACAAATTATTAATCTGTCTCTCACCTTGCATAACTGTGCAACCACATCTGCTCCCAGCTGGATATTGTATGTGCTCATCTCCACAGGACATGCCTGTGACATTAATTCTGGCTTGCTGAAATTGTGCTTTGTACCCCAAAATATGGTTGAAGGGTGATTGACCAAGAGGGAGGAGGGAAGGAGAAAGAGAAACTATTGGGGGCTTTTGTAAGGAGGGGGCTTGTGTAATGATGATGTTATGATTTCTTTTTTTTTATTTTTTATTTTTTATTTTTTTTTTAGATTTCTTTAAATAAAATCACCAATAATATCACTGCTCAGGTGAGCAGGCTTATTATTGTATAAAGATGGCTCAAGATATTTGGGGCCATTTGCTTGGACACCAATAGGCGGTCAGCCTGTTCACTTTCGCCGACACCACACCTCTGTCCTCAGGTTCAGAACCCTGTTAGCATTGGTCTCAGGTGGTCTCTCTTTGTCTCTCCTCAAACATACACAAGCTGTAAGGATTATTGAGAGAAACTCTCAGAGCAATGAGGCTGCCTGGAAGAAGCAGAGCTCAACTACAGCAGCCTGACAGAGCAGAGACCCACTCAGCATCCTTGAAGAGGCTACTCTCCAATGTTCTGAGCTTCCTGAAGGTCATGGACCTTTCATGTTTCCAGTTTTCATCAGCTGTCATCCTTGCTGGGATGAGCTTTTGAGGCTGCAGCCGCATTTGAGCCGTTTCTGCTCCTGTAAGCAAGCCCTCAACCACATTCCTGTAACTAAGCACAATCAAACCCATCGGCTCTCACAGTTCATGTTTGGTGGTTATCCATACTTCATCCTGTCATAGGTTCCCTGTCTGGGCTGGGTTGGAGGTTGATGATGTTTACTGCAGAAACTGTCATACAACAACAGCACAAACAATTTCTTCTTGTGTGATTTTTAAGAGATAAACTTGTAAACAACCTATATTTCCAGCAGGGTCACACACATTAAAAGGTCAAAAAAATATATAAAAGGTGCATGCTAACTTTAAACAAATGCTATAGTTTTATGTTTGAAGTGAGGAGAAAATATTTTTTCTTGTTACTTGTAGGATCCAAAAAAACTGTAGGTAGCAGAATTATGGCTTGTGTCTAAGCTTCTATAAGAACATTTGAGTTTTCTTTTGCCTCTCTGTCATTCACTTCTTTGATGTCTGGCATTAATATTTAATTTTCATCCACCGAATTACTAAATCTCTATGTGTGTAAAAATATACTCATATGTCTCGGCTCTCTGTCTAAGACTGGATATCCTGCTGTGTTTTACTCTAATTACCGCATTGCTGTCCTGCTCATGATGCTCTGATGCCTCAAGGCCAATGATGATATAATTTTAATATTTGATCCTTCTAAAATCAAGAAACCGCCAAACAATAGGCTCTCCATAGTAGTTTCATGGAGGATGAATGGATATTTTTAATATTATTGAGATTTACTTTTTACGCACCCAACATAGGCATGCCACTGAAGTTAGATCTCAGCAGAACAGGATGCAGACTGTGAGATGAAATATTTGTTATTGATAAAATGATTATCCCCAAATATCCAAAGTAAATCAGTTCTTGTGGCTTTGCTTGCATTATCCAAAAGTTGTAGCAATTTTCTTCAGTTCTCCAGTTTGGAGACAGATCATCTTTTCTTGTATTCATGATCAGCATTGCAGTTTTAATTATCACAGTGATAAGAAAAATGGCCATTAAAAGTACAACATATGTTCAGTTCTTGTACTGTATTTGGAGCTGTGGATGAATATATGATTTTTAGGGATTGTTTACAGGAAAGAAAGCTGATTATATTTGGCAATGAAGACATTTAAAATGTTTTATCAGTCAGTCCTTATCAATACCAAAATTAAACACAAAGGAAAAAAATTGTGACCTAAAGGGCAAAAAGTTGTGTGGAACATAACAACTCTCATAGGAAAAGCCAAAAAAGATTAAACCTTTTTTTTTATGGAAGTGAAACTGGAGCTTCAAGCTTTAGTCCTTTGTAAAACATGTTCTTTAAAATTACTATTATTTACACAGACATTTCTTTAAAGTATATGAGAAACACAGAAACATGTATTTACATATATACATGTATATGATATACATGCAATATATAAGAATATTAGACTTATTAAAACATGAATGAATTTATTTAGTTTAAAACAAAATACTTCTGTAACTTAATTTTCCTGATATATCTGTAGGCTTATAAATCTTGCTTCACATTTTGCAAAGACATATATTTTGGAAGAATAAAGTTAGAAAATTCTGAAATATTGAAGAAAAAGGTAGTTAACCAGTTAGCTATAGTAGATTAGATAGAGCTTGCCAGGATCTTGTCCTTCCTTAATAACATATAAACAATTAAGGGACGTTGGGTGAAAATTGCATTTTTAAAATGTTGATATGAATATAGCCAGAGACAATATTTTTATTTGTAATCGTAAGTTATACTTCTAGTGTTTTCACATGTTAAAATTATATTATTGAAAATTTTTAATTCTTTCCAAATTTCTTGTAATCCCAAAATGTGACCAATGATTCCTGAAATTCATGTCTTAATAAATCAGAGCCACAAAGAATGACTCAGAGCTTGACTTTCATAATCCTCTGGTGGTGACACTCCTTTAATTTTCATATCACTTTAGTTCTTTCTATGATATTACTGATTAACCGTATTTACTTTGGAAAAGCAATATGTGTGTGTACATTTTGTTTAATGGTTCAAAGGACACAGTAAAATGAAATGACTTCATTTTAATTTTGCAAATCTGACTTGTTATGTAGAAAATATTAAAAGAGATCTTGTGTTACTAATTCTATTTTGCAATGAAATTAACTTATCGTCTTAGACTTCAAATATCGCCCTTTTCTGGTGTAATGTTGAATAATAGAAACCATTTTTATTGTCTATGGTATAATAGAGTGTGCTAACATCTACAGTTGTAACTACACATTAGATGTGATGTAAGAATATTAATTCAAAATCAATACCAAAAAATGTTTAGAGTTCCGATACCTTTAACTTCTTGTATTTCCTCTATCTTTTCCTATTGGTCCTTTTGTTACTTTTCTTTGTTTTCTAGTATAATTCCATTTCAAAATGGGTCTCATATTTCCCCCTTGGTAACTATGGCCAGAATAAACTTTGGTTTTATGTAAAAGCATTTCACTTTCTAGCCAACTGCCATATAACACTTGGGGGTACATCTTTACTGTTTCCTATGGTAAGAATTTTCATATTCATTGTACTAAGGTCCCTGACAAAATGAATTTCAAAGTTTCCACCCCTTTGGAATTCTGATTTAAGAGTTGAAATAAGGGCCTTGAAATTAGCTTTCTGATGTGCATTTAGCTTTTTTTTTTTTTTTTTTTTTCTGGCTGTTTTTAAACTATACAGTGCAAGACGATTCTTTTCAAGCCTTAAGTAGATATAAAAGAAAGAGAAGAAGCCTGTTTAGAAGCAACATCCATTGCAGGAAATTTGAATGGAACAAATAAAGATCAAAAGCCATCAAATGAGTAAAAAAAGAATGGGCTACAAAAAGCAGAAGTGACACTAGGTAGGAATTGCTCCATAATGAAACCAGCTACACCCTAGCCACAAGTTGCTAGTGCTGAGTTAGCTTCCATCAAGTAATTGTGGTGAAGGGCTCCAAGCACTGTGATCCCAGAAGAGGGAGTTTGCAATGCTGGAAAGCCAAAAAAGGTTGAATTCAGTGTGCATGCCAGGAGAGGAAAGTAGAACACAACAGCCAAAATGCAAGGCACCAGGAGAGAGGTCATGAAGTGCGAGGTCAAGAAAACAAAACAAAACAAAACAAAATCCCCACTCTCAGTGCCCAATCAAGAAAGAGATTAATATCACAGAAATGTGGATATTAATGTGGCGGAATGTGGAATGAGGGGAAGATGAATATATGGAGACAGTGACAGAAATGTGGTAAAAGTGGCTGAAGTGGAGAGATTCTCAACATCTCCAAGCCAAGGACAGTGTTCCCTTACACAGTTGACAAACATACTGAGAAAGAAATCAGGGAAACATATTTTGGGTATATGCCTAGGAGTGGCATAGCTGGATCTTGAGGCAGCACTATTCCTAACTTGTAATAGTGCTTGTAACTTGTAATTTGAAAAACTTGTAACTTGGGAAAGCGCCAGACTGATTTCCAAAGTGGTTTACCTTCCTACCAGCAATATAGGAGGGTTCTACTTTTTCCACATCCCCTGCAGCATGTGTTGTCACTTGAGTTTTTTTAATTAAATTTTTATTTTTATATTAATTACAGTTTATTTACTTTGCGTCCCAGCTGTAGCCCCCTCGCTCATTTCCTTCCTATCCCACTGTCCCTTTCTCATCTCTTCCCTGCCCCTCTCTAAGTCCACTTATAGGGTAGGTCCTTGATCTTAACCATTCTGATAGGTGTAAGGTGAAATCTCAGGGTCGTTTTGAGTTGCATTTCCCTGATGACTAAGTACATTGAGCATACCTTTAAGGGTTTCTCTGCCATTTAGTATTCTTCTATTGCAAATTTTCTGTTTAGCTCTGCACCCCATTTTTTAATTGGATTACTTAATTTATTGCTTTTTAACTTCTTGAGTTCTTTATATATTCTGGATGTTAGTCCTCTGTCAGATATAGGGTTGGTAAAGATCCTTTCCCAGTCTGTAGGCTATTGTTTTGTTCTGATGAATGTCCTTTGCTTTACAGAAGCTCAGCTATACCACTCCTAAGTATATCTCTAAAATATGCTCAAGTATACAACAAGGACATTTGCTCAACCATGTTCATAGCAGCTTTATTCGTAATAGCCAGAATCTGGACACAACCCAGATGTCCCTCAACTGAGGAATGGATACAGAAATTGTGGTACATTTACACAATGGAATACTACTCAGCAATTAAAAATAATGAAATCGTGTAATTTGTAGGCAAATGGTGGGAACTACAAAAGATCAACCTGAGTGAGGTATCCCAGAAGCAGAAAGACACACATGGTGTATGCTCACTTATAAGTGGATATTAGACATATAATTCAGCATAAACATACTAAAATATGTACACTTAAAGGAGTAAAGCAAGAAGAAGGACCCTGGATAAGATGATCAATACTTATTTAGAAAAGCAATAGGAATAGATATTGGAAGAGGGAGGAAACAGGGAATAGAACAGGAACCTACCATAGAGGGCCTCTGAAAGACTCTACTCTGTAGGGTATTGAAGCAGATGCTGAGACTTATTGCCAAACTTTGTGCAGAATGCAGGGAATCTTAAGAAAGAAGGGAGAGATAGAAAGACCTGGAAGGGACAGGAGCTTCACAAGGAGAGCAACAGAACCAAAAAGTCTGGATACAGAGTTCTTTTCTGAGACTGATACTCCAACAAAGGGCCATTCATGGGGATAAATTAGAACCTCTACACAGATGTAGCCCATGGCTACAGTCTTCAAGTGGGTTCCCCAGTAAGGGGGACAATGGCTTTCTCTTACATGAACTCAGTGGCTGGCTCTTTAATCACCTCCCCCTGAGAGGGGAGCAGCCTTACAAGGACACAGAGGAAGACAATGCAGCCAGTCTTGATGAGACCTATAGGCTAGGGTCAGATGGAAGGGGAGGAGGAGCTCCCATATCAGTGGACTAGGGGAAGAGCATGGGAGGAGAAGAGGAAGGGATGGTGGGATTGAGAAGGAATGAGGGATGAGGCTACAGCTGGGATATAAAGTGTATAAATTATAATAAATAAAAATAAATTAATTAAAAAAGAAAGAATCCAGGGAAATAATACTTTTCATGATTGCCTCAAAAATATTTTGTGATACCTACAATCAAGCAAGTGAAAGACTTTTATAACTAAAAACTTTAATACATAAGAGGAAAGAAATTAAAAAGACATCAATAGGAAGACAACTTCCATACTCATGGATTGGTAGGATTAATATTGTGAAAATAACCAGCTTACCAAAGCAATCTACATATTTAGTGTACCCCCTACCAAAAATCCAACACAGTTCTTCATAGAAATTGAAAAAAAATACTTTTAGATATTATATGGAAACACAAAATTCCCTAAAATAATTCTGAATGATAAAAGAACTGTTGATCATCATCTCGTCTTTCAAACTGCTATACAGCTATAGCAATAAAAACATGATATTTTTATAACACAGGCATACTGATTAATGAAGTAGAACTAAGTCCCAGTTTTAACTTCACACACTTATGAACACCTAAGTTTTGGAAAAGAAGCCAACAAAACAAAATAAAACATATTGGAGAAATGACAGCATCGTCAATAAATAGTCCCTGTTAAAATGAATGACTACAGGTAAAACAATGAAAATATATCTATTATCTATCATCCTGCATAAAATTCAATCCTAAATGGATCAAGGACATCAAATTAAGGCTAGTTACTCTATTTGATAGGACATAATGCAATGGAGTAAGTTTGAACTCTTTAACACTAGGAAAGACTTTCTGAATATGTTTCTGAAAGTTTGGACATTAAGACCAATAATTAATATGTGGAAATCTATGAGGCTAAAACACTTCTGCACAGCAATGGACACCGTCATACAAGCAAAGTGGTAGCCTATAAATTAGGGGGAAAATCTTTACCAATTAAGAAGGTTAAACCTGACAGAGGGTTAGCATCTGGAATATATAAAAGACTCAAAAATCTGAACAGTAAGAAAATAAATTCAGCCCAATCAAAAATAGGGTCTAGAAGCTGAGCAGAGTTGGTGCATACCTGTAATGGCAGCACTCAGGAGACAGGGGCAATCAAATCTCTGTGATTTCAAGGCCAGCCTGGGCTACAGAGCAAGTTCTAGCATAACCAGGGCTGTTACACGCACACACACACACACACACACACACACACACACACACACACACCACACACAACTGTCTTAAAAACAAACAAACAAAAAGCACAGAGATAAACAAAAAACAAAAAGTTCTTTTTTTTTTTTTTTCAATGCAGTTTATTCAGGAACCTTGAACAATCATCTGACCCTGGGGAAAGCCAGCCCACAGCTTAAATAGCCTCTGGGTAGCCAACCCCAGCGTGCCACATGGGCAATGCAGATAGGTCCACATACATGGAAGCAAGCCAGATCCTCAGCCTTAGCCAAATGTGGAGTTGTTCATGACAGAGAGCACTCACCATCGGGAAGGTGGAAGGCGCAAACCAGCTCCATCTTTAAGGCACGGCATTACACAGCTCTCTACAGTTCCCCCTTTTTGTTTTAGACGCGTCAGGCAAGAGTAGAGGTCTGATCTCTGATATTAGAAATAAATTGGGACTTTGTACCGATGTTCGTTTAGGTGTCATCCACCCAAAGAGCATCAGACCCGTCTGATACCTTTTTCTCAGAGGCGGGACCTGGGGCATCAACCCGCATGCAATCAGACTTGCTCTTCTCTTGGTCCAAAGCGGCTGACCCCAAGTACAAATAGCTAAGCAACACTTAAAAATGTTCAACATTCTTAGCCATTGGGGAAATTCAAGTTAAAAATACCTTGAGATTTTCTCTTACTCCAGTCAGAATGGCCAAGATCAATAAACCAAGACAACAGCATATGCTGGTGAGGTTTCAGGGAAGGGGGACAGTTATTCATTGATGGTGGGAGTGCAAACTGGTACAGCCACATAGGAAATCAATGTGGAGGTTCCTCAACAAACTGAAAAATGATCTACCACGTGATACAGCTATGACACTCTTTGGCATATACCCAAGACTCTACATCTTACTATAGAGATACATGCTCATCATCATCGTTGCAACTCTATTTATAGTAGACCGAACTTGGAAACTATCACTAATGGCATATTGATATACATATAGATCAGTGCATCTCTGCACTCTTATCTGAGAAGCTTCTTCTTACAGTAGATGGTAATTTACACAGAGACCCAAACCTGGTCAATGCAGGGGAATAAAAGACTTCAGGGCAATCAGTCCCAAATGGAATGGCTGTACCATACTCCTCCACTCAAAACTCAGGGATTCATGTGGAAGAGGAGATAGACAGATCATAAAAGCCAGTGGTGGAAAGGTAACTCCACCTAAAAAATAAAGGGCTGATGAATATATATATATATATATATATATATATATATATATATATATATAGCAGAAACTCTGATAGCATGCAGAGTTAAAAACTTTAAACTCTGACAAGTTTAAAGAGGGAAAACTTAGTATGAAGAAGGAAAGTTGATGAAATGTCCCATCCCCAACCATGAAGTTCTTTGCAGTTGATAGTTGCTTGGAAGGAAAATTTCAGTTTTCCGATTTGACACAGGGTGCAGCAACCACACTCTAGGCAAGGCAGCATGCTTAATGATAGTGAGCCAATACAAAATGGACTCCATGGTTTCTGTTGTTTTATCCTTTTTGTAATATTTTTTGTGGGGAATGTTTTGATTTTTTTTTGAGAGAGAGAGAGGAGAGAAGAATATGGGTGAATATGTAGGTAGGAGGATCTTGGATGAGTTAACGGAAGGAAAAAAAGATCTTCAAAAATATATTGCATAAACATTTTGAAATTAAAAGATAAAGAGACAAAAAACATCCAACTCTCTATTGTCTGAAGAAATGCATATAAGTAGGAAAGGTATGCTAAAGCTGGGATTCATAGGTTGGAAACAATCTATGATGTAAACAGAAATTCTAAACAAGTTGGTGACTTTAATTTTACATATAATAAAGAAGAATGCAACCTCAAAACTAATCATAATTCCTAAACAAAGCACAACTACATATTAGTAAAAGGAAAAACTCATGAAGAATATATTACTGCTATAACTATTTATGCAACAAACCTTTTGCTGTCAGTTTTACAAAACAAATGATAAAAGAATAATAGACCACACAGTTCCATACAAAATAGTAGAGGAATTCAGCTCTCAGTCATTCCCAGATATGCCTAAAAGAATCAAAGTCAGCAAAGAATCCCCAAAACAGATTTGTAGCATATGTCAACTGTATTTAATATATATCTACAAAATCTTCTGCTTCACAGGTAGGGAATAAATATTCTTTTCCCTGCATCTTGAGACTTCTCTTAAATCAAATATATTATAGGTTACAAAACAAGCCTAACAAATATCAAAATAAATTGAAATAATTATAGCACTCAATCAGATCATTATGGAGTAAGTTTGAAAATCTTCAGCAAGGGTAACCTCAGAAACTAAAAAAGATGCTTGAAATATTTGGGGACTGAACAATAGACTTTCAAATGAAAAGCAGGTCATTGAAGAAAGCAGAAAAGAAATGTTTCAAATTCTTGGAACCACATTAAAGTGATAGAACAAACTACTAGAGATTCTGGAGTATAAACAAAATAGGACAAATGTGAAGTTTATAGACATAAGCCTTTAAAAAAATCAGAGTGCTCCTAATAACCTAATGATTTGCCTCAAAGGTTCTGGAAAATCAAGAAGGTCTCATCAGGTAAGGGTACTTGCCATAAGAAAGGGATACCTGAGTTGATTCAGGACCCGCATGGTAGAAGCACAAGTCCTCTGGATTCCACATGAGCACCATGACAACCATGCACCCATATGCAAACACAAATACAAATACACACAATAAGTAGGTAAGACCTAATGAAAAACAGAAGCCAATTTCAAAAACAGTAGACAAAAAAAAATATTATGACACCAGATAAAGAAATAGACACTAAAAGAAAGGAATATTGACTTAATCAAAGACTCCATGCATTGAAAGGATTAACAAGTTTTTTTAAAAATCCTTGTTAAAACAAAAGAACAAAAACGCTATAGGAGCCAAAGCAATACAATTGGGGATGAAAGTGTTTTCATTACAATAGAGTCCAGTGAAACCCAAATAATTAGGGAACACTTTAAAAACTTACATCCCAAAAATCTGGGAAACCAATAAGATACAAAAAAATGTATAAATTCGTATAACCAAAATTAATGTGAGAAGTACAGATTAATTTCTGTGATGGACAAAGATACAAAAATTCTCAGTTGTATACTTTTAAATGGTATTGAAGAGTACATCAAGGGAATAACACATCACCACTGAGTTCAAAAAACAAGTAATTTCAACACATGAAAGTCAGTAATTGTAATACAGCATGTTACTAAATGTATGAACAGAAATTAAGTGACCTTCTTAATATTTCTTAAAAAGATATGGGAAATGTTCAATGTGCCTTCATGATAAAAATCCTGTTAGCACAAGGAAGAGATGGAATATACATTAACATGAAAGGTTATATAATCAAAACCAATACTAAAAAGACCCTACAGACTGCTCTAAAGTTTTCTGAGATCTGTGGTTTCAGGATACAAAAAGTATCACAAAAAAATCAGTAATAAACTTGTTGAGAAAAATTAGAAAATATTTCATTCACAATTGTATTTTTAAAGAATACTCAGGAATATTCCTGTCCAAAGTTGTGAAAGATCTATACAATAAATCATTTTAAGATACTGAAAAAAAAGCAAAATAGATGGTAAATGGTGAAAAGATATTCCTTTACCTGTGGTTGACATATTGTAGAAATTGCTATGTTCAAAAGTAATCTACAGATTCAATATAATCTATGCAAAATTTCTTGTAGGTAAGGGCCATGTCTCATTAGCTTCCCTATTTCTTCTACAAAAGGCAATAAAAGATATTACATGATGTGGGTATTTAGTAAATATTTGCTGAATGAAAAGGAAATAACTCCAAATTAAATAATCCTAGAAAATCACTATGTTGTTGCAAGACATTGAATTTTTCTGTTTGCTTCTCACTTCTGCACAAGATAGCCTTCTATAAAGCTTTGCTTTTTTTCCCCACTTGAATGATAAAGATAGGCTTTTATAATTTGAAACCAATAATCTTTAGAGGGTTCCATTGTTGCTGATGACACTTGGCACTTAGAGCAGTTACCAGAAGTCCTTCTACCAAGAGGAACATAACATGTCTGGTTTACCCTTTCTTTTGTCTTTCCCTCCTCATTCCCTCCAGCACCTATGAGTACATACTCAGTCAGTTGTAGATCACTGAGCCCATGGTGATTGTGGAATTCAAGACCCTGTTAGTTAATACTGCAAGAAAATACATGTAACAGTGTGCGTTACTTAAAGTCTACGGATACTTTGAACTTGAATAGACTAACATATGAAAACAAAGAATAAAAATGGATAACAGAATGAAGAAGTTAGTCACTGTTTAGGACTGAGAAGCTATTCAGGCAACCAACACAACAGCAACTCTGTCACTGAATGTTACCACTTAGGGAAGGAGTGATAATAGCTCTGTCATACTTGTTCCTGTGGGACTGACTAAGTTAGACTATTACGAAAACTTTCTTGAAGAAATTTGTAATTAGGGCAATGCAATATCTTCCAAAAGCTAATTCTAGAAATTATACCAACTGCTAACGATGAACATTGTTGAGAAGGTTGCCTTGACTGTTTGATATCTGCTAGACTTAATGACATTACACTTCTTGGGACAGAACTGCATCTTAAATTTAAAAAAAAATAATAATTTGATTGAAATTTCTGAAAATTAAGAACCAGAGCCAGTCAGAGTTATTTTTTGTTTGTTTGTTTGTTTTTTCTCTCTTGTCCTCTATTAAATTAAGTTTTTGGAACCATCCAGCAATTATCAACATTAACCTTATACTTTACCAGAAGTGATATTTTTTTCCTTTTCTTCTGTTTCTTTATTTTAGTGAAGTGAGAGCTTGGAATTAGAGCCCTTGAACATTTGAGCTGCATGCTCTATGCCCAACTTCTTCTGTTTCCTTTTTACCTTCCCTTCCTTCCTTCCTTCCTTCCTTCCTTCCTTCCTTCCTTCCTTCCTTCCTTCCTTCCTCCCTCCCTCCCTCCCTCCCTCCCTCCCTCCCTCCCTCCCTCCGTCCCTCCCTCCCTCCGTCCCTCCCTCCCTCCCTCCCTCCCTCCCTCCCTTCCTTCCTTCCTTCCTTCCTTCCTTCCTTCTTTCCTTCTTTCTTTGTTTCTGCCTTTCTTTCTTCCATTTCTTTTTTGCACAGCAAAAAGTTCACAGTTAGCATGATTTACTTGTTGCACAGGTACATAATGGGATGTTCTCAAAGCTGAGCCCCTGTGGGCATGTCTGAAACACCTTGTGCTTAGGTAAAGCTGTGCTTACCTAACAGTAGTTTAGAGTCATGGTGACATTCAGGCTCAGCTCTCATCCTACATTTGGAACATGAAACTCAAGTGTATCTGTAGCTTTGTAAAAGCAACTAGGGATAATTTTGAAACAAATATAGTTGAAGTGAAGGTTTTGTACATTATGTAGTCTTAGATCTTGCAGAAATATAGGATATTATTTAGTAAGATCTTAATGTACTTTCCCTGGGGGGAAAAAAAACCTAAACTATTGCAGCTCAAAGTTTCCTACAGGAGCAAAACAGTTTCCTGGTATAAGTCCCTGAGCAATGCCGAAGGGCTTGTACTGTTGGGAAAAGATGGCTTAAAGGGCACTTCTCAATCATTGCTTTAGTAATTATAGCATATTTTTTTGAGATTCGTGTGTACTTTAAAAACAGAACAAAGTAGGGCTGAAAAGCCTTTTAGTGATAGTTTATAT
Organism: Meriones unguiculatus; assembly: GCF_030254825.1. Lineage (NCBI taxonomy): Eukaryota > Metazoa > Chordata > Mammalia > Rodentia > Muridae > Meriones > Meriones unguiculatus. Next base: position 12,638,033 of record NC_083354.1, on the reverse strand, counting down.
TCTACTACATATGGAAATCCAAGTTTAGTCTTAACACCAAAAAGGAAGAAAAAAAAAAAAAGGAAAGAAAGGAAAAACTCATCTCCATGTATTTATATTTTTATGTTGTTTAGAAATGTTTTTTATTCTTTGAGTATTTCATACATTTTTTTTTTTATCATACTCACTCCTCTCCTTCAACTCCCTTCAAATTCACAGGCCAATCTACAATAGCCCAACTTTGTATCCTCAGATGATATTTTAAAATAATTCCATAGAGTTCAACTAGTGCTGCTTCTATACTCGGGTGTAAGACCATGTATTCCAGTGTGGTAAACTTTCCAGGCCTGTGTCTTTAAGGAAAACCATTGCTCTTTTCCTAACCTTAATGATTATCAATAGCTTTTTAGCATGGGGTGAGACTTCATGGTCAGAATACCAAGCTGGAAAAGACTGATTATTTTTATTCTTAATAGAGTGAATTATACCTGCCATCACCATGAAAGCTATCAGTAGGAATGAGTCTCTGGGTCAGAAAACAGCTTGATTTCTCTACGTCCCATGACTCAGGTGCTTGGTGTCCTCAGTAATTAGGTATTACTGTCAAGTTCTGGGTTTTTACTTTCTTAAAGCCTAGTTCATTCACAGTGGTAACAGTTAAAAATATCTTCTTGGGTTTGGAAAATTTTCTAGGGAAGGGTTTACAATCGTATAACATTATGTGTGTTTCTTTTTGGGGCGTGCAGTTATGTATCTACGTTGGGAGTGGCTGTGAAGTTGCCACCACATGCACATGGAGGTCAGAGACAATTAGTGGGAGTCAATTCCCTCCCACCAGGTGGAGTTCAGAAACTGAATGCAGGCCCTCGGGCTTGGAAACAGGTCCTTCATTCACTGAGCCATCACACCTGCCTGTGATATATCCAGTTTTAATCATTGCTATGTTTTTACTGTGGACCGAGAATAACAAAAAGTTTTAAAACTACTCATGCTTTCAGAAATTTTATAGTATAGATCACCATCCCTCTAGAGAGAAACATTCACTGAAACTCTTGGACCTTAGGCATTGATGCACAGTAGTTCTTGGTTCTTTTCTTACTGGTGATTACTCAGGGGTTAGCTGTTAGTAACGTTCTCTTTGTAGTCCATGTTATTCCGTGTCTCTTTGATTTTGTTTATGCTGTTTTCTCTGGCTAGAATAGCCTTAGCCAATTTTTGTTACCAAGGTAACTTGAATTTACTCATTAAAACTCAGACGAGGTGTCTTCTGCTGTGTCTCTACCTGTGGTGGCTTGAATAAAATGGCCCCCATCCGCTCATAGGGAGTGGTACCACCGTGCTGGAGTAGGTGTGTCCCTGTGGCATGAGCTTTGAGGTCTCAGAAGCTCAACTCTGGTCCTGTGTCACAGTCTTCTTTCCTGCTGCATGCCAATCTAGATGGAGAACTCTCCGTTCCTTTTCCAGCACCATGTCTGCTTGCATGCCACCATGATTCGAGACATGGCAATAACAGACTAAACTTCTGAATGGTCAGCCAGCCCCAATTAAAGATGTTCCTTTATAAGAGTTGTCATGGTCATGGTGTCTCCTCACAGCAATAGAACACTGACTAAGACACTACCTAGTCATGCCAAGAAGCTTCCCAGTCTTCCTATAGGTTTCTATTACTCTATGTGCATTCTTCCACCGGCTCTTGCGACATAGCGAGACCGTCTGTATGTCTGTCTCTTTACTGGAGGGCATGCCCCTCGGGTTACTTCTTTGTACTCTTGGTCTTAGTACAGTGATTGGCATAAAACCTCTCAATATTTTCAGCTAGGTCTATTTTCAGAGATATGAAACCACGTATCTGTATATCAGCTTATCTTATCGGTATGCCACTGAGTACTGAATTTCTCTCATCTCTTTTATTCTGACTTTATGCAAATGAAAATACTATTTAGCATCATATCTTTTCTGTGACAGAGATGTGCATCTTCCAGATTACTTTGCAGTTAGGCTGATACAATGTAATGCCGTTAGATGTGGCTCAATAACTATGAGCATGTCTGTCAAGTCTTCTTTTGGTTAAAGAATCTGGATTTTTTTTTTAATTCTTACTTCAATCTTGCCTTACCATGGATACTTTAGGACCTACACATCAACTTACCTGAAAACCTAATTGCCTAAAATTACCAAAGTGTATTCTAAATTTCAGAAGACCAGATACTGGTATGGAGCTTGGATGGACAACTCACTTCTGTATCTGTCATTAAGTTTCAGTCGAGCTGGATCAGGGGTCTATCACCTCAAATGCACCCTCTTGGGAACGAAGGGCTTGAGTCAAGCTCACACCTGAAGTTTTTAACAGTCTTCATTTTCTCACTGGCTTGTGGAAGGAGAGTTCAATTCCACCCTGAGCAGGCTTGCTTCAGAGAAATGTGCTTAAGAGCAAGCCAGAAAGTGAGCATTTTGGCTGAAGTTTCTAAAATTTTTAAAATGTAACTGTGGATTCGGCATGCTCTCACATCTTCTGTATGCTGTTGTCACCCAGACCAAAACAAAGATGATGTGAATTTTGAAGAGACAGCGTACAAACTCCAGGAAGCAGGGATGTTAGAACTGTATTGGAAACTGGTTACCACAGGTGGCAGGTGTTGAGGCAGTACACAAACACAGTATACGCTTGAACCATGAGGCGTTGGATGAAACAGACTGTCTAACCCTCATCGTTTGTTAGATTATCAAGACGCAGGGCTGAAGAAGTGGCTCTGTGACTAAGATTACATATAGCTCTCACTGAAGATAGTGATCTTGTTCCCAACGCTTGCAAGAAGCTTCTCAAAAGCCTGTTACTTCAGCTCCAGAGGATTTAACATCACCTTCTGGCCTCTTACGATATCTACCCACACATTGTGATACATATAAACCCTCAAAGGCATACACACAGAAATAGTTTTAAACATGCAAAAAAAGAAATAAGCTTATGCTGCCAAGCCAAAGAAAATTCAGGTTTTGTTTTGTTTTGTTTTTTGGAAGACAACTGCTATTAAGGCCACAATCTACCATGTCTATATAGGTCTCCGAGCTCAGTTGAGACCCCGTTTCTCAGCTGGGCTTCCTCTTCTCTGCTTGGCCTTATCGGAGAGCATCTCTAGGAACACATGCCTGACCTTGCCTGGAGGATGACCCTGAACAGAACTTCCTGCAAGTTAGGTAACTCAGCACATGTGTTCCCCTCTTTCCCCGTGACCATATGGTAATTAGGTAGTATCTTATAATCAATCAGACCTTCTTGCCTGTATGATAATTAGGTATTGTGTTAGGACCAATCAATCCTTCCTGCCCATAACCCTAAGAATTCTTACATACCTCACCCCAGAAACAATAAAATGAACTGCCTCTCTGAAGCTGATTCCTGGAAGTCTTGTCTGTCATACTCATAGCCTTCCAAACCATAGTCATTGTTTCTGCTCCCTTTGTCCTCATGAGCTGGTGGCCAATGACCCCTGGGGGAAGGAAGGACCACAGGCAGGCACTTGTTATTGAGACCAACCACAATTTTAGTGGTTTAAATTATGAGCCTCCACAGGCTCACAATTTGAGTGTGAAAGTTGCAGTGATGGAACTTGATGAGGAGGATTGGCCTTGTTGGTGTTGGTGTGTTACATGGGGTGGAATTTGAAATTTCTTTAGCCCAGGACATCCCCTGTTAGCTCTTTCACTCTGATTCATGCTGGTGGATCTGGTTAAGTTCCGAGCTACTTCTCCAGTGCCGTGCCTGCCTGTCTGCTGCCAGGTTTCCTGCCATGGTCGTCATGGACTCACCCTCGGAAACCGTAATCCCCAGACGAACTTTTTCTTCTGTAAGTTACCTTGGTGACAGTATTTTGTTATAGCTGTAGAAAAATAACTAAGACAAAAATCTTCATGTTAATCTGCCAACAGAAAATGACTAATGGCCAGAACGACTTTGGTCTTTCAAGGACTTATAGTTATTTCTTACTTCAAAGCAAGACGTTGAAATCATCTTATTTTGACAAGTTTTTTGAGTTTTATTGAATGTGAATGTGTTCCCACTGTACTGATAAATTTAGGTATCAAAGATGGTTTAGGAGCAGGCTGGGAAATGGTCACTGTGCTCCTGATCTTGTCCTCTGAAATGATAGGAAATGGGCAGTTGTTCTCACTCTGAGCAAACACCCACAGGATATTTTTTATGTGCCATGCTTTTCTTTCATAGTGACTTAGAAGAACTTAATCTTTTAAATTTAAGTACAACCTACCTCAAAAGGTGCTCTGATGAGTAACAAAGACAAAAGTATATCAAGATTTTCAGAGGAATAAATACTCTATAAATATTAAACATGGATTTTGGAGGTTTACTATTAAAAGCAAATTGCTACCAAACACTCAATGACAGTGACCTCTAAATGTGAGAGTAAAGAAACAAAGCAGACAACTGAGGAGCTAGATTTATATGAGGTTATAGATCTAATGACAAGATACTTAATTCAAATTAAAATATTTATCAAATATACATGGTTAAATTAATAACAACTAAGATCAAATTAATAAGATACTAATATTTTAAATGTATGACTTTATTTGAAAATGAAGAAAAAGAACAAGGGTCTACAGATTACATCAGGTTTTAAGTGGTTTTTGGTCTTACGTTATGTCTAACAATAATACTTTCAATAACATAAATATCCTTAGCCAAAATTATCTAACATTTTTTTCCCCAGTGAGTCAGCTCCCCAGAACAGGCAAAAGCATTTTTGGCAGTACCTATTTTACCTTGAAACTTTTTCTTGTAATATAACCCTATCCTGACCTTGATTGGCTTATCAAATGAGCTCATCCTCAGAGCTAAAGAAGTGTAGTCTATCAGAGAAACTGTGACAACATGCCAAGACACCTCTGTCTAGAGGTCACCGGGGCATTGCCTGGTCCTTTCCTTCACCTGTGTCTCTCCTCGCAAGCTTAGATAATAAAGAGGACATGGAAAGTATTAGAACATAGAGCACTGCTTCTGACAAATCCATATTTGAGGCTTAGAGTTGCCTCTTTCTGTGTCACTGACCTTTCAGAGTGGTGAAAACTGTGTTTTTTCTCATTTGTTAAACAGTTATTAATTTCTGCATTATAATTAGATTGTATGGTTGCATTGAAACATACAGGAATGTAGTCTAGCAAATGGTCCTTGGCGCATCGTATTTAGTAAGTGGTTTTCATTTTCCTTTAAAGTGAGAAAAGGAATGAGAGATAAACACATCAATCTTACATGCCACATGTTACTGACTGATCAACCTTATTGAGTCATTACTTATTAAAGCTGGGACCTCTCGCAGAACAGGGAACTCCAGAATGCTGAAACAAGCAATGGAGGGCTTCTTTTTCACACAAGAAAGAGCATCAGCAGAGGTGGTTTTGAATGTTAAGAGCTTAGTGAGGGCTCGGTGAACTTGAATGTTAGCATAGGAAGATTTCAAGTTAATTAAAATTCCAGATGATGAAAATTCTTCAACTATATTAGTTATTACTAAAATCGTGGGGGAAAAGTCAGAAAGCTGAGACACTGTGTAAACTTGGGGGAAAAATCTCGATTTTTTTTTAAACCAAAATATGTGACAAACATGCTCATGACGTCACATTGTATCACCCAAACTGTAAGGGAGGCTAGGAGTACAGAGCTGTAAGCTTTGTAAGTACCACTGCTGGGATATAAAATGAGCTCAAGAAAACTACTACATTACATATATGCCCACCATCTCACACATAGAATTTGTCTTAACTTTAATTGGTTAAATTCTTAAGTGACAATGTGGTTTTACTTTATTAAATCAACATATTACAGGTAATTATTTAGAACATTATTCAAATGGCTAATAGTAACTGCAAGAAACAAACAAACAAACAAACAAGACATACTGTAAGCAAGTATAATCTGTGATTATTTAAAAAATATAATAGTTAGGAAAGACTTTCATGGAGAGACAGAAAGGCAGACAATACTAAGGGGGTGGGTAAATGGATCTGATATGGAAAGGGAGGATAATGTAGCTAACTCCATTTTGCTCATTTCTTTTAGAAAAACACTTTGTTGAGAAATGGAATGGAAACAGATGCCCACAAGAGCTATAAAGATCAAGATAGGGTATGGCGGCAGAAGATGGCTACAAACCTCAACAGTGGAAGTAAAGGAACAAAACATGATATATTTATTGTTTCAAGAAAAAAATATGTTTTCATGTTACTCTTTCTATCAAGAGAAGGTTTTTTAATATATTATTTGTGATATGACTTTTATAAGGCAACTAGTATCAGCCTCAGCTTGTCATTAGAAAAGGGTAGACTTGGAGAGTTCAGAGTTTTGGTGGACACACAGACAAGAAGCATATCTAGGTGAGTGTCCATTGCTGGAATGGTTTCCTCTTTCTATGCTGAGGCAATGATAGGGGGGTTTAAAATTTCCCAAGGGAAACAGTATCACTCAATAAGGAAGAAGAGAGGCACCGAGTTGAACATTTTCCTGGGCATCTAATATTTGAATGAATAGAAACATCTTTCCCTCCAGTTTCTTCTCTAGGAATAATGGTTAAAGATTACATCTAATATTTATCTTACTGTTACAAATAATTTTCCTTCTTACATATGTTAATTTTATAGATATAATATTGTTCAAAATATATCAGGTAAATAGGTATATGAGTGGACTTGGTTATAAGATATAGAATCTTACCACATACTGCTTCCGAGGACTTAAAGTTCCATAATTAGGCATGCATATGACTTTCTGCTGGAACACAAACACTCATCAACTCCCATTTACAGTAATTGTACCTTTTTGTGAATGACTTTGTCATTTGTTTCCAGGAAACTGCTTTCTATCTCTGCAAGGAGCATCCTTATAATGAAGTGGGGGCATAATGATGGTGAGAGATTGTCAGGATGAATAAGAAAGGCTGAATGATAAAGACTTTACTCTTCTGCTTAGACAATATTCAGCTACATCATTTTACAAAAGGACATTGTCAGAGAAGGGGCTTTCAGCTAATGGCTCTGTGTTTGTCAGTTCAGCAAGGTTGATATTTTCCAAGTAGTCAGTCACAGGAGAGTGTCCATGTTGTGTGGACCTGAGGGTCAGTAATTACATCTGCTGCCTGTGCTGTTAGGTCCCCTTCACACCCGTGGCATCCCTTTATCTTGTGTAAGTATGTCACTTCTGCTGATACCCTGAGTAGAGCTATTTGTACCATGAAGCATAAAGGTAATTCTGTCTTGATCCATTTTGCAGATGTGACAGTGACATCAAAGATCAAGAAGTCTGTAAGTAATGACAGTGCTCATTTGTCTAAATGTCAAACCCAAACCTCACCAGCTTTCGGGGAATATGTCAGTAAATGACATATTGAATGAGCTTCAGTTCACCCAGAGAAGATTTCAACGTTATTTGGATGGAATTTAGTCCTGAGGGACATAGCTGTCAATGTCTAGAGAGTAGAGATCTTTGGGTAAGCTGAATGGAACTGGGTGTTTCAAGACTTGAGGCTGTGGACAGTGCTTCACTGACATTATGAAGGAGAGTATTTTTCTTTTCCCAACTAGCAAATATATATGTGGGAACTATGCAATCAGGAGGTGAAGACTCCACATCACAGGGTCTATGGAAAGCAAATTGGAATAACGTCAAAGAAGAGCACATTTATCACAGAAAAAAGGGGAAGGAAAATGGTGATGGTTTATAGCTATTTCTGCTTTTTTAAAAAAAAATCACTTTCTTGAATATATATATATTCCACTATAAATATATAAATATATATTCCACTATATATATATATATATATATATATATATATATATATATATATTGGAAGTGAAGTGAGTGATAGCATACATAGATGAAGAAGAGGAAAGGAAGTCCACCCAACAGGCTCTTTGCAGATAACCCAGAACAGGGAATCCATCCTTTGCATGCATTCTAGCTCTAGAGTAGAATCACTGTTGAGAATTCTGGATCTGAGGTCTGAACAAATGAGGCTGAATCTGGATCATGTCCTCTAATAAGCTGTTTTTTTTTTTTTTTTTTTTTTTTTTGTTTTGTTTTTTTTTTTTAATCTTCCAGGGTGGTTTATTTTAAGATTTAAGCAAGAAAGTATATGTCAAGTGGTCTTGCAAAAGTAGATGTTTAATGCATGTTCAGTTCCCATCATTCACTTAACAGTAAGTATGTGCTACTGTGCTCAAAGAGCTCTGTTTATAACTGTGGCTCTGTAGATGGCAAGGTGGGAAACGGAAGGTAAGTCATTAAAAGACTTGTTCTTATAACAAGAGGCTGAATCATACCTAGCCACATGCCCCTTCTCTTTCATTGTATCCTAAGATTGTCTTTATTTTTAATCTTAAAAAATCGAAAGGCAAAAGATCCTAAAATGATAAAGGGCAAGCTAAAGTTATGAGAGATTTCTTGTCTCATGGTTAATATCCTCTCTACAGACTCCTCTCAGTCACATACTGTCAGTTTATCTACATTGTGAATTGGAAGAGAAGGTAAAAGCCAGCAAGCATTGAAAAACTGGTGAGTTCCTCTCTGCCCTTCATTGCAGTTAAAATTTTTTTGCTTCCCAAATTCCCAGCCTATTTCATTTCACTCACATCTTCCCCTTTTTATTGGGGAGACAGCAGCGTCTCCAGGCTACCTGCCCTCTCTAGTCATTCTGAACAGATTCCCTCTACACTGCCCTCTGCATTTGAAAAGACTCCTGTTCTCCGTTCATCAAGGTACACATTCCTTCCATTCACAATTTACGTCGTAGCTCCCTCCCTAAGCTCTTTTTCTTGAAGGAGATTCCCTTTTCCTGTCCAAATGAATCCGTCGTCATTACAGTTCCCATAGTTTCCTTACCCTTCACTTTATCCCTCAGAAATTGTGGTGGGGAGAACAGTAATGAGCGAGCAAGGAAACCTCTGTCCTCACAGACCAAGACAGGCTGAGACATTAAGCTTAGTCTTATTGTAAGAAAAAAAAAAAAGAAAAACAGTTGGTACAAACATTTTCTGAAACTGATAACAGCCCCTCATTGGGTGAAAAATATGCATCGGTTGAATAAATGAATGAGTGAGTGAGTGAATGAATGAATGAATGAATGAATGAACGCTTGAATGGGTGGTGAGAGCGAGCTCCGGGGTACTTTTCTTGAATGCTCCTCCTTCCTCCTACTGCTCCAGGCACTGCTTCTGTTTAATTCCGCTTCTGCGATTGAGCGCACTTCTCTTTCTGCCTCTGCCTCCACTCTGCCCCTTCATTGCCACTTCTTGACCTGATCCTAAGCCTCCTTGCTAAAGGGCATGCTAACCGAGCTCAGGAAGGCCCCATGACTTCATCAGTTTTCTGCGTGTACGAGCCCTCCCCAGTAAACCCACCCAGCCTGCAGGAAAGCATTACAGATACCCCTACACTCAGCAAATCTACCTGGAGGTCCTTGTCCCTCTCCTTGCACTTGTCTTCTAGGTTCCCAAACAGAAACAGTTTCCCTCTTTTCTCTGCAGACAAACAGAACGATAATTCCAGAGATCCCTCCTAGTTTGCAAAATTCGAAAACTTAATACCTATAACACACAATATCTATTATACATACAATAGATTAGAAACCTCACCCAAGAGCAGCGACCTCTTTGTTTGCACCCCAGGAGAAGGGAGGGGTCTCCCAGCCTTGCAGCCTGGGCGGAGGGGAGTTGACAGCCCATCTGGAGGGCTGCCCGCCGCCAGACTCACCCAGGACGTTCCCGATGAGAGCCACAACGAACACGATGATGTACCCGGCGATCAGGACCCACTCATATTCTTTCGGGTGCAGATACTCCCTCCACAGGTACCGCAGGAATTCCTCGTCGTCATAGTCCGTGGGGTTTAAAAACGGCTCTTGAGTTTCATTCAGCTCCGAAGCAGATGACCAGTTGCGACGAGGGAGGGGATCCTCCAGTTTGGTGCCGGACATCACGGACTGGTCCGGTTCGGCTCACTGCTGCAAGCTCGTCTCCGCCTGCCCCATGAGCACCGGGGATCCGCGGTGGGAAAGGCTGCGCCGCCGCGGCTAGGGGCTCAGGAGCCGGGAATGACGTGAAAAGTTCCTGAGCCAATGCCTCCGGAGCCCTGCGCCCGGCAACTTCAGCCGCCGCCGCTTCGGTGTCTTTGCAGGGGATTTGCACCAAGAGAAGCAGCTGAAGAGCCTGGGAGAGGGCAGGGGAGGTTGCAGCAATGATTTGAGAGCAGAGATCTACCTTGACCTCAGCCCTGGATCAATCACTCTTCATTCCAGCTCTGAGTCCGCAGCCCACAGCGTTCCCTAGGGCTGAGGGACAGACAGATGAAGCTTGAGAAGAGGGGGCGGGGAAGAGGGGAGTAAAGGCAATTACCTGAACCTGTTTCTCTGTGGATCAAATGCCCCTTTTCTATCACTTTCCTTCTGTCTTAAATGCAATTTCTATACTATACACTGACATGCACAAGCCTGTGGACATGGCAGGAAGGTCATCACATGGTTAATAGAAGGTCCATTTCTTCACTTGTCTTTGTAATGCAAATGTAAAAGTAATCATGAGCAGCTCCCGTTACACACAGTCCTATGCAAAAGTCAGCTCACCCAACTATTTTAATATTTAATATAACATCGCAGTATTTATCGTGTGCCAAGTTGGCAATGGCTGAATTGTTAAGGCACTGCCTGCTGCTCCTTATCAAAAATGAGGAGAGGATCATTTTTAATTGAGGTTTGTACTTAATGGGGATTTGTGCTTTCAAGGGCAAGTGTAACAAATCGCAGCAGACTCTACTATTCCGCTGAAGGGAGAGAGTATTAGACTGACTTCTAATGACTTACTACAGCAATGGATTAATGAATGCGTCCCTCAACCCACATCAGAGGAGCTCTGTTTGCAGCAGACGACAATGAACGCAGAAACCCAGAACTGGCCAAGGTGCAGAGAATAAAGAGCCTGCAAGATGTTTAGCCCCAAAAGGAACACATTCTAACATAATCCCTCCTCTCACAGCTCAGGGATCCTTTTGGAAAGAGGGACCTGAAAGAGCCATAGATGAATTTCAGGGCATCAGTGTCTTCTGGGTACAGTAGGGAACTCACATTTGAACTTACTATGACGTCAGGCACAAGACCTGTGCAAGTGTAAGCCAGAACAAATCCCGGCATGGAGAGGGGAGCTGGGTAGGAAAGCACTGATCCTAGTGGAAGAGCTACTATCTGTTGTTAGCTGCTGGGGGGTGCCAGTTTGATCTAAGAGTTAAGGACCCTGCATCTAAGAATATCTGAGCTCAAATCAGTCTTGATGGAATTGAAAAATAACAAGGACATAAAGTTGAGTAGGTAGGAAAGGCAGGGTTGATCTTAGGAGAGCTGGGAGAGGGGAGGAATGGATCCAAATAAGAACAAAATTCTCAAAGGACAAATAAAGCGACTATGCATTGAAGTATAAATTTAATTTTGTTAGGGTTTTGAGAAGATCATTTAATGCTAATATTATCATTCAAAGAATCACCGATTCCTCTAGAACTCATATCGGCTTCGAAAGTGGGGAGCAGGTCTTCTTTGGACTTCATTCAAATCCGCAGACACAAGTCTGGTACCTGTTGAGGCCTGGTGTCTTCCTATGGCTTATTAATATTTGATTTCCTTTCCCCTATACTATTCATTTCAACTGTGAAGGCTTGTTGCTCCTTTGATTAGATTTACACTTGTTAGTGTCTGCAGATTCCTTGCTATTGGTGATCTATAAACATAGACTCCATATGCTCTTTCTGAGTCACTGTCATTAGCTGTCATTGTACGGCATTTAACCTGTCTGTATTTTCTCTTCCCTTTTAAATTCTTCTACCGTTGATTAATCATGCCTGCATGTTACAGTTGTCAGTGGGGAGAAATAAGAATATCTTTAAGATTTTATTCCGAAGTCTGCCTTTGGTTGTAACAAGCCTAGACTTATCTCCAGCCCATGAGCCTTCCATTTCCTATTCTCCGTGCTTTATCAGATACTTTCCTTAAAGTCTGTGGTACTCTAATGCCATAAAAATTCCCCTTTCCAGTTCTATAAGCACAGGAGCGCCAATAAATATCTCAGTCTTTCTTACTGACTGGGTCCTCTCCTTTATAACTGCTAACATCAATTATAATTTTCTCAGATTACCATTAATTTTGACATCTTTCAGCTGTTTGTAAAGAAAAAGTATCAACCTAATATCAGGACACAATATTACTTCTGATTTTAAAGTTGCCACATTAAGTCCTCTAAAGTAGTTAATATCTTTAAAACAAAGCCTTGTCTGTTGAAAGTAATCTTAAATTTTTTGTTAAGTAACATTTTTAAATGTATTATTGTGTTGATTTTGGTATAAAACCAAGTATAAATTATATTATTTCCTAGCACAAAAATATTATTTGCCTTCATATAAATTAATGCACTAATATTTTTCATAAAATAAAAGATATCTTATTATATTCTGAATAATTTTCATTAGTGACCTTTGACCTTCCTAGTAAACTTAATATACTAAAAATTAGTAAAGGTAAAGAAAGTAAGTCTCAAAAACTAGATTTTTATTATTTACTAGTGGTTTTACCTAGCTTGCTTAGTGATCTTAGAGTGTTTTCTGTCCCATCTATTTTCTTCTTTCTAGTATTAAATCATTTTATCATCCTTTTCCAGGCCTACCATAATTTTCTGGATCCATTTCAGTAAATGTTTCTGAGCATTTACTCTGTTTCCAGTAGTTTATAGAAACTAAGGCCATAAATATAAGTAAGATTACCCTCAATACTCAGTCAGGCCTCTGGTGGGTGAACAATGTTTAGATTTTCAAATCCCTGCATTGTTGGGCAGAAAAAAAAGGCTTACTGTACCACAGGGGCATGGAGGAACCAGCAGAAGCCCAGGGTGGATTGCCTTCTCACCGGAATGGCTCTCCAGCTGACTCCTTAAGAACAAAGAGGTCCATCCTCTCTGCCTTTCTGAATGAGGACTGAGCATCTTAGCCAGAGTCCTCCTTCTTTATTAGTTTCTTTAGGTGTACAGATTTTAGTATGTTTATCCTATATTATATGTCTAGTATCCACTTATGAGTGAGTATATACCCCGTGTGTCTTTCTGCTTCTGGGTTACCTCACTCAAGATGATCTTTTCCAGTTCCCACCATTTGCCTGCAAAGTTCATGATTTCCGTTTTTGTTTTATGCTGAGTAATATTCCATTGTGTAAATGTACCACAATTTCTGTATCCATTCCTCAACTGAGGGGCATCTGGGTTGTTTCCAGCTTCTGGCTATTACAAATAAAGCTGCTACAAACATGGTTGAGCAAATGTTCTTGTTGTATACTTGAGCATCTTTTGGATAACAGGGAACATTTCAAGAGCCTACCACAGAGGGCCTCTGAAAGACTCTATACTGCAGGGTATCGAAGCAGATGCTGAGACTCATAGCCAAACTTTGGGCAGAGTGCAGGGAATCTCATGGAAGGGAGTGGGAAATAATAAGTCCTGGAGAGGACAGGAACTCTACAAGGAGAGCAACAGAACCAAAAAAAATCTGGGCACAGGGGTCTTTTCTGAGACTGATACTCCAGCTAAGGACCATTCATGGAGATAACCTAGAACTCCTGCACAGATGTAGCCCATGACAGTTCAATGGGCAAGTGTGTTCCATAGTAATGGAAGGAGGGACTGTCTCTGACATGAACTGATTGGCCTGCTCTTTGATCAGCTCCCCCTCAGGGGGCGTGCAGCCTTACCAGGCCACAGAGGAAGACAATGCATCCACTCCTGAAGAGACCTGATTGACTAAGATCAGAGGAAGGTTAAGGTTAAGGAAGACCTCCCCTATCAGTGGACTGGGGGAGGGGCATGAGTGAAGATGAGGGAAGGAGGGTGCGGTTGGGGGAGGAGGAGGAAGGGAGCTACAGGTGGGATACAAAGTGAATAAACCGTAATTAATAAAAATAAAAATTAAAAAAATAAAAAACAAAGAGGTCAGTCAATGACTAAAGAGGGGGAAATTGAAAAACCAGAAGTCACCAGATGAAATGAAGCAAGGTGGGCTCTGAAACATTCACTAAGAGAGGGTAGAGATTACCTTGGAAAGACAGAAGGAGAAGGGAAGGAATAAGAAAAGCTCTGCTGTAGGAGAGCTGGCTGTGGGATCTGACTTCAGCTGGATAATAATTGAAAATATGAGTATGACTATAGAATTCTTCAATGAGTTAATGAGATGACTGAAATTTATTTTTGAGTTTAACTGTGCATTAAGACCACTTTTAAGACAAATAGTAACTACATGGTCATGAAGTACAGTATAATATTGCAATAAATCTATATAATATATAATGATTAAATCTGAATAATTAGCATATTCATCACCTAAAAATCTATCATTTCTTTGTGATAAATATATTCAAAACCAAGTTTTTAAGATATGACAAAATAAATACATCTGTGACTTTGTACATGCTAGCCAATCTCTTCCCACTCTTTCCTCCCCCTACCCTTTCTAGTCTTTGAAAAATCACTGTTCTGTTTTCTGTTTCTACGAAATGAGATTTTGAAAACAGGAACAAAGAGGTATCCTACAGTTGACTCCTTGGTATGTAACGCTGTTTTCCTCCCTTCTCTGTTGGAATGAGACTGAGCACTCTCAGTAATGACTTCACTGAGAACATGTTTAACCCAAATGAGGGCTGACATCTCTAGACCTTAAGCATACATGTTCTTACGACACATCCCTGAGCTCAATCCTTCTGAAAAGTGCAGAGTTACAGAGGTTCTAGATGTCTGTGAAAATGGAGATGAATGCTCTTAATCGAGTGGGATTCTACTACAAATGAGAGACTTCAGACGAGGGAAGACTCGGCATGAATAGTGAAGACGACTTGGCACTATTTACTGTGAAACATGGGTCTTCTCTACCTCTGCCTTTCTATTCTCCGCTTTTGCCTTTTTTTTTTCAAATTAGTCTATTCTGACCACTTTTGGTCATATATGTTCAAATATATGTCTATCTAAACTCTTACACTTTTGACTATTACCCAACTCCGGCCAGTCTCCACAGCCACAACCACAACTGCTTGTCCAATAGCAGAACTGTAATATGTATTTTCACATCCTCACTATCGCTCTACTACTCATATTGTTCCTTTCATCAAGGTCTTGTCGAAATCTCATGTCTTTCTGTTTTATTTCCGCTTTCACATTTCAGTTTATCTTTGAGCCTTTGCGTAAGAACATGTAGCTATCCACTGAAGCATTAAGCCCTCACCAGTGGCTACATCGCAGAAGACAATGACTTTTCTCCCAGCAGCACTCGGTTCCTATTATCTCCCCTGGGTGCAGAGGGGCATGAGCCCCTCTCCTATCTTTTACTCAAATTTTGAAACTCTCAATCTTGTGTAAGTCACAAATGGACTGTTGGGAGTTAGTAAGCACCATGGTCATGTCATGTTCAAAAGACATTATTTCAGTTTTCCTCTCTATCATCTAGTTCTTACATTTTTTCCATCTCCCTTCCAGTATGCTCCATGAGCCTTGGAGGATGTGACATTTGTGTCTCTCCTATGGCTGAACACACAACACTCAAATGCTCTCAGTATTTTGACTATGAGTCTCTACATTAATTGCAGGGAACTGCAGACAGAAGCTTCTTTGATCAAGGATGAAGACTATGGCTGTTAACATAACTCTTGTGGAAACAGTTTGACAATATACCCATTTAGGAAAATGAAAGTAGTGGATTTATCACTAGTGCCCATGGCTTTCAAAGCCATGGGCCTTTGACAAAGTCTACAGCATGAGGTATTAACACACTCACAGAGTGGGCCTCAGAATAACCAGATATCAGGAGGTTATTCTCTTAACAGTCTTGCTGCCACTATAGCAGTAAGCGCCTCTTCTTGCCTGGCAAATTGGTATTGAAGTTGCAAAGTTCAAAAGCGGGAAAGATTCCTGACTGTTTTTCCCACAGAAGCTTGCGTAGTAGCTCCTGGCATTATGAAAGCTACGCAGCCTGAAGGGGAGCTTCCATCTCATTTCCCACGTGGTCTCTTTTGAATTTTGCAAACAAGGTGTCCCACAACCCTGTGACTGTGTCTCATCTCTAAGAAGAACCTGGGTTCCCTTTCACCTCTTGCTCTGAACTATTGAATCTTTTTCGACACGAATATTTTACTACATCTTTGACCTATGTTGAGCTGATGTGGAAATTTTGCTTGTTTTCTCAGGTGTTGTTGCGAGCGAAGCGTGGGGTAGGGGCATATGAGGAATTTGATTCAGTAAAGAAAAGGCCCTTAGGTACGTCTATACCTAAGAAGGTTTGAATTTATAAGTAGAAAAGATGTCTAGTCCTTCAAAGGGATGCCAAGAAGGCCATCTGGAGGAGGCATGTGTGCCATATTCTGTTTCTGAATATGTGTGAGGCAGCTGGTGCCAGATGGAGGGCTCTGATTGCATAGGCCAAGGCTGTGCCAACAGCTTCATTTATCCACAAATTTGACCTTTATAACTCTAATTGGGAGGTGTGAATATACAGTTTGTAGTACCCAGCTAATGGAATTATTTGGGAATAATTAGGAGATAATTACTGGAGGAGGTATGTGGCTGGGGGAGGACTTCAAGGTTTCAAAACCCCATTCAAAACCCCCGTTCAGGTTGGTTTGCTCCACCTCATGCTCTTGGATAAATATGTTAGCTCTCGGCTACCACTCCAATAGCGTTCCTGACTGCCTGCCTGCTACCATGCTCCCCGCAATGATGCTCATGGACTCCCCCAGAAACTCTTCCATCCATAGTCTGCTCATGGCATCTTCTCCCATCAATAGAAGAGTAAGTAATACAGAAGGGTCTGTGAAGTTTTCAAACTTACACAGAAACTGAGATACAGAAAGTCTGAGGATTTGCTTAAGGCCACAAAGCAAGAAAGTTGCAGAGCCCTTGACCACACTCTTAAGAACCGATTTTGCTCTGCATTCCACCATTACCGAGTTCTCTTTCCATGACATGGAAACAAAATATTTCTGTATAATTACTTATTCTTATAATAAAAATAAATTCTATCCCTACCAAAGACAATCATAAAATTGTATAATTTGTATAGTGTAAATATTATTACATTTTCTGTTATCTTTAAAGATTTATTTATTTTATTCATGTGCGTAGGTGTTTTGCTCGCATGTATGTCTGTGTACCAAGTGCAGGAAATACCCTTAGAATCTGGAAGAAGGTGTCAGATCTCTTTAGATTGGAATTACAGGCAGTTATGAGTTTCCATGTGGTTGCTAGAAACCAAATCCAGGGCTTCTCCAAGAGCAGCAAGTACTATTAATTGCTGAGCCATCTTTCTAGTCTGTTTTTATATTTAATGGGACATAAAGTGTAGAAATGTTGGGAAATAGTTTCACTCTGCAAGATGATGTCTCCCGTAAGGAAAGCCAGTCTATCTTGGGTTCTCTGGGACAAAATGTTCATTCTGCATAGCATTTTACACTCACAATCAAGAATGTTGTCTAATTCATATTTGTTGCTCTGTGGGTAGCATTTTATCAGTTCTTACATATTGATTAGGTGTTAACTGACTGCAGATTGGAATTCCTTTCTCAAAACTTGAATATTTTACCAAAAATCATGCACATGTTATATTGTTTCATGTTAGCACCCCAGAAATTCCTGGATGTGCAACTTATAGTGTCTGTTTTGAGATATGGAGTTGGGAATCTTTCTGTTTGGCTTGTTTTCTATGGATTCACTTTCTCTTTGCAGAGCCCACTTCTTCAGATGCCATTTTTACTGCACAAAGAATTGTCGTTTTAGCTGCCCCGTCTGGCCCGGAAGCCCCCAGGATGCCCCTGTCTTAGTCCCATAGTTCTAGAATTATAGGCTTGTGACACTCTACCTGGCTTTTGCGGTTGGTGCTGGGGATCCAAACTCAGGTCCCTAGGCTTCCCCAGAAAGCCCTTTGCCGACAGGGTTATCTCCACAGCCTGATAATAATACAACTCCTTTATGAGGTTATCCTAAGTGTCCGGAGAGATGGCTCATCTCTCCAGATAACTAGCAGAGGATCTGGATCCATTCCTAGGACCTATATGTTGGATCATAAGCATTTGAAACTCCAGTTGCCAATTGACTAACTCCATGTTTTCCTCCAATTTTGAAAGTCATTTAAGGTTCTTAAATTATTTTTTCCCTTTTTTTCTTAAATTTTTCATCAATTACACTTTATTCATTCTGCATCCCCCTATAAGCCCCTCCCTCCTCCCATCCCAATCCCACCCTCCCTCCTCCCTCTGCTTGCATGCCACTCCCCAAGTCCACTAATAGGGGAGGTTCTCCTCTCCTTTCTGATCTTAGTCTGTCAGTTCACATCAAAAGTGGCTGTATTGTCCTCGACTGTGGCCTGGTAAGGCTGCACACCCCCCCAGAGGGAGGTGATCAAAGAGCAGGCCAATCAGATTATGTCAGAGGCAGTCCCTCTTCACATTACTATGTAACCCAATTGGACTCTGAACTGCCCTGGGCTACATCTGTGCAGGGGTTCTAGGTTATCTCCATGAATAGTCCTTGGTTGGAGTATGAGTCACTGGGAAGTTCCCTATGTTCAAATTTTCTTGTTCTGTTGCTCTCCTTGTGGAGACCCTGTCCTCTCCAGCTCTTACTATTTCCCAGTTCTTACCTAAAATTCCATTCACTCTGCCCAACAGTTGCCCATCAGGCTCAGCATCTGCTTTGATAGTCTGAAGGGCAGAGGCTTTCAGAGGCCCTCTGTGGTAGGTTCCTAGGTTGTTTCCTGTTTTCTTCTTCTTCTGATGTCCATCCTCTTTGCCTTTCTGGATGGGGATTGGACGTTTTAGTTAGGGTCCTCTCTCTTGCTTAGTTTCTTTAGATGCACAGGTTTTAGTGGGTTTGTCCTATGTTGTATGTCTATATGAGTGAGTATATACCATGTGTGTCTTTTTGCTTCTGAGACAACTCACTCAGGATGATCCTTTCCAGATCCCACCATTTACCTGCAAATTTCATGATTTCCTTATTTTTCATTGCTGAGTAATATTCCATTGTGTAGATGTACCACAATTTCTGCATCCATTCTTCAGTTGAGGGGCATCTGGGTTGTTTCCAGCTTCTGGCTATTACAAATAAAGCTGCTACAAACATGGTTGAGCAAATGTCCTCGCCCCTGGGGGCAATGGTCTCCTGAACCTACTCAGACCTCGGACACCACCACTGCTAGTTCTAGAACTGACGCAGGATGTTCCAACGAGGGGTTAAGGCTTCTCATAATATTTCCTATAAGCCCACACCTGTTTGTCTATATCTCCCATTTTTATTCATTATTAGCCAGATAGAGCCAAGTAATTGTGGTAATGATACTTGCTTTTTTTTAAGCCCCAATGCTAGTAAAGTTAGGTATGCCCTGGTTACTCGCATGCCTCACTGGGTGCCTATGCCCATTGATGCCTCTCACGCTATGACTCTCTTCAGACAGAAAAGGGATCTTGGAACTACAGCCACCATTGTTACTACCATCTCATTGACGGCTGTTGGAGCTACCACCAGGGTATTAGCCATGAGTCATACTGGGCAGACTGCTCAGACCCTGAATAATCATTTAGCCAATGTAGCTCATGCCTTAGTTTTACATAAAGGAATTAATGCTCAACTAAAAGGAAGCTTGATGGTGTTCAATCAGAGGATAGACCTCTTGCAGGAGCAAATTGATACCCTATGGCAAATCGCTCAACCTGGCTGTCAATGAAAGTATGCTGGACTTTGTGTCACTAGCATACAACATGAGAATTTTTCCTGCGCTGCAAATCTGTCTAAACAATTGTCGAGCTATATTTTAGGTAATTGGACTGGAGAATTTGATACTACGATGGAGCAGCTGAGAGTGGCCATTGTCACAGTAAATTCTACCGGAGTGGACGCAGGACTAGCCACAGGATTATCAACATGGATTGCTGCAGCCATGAATCATCTGAAGGAATGGGCGGGCATGGGAGTGTTAGCAGGCCTTCTGGTGTTGGTCTCCTTGGTTTGCCTGTGGTATATATGCAAGATTAGAGTCTCACAACAGTGTGATGCAGCCATGATCATTCAGGCCTTTACAGCCATTGAAGCAAGACATTCTCCCCAAGCATGGTTGGATACCATAAAAAGCTAAAATGATACGCTCAGGATGCGAGGCTAAGCACTGCACTCAGGGTCAGCCGCTTTCGACCCAGAGAAGAGCATGTCTGATTGCATGCGGGTTGATGCCCCAGGTCCCGCCTCTGAGAAAAAGGTATCAGACGGGTCCGATGCTCTTTGGGTGGATGACACCTAAATGAACATCTGTACAAAGTCCCAATTTATTTCTAATATCAGAGATCAGACCTCTACTCTTGCCTGATGCGTCTAAAACAAAAAGGGGGAACTGTAGAGAGCTGCGGAATGCTATGCCTTAAAGATGGAGCTGGTTTCTGCCTTCCACCTTCCCGATGGTGAGTGCTCTCTGTCACGAACAACTCCACATTTGGCTAAGGCCGAGGATCTGGCTTGCTTCCATGTATGTGGACCTATCTGCATTGCCCACGTGGCACGCCTGGGTTGGCTACCCAGAGGCTATTTAAGCTGTGGGCTGGCTTTCCCCGGGGTCCGAGGATTGTTCAATGTTCCTGAATAAACTGCATTGAAAAAAAAAAAAAAAAAAAAAAAGAAACTCCAGTTGCTAATCTGGACTTCATGGGCGCTAGGCATCAGACAAAGCACCCATTAATTGATTGTTAATTAATTAATGGATTCATTATAATTAATTAAAATTGTTAAGATACATTAACTATGTTTAACTGAGGGTATGTGGTATCTTTTGCATACTGGGATACTCATTCGCAAGCATTGTAATATGGTTTCAGTATCTTCACATTCTTTTGTCAAATTCGCATTAGATTTTGTTTATTTTCTGGGGAGTAACATATGAAAGGCATTGTGCATGTGTGGACGGCAGAGGAAAACCACTGTCTGACACGGATCACCAGGCTTGCCAGCAAGAGCCATGACCAGCTGAAACACACATTTTTATCCAACTATTTTCCAAGTTAGATTATAGCTATGCTGATCACCATGAGGTAGTATTTATAGGTTTTTTTAAAATGTGATTTTTCCTTGTGACTATACATACTATAGTTAACGTGTTTTTATTGGCCACTTGGCCATTTGTTTATCAAATTGTTGAAACAATTATTTAAATTATATTTCTGTTTTTAAAAGGATTACAGTATTTGCTTTCTGTTTCCATGTTACAGACATTTAAAAATATATTCTAGGCAATCTACTCCTGTTATCAAACATATAATTTTCAAATACTTTTTCCACTGTATAGTCATCCCTCTGAACTCTTTGTAATATCATTTGATGTGCGATTTATCCACTTTTAAAAGACACGCTTGGTTTTGGGTCATATTTTTAGAAATCAATGCCTATTATGTGATTATAAATAATTACAAATGTTTCATTCTAAAAGTTTTATAGATTTAGCCCTTTGTGTATTTGATCAATTTCAGGTCCATTTTTGTATATAGCTGTGGGGGAGGATCAAAACTCACTTGTTTACATGTCAGGTTATTCTAATACCATTTTATCAAAAACACTTTGTATCTCCCCCTGAAGGATGTGGGCAACACTGATAAAAATAAGTTAGCCAGAGACGTGTGGGTTAACTTCTGCCTTCTCCATTCTAGCCTATGTCAGCTTTATGCCGGTTACTGCAACCTTTAAAGTATTTTAAATTTGTCACACATTTTTATGATCACTTAAGCGTGAAACTGTCAGTTCTGTTTTCTTTCTAATGTTGTTCTGTCTGCTAACATGCCCTTAAAATTCCATGTGCCATTTAGACTCTGCTAGTCCATGTTTAAACAAAAAATAAGTATTTGGAACTTTTGTAGGACCTCTATAGATTATTTTACAGCAATCTTAAGTCTACTTATCTATGAACATGGGTTATCTTTCAATTTATTTCTTAAATGACCTGCTATATTTAATATCATTTACACCGAAACACATTTTCTTTCTTTTTTTTTTTTCAATGCAGTTTATTCAGGAACCTTGAACAATCCTCGGACCCTGGGGAAAGCCAGCCCACAGCTTAAATAGCCTCTGGGTAGCCAACCTAGGCGTGCCACGTGGGCAATGCAGATAGGTCCACATACATGGAAGCAAGCCAGATCCTTAGCCTTAGCCAAATGTGGAATTGTTCGTGACAGAGAGCACTCACCATCGGGAAGGTGGAAGGCGCAAACCAGCTCCATCTTTAAGGCACGGCATTCCGCAGCTCTCTACAGTTCCCCCTTTTTGTTTTAGATGCATCAGGCAAGAGTAGAGGTCTGATCTCTGATATTAGAAATAAATTGGGACTTTGTACCAATGTTCATTTAGGTGTCATCCACCCAAAGAGCATCAGACCCGTCTGATACCTTTTTCTCAGAGGCGGGACCTGGGGCATCAACCCGCATGCAACCAGGTTTGCCTGTGGTATATATGCAAGATTAGAGTCTCACAACAGTGTGATGCAGCCATGATCATTCAGGCCTTTACAGCCATTGAAGCAGGACATTCTCCTCAAGCATGGTTGGATACCATAAAAAGCTAAAATGTTATGCTCAGGATGTGAGGCTAAGCACTGCACTCAGGGTCAGCCGCTTTGGACCCGAAACACATTTTCAATTGACTTTATTTCTATTAGTTTTTACTCTTTCAGATACTACTGTAATTGTAATTTTCCTATTGCTCATTGCAAAGGTTCATAAATATACTTGAGTTCTTGTATTGCTCTTATGTCCTACATTGTTAAAGGGGTCACTAACTATACCGTCTGTATGGGTAACCCTCTCTCTGATGTCTGTATATGTTCCTTTAATGAATTCCATTGCTTCATGTCAACGACCCCTTTTAATATTCTTCTGTTTCCAATTTGTTTTTGTATAATCATTCATAAGAGACTCTACTCAGTCTTCTTCTTTCCATATGTTTATCTAGCTTTGGTATCAGCAGAACTCTGGCCTTATAAGAAGGTTCTGTAATTTTTATTTCACTTTTACTTGGTGTTTGAATTCCTGCAATAAATACATGTCAATTGTTTGGAATTGGGTGTTGAAAATTTCACTGGGCATTTGAAAATATAGCAACCAATTGGTAATTTAAAAGTTGTGATTGTTCATTTCTAGTTTAATCACTCCAGAAGACTGTAAAACAAACAACAGTTTGGGATGTACAACAAGAGCTATACATTAACTAGGATTATTATCATTAATTGGTTTTATTGATTATCACAACATGTTTGAAAACAGTCACAACCATTCCAGGTGTTCTATAAAAATCTATTGCCAGTAATAAATACAATAGAAGTTTATATTTCAAAAAAATATAGGAAAAGAGTAGGGCACAAAATAAAGCCCAAGTTCTTGATATGTATTGATATTTAACTTTACAATACTATAATCAAGTAATTTACTTTTAGGAGTTTCAAGAGTATGTAACAAATGAAATTTGGATAAATAATGTAAAGTTATACAGCTAAAAAGTTAAAAATAACAGTTAATGCTATGGCATAGTGCTAAACAACAGAAATGAATCCTTTTCCACTAATATCATATGTTCACACACTTTTCAAAAATAATTAGCATTTCCCAAGTACACATTTGGTTAAATTAAAATACGAATAAAAATAAATAAATCTATCATTTTCTAATACCATAAAATTAACCTTTCTGTTGTTTTAAAAATTAATTTCTTTAAGAACTTTTTATTTACTGTTTGAATGAATTGTCACTGGCGTGGCATACCTACCCACCACCTCCGCACACCTCAGCAGTGAATAGCACTTAGACCTTGGCAATTCAGACAAGTGTTTTCTGAAATAAAACACCATACAATTACATAAAACATTCACCATTAATGCTGAATATTTTTTTTTTCTGAAAGACAAACACCAAAACCATTATCTGAAGTTTCAGTTTATTAGTAAGGATGTGAATTGGGATAAATTTATACATCCTTGACTGTTTTCTCTGCTAATCCAGAATACTATTTAAATACAAGTTCAACTCTTACAAGCAACCAAAATACATTAGTTGAGTTTGGTGTTTGGTACTGAATGCAAAAAATAGGGAATATGTCTTGAAATTCATGAACACAATTTCAGAAAAATAAAATGAAAAGAAAAAATATATAAATTGGTAATTAAGCCATGGATTTATTTTACTTGTTTGACATATTGTGTTGATATTTTAAATTTTCTGATAAAAGTTATTGATATTTTGACAGGAATTATCAATCTATAATTCATATCAAGTTCTGTGGATTGTTTGAAGTAGTATAAACATGAGAACAGCATTAATTTCTTCGTGTGTGCCTTTAATTACTCTCATTGGTGTTTTGCAGTTTTCACTGCATAAATATTTCATTTCTCTGAAGTAATTTTTTATTTTATATGATGACAAATGGAATTTTCCTAATTTCAGTAGCTAATAGTTTTATAATTGTCGGGCAGAAATGCAACAGATTCATGTACTTCTGTATGCTGCAACTTCATGTACTTTTTTATGTTACCACTTGATTAAAATTACCTTTTATTTTGCTTAATCATGAAAAGGTATTGGGATTTGTCTCTGCATTATTCATTACACACTTCAAAGCAGAGCCTCTCTGACGAGGGTCAAGAGAAGCACTAGTCTCTAGCTATGATCCTGAACATTTAGAAGGCAGATAGATATATCGACTTAGCAAAAGCAAGTTTCCCTCTTAGGGCCTTCACAGCTCTGAGCTTTGGATCGGGTTCACAAACCAGCCCTGTGAACCTCCCCCAGGTGGTGTAGACTCAAATCCAACCAGAAAACAGTAGTTTTCCCCCTTAACTGACCTTTATTTTTTTTTTAAAATCTTTGATAAAATGTTATCAATTTAATGATTTTAAATGTTAATGGAGAGCACATAGAAATAATGCAGGACTTCCAAATCCTCCGAACAATTTTCAACCAGAAGTTCTGAAACCCAGGGTCATTTTTTAAGGTGGTATACAAGATTTCTAAATTTTGCAAAGATGTGGCTCAGTATGAATAGCAAACAAGGATAGGAAAACCCTCTTCCAGAGTATATTTAAATGTATTTTTAAACTGCTAATGTAATTGGTGATATATTAGAGTATTCATAAATGACATAAATGTTGCTTGACCTAACTTCATTCAATGTGCCTTTGTTCACGTTTAAATTTTAATTCATTGTTCATCTTTAGAGAATATGTCTCACTTTACTGAGATATTGTGTCTTATCCTCAGTTGGTGCTTCCTGGGCAATCAAAAGAAGAGAACAGAAAGTACAGCTGATATTAATTGTAATGACAATGTGCCTCCCTTCTTCCCCATAGTTCTGAGCAACTGCAGTTGTTAGTAAGATGTTGAAATCGCATTGCCACAGCTGCACGATGTCAGAGCAAATTCCTGCTGTGCATTATGAAAGCCTATTGAGTGTCCACACTGGTCCGGACGTTAAATGCGCTGAAGATGCTTTTTGAAACACAGTAATGATTATGAGCCCTCCTTCAACTGACATGGTTTTTCCTTAGGAATAAAAATGCTGAGGTAGAACGGAACAGAAGCTGAAGAAACTATGAACCTAAGAAATGGTGGGCAATAAGCAATTTAATAATCAATTGAAATGGTCTCTGTGGCATGGGGATTTCCCTTACTGAGGTTCTCTGGCTATAATTGAACTAGAGTGATCAACCAGACAAGCAATAATCTTGATCCAAGTATTTAAGTATCATCATAAGTGTTGCAAACAAAAGATGTTTACTTTCTTTTTTTAAATTTTTTTTACTATTAATTACACTTTATTCATTTTGTATTCCCCCATAAGCCCCTCCCTCCCCCTCCCGATCCCACCCTCTCTCCCCCTTCCTCATGCATGCCCCTCCCCAAGTCCACTGATAGGGGAGGTCCTCTTCTCCTTCCTTCTGATCTTAGTCTATCAGATCACCTCAGGAGTGGCTGCATTCTCATCTTCTGTGGCCTGGTAAGGCTGCTCCCCCATTAGGGGGAGGTGATCAAAGAGCAGGCCAATCAGATTATATCAGAGGCAGTCCCTCTTCCCTTTACTATGTAACCCACTTGGACACTGAACTGTCACGGACTACTTCTGTGCAGGGGTTCTAGGTTATCTCCATGCCTGGTACTTGGTTGAAGTATGAGTCTCTGGGAAGTTCCCTGTGTTCAAGTTTTCTGGTTCTGTTGCTCTCCTTGTGTGGTTCCCGTCCTCTCCAGCTCTTACTATTTCCCATTTCTTACATAAGATTCCATTCACTCTGCCCAACAGTTGCCCATCAGGCTCAGCATCTGCTTTGATTGTCTGCAGGGCAGAGGCTTTCAGAGGCCCTCTGTGGCAGGTTCCTAGGTTGTTTCCTGTTTTATTCATCTTCTGATGTCCAGCCTCTCTGCCTTTCAGGATGGGGATTGAGCATTTTAGTCAGGGTCTTCTCTTTTGCTTAGTTTCTTTAGATGTACAGTTTTTAGTAGGTGTATACTATGTTATGTCTATATGAGTGAGTATATACCGTGTGTGTCTTTCTGCTTCTGGGACAGCTCACTCAGGATGATCCTTTTGACTTCATGATAAGATTTAGATTCATAGCTAAAGGATAAGATGAGAAAAATAAAAAAAAAAGAATATGTTTACGAGAAATAGTCATTTTGCTTTCTTGTCATTTAATTTCTCTGTAAAATTCCACTGAGATGAACTTAGCATTCTGTATTCATGGTTCTTAAAGTCTGGTAGTTCTCACGGATATTTAAGCATTTAATAACATGCAATGGAACCTACCCCCCATTCAAAATCTTCACATAAATACGTGTCACATTGTGTGATGCTTACGCACACACTTTCAAGTTCATGATCTCAACCTTGTCAGATATGATTTGAAGCATCTCTGAGAGACAGGATTTTCCAGTAGAAAGAACACAGAAAAAGAAAAGGAAGAAAATAATCATCACCAATTTTATTGGAGGGAGAGATTGGTTTTCCATTCTTTCCAGAGGCAGGCTTTCCTGTCATCCATCACAGTGGTTATCTTAGTCACCAGAATCTACAAAAATTGTCACAAGCAAGTTTGTAGCACATACCTGGGGACAAGAGGGGAGGAGAGGTTTGTAGCTGACAGCCAGCGGATGTAAGAGCAGAGTACAGATCCTGTGATTTTTCCATCAGCAATTGATATCCTGGGGTCCAGGTGAGTGCTTCTGAAGAGGGAGGCTACAGTGATAACAGGTGTTATTATGCTCTTCACATCTTCAGTGGTACATTTCATTTCATGGTTTCAACACTGAGCCATCTTATGGCAACAGAATGTATAGCCTACATTTTTTTTTTTTTCAGTCAGCATTTACTTTAAGAAGATTGTCACTTAGAAAGACAAATGGGATGGACATTGGAAATAGAGAATAAGTAACAGGACAGGAGCCTACCGCAGAGGGCCTCTGAAAGACTCTACCTAGCAGTGTATCAAAGCAGATGCTGAGACTCATAACCAAACCTTGGGCAGAGTGCAGGGAATCTTATGAAAGAAGGGGGAGTTAGTAAGACCTGGAGAGGACAGGAGCTCCACAAGGACTAAATAATATATCTGGGCACAGGGGTCTTTTCTGAGACGGTTTCCCCAACCAAGGACCATGTATGGATATAACCTAGAACCCCTGCTCAGATGTAGCCCATGATAGCCCAGTATCCAAGTGGGTACCCTAGTAAGGGGAACAAGGACTATTCCTAACATGTACTCAATGGCTGGCTCTTTGACCTCTTGCCCCCGAGGGAGGAGCAGCCTTGCTAGGCCATAGAGGAGGACATTGCAGCCAGTCCTGAAGATACCTGATAAGCTAGGGTCAGATAGAAAGGGAGAAAGACCTCCCCTATCAGCAGACTTGGAAAGGGGCAGGGAGGAGATGAGAGAGGGAGGGTGGGATTGGGAGGGAATAAGGAAGGGGGCTACGGCGGGTATACAAAGTAAATAACCTGTGCTTAATATAAAAAAATAAAAATTAAAGAAATGAAATATTTTCAAAATTAAGAAAAAGATGATTGTCATATTCCCCCAAATCAAATGAATATACACTCTTATTTAGATACATACATTCTTCTATATAGATATATATTTCTATAAAAGTATGTTTGGATATACATACATAAGTACACACACATACACATGCACATACACACATAACAGTGTCAGGACAGAAAACTGAACAAAGAACAGGAGACATCTTGAATATTTTAGATTTTTGTATAATTTTGTCCTATGCTTGAAATTGAACCCAGGTGACTCCCGTGCTAGGCAAGTACTTTACCACTGAGCTCTATACACAGCCCATTTTGCATTATTTTAATAATTATTTGAAGAATTTATACAACATATTATGATCATATTCAAACCAAATCCTGTCTTTAACTCTTCCCAGATCTATTTTCACTCTCCTTAACCTTCCCAACTTGTGTCTTCTTTTCTTCTAATTTAATAACTCATCAATTCCAATTTGTTCTGTCGATCCGTTCTGGGTGTGGGGCCATCCACTGGAGAGTGGGCTACCCACCAGGAGCCACAACTTTGAGGAAAACTGACTCTGCCTTCTCCAGAAGTCATCAGCTGTTCACAGCTCCTCCAGTGGGGTAACTCCACACTAGGATGGTGACCGGCTTCACTTTATTCCGGGCTTCCGTGGGTGCCCACTGCTGCTGTGGGTGCATGAGAGCAGTGATGTTGCCGTGTTCTGAAGAGGCTGTTTGGCCCTGCTTCTCTCCAATATCTCGCTCTTAGCATCTTTCTTCTCCCTCTTCTGCAGTGGTCCCTGAGCCCTGGGGAGAGGTGATATAAATATCCCACCTGTGACGGGAAACGCCACAGCCACTTATTTTCTGTGCTCTTAGACCGGTTCGGAGTCTCTGTGTATTACTACCTTCAAGTACTAAATTCACAGAGACATTTTATCAGAAGGTGGCATCAAATTGCATCAGAATGAATCATTTAAAGGCAGCAAAACTGGCCAATCCACTCCTACATTAGTCTCAGTTTGGCTTCTTGCTATTTGTGTCAACTACCTGAAGCAAATATACTTTTGTTGCAGGACAATACCTATTTTATAAAGTTGATATGAGTTGGTGTGAGTTGTGTGTAAAACACTTAAGATCATCTCAACTATGATGATAAATATATCAGTTAGTAACTATAACTGTGTGCACTTATAAATTTATGATATTCTTTCTAAATGCTATTGATATAAAGTCTTTCTGTACATTAGCTAAAAAAGAGCCATGTTGTGATAATATTTATTTAAATCAAGTATGTACATAATTTGTGAAGAATTATGAATTAAATTATATCCTATACTTTTACCAAAATAGTAATACACAGATCAATTATAAATATAACAACCTTGTTATTTTATTTATAAGCTTATACTCAAAATAACAGAAATAATGTAACAGTTTGCAAGAAAATAACTATGTAATCATTTTAAATATTCTCTAAGTTATTGTTCCTCAAGTTTTCTATGCATTTGAAAACTGTGGGCAGTTTTTAAATCCCAAAGCCAAGGAAAATTCCCAACCCAATTAACTCTGAAAAAACATCAGTAGTTTGTAAGACTCCCTGGTATACAGAGCACAGAAGAATTTGAGCTTCTGCCCTGAACCCTCCTTATCTCATATGTGTTACACACCCCCAAAACATTGGAGCCACCAGAGAGTTTACTAGCAATGCAGAAAAATGAGCCCCAGTCCACAATACCAAATCTGAGTCTACATTATCAGTGAGATCCCTCGGTAACTCATATTCATGTTGAAGCTTGAATCACATTGTCTGACATCTGAAAGATAAAATCCCTAAGCAGATTTAGAAAACATATAGAAACTAATTCTGACAAATGCATTGGCATCAAAAATGGCTACAATGCTATTTAAAGAAGAAAAGAAAACCTTGGAGTTTGTTTTTTTTTTTTTTCGCCAACCTTTGCTCTAAACTTATATTCTGATTTTATTAATTGGACACCAGTTACTTTATCTGCAATGTTAATTATTCAGTTCTGTTTCCAATAAAGTATCTTCTACTTCCCCCCAAATCCATTTAGCCTTTAACCTTAAATTGTTAGGTTGTTAGATGAGGATTAATGTTTGCTAACTGTTTTCTGTATGGTAATGTAAATTTTATAGAAAGATGACTTTTATACCATCAAGTGAATAAATGAACACTTTTACACTAATGACAATGTACTGTTTTCAAGTTATTTTGCATTCAGACTACATATCTTAGTTGAAATGATTTTTTTTTGGAGATAGATATTGAAATATTGAAATATCTTAATGCTATGCAAATCTTATCACTATTCTCTGCCTTTGAATCATTATTTGTTCTATAGTATTTATGAAATAGCTATTATACCCCAATTTTTTACTGAAAAAGTTTTACAAAGACTTATTTCTAAGGCCATATATCACTAAATTAGAAATTTAAGTCAAAGACCCTTTGAAGAACGTATTGATGAAGTTTTTCTAAATGTTCAGGTCATCAGACTGCTTTCTAAATATTTATGTTTATACCCATAAATCTGTGATTTTCCCAGCTTTGACCAGAGAAGCTTCTTAACATAGTAGGTAGTAGTTAATGCAAAGACACAGTACTGCTCAAGTGCTGAGGGAAAAAAATGTGACTATGTGAGCTCAGCCATATTGAGATATCTGTATAAACCTCCTCCCACAGAGCTTAGGGAACATCATGGAAGAGGGGGTGGAAAAATGGAAGAGACAGAAGATCAGGAGGAGTGGTGTAAAATGCTGCCCTCAGAGGGCCATGTTTATTACACACATGAACACAGAGCAGCTGTTGTCATCAACACAAGACCTTCAAAAAGTAGGCAAGTTAAAATTTCCAGAACATCATCAGCAAGGGGCTCCCAAAGTCCCAGTCCTAGCTGAAGAGTTCTGAGGAAGGAGAAAATCACTTTTCTTTAGGAACATGGTCACTGCTAGGTCTCTGTGTCCCGGTGAATGGCCCCACGATAATGTATATTAAGGTGGCACCAATTATATTCCGTAGGTAAAAATAAATGAATGAATAATAAAAGGCGAAATGACGTGGGGAGGAGATGAAATGGGAGGGTTCTGAGGGGAGTTGGAGGGTGAAAGAAGGGGTGAATATGATCAAATAAATTGTATACATGTATGAAATAGTCAAATTAAAAGATTCTGTAATGGAACACAGATGTCACTATAAAAGCGTCTATTTCTGCAGAATGTACAGAAAACTTGCTTTGGAAAGAGATAGCTTCAAAGTGAAAAATGTAACAAGTCTGGAAAAATGATCAAAGAGTGCCAATTAAGGGTTTAGCACACTAGTCTGTATATGTGTAAGGTTTATAGGAGAACAAGAGCACCCGAAGTCAAAGAACAGAGCTTTAGTGAGGTATGGACTGCCTGGCTGTCTCTGAAAGAAGGGAGAGCAGCAGCTCCAAAAATGAGTTGGCGTTTTCATAAGATGATTTAAGTTGTGTGGGAGAGTGACTGTCATAAGCAGAAAGTTTTAAAAGAGGGGACCTCTGGTCATTAAAATAATGGGATGCTGATGAGTCAAGATAACACTGGTCTTTGGGTCAGAATCTTGAGATGTTCAGGAAGTGCTTGGTCCTCCCCCACACCCCAGAATTCTGGCTTCCTCTTGGCCAGAGAGACTTGGGCCTAACAATATAAATATAAAGACATAAAGTGTATTAGCTCAAAAAACATGAAGCATGGGATAGACCAAGTATATTCTGGAGACTTTTCTTTGGAGTGATAAGATGAGGTCTGAGGCTAAGAAACAGCAGAAGAGAACATTTGGCTAGGGAGAAAGTTTGGTAAGTTAAATTCTTTCATGTTTCCCCGATAGCTGAAGAACACAGTGATACATACCAATCTAGACCTCACAGAATCAAAACGCTCAGCATCACTGGTGCACACAGACACTAGGTGCCGCATATCATTGAGAAATTGATGGAGAGCCGTCCTGAGCCTAGGAGTTTGTGAGCAATAAACATTTACAGAGCACAGGGGAGAAAATGATTTTGCAAATGACACTAGAAAGTGCTGCAGTAGGGATGAAACAGGACAGGATTGAGTAGCATGTTCTGTAACAGTTCTCTCAGACATTAAAACCTTCCAGCTTTTTAAGACTTAGGATATTGGGGGTTTTGTTTTGTTTTCTTATGATTTTTTTATCATCATCATTATTACTTATTATAATTTATTCACTTTTATCCCAGCTGTAGGCCCCTCTCTCATCTTCTCCCGGTCCCACTCTCCCTCCCTTTTCCCCCACTGTATCCTTCTCTAGTCCCCTGATAGGAGAGGTCCTCCTCACCTTCTATCTGACCCTAACCTATCAGGTCTCATCAGAACTGTCTGGATCTTCTTTCTCTGTGTCATAGTAAGGCTACCTTGTCAGGTGATCAAGAGCAGGCAACCAAGTTCATGCCAGTGACTGCCCTTACTCCTCTTACTAGGGAGCCCTCCTGGAGACTGAGCTGCCAATGGGCTACATCTGAGCATGGGTGTAGGTCTTCATGCATGGTCCTTGATTGATTCACCAGTCACTGCAGGTACCCTTAGCCCAGAATATATATATTCTGACTCTGTTGGTCTCCTTGTGGAGTTCCCATCCCCTTCAGGTTTTTCTATCTCCCACTTCTTACATAAGATTTCCTGCACCCTGCCCAAATTACGCTCAGCATCTGCTTTAATACCCACCAGAATGGGCAGAGTCATTCAGACGCCCCTGTGGAAGGCTGCTATCCTGATCCCTGTCTTCTACTTCCGATGTCTATCCTGTTTGCCTTTCTGAATAAAGATAAAGCTTCTTCCCTAGAGTCATCCTTGTTGTTTAGATTCTTTAGGACTATAGATTTTAGTATGTTTTTCCTATAGTATATAGCTAATATTCACTTAATAAGTGAGTATATACCATGTGAGTCTCTCTGCTCCTGGGTTACCTCACTCAGGGTGATCTTTTCTAGTTCCTTTATTTGCCTGCAAATTTTATGATTTCCTTGTTTTTAATTGCTGAGTAGCATTCCAGTGTGTAAATGTAACACAATTTTTGAATCCGTTCTTCAGTCAAAGGACATGTAGGTTGTTTCCAGATTCTGGCTATTAAGAATAAAGCTGCTATGAACATAGTTGAGCAAATGGTGAATATCTTTCAAATATATGACCAGGGGTGATACAACTGGGTCTTTTTATTTTTTAGTTTTACTTATTTATTTTTATTAATTACAGATTATTTTCTTTGTATCCTAGCTGTAGCCTCCCTCGTACCCTTCCAATCCCATCCTTCTTCCCTCATCTCTTCTCATGCCCCTCCCCAAGTTAACTGATAGAGGAGGTCCTCCTCCTCTTCCCTCTGACCCTAGCCTATCAGGTCTCATCAGGACTGGCTGCATTGTCTTCCTTTGTGGCCTGGTAAGGCTGCTCCTCCTTCAAGGGGAGGTGAGCAAAGAGCCAGCCACTGAGTTCATGTCAGAGACAGTCCCTGTTCCCATTAGTAAGGAACTCACTTGTAGATTGAGCTGCCACAGGCTACATTTGTGCAAGGATTCGAGGTTATTTCCATGCATGGTCCTTGGTTGGAGTATCAGTCTCAAAAAAAAAAAAAAATAAAATAAATAAATAAATAAATAAAACCTGTGTGCCCAGATTTTTTGGTTCTGTTGCTCTCTTTGTGGAGCTCCTGTTCCCTCCAGGTCTTTCTGTCTCCCCCTTCTTTCATAAGATTCCCTGCATTCTCTCCAAAGTTTGGCTATGATTCTCAGGGTCTGCTTCAATACCCTGCAGAATAGTCTTTCAGAGTCTCTCTGTGGTAGGCCCCTGTCCTGTTCCCTGTTTTCTCCCTCTTCAGATATTTGTCCTGTTTGCCTTTCTGAATGAAGATTGATCATCTTACGCAGGGTCCTCCTTCTTGCTTAGCTTCTTTAGTTGTACAGATTTTAGTATGTTTATCCTATATTATATGTCTAATATCCACTCATAAGTGAATATATTCCATATGTGTCTTTATGCTTCTGGGATACATCACTCAGGATGATCTAACTAATCTTGAGGTAGCACTATTCCTAATTTTCTGAGAAAAAGGAGATTTGATTTCCAAAGTGGTTGTACAAGGTTACATTCCCACCATCAATGGAGAAGGGTTCCTCTTTTTCCATAACCTCTCCAGCATGTGTTGCATTTTTATCTTAGTCATTCTGAAGGGTGTAAGATGAAATCTCAGAGTAGCTTTGATTTGCATTTCCCGGATGACTAAGGACGTTGAAAGATTCTTTAAGTGTTTCTCTGCAATTCAATTTTCCTCTGTTGAGGAACTTTCTCTCTTTATCTCTGTATCTCTCTTTTTTTTCCTTTTTCTTTTTCTTTTTTTTTTGTGTACCTCATTTTTAATTGGATTATTTGGTTTTGGTTTTTAATTTCTGGACTTCTTTATATATTCTGGATATTATCTCTCTGTCAGATGTAGGGTTGGTGGAGATCTTTTCCCAATCTGTAGGCTATCATTTTATTCTGACGACAGCATCCTTTGTTTTATAGAAGCTTCTCCATTTCAGGTGGTCCCATTTATTGATTGTTGATCTTACAGCCTGGGCTTTGGTGTTCTTTTCAGGAAGTTGTTTCTTGTGCCAATGAGCACAAGGCTTTTCTCAGCTTTTTCCTCCAACAGATTTAGTGTGTCTAGTTCTATGTTGATGTCTTTATCTACTTTGACTTTTGTTTAGTGCAGGGTGATAAATATGGAACTATTTGCTTTTTTCTATATGTAGACACCCAGTTAGACCAGCACCATTTGTTGAAGATGCTGTCTTTTTGCCTTTGTATGGTTTTGGCTTCTTTGTCAAAAATTAAGTTTTCATAGGTGTGTGGATTTATTTCTGGGTCTTTGATTTGATTCCATTGGTCCACCATTTTGTTTCTATGACAGGACCATTCCATTTTCATTACTGCTGCTCTATAGTACAGCTTGAGAGCTGGAATAGAGAAACCTCCAGATCCTTTATTGTTGAGGATTGTTTTAGCTCTTTTGGGATTTTTTGTTTTTCCACATGAAATTGATAATTGTTCTCTTAAGGTCCGTAAGGAATTGTGTTGGTATTTTGATGGTAATTGCCTTGAATCTGTGGATTGCTTTTGGTAGGATGGCCATTTCCCTGTGTTAATCCTACCAATCCATGAGCATCGGATATCTTTCCATCTTCTGACTTTCCCTTGCTTGGGTAGAGTCACACCAAGGTACTTTTTGTTATTTGTGGCTATTGTGAAGGGTGTTGTTTCCCTAATTTCTTTCTTAGCTCTTTTGTTTTTTTTATACAGGAGGGCTCTGGCTTTAAAGTTAATTTGTATCCAGCTGTGGGCATTCCTGGCAAAGAGCCATTAGGGTTCATGGCCTGGGGTAACTTCCGCTTTCCGCTGTCATAACTAAAGAAGCAGATGGGCAGGCAGAAAGTATGTGACCTGACTACCTTACATTGGAGAGTCTGCCCAGAGATGAACAACCAATGGCAGGCTCAGATATGCTGTGGGGGAACCTGATTGGTCGCTCAAAGCTACATAATGTGCTCTCTCCTCCAGGAATAAAGGAGTCTGTGTCATTGTCTCTTGTGCCAATGAGCACCGGAAACTGCACTCAGCAGGCTCCAGGTGTCTGTGTGATGACTTCACACCTCTTAGCCCCTCAGCCTGAACCCCTTGTCCTTACCCACGGGCTTGACCCTTAGGAGGAAGGCTATCATCCAGCCACTTTGCTGAAATAATTTATAGCTGAAGAAGTTTTCTGGTAGAATTTTTGGAGTCACTCATGTATACTATAATGTCATCTGTGAATTGTGATACTTTGACTTCTTCCTTTCCAATTTGTTGCCCCTTGACCTCCTTTAGTTATCTTCTTGGTCTAGCTACGACTTCCAGTGTTGAAGAGATAGGGAGAAAGTGGACAGCTTTGAGGTAGAAGGCTGGAAACAATCAAACTCAGGGCTGAAATCAATAAATTAGAAACAAGGAGAACAGTTCAGAGAATAAATGAAGTGCTGTTTCTTTGAGAAAATCAACAAGATAGACAAATCCTTAGCCAAACTAAGTAAAAGGCATAGAGAAACTATCCATATCAATTAAATCTGAAATGGCAAGAGGGACATAATGACAGACACTGAGGGTATCCTAAGAATCATTATGTCCCACTTCAAAAGCCTTGTAAGCCACAAAATTTGAAAATCTAAATAAAATGGGCAATTTTCTTGATAGGTTCCATATACCAAAGTTGAATCGAGAGCAGGTAAATAAATTAAATAGTTCTATTATCTCCTAAGAAAATGGAAGCTGTCATCAAAAATCTTCCATCCAAAAAAAAAAAGCCTAGGACCAGACAGTTTCAGCACAGAATTCTACCATTCCTTTAAAGAAGAGCTAATACCAATACTCTTTAAACTATTCCACAGAATAGAAACATAACGAACATTAACTCATTCTATGAGGCCTCAGACGCCTTTATAACTAAGCCGCACAAACATGCAACAAAGAAAGAGAACTTCAGTACAATCTTGCTTATGAACATTGGTACAAAAATACTCAATAAAATACTCGCAAACCAAATCCAAGAACACATCAAAGATATCATCCACTATGACCAAGTAGGCTTCATTCCAAGTATGCAGGGGTGGTTCAATATATGGAAATCCATCAATGTCATCTACCATATAAACAAACTGAAAGAAAAAAAAATGATTATCTCCTTAGATGCCAAAAAAGTATTTGACAAAATCTAGCAACCATTCATGTTTAATGTTTAGAGATCTGGTATACAAGGCGCATAACTAAACATGGTAAAGGCAAAACACAACAAGCCTATTGCTAATATCAAACTAAATGGAGAGAAACTTAAATCAATCACATCGTTGTTTTATTTATTTTTTTAACAAGGTAAAACAACAGGCTATCTAAGGGGGAAGTTATACAGAACACAGGATGTTAAAAGAGAAATAAAACAATAGGATACTCTAAGAAGTAAATCATTCTTCCCTTCAGAGGAAGCTCAGGAACTAAACAACTCAGTTCCTTCAGGAATTCCCTGAAACTGACCAAGTATGTTGGACTTCCCCCTCCACAAGCTGACATAAGTAGTCAAGACTGCTGAAAGATACTAGACAAGCTGAATTGCCTAAAAGAAGCAAAGACTGGCAGAGCTGCCTGGAACAGTCTCAGCACAAATGAGCTACCCGTCAAGGACACCAGCCAACATGTGGCACTGTCTGTAGTTATAGAGAGCACTGCAGGTTTCCAGCTTCAAGGAGGTGTCATCCCAGAAAAAGAAAGACACACATGATATATACTCACTTATAAGTAGATATTAGACACATAATATAGGATAAGCATAAAAGCTGTACACCTAAAGAAGCTAGGCAAGAAGGAGGACCCTGGGGAAGATGATCAATCGTCATTTAGAAAGGAAAACAAGATGGACATTGGAAGAGGGAGAAAACAAGGAACAAGACAGAAGTCTACCACAGAGGGCCTCTGAAAGACTCTACCCAGTAGTGTATCAAAGCAGATACAGAGATCCATAAACAAACTTTGGGCAGAGTGCAGGGAATCTTATGAAAGAAGGGGGAAACAGAAAGACCTGAAAATGACAGGAGCTCCACAAGGAGAGCAACAGAACCAAAAACTCTGAGCCCAGGGTTTTTTTTCTGAGACTGATACTCCAAGGACCATGCATGGAGATATCCTAGAACCTCTGCACAGATGTAACCCATGGCAGCTCAGTATCCAAGTAGGTTCACTATTAAGGGGTGCAGGGGCTGTCTCTGACATGAACTCAGTGGCTGGCTCTTTGATCGCCTCCTCCTGAGGTGAGAGCAGCCTTACCAGGCCACAGAGGAAGGCAATGCAGCCAGCTCTGATGAGACCTAATAGGCTAGGGTCAGATGGAAGTAGAAGAGGACCTCACCTATCAGTGGACTTGGGAAGGGGCATGGAAGGAAAAGTAGAAGGAAGAGTGGGACTGGGAGGGGATTAGGAAGGGGGCTACAGCTGGGATATAAAATGAATAAATTGAAGGCTCTGACCTGCAGACTATCAAAGCAGATGCTGAGACTTATGGTTAACTGTTGGGAAGAGTGCATGGACTCTTATGTAAGAAGTAGGAAATAGTAAGATCTGGAGAGGACAGGAACTTCACAATGACAACAACAGAACCAGAAATTTAAACACAGGGGTCTTCCCAGAGACTTATACTCCAACCAAGTACCATGCATGGAGATAACCTAGAACCCCTGCACAGATGTAGCCCATGGCAGTTTAGTGTCCAAGTGGGTTACATAGTAATGGGAAGAGGAACTGCCTCTGACATAATCTAATTGGCCTGCTCTTTGATCACCTCCCCCAGAGGGGAGAGCAGCCTTACCAGGCCACAGAAGATGACAATGCATCCACTTAGATCTCATAGACTAAGATCAGAAGGAAGGAGAAGAGGACCTCCCCTATCAGTGGACTTGGGGAGGGGCATGCGTGAAGAAGGAGGTGGGAGGGTGGGATCGGGAGGGGAGGAGGGAGAGGCTTATGGGGGATACAAAGTGAATAAAGTGTAATTAATAAAAATAAAAATAAAAAAATAAATTAAAAAAAGAGCTGTCAGCCATGCTCAAATGGGCTTTGTTGATCATGTCTTTGAATCATTTCTCCTTCTGCTAAGTAACCCCTCACCCACATTTCTAGAAATAACTCAAATAAAATACTTTGGCTCACCAAGTTGGACTTTGGTGGTATGCTTGTTTTTGTTAACTTGACATAGTTTGGTTCTCCTGAGAAGAGGAAACTTCATTTCAGGAAATACCTCCATCAGTTTGGACTGTAGGCATCTCTTTGTGGGACATTTTATTGAGTAACGTTTGATTTGAGAGAGACCAGATTACAGTGCTAGGTTGTGAAGGAAGTAAACAATGGAGAACAAGGCAGGAAGCATCTTTCCTCCATTGTGTCTACTTCAATTTCTGCCTCCAGGTTCCTGCCTTGAGTTCCCACTCTGACTTCTCTCAATGACGGTTTGTGATATGTGTAATTCAAAGAA
Organism: Meriones unguiculatus; assembly: GCF_030254825.1. NCBI lineage: Eukaryota > Metazoa > Chordata > Mammalia > Rodentia > Muridae > Meriones > Meriones unguiculatus. The sequence continues at coordinate 12,598,870 of NC_083354.1, read as the reverse complement.
CCCCTTGCCTCCTCAAGTTGTTTTTGGTCCTGGTGTTTTATCATGGATGCTTATCACATAGAAAAGAAACTAAGACAGGTAGTATCTGTACTTTGGTTTGCCATTGATTCCCTCTTTGTTGGGTCAACTCTCTCCAGAAGCAGTGTCACAGAACATGGCATCACAAAGAAGTTTTTACAGGATAACTAAGATGAGGCCTGTGCCAGTAGATATCTTTCCTAGTTCAATCTTCCCAAATGTGATGTTTAGTTAACACGTAAGTCCAGTTCCTTTGTGATGAGCCAAAGAATGACAGAAAACTAAAGTAAAATCAAATAGTATAACAACAAAAACTGACAGTGACTAACTCAGTGCCATTTGAATTTGGGTCTTTTGTTTGTTTTATTTTGTTTTGCTTAAGACAGTATCTCACTTTGTAGCTCTGGCTGGCTTAAAACTTGTTATGCGGACCAGGCTGGCCTGGAATTAATGGATTTATGCCTGTTTGTGCCTCCAGAGTTCTGGTATTAAAGGGCATATTAAAGCCCTTGAACTTGCTTTTAATCTGCATAGTTAACAGGTATGATGAGGCTGCTGAGCTACAAGTCATTTGTGCCTGGATTCTTGGGTTCATGTATTTGTTCTTTTATTTTTTTAATTAAGTAATTCCTTGTCTCAGTTTTTGTATTAAATGGAACTCACCATTCCCTACTCTGTAGCATTATTTTATTAATTAAATGGTATGCAAAAGGTCAAAATTTGTAAAGAAATACCAAAGCACATGACTTAAAATAGAGGGTGCTTATTCTAACAAAATTTTTTCATGTTGATTAGAATCCTGCAGGATCCTATAATCCATACCCCAAATTCCAAATAAGATAAATCCCCCCCCCAAAAAAATTCCAAACAAGCTAGTTCCTTTTTGCTATTGTGCAAATTCAGGTTTATCAGGGAACAGTTGAATGCAGTGCCTTAAAGAGACAGAAGGTGAGCTGGGGTCATGGGCTGCAGTAGAGCGCTTCCCTAGCCATCCTCACAGCCCCAGGCCAGCGATGGAACCCTAGCACTAGGAATTGGGGCCAGGGAGTGCAGAGACTGGAATCATGGAATAAAAGTGTCTGCAGGATCGAAGTAGTGGGTTTGTGGAATCTATTGTATTGAAATCATTACAAAACCTGGAGGAAAACATCTATTCTGATATTTGGAAAAACTTAAAAGACATTTCAACAAGGAAGTTGATTTCTAAATAGGGACTGATCTTCCAAGTTATTTGGCATATTACTTAAGGATGTTTGATAAACAATGGAAACTGCCATTTCCTTAACCTAGAACTTTATAAAGGGTTTCATTTTGTTCAACAGTTGTAAAGTTTTCTGGAAACACACACATACATAATACTTACTATATAGTAATTTTGGACAGAATGATTTACATGTCATTGAATTTAAGGATACTACCTGTCTTTTTATATATCCATCTGTCATCTCTTTATCTAATCCATGTGCCTACCAGTCATCATCTATGACTTCCTTATCTATCAATTCTAATCTGTTTGTATCCATTTATTTGTTTCCATGTTGTGTTTTGGTTTTAGCATGTTATGAGAACAGAATATGTTCTTCTTAAAATTATTATTCTTCACCCTGACACATTCATTCTTCAGGCTGACCACTTTTCATAAGTTTGGATAATGGGGGTTTCTTTGAATAAAAATAACGTGGATGCCTTTTTAGTTTCGGGTATGGTAACACACCACCAGAAAGAATACATCATTACTACATCTTTGTGTGTATATTGAAATCAGGGCTCTTTTTTTTTTTTTTAGTTAAAAATGGTGAATTCAGAGCTCAGCAGTTTACTATTGCAGAGGATGAGGTTTCAGATCCCAGCACACATGTGTAACCCCAGTTCCAGGAGATCTGATGCCTTCTTATGGCTTCTGCAGACACCAGGCATGCACATGGTGCATAGACATACAAGCAAGCAAAACATCCATACACATAAATTAAATAAATATCAAGAAAATTTCCAAAGATGCTAAATTAAACTTATGATGCACTGTGAAGCAAAAACAAGAAAAATGCTTTTTCTGTCAACTATTTATGTGAACTTATATATTAAAGCTTTAAAATGCTGACAACACAGATCTGTATCCAAGAAAATAAGTAACATTTATGAGGCTCTATTACTTTTCTAGGAAACTATGAGTCAACAGCAGACGTTTGGAGTTAAAGAAGAAATATGTAAGTTAATGTTCAGGCTCCATAGTATAGTTTTGTAACCCCTTCTCTGCACCAAAATAATGTTAAGCTTTTCCTGGAATGTGTAGTTTGTGTGTGTGCTTTGTGTGTATACATGCATGTGTGCCCTTGTGTATAGAGGACAGAGGTCAACCTTGCTATGACTCCTCAGGGACTGCCTATATTACTTTTTGAGATATGGGTCTCTTGCTAAGACCTGGAACTGACTGATTTTGCTGGTCTGGCCAGTAAACTCCAATGTTCTGCCCACCTTTGCTTCCCAGCCCTGAGATTACAAACGCTGTGTGTCTGTTTTTTACATAGGCTCTGGGATTCAAACTCAGATTTTTATGCTTGGTCAGGAAACACCACACCTCATCCACAGCTTTAAAAGCTAGATAACATATAAAACATTTACAAAAATCTAAATGCCTGTAAATGCAACTTATAATTCTAAATGATGTGCATCAGTGTTCCCCAAGTGTGTCTTGAAGAGAGGGAAGAGCACCCCTCCCTTGTCTCTTTCTCTTTTCCAGATAAACTTTTTGTATATTCTGCAGGATGATCCCGAACTCCTGGAGCTCAAGCATCAAACAAGCTAACTACTTCAACTTCCTGAATATCTCAGATTTGAGGCACCTGCTGCTATTGCTAGATAAGAGCAATGTTCTTAAAACCATTTTTTTCTTTCTTCTCTCCACCTCTGTCTGCTCTTGAAAATAAATATTTTTTTCCTGTGAATGAATCTCTCAAGACACAAAAATGTGAGTGAGGTGCTTGCAGTAAAACTGAGGAATCAATTAAATAATGGAGCAAAGGATACCCACTTGATCTAGATCTCTCTAAATGCTGTATACTCCTAACAAGTTGCTTCAGTTGTGAGCCTTGGCATTTAAAATACACGGAGAACAAAGAGGCTTGGCAGGAAGTCAGGAGAGAGAGAGGAAGAACAGTAGAGAGACTTGAAGAGACACCTTTTGGGTACACAGTTCACTCTGTGAGATTGGTAGACACAGCTTGTTGGCTATGCAGTTCACTCTTCGGAGACTGATGTAGGCATCTTATTGATATTACTTTCATTTCAAATTTGGTAGCTTAAATTCTGCAAATCAGAGCACCATTTCCTTTTGCTTTGGGGACTATTCCAATAGGAGGTCAAGGGGACAGGACATTGATGGGAATGTTAAGGCTTTGAGATACCACTGTAATGCTCCATATGGTCAAATAAACCATCCCAGCTTTCAAAATAATGGTTGACATTTTACAGAAAACATTTTAAAAAGTTATCCCAACAGATGTTTGTATTTCAAATCGGTCAATTTTGTGCCTTCTGAATTTCAAAGAAAAACTCTGTTTTGTAATGGGAAAAAAATGAAATGATCATTAGATTCCACCTACTTTAGTTGGGGGACCAAGTAATATGATTTCCTGTGGTTCATCTTGTTGCTTGTTTTTCTTTGACCAATAGAGAAGAAAATAAGATTTGGCTGAGAATGAAATCAGGTCCAATAATTATGGATAATAACGCCTGGCACCTTGCAATTCGGTGCTTTGAAATTTCTGTTCTACCGAAATTACACATCACTTCCTTTGATCCTGTAAGATTACATGTGGAAGAGAAGTCACACACTATTGCATTTTACCAAAAAGTAGAACCGAGACTTTGAAGGTTCGGGAACTTGCCAACTTCTTCACGGATCAGTGGACAAGTAACCAAGCAGACACAAAGCTTAGTAATATCAAAAGAGGACTCTCCAGTCTTTGATTATTTTGTGATGCCAGTCTACCCTACAAGTAACAGTCATTGGATCTCTTCGGTACCAGAAGACGGGCCTCTGGCTTGTTTCAGCTGTCTCTACTGGCTCTGCTTATATACCAGATCCCCCTTGTCTGTTCTTCAGACTGTAGACAATGTGGTTCACCAAACACGCATTTATCTAGTCCCCTCTTTCTTACTTCCAAACCTCCAATACCCAGCAAGTTCAACAAAAAGAGGATCCACAGTTGTCATTCTGACCCATGAGGCCCTACAGCCAGCAAGCCTTTTCCTTATTCCAAGATCTAACCTGTTTTAACCAGAGCTGACCAGAATATGATCTTCAGGTCTGCCTTCATTCCATTCCACAGCACTGTGTGTGCTTCTTTCCCCTACCTGGGCTATCATCATCATCATCATCATCATCATCATCACCATCACCACCATCATCACTGACATTATAAATACACCATTTTCCTCTTCCCTATCCTTCATACAAATGATGCCATATACACCCTTGCTTTCTTTCAAATCCATAACCTCTTTTTGTTAATTGTTATTAAATGCATAAATATATATACATATATATATTCTTAAATATAGCCTGTTCAATCTGTATAATTTTATTTATATGTATGTTTTCAGAGCTGAATATTGGATAACCAACTGTTGCGTTCTTCCCTATGGAAGATTGTTTATCCTATTCCCAGTATTCTTTAGTTGCCTGGAGTTCTTTATGTAGGGTTGAGGCCTCATGATATTTTTCCCCAGCCAGTTTGGCATGTCTGCCATTGAGCTTGTTCAGCTTGTGTCTCATAGATTATCTTGATGAGACTTTATGGGTATGACTTCTGATATTACTAAGAATCATAGTCTCACAGCAAACTCCCTGATCCTCTGGCTCTTACAATCTTTCTAGTCTTTCACAAGTTCCCTGAGCCTTAGGTACAGAAGCTGTTTTGTATATGTATCTATTGTGACAGCGCTCTCCCACTCTGTATTCTGATTGGTTGTGTTTTTCTGTAAATCCATTGCAAAGAGAAGTTTCCTTAATGAGAGCTGAGGAATACACTTCCCAGTGGGGATAAGGACTTTAGAACGTAGGTGGAGACTATGCTGGTTCAGTATTGTCTGCCTGAGCTTTGGAGTTTGTGCCTGAAATACTCTTCTCGTAGACAGAACAGACATCTGCCTGCAAACATGCACTTCCATTGTGCACAGCTCTCTGGGACCTGTGACTGTCATCCCTCACAAAGACTTGCATATTTCAGAATATCCCAAACTCACACTTGCTCCCTCCCTCCCCTTTCTTTCTACTTCTAGTTCCTAGGGGCATACCTTGCAAACATAAACTTCAATGCATCTTGAATAAAACATGAGTAAATAAATGGATAGATCCAGTTGAGGGGAAAGAGAAAGCCAGGCTGGCTTTTACCCATATTAGGCTGTTCCTATGGGGCTACTCATCCCTGCGCTAGATAGTTGAGAAATTATTGTGATACAGGTCCTTTCCAGAAATCTCTAGCTCTGTGGCTGCTTAGGAGATTAAAATGGCACATTTAAGTATTTGGCTAAAACTAGGATATAAAGGTGTGATGTGTATTCCAGAAGTTATCAGTTCACCTAAAAACCACTAAAAGTTTTTAAACATCTGCTTCTCAGTTTACCAGCCTCAGTTGGAATAAAAGCTTGATGTCAGGCAGCATGAATATATTGCTTTGTACTATTGACCAGATACTTTCTGTAGTATAAATATAAACCTAATAAATTAATAGTAGTTTTTGGAATTCAGAGAGACTGTGGCAAGTTGCACAGTCTCTGTACAGGTTGGGACCAGAAAGGGTCCCAGCAATGAGAAGGGAAGTGAACATAAGCCCTTATTCTTAACACAAAAGCTATCTACAATTGATAGTGCTCGTGGAAAAAAGTATTCTCTAATGAACTCTAATGGAGTCACCACCCTTAAGGATAGACCCCAAGCTCAGCAGTCGATAGACAACACAAAGTGAGCTCAACGGCATTTTTGGAGGTTCCTGGTTTCATGATGCTTTGTCTAAGCATTATATTTATCTTTTTCTGTCTTTTTATTCTTTTGTATAAGCCTCTTCTGTGTCTATTTTGGTTTCCAGTGTTGTGTTTCTATGGGATTTCTGTGTGTGCAAAATGTTGTGTCTTGTGTGTTTACATGTGTTTCTTGTGCTTTTTCTTTGACTATTTTTCTCCTGGTGGTTTGCTTGTTTTGTCTTACGCTGTTTTGCTTTTTCATGCTTTATTTTATATCACTTTATTATTATTATTTAGTTGCCTGTTTGTATTCTATTGACAAAGAGAAAGAAAGAGTGTGGATCTGGCTGTGTGGGGAATCGGGGAGGATCTGGAAGAATCTGAAGGAGGGAAAACTGTTATGAGAATACAGTGTATAAAACATCTATTCCAATTAAAATTAATTGTTTATTTTATTTCATCAAATTATGCCCTTATCTGATCAAGTTTAGTTCTGGAGGGAAAACTATGTGAGTCTCATAAACACAGCACACTGTTAAAAAAAAAAACCTGCTAGATGCTGGAGGCAAATATGCAAACTACATCCATTTGAAGGTACAAAGTCTCCTCTTGTCAATCTTGTAGGATATCTTTATATGAGAATCCTTTAGGACTAAAAGATATCTTGTAATCTACTTGGGGGATAGAAAGACTGAGAAATAAATCTAGCGGTCCCTCCTTAAAGCAAAGGCTGCATAATCTGAGATAATATTGGAGAAATCAATCCCCACAGACTGGCTTAACAGAGCCATTAGGAATATTTGGTTATTTCCATCTAAGGTCCCCATAAATACCAGGCTATGGAAAAAAAGTCAAGAAAAGCCAGGCTTTACTAGTAATAGTTGAACAATGGTTCATTGGACCCTAAGGAACTTTGAGACTTGTATGGATGGGCCTTTAGTGGTTCTGTTGAGTAGAATACTGGGATATGATTTTCTTGAAGTACAGAAGGCTTTGCCAGACCTATCTAGACCAGAATATTAGGCAAATGGATGGAACTAGAAGACATCATCCTGAGTGAGGTAACCCAGAAACAGAAAGACAGGTATGGTATACACTCAAGCAGATATTAGCTGTATAACATAGGATAGCCATCTGCAGACTTAAAGAAGCTAAACACTGAGGAGGACCCTAGTTAGGATCCTTAAATCTCTTTCAGAATGGCAAACAGGATAGATACCAGAAGCAGTGGAAGAGAGGAGACAAGATGGGAGCCTACTATAAATGGTCATCTGAAAGGATTCACCCAATAAGGGTTCAAAGCAAATGCTGAGACTCAGGGCTGAACTTTGGGCAGAGTGCAAGGAGTCTTATGGAGGAAGAGAGGGGTGGGAATAGAGGGTCATGGAGGGGACAGGAGCCCCACAAGGAGACCAACAAAATTAAAAGATCTGAGCCTGCAGAGACTGATGCAACAACGGAGGACCATGCATGGAGAGGACTTCCTGTTCAGATGTGGTCAATTGGCAGCTCAGACTCCATGTGGATCTCTGGGTGAGGGGAGGAGGGGCTACCTCTATCATGAACTCAGTTGATGGCTCTCTGATCACTCGTCCTTGATGATGCAGCCTTGCCAGGCCACAGAGGAAGAGGATTCAGGCAGGCCTGATGAGACTTGACAAGTTGTGGGCAGATAGCAAAAGTGGAGATTTCATTTTAGTGAACTAGGGGAAGGGGATGAGGGGAAGAGGGAGGAAGGGTGAGACTAGGGAAATGGAGGGAGGGGGCTTCAATCAGGATATATACTAATAAACTGTGAAGAAAAATATTAAAATTAAAATAAAAATACAAAATAGTCTTAGGGAGGTGTTTTTTTATTTTTATTTAATTTTTATGTTTTGAATTAGACAGAAAAATGACTCTGTCTGGGTCACTTGAAGCCAAATATGGAGAAATCCATGACTAGCTGGAGTTTCTAAGCAATAAAATGACAAAAAGCCAAGCGGTGGGCTACTGAGCTTTCGAAAGACTGAGCAACAGTTCACAGGAGGCATTAGTGATAAAACAACAGGAATAAAAAGATGAAGCTTGTCTTGGGGTGGGAAGTAATTTCTCAACAGTATGCTGTGTATGATTTTTCAAAAGGAAAGAATGCTGGAGATGGAAGTTGTTCCCCTAGCCTGGGGCCTCCACAGAATTGACGAGGAGGCTACAATTATAGCGTCTAACCTAGAACCTTCCAGACCAGGACACCTCACAGCAGGAGGAGTGTCTGAGGGAGAGTCAATGACAGTGGCTACAGTCCAGAGCCTGTCAGCTCCAAGGAACCCATTCAAGTGGCAAAAGGAAGCCTGGACCAGCTCTACTAATCCCATTGGAGGTGAGAGATGCACAGTGGTTTCATGGAAGTGCCCCAGGGTAAGGAAACAAGCTAGCTCTCGGAGAATGACTGTGGGTTCCTTACCATGGTACCAAACATCACTTTCATTTTCTTTACACCGCTGTCCTAGGGTTTCTATTGCTACTGTGTTAAGGCGGAGGGGGAAAGGTTTACTTCATTTTCACTTTGTAGGCCATCACCGAAGGAAATCAGGGAAGGAACATAGGACAGGAACCTGGGGCAGGAAGTGATGCAGAGGCCGTCGGGGGCATGCTGCATACTGGCTTGTTCCTTGTGGTTTGCTCAGCTTATTTTCTTACGTCACCCAGCACCGCCTGCCCCTGGGTGGCGTCTCCCACAGTGAGATGGGCCTTTTCTCATCAATCATCAATCAAGAAAATGTCCCACAGGTTTCCTCACAGGCCAATCTGTTGGAGGCATTTTTTTCAGTTGAGGTTCCCTTTTCTCCAATGACCTTCCTGTGTGTCAAGTCGACATAGGAATAAGTAGCACAACGGCTCAACATATCTGCAGCTACAATTTTTATGTACTTATTTAATACTAGTATTATGTAGCACAAAGAAGACTTCAGTAAGGTGAAAACTATAGGCTCATGATGACAAGCAGATGTTATTTTTTATATTGTTTTTACAGCTGACTTTTTCAAGAACCGGATCAAGGATATTTGACTCTGGAACTAGCCCTCTTCTAACAGAACTGCTGTTAATTTCAAATTCCAACATGTAAAGTTATTTAAATCGTTATGGATCCCACTTTCACAGACTTCCAGAGTTCAGGGTGATAATGAATTTTCTCCTTGTTCAATTCTTGTGATTATGAAAAACAAGGACAAAACCAGCTCTGCATGTCTGAAGCATCCAACTAGATCTCAAGAGTCTTTAAAATTTTGCATCTAGAGGAAACAATTAATAAACAAGTGTACTGTTGGGTTTATTCTTTCTCTCTGTTTTGACATGAAGGATATTACTTTCTCCCCATCTCTCTCTCTCTCTCTCTCTCTCTCTCTCTCTCTCTCTCTCTCTCTCGATGTCTCTGTCTCTCTCTTTGTCTCTCTCCCTGATGCACCTAAGTTTTAACAGTATATGGAAGGTTTCTGCTGGCTGCCATTCAGGCTGTCAGCACTTTAAATACTGCTAGCATACTCTAAAGCTTTTTTGTCCCTTGATTCTGTCATGCCTGTCAAAAGATAAAAATTAATTTCAGGAACTCTAACTATGGGGAATTATTTCATCGTGTTTTTCTGCTGCTCAGTTTATGATCCAAGGTCATCATGACAGATGTCCTCCAGCACTCACCCACATTAGGTTTCCCCTCCTCTGGCTCATGTGACTATTTCTGGATATTGGGTTGTGAACAGACTTGATGAGGAATTTACTGACTGCTACCAGACCCTTCAGAGCACTTCTGTTGCCTCCACAGCTGAAGAGGCCTCAACTTCCAGATGGAGAAGATTAATCAGTCACCAAGGGTCCTCATGAACATTGGCTGCACAACCAATGGGGGACATCCGGATGAGTGAAAAGGAATCTCTTTTGGCATAAATTATTGAGGTCTGGAAGACAGTAAATCTGTGTTTCTCCCCAACTACATTCTAAAATAGTGGCCATGTGAAATGATAGGTTTGTTAATCCACTTAATTGTGGTAGTCCTTTCCGTGCGTATATGTATTTAATCATTGCTTGCCCTCAAATATACTAATTTTAATTCTTTAATTATAACCTATTAAAACATAAAATTTAAAGAGAACTAAAAACATTTTTTCTCAACAAATCACCAGTGCATTTTCGTTGACAACAAGGTGTCTTTACTTTTACTAAAACCCATTCAAAAATTGCTTTGCATTGGCTTAGTAAAATCTGAAAAAATAATTGCAGTAAACTGAATGAAAATGTCATAAGATAATCATTTCCACTTAATAAAAGCCTTGGTGTATATACCTTAATATAGTTTCTGATTCTTCTTAAGCAAAATAAGATATATATGTTGATAGAAACATCTATTCTACATATAGAAAGCTTGTATGTTATTGTATTTAGTAAGCAGTGTTATATAGAAATATATTGAAAAAGTGGTAGAAGCCGCATGAATGTGTGATAATGAAAAGGGAATAACTTATCATCTCATCCCAAAATATTTGTCACCTCACTTATGAAGCCATTAAAATTAAACATTGCTAGTTTACATACATACATATATATGCACACATGCATACATATAATTTTGGAAGAAAAATGAAGAGTTGTGTAAGAAGTATGAAGTTAAAGAGAATAAGAATATTTTGTATTCTCAAAAATTCTGCATTTTCATGAGGAAAATTAATTTCATAACTTTAAACCAACTAAGTAAATAGCAAAATTTTTCACAACTTCTATCTTCAATACTTAATTTTCTGTGATGTTTGAAGCAATACAATAAAATCAGATAACATTTCTAAAAATATATGTAACTATCTGAATCTACTTCTCTTGCTTAAATGATTGAATTATTTCAGGACACATTTTAAGTCTCTAAGGAATAATTTTATTCATAAATTGTAGGTTATATTTGAATTTAAAAAATAGGAAGGCAGACATAAAAATAGACAATATCACTTCTATTATTCTTAGGGCTACAGTGATTGATCATTACCAACAGATGCTAGGATGAAAATAGATGCTAGCCTTGGGTTCAGTTCCAATAATTTATTCCTGAATTGCAGATGACTATACACCGGTTGAAGAATGCTCTCAGAGAGACATGAGATTTTTAACTTGGGCATGTGTTATTTCTTATTCAATCTGTATGCTTTCTTTATGTTTTAAGCAATGCTAGTGTGTGTATGTGTGTGTGTGTGTGTGTGTGTACCTATGCTCTCTTTCCAACAAATATAAATGTATGCAAACATAGAAAGCAAGTAAGTAGTAAGAATATGCCTGTCGACTTCAATTTTGCAGGCATAAAAATGCATGAGCAAAGGGAATGAAAACACAGGATCAAAGAGACAGGAAAAAGCAAGCCTCATGTGTTTCACCAAGGAAAAAAAATCACCCTAAATAAGCTCTACCATTATATATATTGGTGTAAATTTGAATTTATATTCAACATAAATGTGTTTTTCCTATGGGCAATTAGCTGCATATTCTCATTCCACCAAGCTAAGAGAGCTATAGCTCAGTGGTATTCAGAACTGTGGCTTTCATCTATGGTTATTATCTACACTAGCTTTTGGAAGATTGTCCAAATGCAGAAGACATTATAATCCTTTCTATTGCGACCCAAAAGTTTCATACGACTTAAAAACTCTATCATGTATCTACATATTTAGGTTAAAAAAATTGCCTTAATTTATTTCCACCCTAACACATAATTCCTAGGAGTCACTCTTAATTACACACAAGGCAATGCTACTTTCACAATTCTTTTTGTTATTTTATTATTTGCCCGACGAATTTAATGATTATGCTGGATTGCTCTTCATCAGAGAAGTTCCGTCATTTCCCAGTGCCCCTCATTATCCTTTCTTAAGCACAAGGAGAGGCTGTGACAGCACAGGGGTAATCCTGAACTTGCTCAGGGTTGAGTGATTGTTCACACATTTAGCTTTCTTATTGTACCACAGTCTATTTTTCTGCTCTGGAAGCTAATCTGGCATTATCTATTACAGCGAACTACTCCAGAGATGGCAAACACACTGGTCAATAGTGTCCTCTCTTAGCAGTAGCACTCACAAATGACCAATAACTGCATCATTTTGTAAGTAGGACATCTTTAGATTTTGCATCATTACTTCAGAGAGTTTTTAACAGTCATTCAGGGCTAAAATCTTCTTGTCACCCCCAATTTCCTTATTGTTTTTAAAAACATTTTTATTTTAACTCAAGTGTGGGAGGTACAATTGAGCTCTACTTTTATTATGACTGGAACAAATTATTTTATAGACCTTCTCATTCACTTTGCACCTCTTTAGAAAAAAAAAACCTATGTAATGAAGATTTTATTTAGCAAAAATTGTTAGCTTTGTTGAAGATGGTTAAGCCGCCTACAACTAAGCTGCCTACAAGTAAAATTTTTGTTATTTATTTAGTCTATACAAAATTTCTCAAAAGTATGAATTTGAAACACTGTTCTTTTCTTTTAATTAATTAATTAATTATTACAATTTATTCACTTTGTATACCAGCTGTAGACTCACCCCTTGTTTCCTCCCAGTACCACCCACCCTTCCTCTTCTTCCCCTATGCCCCTCCCCTAGTCCACTGATAGAGGAGGTCCTCCTTCCCTTCTATCTGACCCTAGTCTATCAGGTCTCATCAGGGCTGGCTGCATCATCTTCCTCTGTGGCCTTGCACTGCGTTGTCACAGAAAATTAGGAATAGTGTTATCTCAAGATCCAGCTATACCACTCCTGGGCATATATCCGAAAGATGATCCACCATACAACAAGGACTTTTGCTCAATTACGTTCATAGCAGCTCTATTCATAATGACCAAATCTGGAAATAACCTGATGTCCCTCAACTGAAGAATGGATACAGAAATTGTGGTGCATTTACACAATGGAATACTACTCAGCAATGAAAAACAAGGAAATCATGAACATTGCAGGCAAAGTGGTTAGAACTAGAAGGATCATCCTGAATGAGGTGACCCAGAAGCAGAAAGACACTATTCTTTTCTTATGCTACATAAATAGATTTATTGAAGTGCTTAATTATCATGATTTAAATGAGTTTAATATTATTTTCAAACTTTGGAGGATTTTTTGGTTAATGTTACATCTACTAGCTCCTTGGAAGATGTACAACCTTCATTTTCTTTGTATCCTTGGTGCTCAACGCGGAGTTTCGCATAGAACAGACATGAAAAGTGTTAGCAGAACACAGAACTGATTGAATGAAGGTTTTATTTTCTAATAAACACGAATATTACCATGCTACCATGGGATTAATCCTAATCATAGTTCTAGCAAAGCATTCAATTTTCTTGTCCCAGTGAAATTTTGTACAAGCACTCTTTCCAAATTTCTATTTTCCCTTAAAATGTGGCCTTGCTTTGTTTGCCGAGATATGAAATTAAGTGACCCTAGTTTTATACTGTTAAGCAATAAATTGAAGGTCTTCAACTAATTTAAATTGTGTAACTAATTTTATTAGAAATAATATTTAAAATGATGTAAGCAATTGTATGGATTTTCAAAATTAGAAATTTTAATGCACAAAATTGTTGATGGCTACCATCACTGAAGGGAGTTAAATATAATTCAAATAAATCCCATTGTTCTTGTTCCTTCTGAGAAAATTCTGAAAAACTTTAAATAAACTTTTTTTTTCCCTAAGGCACAGCCTCCCCCTAGACTGTCAGGAACTCACTTATACACCAGGTTGGCCTCAAATTCTTAGAGATCTGCCTGCCTCTGCATCCAGAGTTCTGGGATATGTGGAATGCATCCATACATATTTCAAATATTAATTACTCTCACAGTTATCTTCAGAATTCAAGAAAGAAAATTCTCAAAGTCCAGACCATACAAAAAGGAAACTACTGTGTATTTATGACCAATAGTAACATGATCAGTGTAAAGATACTCTTTCAACCTTTAAACTGCAAACTCCCTGAAAAATTGTTGAAAGGGTTCTCCAGTGTTTAGATACAGTGGAAGTTATCCTCACACGTGATGCTGAGTTACTCCATGGCCAGCTTATCCTCACTAATAATCAGCACACACTCAACATTTAAAATCTTATTTTGTGTTTTGATACTCATGTAGCTCCAATTTTTCCCGCTTCTCTCTCAAGTAATTATATCTAATGAGTCTTGAAGATGATTAGGTACAAAAATCAAGAACATTCATTCCTTTATATGTGAATATGTGTCTAAGAGAGAGGTGCTGTCTGAGAAAATTATTGCCTAGAAATCTTAACAGACTCCTTATTATAATCCATTCCTATGTATTTCTGCATAGAGATTGGAAAATGACAATAGAGAAAGAAAGAAAGAAAGAAAGAAAGAAAGAAAGAAAGAAAGAAAGAAAGAAAGAAAGAAAGAAAGTCACCATGTGGAAAGGCCTGGGGATGAGGAAACATTGTGTCTTTTGAGACAAGGATGGCTTTAAGGTCACCATACATTCTCAGGCCCCATTTAAAATCTTTGTCTTAAATGAAACTGTGGAATGAAAAGTTTCTATTCAACAAGGAAAGAGCTAAGTGAGGAGACAACTTAAATAATGAGAATGAATTCTTGCTGGCTTTGTATCCAACGGAAAAGGGTAGTATCTATACTATACAAAGAACAACAAAACAAAACAAAAACAAAAAACCAAAACCAAACAAACAAAGAAACAAAACATCAAACAGCACAACAAATAGGGATAGTTCACAAAAACTTGCAATACCAATCCTAGTTATTATATTTATGTGAAGAACTGAAACAGAGATACTTATAAAGCAAGTGCCATTTTCTCAAGAAGATGGTTCTAGAGATAGGCTACCTACATTAGCTCAAGGGGCTAGGGAAGGACCTGGCATGATTTCAGTCATACAGATAGTGTAGAAGTCATTTGGGCTATTAGCCACCTCTGGTCCTAGTCATGGGAGCCTGGAAAAGCTTGTGGCAAAACAGATAATGTAAGGGCCATTTAAACAGATAGCTATCTCTGGCTCTAGCTGTGGAAGCCTGATATGGTCTGGCCCCAAAGACAAACCAGGACCTTCCTTAGAGCTCCTACCAAAACAAAACAAAACAAAACAAAACAAAACAAAACAAAACAAAGCAAAGCAAAGCAAAACAAAACAAAACAAAACAAAACAAAACCACAGACTAATTTGATGGACTAACTTGCTTGGGGAAGTCCATCCCAGCTGATGAGTTGATGTAAAAATGAGTTTAGGGATAAATGTAAGAAAGATATGGTGGGGTGAAATTCCATGAAAAACCCAGGAGCAGATGTGAGTAGGGAAATTAGTGAGATGCTCTTAGAGTCAAATGGCATAGGATTTTGAACAATGTTTTGCAAAAGGACTAAAACAATTAGATAGTATCAGATGAATGGTTGCGTGGTCATGTTTGTGTTTTGGATTAGACACACTGATGGAAGCCTCGTGATGAACTTCAGAGCAAACATGACTGAAACCAGGGAGTCCAAAGAGGTTGACATTGCTGCCGCCTCCACTACAAGCGTGAGTCAAGGTTCTGCAGAACTCCATTTCTGTTCAAAGGATACAAAAGACAATCCATGTGAAGGAGAGAGAGTGTGGAGCAGTTATGACTGATCTGAGTGAGGATCACAAGCCCTGTAAGGATGAACATTCCTGTAGTGTTTATTATTCCAGACTCTGCATGACAGTCTCTTCAAACATCTCTTTTCTTGTGGGGAAGACAATGATTGACAGCTGTGATACTGTTCCGGCATATTTGTCACTGAGTGCTATGAGAGCTAAAAACACAGCAAAACAGTCTCAAGAGTGCTTCATAAGACTATAAATTTGAAGACATTTATGGTAGGCCCCCATCCTGTTCTCTCTCCTCAGACACTTCTGGTGTCTATTCTATTTGCCCTTCTTAAAGAGAATTAATCATCTTCCCTAGAGCCCTCTTTGTTATTTAGCTTCTTTAGGTCTGTGGATTGTAGTATGTTTACCCAGTATTATATGGCTAATATCCACTTTCAAGTGATTGTATTTCATGAGTGTCTCTCTGCTTTTGGGTTACCTCACTTGGGATGATCTTTATTAGTTCCATATATTGGCCTGCAAATTTCATGATTTCCTTGTTTTTAATAGCTGAGTAGTACCCCATTGTGTAAATGTACCACAATTTCTGTATCTATTCTTCTGTTGAGAGAAATATAGGCTGTTTCCAGATTCTGGCTATTATGAATAAAGCTGCTATGAACATAGTTGAGCAAATGTCCTTGCTGTATGGTGGAGCATCTTTCGATACATGCCCAGGAACAGTATAGCTGGGTCTTAAGGTAGCACTGTTCTCAGTTGTCTGAGAAAGCACCAGATTGATTTCCAAAGTGGTTGTACAAGTTTCCACTCCCACCAGAAATGGAGAAGTGTTCCCCTCTTCCCACACCCTCACCAGCATGTGCTGCCACTTGAGTTTTTGATCTTAGCTGTTCTGATGGGTTTGAGATGGGCTATCACAGTTGTTTTGATTTGCATTTCCCTGATGACTAAGAATGTTTAGCATTTTTTAAATGTTTCTTTGCCATTTGATATTCCTTTGTTGACAATACTGTGTTTAGCCCTGTACTCCATTTTAAAGACTCCACCCAACGGGATCAAAGTAGATGCTAAGACTCACAGTCAAATTTTGGGCAGAGCATAGGGAGTCTTAGGAAATAGTAGGGGAATAGAAGGACCCAGAGCTAACAATTCTGGGCCCATAGGGGCCTGCAGAAACTGATGCACCTGCCAAGGGCCATGCATGAAGAAGAACTACACCCCAAGCTCGGATGCAGGCCACAAGCAGCTCAGTCTTCCCTTGGGTTCCCCAGTAAGGGAAGCAGGGGCTGTCTCTGACAGGGACTCTGTTGCCTGTTCTTTGATCACTTCCCTCTGGCGGTGGTGGTGGTTGGGGGGAGGGTGGAAGGCATTGCCAGGCCACAGAGGAAAAGGATGCAAACACTCCTAATGACACTTGATAAGCTGGGGTCAGAGGAAGAGGAGGGCTCCCCCTTTCTGAGAAATAGAGGGGAATGAGGACAAAGAGGGAGGGAGCATTGGACTGGTAGGAGACAGGGGAAGGAACTACAATCAGAATGTAAAGTGAATAAATTATAAAAAATAAAGTTAAATTAAAAAAGAGTACAAATTTGTATGTAAGTATTAAATGTATCTATATTTCTGCTATCTTACTATCTTTAAAATATTTACTACTTGTATCTGAATTCTAAACTTGTCTAAGCAATGCTCAAGTTCAGGAAATAATCATGAGGTGCTTATTCTCTATACATTTAATGAAATTAATTTATGGGCTGACCTAATACTGTAAATGTATTCTGCTCGATTCTATCGTTTATATTTAACTGTAGACAGATGTTCCAGTCTGTCTGTGTGGTGCTTTATTTAAAGCTTAATCTATGATGAGAAAGGAAAACATTTAGCTCTGATGGGAATCTGCTCTCTGTGGCCTACAACCTCACACTTTCCCTTTTTACATAATTATAGTTCTGAGTAGTTGGTCAAACAACTTAAGCGCTTGGCGTTCATACCACTTAGACTCTTAGACCCTCTCACATGCTGCCACTGAGTGCTGGCTTCTGAAGAAGCACCAGCCACTAGAATAAGAGCTTCACTTGTTTTTTTACACTTTTTATAATGATCTTCATAATAATTAACTGGTTAATATAATCATTCAGAAACGTGTGTCCGGCTCTAACTGAAATCATCATTAGAGTTTCCTTTAAATCAGTTATATTCCCGTTACTTAGGGAAGACGTATTTTCAATTGCAAGTGACTAGCTCTGTTTGCTTTCTCTTCTTTCTTCTTTCTTTCCTTTTCTCTTCTCCCTACACCAAGGTTTTCTCTTCTTCTTCTACCTCTGTTTTCCTTTCTCAAGGAGAATTTTATTAGACAGTAAGAAAGAAAACATAGTTCAGGTTAGGCAAAATCCTAGCAGGTGCCAGAAAGAGAGATGAAGAAAAAAGTCTTGTATTCCAAGGAAGAAGTAAAGTAGAAACAGCTATGTAGAGAGGGAAAGGAAATAGAGGTGATGAGTGACCTGAGGAAGTAGCCCAAAGCTGTCTTCACTTGGTTCTCAGATTCACATAGAATTCCATTTTTCTTTCGTATAAGTGAATTTTTTTAACCACATTACAAACATGTTGCTATTTTCTAACAATTAACCAAAGCTGGAAAAAAAAATCTTAGCACAAAATAATCTCTGGCCAGCTCACATGCTGAATTTTGATCAAAAAATTCTTGAATTTTGAGGCATTGTGACACTCCATGGAAACATACTAAGGAGTTGAAAGCATTTTATACATATATAATTAACTGTGTTTTACAGAAGAAATTATTACAAACCTAAAAGGAAAGGTAATTTAAAATATAAATGATATATTTAAATGAAAACTTGTAGTAATATTTTAGAGATATATCTATGTATTGTTTGTATTTCATCTACTTGTGATTTATCATTTAAAATTTTAGAATTAGCCAGTGTCTCTAAATATGTTAAATTTTTCATAGCAACTGTGCTCACATGTCAATTTTTTTCCATTTACTAAAAATCAGTAGGTAAAGTGTTTCCTACATTTTAAAGACTGTGTCTGGTACTATGTATGTTCATATACACAAATAGGGTTTCACCTAAGCTATGAAGAACTGTCATCCATATTCCCATCTGTCACTTGGCTAACCTGAAATGTAGACTTGTTCCTTTGTATTTATGTCTGTGCTTCTTCAAGAAGCAAGGAAAATGGTAAATTGTCACTGGTAACTTGGGGCTTGGGAAGGATAGACTCACCTGCCTTCACTTTCTCTCTGTTGACCATCAACTTGGAGTGCGGCAGCCTTTGTTTCGATGGTGTCGACATTCTCCACTCCCTGCAGAAGAGACTGGTGTTTCTGCGTTAGAGAGCCATCTGGCGCAGGTTAGCCCAAAGTCTGAAGATAGCTGTATGTGCCATTACCGGAGTGAGGCATTTTCCTCAGGGAGTTATCACCTTAACATCTGAAGGGCATGAGGAAAATAAGTTAATACTTTTAAAACACTCTATTTTATGGGCAATAGAAAGAACAGCGTTTTCCTTTTCCAAGTTAATATCCTCTTTGTGTACTAAGTAGTTGAGTGTTGCCAATATAGAGAGGAGGGAATCTGAGCTGACTTTAAATGCTTGCACATTTCGTGGGCTGTGTTAGGTAACTGCAAGTCAAGGGGCACTGTGGAGGAGGGAGAGCTGGCTAGCTGACTAATGCTGACTCTCTCAGTGGGAAAAAAAGGATGTACAAGCTGTCTGAAAGTGTCCTTAGAATGCACAGAGCTATTGTTGCTTTGTTTGTCAAAGTATAAAAGAAGTTTGTCACAGGATGAATAAAAAAAAAATGCTGTCTTCCCAATAAATCCACTACCATCATGCAATATTTTTCAACTCAATTACCTTTGGTTTTACCTCTCATTCCCATGAAGATCCAAATAAACATAAACGCTAGCATCAATCCTTATTTTCCATTATGATATTAGTGTTATTTAGCGTTTGCAGCAGGGGCAAAATTATTTAAAGTATTTTCTATTGCAATTACAATGGATAACTTGAAACAGGAAGCTTTAAGCATAGAAATTAATGAGAAAATGCACAGGTCATGAAAGTCCTTTAGAAGAATTCTCAAATACTTTAGTAGCTGTAATATTTATCCATATATGGACCCTGCACAAAGCAAAAACGGGGAACCGTTAAGGAAGTTAAGGATATCCCAGGATGTGCATTTGAGATGCTGGTTTACTCACTCTGAAATCTCAGTGTGTAGAGAACTAGGGGTCTTGAGTGAGAAACCCAGAGCAAAGCAAATAATTTGTAAAAATTCTCCTCCTTGCTGTGGTGCTCATATCTAAAGTTCTCTTCCAATTGTGTCTTGGGAGATGGGATGTGAAAAGGAAAGATGAGGTAAATAGGAAGATGGATCAGGATATACACATGCAGTCATTTGTGTGTGTATGTCTATGTAGACAGTGGTGGAGAGAAAGACACCCTAAGTTCATGTGGGTATAGATTATGGTGGAAACAAGGAAGCTAGCTGCTTTGGAGACCAAAGAATAGGAGACAAGAAGACTAGATAGATGTTCTCTTTGCATCACAGACCCTTTGTCATGCTGAGGATCTTTGCATGAATGCTAATTTCCATTTTATAATAAGAATGTATTATTATCTTCTTTATTAGCCAGTAATTAATGGAATCATTTTTAAAAAAAATAAATTACAAAAATTTGCACACATAAGCAAAACATCTATTTTAAAAGCAAGTATGAAGAATAAAAACTTGTTTTGGGGCTTGTGGTCCCTGGAAGGAGAAAGCTTGCAGAATAGAAGGTTCTTTGATTTACAGATAAGGTCTTATGTGTTTGAGATAACAACAGAAGAGTTACTTTGTAGAAGCTCTACCTGAACACAGCACTTCCTTGAGTTAGAACAGCAGGGAGGGGGGTAGGGTTAGGGGAGGAGAATCCAGAAATCTGTCCCAGATGGCTGAGGGGTAACAGTATCGCATGGGCTGGGTTTAAAGCTGAGTTTCCCTAGGGCTGACTTGATGTTGTTTTCATGTTAGAAAACAGACACTGAAAAAGTTAGGTGCTTAGTGTCCCTCATGCATCTTCTGACTCATCCCTTGGGACAATTTTTCAAGTGTGGTGGTTACTCAACAAATATTTGCTAAATTCATCTTTAAACAAGCAGGAAAAAAATAGAACGAATGAGTTAAATACATACCTTGAATGTTGAAAAGCTACTGTTTCAGGAGAAATGGCTCCCTTCAATATATTCAGTTTTCATTTAGCCAAGAGGAATGGTTTCAACAGGAACTTGATCTTTGTAATCCTATCTACAGTGACCTTGAGAGCTTCTTCTCCTCTGATAGACTGGCAGCGGTACTGGTAAGAGCTTTGAAACTCAAGGTTGAACTATTATGTCACCCTGTGGAAAACCATTTGGTATAAAGAGACAAGAGCCTTGTAAAGTGGGTAATGCCATGCATTTTAAGCATGGAAAGTAGTCCACAGCTGGCCAATTCAATGGAGTGTTTTTCGAAACTATTTCCGTTAACACATAGACATTATAATAATCTTTCTGTTTTTCATAAGTTTCATTTGACAAAATAAGCTCCAATTAGTGGTGCCCTTTCATAGCTGGGCCTGGTTGGGCAGGACTGATAGTTTAATTCCTTAACAGGATGAGACAAGAGAACCACAAGTTCAAGGCCAGCCTGAGATGGAGTAAAACGACTCAACAAATAAAAATAAAAGACAGGGGTATAGTTCAGTGGTGGTACACTTGAAGCCCTGGGATCAACCACTAGTATGGAAAACAGAGGGAAGAGAACCAGGGAGGAAGGAGAGAGAGAGAAGGAAACTGAAGTTGTTGCTTGCCAACAAGCTTTTTCAAATGCAGCACTTGCTCCTCTGTGACCACTACGTCACATTATGAAACCATGAAAAACAGTTCATTTCCATGAATTTATATGCATTAGAATTCTTCATGTCCTTCAGCAGCAAAGAAAACACTAGCAAATCCCAAGCAGAAGTGCATGATACATGATTCAAAAAGTTGTCCAAAGTGCATGAAATGCTGCCCAGCTTTGGGGAGACACTTAATACTGCGCATTGCCCAGAAACGTCAAAGCAAAACCTAGTATGCCATGCTACTTTCTTCTGAGGACTGATAGAATCCTCATGCATATGTGACACACGCTTTCATTCCCAGCATCCAGATGGGTTTTCCCAAATGGTAAATGTTAAAGGAAAGCTTGAACTCTGAAGATTAGGTTATTATCAATTCCTAAACAACCTTAAATTGTAATGCACAAGATGGGTAGAAAGCCTTTCTGTTTTGGTGTTAAATAACTCCAGGCAATAGTTGGCTACAGTATACAGTTCTTCACAAGTCACTGCACGTTTTATGACGAAATGGCTCTTTAAGGAAACATCTGAGGTCATGCATTCCCCTGGACAGTATAGTGTCTCTCGCTAGGAGGAACTAAGGGTGCTCCTGCAGGCAAGATTGCAACTGTGGCTTGCCTTCACTTTGGCCCATGATAAAATTGCATGATAATATAGAGATATGCCCTGAGAGTCAGAGGTTAATATAAAAGGTGAGACACAGTTTAAAGAGAAACAAATGGAAATATATAACGACACAATTATTTCTCTGGGAGAGAATTCCATGACCACAAAGTTTATCTCTTCACTTAGGGGCACCTTCCATATTGATTCCCAACACAGTTAAAAAAAAAAAAAAAAAAAAAGCACTTTTTTGATACATACCCCACATATGTTTTTGATCCTCCTTCTTATAAAATAAAAGTTTTGATTAATCAATAAAGATTTCCCACAGATAACATGCTTCTTCTGTCTCCACTTTAGTATTTCAACAAAGTGCCCCACAGATTTGCATTTCCAGACAGCTAAAGAGCCTCTGTCTGTGCACAACAGATCAAGGCAAGGCACACCTATCAAAGCGCTTCCTGATTTTGTGCCAGACATGAAAAAGATTACTATCTTAGTTATGTAACATAGTCCATCTGAGATTGTATACAAAAGCCCAGAAAAACCACCCAGAACCGAGACACATTTAGAACTTCAAAAGACAGGAGAAAAAGCATGCAAATGGTTTTGTCTTCCTTTGTTCTTGCTTTCTTAGGCTATAAAATAGCAGCTTACTGGGTCCCATCAAGACTGATGCCCAAAGAAACTACTGAAATACAGCAATGCTGCATCTGCAAAAAAAAAAAAAAGCCTCGTTCCCGTTCCCTATGCAGGCATCATTAATCCTTCCCCCACAGCTTATCCAGAACTTATAGAAATGGCTTTTCCCCAAACAAGCAGGGTTAACCTTATTTAAATATTGACTTACTTACCAATGTACATTTAAATCAAAACTATTTCTGAAGTTGTGTTGGCAAATAAGAGCACCTGATAACTGCAATCACTGATGGTGGAGTTAGCCCTAGGCCCTTCATTCCCTTAGCTTGCCATGCTTCCCTGAGATTGACTAGTTCCTGCAAGCATTTCATTTTACAGTACTTGATCTTCCTTACATTTTATCATTTAAGATTCAAAAATTTGTTTGTAGCACACCTGTCTCCATATAGTTCCATCACAAATGAATTTCCAATCATCTTCTTTTCCTTCCAAATCTCTATTTCCCACCACACTGCTGCTTTAAGTATTTGCTCTTTTAAACATGTAATTGATGAAGCTTAATCTCCAGTGCGGTCCTGTGAGGGCCAGAGCATTAAGAAGTATTCAGATCACGAGGAAAGAGCACTTGTGAACAAGATGAGTGTCCTTAAACATCGCTCCAGCAGGGGCTGGACAGATGGCTGTGGTTAAGAGCACTTGCTGCTCTTACAGAGGACCTGAGTTTGATCCCTAGCACCCACATGGTGGCTCACAACTGTCTTCAGCCCAAGGCATCCAGCTCTCTTCCAGCCTTCAAGGGAACTGCACGCATGTGTGTTGCAAAGACATATGTGAGGAAAATACCTCATTCATAAGAAAAAGTAGTTTAAAAAAAAGTATCACAAGAGGCAGCTGCTGAGAAAGGAAGAATTACTTTTCTCCAAGGCAAGCTTCCTCCTAGGAATCCACAGGTGGTCAGGCTTGGATATGTGTGCGTAGGAGCAATATTTAATGGACTCAGTAAATTGTACATACATATGTGTATATTATCTATGTATGCATGTAACAATCATAGTTAAAGAATGAGACTACGAATGTGCCGGAAGGAACACCGAAAGCATTTGAAGTTGGGAGAGGTCGAGGTGATATACATACAGTGCTCATGTAGTTCACAAAAAATAAAATGAAAAACAGAGAAAAACCGTGCACCTGTTATTTTTCTCCCATACTATTTTTGTTGGCTAATAATTTGCATTTTCCATAATTGCTTTTACGTGCTGTCAAAAATATTAAAGCACTTACCGTTCCCCTAAAGCTCATCTCCAACAGACTATGCAGTTGGCATCCAGCATTATTTACACAGGAGATGGCACTTATCCAGTACATACCCTTACTAATAATCTGCTTCCCTTTTGCTACATGAAAATAATAAGTTAATGTTTTACATTTGTTTACTTATTTGTATATGTTTACTTGTATATACTATGGCATATATGTAAATGTCAGAGAACCACTTGGAGAAATCTATTTTCTCTTTTCTTATGTGGGTGTCAGTGATCAAGCTTAGCAACCAAAATTTGTACCCACTGAGCCATATCACTGTTCCAGAAACAGTATTATCTTGTAATTGTAACTGATCAGTTCATCCCTGAACCTGCTTTATCACTACCACATCAAGGGGGCACTCTACCAAAAAAAATATGTATTCTAGACAATACACTGTATTATTTGCAGGGTCTTTTGTTGCTGTTTTGCATTTTTGTTAGTTCTTTGAGAATTTCACACAATGTATTTTGATCATTTTTGCCCCCTCCCATAACTCCTTTCAGTTCCATCCCCCTTTTCCATCCAGGAAACTTGTGCCCTCTTCCTTTAAAAAAGGAGGAGGAAGAAGAAGAATAGGAGGAAGAGAAGAGGAAGGAGAAGGAGGAGAGGAGAAAACTCTGAGGGCAGAGGAGGAGAAGGTCAACTACAATTTGTTCTTTCTTTTCCTGACAGCTAACAGCTGCCAATAGCATCTCAGCTAGGGATGAAACTTTGTATCCACCTCTCCTGTCCCTTCACCATGTTGTCTGGACTACTCTTGCACAGATCTTTCGGATGCTGGGTAACAGTGAGTTTACAAATGAAGTTACCTTGCTGTTCCACGAAAACACTGTTAATTTGTAACCATCCAATGCTCTGACGCATAAGCTTTTCCCACCCAGTCTTCCACAATAGTTCCTGAGCTTCACGAGATGGGAGTATGACATATCACATTTCATTCTGCACTCCTTCTCTAGTATGGGTCTTTGTGTAGATCAGCAGGTACTTCAAAAAGAAGCTTAAAAGCGACCAAATATATCTGGACACAGGGGTCTTTTATGAGACTGTTTCTCCAAACAAGGACAATGTATGGATGCAACCTAGAGCCCCTGCTCATTTGTAGCCCTTGGTAGCTCAGTATCTAAGTGGGTACCCTAATAAGGGGAAC
The DNA here is from genome assembly GCF_030254825.1 of Meriones unguiculatus. Taxonomy (NCBI): domain Eukaryota; kingdom Metazoa; phylum Chordata; class Mammalia; order Rodentia; family Muridae; genus Meriones; species Meriones unguiculatus. Next base: position 12,573,721 of record NC_083354.1, on the reverse strand, counting down.
AGGGACTGTTTCTGACATGAACTCAATGGTGGGCTCTTTGGCCTCCCCGCTCCCCCCAAGGGAAGAGCAGCCTTGCTAGGCCACAGAGGAGGACTTTGCAGCCAGTCCTGAAGACACCTGATAAACCAGTATCAGATGTAAGGGGAGGAGGTTCTCCCTTATGGGTGGACTTGGAAAGGGGCAGGGAGGAGATGAGGGTGGGAGGGTAGGAATAGGAGGGAAAAAGGGAGTGGGATACAGCAGGGATACAAAGTTAACAAACTGTAACTAATATTAAAAAATAAAATATATTTTAAAAAAAGAAGCTTTAAAGCTTCATTGGGTTTATGAAGCAAAGGAACAGTATTCTGTGGACCTATTCTAACTTGTAATTTTTATCTTTACATTAGAAGCTTTCAGAAAACAACATACAAAACTATGTTACGTAAACACATGCATGAAACCAAACCATACTGAGATAATTAAAACGACCCAAACAAGGTAAGCACTTGGGCACTTAGAAGGAAATGTTGATAATTAAATCTATCCCTGAAGCAGAAGTCTCAGATAACCTGACATACTGACAAGGGTGACATGTTTTTATTTACTTCATTTAGCTAGAAATATTGTAAAAATTACCCAATTTGTCACTTTAGCTCTAACATCTTTGCTGGCAAATACATTGATGTAAGTACTTGAGAAATCTGTTCTAACATCAGTTTTAAAGCAAGAATTTTATCTTAACCTATCATCATGTAGGTGCTAAAATGCCTTTGTTAGCAGGTTATATTAACCTTGGAGAATGAGAAAGTTACAGCTTTAATTTTTTTTTAAATATTCTATGGGAACTATTCTGTGAATACAGAGTGCTTAGCTTCTGTATTTAATCCTGAACACTTCAAAATAGTCTGTTAAAATTACATGTATCAAGTTAAAAGCTCAACAAAAATTATTACGAAAGTTATATCTAGCAAGAAGAGTTGTGTATCCCTTCTGATTCAGCTCATTCAACAACCAGGATGATTATTTTATGTATTAATTCATCACATTTAAACTACAATCATTGTTTTTCCATCTTAAAAACTTGAAAATTTTTTATTTTTATTAGTAATCTATTTTTTGTTCTTGTTTATTCTCTCTTTCTGTGTGTCTTTTTTATTTTGCAATTTAAATTGCATCGCATGCTTTCATGTTTGTTCCATTAATGTCTGTCTATAATTTTCCAGTCTTCTTTTAATATGAGAATGTTATTCATCCATTTTCCTTTCTTTCTCTTTTTAACCTCTTATCAAGTTTTCTTCTGCACTTCTACTTCATATCATCAACATTGTATAAGATGTCCCATTCTAAATGCATATTTCACACATTCTTTTTATCCCCTAGTTGAGCAGAATAAAGAAAAAAACAAAAATAGATTATTCATTTAAAATTTTAACACCAATATCTGGATTGATAATAAATATATAAATATATTGAAAGTTAAGACAGTAACCAAAATCTCTTTTCAGTTTTCTGCCCTCACCTATATTTCTGTTCAATGTCATCAGTATGGTGTCCCTCTACATTGCTAATATTGTCATAAAAGATATTCATTCTATGGGCTTGTTTCTTTATTTGTCAGCAAACTTCTTTACAAAGCCTTCATCTGAAAAATGTCTTTTAGAGACAATTAGATTCCTTGAGAATGATGATCTAAATGGAATGAAAGAGTAGATGCTCCTTCATCTGTAAGAACTAGATAATTTATTATTTGAAATGTCTGGCATAGGGTTACAAAAGTGGCTGACTATATTAATTTTGAAATAATAAAGACAAGTCCTTTAAGACCTTGGAAATGAATAATGCCTAAAGCAGGACTCCTCCCCACAACCAAGACATGGGGATATTTGTTTGATAATAGATAGTACTAAGAGTCTAATAAATAAGAGTGCTGTGACTCATGTGATATTGTTTTGAAACATCCCAGGAGTCAAAAAGCTACCAGTAACTCAGTCTTTCTAGCCAAAGGGAGCATGATTAATAAATGCTCAGGAGATGAAAAAGTTGTAATGCAGGTTTGAGACCAGCCAGTAATGCAGGTCTCAAAAGAACATAGAGTGGATTTCCAAGCTGTGAGAAGACTACAAATACGCACAAAGCTTAAAGGGCAACTAATAGCATCTTCATTGGTGAAGCTGAAACAGTTTTTAACCTCTTTCTCATCATACCTCATGCACATACAAGCACACTGTCCACCTGAAAGTAGTGTTCTAGCATTGTTAGAACACTAACAATTTCTCAGAATCAAGACAATTAAGTGGCTGCACGTTCTGCATGTATCTGACAGTCTAGGTGAATCAGAAAGGGCTATTCTATGAAGCTTTAAAACGTTGTCTAGTGCTCGTTAGACCCTTCTCATGTATTAAATTCACTGAGCAAATTTGTCCTGGTCTAGAGCCAATGCCAAAGGTCAAGAGAAATAACAGAAAGAAACAAACAAACATTTATTTTGAGACAGAAACTAGTGAGGGAGCCAGAACGTTAAGTTACAGTAAAACTTCCAACTGTATAAATAAAATAAAAAAGGAACACAACTGTATACTTTCCCAAATCCCAGTAAGATCTATGTCCTTTAAGGAAACTAAAAGTTTGTTAAGAAATAACAAATGAGATTTTCGTTCAAAATAAAAGATTATTATAAGCCATAGTGAAAACAATCTACTTGACAGCAGAACCCATTGCTATAAGTAAAAGTGGATAAGAAGATATAAGGAGGCGTGTGTGTGTGTGTGTGTGTGTGTGTGTGTGTGTGTGTGCGTGAACTTTACTGTTGACTGAATGAGGCCATCAATAACCATGCTCTCCTGTCTGAATACTTCAGCCATGTAAGCTGAATGACAAAATATCAAGTTGAGAGACAGAAGCCTACAAATCAATGAGAGCTGAAAAGACACAAGATTAAGTTAAAGACATGTTACTTTCAAGACACAAATTCCACTACACACCTTTCGATAAAATTAAATGTGGAACTATAAGGCAGGAACCAAAGATGAGGGGGTGGAGAGATGGCTCTTGCTGTTCTCCTGGAGAACAGGGGTTAAATTTCTACACCCACATGGCAGTGAACAACTGAAATTCTAATTCCAGGGGATTTTATGTGTACAATCATACAAACATACATACATGAACATAAGTTAAAAAATTAAACAAAGAATCAAATATCAGCCTGGAGTGGTGGCATGTGCTTATAAATTGTCAATATTTAGAATTCTGGGACAAAAGGTTATCAAATTTGAGACTAGTATGAGGTATATATGGAAACTGAAGATAAATGAATAAAATATAAAATAAAAAGATAAATTAAGAAAATGTTACCAAGAAAATGTTTTTATTATAAAATGATCAAATTTGAATGATACTGTGAACAACTCAATTGTAGATATTATAATACAAGTCTGTAAAGGTCCAACAAAATTTTCTAGTAATTATAAGTAAATTGTATCTGACGTGAAAAAAAAAAAAGCATAGACAATACTACCTCATTGATTCTCCATAAAGCAGAAAGGAATCACTATGGAACATAACAACAAATAAGCATATGAACCCATTGTACCAAAATAGATGCTTAAAGGAAGCTGTGAAGCAGCTCAAACCAAACTCCAGATGTAGTTCTTGAAGTGCTTGTAAGTTATAGGAACATGAAGACAGAGCGAGAACTAAGAAACCGAATAAAGACAAGAATAAGCAATGCCGAACCTAAAATTTTACTTATAAGGTAATAGAAAATACATATAAGTCTTCTATTAAACACTTGAACTATAGAAGATCTATGAAGCAATGGTTTTCATTTATTGGCTGGTAACCTATGGAAGGGTTAGCCTCAGAGTAAAGGAAAGTAGCGAACATCTAAGACCAGTGAGATGTCACTCTGCAGATGTGCTTCTGGCACTGTGCTGTCACTCACCTGACAGATCTGTGGTGCCATTCACTTAAGAGAAAGACCCAATTACAGAGTATCTGAGGAATCCGCCATTGTAGGACAAAGTTCCAGATAGGAGAAAATTACACACACATAGAAATACTGAACTCTGGGATTTTGAATGGGGTCCCATGTAGTATATAATATATATATATATATATGTGTGTGTGTGTGTGTGTGTGTGTGTGTGTGTGTGTGTGTATGTATATATACATACATACATATATATATTTATTATTCATCAAAAGATAAATGGATGATATATATAAATAAATAGATGATAGATAGAAAGATAGATAGATAGATAGATAATTGGATCATAGGAATGCCTTGGTTTCAGCATATACTACCGTGATACAATAACAAAAATCAATACAAAATGTCACAGCCATGGTTTAGAGTCTAAAGAACGGAATATTTTGTTCATAACCTGAAAGTCATAGACGTTCACAGCAGTGGTCTCCCACAAGTGATACTGCAGTTGAAATACAAATGACAAGTATTGAAGTTAAATCCTTATATCAAAACATATAGATATTTATACTTATTATAATGAACCTATATATAGTTGAGATTATAAAACTTTTATATTATGTGTAGCCATAGAAGGGCAGCTGCATATATGAACTCATATTGGTTATGACAGAGTGCACAAGATCTATGAAAGCCCAAAGCATTCCAAATGCCAGCAAAAGAGTGGGGTATTGGGATCAAAGTTCCAACTCTAATTACTGACAATTGTTAATGGAGGGAAAAGGAAGGGTCAGTTTCTCCTAGGTATGAGGCCTTGATAAGCGATCCAAGCTCCAGTGGAAAGTCACACATCCGGAAATACTTGGGCAGCACAAACTACCTTGATAGGAAAAAGAAAGACACAAAGTTGACCAGGAAGGAAAAAGAAGATGGCTTTGAGGCAGGGAGTATAAATATGATCAAAATTCATTGTACAAAATTCTCCAAGAACTAAAAAAAAAAATAGTAAAATATTTTTAAAAGGAAGACGTAAGAGAGAACTTACAAAATGGCTCCCCATTTGGGAGCATGAGCTGTTCCTGCAAATGACTTGAGTTAAATTTCTAGCATCCGTATTGGGAAACCGTAATGCCTGCCATGCAGCTCCAGGAGGATCTGATGCTTCTGTCTTCTACAGCCTGCCTCTCTCTCTCTCTCTCTCTCTCTCTCTCTCTCTCTCTCTCTCTCTCGCACACACACACACATACAGGTGCATGCAGGAGTATACACACACACACACACACACACACACACACACCACTTATACCCTTAACATGAATGTGTGCACAGTCGTATAGATAGACCCAACACACATGTCAATGAAATGAATGTATGTCTTAATATAAAGAAATCAGAGAGTTTGAGAGGAGGAGAAATAGCATATACAAAAGGAGGATGAGGTGTTTAACACATAAAGAGCATGTTTTCTTAAAATTCAGAAATAAAGGATAAAACATTCTAAAACTTAAAAACTATTCTCAATTAATTGTATTAGTTTATACTGGAATATTTTATTCTAATTGATGCTGCATTGTGCCAAGAGAATACAATACAGGTAGAAATACACAAATACGTACTGAACTATAGGAACGTAATAACAATAGTAATAATTAAAATGTTTACAGTATGCAGTAGATGTAATACTTTCACCAGTCTTCGAACCTCTGAATGTGACATTTTGAAAAATGGGGTCTTTGCAGATATAATTATATTAGTGTTGCAGTCCTAAGCTGTGACTTATGAGAAAGAAAAGACAGAGATCTGAGATACAAAGGAACAGGGAAGAAATCCACATGAAGATAGAAGCAAGACTAGAGTTACATTTTTACAACCCAAAGAGCATCACAAATTTCCAACTGAATATAAAAAACAAAGAAAAATAATTGAGGAAGATGAAGAAGATAAAAAGGATGCACAATGAAGAAACAAGAGATGAGAAAAGGAGTGTATTGCAGCTATTAGAATGGATGCAGGACTTATATAATATTTACAGCAACCAATCAACAACAAATGTGTGTGGTTTCAATTTAAATGAATAACTAACATTATAATAAAATTATGAAAGGAACAAAATAAAATAAAACACTCTTGGCTTATTCAGTTAAAAGGAAATGGAGAGTTTCATTTGTACTGAAAACACGCACATTATACTGTTACATATTTTCAGGGCAAATAATTGAAGCCATCCGCAAATAAAGATACACCCCTCACACACTCCCCTTCCCCCCAAAGCTCTGCTCGGTGCTGGAGGGTAGGTAAGTAAGCATGACCCAGAAGTCCTTAGGATAAAAAGTAGCTAACTGTAATTAGGTACTTTGATGTAGTCTCATTCTGGAATTGTAAATTCACTTATCTTCTGCTCACTTCAGTTGTCTCATCCTAAACATCTGAAGTAACACTATTTGTCTTTCTTTTTTTCCACTTATTTATTTATTTATTTATTTATTTATTTATTTATTTATTTCAACCTATTCACTTTGTATACCAGCTGTAAGCCCCTCCCTCCTCCCCTCCAAATCCCTTCCTCCCTCCCTTTTCTCCTTCCATGCCTCTTCCCCAGTCCACAGTCCACGGATAGAGGAGGTCCTCCTCCCCTTCCCTCTGACCCTAGCCTATCAGGTCTCATCAGGATTGTCTGCATTGCCTTTCTCTGTGGCCTGGTACTGCTGCCCTGCCCCCTTGAGGGGAGGTGATCAAAGAGCCAGCCACTGAGTTCCTGTCAGAGACAGCTACTGTTCCCCTTACTAGAGAACCCATTTGGAGACTGAACTGCTATGGGCTACATCTGTGCAGGGGTTCTAGGTTATCTCCATGAATGGTCCTTGTTTGGAGTATCAGTTTCAGAAAAGACCCCTGGGCTCAGAATTTTTGGTGCAGTTGCTCTACTTGTGGAGTTCCAGTCCCCTCCAGGTCTTTCTATCTCTGCCTTTTTTCCTAAGATTCTTTGCACTCTACCCAAAGTTTGGCTATGAGTCTCAGCATCTGCTTTAATATCCTGCTAGGTAGAGTCTTTCAGAGGCCCTCTGTGGTAGGCTCCTATCTTGGATATTAGAAATATAATAAAGGAGAATCATATTAAAATGTGTACATCTAAAGAAGCTAAGCAGGAAAGAGGACCCTGGGTAAGATGCTCAATCCTCATTCAGAAAGGCAAATGGGATATACATCTGAAGAAGGAGAAAACAAGAAATTTCCTAATACATGTAATTTCCTGAAAGAAATGATTTGTGTACTGCACTGAAGAAATGTTCATTCGCTTAAAAGTAGAGTGTGAATCTTTCAAATACATAAAAAGCCAAGGATTTCATGGTCTACAAATCTTTCTGAAAAGAATATTTTATGGTGAATTCTAACTAAGTAAAACATAGCAATAAAGAAATATAACACTATGATAATAATACCGGTTATGAGAACATAATTATGCAAATTGTGGTTATAGAAAAATAGAAGTGCTACAAATTGCTTATAATATGAAAACAATCATGATTTTAATATACCATGAGCAAGAAGATGTCTTCTGTGGAATTTGGCTGTTTTTTGAATCTTTATTACAGCAAACCAAGATACCCTTAAAGTTGCTAAGTCAAATATTCATGAAAAAGGCATCATTATGTGTTTAAAGTTAATCATCCAAAGTGCAGCTACATCTCTGTGAATTCTAAATAAACATATGAAATAAAACTAACACTGCATACATTAAAAACAGATAAAAATGTATATGAGCCTCAAACTGTTTTAAGGCAAAGGAATTTTAAGAGGAGCAGTTTGTCAGCAAATTTAATATTATAAAGCCAAGGACTTCAAATCAATGAGGAAAAATGTTAGAAACTAACTTACTAAAAGAATAAAAAAAGAGATCCATGTTGTTTAAAGAGGTGAAACTAAACAGCATGAGCTATGAGCAAAGCTTCACAAGTCGATCTGGGCATAATGCTCAGGGGTTAGCCCAGAAATAGTGAGAGATGCAACTGTTTTTAAAAATGTCTGTCATGATACTATTATAAGAAAAATTAAACTTGTGGCAGAAAACAATAAAGGGAACAAGATTTTAGTGATAACATTTACATAACACATGAAAAGAACCAATATGAATACTTATGCATCCAATAAGTGCAGCATCAAAATTCATGAAGCATACCAAACTAAGAAACAGAAAGGGATAGAGAAGATTCAATATGATTCACAAACTTCTTCACATAAGTGCTTGCACTGAATTTCTAACAATGACAAGTTGGCATAGCAAAAATCTTAAATTATCCTCAGAGTGGGAATCATTCAAACCACATAACATGGTCACAATATAATGAAACAACCATTTAGCAGGTGAAGTATATATAAGAAAGATAATAAATTTGATAAAACTCACATCTTTGGCCCAGCTGATAAGAGACAACTACCTACACTCCAGCAATAACAATCAATAAAAATAGCAATAATGATTTTTTTATAATGGAGATGAAATAGTGATAGTATAGACAGCACTTGGTAGTATAGGAGTTTCTCGTCAGTGCTTTAAGATGTGTTAAAAAGTCTCTTAGCCTGGTAAGGCTGCTTCCCTCCCAGGGGGAGGTGATCAAAGAGCCAGCCACTGAGTTCATGTCAGAGACAGCCCCTGTTCCCCTCACTAGGGAACCTACTTGAATACTGAGCTGCCATGGTCTACATCTCTGCAGGGGTTCTAGGTTATCTCCATGAATGGTCCTTGGTTGGTGTATCAGTCTCAGAAAAGATCCCCGAGCCCAGATTTCTTGGTTCCGTTGCTCTCCTTGTGAAGCTTCTGTCCCCTCCAGGTCTTTCTATCTCCCCCCTCCTTCATAAGATTCCCTGAAATCTGCCCAAAGTTTGGCCATGAGCCCCAACATCTGCTTTGATACCCTGCTGGGTAGTGTTTTTCAGAGGCTCTCTATGGTCGGCCTCTGTCCCGTTCCTTGTTTTCTCCCTTTTCTGATGACTGTCCCAGGCCACAAAGAAGACAATGTAGACAGTCCTGATGAGACCTGATAGGTTAGTGTCAGATGGAAGGGGAGGAGGACCTCCCCTGTCAGTGGACTTGGAGAGGGACATGGGAGGAGATGAGGGAGGGAGGGTGGAATTGGGAAGGCGTAGGGGAAGGGGCTACAGCTGGGATACAAAGTGAATAAACTATAATTAATATAAAAATTTAAATTTAAATTAAAAAAGTCTCTTAGCACTACTGTAGCAAATAATTGAAGACCGGATGAAATGAAAAGCATTAATTTAATTTCTTATAATTCTAGAGGCCCTGAGTCTGATACCAAGACACAGGCACATGGAGCTAGGGCTATAACTGAGTGAGATTGGTTGTCCGCTAAATGCAGAGCCCTGTGTTCACCCAGCACTGCAAGCTGAGGAGGGGAAGAAGTAGGATGAAGTGCAGGAGGGGAAGAAAAAGGTGCAAGAGGGGAGGAGAAGGGTGAGGGACAGGGACAGACATCTGTTTGGTTTCTGGATGGCAACTTTATTCTGACTTGCTGGGGAGCACTGCTTTGCTGTGTGGCTATTTCATCCTTCCTCTGTGCTGAAGAATTCCTGGAATCCTTTCCTCTTATGTAGACTTAAGCCCTGAGGGATTGGGTCTCTTGTGAGCTCTTGGTCATCTCCTTAAAAACACTGTGTCTAAATAGAGCCAAACTGGGAATCAGGGCTTCCGTATACAGACTTATAGAGGAAATATCATCCAGTTCATTAAAAATGGGACTTAAGATTTCTTAATTGTCAGTTTGGTGTTCAGAACCTAGTACATGTCAGGTATTGCAGCCTGTTTTCAATTGATTTTTTTTTCATTAATTACACTTTATTCATTCTGCATCCCCCCATAAGCCCCTCCCTCCTCCCCTCCCAAACCCACCTTCCTCCTCCCTCTGCTTGCATGCCACTCCCCAAGTCCACTAATAGGGGAGGTTCTCCTCTCCTTTCTGATCTTAGTCTGTCAGTTCACATCAAAAGTGACTGCATTGTCCTCTACTATGGCCTGGTAAGGCTGCTCCCCCCCAGAGGGAGGTGATCAAAGAGCAGGCCAATCAGATTATGTCAGAGGCAGTCCCTCTTCACATTACTATGTAACCCAATTGGACTCTGAACTGCCCTGGGCTACATCTGTGCAGGGGTTCTGGGTTATCTCCATGAATAGTCCTTGGTTGGAGTATGAGTCTCTGGGAAGTTCCCTGTCTTCAAATTTTCTTGTTCTGTTGCTCTCCTTGTGGAGACCCTGTCCTCTCCAGCTCTTACTATTTCCCAGTTCTTACCTAAAATTCCATTCACTCTGCCCAACAGTTGACCATCAGGCTCAGCATCTGCTTTGATAGTCTGAAGGGCAGAGGCTTTCAGAGGCCCTCTGTGGTAGGTTCCTAGGTTGTTTCCTGTTTTCTTCTTCTTCTGATGTCCATCTTCTTTGCCTTTCCGGATGGGGATTGGACATTTTAGTTAGGGTCCTCTCTCTTGCTTAGTTTCTTTAGATGCACAGGTTTTAGTGGGTTTGTCCTGTGTTGTATGTCTATATGAGCGAGTATATACCATGTGTGTCTTTTTGCTTCTGGGACAACTCACTCAGGATGCTCCTTTCCAGATCCCACCATTTACCTGCAAATTTCATGATTTCCTTATTTTTCATTGCTGAGTAATATTCCATTGTGTAGATGTACCACAATTTCTGCATCCATTCTTCAGTTGAGGGGCATCTGGGTTGTTTCTAGCTTCTGGCTATTACAAATAAAGCTGCTACAAACATGGTTGAGCAAATGTCCTTTTTGTGTACTTGAGCCTCTTTTGGATATATGCCCAGGAGTGGTATGGCTGGATCTTGAGGAAGCGCTATTCCTAGTTGTCTGAGAAAGCGCCAGATTGATTTCCAGAGTGGTTGTACAAGTTTACATTCCCACCAGCAGTGGAGGAGGGTTCCCCTTTCTCCACAACCCCTCCAGCATGTGTTGTCACTTGAGTTTTTGATCTTGGCCATTCTCATGGGTGTAAGGTGAAATCTCAGGGTTGTTTTGATTTGCATTTCCCTAATGGCTAGTGAGGTTGAGCATTTCTTTAAGTGCTTCTCTGCCATTCGGTATTCCTCTACAGAGAATTCTCTGTTTAGCTCTGTTCCCCATTTTTTAAGTGGATTACTTACTTTGCTGCTTTTCAGCTTCTTTAGTTCTTTATATATACTGGATATGAGTCCTCTGTCAGATAAAGGGTTGGTGAAGATTCTTTCCCAATCTGTAGGTGGTCGCTTTGTTTTGATGACGGTGTCCTTTGCTTTACAGAAGCTTTTCAGTTTCATGAGGTCCCATTTATTGACTGTTGCTCTTAGAGCCTGTGCTGTTGGTGTTCTGTTCAGGAAGTTTTCCCCTGTACCAATGAGTTCTAGGGTATTTCCCACTTTTTTTTCAAGCCGATTTAATGTGTCTGGTTTTATGTTGAGGTCTTTGATCCACTTGGACTTCAGTTTTGTGCAGAGTGACAAGTATGGATCTATTTTCATTTTTCTACATGTAGACATCCAGTTAGACCAGCACCATTTGTTGAAGATGCTATCTTTTTTCCATTGTATGGTTTTGGCGTCTTTGTCAAAGATCAGGTGTCCATAAGTGTGTGGGTTTATTTCTGGGTCCTCTATTTGGCTCCATTGATCCACCATTCTGTTTCTATGCCAGTACCATGCAGTTTTTAAAACTGTTGCTCTATAGTTCAAATTAAGATCAGGGATGGAGATACCTCCGGAAGATCTTTTATTGTAGAGGATTGTTTTAGCAATTCTGGGTTTCTTGTTATTCCAGATGAAGTTGAGAATTTTTCTTTCCAGGTCTGTAAAGAATTGTGTTGGTAATTTGATGGGCATTGCATTGAATCTGTAGATTGCTTTTGGTAAGATGGCCATTTTTACTATGTTAATCTTGCCAAGCCATGAGCATGGGAGATCTTTCCATCTTCTCATATCTTCTTCTAATTCTTTCTTCAGAGATTTGAAATTTTTTTCATACAAGTCTTTGACTTCCTTGGTTAGGGTTACTCTGAGGTACCTTATGTCATTTGTGGCTATTGTGAAGGGTGTTGTTTCCCTAATTTCTTTCTCAGCCCTTTTGTCTTTTGTATACAGGAGGGCTACTGATTTTTTTGAGTTAATTTTGTATACGGCCACTTTGCTGAAGGTGTTTATCAGCTGTAGGAGTTCCCTGGTAGAGTTTTTGGGGTCACTCACGTATACTATCATATCATCTGCAAATAGTGATAATTTGACTTCTTCCTTTCCAATATGTATCCCCTTGATCTCCTTCAACTGTCTTATTGCTCTAGCAAGGACTTCCAGCACTATGTTGAAGATATATGGAGAGAGTGGGCAGCCTTGTCTTGTCCCTGATTTCAGTGGGATTGCTTTAAGTTTCTCTCCATTCAGTTTGATGTTGGCTATAGGCTTGCTGTATATCGCCTTTACTATGTTTAGATATGTGCCTTGTATCCCTGATCCCTGATCATTCATACTTTGAACATGAATGGATGTTGGATTTTGTCAAAGGCTTTTTCAGCATCTAGGGAGATTATCATGTGGTTTTTTTCTTTCAGTTTGTTAATATGGTGGACCACATTGATGGATTTCCGTATATTGAACCACCCCTGCATACCTGGGATGAAGCCTACTTGGTCATAGTGGATAATATCTTTGATGTGTTCTTGGATTCGGTTTGCAAGTATTTTATTAAGTATTTTTGCATCAATGTTCATAAGGGAGATTGGCCGGAAATTCTCTTTCTTTGTTGAGTCTTTGTGAGGTTTAGGTACCAAGGTGACTGTGGCTTCATAGAATGAATTTGGTAATATTCCTTCTGTTTCTATTTTGTGGAATAGTTTGAAGAGAATTGGTGTTAGCTCTTCTTTGAAGGTCTGGTAGAATTCTGCGCTGAAGCCATCTCGTCCTGGGCTCTTTTTGGATGGAAGACTTTTGATGACTGCCTCTATTTCTTTGGGGGATATAGGACTATTTGGTTGATTTACCTGGTCCGGATTCAGCTTTGGTAAGTCAAATCGATCAAGAAATTGTCCATTTAATTTAGATTTTCAAATTTTGTGGCATATAGACTTTTGAAGTAAGTCCTAATGATTGTTTGGATTTCCTCAGTGTCTGTAGTTATATCCCCCTTTTCATTTCTGATTTTGTTGATTTGGGTGGTGTCTCTCTGCCTTTTAGTTAGCCTGGCTAAAGGTTTGTCGATCTTGTTGATTTTCTCAAAGAACCAGCTCTTGGTTTCATTGATTCTTTGAATTGTTTTATTTGTTTCCAATTGATTGATTTCAGCCCTGAGTTTGATTATTTCCAGCCGTCTACTCCTTCTTGGTGTGCCTGCTTCTTCTTTTTCTAGGGTTTTTAAGTGAGCCATTAGGGTGCTTGAATGAGCTGTCTCGAATTTCTTCTTGAAGGCACTTAGTGCTATGAACTTTCCTCTTAGCACTGCTTTCATTGTGTCCCACAAGTTCGGGTATGTTGTGTCTTCATTTTCATTGATTTCTAGAAAGACTTTAATTTCTTTCTTTATTTCTTCCCTGACCCAGCTGTCATTTAGTAACAAGTTGTTCAGTTTCCATGTGTGTGTAGGCTTTTTGTTATTTCTGTTATTGTTGAGATCCAGCTTTATTCCATGGTGATCAGAGAAGATACATGGGATTATTTCAATCTTGTATCTTTTGAGGCTTGCTTTGTTACCCACTATATGGTCTATTTTGGAGAAGGTTCCATGAGGTGCTGAGAAGAAGGTACAGTCTTTTGTGTTTGGGTGTAAAGTTCTGTAAATGTCTGTTAGGTCCATTTGATTCATGACCTCTGTCAGAGACATTGTTTCTTTGTTTAATTTCTGTTTTGTTGACCTGTCCTTTGTTGAGAGTGGGGTGTTGAAGTCTCCCACTATTAATGTGTGGGGATCTATATGTGCTTTAAATTTTATCAATGTTTCTTTCACAAATATGGGTGCCCTTGTATTTGGGGCATAGATGTTCAGGATTGTGATGTCTTCCTGGTGGAATTTTCCCTTGATGAGTATGAAGTGTCCTTCCCCATCTCTTTTGATTAATTTTGGTTGAAAGTCTATTTTATCAGATATTAGAATGGCTACTCCTGCTTGCTTCTTGGGTCCATTTGCTTGGAAAGTCGTCTTTTTTTCTTTTTTTTTCTTTTTTTTTTTTTTGCTAAGAGAATAAAAGAAATTCAGAATTGTGGATATTTAAGCTTCACCTTTATTTTCTGTTTCTTTCAATTGTTGCTCTTCAGTCATTCAAGTCGTGTAAGTACTTCTTTGAGAAACTTATTTGATAAGAGAGTTGCATCACTTAATCTTTTCTTTGAAAGCTATATTTTGCGCTCCTATAGCATGGAAGCCAACACATCATGAGTTCACTCCTCATAAAACAAACTCTGCCTATTTTAGCCCCTCTGTAAGATATCTGCCCCTTAAACTCTTTTTTTTTTTAATTTTTAGACACATGTATTTATTACTTACACAGCATTCTGTCTGCAATGTGTGCCCACACGCCAGAAGAGGGCACCAGATCTCACTCTAGATGGTTATAGATGGTTGTGTGGGTTGCTAGGAATTGAACTGAGGACCCTTGGAAGAACAGCCAGTGTTCTTAATCTCTGATCCATCTCTCCAACCTCCCCAAGGTCACTCTTAAAAATTAAAGTTAACTTACTGAATGTTGCAAAGTAGACTTGGAATGCATGCTTGGTTAATTAAAAAAAAAAAAAGTCGGTAAAGAATCTTGCATTGCCTGCCCTCACAACCTCACTGGCACTGATAACAGGACTTTATCATTTCACATATACATAAATGTATAGAACTTCCAGAAGAAATTGAACTGGATGCAGTGGCCATAGGGAAAAGAAGCCCCAAAATCGAATGAGCCATTTCTTTTTCTTTTAAATGTAAGGTTAAAGGTTGAGTAAAGCCATGTAAACTACAAGAGGAAGCATGTTTTAAAGCTCAATTGTGTTTTGACTATAAAACTGTTCTTATAACCCAGGAGCATATAGACTTAAGTATGCAAAGCCATGTAAACTACAAGAGGAAGCATGTTTTAAAGCTCAATTGTGTTTTGACTATAAAACTGTTCTTATAACCCAGGAGCATATAGACTTAAGTATGCAAAGCCATGTAAACTACAAGAGGAAGCATGTTTTAAAGCTCAATTGTGTTTTGACTATAAAACTGTTCTTATAACCCAGGAGCATATAGACTTAAGTATGCTAAATACAAAACAATGATAAAGGAGGAAACATTCACCACTCTGAAATTTCTTTATGAATGTACTAATGAGATAAGACTCTTTAGAATGATGTATATGTTAACTGTTCTGACAGCTTTAGTGTTAGAAGCTTTCTCTGTTGCACAGTGCCCCTTAAAAATTGAACATATCAGATAGATGTCATCCCCAAATGTCTCAACAGCAAAAGCACTTATTTTATCTAGGAGTAAGCTACTTTCCATCTTTAAACAAAAAAACAACAACAAACAAACAAACCAAACAAACAAACAAAAAACAACGTCCAGAATCTTAAGTGGCATGTTTGCACTCATCACTTTCCTTGTGCTGTGAAAAGCCATCTGACAAGAAGGGAGAGTTTATTTGGGTCCACAGCCATGGCAGCAGCAGTCTGAGGCAGGAGTCACAATGCACCTGCTTTCAGGAAGCGTGGAGAAATTGGTGCTTACACTCATCCCACTTCATCCTCCTTCTCATTCTGTCTCGGGCTCCATGGAATGGTGCTACCTCCATTTATAACGGATCTTCCTATCCCAGTTACCCCTACCTAGGGACACCCTCATAGACACATGCAGAACAGGCCCATGGAAATTATAAATCCAGTTAAATTGATACCATTATATTACACCACATTATTTTCCATCTGTCGCACGTATGAGACCATATTGAAATGATTCTTGTGTTAGAAGACTGGGAAGGAAATATTTTATTCTGAAGGTAAATATCAGAATGACATGAAACCATGGAAATACTTATCTGAACCCACTCTCTCCTATCTACAATGAAAAAGAAAAAAAAGTATGTCTTTAATATCTTGGCACTCTGAGTTCTTGAAACCTCAAACTATTAATGATACATGAAAAGATACTGTTTTCCACCAGTATTTTCCCCTTTGTATTTCACAGTGGACATTGTTAACCAATTTTAGAGCACAGAATCTTATAGGTATATGGGCTTAAATGAATAGAAAGAATACCAAAAGTTCATTCTTAAGTTAGAAATAAAAATGCTAGAAATAAAAAAAAAAAAACTCAGTGCCTTTGTGGCAAAAATAAACAGTGGACAGGTAATAGGAAAATGCACAATAAGTAAAGTTATTACACAAAAGGTGAATATTATAATAAAATTGAATCAATTTTCACAAACTGTTTAACTGACTGAATTCCCAAGCTGTTCCTATTTCTGAATATGCTTTTATGCTTTTATTCAGAGATGAAGTTTGCTATCAAGAAGCATTAAAATACCCTTGTTATTTTTTTTCTTATATACTATTGGAATGAAATATGTAATTAGCTTCCAATTATAATCATTTAGATAGCTGTCTAGCCATTCCAATATTGTTATTGCATAACATTTTGGTATTTTTTTGTCTTATTTCTCTGATGAATATGAAGTGATTATATCAGATTATCTAAACTCTATCATGAGAAGTAAATCCAGTGTTCATAAGATTCATCAAAAGTAGATATACTAAAATTATCACCACAAAAAATTTAGGCCCTGCCATGCCCTTTATTATTTGGGTTTTGTGTCTGTCTCTGATTCAGGCAGTGTGGATAGACTGCAGAAATCCTTCAGCTTTTATTGCATGTGTGGTTGGCATTTCTTTAACCTGACAAGCTGTATAAAACTAGGATGAGGACAAACAACTCAGGTCTCAGGAACCAAGAATCCTAAATCTTCTGTCTTTGAGGGGCTTAGACACACTTGTCTTTATTTGCATCGAAGTGGTATATGAGAATACACATTAAAAACCCGTACAAGTCAATCTACTAATTAACTCTCCACACACTCACCTAGATGCTAATGTTTGCTTGGTGCTCTCAAGGTAGCCAGATAGTTTTATGAGGACATGGAATAAACAGTCTTGTAGGCTGTTTAGGTACCTATTCTAACTCTTTAAACTAGTTTCCCGGAACGAAACCCCAGCCATCTGTGTGCCAAGAAAATCAGAGACTGTTGAACGCTTATTGAATCGTCATAAAACTTTGGGGAATAGAAAAGTTGTAAAGTTTTTGGTGGAAGAAGGATGGAGATGCATAGTCTTGTCAAGTTCTCTGATCCACAGCAGTGCCTTACTAATGATGTGAAGAGAAGAATGACCCTCTGGTCTTGTCATCTGAAGCTTCTGAGACCTTCCATAGAGCTCTTTGCTCATAGTTCATTTAATTTATTAGTGAAGTGAGCAAGAAAGGTCTCTGTACATGACAGAGATGAATGTGGAAGGAAGTCGGCTTTGAGGTACACAGAAAGCAGGTTAGCTGGATGGCAGAGCTTGTGTAGCACTTGAAAAACCAAAATCTGTAATGTTTACAATAGGGATTGTGCGGCACAAGGAAAGAATAGAGTAGGAGTTAGTGCAGACGATTATAATTTCTTTTTAAAAAAATATTCATTATACTTTTACATTAGTTGAAAGGAAGATGCAAAGACTTCTGGTACAATCTCTGCCCATATGTACATTTCGTATGTCTGTTCTCCACGCACTTTGTTAGCATAGTACATTTGTTACAGTTGATAAATCTGACGTGTCATTACTATTCTAAATCCACAGTTTATGATAAGATGTGTACCACCTTGGTGGGCAGTTTGTGGGGCTTGGAAGAACAGATAAGTATTTGGCAACCACTATGGTATTTGGACAAAGATATTTCATTGCTCATAATGTCTTCATTGATCTATCTCTACCCCTCATTCACGACTATAGAAACCACTGATGCTTTTAACTATTTTCATAATTTTACATTTTCCAGAGTACCAAATAAGCAAAATTTAATAGAATATGGCTTCTCTCACATATTAACATAGTTTAATTTTATCAGTATCTTTATATGCCTCACTATTTCTTTGTAACACTGGAGTGTCTAGAACTGAAAAAAAAAAAAGTTTCTTCATTCTCTTGTATCTTGATTGTTTCCAAATTAAAAAAAAAAAGAATTGTAGACAAAGCTGCTATAAATATAGTTGTACATTATATAGGGGCATGATTATTTTTCAGTTTATTTGAGTAAATACCAAGGAACCCGATCATTGGATTGCAGTATATGAATCTACTAGGTAATTTTACTGTTGCGGTGAGAAAATACCTGACAAAGATAACTTAGGGGAGACATGACTTATTTTTGCTGACAGTCAGAGGGTACAGTCCATCACGTCTGAGAAGCTGTGGCAGCAGAAATGTGGGGCAACTGATCACAATCAGAAAGCAGAGGGAGATAAAAAAAAACTGTTTTTTTTTTTTTTAAGATGCAAAAATGAATAGAAAGGGAATACATTTTTTTTTTAGAGGTCATGTCAGAAGTAAAGATAAATAGTGAAATATCCAACTATCCCCCGCCCTCTGACTACCATGTATTCTTCTCTGACCTTGCCTCTTCCTTCGTTATACCCGAGTAGAACAAAATACTCCATCAAAGAAGAAGATTCTGAAGGGCTATGTTAAAATGAAATCTGGACTGGGGGAGGGGCATGGGTGGAAAAGAGGGAGGGAGGGTGGGATTGGGCGGGGACGAGGGAGGGGGCTAGAGCTGGAATACAAAGTGAATAAAGTGTAATAAATAAAAATTTAAAAAGATAAGAATCTGCTTTATACAGAAGGCTTTAAAAAAATCTGGAGGTAGAAGAAACCCATACTGTATTAAAGATTGCCATTCATAAATTTGTCTACATCCGTCCGTGATGATTAAATAAGACAGAGTAGGCATCTAATTCTACAACATGAGCTTCACCTTTGACATCTTTCCTTTTGCTAAGCCTTTCTTACATCCAAAACAACCCACAAATGTGTGTTGGTAGCTTTTTATTTTTTAACTGAGAAATGTGTCCTGATTGCATTGCATGAGTTCATAATAATTATTTTCATGTAATTGTGGGGTTTTGTGGTACAGAACTCAATTTGTTCATAAAATTCATAAATTGTCCAAAGAACATAATTCTGTACCCATTTAATGTTGTATTTTTATCTTTATGGCATGCTAAGGTTATATATTACTCACATGTTTAATTTGATGTCTTACTGTGTCTGTAAATGTATTTTAGGTATCTTTTGATGGCTACAAACTCATTTAAGTAAAATAAAGGACAACAAAACTAAAACAAGGTCCTCGTTTTAGTTAAGTCTAGATAGGATTCAACTCTGTAAATCTGGGACTGAAGGATAAAATAAGGTCATATTAAAACCTGCTTATTTTGCTCAAAGGCTTTTGAACATGTCCTTCTGCTTCAATTCATCATAAATATAATTTACATCATGCTCTTATTTTTCCAATGTACTTTTGGCAAATCTTCACTCTATGCCTTTAGAGCGAATAAAATAAAATGAATGCTATCTCCCCCTTCTTTCATAAGATTCCCTGAACTTGGCCCAAAATTCGGCTATGAGTCTCAGCATCTACTTTGATACCTTGCTGGGTAGTCTTTCAGAGGCCCTCTTTAGTAGGTTCCTGCCGGTTCCCTGTTTTCTCCCTTTTCCCATGTCCATCCTCTTTGCCTTTCTGAGTGAAGACTGATCATCTTACGCAGGGTCCTCTTTCTTGCTTAGTTTCTTTAGGGTATAGATTTTAGTATGTTTATACTATATCATATGTCTAATATAGACTTATAAGTGAGTATATAGCATGTGTATCTTTCTGCTTCTGGGATACCTCACTCAGGATGATCTTTTCTAGTTCCCACCATTTGCCTGCAAATTTCATGATTTCCTTGTTTTTAATTGCTGAGTAGTATTCCATTGTGTAAATGTACCACAATTTCTGTATTCATTCCTCCACTGAGAGACATCTGGGTTGTTTCCAGCTTCTGGCTATTATAATTAAAGCTGCTATGAACATGGTTGAGCAAATGTTCTTGTTGTGTACTTGCGCATATTTTGGATATATGCTTAAGAGTGGGATAGCTGGGTCTTAAGAAAAACCTGGAGGGGACAGGAGCTCTACAAGGAGAGCATCAGAACCAAAATAAAAATAAAAATAAAAATCTGGGCAAGGGGGTCTTTTCTGAGACTGATACTCCAACCAAGGACCTTGTATAGAGATAGCCTAGAACCCCTGCCCAGATGTGACCTGTGGCAGCTCAGACTCCAAGTGGGTTCCCTAGTATAGGAACAGGGACTGTCTGACATGAACTCAGTGGCTGGCTCTTTGACTGCTTCTCCCTGACGGGGGAGTAGCCTTACTAGGCCACAGAGGAATACAATGCAGCCAGTCCTGATGAGACCTGATAGGCTTGGGTCAGAGGGAATGGCAGGAGGACCTCCCCTTTCAGTGGACTTGTGCAGAGGCATGGGAGGAAATGAAAGAAGGAGGGTAGGATTGGGAGGGGACCTAGGGAGAGGGCTACAGCTGAGATACAACAATGAATAAACTGTAATTAATAAAAAATCAATAAATTTTAAAAAAGAAAAGAAGCTTTTCAGTTTCATGAGATCCCATTTATTAATTGTTGATTTTAGAGCTTGTGCTGTTGGTGTTCTGTTCAGGAAGTTGTCTCCTGTGTAAATGAGTTCTATGCTTCTTCTGACTTTTTCCTCTAACTGATTTAGTGTGTCTGGTTTTATATTGAGGTATTTGATCCACTTGGACTTTAGTTTTGTGCAGGGTGATAAATATGGATCTATATTCATTTTTCTACATGTAGACATCCATTTAGACCAGCACAATTTGTTGAAGATGCTGTCTTTTTTCCATTGTATGGTTTTGCCTTCTTTGTCAAAAATCATTCATGGATATAAACTTGATAACCTAGAACCCCTGCTCAGATGTAGCCCATGGCAGCTCAGTATCCAAGTTTTCCTAGTAAGGGGAACAGGGACTTCCTCTGACATGATCTCAGTGGCTGGTTCTTTGATTTCCTCCCCCTGAGAGGTGAGCAGCCTTTCCAGGCCACTGAGGAGGACAATGCAGCCAGTTCTGATTAGACCTGAAAAACTAGGGTTAGATGTAAGGGGAGGAGGACCTTCCCTATCAGTGGCCTTGGAGAGGGGTATGGGGGGAGATGAGGGAGGGAGAATGGGATTGGGAAGACTTGATGGAGGGGGCTACAGGTGAGCTACAAAACGAATAAACTGTAATTAATATAAAAGATAAACATTTAATTAAAAAATAACTTAAAAAGCACATAAGAAGCCTACTAAAAAATAAAGTGTTTTTTAAATTAAAAAAAGAAAAAAATTTAAGTGATATACTCAGTGATCACAATTGTTACTAGAAATATACACAAGTGAGCCTAAAATAAAAGAGATATAAAGAGGAGAAATACCAAAATCACAGAACTTGAGCCTGTATTTAGTTGTCTTCGAAACCTAAATGTCAATGTCCTTTTAGCAAAGACACCTTGCTCCATTGGTTTATGTGCCTGAATTTTAGTATGCCAGTACCATAGTATTTTTTATTGTTGTGGCTCTGGAATATATATTGAGATTTGGAAGAGTAAACCCCCAACATTGTTCTTTGCTCAGTGTTGTTTTGGCTATCTGTGGTTCCACATAAATTTTAGAACAGATTTTTTTTCCCTTTTTATTGTTGTGAGGAATGAAGTGGGGACTTTGATTGGGATCTTGCTGAGTCTGAATTTATTTTTAAATGGTTCTTAAAAACAATCTGATCCTAACTATCCATCACCGTTGGATGTTTCTTCTCTCTCTTCAGAGGTGTCTTTTCTCTTCTTCAGAGGTTTAACGTTTTCATTGCAGAAGTCTTTTTGCTTCCTTGTTTAGGTTTATTTATAGATATTTATTTTCTTTGGGGCTCTTGTAAATGGCAGTGTATCCATGATCTCCTTCTTTGCCTATTCGTTGCTGGTAGGTGGACAAACTACTGATTTGTGCACAATGAGTCTGTGTCCTACCACACTGATGAATTTGGTTATCAATGCTAGAAGTTTTCTCGTAGAATTTTTGAGATCTCTAATGCATAATATCATGTAATCTGCAAATATGGATAATTTGACATCATCTTTCTTTGTTTGTTTATTTTTAATTTTCTTCTCTTGCCTTATTGCTCTAGTTAGCACTTTAAACACAATATTAAAAAATGAATAGGGTTAGTGGACAACCCTGTCTCATTCCTGACTTCACAGGGATTGCTTCAAGCTTTTCTCTGGTTATGGTATTGTTGGCTGTGAGTGTCTCATATAAGGCATTTACTAGGTTGAGGTATGTTCCCTCTAGGCCTACATTCTCTAGGACTTTTATTATGAAGTCATGTTGGATTTTAGCAAAGGTTTTTTCAGCATTATTGAGTAATCATGAAACTTTTTCTTTAAGTTCATCTATGAAATTCATTACACTGATTGACTTGTTTTTGTTGAACCATCTCTGCACATCCCTGCATGTTAGAGACAAGGTCAGGTTGGTCTTGATAGATAATCTTTTTAGATATATGTCTTTATTTTTCTTGAAAATATATTAATGAGCATTTTGAGTCCATATTCATCTGGATATTAGCTTGTCGTGTTTCTCTCTCTCTCTCTCTCTCTCTCTCTCTCTCTCTCTCTGTGTGTGTGTGTGTGTGTGTGTGTTTACCTGGTATGAATGGATATATGATTATGGGAATATGTTGCCTTAATCTCTTCCTCCTTTTCTTCCTTCTACTCCTCCCCTCTTTCTCTTCCTCTTCCTCCTCCTCTTCCTTTTCTTCTTCTTTTTCTTCCTCTACTTCTGCTTTTTCTTCTTAATTTAAGAAGGATAGCAATATATTTTCTATGAAGTTTGAGTAGGCTCCTGCTATGTATCTAACTGGTTCTTTTTTTTAATAGAAAGATTTTTATTACTATATCAATTTCCTTATTTATTATGGATATATGATATTACATTTTTTTCTTCTTTTAATTTCAGTTTATTTGGATAAGTCTAGAGATTTATCTATTTCTTTCAGCTTTCTAACTTAACCAAGTACAAAGGTATTGGAAAGGAGGTAGAGGTTTAGGGAACTCCAAATAAAGTAGGTTAAAAAAAAAAAAAGGCTACATTTTTTTAGATTTATGTTCTGATATATTTTTTTTTATTTTTCACTTTTGCATCAACTCAGTTTGAATTTGGTTTGTTCTTGTCTTTCCAAATGTTTGAGTCGCATTATTAATTTGGCGCATCATTTAATACTTCTCTTTTTGTCTTATTTTAATGTAGACATTTACAGCTATGAGTATCCCCCTTAGGACTGTTTCAGTGTGTCCCAGAAGTCTTGATGTGCTCTACTTCCATTTTTATTTAGTCCCAGGAATTTTTTTATTTGTTTCTTAGTTTCTTCTTCAGCCCATCCATTTATCATTCAGTAATGAATCATTTACCCTCCATGAGTTTGTGTATTCACTAGAGATTTATCTGCTGTCAACTTTAAGTTTTATTGCATTATGGTCAGATAGAATACAAGAAGTTATTTCAATCTTTTTGATTTTGTAAAGATTTGTTTTGTGTTCTAGAAGGTAATCTATTTTAGAAATCTTCTGTATGCTTCTGAGTAGAATGTATATTTTTTGATGTTTGGGTGGAGTGTTCCTTAGATATCCGTAATGTATGATGTAATTCAATTTGTTTCTTTCTTTGCTTTTTTTTTTTTTTTAATCCCAGATGGTCTGTTGGGTTAGATACTGGAAAAGAATGTAAGCCAAGTGTATATTTTTAAAAATCTTTTCTCCTATGTAGTTTTCTTCTTTACAATATTTTCCTTATTTTTTTAGATGAACTATTGTATATTTTGGAGGGTGTTTGTTCTGAATTTGTCCTCTGTGCTTCCTAAATTCATAGTTTGGGAAAAAATGAAGAAAATATCTTCGTTTTTCATTTTTTTCTTTTTTATCCTCATCATGTTCCAAACTGTATGACAGTATTTCTAATGTTCCACACAATTAAATATTCATTGAACTTTTTTCTTGCCATTTTTTTGTTCTTGAAGGTTTTAAAGTTTTTTAATAAGAGTGTACTTTAGAAATTCAACTGTTTCCAGGTTTTGGGCCTATCAAAAGCATTATTTCTCCCATAATGCTCTTTAACTCTAACATTTCTTTGGAGTACTCTCTTAGAAAGTATTTCTTCTATAGAGTCCTGTTGCCAGTTATACCCACCTCTGGACCCTGGACCTCTCCAGAGAGGCATGCAAGACCCACACCAGCAACTCTACCATCCTGCTTAAGAAACATATTGCACAGCTATCTTTCTTTATTTTTTTAATTTTTTATTAATTACACTTTATTCATTTTGTATCCCCCCATAGGCCCCTCCCTCCTCCCCTCCCAAACCCACCCTCCCTCCTCTTTCTGCATGCATGCCACTCCCCAAGTCCACTGATAGGGGAAGTTCTCCTCTCCTTTCTGATCTTAGTCTATCAGTTCACATCAAAAGTGGCTGCATTGTCCTCTACTATGGCCTGGTAAGGCTGCTACCTCCCAGGGGGAGGTGATCAAAGAGCAGGCCAGTCAGATTATGTCAGAGGCAGTCCCTCTTCCCATTACTATGTAACCCACTTGGACACTGACCTGCCATGGGCTACATCTGTGCAGGGGTTCTAGGTTTTCTCCATGAATAGTCCTTGGTTGGAGTATGAGTCTCTGGGAAGTTCCCTGTGTTCAAATTTTCTTGTTCTGTTGCTCTCTTTGTGGAGACCCTGTCCTCTCCAGCTCTTACTATTTCCCACTTCTTACGTAAAATTCCATTCACTCTGCCCAACAGTTGACCATCAGGCTCAGCATCTGCTTTGATAGTCTGTAGGGCAGAGGCTTTCAGAGCCCCTCTGTGGTAGGTTCCTAGTTTGTTTCCTGTTTTCTTCTTCTTCTGATGTCCATCCTCTTTGCCTTTCAGGATGGGGATTGACCGTTTTAGGTAGGGTCCTCTTTCTTGCTTAGTTTCTTTAGATGCACAGATTTTAGTGGGTTTGTCCTATGTTGTATGTCTATATGAGTGAGTATATACCGTGTGTGTCTTTTTGCTTCTGGGACAACTCCTTGTATACAAAAGACAAAAGGGCTGAGAAAGAAATTAGGGAAACAACACCCTTCACAATAGCCACAAATGACATAAGGTACCTCAGAGTAACCCTAAGCAAGGAAGTCAAAGACTGGTATGAAAAAAATTTCAAGTCTCTGAAGAAAGAATTAGAAGAAGATATGAGAAGATGGAAAAATCTTCCATGCTCATGGCTTGGCAGGATTAACATAGTAAAAATGGCCATCTTACCAAAAACAATATACAGATTCAATGCAATTCCCATCAAATTACCAACACAATTCTTTACAGACCGGGAAAGAAAAATTCTCAACTTCATATGGAATAACAAGAAACCCAGAATTGCTAAAACAATCCTCTACAATAAAAGATCTTCTGGAGGTATCTCCATCCCTGATCTTAATTTGAACTATAGAGCAACAGTTTTAAAAACTGCATGGTACTGGCATAGAAACAGAATGGTGGATCAATGGAACCGAACAGAGGACCCAGAAATAAACCCACATACTTATGGACACCTGATCTTTGACAAAGATGCCAAAACCATACAATGGAAATAAGACAGCATCTTCAACAAATGGTGCTGGTCCAACTGGATGTCTACATGTAGAAAAATGAAAATAGATCCATACTTATCACCCTGCACAAAACTGAAGTCCAAGTGGATCAAAGGCCTCAACATAAAACCAGACACATTAAATCAGCTAGGAAAAAAAGTGGGGAATACCCTAGAACTCATTGGTACAGGAGACAACTTCCTGAACAGAACACCAACAGCACAGGCTCTAAGAGCAACAACCAATAAATGGGACCTCATAAAACTGAAAAGCTTCTGCAAAGCAAAGGACACCGTCATCAAAACAAAGCGACCGCCTACAGATTGGGAAAGAATCTTCATCCACCCTCTATCTGACAGAGGACTCATATCCAGTCTATATATAGAACTAAAGAAGCTGAAAAGCAGCAAACCAAGTAATCCACTTAAAAAATGGGGAACAGAGCTAAGCACAGCTATCTTTCTGCATACAATGGCCAGGTAGGGATCCCCAACTGGCATACTAACCCCATCCAATATGGCTGGAATGCCTTTTCCCCACCTCTAACCTGGGATCCTAGACATCCCCACCTCAAATCAAGTCTACTTGCCCCTACCAATTCCATCCATCCCAGATGTGCACACCTGGCACCTTCACTAAGAACAGGACAGATTCATGCAGCCAAGTACACTCACTTCCCCAACCCTAGGACTTCTCCTCCCCAGGGGAGCACTGGACTCACCCCTGCAACTTCCCAGAGTACCTTGTATAGTGCCCTTGCTCCTCCCCACCCCCTCCCCCTGGCCCTGGACTTTTTCTTTAGGTAGGATATCTCAGAGTAATGTCACTGACACCACTAATCTACCTTACCAGAGCAAGAACCCTGAACAGGTTCTCCAGGTTCCTGTGATAGACTCTAAGACTCCACTTACTCTACAAAAGGCTTAGAAACTTCACTCAGCTTTAACCAAGTTGTGACTGCTCCTTAATATCTATGTAAACATCAACACTGAAGGCCAAAGGCTGAACCCTATGCCAAGTGTGGCTGGTCAACCACTTGACAAATTGGGGTAACGGAAAACAGCTTCAAATACATGTTCAACAAAACAAAAACAGTATTTCATTACCAAGAAATTGGACCAAGGACCTTACTGCCCATATCTAGACATCACAAATACACAAACATAAATAATGAAAACAGTAAATTTCTACCCAAAAAAATGTGTAACCCTATGGTAATATCTCCTGTTAAAAGCAATCCGGATGCTACACAAGACAGGAATTTCAAAATGGCAATTAAAAACATAAATAAAATATCTCAAAGAGTATATGAATAAATGTCCCATGTCATACAAAAGTCAAAACACCAAGTGTTTACAACAAAGAAAAGATGTTGAAGGCAGCAGGAGAGAAACATCTGTATGTGAGTTCATACAAAAGCAAGTCTGTCAGGGTAATAGCAGATCTTTTGGTGAAGACCATGAAAGTGAGAGGAACTGAACTGGTTTCTACAAGTTATAAAAGACCACTGATACCAACCCAGAATACCTAGGAAAGCTATTAGTCATAATCAAAGGAGGAAGCAGAATTTTAAAACATATAGACAAATTTAAGGAATTTACAAATACTAAAATCGTTCTACAGAAAATAATGGAAGAAATATTTTAGATTTGAAGAAAAAAGTTAAGTGCACACAAAATAGCATGAGGGAACTATAAACAAATCTAGACCACTGAATCCAAAGAGGTCCAATAAAACGTCATGAAAGTAACAGTGAAGGAATTAGTATGTGTTCCTCAATAATAACATTAATGGTCTCAGCTCCCCGTTAAAGAAATACAGAATGAGAAACAACCTCACACTCAGTTATAGATACTACCATAGTATCTGTATCTATACTACTATACAGGAGAAAGAGATGGAAAGGTAAGTATGCAAAGCAATTGGAAGCAAGAAGCAAGCAAGCAAAGCATAGCTACTTCAACATCAGACAAAGTGTTAATATCAAGTTTTGAAAATACCTCTACTCTGCAAAGAGGCTTAACTTTTGCCAGTGCTTGTAATCATCAAGTTAATAAAGTTCTGGAAATCATTTAAGATGCTATCCAATTTGCCAGCACACCATGAATTCTGCCTAAGTTTAATCTACCTTTAATAAAACAATGTAATCAAAACTTCTATGCCTTGAGTTTCCCATGAAATCAGCTTAAACGACATAAAATAAATGTATACCTTTAATACATCCTTCAATGCCCCAAACCAGAAGAAAGTATGTATGTGAGTGTGTTGTGAGCATTTGATGAAAATGGTTAAAAAGTTGAAAGCAACCTTAAATAACAAACATCCCATAAACATTGGAAGCAACTTGTTGATATAAGTTGATGACATTTGTTTGTGGCTTTCCATGCAATTCCGGCTCAGTTGAACTTTAGTAAATTCTCTTTCTCCATTGGAAAACTCTGTTAAAAGTCTCTGTAGAGAACAGCCTGTCATTCATTGCCCATAGCATGTTTTCTGTAATGTTCAAAAGAGCAGAGAAAGCCCTTTGTTAGAGACAGGAACAGCTGATATGCCATACAAACAGGCAGATCAGAAACAGACAGGCAACAGACAGACAGAAAATAGTTAGGCAACAGAACACAAACAGAAAGACACAATGAAAGAAGGGAAGAATTCAAATTTAGGCTCGCTTTTGTTCTAAACGATTCCAAGATGAGGTCACTTTTTTCATTCCTCAATGTTACATAAATGTAATTGTGTCCCCTCTGAGCTTTCTTAAATACATTATTGATTCATGAAAAATTGACTTAAAAGGAAAAAACTTAATCAGAAGAGATAAGATACTACAATAATAAAAATGTGCCAACATTCTGCAGTTCTAGCATTCAGGGAGGCAGAGGCAGGTGGATCTCTGTGAGTTTGAGGCCAGGCTGGTCTTCAAAGAGAGTCCAGGCCAGCCAAGGCTACACAGAGAATCCCTGTCTCAAAACAAAACTCAAACTAAAAATGTATGCAACCAAACACAGAGAAACTCGATTTCACAAAAGAAACATCATTAGGCTTAAAATCAAAGATTGATACAAATAGGGAGGTAAAGGAGGATTTCAATATCCTACTCTCACAGATACATAGATCATCTGAGAACAATTACATAGAGAAACTCTGGTGTTAAATGACATAAATAAAATGGACTTAACAGATACATTTAGAACATTCCATCCAAACATATGCCTACTGGGCTTTCTCCCAAACTGACCACAAAATAGGACACAAAGTAAGTCTCAGAAAAATAAGCAGGAACATTGAAATCACATATTCCACTCTACCAGAACACCACGCATTTAAGATGTATATCAAATACAAGATAAGACAGAAAGACAAATTCATGGAAGTCATAAAAGCAAGTAAACAAACAAAATAACAGTAAAACATTACTAAACTAAAAGTGAATTTAAGAAATAATCAAGAAGTGAAATTGAAAATGACTGGAATTTAATGAAAAGGCAAACAGGACACACCAAGGTTATAGGACTTAAAAAATAGTTGTAAGAGGAAAGTTTGTACTAGCATGTGCATACAACAAAATATTTAGAAACTTTAAACTAATAGTTAAAATAAACCTGATATGATAAGCTTTAAAAAAACAAGAAGAGTCAACATTCAAAAAGAGCAGGTTCAAAGAGATAATCAAAATAAAAGCTGAAATAAATGAAGCAAAAATATAAGAAATAAATGAAACAAATAGTTGGGACTTTGAAAGGTTAATGAGGTTGATAAATCTAAAGCCAAACTAAACAAAAGAGAGAAAGAATTCAATTAATAAAGCTAGAGAGGAAAACAGAGATATTAAAGATACATTTAAGAAATACAAATGGTCATAAGAACATACTTTAAAAAAAACCTATATCCCATATATTGCTAAATTGGAAAAATCTAAAAAACAAAAACAGAAAACAAAAATCAAAAACAAACCTAAAAGACAACCAAAAAACATCAGATGAATGTCTAGATAAATACAATCTAACAATACTAAGTCAAGATGAAGTAAATAACTTAAATCAGATCATAACATCTAGTGAGACAGTGAAGAATTATAGAAGACCTTTATAAGAACACTAATACCAATACTCTTCAAACAACTCCCCAAAATGAAAAAGGAAGAAACATTTCCAAATGTCTTTTACACAACCAGTGTTACCTATTAGCAAAACCAGACCCAACAACAACAAAAGAGAAAACTATCAGCTAATATGTTTGATGAATAGCCAACCCTAACACTATTAACTATACTCTGCTAGTCTTGCAGACAGGAACCTAGACAGGAATCTAGCATAGCTGTTCTCTGAGTGGCTCCACCTAGCAGCTGATTAAACAGATGTTGAGACTAACAGCCAAAACTTGGGCAAAGTGTAGGGAGTCTTGTGGCAAAGTTGGGGGGAAAAGGATAGAAGGATCCAGAGGTGACAGGAACTCCACAAGAAGACCAACAGAGCCAACTAACCAGGGCTCAGAGGGGCTTGCAGATACTGAAGCACAACCAAGTACCATGTGTGGGCTGGACTTTGGGCTCCCACACAGAAGCACCAGATGGGCAGTTCAGGTTTCATGTGTGTTCCTTAGTAAGGGGATCAGGGTTGTCTCCAACATGGACTCTATTGCATGCTTTTTTGATCAATTTCTCCTGACAGGGCTGCCTTGCCAGGCCTTAGGGGAAGAAGATGTGCACAGCCCTGATGTGATTTGACGAGCTGGGGTAGGTTGGGGGGGTGGTATCCCTTTTCCTGAGGAATAACAGGATACTAGCCTAAAAACAAACCAGTCAACAAAATGGAGCTAGAGACCCTAGTAAAATCCCACACTCCTATAGCCACCTGATTTTTGACAGAAAAACCAATGCACATTGAAAAAAGACAGCATCTTTTTTTTTAACAGAAGCAATTTAATCATCATACAAAAAGAAAAAAGAAAATACAACAAATATTTTTTGCTTTCAAAATTAGTGTTTCAAATTTTATACAGAATAAAATGAATATGCAATAACAACTTGAAATATATCATAAAAATCTAAAACAGTAATGGGTATATGAATTAACTTTACAAATTACGTGAACTGTGAAAAGACAGCATCTTTAAGAAGTAGTGCTAAAATGATACGCTCAGGATGCGAGGCTAAGCACTGCACTCAGGGTCAGCCGCTTTGGACCCAGAGAAGAGCATGTCTGATTGCATGCGGGTTGATGTCCCAGGTCCCGCCTCTGAGAAAAAGGTATCGGACGAGTCTGATGCTCTTTGGGTGGATGACACCTAAATGAACATCTGTACAAAGTCCCAATTTATTTCTAGAGATCAGACCTCTACTCTTGCCTGATGCGTCTAAAACAAAAAGGGGGAACTGTAGAGAGCTGCGGAATGCTATGCCTTAAAGATGGAGCTGGTTTCCGCCTTCCACCTTCCCGATGGTGAGTGCTCTCTGTCACGAACAACTCCACATTTGGCTAAGGCCGAGGATCTGGCTTGCTTCCATGTATGTGGACCTATCTGCATTGCCCCCGTGGCACGCCTGGGTTGGCTACCCAGAGGCTATTTAAGCTGTGGGCTGGCTTTCCCCGGGGTCCGAGGATTGTTCAATGTTCCTGAATAAACTGCATTGAAAAAAAAAAAAAAAAAAAAAAGAAGTAGTGCTGGTCAAGCAAATGGATACACATGGTAAAATGAAATTCCTTCCTAATCTCCCATTCCATACAAAACTCAATTCCAATGCATCAGGGACCTCAGTAAAAATAAAATAAAATAAAATAAAATAAAATAAAATAAAATAAAATAAAATAAACTTGATACCCTGAATCTGACAGAGGAATAATTAAGATTTCACCTGAACTTACTGGCACAGAAAAGGACTTCCTGAACAGGACTCTGATTACACAGGAGAAAAGAACCAACAATTAATAAATGAGACCTCATGAAACTACAAAGTTTCTGTATAGCATAAAATAGCTCAAGTAAAAAAACAGTCTACAGAATGGGAAAAACCTTTACCAGCTATACAACTGACATGAGGTTAGTATCTAGAAACATACACACAGGTAAGAGGTCAGGAAAATACAGTTGTAATGGAGACCTAAGCATATTAGAGATTCCATGACCATGAGGCAACCACCATGAACAGCAGCAGAAACAGAATTCACTGGGACAGAATTTGAGTCTACCAGAGAAACTGTGTATGGTAAGTTTTTCCAGTTTCTGTTTCATTTCATGCCTCTGGGTTTGTGATTAAAGCTCTTCCCCTGGCTTCTCTCTGTGATGGACTATGAAATTTTCTTTCCAAGTTGCTTTTGGTCAAGGTGTTTAGCAAAGGAAAAAAAAATTAGGGCAGGGTGTGACAGAGATGCCCCATTTGTGGATGAGCACTCCATTGACTTTGCACTTTCACCAAATCTGAATTTCTTTGTTAGTACCATCCACTGCACAAAAAATCTCTTGGTGAGATCTGAGATAACTGCAATAATATATGGGCAGGCAGATAAAAGTTTGGAGAGCATAGTCTGGTACCATGCTCATTTAGAAAAATATTAGTAAGTTCATCTTTGGTGCCTGGGAGCTCCCAGGCATGGGTCCTTGGTCAAATTTACAGTACCAGGACATTTGAGTTAATTTATTAATGGATCAATAAAATACCATGATCGAGGCAACATAAGGAATATAGTTGACTGTTGCTTACAGTCCCCAATGTTAAGAGTCTGTGATGATGGGGGCACATGAGAGGTGCAGTAGGCATGGTGACAGAAGATGGAAGCTGAGGACTCACATCTCAACCATAAGCACCAAGCAGAGAGAACAAACTGGAAGAGACAGGAGTCATTTATTCTGCAAGCCTGGTCCCAGCAACATACTTTCTTCATCAAGGCCACACCTTCTAAGCCTTCCCAAACAACTTCACATATTGGAGATCAAGTATCAAACATCAGAGCTTGTGAAGACATTCCTATACAAAAAACTTCACATGCCCTAAAGTCAATCATTAAATAGCTGGTTAGCTCTCATATGTTGTTTTTTTGTGAACTTGATACAAGCTAGAGTAAGGAAGAGGGAATCTCAATCAAGAAAATTAAGGCCTCTATCAGAGTCGCCTGTGGGCAGTCACTCTTTGCCATTAATCCTAATTTGGTTAGTGACAACCTTGGGCAGTTTGGCCTGGGTTGTACAAAACAGCAAACCAAGTAAACCATGAAGACCAAGCCATGTTCCTGCCTTGAGTTCTTACCCTGATTTCTTCTCTCTCTCTCTCTCTCTCTCTCTCTCTCTCTCTCTCTCTCTCTCTCTGTCTCTCTCTCTTTAGTGATGTAATGTAAGCTGCAAGATGAAATAGCGTGTTATTTTCCCAAGTTGCTTTTTGTCATGGCATTTGTGGTTCTGTGTTCTTCTCCATCCCTCAGGGTGTACAGTCACAGCTGGACAAAGAGCCAGCAACTCACAGAGCCAGGGGCAGGAGAGTGAAGCAGAATATGGAATAGGTGGGGTCTGCAGCTGGGAGTGTGGGGAAAGTGAGGCTTCTAGTGTTACAGCTCTCCTAGCGCATAGCCATCAAATAAAACAGCACAACTTAGATTCTGTTCATTGAAACAGCTTTTACTAGTTTATTCTGGTGGACAGAGATTTATATAACTCTTGGAGAGTGGGAAGGTATTTTTAGGGAGAATGTGTTTCATTGGCTGGGGCTAAGATGCTGGCAATGAGTTATTTACATGGGCGGAAATTTCAGCTGACAGGCTATGTCACGCAAAAATGCGGATATAGGGGATCGTGTTTATGTGTGCCAGGATGTGCAGGCTCAGAATAGGGAGAAAGCAATCCTTACTCTTGCTGATCTCTAGAAAGAGAATTCCGGGGTTAATATAAGTCTCAGTCCTCACTCAGAAAGGCAAATGGGATGGACATCAGAAGAGGGTGAAACAGGAAACAGGACAGGAGCTACCACAGAGGACCTCTGAAAGACTTTACTCAGCAGATCAAAGCAGATGCTGAGAATCATAGGCAAACTTTGGGAAGAGTGCAGGGAACCTTATGAAAGAAGGGGGAGATAGAAAGACCTGGAGAGGACAGGAGCTCCACAAGGAGAGCAACAGAACCAAAATATCTGGGTACAAGGGTCTTTTTTGAGACTGATACTCCAATCAAGGACCATGCATAGAGATAGCCTAGAATGCCTGCACAGATGTAGCCCATGACAGTTCACTATCCAAGTGGGTTCCCTAATAAGGGAAACAGGGACTATCTCTGACATGAACTCAGTGGCTGGCTCTTTGATCACCTCCCCCTGAGGCAGGAGCCACAGAGGAAGATAATGCAACCAGTCCTGATGAGACCTGATAGACTAGGGTCAGATGAAAGAGGAAAAGGACCTCCCATATCAGTGAACTTGGGGAGAGGAATGTGAGGGAGGGAGGATGGAACTGGGAGGGAATGAGGCAGTGAGGGAATGAGGGCTACAGCTGGGATACAAAGTGAATACACTGTAATTAATATAAAAAAAATTAAAAAAATAGATAAGTCTCCACCTCACTCTTGCGCCAAAATTCCCTGACAACAAGGTTCACAGGCCCCACCGGCATTTATCATAACAATAGAGGCAACTAGGACAGTCCATATCATTCAATGACAATATTGACTCTATCTTGCCACACCAGTCATTACTGTATTAACAGGTTTTAATCTGGGTAAAATTATAGATGCCTTTATTGCCCCCAGCACCAAGTCATATCTTTCTTAACTGTTTCTGAATGAAGACATTATTTGAAATTGAATAACTTCAAGTTTAGCATTTTAACTGGTCTGATGACTGCCATTATGTCCATTATGAAGGTTGTAAGACCTTCATGATAAAAGTCTGTCCCTAAATCGTGGGTAAAATTAAAAAATAAAAAACTATCACCTGCAAGTTATTACCTTCCTGTAACTGGGCCATACCCAAATCTATTTTAAATTTCTTCCATATTCCTATTATCTTTCCCTATTTGATACTAGAAATCTCGTTCTTTGAGATGAAGAATGAGGAGAACAAAGCAATGTAAAATAATTTAATTTGCAAATCTCACATCATTACAGAATGATTTCAAGTAAACCTTTATCATATTCATTGTTTCATTCGGGTTAAAGTAGTTCACTTCTCATTCATAAACAAAGATACTGGATCTAAACAGATCTTTATTTACATAACTCTTTTACTCTGAGCAGTGATTCTCACAATATAGAAATTAGAGAACTACATTTAGAAGGTATACATGTCACAATATTGTGTGATAAAAATGTATCTTGTATGCTTGCTCATGTTTATATAGCACAGCTTTGCTGCTTTCCAAGATGGGAACTTCTTCAATTGATGAAAAGCTACAGCTAATCTGAGACTCCCTGTCTTCCACTCATCTAGACAATAAAGATAATTATGAAGTTTTAAAGTAATGTTTCTTAATCACTCATTTTTATTTTGGAGATATAGCTAAACATGGCCATAAAACATACTGTTTGTCTTCAAGTAAAGTAATGGATTTATGGTTGACATTTTGAAAAGTAAAAACACAACTATTTATTTTTGTTAGAGACAATAATTTTGTTTAGTTTCCCAAATATTATTGGGGCCAACTGTAAACAATAATTACTGATCACTTCCTGTCGTCTTGAGGAAAGAAAAAATAACAACAGCATGTGCATCTAATATTGTGGCATTCATATTACATCTTGACCAATCTTACATAATCTTAAAGGGTACCTTCAAATTCCTTCTAAAATTGCAGTGATAGAACCATACGGAGAATCATCCCTTTTTCTACTGAAGAACACAAGTATTTTAAAAATAACTCTGATTGTTGTTTTGATTCTTTGAGTCACAGTCTCTGTAGTCAAGGATGGCCTCAAATCATTACAATTCCTCTGCGTTAGGTTACCAAGCACTATGGTTACAGATGTTAGCCACCCAACATAGTTAAAATATCTTGTTTTAATTTATATTATTAAATATTGACAGATTTACCCATATATAATACAATACAACACAATATAATATAATATAATATAATATAATATAATATAATATAATATAATATCATATTGCTGTGGAAAGAGAGAGGGAGAAGAAAGAGATTATGGTATCTTCAATTTTTTGAAAGAAATTCTGAGACATTTTCAAGAAAACAAATTTGAAAACTGCTGCCAAGGAGCATTTCTTAAAGAGCATGATTTGTTCACTCTACTTTATCCCTCTATCTTTAGGTTTGGATACAATCTATGGCTTTTACTTTGTTGACTGAATTAAATTACCATTGACTCTAATATACCTATTAAAAGTTGTATACAATCCACAGCTTTTACTAATTGACTGAATTATATTAAAATAGACTCTAATTTAACTAGTATGACTATATTTATTTAATGAACAACGTAGATCTTGAGTTTCAGAATATGAAATAAGTCTGTCAGGTCTCAATGTGACATTATATTCTAAATAAAGAAACAAGAAGAGTTCCAAGCACATTATAATATTCTTTTGTCCAGAATTTCCATTTTGAATGAAGTCCAAAATGTGTAGTTATCATAGAGACTTTCATTCTCTGGACCCCTGACTTGTCTAACAAGTTCGACTACCTGCAGCCCTGTGTAGAGAAATTTTAGCAAAGGATCACATCCAAAGACCTAGGTATGTGTATTGTGGCTGGAATCATATGTACCTTTAATACACACCTTTAATCTGAAACCATGTTGTCTAATTGAGGGGCCAACAGAGATAAAGCAGAGGAAGATTTGACAAAATGAGTCAGAGATAGGATATTCCCTACTCTCATGAGAACAGGAAGGAAAGGGAAGCTACTTAAGAGTACAGCAGAGAGAGAAAAGAGAAACTTTGTGTAAACAGTGCAGGAATAGAGAGAGTTTGTGGAGACAGTAGAGTTCTAGAGTTAAATATGGTGCAGTTCATTTGGATGCAGTTGAGGTTGTACAGTTCCATTCAGCTCATGCAGTCATTGCAGTTCAGTTCATGGAGTTCAGAGGCAGTTTGTTCCAACTGGAACAATTCAGTGAGAAGCTGACAGAAACCAGTTGACTCAGTCAGTTTTGAGAGGCCTTTGAGCCAGAACAGCTGAGTTGAACCAGCCAGCCAGAGTTCAGAGAGAACTAAAAAGGGTGAGCTTATTCAGCAG
The DNA here is from genome assembly GCF_030254825.1 of Meriones unguiculatus. Classification (NCBI taxonomy): domain Eukaryota; kingdom Metazoa; phylum Chordata; class Mammalia; order Rodentia; family Muridae; genus Meriones; species Meriones unguiculatus. Next base: position 12,536,854 of record NC_083354.1, on the reverse strand, counting down.
TAGGTCTTCGAGACTGAAAAAGAATACAGTTATGTTATGTAAACATGTTTTTGTTTTAATCTCAGGTGTAGGATATGGGGCTGCTCCAGATTGTTGACAGCAGCAGACTATTTTCCTTGTATATCCTCTGGCAGGGCATGATTCTGTCACCTGAATAGATTAATTCTGGGGACTCTAAAGAGGGTATAAAAGACCAGAGCCCCAGGAGAGGAATTATGTTTGTTCCACCTGCTGCTTTCTGCTCCTGCTGCTGCTGTTGTTGGTTTGGCAAATGGTAGTGAGAAAAAAAGACAATAAAAAACTGGAGCTATCCTGTTGAGATGAAGATTGGTCTTGTCCCAAGGACTTCCATTCCCCTAATCATCAGGAAATAGTCTAAAAAGGTCTCAGTGCTCCCTGTCCCCACTAACCTTCTGTCTCTCTTACCTGGCATTGGGGTACTGGAAGGAGAAAATGTTGGAAGGGAAGTAGAAGTACAAGAACCTAATAAAATAGATTAATAAAAATATGTCTACAGTCTAGAGGTGTTAATATAATGAAAGACCAATTCTTAGTTGAAGGCCAGTTTGCTGGTTTAAGACAGCAGCTGCAGTTTGATTACTCTGTTATTATCCAATGTGTTTTAGTAGCTTTAACATTATGGGATAAGGATCATTGAAGGAATGAATCTTCATAAGGACATTTGGACTATTAAGATTATGGGACTGATCATTGTTACCGTATCGCCTTCCTTATTGGATTTCAATTTTGCCCAATTTCTTTCACCTTCTGACTTTTCTTTCTTCTCTCTTGGTTACAGTGCTAAGACAGACACCCCGACTACTCATCACTGAGAAAGCTTGTTCTTTTTTTTTTTTCTGGTAAGTATTGTTTCATTTACTTCACTTCTTGAAATACAATACAGCATCAGATTTTAGAATTTGAAATTTGTTTCAGAATAAGGTTTTCTTTAAGCTGAGATGCCAACTTCCTTGCTCTGTCCTCACCTGATCTCCCTGCCATGCACAATACATTCTGGATCTTTTTCTTTTACAAGGATACTAATTCTATTTGATTAAGTTTCTGCCCAATTTAACATTTGTTACATTATTTGTGGCACAATCTCTGAAAGTAGTAAACTTGAGCTTATAGAAAATATATGAATTATATTTTCTGTGTAAAACAATATGTCTATTGTCATAACATAGTTTTTTTTATCATTACTGTAAAAGACTTTTTTTTATTTCTTCTGAGGCAACAAACACCATCATTTTTCTTTTTTCTTTTTTTTTTTTTTCAATGCAGACATATATTTCCAACTCTCCCAGAAATCATCATGTAAAATCAGGTTGCTCCAATTTCTGTTCGTCCCCCTGCCTCAGTTCTTCTAAAGCTGGGAGTAGATGGTTATTTTGTTTATTGTTTAATGTCAATTCCATAAAATCCAAGAATTCAATATTTATTTTAGTATTTGTTAATCTATATTGTCTGTTTTATTATCATTGTTATTTCGTGATATATACAACTACATTCCAAAATGAAAAGAAAGGATTAAGGTAGTGGGTGACCACTAGGTGGCTGAACCAACAGATGATAGAAAAGCACTTAGGTGCAAGGCCAACCCCCTCAGCGGGAACCAAACAGAAGTCCTCAGGCTGTGAAACCAACACTTCCGTGGAAGAGAGCACTGCACTCTGGGTAAAGGAGAGGAATGTCCAAAGGGTCCATAGGTCTATGTCAGAGAGAACACTGAGTGTCCTATGGGGCACTTAAAAAAGCAGTGTCTTAGTTTCTCTTTTATATAGTTTATTGTTGTTTGGGATAGAATGAAATAAAATGCTTAAGGATAAACTTAACTGAGAAAAATTATAGAAAATTACAAAAACCCGATTTAAGAAAAAAACTGAATGCACAAATTGTGGGAAATGGATCTCATTCTCATGGATAGGAGAGTAAAAATTAACATGTCCACACAAGCCAAGTGGATTCAAAATACTTCCTGTTAAAACACAAATCCTATTTGTTTCTCATAAGCAGAAAAAAAAATGACTAAAAGTTCACAAGAAAACACCCAAATAGTCAAAGCAAATTTTGAGAAAAGAGCAAAACTGAAGACATTGCACTGCCTGATACAAGATTCAGGCGTAAAAACAGTAATATGGACCAACCGAACAAAGCAGAAAGCCCAGAAACCAAGCCAAATGACTCATGACCAACCACCTTTTAAAAAGAATAGATAAGAATGAAATACCATGGAGAAAGAATAAATAATGCCTGTAAGAAGTGTTGAGAAAACAAGATAATAGACACTAACCTTACAGTAAACCCTAAATTTGCTCAACATGGATGTAAAAAGAACAATAAAGAATTAAACAAAAATATAAAACTATAAAATACAAATATGTGTGTGTGTATAAGACTATAAAAGTAAAAAAGCATGAGAAAGTTTCTGATGATCATTTTTAAAAACATGACATCAAAAGGATAGGCAACAAAATAAATAATAAGACGACATAAAACTGAAAATCTCTAAAGCAAAGGCAATAGTTATTAAAGGTAGAAACACAATAAAAGTTGGGAGAAAATTTTGTGCGTGTATGTGATTAACATTTAAGCATATGAAAACCCCAGTCAATTTGACAGCATTAATCAGAAAAAGTGATTTTTAAAACAGCTAAAAAACATTTTCCCCCAAAGAAGACCCAGAAATGGGCACTAATCATATAAAAAGGTGCTCATGCCTGTCATTAATCTTCATGAAATGCAAATCAAGTTACAATGAGATGACATCTCACATCAGTTAAGATGACTTTAATCAGGAAAAAAAAAAGGAAGGAAGACTCAAAAGCAGGTATTTATGAGGGTAGGAGAGAAGGTAAATCTTAACATCGTTGGTGGGAATGTAGATTGAAACAACTCTTCTTGAAAGACTGGAAGTTTCTAAAAATTTCTACTGTATTTTTATTGCTATGCTTTGTGGGTATATATACAAAGAAAATAAAATGATCACTTCATAAAGATCTTTACATTCTCGTGTTGACTGAAATATTATTCACGGTAGAGAAAAATATCAAACAAGGTATTAGTCAGAGAATAAATTAGTAAATTATGATACACTGAGAGGGAGAGGGAGAGAGAAATAAAAATGCTTTATGATCTAAACATATGTGTTATTTAAAAGACATCCATCAAATGCATACTAAGGCTACCATGGTTGACACATGTCGGTATTTAGAAAAACGACATAGGACAGTGCAAATTTGTGGTTTTGTAGGAAGAATAAATATAGGCAGCCAATGCAAAAAAAAATGAGGACTTTAGGTAATTGATATTGTATTGTATACTGAAAAACTGACAAGAGAATAAGTTTAAAATATTTTTATCATCAGGAGAAAATAAGTATCTGAGTATAAAACACTAAGCATCTCATTGTTTGTGTGGCTATCAAACATATTACCGCAGCCATTTCGAGCATACCCAACGACAAAAATTAAAACAAATAAAATGATACCTTGCAGTAGAAATATGAAGAATTGCAGGATTTGTAAAAATACTGAAGAATCACAGATCAAAACTGAACTTTACAACGTTTTGCTTGGGAAGTCAAGGAAACCGAGGAAGTAATGAATGACAACAATGAGCAGAAGAGGGAGACGGATATGAAACCTTAAGTAGTCTCAAGATGAGGACACAGTAGGGTAGACTGAGGCATGAAGGAAGAGCCAGCTTGAAGAGGGCAGTTCTTGCGGTGAACAGATGTTGGCTGTGTCTAAATGCTCCCATGTCTAATGCTCCTGGGCTGGGCACTGAGGGTCCTGTCTGATATTTGGAGTGCATACACACAGCTAAAGCCTTCCTGGGCTTATTTCTTTCCCTCTGCTTTCTCCCTCTATACATCACAGGACTCTTGTTCTCCAGTAGTTTATTACCAGACCTCCTGGGTTGACAGGTGACTGTATTTTGAATTCCATCATGTTTTCTTTCCTCTTTCAGGTGACTTCTAATTTTCCCAATTATTCATGTCTCTTAGTTCTTTATAGATGCATTCAACCCTCTTTAATAATTTAATCATCTGAAGGAAACCAAGAACATTTCTTATAGCGTGCTAAAATCATAACATTTTGCCTGTTGTTAAACATTCCTGTTATCAGCACTATGCTGTTTGAATTTTAAAGGCAAATACACTTCTCAAATGTATTCCAGACTCCACGTTTATATTTTATTATCCATACCTGTGGGTTTTTGCGAGGTCTTCATGGCAGATTCATTTTCAACCTTGCAGAATATGGTTCTAGCTTTGTCTTCCCTCTGGCAAGACATGAAATAAACAACCTTATATTGATAGCAATGCCCTTTTTCTTTCTAGATACAAATAACCTTTAATAATTTTGATCCTTTATAGGACACTGGGTCCTGAGTAGCATTTCTAAGTTGGAGAAGTGGATAGTTAAGTTTTTTCTATTACCCATGTTCATTGTCAACTTCCACAGTGCCTTTCAGGGTGAAAGATTTCTACCACCTGTCTCCCTACTGCTGCTATGTCTAGAATATTAGGTGTTGCTTTTTTTCTGACCCTTTTCTTTGTTTGCTCATTTTAACTTTTCATGAGTTGACCAGCAGCATTCAATGAAAATCATACCACAGCAATAAGACCCAATTTGTGAAAGTTTTTTTTTTTTGATTAGAAGAAAAGAATGTTGCATATATAACATCTAAGTAAAAAGCAAGTAGTCTTAAATGACTGTCAAACAGTAAGACTGCATTTGCCTTTGCTGTACGAGTTTAAAATTGGCTACAATTACTGTCTAAATTATCCTGAGGAAGAGAGTCAGTCGACTGTATAAGGTACACATCTAGGCACAAACACACAGGCACATCTTGAGGTACTGTTTTCATTTTCTTAAGTTGAAGAACAGGAGATTCTGTCTCCCTTACTTATGACAGGAAGCACTGTTCAATTTGGCAGAACTTGGGGCTAGATAACTGCAAAGCTTTATCACTTGTTGCCTGTGGAAAGGTTATACATTTCAGACCAGTGTGTCTCTTTCGTATGTTGCTGTTACAATATCTTTTTTATTAATGTCTCTCATAGACATTTCCTGAGCCGATCATCCACACCCCTATACATGTGTCCAGTCCTATTTCCCTTCTTTGGATGATTCCAATCAACTTACACACACAGCCACCATTTGCTGTCAAAGTCTTCCGATAGTAAATCCAAGGACCACAGACACCAGAGCTACCACAGATGCCAGGGAGAACAGATTGACAGCTCCGAGACCTCATTATCATATAGTTTGTTCAGTCATTTTAGGACACACATTCAAGAGCACTGGCAGTCCGCTTTTAGAAGGGTAATAGAATATGCTGTATCCACATGGTAGACTGAACATAACCACTGCTTTGTGACCCAAAAGTAGAAAATTCTCAGAAAGTTGTACATTTTGGGAAATTTCCCTAAATGACAAGTCTGTACTACCTCAACTATTTTGCTTTTCCTCATGACCAGTGAATAAACTCAGTCTGAGTCAAATGCTAAAGGACCATGTGAAAAAAATCACAAAACAAAAAAGAAAAAGAAGAAAGGTTTGCTAGAAAATAGATGTGTCTCCTCGAGTCATTTTAATCTTCACCCTGAGACAAGCCATGGGTCAAAGCAGACACATTTTCACAAAAATAAGACCCAAACATGATATTTAAAAAATTCTGATTTTTATGAAAATTGCAAGCATTTAGGACAAGGTTCAAAGAAACCAGCACTCAGCCTGCAACATGTGTTGTGTGGCAAATAACATGTGGAAGTCATCACAAAGGACCAGATGCACGTTAGCATTGCTTTATATACACATACACATACATGCACACATACATACATACATACATAAATTTAGACTATAATGATGTAAGAAAAAAAAGTGGTTTTTTTTGTCTAGAAATTTAAACGAAAGAGAAAGATTCATTTAAGAGAATATAAAATAAAACAGGTCTTAAAAATCACAGCTTCTGGGAAAGCTTCCAGACGGTGGTCAACTCAGCAAAGAACAAAGCTGCAGAGGGAAGTGTCCTGCGCTTGATGATCTCAGAGAGAATATCCAAGAGAGAGTGGGATACAAAATTGGAATAATCCCAAATTGAGGGTAAATTGATCAAAGATCAAGATCCTTATATTCTCTAAGGATCCACAGCCATAGTATTATAAATTATTAGCATTTTATGCAGATCAGCAGTTGCTAGTCCTGTTTGCATATATTATTGAAAGTTATAAAATTTGAAAAAAAAAAAGCTTTCTAAGCATAATAGTATGAGATTAGGCACTATAGATGCAAATTTCTCTGATGTGTCTTCATAACCTTGGTTCTATTTCCACTGAGACAATAGCATTACTACTATTATTTATTTATATGCTTTCTACATAAGCTTGTGTAATAAGGAAAATATACTATGGCTTTGAATATTTTAAAATATTATAGAGGAATTACATATTCTGTGTTGTTCTGAAAATTGCAGTTTATTACATTCGTGAGATTATACTTATGAAATTCCTCCACGTTCATTTTTATGGCTGCATAACATTATATTGCATAAAATATAACTCAGTATAAAATATAACTCATTTCTTTATTGTCATATTTCTGTTTGGAGGCTATTGTAGGTAATGCAACTATGAGCAGCTATAATTCATTCATATAACTTTTGGCTTATGGAGGTTTTTAAAAAATATTCCTCCATATATTTGACGTAGGACAGTCAAGAAGACAAGAAACCATGCGGTTGTGGTTGTACGAAGTAGCGTGTGAAGTGGCTGAATAGTGCGGTTCTGTGGATGGCTGTGTTTTCCAGGAGAGCTCCAGCACCTAAGCCTTCAGTGGAATCCTCATCAGCATTTCATTCTAGCTGCTGTTTCATTTTCAAACCCCCAAAGTTATCATTTTTATATTGAAAGCTTCATATTTGATCAAACTCATGCTTCTAATTCAATTTCTAGAACCCTCCTCTCAGGTTCTCAGAAGACGCTTCAATGCAGAACTTCTTTTTGGTCTATGAAGTACTTCCATCTTGAGTTTCGGGAACTCAGCTTCTCACCTGAACTGTCATCATCCACCTCAGAATGAGCTGAGGGTTTTGCTGTAAGAAACACATTCCCGTTTCTCTCTTCTGTGTCTGTCCTTGAATGTTTTCTCCGATGAAGATGAGTGTCTCTGCAACCCCACGTCCTTGGCACTCTTTTATACAGGATCATAAAGATGATTTTTAGGCACTCTTACAAATATATAGAAGGATTTCATTTTTAAATAATAATTAAATTCACCAAAATTGATTTTCTTGAATGGTATAAGAAAAGTTTATTCAAATGTCTGCTGTAAATCCTTGGAAACTTTCAAGACTTGTGTTTATTTCTTCCAATAGGAGTTATAACTACAACAGTTAATGGTCTGGATTGTACCATCAAATCTCATATGTTGAATGTTCAATATGACTGCGTTTAGATAAAGGCCCCTGAAGAACTACTCAAGATTAAAGAGGTGTTAGAAATTTTGCTCCCATCTGATTTAGCAGTCAACCTTATAGCAAAAAAAATCTACCAAGGATGAAAACATGAAGAAAAGGCTCCTTAAAGGCATAGCAAGAAGACAGTAGTCTCTAAGCCAATAAGAGAGACCACAAAATAACTAAAGCCGCCAATACTTTGTCATTAACTTTGGCTTCCATGTGGTGAGAAAATAAAATTGTGCTGTTTAAATCATTCAGTTTCTGGGATTTTTGTCATATGAACCTTTGAAAGCCAATCCATGATTTTTCCGTGATTCCTCCCAATATTGGAAAGCCTTGGCATAATGTTTCCTCTTAGAGACTCCCTGAAGGGAGAAGACATGTGAAGTCCCTAACTGACTCAGCCTAGGCTTTGACTATAACTTTTAGGGCCATTTTATGTTTCTTGACTTTTTTTCTGATTGCACGGTTAAGTATTTATACATGCTTACGTGTAGATTTATACATGCTTTTCGGGTTTATGCCTATGCCTGCGCTGATCTTGAGGGCCCTATATTTTGTCCCTTGCGTACTACACAAATCCCAGTTTTGCAAGCTGTAAATATCTAAACTTACTTGCAACCAGCCATTCATTCAGAGTTTATTTTCACACTCTTGAAAACTGACAGTGAGCTTAGAGTAAACTTCATTTGCAATGAACTTAGAGACAGAACATATGGTAAAATATAAAGATTTGAATTTACATTTCAACTCTTAAATATCTGTGCTATGAGTCATATAGCATCTCTGTTATTATAGTTGTGGCCACTGGTACATTTACCAGAATAACCTCAGGTTAAAAGAAAAAAAAAAAAACAGGGACAGCAGTCAAATTTTTTTTTAATTTTTATATTATTTATATTTTATTCACTTTGTTTCCCAGCTGTAGCCGCCTCCCTCATTCTCTCCCAATTACACCCTCCCTCCCTCTTCTCCTCCCATGCCCATCCCCAAGTCCACTTATAGGAGAGGTCGTCCTCTCCTTCCATCTGACCCTAGCTTATCAGGTCTCATCAGAACTGGCTGCATTGTCTTCCTCTGTGGCTTGGCAAGGCTCTTCCCCCCTCATGGGGAGGTGATCAAAGAGCTAGCCACTGGGTTCATGTCTGAGACAGTTTTGAAAGTCTAGAAACTCTTCCTGATATTCCATTTTCTTTTTTTTAATTCTTTATTAATTACACTTTATTCACTTTTTATCCCCCCTGTGGTTCCCTCTCCTCTTCCTTCCCAACCCCTCACTTCCTCCACCCTCTGCAAGCATGCCCCTCCCCAAGTCCACTGATAGGGGAGGTCTTCTTTTCCTTCCTTCTCATCCTAGTCAATTAAGTCTCATCACGAGTGGCAGCACTGTCTTCTTCTGTGGCCTGGTAATGCTGCTTTCCCTCAGGGGGAGGTGATCAAAGAGCAGACCAATCAGTTCATGTCAGAGACAGTCCCTGTTCCTATTACAATGGAACCCACTTGGATACTGAACTGCCATGGGCTACATCTGTGTAGGGGTTTAAGGTTACCTCCATGCATAGTCCTTGGTTGGAGTATCAGTCTCAGGAAAGACCCCTGGGCTCAGATTTTGTGGTTCTGTTGCTCTCCTTGATAGAGTAGCATCATATTTATAGTTTTCTTGAGCTTGAAATTCCTTATTATTTTTAGATTTACTTATCTCTGTGTGTATATGTACGTGTGTGTGTGTGTCTCCATGCCTGCCTGTGAGAGTTTATATACACTGTACACATGGACATACAAAGGACAAAAAAGAGCATCAGAGTCCCTGGAACTGGAGTCACATGTGGTTGTGAATTACCTGACACGAGTACTAGGACTCTAACCTGAGTCCCCTGCAAGAACAGTACATGCTCTTAATGGACGGGCCATCTACTTAGCCCCATAGATGACTTACTAATATCATATATTTTATTTTTCACAGTATTGCTCTCCCCAATCTTAAAATTGTAATGTCAAACATTTTAATTGTCTGAGTATTGTTTCTTCACCAAAAATTTTAAAATTGCAGTTTATAATATGTGACGCCTTGTGCTATGTGGGTATAGTTTATTGGTGCAGAGTGTGGTTAGGTGACAAGAGTCCTTAGAACCTCTAAGTAAGCCACCAGCTCTAAACAGGACATTTGTATCACACCCACTACTCTTCAAAGGTTAGCAACCAACTCGCAATAAGAAACAGAAAGACTGTAAGAGCCAGAGGTGGTGGAAATATGCAGAGAAATAGCATTGGCCAGACATGACACAGTACCTCTGACTGCAGACCAAAGATATTAGCAAGTTCAAGACAGCCAAATAACTCAGCATGAAGTCCTACCCCTAGCTGAGGTGCTGTAGGAGCGGGGGTGTCAGTTCTGAGAGGCTGCTCACGGTCTACCAGATGGCCCTACAGCCATGCACATACAGGCAGCATTAATTGGATTCAGTTGTTTTAAAAGAGAATGCATTCTAACACGGGGTGGGGGGAGATTCTACAAATTTTTAGGTGAAGAGCTACAGATGGTTAATGGCTGATGAGAGAGGGAGAATCAGTTTTCTTCAATGGTGAGCTCTCACACAGATTGTCCAAACCCAGGTTGTCAGCTGTGGATACGTGTAAATGTAGGAGCAAAGTTAAATGGACTCAGTAGGCTATGTGTATGTGTATGACCATACATACAAGATAATAATTACTGAAGAAGAGTTTGTGAATTTGGGAGGGAGAAAAGTCGATAGAGGAGTAGTTAGAGTGGGCAAAAGAAAAACTTGAGTGGTATAGACGTGGTGCTCATGTATGAAGTTTTCAAAATTAAATCATTGAAAATTATTCTATAATGCACCACTGTTACATTTTTTTTTCAAGAAGTAGCTCATATTTGGAAAATTAAAATCTATTTCACTGAGGCCTTGAAAAGTAATAGGAAAGGAGTGTTCCATAAGTCACAGTAAATACAGAGTTAAGCAACAGAGGACTTCCTTTAAAGAATCCAAACCTTGCCGAGACAACTGCAAAGCTATTCCAGAGTCAGGGAGGAGACAGTCTTTGCAAATAAATATTGCTCAGAGGTAATATTTTGTGAGACCCTCCACTCGTCAACTATTTAGTTTGTCTGAGACTATGGAGGACCTTCCAGGCTCAGCACCCATTAGCCAAATGCTGATCTCATTTCCTACCTTATCCTACTGACTCTGAGTGGGACTCAACAAATCCTGTCTATCATGGTACACTGCACCTACATCAAAATTGATGACCTGCTGGTTAATCCAGGGATCTTTTCTTAGCAAAACTTGAAATGCTCTTGCAAAGTCAATCTTGTCCACATACTGAGATCATTGCCAAGATGAAAAATAATAGAGACTAGCTGTCTGAGCCCAGAAACCGAGGCTATCAAGGATTTACTGCAAACAAGAAAAAGATCTGAAAGGGCTCATCAAGCCAGAGAAGAAGACATCACTGCAGTGCCATTAAGAAAGACCCACACAGAAGTGCTTTCCCACCACTTCCCTCTATGAAACAAGGGTCAAGCCATGATTGTCTCTGGTCTGCACTTCTTCTGAAAGATGGCCAACCATAGTCACCGCATAAGCTACTATTTCCCTTACATAATAGTGGATAATTCATCATCCTGAGGGGATTAAAGACTCCAGTGTCAGAGAAGTTTCTAACTCGATTACTAATAGCTAATCCAGAATAATGGCAGAAATAACCCATGGTCACTCTCCCTGGCACTTACTATGAGAAGCTGTGTTAAGATGCAACATGCTTGGCCATTGTGCTTAGTACCAGTCTTAATCCTGGTACACTACTCCCCATCTCTTTCTCTCTAGAGGTTATTACGAGACCTATTATCTCTAGTTTATTAAGTTAATATAAATGCACACAATACAATAATGCCAAACGGAATTTTAAAAACAATCTATACATCATGATTTTCTACTGTTGTCTCTGAAGGAATCATTTTTCTTCGGGATCCAAGTACCTACAGGAAGCTATAAAAGTTTGGAATGTATATATATAAATAGTATTTAATGAAATGCTATACAAGGTGAAATTATGATACATATTTATATTATTTTTATACTATGTAGAATAACTTGTGTAATTAAGCAAATATGAACAATTAAAGAAGTTTTAAATATAGGTAAATGGTTTCAGTGCTATATAAGCAAATATGTTGGACAGTTTTAAAAATAAAAACAGTAAACTGCTGAAAATATTAACTATTGAGAACAAGAAAACAAAATATGATGGTACATGCCTTTAATATCAGCACTTGGGAGACAGAGGCAAGCAGATCTCTCTGAGTTCAAGGAGCCTGGTCTACATGGAACGTTCCAGAATAAACAACTTTATATAGTTAGAGCTTATCTCAAAACAATAGAGAGAGAAAGAATTAAAAAAAACCCACAACTATTCAGACCAAGAAACAAACTGCTATAGAACACATGACATTAGAAGGGAGAAGAGAGAGGAAAGAAATTGGAAGGGAATGGATAGAGGGTGGATTGTCCAAAATGTTTTATGTGAACATATGAATTTCTCAAGCAGTAAAAAATACTTTTAAAATGTCTATGCAGCTAATAATGAATAAAAATGGGGGATATAAACAAACAGGTGTGGGTTTATAGGAAATATTATGAGAAGCCTTAACCCCCTTGTTGGAACATCCTGCATCAGTTCTAGAACTAGCAGTGGTGGTGTCCGAGGTCTGAGTAGGTTCAGGAGACCATTGCCCCCAGGGGCGAGACATGTATCAGACGGGTCTGATGCTCTTTGGGTGGATGACACCTAAATGAACATCAGTACAAAGTCCCAATTTATTTCTAATATCAGAGATCAGACCTCTACTCTTGCCTGATGCATCTAAAACAAAAAGGGGGAACTGTAGAGAGCTGCGGAATGCTGCGCCTTAAAGATGGAGCTGGTTTCCGCCTTCCACCTTCCCGATGGTGAGTGCTCTCTGTCACGAACAATTCCACATTTGACTAAGGCCGAAGATCTGGCTTGCTTCCATGTATGTGGACCTATCTGCATTGCCCACATGGCACACTGGGGTTGGCTACCCAGAGGCTATTTATGCTGTGGGCTGGCTTTCCCCAGGGTCAGATGATTGTACAAGGTTCCTGAATAAACTGCATTGAAAAAAAAATGTCTGCGCAGCTTCTACATTCCAAGATTACTCTCTGATTCATTGAGTTATGAAGGCTATGGAACCCACATTCTGATCTTAAAAGCAAACATTGAATAAAATAGGAGATAAACTGAGTGTTTCACAGGACATAAAGATGGAATAGAACTGAAAAACCCAGAAACGGAAATGTACTCTTAGCAGGAGGGAAGATATGAGAAAGAAAGAGTTACGGCTCTATATTTCGTGTGAAGGATGATAACCTGTAAATTATTAAGATAAGAAGTTTAGAGGAAAGAAAAAGAAGGAGAGGAGAGGGAGGAGGAGGAGAGGAGGAAAAAAGAGGAGAAGATTTCAGAGGTAACCATGGTGATTTTAAGTATGCTTTCCTTTGCTGGTATGTGGATGGTGTGGAGGAGGCAAGTGACACGGTGCACTTGGAGATGAGAGGGAATCTTTCAGGATTTGTCTTTTCTCTTTCCACATTGTGGAGGCAGTGTTTTTCTCGTTGCTGCCATGTTACGTATCAAGGTTGGCTGGCTGGTAAGCTTCCAGAAGTTCATTCTTTATCACGCCCCCACCTCCATATTGCTTTAGGAGTTCTAAAATCACATCCAGATTTTAAGAAACCTGGTTAGCAGACATTGAACTCTGGTAATCAAGTTTGCATAACAATTACCTACTAAGCCAAATAACCAGCTCTATGCTCTCTTCCGCTGTATTTTAAATCATGATATTGTTGATGTGACAATTCAAGAATCGTATGCAAATAACCATTTTTAATAGTTAAAAATGATATACAACTTGGTAGAATTTACTAGATGAGAATCAATAATACAGAGAAAGCTATACAGAAGCTTTACACAGAAAACTTTACATTTGTAACATACATATTATATCCATCTGGAAAAAAAACCCGTATATCAACACTTAATAGTATTGGTTGACATGTCTGTTATTTTTCAAGCCATCGGAGCAGAATTCACAATGTGAATACATTTTCAGCACATCTAACCTCTCCAAATATCTAATTTACTTATTGCTATCCATCGGTAATCATTACAGATGGAAGAAAAAGAGGATAGAGAGCATGGTGGTTAACTTTGACTGTCAGCTTCACAGGGTTTAGAATTGCCATGGAAACAAACTTCTGGCATGTGTGTGAGAGATGTTTTTTAATTAGGTTAGCTGAAGTGAGAAGACTAACCCTAATGTAAGCAGAACCAATTTAAGGGTGAGGATCTTGGGTGAAACAAAAAGGAGAAGGGGAGCTGGTCAGAAGAACTTTGACCTCTCTGACTCTGGACTGCATTCAGTGTGATCATCTGCCTCAGGTTTCCATTGCCTTGACTTCACTATCAGAATGGATCATCTCTCAAAGAGCCGAAATTAACCCAACCCCATAAGTTGCTGTGTTGGGCATTTTTTTTATCACAGCAATGGATTAAGTAGCTAATATGGGAAGTAAAGATAAAATAAGGAAAGAAAGAAAAAAAGAAGCAACTGAAGGAAAGGGTGAAATAAGAGGTGGAAGGATAAAAGGATGACTTTAGCATATATTAGATTTTGTTTGCATTGTAGAGAAAACCTTGAAGCCAGAAGGTTCATTGATTAAGTTATGGCCAGGAACCAAGAAATCTGGGCCCAGGGTCTTTTATGAGATTGATACTTCAACCAAGGACCATGAATAGAGATAACCTAGAACCCCTGCATAGATGTAGCTCATGGCAGCTCAGTCTCCAAGGGGGTACCCTAGTAAGGGGAACAGGGACTGTCTCTGACATGAACTCAGTGGCTGTCTTTTTGATTACCTCCCCCTGATGGGGGAGGGGCTTTACCAGGTCACAGAGAAAGACAATACAGCCAGTCCTGATGAGACCTGAGAGTCTAGGGTCAGATGGAAGAGGGGGAGGACCTCCCCTATCAGTGGACTTGGAGAGGGGCATGGGAGGAGATTAGGGAAGGAGGATGGGATTGGGAGAGAATGAGGGAGGACGCTACAGTTGGGATACAAAAATGAATAAACTGTAATTAATATAAAAAATTAAAAATTAAAGAAATGCACAATGTCTTTAGTCATTCTGGAAATGCAAATCAAAATGACTCTAAGATTTCACCTTACACCTGTCAGAATAGCTAAGATCAAAAACTCAAGTGACAACAGATTCTGGAGAGGATGTGGAGAAAGGGAAACATTCAGACCGGTGTTATCTATTGATTTTTTTTCCTATATACTCTTTAATGTTGATTACTCAAGATATTTAATTTTGTCCTTTCTTCCTATATATGTTGACATTATTGTGTGATTTTTGTTTCTTATGCGATTTATTTACTGTGTTATGATTATTGTTTTGTATACATTGAACCATGTATGTGTCGTTATATTTGATCATGCTGCATGCTTATATTTTGATGGTTTATATATTTGTACCTTTTGTTTTAATTGGTTAAACAAGGTTTCACTATGTACCCCATATTGTCCTCAAAATTTTGATCTTATTGTCTCAAACTCCCAAGTGTTTCAATTATAGGAAATAAGCTACATGGCCAGTTGTATATAATCTCTCAAATGAGTTCTTCAACTCAGATCACAATCATTTTATTGATAAATATTCTGTGTATATTTATCAAGGAAATTGGTATTATTTCTTTAAAGATCTGAAAGAATTTATCAGTGAATATGTCTGGTTCCACAGTTTGCTTCCTTAGAAAGCTCTTAATTCTGCAATATCATTCCTTGTTATAGATGTGGTTAGTTTATTTACATCTTCTTGTTCAAATTTGGTAGAAAATATCTACCTAAAAATGTATCAACTTGCTCTAGTTTTTAAGTTTATTGGAACACACATTTTTCAAAATATTTTTTAATAATTTGAATTTTCATTATAGCTATTACAGTATATTACTTTTGCTTTATCTATTTGCTATTTGACTAATTTTTTAGACTTCTTTATCTTTTTGCAAAGCCAACTATTTATATTTTTAATCACTGTTATTGCTCTCTCTAGTTACGTTTTATTATTTTTTATTATACAGCATATGATATTTTACTTTTCCACTAGTTTTAAATTTGACTTGTTTTTTATAGTATTTCAAGTTGTGTCACTAAGAGTTATCTGAGATTTCTCTGATATTTTTAATGAAGGCACTCACAGCTATAAAATTCCATCTTGTAACTGCCTTTGCTATATTCCTTATATTCTAATATATGATGTTTTCTTTACATTTGATTTAAGGTTTTTAAAATTTCTCATATTATTTTTCCTTTTGAGATCTGAAAAGCATTTGAAAAAATCAACACTCGTTCATGTTTAAAGTTTTTAAGAGATCAGGGCTACAAGGCACATACCTAAACATAGTTAAAGCAATATACAGCAAGCATATAGCCAACATTAAAATAAATGAAGAGAAACTTAAATCAATCCCACTGAAATCAGGGACAAGGCAAGGCTGCCCACTCTCTCCTTATCTCTCCAACATTTCTTGAAGTCCTAGGTAGAGCAATAAGACAACTAAAGGAGGTCAAATGTATACAAATCAGAAAGGAAGAATTCAAAATATCACTATTAGCAGATGGTATGATAGTATACATGAGACGTGACCTCAAAAATTCAACCAGAGAACTCCTTCAGCTGCTAAACACCTTCAGCAAAGTGGCTGGATATAAAATTAACTCCAAAAAAAAAAAAAAAAAAAAAAAAAAAAAAAAAAAAAGCAAAGTCTTTCTGTATACAAAAGACAAAAATGCTGAAAAAGAAATTAGGAAAACTACACCCTTCACAATAGTCACTAATAACATAAAGTACCTTGGTATAACTCTAACCAAGCAAGTGAAAGACCTATATGAAAACAAAACAAAACAAAACAAAAACCTTCAAGTCTCTGAAGAAAGATATTGAAGAAGATATCAGAAGATGGAAAGATCCCCCATGCCTATGGATCAGTAGGATCAACAGTGAAAATGGCCATCCTACCAAAAGCAATCAACAGATTCAATGCAATTCCCATCAAAAAACCAACACATGTTTTTACAGATCTTGAAAGAACAGTTTTCAATTTCATATAAAAAACAAAAACAAACACAAAAAATCAGAATAGCTAAAACAATCCTGTACAATAAAAGATATTCTGGAGGTATCTCCACCCCACATCGCAAGCTGTACTATAGAACAATAGTAATAAAAACTGCATGGTACTGGCAGAGAAACAGAATGGTGGATCAATGGAATCGAATCAAAGACCCAGAAATAAACACACACACCTATGGAAACTTAATTTTTGACAAAGAAGCAAAACACCATACAATGAAAAAAAGTCAGCATCTTCAATAAATGGTGCTGGTCTAAGGATGTGGATGCCTACATATAGAAAAATGCAAATAGATCCATACTTATCACCCTGCCCAAAGTTAAAGTCCAAGTGGATAAAAGACCTCAACATAAAACCAGACACACTAAGTCTATTAGAAGAAAAAGTGGGGAAGAGCCTTATCTGTATTTTTAAGCAACATTGTTTCTTTAAGGTTTCAATCCTTACTGTAACTCACATTAGTAAAAAACAGACTGTAGTGATGGAAATACAATAACAAAGCAAAAACGTACATATTGTAAAAAGAAAAAAATGTAGAAAGAACAAGTACTTACCCAATAAAGTTGGGGCAGGAGTTAGAGTGATATAGGTAAACTACAAATTACAGATAATGTTATGACAGTTAATCTCAAAATAATAAAAGATGACAGGAATAACTTTTTGAAAAAAATTATTAACACTTACAGCCATCAAGGAAATCTAATTTAAATTTGCTTTGAGAGCCATTTTACTTCAGTCAGAATGGCTTTTCCCAAAAGAACAAAGGACAAGAAATTCTGCCAGGATGTGAGGGAAAGGAAATCTTTAAACTCTGCTGGAGGAGTTTAAACGTGATGCTAACACATCATTTTTATTGCTGCACTGGTCGCAATAGCCAATATTTGGAGACAGCCTACATGTTTATCAATAGATGAATAAAGAAAATGTGAGAACTGGAGTAATACTGGACCCTGGACTTGTTAAAGAAACAGACACTTGACAAAGTTGAACATTCCTTCTTGATGAAAGTTCTGGAGACTTTAGGGATAGGTGGAACATACCCCAAAATAATAAAGGCTATATTCAATAAACCTATAACCAATGTCACATTAAAAGGAAGTAAGATGAAAACATCTTCTCTCAAATCAGAAATGAAGCACAGTATCCTCTCTCTCTCCTCTCATATTTGATACAGCACTTGAGGTCTTAAGTAAAACAGTTGGACAAAGAAAGATACAAAAGGGATAAAAACAGAAAAGGAAAAAGTCAAGCTATCCCTTTTTAGCAACAGACAAGATTCTTTATAGGAAAGGCCCTACCGGCGGCTAGAGAGACAGCTCAGTAATTAAGGGCACTTGCTGCTCTTCCAAATAACTCAGGTTTAATTCCCAGTATTTACATGGTGGGGCACAAATATCTCTAACTACTCCCTCTTTGGTGTCCATGGACACTGCATGCACATGCCATATTTCACAGACTTAGATAAAAACCAACACAAGAATTTATGTGGAGCCACAAAACATAACACCGATAGCCAAAGCAATCCTAAAGAGTGAGAACAATGTTGGAGGTATAATACTTTAATCCAAATTACACTGTGGAGCTATCATGATAATGACACTCTGGAACTGGTGTAAAAATAAACAGGACAGCCAATGGACTGGAATAGAGAATACAGAAATATAGTGACAAAGTCTATGCCTGCTCAATTTTTTTGTAAGGAGACAAAAACATATATAGGAAGAAGGGTACCTTATTAAACGAATGATAGCAGTAAAGCTGAGTTTCTACCTGTCAGAAAATGAAATTAGATTCTTATCTTTCATCTTGTACAGAAATTAAAATGAAATAGATCAAAAATTTTAATTTAAAATATGAGATATCTCAAGGAAAACCTAGTGAATAGTCTTCAAGACATTGGGGTAGGAAAGAACTTTGTGAAAAAAGCAACATTAAAAGCACTAACCCCAGAAGATAAACGCATGGGGAAACACGAAAATGAAACTTCAGAACAGCAAAGGTATCAATCCATAAACAAACAGGCAGGCCACAGAGTGGGAGAAAATCGTTAAGTCTGGTACTTCAAACAAAGGACTAACATCCAGGATTTATAAAGAATTGCAAAAACTAAACCTCAAGGAAATAAAACTTCCAGTCTACAAGTTGCTATAGTAGATGTGGGTATCCTATATTTTGATGTTTATGTTTCAGTGTAAATCAGTAAAATGTATTCCACTGACAGGGGAGGACCTCCTCCCCTTCCATCTGACCCTAGCCCATCAGGTCTCATCAGGAGTGGCTGCATTGTCCTCCTCTGTGGCCTGGTAAGGCTGCTCCACCCTCAGGGGAGGTGATCAAAAAGCCAGCCACTGAGTTCATGTCAGAGACAGTCCTGTTCCCATTTGGGAACCCACTTGGACTTTGAGAGAGGCATGGGAGGAGATGAGGAAGGGAGGCGAGGGAATGAGGGAAGGGGCTACAGGTGGGATACAAAATAAATAAACTGTAATGAATATATAAAAAATGAAAATTTAATTAAAAACTCACATTGATAAAAGCTCAAAACATTTCTATTAAGAATAATTCAAGATTAAAGCTATTATATTTCATTCATGAAAAAGAAAACTATTCCAAGTTTCACGGTGCACTGATATTTTATTTTTTTTAAATTATATTTTATTTACTTTGTATCCCCCCTCTAGTTCCCTCCCTCCTCCCCTCCCGATCCCTCCCTTCTTCCCTCTTTTCCACACACTCCCCTCCCCAAGTCCACTGGTAAGGGAGCGTTTCTTTTTCTTCCTTCTGATCCTAGTCTGTTAGGTCTCATCAGGAGTGGTTACACTGTCTTCCTCTGTGGCCTGGTAAGGCTGCTCCCTTCTCAGGGAGGGGTGATCAAAGAGCAGGCCAATCAGTTCATGTCAGAAGCAGTCCCTATTCCCATTACTATGGAACCCACTTGGACACTGAACTACCATGGGCTACATCTGTGCAGGGGTTCTAGGTTGTCTCCATGCATGATACTTGGTTGGAGTATCAGTCTCAGGAAAGACCCCTGTGCTGAATTTTTTTGGTTCTGTTGCTCTCCTTGTGGACCTCCTGTCCTCTCCAGATCTAACTAATGTTTCCCACTTCTTTCATAAGTTTCCCTGCATTCTGCCCAAAGTTTGGCCATAAGTCTCAGCATCTGCTTTGATAGTCTGTAGGGCAGAGCCTTTCAGAGGCCCTTTGTGGGAGGCTCCTAACTTGTTCCCTGTTTTTGTCTTCTTCTGGTGTCCATTCTCTTTGCCTTTCAAAGTGGGGATTGAGCATTTTAGCCAGCGTCCTCTCTCTTGATTAGTTTCTTTAGGTGTACAGATTTTAGTAGGTTTATCCTTTATTATATGTCTATATGAGTGAGTATATACCGTGTGTGTCTTTCTGCTTCTGGGATAGCTCACTCAGGATGATCTTTTCTAGATCCCACCATTTACCTGCAAATTTCATTATTTCCTTGTTTTTCATTGCTGAGTAATATTCCATTGTGTAGATGTACCACAATTTCTGTATCCATTCTTCAGTTGAGGGGCATCTGGGTTGTTTGAGTTTCTGGCTATTATAAATAAAGCTGCTACAAACATGGTTGAGCAAATGTCCTTATTGTGTACTTGAGCCTCTTTTGGATATATGCCTAGGAGTGGTATAGCTGTATCTTGATTGTGTAGGTGTGTGTTTGTGTGTGTGTGTGTGTGTGTGTGTGTCTCCTCAAAGTCATCTTCTGGTGTCATTCTTCAGGTATCATCGATCTTCCTTTTTGAGACAGTGTTGTGTCTCTCATTGGTCTGGTGCTTACTGATTTGGTAATCTGCCAGTTTCTGCTTCCTTAGGGTTAGGCTTACAAGAACCCAACACTGTGCCTGATATTTTTTTTAATAAGGGTTTGAAAGATTACATCAGGCGCCAACCTTGATCTTTCTTTTGCAATAACTGTCTTTAATATAACGTGTCCTGGATGTGAGACCATTTACACTGATGCTTTGAATAACAACAGATTCAGTATTTACAAAGTGCTCAGTATGTTTCTCAGTAATAACAAAATATCTGACAAAATACTTTTGCATTGAGGTAAAAATAAAAACTAAAGTATGGTAAAGCACAGACTTTTTATTAAGTTTCTGTTTCATGCCAGAGAAAAAAGAGCAGAGCTCATGTTTTGTGCTCTTATGGATAGAATAATCAGAAGGGATGCTGTCACTGTTTACTGAGAGCTCTCCACAGGAACTCAGTAGCTCACTCTGACTAAACTTCCTGTTCCCCAGAGGCAGAGGGGAAGGAGTTTGCTAAGGAGCTGTGAAATTGTTCATTCATTCCATCTGTAGTCCTGTCACCTTGGTGACTCATTATAGAAACCCCAAGCAAAATAATCATATTCAATCCTACTCCAGGCACAGAAGGTGCCACACCTCACAGGTGAGAGAGGATGTGGAGGGTGAGAGTGTCGTTTAACACTTCTGGGTCCTTTATTGCATTTTCTGTGTCCTTTCTTCCACCCCTTACTGAATCAGTGCTTGTCTTTTATGAATAGATCTGCTGTCACTTTATTACACATGATTGCATTCTCTATAGCTGCCTTTAAATTGTGCTGGCACAACTCTGGACAAATGGAACCCTTTCCTTACAGCTCTGTCCAGAATGTTGTCCATTATGAGCAGACAAACTGTAAGGACTTGCAACTGGCCCACATTTTTATGGCTAAATCATAAAAGGAAAATACACAGAATTGTTAAATACGAACATGACATGATATCAAATTTCCAAAGCACAGTAATATAAACTTTGTAAATCCCAGCCTGGCTCATCTTAGTGAGGGTGATGGAGGAGACAGCCAGTAGCAGGCTATGCACTCCAAATCCAAATCCTAATGTATAAATGACTTTAGCACTAACATTTAAGATGTTGTTATAAAGTACACAGAATGAAAGAAGCTGAAATCAGTCATATATGTCTTCAGCTCCGCTAGTTATTAAGCATGTTTGTACTTTTGATGTTTTTTGAATCTTCTAGCATCATAAAACGATGATTGGCCTTTAATATTCCAAAGGTGATACAACATCTTAAGTAACTACTGTCAGCAGCTATAAGTCTGATGTGGAGAGAGCTATTCTTTAAGCTTTTTTGAAGCACTGTGCTGTAACGCCAGTGTCTTGAACAAACTTCCTGAGTATAACTTTCAGAGGGGTTGTAAGGCAATCCTCATCCAAATTAATGATAGTAATACTCTCTTTATTGCACTTAAAAGTGCATAGAACATATACTCCATGTCTTTAATACTTTTTTATAGTATAAAATGTTGTATGCATTCAACCCAGACAAATTTTCTAAAGTAATCTATAATTTAAATACATCTAATTAAGGTAGGCTATCAGGATTTTAAGTTAAATGTAAAAAAAAATTGGTAAATAATTGTCATTTTTAGAAAATGAAAATTTAACCTCTGCTAATACAATGTTGAGAGTCCCTTTCGTACTTTGTGGGTGAAGGAAGTAAAGAAGCCAACTTCTTCCAGAGAAACAAAACAAAACGGAACAACAACAAAAAACAACCTCTCAACAACTATTTTTTGAGATGTTGATTTCTTTACAAGTTAGCAATAGTGCAAGCCCATATATCCTTCTTTATAAAGGTATTGCCAGTATCTAAAATTGGTGACCTTTAAACGCATATAAACAAAGTCTGTAGTTTAAAAATATAAGGCTCATATATGAATAGGGAAAATAATCAGAGCACAAAAAAACCCACAAAAAAAAAAAAAACGCAAGAGCTAATGGTAAATTTTGCAATAAAGGAATGGCATAAAAACAAGACAAGCAGGACAACTCAACAAGCAATGTGTCTGATATTATCTTCCTTCTTATTCCTCCACTGTGCTCAGAAGAGGACACAGAGCCTGTAAGAGCTTTGCTACCATGCATAGCCCAGGCTGTTGGGTCCTTATTCATTTAGGTTATTCTGTTTTACTTTTTGTTTGTTTTTGAGATAAGGTCTTGACTTGTTCTAAGCTGGCCTCAAACTTGAGAGTCTCCCTCTTGTCCTCTTCTAACTATTGAGATGACAGCAATACAGGACATGCCTTACTTCCTTGTTTTGAATAATTGTTTGTAAAACACTTTTAACATATTGAAGGGAATTTAACTATCAGGTTCACTTCATGTATGCATTTCACATACATCTTTGAAATCAAGACACAGCTTCATTCCAAATTTTAAATTGTTAATATAAAAAAAATGAAAATGTTTAAGTGTTGAATGTCTGTGTCTGACTCTGATAGGATAATGGGAACTACATCCATTCTAATACCTTTCAGGCAGCCAAAGGGGGAAAAAAGTGAAGAAAAAAAAACATATGAAACAATAGTTTTCAAACACCATAGAGCAGAAAATGCAGAGATTTTTTATCCCCTGGGGCAGGAGCCATATCATCTGATCTCAACAATTTCCCTAGCTCACTGTAACAGACGGTTTCCAGCCACAGCAAACTAAGAAGAGTGCAATTTCGGAAGGCCTGAAACAAAGAATCTGTGAGGGCGTCTCAGGAAAGAAGGCTTTCCGGAGAACATTTCAGAAATTGAACGACTGAAAAAGGATCTATACACACTGAAAAGGAATTACAGAGGCTGGTCAAGAGAACGACCTGAAATCCCTTGGGTGAAAGAGTGCTAACCACGGTCTCTCCGGGCATACATGCACAGGAAAGTCATAAAGGGCTTTAGGGATGACAGCTAAGACACTCACTCTAATAACAACACAACAGGCAGCATGGAGGGAAGGTGAGACTTCGGGAGGCAAAGCAGCATCGTGCAGGAGAAAGGGATGGTGACTGACCTAAGGGGCTGCTGAGGATAGAAAAGAAGGTCAGATATGACAACATGAAAGCACAGCCTAAGATAGTTATTAGTCACAGACTGAATATCAGTAAGGGAAAGGGAAGACTGGAATTAGGTCTAGTCATCACACATTTGAGTAGTTAGCTACAGTTTGAAGTATATACCCCCAAGACTTATATTTTGCAATCTTAGCCTCTGGTACCCCAGAATATGACTACACTTGAATCATTTACACAGTCTCTTAAAAAGGTGATATAAAGCTGCCATTGTTGGCTCTGATTCAATTTGACTGGCATCTATTAAAAAGGGAAATTTGGGACAGAGGAAACATCAAGGATTCATGTACACTGAGACCAAATAATTTCTGAACATAGCAGTGAAAAGCCACTTGAAGGGAGAGCCACTGGGAACTCCACAGGGAGAGGGTTCCCAGAAGAAACTAAACTAAGACAATGTGATCTTGAACTTCTAGCCCCTAACATGGTGAGAATAAGATTTCTGTTCTTTGAGCCACCCAATTAGAGGTTCTTTATTACAGCTTTCCTCATAAACTAATTTCAGGTACACTTAAAAATATATCTTAGTTGTCTAGATATAAGTGTTGTCACCAAGGCTTACTGACTCCAGCTGCTAACCTAGGCCTAGTCCTGGAAGCTTCTAGCCTCCATACAATCTAATCTAGTTCTAGAATGTTTCAACCTCTGAGACTTACTTCCTAATATGATCACCCTTTCTAGCTCTATCAGGCTCAACACAGTTGCCTGGCCCAAACTCCTCTTCAAGTTGACTGATTCAAACTGTCTTATCTCAGCTTCTAACTGGATTGCTGTGCTTAGCCTCAAACTAACTCTAGCAATCTATTCTAATCTTCTGGCTCCTTTTCATTCTCTGGCTCATTTTGCCTTCACCTGTGTCTAGCTTATTCTTTCTACAACCCCTTTGTAAAACTGTCCCAGTAAAATTGTCTCCTCTTCCTCTCCCTCTGCTCTCTCAAGTAACTTCTCTTTCCTCTCTGTTCTTGTGAGAGTTAGCCATGCCCTATTCTGTCAAACCTTTCTCTGATTCATCACTTTGTCTGCCTCCTAATTAGAACACTTTCAAACATGGATGCTTTCTTCTACATATTACTTTCACCTCAATGATGTTTGGGATTAAATGTGTATCTATACCATAACCAGAGAGATTAAAATTATAAGATAAAGTCATGCCTATATTCTAGTCAGAGTAGCCATGTTGCTGGATTAAAATCCCTCTTTAGGGAAGGTATAGGGATGGGAACAGGGAGGATGAAGCGAAGGAGGACACATACACACACAGACAGAGAATACTGGGAAAGAAAACTGGATTGAGGGGAGTATCTCTGGGATAAGCTAGAAATCCAGGACAACAGAAAAATATTAGGAATCTATGAGTATGTGAGTGTGACCCTACTAAGACTTGTAGCAACAGGTGACATGGAACCTGAAATGGTCATCACCTGGATCCAAAAAAGACTTCCAGTGGAGGGATTGGGACACCTACCCAGGTGCAAAACCTTAGAACCACAATTTGTTCTGCCTACAAGATGTACAGGGGTATGGAGAAGAATTTTATGGGGCATATTTTGATAATGATGAAGCAGAATTCGAGGGAAGAGCTAATCAATGACTGGCCCAGCTTGAGACCCATGCCGTGAGAGGGAGCCCACCCATGACACTATTAATGATAATTTGCTGTACTTGCAGAGAGGAGCCCAGCATAAATGTCATCAGAGAGGCTTCACCCAGCATCTTAGGGAAACTGATGCAGAGACCCACACCCAAAGCATAAGTGGAGCTTTAATAATCCTGTGTAATGGGGTGGGGGGAGGATTAAAGGACCCAGAGGTCAAGGACACCACAAGAAAACCTACAGAATCAACTAACTTGGGCCCATATTAACAAGCTTCACAGCACAATATTGAGCAGTATTAACTCTATTAGTAACCCTCTAAGCTAAATTGGCTTCCCCCCAGCATGCAAGCCAGAGATATTTGCACTTTGTAGCTTTTTTTTTGCTCCAGCTCCTTCTCATGATGTCTCTTGGACCTTTCCTGTGGCCGAATCCCACACTTCTTCCTCTAACTCCTCCTTTCCTGGCTGGCAGGAACGCCAACCTTATTTTCTTCCCTGCTCAGCTGCTTTATTGACATATCAGGGGACAATTGGGGAGCAGTGTCTATACAACTTTGAGACAGGAGATTCTCAGAACAAGGATTGCAACCAGATATGGAGGTGCAGAAATCAGCATTTGAATCACACAATACCCTCATGTCTACAGAAGGAAGTGGGGGTGGATGGGCGGAAGGAGAGGGGATAGGGAAGGACTGGGAGGAAAAGAGGAAGGAGAAGCTGTAATCTAGATGTAAAGTAAACAAATAACTTAATATAAAAACAGAAAAAGAAAAATCTTAAAGAAGTTACTCATACTCAGACATTCTTTTGTATCAGCACTAAATAAACTAAGAGAGATACATGTATGTATGTATATGTAAATGAAAACAGAAAATCAATTTCAGTCTTTAATATTTAACTAAGTTCAACAAGAAACCAGTTAAATGTAGTCTTAATAATTTCTGGTTGTAACCTTTCAACTTGGTCTATTACACATCCTTTTCTTACTTGCCATGGTAATACTATGTTCTAGGAGCGTAATGTGAGTTAGTGGAATATTAATATTGTTCTAGGCATGAAGATTTTTTAAAAGCTTTTGTTTTTATGGGAGTAAATAGAATCTGCCACTAGGCTGCATTACTTTTTAAAGAGCATATTAATATCACTTCTACTGCCCTACAACCATTTGGAGAGCAGAGGTCATGTGTACCTCCTTGCCTAGCACACAAATCTTTGTTTGCCAAAAAGTCAACACTAACTGTGCATTTGCGATAGTTTTTTTCCCCCAAATTAGTGTCCCTTTCTTTGTTATCTCAAAGGTATGACTTAGCTTGATGTTTAAGTCTTCACTCTATCATTTAACCATCTACCAATTTGTGACATATGAATGTCACAATTCCACCACCACAAGATGATTCTACTTACATTTCTCCTCCTCAGAGAGTGTCCCAACTTAAACTAGAATTATACCATTTTTATCATTGACACCAGCCTCTGTTGGCACCTGCATGGCAGGTGGAGAGACAAGACAACTGGCAGGTGAAGAGACAACTGGCAGGCTTATGCTGCTGAAGGGCAATGAGCAAACTAAAAGTCAAGGTTGGAGCATGCATCTGATACTATGCTTTAACATATTAATAATGATTATGATCACACATTTATTAATTTTTCCTCCATGAAGCATGCCATTGAGTGATTTATGTATATCCTGAAAATTAATCCCGTAAAACACACTGCAATTAGGAGGAGGACAGAATTACTGTTCAAGGTCAGGCAGCTGGCAAATTGTTACCCTCAGGCTGCCCGCCACCCCAAGCCATAAACCTTGATCAAATATCTGAACTCAGCCTGGAAATTGAAACCTATTCTGATCACTTCTGCTCAGTAGCTCCCTGTCCATGCTCTAGTAGTGTTTAGCCTCCAAAGTTCCTGTGGCATGTCTGCTTATCTCCAGATATCATTTGCAATCTGGATATGCTTCCTCAACCATTCTTTTCTTCCAAGGAGAAACCTGTGTTACACTCATTCTCTGAAAAGCTAACCCTGACTAATTAGGTCACAACTGTCCTACTTTTTGTTTTTTAGTTCTCTTAGTATTCCTAAAGATTACTTACACAGAGCTGAACATGGGTGCAGATGCCTGTGTGTACAACCTCAACACACACACACACACACACACACACACACACACACACACACACACACATTTTAATGGCAGGAAATTAATTTATTTTTATTTATTCATTGATGTGTTTGTTCTGTGTATCCACCGTACACTTACTTGTCATTTGTTAGTGTTACAGCTCTAGTGAATCCAATAGCCAACAGCATATTAAAGTCCCTTGTGAAATTTAAATTTGGTGTTTAATGCATTAACTAAACCCACAGACACAAAGAATATCTAAATGACTGCTTTTCACTGTGGGCTAAGGAAGCCTCAATACACAAAGAGTTTTTGAAATGAGAGTTAAGCAACAAAAAGACAAGTCAATGTGTATAGATGGAGAAAAATCTATTTCATATATCAATTACAAAAGCAGAAACTCACTATGATTAAAATCCATCAAGAGGCCCCAGAGGCCCTTATGGCATGTGGGGAAAACTGTAGCAGAAGATGAGACTTAAGTTAGAAGTCGCGATCATGAGATTTTGTATTACTTGTACTGGAAGTCAGTAAGGAAGTTTTTTTCTTTTATTTTAAAATATCTTAATTGATATAAAATGACATCACTCCCCACTTTCCTCCCTCCAGCCCCACTCAGGTTCTCCCCCTCCAGTTCTTCCCATGGCCTGCACTCTCAAGTTGACATTTTCGTTTTCTTTAGTTATTATTGCTACACACATATTTGTGAAAGTGGAATAAATGTGATCTAATTTTTCTTTTAGAAAGATGATTCAAGCTGATAAGTGAAGAATATTTTATATAGCAACAAGAATGGATGAATAATGACCCCAAGGGAGAAACAATGCAGACTTATATTGTCAAGGAACATTGAATATAAAATAGACCATTAGCAATATAAGTTGGATGTGGCTAGGTGCCAGATTTAATAACAGTTACATTCTTCAACATGAGGTAAAAAGATCAGGAAATAAGATGATTTAAAGGGAGGGTGAAAACATGAATTTCAATGTATCTATAACAAATTTGACATGGCTGATAAAAATTAAAATAATAAACCAGATACACCACTCTAGAATTGAGAAGAATGGTCAAGCATAGAGAAATAAATTAGGAGACACTAATCATTTAATGGCAATTGGAACCATAAGAACCAATGTTTAGAAGTGGATTGATCCTGAGAGAAGACATATTATGCAGAATTTTTTATACTCCTATTATATTTTATGTAATGGTAATGTTCTGAAATTCTTGGCATGATCGGCAGTGATGATTAATTTTGTTCACCTGTACATTTATTCTCTAATTTCTCTATAAGCTCTTCAAGAAAAGTGATTTGTGTCCATTTTCACTTGGATATGGTCCCTTTTCCTAGGCTGAATGAATATTTAAAATGAGATGAATTAAGCTGAAGGAAAATAAATTGTCAATAGGATGGAAAAAATTCCAGCAGTCACTTAATAAAAGCATTTTCTGTTTACATTTGTTTTTAAACTTAATTGATAATAAAAGGTAATGGAGATCATGTTTTCTGCTCAGTTTAATAGAAAACAATTTTTTTATTTTGAAATTATATTTCAGTTCCATACAAATATATTCTATCATTTTTGCAAATACGAGAGATGAGACACTTCCATGCCTTCTTTTAGTCTGGATTTTCCAATACTTAGACTACTGAACTGAGCAGCTTATATAAGAGCTATTCTTGTAAAGTAGAGAGGCAAAGAAACTGAAACAGGAAAGAGAAATAGGGTATTACCAAGCACATTCCTACGTTTTGCATCCAGAATCTGTTCTTTTCTGGGGGAAGTTTGAGAACACATATTAAGTGCATAGCTTAAAGGTGAGGTCAATGGGGCCTTTTTCCACTACAGTAAGTTAGTTGTCTGTCCTCTGAGATGGCTCTACCTAAAGGGATTTCTGCATTGAAAGAATCCACATACAAGCAATACTAAATTATGTACTTGGGTGTATTGTGGTCTACATGGGTAGCTGTAAGGAGTATGTTTTCCATTATGATTTCATGAGAGGACCCACAGCACGTTTACAGTGCGACTTTAAAGAGAAATGTCTTTTAACTTATTAAAATTTCCTTTCACGATTTTGCAAAGAGCGTTAGTCTGTTTCGGTCTGGAGGACGTGGCTTCAGAAAGAAATTATGTTATGTCTATCTATTTGAACAAATAGTGATGAGAAGCAGAGAGAATGGAAAAAGGAATGTTTGTAGTAAAAAAATAAAAATAAAAATAAAACTTGGAGCTTAGGAGGTGAATTTAAAATAAAGGCACAATGTATGTGTCCCCTTTCTTTACTCAGGATTTTGATATGGTACAAGATCCATGTATAGGGTAAAACAATGATGGAAATAATGAATTGGAAAAAGTTGAAAAAATTGGAGAAGTTTAATACCCTCAAAAATTAAGTCCTGATGCAGTGCTTTTTGAAACTGTTGCTTGGGGAGAAAATTAACTTAGATTAATTACAGTCCTCCTTAATGACCCCATCAATGCCTTTAGGGGGGACAAAAACAAAACAAACAAAACAACCCTACAGAGTGACCCAACCCCACAAGCACACCAAGGAAAGACCATGGAGGCACACAGCATGAAGGTGACCCTCTCAAACCGAGAAGGGTCCTTCCTTAAGAACTGGGTCTGTTCACACATTTACCACGAACATTTCAGTCTTCAGTACTGGAGGGAAGGATATGATTTTTAGACCAATCATAGGTTTTACCTATAACTGCTCAAGATCACCAAGATAATAGGTGGATGTCTTATTCTAAGTAATGAGTGGAAAAAAAAAAACCAAAAAACATGTAACACCCTCTCTTTATCCTTGTCTGCAGAGGATGCACAGCCTTACCTTTCATCTTTGACATTCTTGCAAAGTATGCCTTGAATAATTCATGCTTTCCGAGGATGCATCAAATCAATGAAATAACTTAGATGGAAAAGTTATATCCTGGAGGAGGCTAAACAAAATAGGAGATAATATCTTTTTTCTTTTCAGAGTCACACATGGGACCTAGTTTCTTCATGTTAATCAAGCTGAACTAGTTTCTGAGCTCCTTTAGTCTCTATGAGTCTGACCAGTGCAACAATTCAAAACATCTATATGAAATAGTTCCTGCTTCATCCCAACGTAGCGCTCAAACGGCTACCTGCTAAGTTCATTTGGACTTATCTCAACAATAAGGACAGCAGGTTATTAAGCTACACCTATTAAAACAAGAAATAAATATGTGGAATAAAAGTAATTTATGTCTTGTTGTTTGGTTTTTATTTGCTGAGAACTGAACCCAGGGCATTGTGGGCATTTGAGGAGCATCTCTCTTCTGAGCTATAACCACAGATGTTTTTATTTCCCATCACCCCTCACCACCCTCTAACCCTCCCACCACATTCTGAGAAAGGTTGTCTGCTAAAGTGTCTCCACTAAATTGCCCAGGAAGCCCTGGAACACATACTTTCCCCCTTCAGCTTTCCAAGGAAGATTTCCAATGATCACCTCCATTCCTGGCTGTATATATTAGTTACTGAGCAGAATTTTTGTGTAGGGAATTATTAAAAAAAAAACAACAACAAAAAAACATGTGTGCACTAAGTGACCATGAACAGATCACAGTGAACACTCAATTGCTAAGTCTTCCACAGTATAGAATTGGCAAGCTTTCTATACCAGTATCTAGAAAAAGAATCTCCATTTTATGCTGCCTTAATTCGGTTATGTGTTTTTTTGCTTTCTTTGGTTTCTTAAAGTTTTTGCCCACGTGATGTCAATATTCTCATTTACTTTCAGCACACTTATATCTACTGTTCCTGGAAGAACATGATATATGCTGGGCAATGCTTATGAGCATTGCAGGATTACATTATCCTCTGTTGGTCAGTGTTTGTTTGTTTGTTTGTTTGTTTTTTGTCTTCGCAGCTGGTTCTCCTATCTATGTTAACATTCACTTATCTCTTTCATTATATGACATATTTATTTATTTAGTCAGTTGATCTATCAAACTGTTGTAATTACAGGATTCAGTGTTACACACCAAATGTCCAGATCCTACAGTTATTGTTTCTATAACTAATCCCCAGGACAGTGATTTTATTCCCATTGTCTATATGAATCCACCGGTTATGATGCAACAAGAGCATAACTTGGGCTTTGTTCTGCTTACTGCTCAGTTTGCTGTCACAGAGCATCTATTTTTACTGCTTTTTACGTTTCCTACGGGCAGCACCATTTCCAATGCGATAACTCTAGAAACAATAGTAATAATTTTTCTCTTTGAAACTTTTTTTTCCTTGTCTCTTCAAACTTTCCTCTTTGCCACATTTGAATGACAAGGAATAATCCCAAACCTTCCCTCAAATGCTTGAAGTGGGGCCCATTTGAAGAGAGATGAAGAACCTAAGATATTCTTTCATTTTTCAATTCACAAACTCCACACTTTCACTCCAAGTCACACAGGGAACACAGTGTGTTTTTCATTAGGATCAAACTTTTGACTGCTTGACCAAATGTAGGTAGAGGAGAAATAATCTTAATGGAGGGGGATGATAAAGGGTTTATTGTAAACCTGCTCTTGTACCGTACAAGTGAGTAGCCTGGAATGGCCTTGCCCCACACCACTACTACATTGGAGATGAAAATGTGTCACCTGCCATATTGCACATGAAGGCTGGATTTCTAATGCAATTTCTCTGAACACCACACTCAACTCTCTTGGTGGGAAGAAAAGCTTTAAGCATAATTCCTAAGCTGCTGGAGAGATGGCTCAGCGATTTAAAACACTTGTTGCTCTTGAAGGCGGCCTGGGTTCACTTACCAGCATTCGCATGGAGGCTGACAAACATTTGTAACTCCATGTCCAAGGATTCCGATACCCTCTTCTGACTACTGTGTGCACCTGGCACCAACATGACACCCATACAAAATAAAAGCACCTAAATATTTAAAAGCATATAACTTAATACATGAGCAAAATTACTGGTGTGTTGCTGATACAACAGATGATGAGAATTGGAAGACAGCCAATATATAAACCTAGAAAAGAGGCATAGATACAATTACCATCAAAGATAGAATTTACATAGAAAACCTGCAAACTTTAGGTTTGAAGGAAAGTTTTCATCTTCCTTTATCTGAGCCTCCAAATACACATGTATAACACATACATACATACATACATACATACATACATACACACACATATATTTATAGCCTTAACTGAAAGTTTAAGATAGAGATGGCTATGCATTCCACATCTGGTTGAACAAAGATGATCATTTTTATTTACAGTAACAGCTTCCTCAGAACTTGAAGCAGTGACTGAAGAGCAGAGACAAACCATGTAAAATTCTGTTGTTTTAACTGACATTTAGATAGTGAAGGACATAATCCTTATGTTCACGAAACAAAGGCTAGTGAGTAGTGCAGTTACTAAAATAACCCAGTGAGGCTGTTCAGATTACTCAGATGTCCAGTTCAGGGCCATTTCTGATATTTTTTTTTCTTTAAGACTAGCACTTGCTTTTGACTCTAAAAAAAAAAAAAAAAAAAAAAAAAAAACAAGAAATAAGTAAAAGAGAAAAGGCTATTATCCCTAGCTCTGCACCCCCTACCTCTAATTCTCAGTGTGTTTTTGTTCTTAGCTCTTCCCTCTCATACCCTTACCATGACCCTCCTTGGGAAATGCTGCTTGCCTCTCAAAAACTGTTGGGGGATAAGATGGTGGCTAAGTAGTAAAAATTGTTTGCAAGGCACAGACTTTCATTTATAACATTGAAATGCTTGTCAAAAACAATGAGATCATTGAACAGTTATGGCAAGCAATGATAGCCGCCCAGACACCTGTGACTTTGAAACAGAAATAGAAAATCTTGATCTGGAGATGGCATTGCGACGTTGTTTTTCTTATTAGCTTCAAGTCTGGCAGTCTTTTTTTTTTTATATAGTACAGAAATACCCATTTAAATTTCCATTTTCATCCCACCTACGATCAGCAGTAGTGCGTCCATCTCATTTCTGGGTTGTTCAATGGCTTATCTCTTTTCCTGTTTTCCCTGAACACGAAGCATAAATCAGATCGGTCTTTCTAAAATACCAATCTAGCCTTGTAATCCAGATGCCATCCTTACTGGAGACCTTTAGAAAACCAAGTGCTCTGTATCGACATGCCAGTGGTGCCTGCGAGCTGCAGCCTGTATTGATTGCTCTTTATTGTGCTTCTCTCAGCAAAATCTACTTCCATTAAGTCAGTTGCTGAGAATTTCTATAGTATATCAGGCTGTCTTAGTCCCAAATCATGCCCATTCTGCTTCCTTTCTGCTTGAAATGTGCTGGCTTTAATATTCTCCACCAATCATCTAAGTTCTGTGCTCTTACCCAATGAGCTCCTGTGTTGAAATGTTTCACAGTCCCCCAAAAGCAAGTTTGTTTCATGCGTCAGTTGAAAACAGAACAAACGAGCAAGGAAATTCCCATACTCCCTAAGGTTTTTGTTTGTTTTACTCCAGACTGCCTAAATTCCCTACCCCGTGGTTGTTTGATTGGATTTTGAGAAGCATTAATTAGTGATCTCCCTGCTCATCTCCCTTTCCTGCTTCACTGGACTGGTGGTGCTATCAGTGCAATGGAGGACAACTGTTGTCACAGTAAACAAGTGTATCAAATTCCTGTACAGAGTAGGAATAGAAACTTTGTGAAACAAACAAACTCACAAAGTTAATAAAGGAAGCCCACATTCAACACCGGTTTCTGTAGACTTCCACTGATGTCACGTGGGGCTGGGGTAAAAGGCATCACTTTATAATGAAGCACTTGGGACCTGGCTGAGAGTGCTGAATGTATAATTCCCTTGACTAAATGTTTGCAAGGTTTTGCAGGGCCTATGGAACTGATTTACCATTCTAGATATTCTACTTCATGATTCCTGAAAGAGAATAAATTGCCTAAGAAAACCTTCACCTTGGTCTCAGAATAGTTTACACACATACTCCATTATGCTGTTTTGCGGTACAAATAAAACAATGTGTTCAGTAAAAATGGTACTAAGCCAAATGCAAAAATAATCTCGATAAATTCACATTATCATTGCAGTAGGCACTGGTAAATTATACCATCATGCTTAGGAATATGTTAATTGTAAAATGTTGTGCCCTCCTAACAAGCCTTGATGTTTCAAGTGGAGTTAAGCAAAAGTCTGGAGAGAAAGTAAATGTTGCCCAGAGGGTAAAGAGCTACTTCTTAGAAAGACCAAGGTGCCTTCCAGCCCATTGCATTACCAATCACGAGATGCAGAACCATTCCATAGTCACAGCCTCTACAGCTTCACATCTGCATCCTGAGCCAAAAGACGAAAACAGGGCCATGAGCATCTTTTAGTCATTTAAAACAGAAACTGCATGAATTATTTTTACCCATCATCTGTAGTTTAACTACCTAGCCACATGGTCACATTTAACTACAAGGAATGCTGGGGATTAGAACCTATGGATGGAGCATTATAGACACAGTCCAGGGCCTGGGAAAAGGAAGGAAGGAATGAGGAGGTCATTGTACTTGCCCTTGTATATAAACTGCAAACCGTCCCCTCATTGGCTCTGTCTATGGGGCAGTGCTTTCTGTCCCTTTCTAGGAGATGGGCTTGAGTGAAATACCGTTTTGTTTTGTTTTGTTTTTTAATAGGGGCAACTTTTAAACAGTACTGTTTTATTTTTTTCTATTTTTATTAAGATACTTTATATATTTATTTTTCTTTTGCCAATGAACTTTGAAAGCCAATGCTGGCAGATGTGGTGAGAATAACTGCAAATTCAACAGTCAAATTTAGGATCATCTCAGCTTATCAGAAAATAAAATCTTTGGAACTTCATCCAGCAGAAGGAAACTGCCCACCATATAGTCACAGTAGACATGCATTTCTGCTGAGTGTAAAGTAGAATGTGCTTTCAGGTTTGAAAATGTATGATCATAGTATTTGAATTTACAACTCAAGGTTTTTTGTTTTTTTTTTTTTTACAATCACTAATACATACAGTTTCTTTAGATCTTTCTGGGTTGGCCTCCTTCCCATTGTTATATTTGTATGACTCAGAACTTTACTTCGCTTGCCATTGTAAGACAGCAAAATAAAATATACAAATGCACAAACAAGAAATGCCATTTAAAGCAGGACTTAACATCTGGGTCTCGGAGTCTCTGTTTCTGGCTCTGTAGAAAGTGAACACATCACTGACTCAACATCCCACCTTCATAGTGAACTTTTGGAGATCTTTAAAGAGTTGAGTCATTAAATGCCTGCCTGTCTTATGGCAAACATTACTTCTCATTCTGTGGGCTGTCTGTTAATCCTACTGAATCTTTCCTTTGTTGTGCAGTGGGTTTTTAATTTCACATAATTCTATTCATGAACAGATGACTGTATAAAAAGAGAAATAGATACGTACACACAATGGGATTTTATTCAGTTATAATATTGAAACAATGAATGTTGTAGAAAATAGAAGGAACTATAGAGCATTGTATTAACTGAAATATGCTAAACTCAGATAAATGTAAAATGTTTTCTTTCCTATGTATAATAAATATAAATATATCTATAATATATAGATAGATAGATAGATAGATAGATAGATAGATAGATAGATAGATAGGTATACTGTGTGTATACACATTCACACACACATGCATACACACACACACATATAATATGAAAGTAGACAGTAGAGTATGAATAGGGAAAAACAGATCTTATAAAAAGAAAATGGGGGAAAAGAGAGTAATGGAATAAATGTGACATGGAAGGAAGCACCATTTGGAGGGAGGAAGGATGTCAACACAGGAGAGTAGAGATAAGGCAAAAAAACAAAAACAAAATACAATGACAGTGAAACACATTGCTTTGTATGCTACCTTACCATGGAAAATAGTTTTGTTCTTTACTAAATGTTTTATTGCATTTGTTTGGTTAGCTTTTGTGTTGAGGCATTATGGAGGTCAGAAGATAGTTTCCAGGAATTGGTTTCTATCCTTTCACCATGTGGATCCTGGGAATGGGAACCAGGCTGTCAGGCTTTGAGGCAAGCATCTTTACACATTGATCCCAGAAAATACTTTTTAAATGAAAAATAAAACTTCAAAGGAAATAATAATCGGAGGGATAATAAAGAAATTCTACTTTCAATGACTTTTTTGTAATAAGCACAACCGTTTCTTCAGCAATGCTTATTTCAGCATTCTGTAGAGCTGTAGCATAATTGAGATTTTTGAATGTGGACATTCATATCTGTCTGGGTGGGTTTGAATTCTTGGCACGTATATTCTAGTAGGGACTACAACATCTTTTTCTCAATTCTTCCTTGTAAAAGAAAGGATTGTAAAAACTTCATCCTTGTGGCAACACAATTAAAATTATAATACTTGAATATTTAATTCATTAAGCCTAACCACATAGAAATATGAAATTGTGCATCAAAAATCAAACACGCATGAGTCATATTTAGGCACTAAGACTATAGTCATTCATAAACTGGGAAAAGCCATAGCCTTTGCAGAACTTACATTTTAAAACTACTACATTTCTGCTCCAAGAAGTGGGTCATAGTATCTTCATTTATAGATGAAGAAACTGAGTTCAAAATTCTAAAATTTATCTGAAACATAAGTTAAGTAAATAGTAAGTTAGCAGAGTAGAATTTAATCTAAAGTGCCTTCACTTGGGAGTACTGACTACTCTTAATGTTGGGTGTACAGCACATATTTCCTTGTGTTTCAGGGACAAAGGGAATCAGAGGCAAAAATTCTTAGGCTTCAAGGTAAGGATTTGGAGACCCTCAGCTTATAAACACTTCCAGAGATAGCTGGAGATACGTAGACACCATCAGGTAGTTATATTTCTGTGTTCTTTTTTTTTTTTTTTTTTTTTGATTTTTTTTTTTTCAATGCAGTTTATTCAGGAAAATTGAACAATCCTCGGACCCCGGGGAAAGCCAGCCCACAGCTTAAATAGCCTCTGGGTAGCCAACCCAGGCGTGCCATGGGGGCAATGCAGATAGGTCCACATACATGGAAGCAAGCCAGATCCGCGGCCTTAGCCAAATGTGGAGTTGTTCGTGACAGAGAGCACTCACCATCGGGAAGGTGGAAGGCGGAAACCAGCTCCATCTTTAAGGCATAGCATTCCGCAGCTCTCTACAGTTCCCCCTTTTTGTTTTAGACGCATCAGGCAAGAGTAGAGGTCTGATCTCTGATATTAGAAATAAATTGGGACTTTGTTCAGATGTTCATTTAGGTGTCATCCACCCAAAGAGCATCAGACCCGTCCGATACCTTTTTCTCAGAGGCGGGACCTGGGGCATCAACCCGCATGCAATCAGACATGCTCTTCTCTGGGTCCAAAGCGGCTGACCCTGAGTGCAGTGCTTAGCCTCGCATCCTGAGCGTATCATTTTAGCTTTTTATGGTATCCAACCATGCTTGGGGAGAATGTCCTGCTTCAATGGCTGTAAAGGCCTGAATGATCATGGCTGCATCACACTGTTGTGAGACTCTAATCTTGCATATATACCACAGGCAAACCAAGGAGACCAACACCAGAAGGCCTGCTAACACTCCCATGCCCGCCCATTCCTTCAGATGATTCATGGCTGCAGCAATCCATGTTGATAATCCAGTGGCTAGTCCTGCGTCCACTCCAGTAGAATTTACTGTGACAATGGCCACTCTCAGCTGCTCCATCGTAGTATCGAATTCTCCAGTCCAATTACCTAAAATATAGCTCGACAATTGTTTAGACAGATTTGCAGCGCAGGAAAAATTCTCATGTTGTAGCATAGTGACACAAAGTCCAGCATACTTTCATTGACAGCCAGGTTGAGCGATTTGCCATAAGATATCAATTTGCTCCTGCAAGAGGTCAATCCTCTGATTGAACACCATCAAGCTTCCTTTTAGTTGAGCATTAATTCCTTTATGTACAACTAAGGCATGAGCTACATTGGCTAAATGATTATTCATGGTCTGAGCAGTCTGCCCAGTATGACTCATAGGAACCTACCACAGAGGGCCTCTGAAAGCCTCTGCCCTTCAGACTATCAAAGCAGATGCTGAGCCGGATGGGCAACTGTTGGGCAGGTGAACGGAATTTTAGGTAAGAACTGGGAAATAGTAAGAGCTGGAGAGGACAGGGTCTCCACAAGGAGACCAACAGAACAAGAAAATTTGAACATAGGGAACTTCCCAGAGACTCATACTCCAACCAAGGACTATTCATGGAGATAACCTAGAACCCCTTCACAGATGTAGCCCAGGGCAGTTCAGAGTCCAATTGGGTTACATAGTAATGTGAAGAGGGACTGCCTCTGACATAATCTGATTGGCCTGCTCTTTGATCACCTCCCTCTGGGGGGGGGGGGGAGCAGTCTTACCAGGCCACAGTAGAGGACAATACAGCCACTTTTGATGTGAACTGACAGACTAAGATCAGAAAGGAGAGGAGAACCTCCCCTATTAGTGGACTTGGGGAGTGGCATGCAAGCAGAGGGAGAAGGGAGGGTGGGAGTGGGATGGGAGGAGGGAGGGGCTTATGGGGGGATGCAGAATGAATAAAGTGTAATTGATGAAAAATTTAAGAAAAAAGGGGAAAAATAATTTAAGAACCTTAAATGACTTTCAAAATTGGAGGAAAACATGGAGTTAGTCAATTGGCATGGAGCACGTCTCGCCCCTGGGGGCAATGGTCTCCTGAACCTACTCAGACCTCGGACACCACCACTGCTAGTTCTAGAACTGATGCAGGATGTTCCAACGAGGGGTTAAGGCTTCTCATAATATTTCCTATAAGCCCACACCTGTTTGTCTATATCCCCCATTTTTATTCATTATTAGCCAGATAGAGCCAAGTAATTGTGTTAATGATACTTGCTTTTTTGCCCAATGCTGGAAGGCTAGTAAAGTTAGGTATGCCCTGGTTACTCGCATGCCTCACTGGGTGCCTGTGCCCATTGATGCCCCTCACGCTATGACTCTCTTCAGACAGAAAAGGGATCCTGGAACTACAGCCACCATTGTTACTACCATCTCATTGGCGGCTGTTGGAGCTACCACCAGGGCATTAGCCATGAGTCATACTGGACAGACTGTTCTGTGTTCTTAAATGAGGTACCAGTTATGATGAACATATTCGTGACAAGGAGTAACTTAACTAAGAAGTAACTCATAGCCAAACTTTGGGCAGAGTGCAGGGAATCTTATGAAAGAAGTGGGAGATAAAAAGACCTGGAGGGGACAGGAGTTCCACAAGGAGAGCAACAGAGCCAAAAATTTCTTAGCTCAGGGGTCCTGCAGAGACTGATAAATCAACCAAGGAGCTAGACTTCCTGCACAGATGTAGCGCATGGGCAGCTCAGTCTCCATATGGGT
This sequence comes from Meriones unguiculatus, assembly GCF_030254825.1. Lineage (NCBI taxonomy): Eukaryota > Metazoa > Chordata > Mammalia > Rodentia > Muridae > Meriones > Meriones unguiculatus. The sequence continues at coordinate 12,497,138 of NC_083354.1, read as the reverse complement.
TCCTTAGTAAGGGGATCAGGGGCTGTCTCTGACATGGACTCAGTGGCTGGCTCTTTGATCACCTACCTCTGGTGAGGAGGCCTTTCTAGGTCACAGAGAAAGAGGATCCAGACAGTTCTGATGAGACCTGATAGGCTAGAGGAGGGCCATAGGGGTGGTAGAAGGAGAGAGGGTGGGACTGGGAGGATATGAGGGGTGGGACTACAGCCATGATAGAAAATGAGTAAATCATAACAAATAATAATAAAGAAATAACATAAAATAAAAATTATTTGAAGGAAGAATAAATTATTTGCACAGTGCATTGTGGAAAGAGAATGCCTCATTCATGAAATTCAAGGACAGAATCAATATTCTGGTGGAGTGGATGAGTACTTTTATTGTGATGTTGTATCTAAATATAATTCTAGTGTTTTAATGGCTTTCTTTTACATGAAGGAACAATACATGCCAGTCAGTGATTGAAGAAAGGGTAGGTTTTCTTTCTTGTTGAACTTTTAATATAACTTAAACACCTCTCCCATTGATTCTCACACTTTTTTTAATGATCTTAGAACATTAAGCATGTGAGGGGAGCATTTTTGAGAATTTATTTTTAAGGAAAAAAGGGATGGTGAATCATGTATCCAGAATAATTAAGAAATCTATTTCATTGACCATTCTGAAATAGTAACATAAGATATAGGTTTTGTGTACAAAATCATTTTTAACTGTGTAATAAGTGTTCAGTGATAAATGATGAGATTACTTGAATAATTTTTTATTAAATTTAAAGAAAAATCCCAATTAATAATGTCATTAAATTGGGACTTTGTACCGATGTTCGTTTAGGTGTCATCCACCCAAAGAGCATCAGACCCGTCCGATACCTTTTTCTCAGAGGCGGGACCTGGGGCAACCCGCATGCAACCAGACATGCTCTTCTCTGGGTCCAAAGCGGCTGACCCTGAGTGCAGTGCTTAGCCTCGCATCCTGAGCGTAACATTTTAGCTTTTTATAGTATCCAACCATGCTTGGGGAGAATGTCCTGCTTCAATGGCTGTAAAGGCCTGAATGATCAAGGCTGCATCACACTGTTGTGAGACTCTAATCTTGCATATATACCACAGGCAAACCAAGAAGACCAACACCAGAAGGCCTGCTAACGCTCCCATGCCCGCCCATTCCTTCAGATGATTCATGGCTGCAGCAATCGGTACAAAGTCCCAATTTATTTCTAATATCAGAGATCAGACCTCTACTCTTGCCTGATGCGTCTAAAACAAAAAGGGGGAACTGTAGAGAGCTGCGGAATGCTATGCCTTAAAGATGGCGCTGGTTTCCGCCTTCCACCTTCCCGATGGTGAGTGCTCTCTGTCAGGAACAATTCCACATTTGGCTAAGGCTGAGGATCTGGCTTGCTTCCATGTATGTGGACCTATCTGCATTGCCCCCGTGGCACGCCTGGGTTGGCTACCCAGCGGCTATTTAAGCTGTGGGCTGGCTTTCCCCAGGGTCCGAGGATTGTTCAAGGTTTCTGAATAAACTGCATTGAAAAAAAAATAAATAATGTCATTAGACAACATTCTAGCACAGCATTTTATTTTGAGCACATTCAGATTGTTGAGCGAGGGGTGAGCAAAATACTTCTCTTCTATATGTTCCTTCAACCTTTTGCTCTTAAACCCTTCTGTTCTTAACATATTAGTGTTGTAAATCGACACAAACAGTGAGCCTTTTGTCACTATTCAATGGAATCCATAGTTTAATTAGTGTGGTTTCCTGCTTTTGGCAAACTTGTAGCACACAGCCCTTACTACTGCAGCACACGGAATCACTTAATGGGAGGAGTGACAATTACTGTGTCTCCTGGAAGGAGAGGACCTCATTCTTGAGATTGAAGGACGGAGGAACAGGGGAACTCTTTCACCCATACCACACAGAATAGGTCTACTCGTTTTAATGCCCCATGTCCTCCCATCTACTCCATTTACCTTCCACTAAGCCCTAGACTGCCATCCTTTCCTTGGCATAGTTTTGTCTTTTCTAGAACACCACACAGGGGGATGCCCTGGACACGGCCTTCTCAGGTGGGCTTCTTTCACGTAGCAATGTGCAGCATATGTTTCTACAGCGCCTTTCCTGAATGAAATGTTCATCTTTCTATCACTGAATAGATTTTGTCATCTAGCTGCCCCACGGTTTCATTATTCACCTTGTTATATCACATAGTTGTCACTCCCAAGTTTGCTGCTTGAATAAATCTGTGAAAAATTCCTACTGACCTACATCATCATTCTGATATTTTTCCTCGACATCTAAGCAGAGGAAGTTTAACAGGCCTCTGTGAGTAAGTAAGCCTCAGAAGCTGGTTCTAAAGAACAAAGCATTAGTATTAACCAATGTTTGAACATGTTATTTCTTTTTTGAAGTGAAGGAAAACGGATGCTAAAGTTTTCTATAACTTTAATTCCAAATGATGAGTATACAACTGCATAATATTATTTAAAAACCAAGAACCAAAGCAATTCAAATATGATAAATAAACAAAATTTTCTTTAAATCTGGAAAACTCTCAGAAGAAAAACTCTTTCTAAATTGATTTACAGTATATAACAGGCATATTGTTTTCTTGAAAGGCCTTTTACATCTTTTCTATAACATGTCATTTTGAGCAAGTGTTCTTTTATAAGGCAAGCGGTGAGTTTTAGAATAACAAAATACAGTGCCAGAAATACCACAAAAGAAGAAGAGGGAACAGTACCTGACTGCAGAAAATCTTCTGAAACAGAGAAAGGCTTCTCAGCCCTCAGAGCCACCCTGGCAAAGCAGATGTTCTTGGCAAAGAACGAGGAGAAAGGGAAAGAGTTCAGGCTGAAGCGACTGGAGTCATTCACACCCAGCTCCTGGAGGCAACAGCAGGACACTGCAAATCTGGACACTGGAAGTGAAACTTGCTGCGTTGGAATAAATGCTTGATGAGTTTCCTTGGCCTACGCTGTAGGCACGGGAAGGATCAGTGGAGATCCCTAAAGTGTGTAAGTAATGCATTCTGTGGAGCTCTATAGGACCTAACTTGGGAATCCCCAAACCTGAAGATTGTCAGGGAATTTAAACCACAGATGAGCCAAGGATCAGAATAATAAGACCATACCACTGACAGACAGCACACTGACCGAGGAATGCTTGAAAAGATTTGGCATTATTCTGATCACAACCTTGAAACTGCCCTGCAGGGAGATCATTTAGATCATTTTCGGGCTTTTTTTTTAATTTTTTTTTATTCCTGAGCCCCTTTCACCTGTGTGTGGCCTTGTCATGCTATCAATATGAGCTTGGCTGGCTGCTGAAGGGAATGCATCTATCAGCTAGTATATCTGAACTAGACCAAGATTATCTAAAAGCATGATGCATTGAGATCCTGCCTTTAATACACATACATACACACATACATATCTCAAGCGAAGATTATTTTCTGCCTTCAGAAACTGGAATGAAGTGGTAGGGAGAATGACAGTAAGCTATCATCACTGCACGTGCCTCATCAACAACAGAAAAAGTTGTTTTCCACGTTAGCCTCCATTGTCTCTGAAAACAATGCACACTGGGAAGAAGGAGTCATTCTTCTTGTTCATGTCTTCTATCTTGATGCTTAATGCTGCTGGGTGAATAACCCAACTGTGCATGACAGCACCCTCCATCCACCTATGACTCTTACAGCAATGGACCAGATCCAGGGACATACTTGAAGCCACAGCAGAATTCCAGTCTCAGACCCTCAAGTGCTGGAATTAGAGGAGTGAGTTACCCCCATTCCCAAGCTCACCTGCCTCAGCACCGTTACCAGTACCTTGTTTCTGAACCCTGTGAAGTACAGTTGGGAAGAAGGTTCCAGAAACAAAGCACTCACTTGTCTACCTGCCACAGTGGCAGCCTGGAACCTGTCAGACTTCCTGTGTCTCCGAGTGTATATGATGGCCTGAAACTGACTGGCAGTTCTTTTTCTAGCTCAGAAATGAAAGAAAAGGTACGTTAACCAGGAAAACATGTATACACTCAAAATTTTACTTGGAACTCTGGGATATTGAGAGATCCTTTCTGGACCAATGCATCTTAAGTGATGACATCATGCTATTATTAGAAATTGCCCACTAGGCCTCAATCTTTCTAGTCTTCTCTGGCCTTGTCCTCTACTGTAGTAGACTGGCACTTACCAGCCGTACTGGGTGTTCCCTATTAAGAACATAGTGGCAGATTATATTATTTCCTACATCACATGGACCTAGAATATGCCAACCAAATTGTGTGCCCTCTTAACCTCAGCTTCACAATGAACTTGAGGAATTTTCCTGGTCAGGATTTTTCTTAACACATCAGGGGCCTAGGAAGATTACTCAGGGGATAAAAATACATATCATGCAAACTTGAGCACCCACAACTTTGATTTCTAGAACCTGTAAAAAATGCCAAAATGCTTATGTAATCCCTGGACTCCTCGACAAAGATAAGAGACAGAGACATGGAGATCAGCAAGAAGTTTGATAAGCAGCTGTTCTGGAGTGCACAACACAACAAGAGAGCCCAAGCCTCAAAAGCAAGGTGGAAGGCAAGAACCAATTCCAAAAGTTGACCTCTGACCTCCACATACACATCCTATGCTTGTTGTATGAATCTTGATGGCATTCTTAGCCCGTATTCCAAGCCCTTGCCTGACCTGAGGAGACCTGTACTTTGTAATCAAACCAACGAGGCATTTCTTCCTAGAATTTGAGTCTCAAGAAAAAGCAGCAGCACTTAAAAACACATACACACACACACACACACACACACACACACGCACACAATGAAGTTGATTTATATTTATGGTGACCATGAAGGAACAAAAAGAACAAAAGTCACATTTTAGGGGTTCTACTACCCACAGTAAGTTGAATATTGATAGGAAGGAAAGATTGAAGTTTCCAGCTTCTTCTGAAGTCATTTTACTCTGGACACTTTTTCCTATTTTTTACCTTTACTTGTTGAATTAGCAAAGTGAATTATTTGCTTTGCTTTGGATTCTTGAAAAAGTCTGATGCTTGGAAAGCTTATCTGAAATATACACAGATTGGACTTTGCCTTCTTGTTTACTTTTGGGATCTTTCGGGTGACTTGGGGTTCTTTCAAACCATTTGGAGCAGCTGCCTTTTAATCCTTTGATGACTGGCTTTGCAGTTTAGGGTTCCTCTTCTGAGCAGTTTGGGATATTATTACTATGTATACAACACAGTGATTGAAGCAGTGGCAGAGAGAGATAGATAGAGGGAGAGAGCGAGAGAGAGCTCTAAGTGTCACTGGGAGTCTAAGAATCAAAGTTAGGAACTGCATGAGGGGGGACCCTGCTCTTTTATTTTTTTTCCATCAAAAGAATATTTAGGTCTTCTTTGCCTTAGGTTTGCTTTTTTTTTTTTTTTTCCTGCATAGACCTGTGCATTTTAATCCCCACAGAAGGGGTCCTGTAAGTTCTTGTGGAGAATGTGACTTGATTTCCTCCCACTACAAGGTCTGACATTTTAGAGAAACCAGTGTCTTAAATGAACAGACCTGGGGCTAGAAAAATGGCTCAGTGGTGGAGAGCACTGGCTGCTCTTGCAGAGGACATGGGGTTTGATTTCCAGGACCTCATGGCAGCTCACAACTATATGTAACTCCAGTTTTGGGGCATTGGACACCCTCTTCTTGCTTCTGTGGACCACACACAGACAAGGCGCACAGATATGAGTGCATGCGAAGCATCCACAGCCATAGGGTACAAATAAATATTTAAGGAAAAAAGCAGACAGGCCTACGATCCAACAATAATGTGTGTGGCACAGGCCTCATCAGTTTGGAAGCCTGTCTGAACAAGTGTGGAGTTCTCTTGAACTACTTGAAGTATCTACCATGTGACCCAAAAGGTTTGGAACCCTTTGAGCCATTGTGGCTTTTCTGAATCATTTGAGACAAAGGCACAAGAGAGTTTGAGGAGACTTCTTCTGTGCTTTATGTAATCAAAAAGGCTTTGCTTCTTTTCATTACATTGTTACTCGCTAGGCAGAATTGTAGGGGACTGGTCTCTTTATCCTTTTATACTGGTGTCTTAAGACAGCAATGGGCAAACCCCACAGTCACTGCCTGTGGAGAATATAAAAGTAACTGAGTAAGAACCCTCTGGCCACCTTATTTTTGCGTTTGTTCCTTTTAAGATTCATTGCACGCTCAAAGTAATGATTGCTCTGGCTGTTTTGAAATGTGTGTGCATTTGTTTGTGTTTTGGGGACTATTAGGAATAATTGTTTCTGTGCCTGCTTTGTGAATTTGTTGTTATTGTTGAAGTTAGTAAAATATGCCAAGGTTTAGACAAATTTTTGATATGTTTGGGCAAAAAGGAAATGGTTTTATTGGGATTACCTTAAGAATACTTATCTAAACTGCTACCTGAAATAGTAAGTTTGAGGTTACTTCTTAGTGATTTGGGTCTGGTGCTTTCAAATGTTAATTTTGGAAGCTGCTATTGAGGAAAACTGATTATAAAATTTAGGGGCGATAACCAAACACTAGTTTTTAAGAATATTTTGAAAATACTTGGAAGATTTCTGAACTCTTATTTTAGGCAACCATAAAATGTACAATTAAGGTTGACTTTAGACTTGACCTGTTTGTAGAAATACTTCTGCTTTGGCCCATTTAAAATGTACATACATTTTGTTAATGTAGAGATGAATTAATTTTGCACAACATGCTGTAAGCTCTAATTCCAGTAACACACATTATGCTTAAGTGTTTTTTATAGTTCCTAAGCAAAAAAGGCTGTGCTAGCCCTTAAGGAGTAATTAGCTTGGATAGCCTCTGGTTATTCATGACTTACACTACTCCTGGCAGTAAGTTCGGTGTAACAGACTGGAAACCGAGTTGGTTCAAAAGAGAAGAGACTCACAGATGTGTACATTGGGTGCTTTTGGAGTTATGAGATGAATATCAGTGACAAGGGACCTGAAAATGATAGGCAGTGATCCACATGTGGATTCATGAGACAATAATTTCTCCCCCCCAAAAAAAAAATTCAAAATGCTTATTTTTGATATCAATCCGGGAGCCAGAGATTTTTATGGCCATGCCTTCTAAAGTCAGCAAAATGTTACCCAATACTCAGTGTTGGCTGGCTCAAGTATTGTTAGTATATTTAGGGCTTTACATCCCATATCTCATGAGGCTACGACTGGCCACCCATCCTCAATACTCCAATTAGAGGAGTTACACTAATAGTGAAAGGCAGAATAGAGAAGATTTATTCTATTTGGCTACTTTGGGAAGAAAGGCAAAAAGATACGATGACTTTAAGTTTGACACGAGAGTAAAGTCTATACAGCAAGCAAAAGATTGGTGTGGTCCCTGCCCGCCGAAGTCTCAGCTCTAAAACTCCTACAAGATCAGTTGATAAGCTGTGTATATTTTTCCAGAAGAACAGTTTTCCTTCTGGTTAACCCAAGGCTCTCGTTAGTTTTTCTTTCAGCTGGAGCTTCCTGGAGAAATTTTAATTTATTGAAGTCACATAAGCAAAGAGGGGAACATGGGTGTCTCTTCAGGATGCATTCTCACCTGCCAGATAAGCCAGTTGTCAGCCATGGCCATGCCATCATGAAAGGCTCCTGCATTATCTGTGTCACTGCATTACCACAGGAATCAGCATTCCTGGACTAAAATAACTTGTTTTTCTGGATTCCTGCCCCTTCCCGGTGCAGACCCCTGGTAACCACTGGCCATAACAGATGTTTATCTATCAGTTGACTTCTACACTCATTACTTGGCATTCTTTGTCTCTCCACACAAAGGTCAACCTGGGACCCAAAAGAAAACTCTTCAACTTCCCTCTCCATTCCTCTCTGTCTGCCCTGTGACTACCCAAGATTGTATGTGGAGAGGAGGCTCTGATTCTTGCAGAGACAAGATCTTCCCACACCCTCTCCTACTCCTGAAGGAATTTTTTTCCCAAGTAAAGCCTGCACTAAGTTTTTAAATTTAATTTTATTTATATATTTATTTATTACAATTTATTCACTTTGTATCCCTACTGCAACCCTCCCTCGTTTTCTCCCAGTCCCCCCCCCAACCCTCCCTCTTCTTCCCCTATGCCCTTTCCCTAATCCCCTGATAGAGGAGGTTCTCCTCCCCTTCTGTCTGACCCTAGGTTATCAGGTCTCATCAGGGCTGGCTGCATCATCTTCCTCTGTGGCCTGGCAAGGCTGCACCCCCCAGGGGGAAGTGATCAGAGAGCCAACCACTGAGTTCATGTCAGAGACAGTCCCTATACCCCTTACTAGGGAACCCACTTGGAAACTGAGCAGCCAGTGGGCTTCCTCTGAACATGGGGTCTAGGTCCTCTCTGTGCATGGTCCTTGGTTGGAGTGTTGGTCTCTGCAGGACCCTCTGGGCCCAGGTATTTTGGCTCTGTTGTTCTCCTTGTGGAGTTCCTGTCTCCTCTAGATCCTTCTATCTCCCTCTTCTTCCATAAGGATTCTGGCACTTTGTCCAAAGTTTTCCTATGAGTCTGAGTATCTCCTTCATTACCCTGGTGGGTAGAGTCTCTCAGAGGTCTCCTGTGGAAGGGTCCTGTCTTGTTCCTTGTCTTCTCCTACTTCTGATATCTATCCTCTTTGCCTTTCTGAATGAGGATTAAGCATATTCCTTAGGGTCCTCCTTGTTTAGCTTCTTTAGGACTAAAGATTTTAGCATGTTTATCCTATATTATATATGCCTGCACCGTTTTAAGGAGATCCACTCGTTTGTTTTTCTTTTTCTTTTTCTTTTCTGGCCTGTTAACAGTTATAGTGCTAAAATGCTACAGTGAAAATGCTAAACTGGAACATAAGCTATTAAAAATGAATTTCAACAGTTAAACAGAAAGAAGGTTATAAAAAAAAGAACAAATTTTCAAGTCAACGAAACCAGATTGTTTTACAAAATGAATAGCAAACAAACATGGCTAATATACTTAGCATTTGGGTTAATGAAGATCTGACAACACACAAGAACATACTATGTTTTATGATCCGAGTAACGGTAAGTAGCTGCTAAATATTATAATGGCTTATCAGAATATTGATAGGTATTCATCTGCCTGATAGAATGAGCCAATTCAAGCCAAGTTAGAGTTTATAAATGCAGGTTTCTATTGGGTGCAGTTCCCAAGGAATTGGCCAGGGATGTCGCCATGCAGGGGCAGACAGAAAAGCCAGGTGGGGTGGGGGTTAGGAAGAAAGGGAGGTGTGGGACGGTACACTCCCAGAGAGCGGAAAGAGAGAGAGGGAGAGAATTCAGAAAGAAAGGAACAGAAACAAAATGTCTGGATCATGTTGGGAAGCCTAACCACTGGGATGGAAAGTTCAGGGAGGAGGGTAGGGTTTGTCAGCCATGCCCTGTAACAGGTAGGGACTGAGGAATGCTGGGAGAACCTGCAGGCCAGATTCGCTTTGGTTAAAAAGGCACCTCAGCCACGGTCTTGGTCTTAAGCCCAGCAATATAATTATTAATAATGATGATCAACTACAGATGTACATATATGTATCTATAGTTAAGTGCCAGAACATGTTTGGTTTTTTTTTTTTTTTTTTTTTGTTGATGGCATCTAAAACAAATTTATGTATATATCGATATGCTTAATTTAAAGATGGGATTCTGAACTCTTAAAATAGTTTGCTAACCAGAAACCTTTGACAGCTTTCATTAGTATATTAGTCCTCTGATTCCCCAATGTCTCAAAACTTGTAATATTTTTTTTAAATGTTATAGTCCCAAATGGCACATCTTTTTATTAATTTGTAGTTTAAATCAAACAAAATTCTAAAGTTTTATGTGTGCCTTTTTTTCTTTGTTGAAATATATTGAAACACATTTTTCTTTTTTATGAATACCTCTGGAATTTGTGTTACACTTCAAGCTTTACCTAACCATAAGTTTTATGATCTAATTGAATAACCCATAGTTTTTTTTCACTCTAATTTTTTATGTCCATGTTTAGAATGCATTTTACACTATTCTATAAGACGTTTTGACTAAGAATTTGAGATGGAGGCTTTATTTATTACTAAACAATTAAAAATACTTTTCACAGACCTCAGACATGTAATTCACTTGGGTTAAAAAACTCTAAACTTCTGATCTTAGTCTATCATATCTCACCAGAAATGGCTGCATTGTCTTCTTCTGTGGCCTGGTAAGGCTGCTCCCCCCTCAGGGGGAGGTGATCAAAGAGCAGGCCAATCATATTATGTCAAAGGCAAACCCTCTTCCCATTACTATGCAACCCACTTGGACACTAAACTGTCATGTGCAGGGGTTCTAGGTTATCTCCATGCATGGTACTTGGTTGGAGTATGAGTCACTGGAAAGATCCCTGTGTTCAAATTTCTGGTTCTGTTGCTCTCCTTGTGGAGTTCCTGTCCTCTCCAGATCAGAAGGAAGGAGAGGAGGACCTCCCCTATCAGTGGACTTGGGGAGGGGCATGTATGAAGAAGGGGGGGGAAGAATGGGATCAGGAGGGGAGGAGGGAGGGGCTTATGGGGGATACAAAGTGAATAAAGTGTAAATAATAAAAATAAAAATAAATAAAAAAATTAACTCACACAAGAAATATGATTCTGAAACAAAAACTTCAAAAACAACAATGAAATGTGGTATAAACATAGATGTGTTTTCATGTTCCCCTCCCCCCCAAAAAAAGCCTGATCAATTTGCTGGTCTAGAAATGTCATGTAATAAAACAAAACAAAACTCTAAACTTGTGGTCATTTTAATAAAGGTGTTAAAAAGAGTTTTCAGCCAAAATTCTGACTTCAAGGTAATTCTTGGCTTCTAGAGCCTTCAGTCCTTCCTCCTGAAGCCAACAATGCATTTCAACAAAAGCAGCATCTTTTTTTTTTTTTAATTTTTCATCAATTACACTTTATTCATTCTGCATCCCCCCATAAGCCCCTCCCTCCTCCCCTCCCAATCCCACCCTCTCTCCTCCCTCTGCATGCATGCCACTCCCCAAGTCCACTAATAGGTGAGGTTCTCCTCTCCTTTCTGATCTTAGTCTGTCAGTTCACATCAAAAGTGGCTGCATTGTCCTCTACTATGGCCTGGTAAGGCTGCTCCCCCCCAGGGGGAGGTGATCAAAGAGCAGGCCAGTCAGTTCATGTCAGAGGCAGTCCCTTAAAAGCAGCATCTTTTAAAAGGTGAGCACAGCCTACCTTTCTATGTAACTTCTGTTACAATATGATAAATGTCCAGTTAATGTGATTGATGTTCTTACGGTATTATTTCCTTTTCTATTTTGAAAAAAAAATAGAAAAAAAAAAGATGTTAGATGGTTTATATAATCTCCATTTTGTGCTGCCCTTTCCACTCATTTGTGGCTAAATTTAAAAGATTCTTAAAAATGTGATCTTCTCTGGTCATGTATTCATCTTGTGAGTCCCTCATGCTGTAACTCCAGCTGCTGAATTTTACTTGCATGAGCAAGTTTCAGTGCATGTAGAGTTTCTTGATTTGGTTTGTTTGTTCACTTGTTTTGCTCTGCTGCTACATTCTTCCTCCTTTTTTTTTCCTTTTTCCTTTCTTCTTCTTCTTCTTTTTTTTTTTTTTTTTTTTTTTTTTTCCACAGAGTCTCATTGTGTAGCCTTGACTGTCCTGGATCTCAGTCTCCGTCTGTACACCAGGCTGGCTTGAACTCACAGAGATCCACCTGCCTCTGCTTCCCGAGTGCTGGATTAAAGCTGTGCACCATTATGCTCTGCTTTCTTTGTACTCCCTTCATGTTCCTCCCTTAGGTGTACTTTGCATTCGATAATGCTGCGTCCTGTTTTCCTGAGATTTGGTACCTGGAGGCATGTCCCTGTGCCTGCATTTTACTGGATACCGGTGTGGCAAGCTGATCATTTTCTGGTCACAGAATTTCACATATCCTTCTGGTTGCTTTGGCCTCTCTGCTCCATATGTTCAATGTTTCTGCTCAAGCCTGACTAAGAAGACTTGTCGAAACATGAGCAAGGGAGAGAAGGCATCTGAGTAGCGCCACCTGTCAATCCAGGGCTGGATGACACCTCAGTCCTTCCTTTTCGGCACATGAATCACATCTAAATTTGGAAGTACCCCTTCCTCTGTCCCCCACACCTTAAGCTTCTCATCAGAAGTGTTCTTGTACATAGCTCTTGAGCTGTGATTTCCTCCTTTAATCCGATTCCACTCGCTGCCACCTTCCGGTGACTCATTTCTAGTCCACTGAGAGGGTAGCTTTTCTATTTCTAGTTCTGTTTTAGTTTTTTCTTTTCTTTTTCTTTTTTTTTTTAATACACTGTTGCTAGTTACACTGGAAAAGTTGTCTGGTCCACGGCAGCATGATTTAAGTGGTGACTATAGGCTGTGTATTTTAAGAAAGTAGTAAGAAAAGAATTTAGATGTTTCATCACAAAAAACTGCCTTCTCTGACTTGAATATTGCAGTGTGTGTGTATATATTAAAATTTATAGGGTACACTATAGGTATTTGCAATTTTTATGTGTTAGGGAAAGTATGTCTGTAACCTAGTAACCGAGAGTTATCTAGAGTATGTAGTCAGCCAAGAATCCTTAGGTAATCTTGAAATAACCCCTTGCAGCATGGATCTTGGTATGCAGGTTGCTAAAGCAAGGCTTTTGAGGCATGATCCAGCTCAGCAACAGCAAAAGTGGTCAAAGGACTGCTTTCACAAAATCTGCCCCTACCTCATGCATGCAAGCGTGAAGAAAGACTCCAACCATTGATGGTAAAACAGGATAGTGTATAGGAGACTTTCACCGCTAACTTACTGTCATAGAAACAAAACAAAACAGTGGGAACATTATAACAGTCTTCGTTCCCTGGCCTATCGACAGAGCCCCCGGGACAGGCAAGATGCTAAGAGACGACACCCAGCCCAGCCTATTAGACTTCTATCTTAGCCAGCGTTACATCATCTACGAACCATGAACACACCACAGTTTGGGGGTAGTAGCCTTACCACAGTGCTATACTTGTCTTCATTAGTCATGGGTTAAGGGTATGACACAATTTCATGGTATTGGCAGGCAAAGATGTTTAGGGAGGGTCAGAGAGGTTCTCAATGCCTGACTCTACTGCACTGACTGCAAAAGGACATCTAACTCACTCCATCTTCCGTGAAAGGCTTACAAACTCTCTATTGGTAGGGTCCTCCTTCATTCTTAACCAAACCCAGGAAAATACGGGGTTTTGATCGTCCACAATGCTAAATTAATAACACAATGATAACAGCTCCACAAAAAAGGTCAACACTGGGCAATGTTCAGTACCGAAATAAAGAAACGGACTGTAGGTTCAGAGTTAAGCAGACAACATAGAATGGATGAGAACACTGTCTAATTTCCAGTCCTCTACCACACAGATGTTATCACATACCAACATGAGCTCACCAACAGTCAATATTTTACCAGCCGTCAATATTGACCAGATAGTAATTAGTATGGAGAATTTTTTCTTTTATTATTATTATTTACAATTTATTCCCAGCTGTAGGGGCCTCCCTCATCTCCTTCCTGTGCCTCCCTTCCTCCCTTTTCTCCTCCTATGTCTTTCCCCTAGCCCGCTGATAGGGGAAGTCCTCCTCCCTTTTATCTGATCCTAGCCCATAAGGTCTCATCAGGACTGTCTGGATCCTCTTTCTCTGTGGCCTAGTAAGTCCATCTCCACCCAGGGGGGAGGTATCAAAGAGCAGGCAACTGAGACCACCCCTGTTTCTCTTACTAAAGGACCCTCATGGAGACTGAGATACCTGTGGGCTACCTCTGAGCAGGTCCTCTCCATGCATGGTCCTTGGCTAGAGAGATGGCTCAGAGATTAAGAACACTGGCTATTCATCCAAGGGTCCTGAGTTCAATTCCCAGCAATCACATGGTAGCTCACAACCATCTACAGTGAGAATTGGTATCTCTTTCTGGCCTGCAGGCACAACACTGTATAAATAATAAATAAGTCAGAAAAAAGATTCAATTCTTTTTAATTTCTAATTTATTTTTAAAAATTTATTCACCTTAAGTCCAGATCATAGCCTCCTCACTTATCTCCTCCCTATCTCACCCTTCCTCCTTCTTTCCCCTATCTCCTTCCCTTAGTCCTCAGAAAGGGGGAGCCCTCCTCCCCTACCAATGGACCCCCGCCTATGAAGTTTTATTAGGACTGCCTGTATCCTATTTCTCTGTGGCTGTACTGCCAAGAGAAAGTGATCAAGGAGCAGACAACAGAGTCCAGGTCAGAGACAGTTCCTGCGCCCCTTACTATGGCACCCACATAAAAACTGAGCTGCCTATGGGCTACATCTGAGCAGGGGGCCTAGGTCCTCTGCATGAATGGTCTTTGGTTGGTGCATCAGTCTCCATAGGCTCCTCTGGGTTGGCTCTGTTGGTCTTGTGGAACTCCTATCCTGCCAGGTCCTTCTGTCTCTCAATTCTTCCATAAGACTCCCTGTGTCTGCCCAAAGTTTGGCTGTGAGTCTCAGCATCTGCTTCAATCCTCTGCTGGGTTGAGTCTTTCAGATGGCATCTATGGTAGGTAGGCTTCAGTCCTGTTCTCTCTCTCTCTTCAACTGCTTTTGGTATCAACTCTATTTGCCCTTCTGAATGAGAATTAAGCATCCTCCCTAGGTTTCTCCTTATTACTTAGCTTTGTTAGTTCTGTGGATTGTAGTGTTGTTATCCTGTATTATATGGCTAATATGCACTTATACGTGAATATAGCATGTGCAATTTTCATAGGAAAATTTTTAAACATTTATGTGTACATTTTAAACCCTCAAGGAACTTCAAGAAAACACAGATAAATGACTTTATTTTCCAGACAATTATCAGACCTGTAAGCAATGAAAAAAAAAAAAAAACACAAAATTTTTGAAGTGAAATAAGTAAAATATATACTAAGAGAAATTGAAAATACAACAGAAAGCACAAAATATCAGAGTAGGCTAAACAGAAAAGAAACAGTTAGTGAACTTTAAATATGTAGTTGGAGAAGAAAGGAAGACCAAGAAAAAAGAAGAAGAAAGAACGTTTATGGAAGATTGGGAGTGTCAAGAAAGTGATGTGGTGATTTGAATGACATGGCCCCATAGTTGCTGTGTTTGAACAGTTGGTTCCCAGTTGATGGTACCATTTGAGAGGCTATGGAGGCTATGGAGGCTATGGAGGCTTTGCTGGAGGAGATGCGGGGGCTTTAAGATTTCAAAAGCTCACACAATTCCCAATCTCCTCTCTCTGTCTCTTGTTTCTGGTTCATGATATAAGTCCTCATCTCTCAGCTTCTAAATCCTGCCATTTTGCTTGCCTACAGCCACACTTCCCTGCTGGGATGGTGATATAGTCTTACCTCTCCCCACCCCCACCCCCGGAATCATAAACCCAAATAAGTCCTTCCTTCTGTGAGTTGCTTTGGTCATGGTATTTTATCATAGTAATAGAAAAATGAAAACTGAGTTGATACACATGAAGAGAAATTTTAAAATGGCCAAAGTATAGAAGACTTTTTCAAAGAACAAGGGAAACAACACCCTTCACAATAGCCAAAAATAACACGAAGTACCTTGGTGTAACTCTAACCAAACAAGTGAAAGACCTCTATGAAAAACTTCAAGTCTCTGAAGAAAGAATTTGAAGAAGAAGTCAGAAGATGGAAAGATCTCCGATGCTCATGGATCGGTAGGATTACCATGGTGAAATGGCCATTCTTCCAAAATTAACCTTCAGATTCAATGCAATTCCCATCAAAATACCAACTCAATCCTTTACAGAACTTCAAAGAACCATTCTCAATTTCATATGGAAAAACAACAACAAAAAACAGAATTGCTAAAACAATCCTATACAACAGATCATCTAGAGGTATCTCCATCCCTGATCTCAAGCTATATACTACAGAGCAATAGTAATAAAAACTGCATGTTACTGGCATAGAAACAGAATGGAATCAAATAGAAGACCCAAAAATAAATCCACACACCTACGGATACTTGATTTTGACAAAGAAGTCAAAACCATTCAATGGAAAAAAGACAGCATCTTTAACAAATGGTGCTGGTCTAATTGGATGTCTTCATGTAGAAAAATGCAAATAGATCCATATTTATCACTCTGCACAAAACTTAAATCCAAGTGGATCAAAGACCTCAGCATGAAACCAGAAACACTAAATCTGTTAGAAGAAAAAAAGGGAAGAGCCTTGAACTCATTGGCACAGGAGACAACTTCCTGAACAGAACACCAACAGCACAGGTTCTAAGAGCAACAATCAATAAATGGGACCTTATGAAACTGAAAAGCTTCTGTAAAGCAAAGGATGCTGTCATCAGAACAGAGGGCAAGACAGATTTAATGCAACCACATCTACAAGGTATTTTCCATGTTATATACATTATATACAGACATGTAAAAGAAATGCCAAGGCAAATTAATAAGATGGAAAGACGAGATTAGTGAATAATAGAGAAAATAGAGGATGGCATAAGATGATAATAATAGTTATAAAAGTTCACAGTTTCTTAATACTGTAATCATGGTATGTAGACTACTCATATTCTTTAGTATGAAAATAATAAGAACATGAGGATGTTACTAAATATTAAATATGGAAAGAGCATAAAGAGGAACAAGAAGGACTCAAAGCATCAGAAGGAATAAAGTACAAATTCAGAATTTTTCTATAATTTTTCCACCCTCTTTTGCTTATGTTCTTATCTTTATGATCACATTAGATTGCTATCATTTCGGAGTAGTTTGCAATAATAAAAAAAAAAGATGTGTTTTGTAAGCCTCCTGCTTACCATAAAGGAAATCTGATCACAAATAAACCTAATTTAACAAACAAGGGCTCAAATCACACTGCTAGAATAGATTATGTAATCACAAAGGACATGTATAAGGGAATAAGAAAAAAAAAACTTAAGCATTTTTTTCAACAATGTATTTTTCCATAATTTAAATATAATGGTGTCATTTCTCCTCTCCACGTCCCCTCAATTCTCTCCCAAATTCCTGAAGTCTTATTCTTTAACCAGTTTTTTTTTTTATATATATACATATGAGCAAATCAAGTTATAAGTACACCCTGGTGAGTCCAGTTAGTGCTGTCTGCGTGCTTGTAGAGCTGACCAGGTGGTACTGAGTAACTAATCAGAGGGCTCTCCCTGGGGAAGACGAATTCTCTCTTTCTTAGCAGTAGCTAATTGCTTGTAGCTCTTCATTTAGGTGGGGGCCCCAGGAGATTTCCCCATTTACATTAAGCTCTCAATTGATGTTGAAACTGTTCAGGTCTTACTTAGGTCCAGTTTCTGACTGGACTCTTTTCTGGACTATTTGTCTTGAGTCCTTTACGTATTGTGGATCTTAATCCTTTGTCAGATGTGTATGGAGCTGGAAAAGATTCTCTCCCCCTCTGTGGGGTTCTTCTTTATTCAATTAACTGTTTCCTTAACTGTACAGGGGCTTTTTAGTTGTGTTAGGTTCTGCTTGTCAATACTTGGTCTAGGTTTTGAAGCAAACGGGGCACTCTTGCGAAAGACCTTTGCCCACCTGTATCTTTGCTCACCTATATGAGAGGTTTCCTTGAAATCTGGACTGGTACTTCTTCCAGTCTTTGTCTTCTTAGTCAGGATCGTTTGAGCTCTGCTTTCTTCTAGTACTTTCTTCACTTTCTTCAGTGTTTCAGATTTCACACTTAGGTCTTTGATCCATGTGGATATACTTGTGTGCAGGGTAAAGTATAAGGATCTTTTTATTCTTCTGTATGGACTAAAAGTTTCCCAGCACATTTGTTGTCAATGGTCTTTCTTTTCTCGATCGTATGCCTTTGGCATCTTTGTCACATATCTGATGGCTCTAGTTATGTGCACCGATATTGGGGGATATTATTTTGTTCCATTGGTCTGGAAGTCTGGTTTTTGTGCCAGTACCATGCTGTTCTTATTTCAAGAGCTCAACAATACATCTTGAAATCTGGAAAGGTAATCCTTCCAGTATTTGTCTTTTTGTTCAGTATTGTTTTGGCTATCTGGGATCTTTTGTGGTTCTACATGAATTTTTGGATTTTTTTTTCTGTTTCTATAAGGATACTATGGATATTTTTATCGGAATTTCACAGGATCTGTAAATAGATTTTCATAAAATGGTCTTTTTTATTACAGTATTAAGTATACCAATTCATGAGCATGGGGAGGTGTTTCTGTTTTCTAGTATCTTCCTCAATCACTTTCTTTATAGATTTAAAGTTCTCATTGCAGAGGTCCTTTATCTCCTTGGTTAGGATTATACCAAGATATTTTCTTGTCCTTGATATTATTCTGACTAGGCATGTGTCCAAGATCTCTTACTCGGTATTTTTATTGTTGTTGTATAGAAAGGCTTTTTCATCCTCTTTTCTTTTCTTATCTTTATGATCATATTAGACTGCTATCATTTCAAGGTAGCTTGTTGTAATAAAAAGATTGTTTTTCAAAAAGCCTCATGCTTACAAAAAAGTGAAATCTGATAATAGACAAACACAATTTAATAAACAAGAAGTCTAAGTACACTGCTAGAGTACATTATGTCATCACAAAAGATAATGTAAAAGAGGGAATAAAATAAAAATAACTAATTTCAACCCTTTTTTCATTCAGTATATTTTAAACATATTCTTTTCTTTTTCCATAGATGCTCCCCAGAATAAATAAAAGCATTATTTTTAGAATTAATAATTTAGCAAGTGAATCTAAAATATATTCATTGAATCATATTCAATTAAAACATAAACTTCAATTAAACTGTCAAATATGGAAAGTATGTTTGCAGTAAGTTCTTGTCTTCTGTGTAAGTGGATTAATTTTTCAGTGAAAAGAAATAAAATAATTCAATGGATGAAAATTTATATAACATATAGTGATTAAAATTTATACTTTACATCCCAGGAAACACTCAGATTTTAAGAAAGAGAGATGAGATAAAGATTTATACAAATTGAATAAAAAAGAAAGCAGAAATACCCATTATTTGTTCATATACAATGGAGATAATATTATAAAATATAAAGAGAATCAAAAATTATTTTTTCATTATATTTTTTTGAATAAAATCATTATAAAATGATAAGGAGACAATTGTGTAGAAGGAAGTAATTCCAAATACGTATATACTCAATACTGAACAACCAAAATAATTTAAAACAAATTCTAATAGATGTGAATAGAGAGGTAGATGCCAAAACACAAAAACAATAGGGGGTTTTAATACTGAAATTTTAGAGACAAAGATATTATACAGACATAAAATCAACAATGAAACAGAGAAATTAAAATATATGCTAAATGAAATAGTTCATATAGTTTTACAAGCTAAAATGTTCTTAGCTTGTAAAGACTCACTGGCACACGTATGACAAACCACAAGACTAATGTTATCAAGCTTTAAAGAACCGAAATAATGTTGAATGACTATCATTTCTAAACACAATGCAATAAAACTAGTAAACAACATTAAGTCATTTACAAACTATAAAAGTATGTGATAATTTAATTCAAATTAATTTAAATTCAAATAAAGTTAAATGTTGGGGGATGGAGAGGTGCCTCAGAGGTTAGGAGCACTGGCTGCTCTTCCAGAGGTCCTGGTAGAGCAACCACATGACAGCTCTCAACTGTCTGTAACTCTAGTCCCAAGGGGTCCAGTGCCCCCTTCTGGGCTTCAAGTTCACTTCAAGCACTCAATGAGAAGACACACATGTAAACAAAACACCCATGCACACACACAATAAATAAATTAATTAATAAATAAGAACAATAGAAGAAGCAAAAAAAAAAGGAAGAAAATTAAGTATTTTGAAATATACCAAAACCAATAAAATAAAATAAAGGCAGTTTACGAGTAAATTCATAAGAATCAACATCTACCTCAAAAAGTAGAAATATCTCAAATAATGAACAAAACTACATTGCAAG
This sequence comes from Meriones unguiculatus, assembly GCF_030254825.1. NCBI lineage: Eukaryota > Metazoa > Chordata > Mammalia > Rodentia > Muridae > Meriones > Meriones unguiculatus. Next base: position 12,477,151 of record NC_083354.1, on the reverse strand, counting down.
AAACTAGAAATTAACAACAAACAAACTTCAAAATGAACTTACAGAAGTAAATAATACAGGTTGAGAGACCAAAAGATAAATTAGCAGCTATTATTAAGACCTGAACTAGGTGGGTGGAGAAGTCCAGTAATGCCCTGAGGGGAAGGACCACCTTACTGCATTCTTTCCCCACCCACTAGAGATAACAGTGGGTGGGGAAAGAATTCCCCTAGGGAGGGACACCAGGTCATTATGGTCTGGGGACCTTCCTATAGCCAATTGATTCAAAATGTAGCATTTTGACCAATTCATGCTTGCCAGGCAGGAATTGCCTCTGCCTTGGGCATGCTGGGAGGGACCAGAATCTTTTAATCACCCAACTAACCTGGGTGCATCCCGCTCAGCTCCCACCGCTTCCGTGGTGCATGTTGTGGGCCCAAGCTGCAACTTGTAATTTACAATAAAAAGACCCTCATGTGTTTTGCAATCGAGTCGATTCCCGTAGATTTTTGGGGGCTCACGAGCTGGGTGTAACAAGGTCAGATTATATATAAATAGATGATAGAGATTAAATATGAGAGATTATGCACACTATGGACAGCTTGACCTTCGTGTGGGTGCCCCAGCAAGGGGAGTGGAAGCTGTCTCTGAGGACCCTCTTGCATGCTTTTCACTCACTTCCCCCATGGTAGAGGATGTGCTGGGATGGGGGGGTGTCTCTTCTCTGAGGTAGGGGGAGGGGAGATTCAGGGAAGAAGGAAAAAGTGTGGAACCTCAAGGAGAGAAGGGAGAAGCTACAAACAAATAAGCAAAAGAAGATTTTGTTTAAAATGATAACATAGACCTGACTCAGAGACACACTTCCAGAGTCTGGGATTTGGTTGCCAGCACCCACACGGGTACCTCACAACCATTGGTTAACTTTAGCTCCAGGAGAGCCAATTCCTTTTTAAGAAGTCTACATGTGTAAGGTACACTTGTGGTTCATAGATATACACCCAGGAAAATCACAAATACATATAAAATAAAAATATTTTTTTTTAAAAAATAGACTTTTAACTAGATTAACTAAAAAAGAGAGAGATCTCACCTAATATCAGATAACAGCTATCACAAGTAGCTACACAGAAATGAGATGAATCATTTAAAAATATTTATAATTGCACACCAGTAAATTTGATGACCTAGAAAAAGTTAAAAACTTCCTAGACACATACAACTTATGAAGGCTGAGCTATGAAGAAAGAGAGCACTTGAACAGATCCATAATGATGAATGGCCCAAACATGACTACAATCAATAATAAGTGTCTCCCATCTCAAAGAAAATCCCAGGACTGGATGGTTTCCCTGCTAAATTTTGGTAAACATTTAATGAAGAACTAATATTACTCTCCTTAAGTAAAATAAAAATTAAAGGGAAATAGCTATTCCACGTACCTTTTATAAGACATTATACTTACATCAAAACTAGACAGACCCACACAAAAAACCATTTCAAGCTAATATCTTCAATGAAGTTAATTGCAAAAATCTACAACAAATTATTAGCAAACCAAATCCAACATCACATTCCAAAGATTCATCCCTGCAATGGAAGCGTACTTTGTTAGACATAAATCAATAAGCATCTTATACCACATAAGCATATTAAAAACCAAAGCCTCACATTACCGTCTAAGTACCAGTAGCGAAAGGATTTGATAGCGTTTGTCTTAGTTAGGTTTTTACTGCTGTGAAGACACACCATGGCCACGGCAACTCTTAAACTCTTATAAAATAAAATATTTAGTTTGAGCTGGTTGACAGTTTCAGAGGCTTGGTGTGTCATCAACACAGCAAGAAGCATGGTGGCAGGCAGATAGACACGGTACTGGAGAAGGAGGTGAGAGTTGTACTTTGTCAAGGGCCATGCAGGAGAAACAGCAAAACAACTCATGGAATGTGGCCAGCTGGTTACCATAGCTAAGATGGGTGTGCCTCAGAGAGGCAGAGCCCTGAGGACAGCGTGTCTTGAGGACTTTATGCTGTTGTGGAGTTTTGCTCTGCTTGTTGTCTTCATAGGCATCACATCCCTCATAACATATAGGGTGGCATGAAAACTCTAAGGGGGCTTCCAGCCCCTCACTGTGCAGTGTCATTGGCACTTGTAATAATAGTGCTTGGTCTTTTTCAAGCATCGCTGCTGGAGCAGATTAATGATTCATCCACCACCCTCAGAAGAAGTTAGAGGTACCTATTGTTAACACTGACCACCACCCTTAGAAAGAATTTGGAAAAACAGAACGCTTAGTAAGGTTAGGTTAAGGTGTTTTTGTCAGGGACTCTGATGTAGAAAATCTTGAGGAACAATTAGAAGTTCAGGAAGTTGAGCTAGGGACTTTTTGAAGTTAGGGAGCAAGAACAATAGCCCAAATTAGCACTGGGTGACATGACTCACTGAAGCTGGGCTGGTGATTGAGATGATGATTAATTTCTTATATCCATTTCTTTGCCCTCAGCTTCCTGATAGTATTTATCAAAAATTGTTAATTAGGAGATGTGAAACTTGAGGATTTAAAGTAGAAATGACTGTCTTTTATACAATAGTTTAGATTTGTTGTAAAGTTTTTTATAAGATTGCTTTTTAAGGTAAATAATATATAATTGATTCTTTCTGTGTAATGGCAGATTGCAACCTGCCAGTAAGAGAAACTGGCTGTAAAAAAACAAAAACAAAAACCTGGCTTGCTTACAGTGTTAATTTATAAGAAGCTGGTTATTTACAAATACATGTGGGTTCTTGGGAATAATTTGTTTTCCACCTATAATACATAAAACATTTGTTCATGTAAGGGTATTGGGGAACATGTTTTTCTAAGTATACTTATTGTAACTGTTGAGTTAAAAAATAGAATGTAACCACATTATGCTTTTTGTAATGCTTAAAAGATTTTGCTGGAATTTATAAGCCATGGGAGACAAAGTATATATATATATATATATATATATATATATATATATATATATATATATGTTGGAGCTCATTCTTTGGAGTTTGCTCCATCCACCCAATGTGTATGTGTGCATATGTACGTAATGTTGATTGGAGCTTTGCTCCATCTCCCCATTGGGTATGTCCATATGTATGTGTCTGTGGTAAGTTGTCAGAGCTTGTTGAAGCTTGCTTTATCCATCAAGTGTGTGTGTGTGTGTGTGTGTGTGTGTGTGTGTGTGTGTAATAGTCATGTTCTCCTTTCTCTCTTTCCCCCACTGGATACAAGCAGTTCTGGCCCAGAGAATTAAGCTTTGTACCCTCAGAGAAAAGTCTGCTGGGTGATCAGTCCCCAACTCTATGCTGAACGAGTTAGCTAAAAATAGGATTTAATTCATGATAAATAAAGCAGGCACCAAATAAATGTACAAAACATAGTAATGCTACTATACTCCTATTGCAACCCCAAAGGAGGACAATTTCATTTATAAAGTAAAAAATAAAAATAATGCTAGCAGTAAATTTAACCAAAGGAATAAAGACCGATGAAATAAAATGAAGAGAACATGATGAAAACAAACAAACAAACACTCCATGCTTATGGATTAGAAGAATGAAGTTCACTAAAATATCTACATTATGCAAAGAAATCTACAGATTAAGTATCTCCTCTATCTGTAAGCCCTTGGAAACCAAAAAGACAGTCCTAGTCCTGAAACTCATATGGACCCACAAGAAATCCCAAATTGCTGTGTACCATGGATTTTGAGAAAAGGAAAAAAAAAAAGAGTTGTAGCTAATGTATTGCTAATATATTGGATAACTTCAATAGACTCTACAAAGTTTAGGCAATCGAGACAGAATGCTGTTCACAGAATATAGATTTTATAGTTAAGAAAACAAATAGAGTCTTAAATGAAGTCTGTATATCTACAGTGACATGATTTTCTGTAAGGGTAGAGTACCCTAAAATGGGACTATAATGTTCCTACTAGACACCACAGGCTAACAAATAAAAAGCTCAGTGGCAGGAATAGATTCTCTGTTTTGGAATTGTGGGTCGGTAAAGTCTCACAGACCCTCAAGCATTACTGGCTATCGCCAATTCTTGTGGTTAATAACTAAAACTTGATGGTAAAACATAACTGTTGAAGACACTGCATAACCCCATAGGCCCATCTGTTTGAATGTTTGTTTCCCAGTTGGCTAAATTGTTTGGAAAGGATTAGGATTTGTAGCCTTGTCGAGGCGGTGTGGCCTTGTTGGAGGAGGTACGTTCCTGGGAATGGGCCTTGAGTTTTCAAAAACCCATGCTAGGCCTAGTGTTTCTCTCTTTGCCTGTTGTCTATGGATCAGGATGCAAAGCTCTCGGCTGTTGTTTCAGTACCATGCCTATCTGGTTCCTGCCATAATGATCATGGACTAATCCTCTAAAATGTAAGCAAGCCCCAAGTTAAATGTGCTTGTTCATAACAGTTGCCTTGGCCTTCTATTCTTCACAGCAATAGAATAGTAACTAAGACACTGAGTCACAGAACATGGAGAAATCAAGTTAGGACTTCTAGGAATCTTCGTCACTCCGGGATAGTTTTCATAGCACTGGAAGTTGCTGTGCACACTGCCAGGGAGAAAAAGCAATCCTCAGTCTGATTCAGCTTTGAACCATACGGGTTCAAAATGTCTTTTCATAGAATGTGTTGAGGAAATTGAATTCACTTGTACAATGAAGCTGGATTCTGAGCTTTAAAAATGTCTAGTCAAATATATTAATTATTACAAATATAAGACCTGAGACTCAGGAACGATTACAACAAAGCATAGCATAAATGCTGTATCATATTGGGATAAAGAATAATATTTGGATAAGCCCTATAGGACAAGAAACAAATGCAAAAAACAAATAGAATGCCATCATTCTAAAATGCTTCTGAGTATCAAAGGATACAATCAACAGAGTTCAGAGATAATCTATAGAATGGGAAAATATTTATGAACTATGTATCTGACATAGAGTTGATATCCATAATACCTGTATGATGCATTTAGACATACAAGCTGTATAATAACGCATATATACATTGTAAAAGCTCAATAATAAATAATATTCCTAAATATCTGATTTTTAAAACGTGTAAAAAAGTAAGACAGATATTTTTCAAAGAAGTCACTCAAATGGCCAAATAGTATAAGACAAAGTGTTCAAGATCACTAAGCAGCAGTTCAATGCAAATAAAAGTCATCCCGGTACATTAAATTCTACATGAAATATAGCATTGCCAAGAAGAAAAAAAAGGTAAGTACTGAAAAGTATGTGGAGAAAGGGAAATTCTTGAATACCGTTGTTGGGTTTGTGAAGTAATAAAGCTATATGGGAACCAATATGAAAAATCCTCATACAATTAGAGTATGATGCTATGATGCAGCAGGGTTACTATAGATGACAGTATTGTGCCACATATTACGAAAACAAAGAAGGAGAAAGAGAAGAAAGAAGGAGAAAAAGAAAGAAGAAACTCTTCCAAGTGAATCATGAAGAAACAGCAAGATAAATACCTTAAATACAATGTTAATATTATGGAAGTTATACATGATACAGTATTAATATTTATAGTGTTTCCATGTTAGGTAGTTTTACAGATAAGTTTAACTTATTTTATGACATCGGGACTTCATGTAAATACTTATATATGATAAGGAAGTACTCTACTGCTGAGCTGCACACCCAGCCCTCCTTCATGTTTTTGTTGTTGTTTTATTTTGTTTTAAGAAAAAAATTCATGAAATGCCCCAATTTTAATAAGGTCACATTCAGTGATGTTGTTAAGTAGGATTTTTACCATATGCTCTTGAGGGTCCAAAATTTAAAATATTCTTGACTGACAATTTCTGATGCCATAGACAACACTATTTTCAGTGACATTGATGATTTCAAATATCGCTCTTTCTTCTGTCAGTTGCCAAAATGCACTGGATTTACATGTCACCATTGCTTAGAGATAAGCTCTCAACGCATCGGAAATTCGCTTATAGAAAACAATTTGTTCCAGGGTAGAGTTAATTAATACACAGTAATAGCTTATTATTTTGGACAGGAATGACAAGCTGGAAGATAACTTTTCAACACCCTCCCCCCCACACACTAATCCTATCAGTGACAAGAAGTTACAAACTATTTTTTGTAAGGTAGAGGGAGCATGCTGGCCCACTGGAGGCAGCTACGGAACAGATTCCGGATTCCGGAGAAGCTGCAGAGATACACTGTTGGATCGTATGCCTTCTGATCCTCTCAGTTAACCCTTCTTAGAAGCAATGTTGCAAAGCATTAAAGAGTATCACAGAGGCAGAGGCAGCTTCCTTGTTCTCTGTCCAAAGTTTACCTTTAAAATATAGGGAGTAAAATTATGTAATAAATACGACAGCATAAGTCCTCTTGGAAATTGAGAAGATCAACTGAACACGCAGAGATTTCATAGTTTAACTCTGAAACATCTGTTAGTGGGAAACGTGGGTGCAATGAATGATTGGCTGTTTTGCACGCTTCCCCAAACCAGAAAACTTGTGATTTGTGAAAAATGTTCTTTAGTATTACTTTTGTTTGTTGTTAGGTTGCACAGTAGTATGGTCTAGTGTATTCTCAGATTCAGTATTTTCAAACTTCCTGACATGCCCACTTGTAGGAACTAATTCCAAAAGTTGTTCTACTAAACAAACAGGCTGAGCATATATATATATATATATATATATATATGTATATATATATATATATATATATATGTACATTTTTTTTTGGCTGTGTACTCTCAGGCTGCAGCAGAATGAGCCACTCTGGCATTGTGAACTTTACTCAAGCCAATCCCAAACAACAGACTTGTGTATGCTTTTGTAAGCATCAGTACTCTTCCAAAAGGAAGGTCTATGGGTTAGGTAGATATAGCCCCTGGCAGCTCAGTGTCCAAGTGGATCCCCTAGTGAGGGGTACAGAGGCTGTCTCTGACATGAACTCAGTGGCAGGCTCTTTGATCACCTCCCACTGGGGTAGGGGGTTCAGCCTTGCCAGGCCACAGAGGAAGATGATGCAGCCAGTCCTGATGAGACCTGATAGGCTGGGGTCAGATAGAAGGGGAGGAGGGCCTCCCTTATCAGGAGACTAGGGGAGGGGCATAGGGGGAGAAGAGGGACTATGAATGGGACTGGGAGGAGACAAGGGAGGGGGCTGCAGTGGAGATACAAAGTGAATAATTGTAATAAATAAATAAAATTGAATTTAAAAAGATTTTTTAAAAGACCTTACATTTAAATACAACTTAAAATTGATATCCTCAAAAGATCTCTGAAATTTATATTTGGACAATTATCAACATTGTATACAATAGTCATTGTCCTGGGTAGTATTAGCAGCCAATTTAACACAGCTTAGAACCACCTTTTTATTTTGCTATTTTATGTCATTCAATCTAATAACTGTCTTCATCAGCAGGGTCTGTTGACATGACTGTGAGAAACCATTTTTCCTTAATTGTGTAGAAAGGACCAGCTAAATTTGGTGGTTCCATTTCCTGGGCAGGTGATCCTGGGCTGTAAAGAAAGCCAGCTAGCTAGGCAGGAACCAGCAAGCAGCATTCTTCCTGGTTCCTACCTCTGGATTCTTGCCTTGAGTTTCTGCCGTGACATCCCTCCACGATGGATTGTGACCCAAAAACATAAGCCAAATAGATAATTTATTCCTATTTGTTCCTGTGTTTTATCACGGTTACAGAATGCAATTAGAACAATCATAAATGCTGCTTTCCTTTCCCGAGATACAGTTTGTTTTACTTTTCTTGAAGATTCGGTATTTCCCTTAGCCTTCATGATACTGAACTCAGGGAAACATTGCAAGGTTTCAACAGTGTAGGTTTCTTGCAAGGTCTAAATTTCCTTTTAACAAAGCAGCCAGGCATTTGCTGGTTTGCATTCATAACATCCTCCAAGATTTTCTGGTCAGCTCTAACCTGCATGCCTCACTTGCTATGCAAGGTTCATCCAAGAATTGACCTGAAGATAAGGAGAAAGCAGAATGGGCCAGAAAAACAAATCTACCCCAAGCGTGAGAAATTCTACCTTTGGAACAGGTTGGATAGGTTGGATGTGCCCCAGACACCAACACCAGGACTTCCTGAGAAGCTATCTGGAGGGAGTGCTCTGTGCCCAGCTCACACTCATATTAAAGACATCTGGTTGTCGTCACGTTAGAGAGATGCTTTTCGCTGCCAGCCCACTGTATGGGACGGAAGTGAATGTGCTGCAAGAGTGGAGTTAGAGGCTACAGACCTGAAGGTGACCTTCTTAGGAAGCCTTTCATGGCATTCTTGCCATTTCAAATAAGCATAAGAAAGCAAGTGCTGCTTTCACTTCCTGTGATTAAATGCAGCATACAGGTTATGCTTTTAATAATAACACTTTATTGTGGTTTTGTACATAATTTTTACACTGTAATGTTTTATTTGTTTAAACAGGTTATTATCACCACAAGAACAATACTCTTATCACTTACATTTCTATATTTATGATAGTGTTATTGAATATAAGGGCCACAACCTGTGTCTCAACTCAGCTCTGGTCACTCTCCTAAATAAGCCAATTAAAAGAGCCAAATCAAAAGTAGAAAGCAGAAAAGCATTTATTCAGTGACCGTATTGAGATGAGGGAGAAAGAGACCCAGAAAACCCCTCAAGTCCACCTTTGAGGTCCTGAAGTGATAACAAAATTTAAATAGTGAGTCAAGGTTTGAACATCTAGGTGGTCCGGGTCAAGGTGTGGTCCTGCCCACTACTGACCCTTCTTTAGCCGGACTTCAGTCTCGTCTTACAAGGTGTTCTGAAAAGTTGTTAGAACTGTTTGCAATCTCTTTGCAGGAGACAAGTTCCCTCTTTGACTGGTACAATTTCCTTCTCACAGCAGAGAATCTTGGAATAATTCCCATTTCTTTGGGGTATATTGTTTCAGTGGCCTGATAGTCTGAGAGACACAAATGTCTATTTAGAATATCTTTATTTCTGCCAGACCATTACAATAGCATCATTAATTCTAATAATGTTTATTCATAAAACACCTGTCATGTTGTAGTTGATATATAATTGTCTGTTTCATATTGTCTTATAGTTTGTGATGCTCTTTCACACATCATGAAAATATAACTGAACAGAAAGACAGCTGTGCCAAATTTATTTCCCAAACTCAGGGAAATAAAGCATTTATTTATAGCAAATAGTTAAGGGACAAAAACCTAAATCAGGACAAGATTCTAGTACTTTTGTCATCTTGATTGCGGGAGAGGGAGCAAGGTGAAGGTCCTTAGGCCACAATGTGATGAGGCTTTCTTCCCTCCTGACCTAATGAGGCCATTCTCCACTCACATTTAAGCTAGATCCTGCTTCCTTTCTGGCCCATGAACTGCTGACATCCTAAACTTCGCCATAAGTCACTGTATCATTGACAGCCTTTGTGTCATGTTAGGGGCCTCTGCTTAAATGACATTACTAAGACTTGGAAAAATGTGCAGTAAGCACAACAGAGACCTGAAATGCAAATGTGAGAACAGATGTGTGTTAGGGGATTCTCATAACATCTCCGTGGGCCCTGAGGCCCTCACTGTGTAATTACTTTCTCTTTTCATGGGACGAAAAGTTCACAAACTCTGAGCTTTGGGTATCAGAAGAACCAGCCTCTTAGTGCCCCTTTCAAGACGTAGTTAAGTCTACACTTCTACTGTTCTAACCTCCTTTTTAAAAATAGCATGTCTCCTTTTTTAAAATAGCTAATTTATATAATATTTTATGAGCTTTATAAAAGTAGCTCCATTCATCAGAAACGTAAATTGAAGGAGACTTGATTGAAAGCCAGCAGAAGTCTGAGCTGGAGATAAGGATTAGTGGCAGAGTGTTCTCATAACACGTGCAACGGCCCAAATTAAATTTCAGTATAAATAAATAAATAAATAAATAAATAAATAAATAAATAGAAGGAAGAAAAAGGGAGGAAGGAAAGAGGGGTAGAGATAAGAAACAAAGGAAAGAAAAAAATGTAAAGAAGGAGACAGACAGCATGCAAGCCAGTGAAATTTTACAGAGTATGCCAAATGAAGGCCATGGAGAAGTCAGGAAACAAATAGCTGTACTTTGGAAAGAGCTCACTAGCCCCACAGAACAGCCTTGGTGACAGGACAGCTTGCAAACATATTCCTTGTGTCACTTCTATTCCAGTGAGAATACCAGGAGCCCTGCACTCAGAATTATTGGGGGGTGGGGGTGGGGCGGGCCCACCAATCCCAGAGCAGTCTGAAGTGGAGACAGTTCCAGTGCATGTTTCATCTTGCTTAGAACCATGGGAAATAAAGACAGCGTATGCCTTTGGCAGGTCGATATTTGTAATTCTCAAGCATGTACCCCCATGCCTTATGCTCTAGCTATAAGAATGGAATCACCCTAATGTTCTGCAAAGAAGATTGCTGTTCTGAGTAGTACCGGGCCTTTTAAGTACAGACTTGTCTTAAGCTCTATCACTTTTATTAAGAGTCTGGTCCCGCCCCTTTCCATCTTCTCTAATCCCTGTGCTGTTTCTCAGTGCTTTATCAGAGGTGTCTAAATGCTCTTTAAAGAGCCCTCTGGATAAAAGTCTCTTCATGTGGAAAATAGGTTTTAGGGATTTAAAGGCTCCTTTTTTTTCTCTTGTCTGATGTGCCAGTTCTCCTTTGCTATAGCAGTTAAACGGAACGAACTAAGGTGATGTCAGCTTTAGCAAGAGGTTTGAGATCAGTGTGTGTCTTTTTCGTACTTCCCACAGAAAAAGTAAGAACATAAAAGCTAGGTACTCGCCAAGATTGTCGTAACAATCCCTGTGTGATGACCGAGACATATGTTTAACTGAGGTAGGTTAAACATATGTCAGAACTCTCCCTTTCAGTGGACTAGGGAAAGGGGATGGGGGGGAAGGAGAGAAGGTGGGACTGGGAGGAGTTGAGGGAGGGGGTTTTAATCGGGATATATAATGAATAGATTGTAAAAATGTTAAAAATAAAATTTATTTTACTTACTAAAAAAATAAAGTAAAGATACAGTCATCTTTACCATCAAATGGACCACCATCCCTGGTTTAGCTGATGGTTCCTAAGAATAAAAAGATAAGAACCTGGGTTTCACCTGTCACATTGTTGAAGGGACCTATTTTAGCAACTTCAGAACAGAAATCAAATCACAACCTTGAAAGTTTCTGTGGCTGTGCTCAAGCTGGGCACTTACTTGATTTAGCTTGTCTGTGTCACTCTTGGCAGAGATTTTTATAAGGCACAGAGAACATGACATCACGAGCACGTGGTGTCCGAACTGAATCCAGACAGTTTGAAGTGGAAAAGAAGGCTTACAGGAGCCTCAGAAACCGCTAAGTTTTAATGAGTAAGGGTAGAGTAAGCAGCATTTGGCAACCAGAGCATGTCAAAGTTTTGCTGCAATGTGACATTTCCTTCCAATCACACACCTGCCTCTGCCTCCTGCCTCCTGCCTCCTGCCTCCTGCCTCCTGCCTCCTGCCTCCTGCCTCCTGCCTCCTGCCTCCTGCCTCCTGCCTCCTGCCTCCTGCCTCCTGCCTCCTGCCTCCTGCCTCCTGCCTCCTGCCTCCTGCCTCCTGCCTCCTGCCTCCTGCCTCCTGCCTCTGCCTTTGCCCCTCTGTCTCCTGTCTCCTACCTCCTGCCTCCCGCCTCCCGCCTCCCGCCTCCCGCCCCCTGCCCCCTCCTCCCTGCCCCCTGCCTCCTGCACTGCATTGCTGGGATTCTATCTGGTAGTCCAGGTCCCCGAGCCCACTGAAAGCAGTGCGCTGGAGCCATTGACAAGAAGCATGCTGTTGGAAAGCCCCCCAAGGGTACAGTATTTATGAATCTAAACTTGGAGAGTTATGAGCAGGTTCTTCCTTGTTAACTGAAAAAAGAGTTCAACGGAGTCTTCCCACACCCTCATTATTCAAAGTACAGTCACTTCTACCCAAACCATTTTTGATGTCTCTTTATTCCTATATGTGTATAGATTTAAGAGAATAAATATATAAACAAAAAAATCTAATTAAAAAAATCCACACTTAGTGGAACATATTTTTTTAATGTGAAAGAGTTTTGACATATTTATGGAAATAAATTTTCTCTTGGAAATTTTGATCTGATTTATAATTCTATTCCAATTATTGGAAGACTTCATAAAATAATGTGGCTTTTTACCCATGCAGGAAGAGCAGGCAACACTTCACTGTCAAATAAAATACAAAACAAAAAGAAAAAAAAAAAAAAAAAACTGTGTTTGGTGAAAGCTCACATTAGGCAGTAAATGGTAAAACAAATGACCGCTCTTGAACTCTTTATACTAGATGCACTTGCTCTCTGTCTTTTTCTGTCTGTCTGTCTCTCCCAGACCCGACCTCTCTGCCATGCCACAGTTTGAGAAGCACATATTTATTTAATTTTGAAAATTACCTTGGGCAGTATAATTTCCCTGATTGATTTTTAGGTACTTAATTATAATGATCAAATGCAAACTATGTACAGGAAGAAATTACAAAAAAAGTTAATGGTAGACGATAGTTTTGAATTGTCTTGTATTCCAAGGAAATAATTATCTCTGTCTTTGGAAAATGAATTGCTTTTCAGAATGGAAAAATGCCCAGTGAATAGAATGTTTTAAGTATGCTTCCCCAATAGAATAATGTGCTGCTATCTGTACATTTGTGCTATTAAAATATAATGTCTATGTCTCTCCATGGTTTTTACTGGAGAAAATGGATAACAAACATATATTTGATAGAAGACATATACCTGTTAAAAGCATAGCCTTGAAAATTGTTATAATGAAATGCATTTTAATTGCTTCTTACATAATATAGAAAAACACTCAAATAATACAGACATCATCCTCAATTATAAGATATTTGTTTTTTTTTCTTTAATAGTGCCACTATGTCTATTTCATGCAGCGATGTCAAAATAATTTGGGTTTTTTTCTTCTTTTTATCATTAACTACGCATTCAGACAATTTACAACAAAATGTAAATTATTAACTAAAACTTCCTCTGCGTGGAGTGCAAAGACAGGGGACTCTTTGTTCTTTCATATTTCAATTTCAGTTTTAACAAAAAAAAAAAAAAGAAAAATCAGGGAGGAAATGAGACACAAGGCTGCCTTGAATAGTTTTTGTCCCAGGAACACAAAATTACATTCATTTCTTCTTACACGATGCTTGCCAAGCCTGCAGTCCTTATTATGCTCTTAACGCGTAAGATGTGCCTGGCAGAATGAACGCCACCCCCTCCTTCCTTCTCATCAAGGGCGTAAGTGAATGGAGTGGTGTGAGTTATAGTTCTGACTAACTTACTGACACAATGCATCGTAGACACCCGAATGTGGGGTTGTATCTGTGGAACCTTGTTAAGTAGTCACCTAGAAAGGGCCGTCATTTTACGCAGTCCTACTGTGTGAAATCCAGTTGGTGCTTTCTTTGGTAATGGTGGTGTTGACGTTGGGTTGCTTGTCACTGAGAATATTCCTCTTTCATCACACACAGCTCTAGCTTAATGTTATTGTCTCCTCTTTCCTTCCGTTATTTAACACCTAAAATGAAAGTTTTGTCAGCATTGCCAATGTTCAAAGAATGAGAAACCAGCTCCTGCTTTCATAGATTGTTGGACCCAAGCACCAAAATGAAATTTGGCTGAAATATTAGCTACCAGTTATTGATCTTTCATTTAATCCGGATATATTCCAAGCCTCTTCATTTGCGTTTCCTTTAATGATCAGTGCGAATGTACAAAACGAGAACTACCATGATCTATATGTAACATCTTAGAGGAGGACTCAGGAGATGTCATGTGTGACCACAGCTAGTAAAATGTCCTGCATCGTGATATTGGCATTGCTTATTTCTGAATGTTTATTTCCTGATATTTTGATGTACGTGCTCTGCCTGCCTTTCCAATACCATCTTAATAATTTTTCACATTATATTCAAAAATATTAGAAAGGTAAAATCCAATGGCCCTGCTTAATGATAATTTTAGTGTTCTTTTAAAAACTTGTTGATTCAAAAGTGTCTGTTTGTGCCAAATTTCTTTACTGATAATGCCACATCCACTCAGACAGTGGTTTTGCCAAAGAGAAGCTATTAGAGAACTACAGTGTTTATCTCCATCCCACCTTGACCCTTTTCTCTTGAACTATAATCCCAGAGATGTGGTGTAGGCCAACCGTGTCAGCTGAGCACTGTACCGTCTTTCCCAAATACAATATTTCACTTAGCCTCTATTCAATAGTGCACGGTATGTTTCCTTCCAATTTCATAAAAATAACAGGTTTTGGAGACAGATACAACCCATACAAAGTCTAACCCCCTCCCTTTCACAAGGTAAGACAATATTTTTGCTTCTCTGTGTTGCTATTGTCATTCTCTCTGTTTTGGTAACCAAGGAGAAGGCTAGTGAACAGGACTCAGTAGAGGATTCCAAGTCCTGAAGGCTAAAGACAGTGCTGGTATTCAGATTCAGCTAGACTTTCACAATTCCTAACAAGCCGCACCACAGGTTAAGGAAGTCTCATTATTGCATGTCTGTAAACGTTATCTTCTCCTCATTCTCGGTAACTATGAAGTATGTCATAAGGAGAGACAGCTCTGAAAAGGTGGTAAGAAAGCATGGCTGGAAAAGCTGGAAGCCTTTTGCACAGTGTTAAGTGTTAGGAGCATGGCTCACCACGTTCCTCCTCTCCTGAACTAAACAAGACTTGCATTTTCCACCAGTGCAGATTTACTGTTATAAACCTGGCAAGCAGGATGCCCTGTTAGGAACCGGAAATTCAAATCTGTTACCAAGTCCCAGCCCAAATCAATTTTCGTTCTTTATATTTGATATTCCATTTTCAAGGTTAACATATTCGATCCCCAGTAGATTGAATCCTTGTACAAGTTTCTGCTCAGAACTAATTCTGAATGTGTTTATCACGAAGAGACTTGGCTGGGTTTTGGACTTGAGTATCGAGATGTGAATAACCCGTGTTGCTTTGCACAACACACTAAATTGTATTTCTTTCAGTGTGATCACTGGCATTGTGAAGCCTAAGTCCTGAGGCACCAAGGGACTATAAAGCTAAGTCGTTTCTTCTCAAATGCTTTGCCATGGATGGAGTTTCCTAGTTCTCAGCAAGAAGGCAGGTCTAATTCAGCCTCAAGCTATTTCCCCAAAGGGGGAACAGAACCATTCTGAGTCGCAGTATGATTGAAAAGGATACTTTAGTTTTGTTTTATATATAAAGCCCCCCACCCAAACTTACATGTTGCAAACTATTTATCAGCAAATGGTGTTATTAAGTAATGACTGGAGTACAAGGGCCCAATATTCAATGTAGTAATCTATTGGTGAGTTTATTAGGGAGTGGGCTACTTGAAAGTGGTATGTACTTTAGAAGGTGTGCCTAGGTGACAGTGAGCCATTGAGGAGTGCCATAGATGTTGTGTTCTTGTCCCCCTTACTTTCTTTTGCTCTCTGCCTCCTATCCACCAAGAGGTGAGTAGCCTTGATCTTAGACCTTCTCATAGACCTTATCATAGTAGCCTTATCATAGAACCATAGTGATGGGATGAGCTGAAAGTCCTGAATTAAAAGAGTATCCTCCTTTAAGTTATGTCTTGACAGAGCAATGCAAAATGACGAAACACATCACCTGAACAAAATGGTAAAATCCAAACAAGGCCAAACCATTTCGCTGCACTCTCTGGCCCTCCAATAGAACTTAAAAGAGCTCTGATACAAGTGCAGTCACAGTTTTAAACACCAGCACTTGGTAAACTAGGGCTAGTGCACTGGAATGATTCGAATAGCATTTAACGGAACTCTTCACTTACACATGATCCACTTCTTGTATTTATTCTAAAAGAGTTTTTTTTTTTTTTTTTTTTTTTTTTTTTTTTTTTTTTTTTTTTTTTTATGAATCCAGTCAACTTGGCTGTGTGAAAACCAACAAAACTTCAAAAGAAGGAATACTCTCAGCAAACAATGACACAAAGACTTACAAAGTCCATTCTTATAAAATAAATCAAGATCCAGACATGAGTAAATTCTTCTTCTTCATTCAAACAAGCAGTCTATAGTGTAAATTTTCCCAGCATATCTGTTTCAATACATTTTAGGAGGAAAACCCTCCAACTGGGTTTCATCATTTCTCCCACATTGTTATATTTTGTTCTTTCTTTTTCCCCCTGTATATACAGAGACTCAGTGAAAACTAAACAACACAATTAGATAATGTATCAGGATTTCATTGGCTTTGGTGTTCTGTTGTCTAAGTCATACAGTCACTGACACTGAGAAATCAATTTCCAACCCTAGGCGACTGGTGGAAGGTTGTGTATCTTCAACATGGTTAATGAAACAGCAAATTAAGTAAGCATAAAGACTTTAGCTCCCTCTACTCTGCTCTTTCAAATGTCTAGCCATTTCCTTTAATATCTTTCACAAGCTCATCTCTAAGTCTCCATCTGCTGGGGAAAGCCTATTCTCTGCACTTCTTCCTAACCAGGGAAGTTCATTCATCCCTAGAACTTTAGTTAACAATCACTTAGGTGTCAATGGTTGACTTACAGTATTTGAGAAACATTGTTCTGGAAGAGGTGCAAAATCCCGGGTTGTTTCAAACTTACAACCCTCCTTATCTCAGCCCAAGGTATCAGAAAGCACAGAGGTCTATCAGTCAAACAGGTGGGGAGCTCTTCTTAGGATTGGCTTGAGCTCTCTTTGGCTTTACAAACTAAATCACTGGGAAGGATTTCCAGAATGATCCCAGCAATTCTAAGCCCACTGTCAGTCGGCGGGCAGAAGCAGGGAGGTTAGTTAAAGAAACAGACAATTGTGCCTCTTGGAAATCTAGGAATCTAGAAAACACATGGTTTTCTGTGATTTAAATCTGAAATATACACTCACACATGAGGTGGGAGGTAACTTCTTCCCTCTTTAGCTAAGCGCTAAATCTTGTTTCATTCAAGGAAGGGTATTAGAATATACACGCCAACCTCTTGATTTGAAATCACTACATTAATTTTCTCTATTTTGAAGCTTGATTTAAGAGACATAAAAGTGTGACTTGAATATTAAATCCTACAGAAAAATGTGGTAGGATTTCAAGGGCTTGCTGCTTGGTGCTTCGATGCAGACTCTGGGCCTCAGTTCAGTTCCTGATGTATGAAAGGGGCTTTTCCTACATTCTAGTGTGATTGCCGTTAGTAAAGTTAGCTAATACAAATGGTACTTGGCCAAGTTTGAATGAGCAAAGCAGAGAAAGAATAGTAACAGGAGAAGAAACATGTCAGGGAAGGTTTTCAGTGATGAAAAGAATTCACTGTATTGAGATAGGTTAAGAAGTTAAGGCACCAGAAAGATGTAAAAGTTATATGAATGTCAAATTGTAGAATAAATTGAATGTATTAGGACATAGCCAAGTTTGTTCACATATTATCGATGGCTGATATATTTTTTTTTTCTATGAGACTTAAATAGTTGCTGCAGACCCTGAACTACAAACCTAAAATGCTTTCAATATGGGGACATTATCGATTTCCATTAGAGATAATGCCATAGCTCAGATATTCCTCAAACCTTCCCAAGGCTACACCAAAATATTTGGTAAAATATAGTATCCCAGTTAGAGCGTCATGTATCAAGACCATATTTTAACAACAGTGCCCCATTTTTACAGTTTTGTTACAAAAATCTATGAAGACCAAGAATGGAAAGCAAAGCATTTCCATGGTCTGCAGGTGATGTTTTCCTTCTTGAGCCATGCAGAAAGGTTTGGGACATGTGACTCTTGGCAGTGTAGAACGGTGAGCTGCTAACATCAGGACAGTGTTTTGTTTAGCTGACATCTGTGTGGCACAGGGATTTCTGGTCCTGTTCCAACTGGAGCAGTTGCCAACTCCCGTATTATAAACATGTCCACTTCTAGCCTAACTTCAGAAGCACAGACCATATGCTAGAATTGGATGAAAGGCGTAGGTATTATGTCCAAGTAATAATTACAAATGATTATTCAAAATTATACATGCAGTTGATTGCCAATAAGAAATAAAAATCATTCCTGGTTTTAACAGCCAGAAATTACAGCAGAAAAATTTGACTGAAAAATTACATTGTCAGAATCATGCTTTCACAGTAATAATTTTACACCTGCTATTCATTTTTAGATTTACTGTTAAATGACTGTCTAATGTGTTTTTATTTCCATTTGCTGACATCTAAATTCAAATATAGTAGTTTAAAACAATTATACAGTTGTACAGTCTTTCTCCAACACCTACCTCTGGTGTGAGAGTGCAATTGGTCAGGATGTTTCTCTTCTCTTTCTCGCTCTCTCTTTTCTTGAGACAGGGTCTCACCATGTAACCCTGGCTGTCCTGAAGCTCACAAGGTACAACAGTCTTTCTTTGAACTCTCAGAGATGCCTTCCTCTGCCTCCCTGTGGGGCTGAGGCACTGTGAAACTGGTCAAGAGCAGGAGTGGGTTCCAGTTAGGTCAAATCCAGGAAATCCTGTCTCAAGAGCAGGAGTGAGGCCCACTCCCTACCCTGCTCTGGGCCTGCATGTTCCAGCACACATACTCCTGTTTCCCTGCCCACCTTTGCCCACACCAGAGAACATCTCATATTTGTGGCCATGTTAATCTTCTCTCCTTAGGAGGTCATATCCAGCAAATTCTTGGATTTTTTTTAACAGTATATTCTTTTTACAGTATGTTAAGATACATAGCCACAGAAGGCTAAGGCACAGAGGTCTTTTTTCTGAACAAATGCATAGACTAGAGAATAGGAGCAAGTTACTAATTTGTATATGATTGTTGACTTATGAATTAGCAAATTCATAACTTGTTAATGCATGCAGTAAGTTATCATTGATGTTATGACCGTGAGACTGAACCAACAATTTGCTTTGTTGCAAATGAAGCATTTCAAGTACTTCATCTTCAATTCTTATTATACTGGGTCACAGAATTTCGGTGTTTATGGCATGGTTGTGTGTAAATAACTCTCCTTGGGAGAACAATGCTCAATTTAACCAATATTCACCTCCAGTGAAAAAGTAAACTTATAACATTAAACTCCTTCCTCAAAATTTAAATCAGAAAAGAAAATCAGGTATTTCTAAATAGTTTTTATGCTTTTGAGTATTTTCAACTTATTATCTGAACAAAACTCACTTCAAAACTTAGTAATCCTCAAACAGGAATTAAAATAGAATTAGCATCTGGTTATGTTTTCTCCTCACCTCAGTGTTGTGTTTTATAACACATTTTTAAAGATATCAATTATTTTTAATAAGATTCTCTGCACTCTGCCCAAAGTTTGGCTATGGGTCTCAGCATCTCTTTTATACCCTGCTTGGTCGAGGCCCTCTGTGATAGGCTCCTGTACTGCTCCTTGTTTTCTCCCTCTTCCGATGTCCATCCTGTTGTCTGCCTTTCTGAATGAGGATTGAGCTTCTTACCCAGGGTCCTCCTTGCTTAGCTTCTTCAGGTATACAGATTTTAGTATGTTTATCCTATATTGTATGTTTAATATCCACTTATAAGTGAGTACAAACCATGTGTGTCTTTCTGTTTGTGGGATGCCTCATTCAGGATGATCTTTCCTAGTTCTCACCATTTGCCTGTAAATTTCATTATTTCCTTGTTTTTAATTGCTGAGTAGTATTCCACTGTGTAAATATATCACCATTTCTGTATCCATTCCTCAGTTGAGGGACATCTGGGTTGTTTCTAGATTCTGTCTATTACAAATAAAGGTGCTACAAACATGGTTGAGATGCTGAGGCTCATAGCCAAACTTTGGGCAGAGTGCAGGGAATCTTATGAAAGAAGGGGGAGATAGAAAGACCTGGAGGAGACAGGAGTTCCACAGGGAGAGCAACAGAACCAAAAAAATGTGGCCACAGCGGTTTTTTCTGAGAACGATACTCCAACCAAGGACCATGCATGTGATAACTAGAACCCCTGCACAGATGTAGCCCATGGCAGCTCAATCTCTAAGTAGGTTCCCTAGTAAGAGGAACAGGGATTCTCTCTTATGTGAACTCAGTGGCCAGCTCTTTGATCAGCTCCTCCTTAGGGGGAAGCAGCCTTACCAGGCCACAGAGGTAGATAGTGAAGACAGTCCTGATGAGACCTGATAGGCTAGGGTCAGATGGAAGGGGAGGAGGACTGCCTCTATCAGGGCCTGGGGGAGGGGCATGGGAAGAGATGAGGGATGGAGGGTGGACTTGGGATGAGGGAGGGGGCTGCAGCTAGGATACAAAGTGATTAAATTATAGTAAATAAAAATAAATAAATACAATTTAAAAAGTAAACAAACAAAAATGCAAAGATAGCAATTAGCTATCCATTTCAATGCATCTCTAAACTTCTTTAAGGCCAGTACTGAATGATAACAAATAAAATTTCATTCCTGATGAATGAAAATGGATTCATTTGAATCCAATAAAACATCTAGTTGTAGAAATATGTAATGGGGAGGACAAGGTGTATTTCTCTTTGACAGAGAAAACAAATTTGCGTTTGCATGAGTATTAAACAGTCCATTTTAATCTCTGATTTGCATCTATCCTTCACAGAAAAAAATAAGATAAATACGAATTAGGAAGAAATCTTGTTTAATCATTTATACATTGATTTGAAGAAAGGGGACTTCAGAGAAAAGTAGAATTGACAGGCTTTAAAAACAAGAACAAAATAATAATAAAACTTCACATGTTCATCAGAACAAAGGAGCATGATGGATACCTAATATTAACTCTTCTGTCTCAATGCATTTGTGGCACCCAAGCATGCTATTTTTCCCATCTCCAATATTAATTAAAGATTTATCGTCTCCAGAACATTGTGCTACCAGTCATATATCCCAAGTGCTTCAAAGTAATTTGGGTGATATAGAGAGGTAAATATGGTTCTCCATTCTAATCTGTGATGGCAAATCAGGCTTGAATAGAGCTGGTGGTTAAGGCAGTAATGATCATACTCAGAACCACAGTCAACTGATCCAGTGAAAGATGATTCACCTTTAAAAGTATTTTGGCGGGGTATAATAATAATAAGACATTGTTAGAAGTGGGGGAGAAAAGCAGGAAGAGAGAGGTCAGAAAGACAGAGGTGATTGAGAATGCCACCTCTTATTAAGTCAAAGAAAGCTCATATCATAGGTATGTAAGTGTGTGGAAGTGCAGACACTAGCGGCTTTTGGAAAGGAGACACGTCATTTCAAAGAGGCACATTTTATTTTACCTTTGTGAAATCTATTCCAGTTAAATGCCATGATTTCAACATTTACTGTAGTAATGCACCCTTTCCTGGAATTCTAAGGGCTCATTTTCTCAGCATCACTAAATGATTTAGTACTAAGTAGTTCTCAAATTTAAATGTGGAGGTTACCTGTGAACACCATCCAGGGACTTACTAGACCCATGGATCGTTGGGCTCCATGGTAGATCTGCTAACTCAAAATAGTTTTCTCATCCCTGGGGGCTAAGATATGGAAACCTATGGGTTACTGTGCTTGCCAAAGAATTTAGGTGTATGACTAAACTCTAAGACATAGAGTTTAGTGTCCAGGGCCTCTGATCTTCACCAAGTCCTCATTAGTGGAGAAATTTGGCAAATCTGTCAGACAACGAGGGAGTAGACAACTAGAGTTTAAGTGAGACATGTTTTCCAAATAGTACTGTTTTTCTGTGTTAATTTTACTCCCTCAACTAAATTAGAGATTTATTTACAGTGTCATATATGTCCTACTTGTGCACTTCAGTAAATTGTACTTAAGTCTTATCTTGGTACCTGGAAGTGATCTAAATCATAGCCAGAAACATTCAAAGTAACTAATATAAGATCACAATACAGGACTCAATATTATTTTCTACATTGCAGGTCATGCTGTCTGGGCTTGATACTCTTTATCAAGTTATGAGAATAAGTTTGTTTCTGGAAAAGATTTTTTTTCTCATATTTCCTTGGATTTTTATAAAGGCTCAAATGTCCACTTACGCCTCTGGTTACTTCCTACTGTTTATAAGAGTGGAATAATTTTTAAGCATATGAGTCAGAGGTAGAGTAACTGGCTAGGGCAACAACAGAGGAGGCCAAGAAGCAGAGAAGGGCAAGGAGGAAGTGGGAAGGACCCAGCTCCTCTTCTTAGTTAGCACTGCTTTTCATTCTAGCCTTGGCAGGAACAGGGGAACTGCTGTCACCATGTCATAACATTCTAATCAGGTGATCACAGAAGGGAGAAGAACTTCACAGAGTGGTGCCTGTTCCAGGCACACATCTGAGCCAGCTGCTGTGAGTAAACCCTGCAGGTCATGGGGACGAATTCTTTGTTGGAACTTTTAAACGTTATATTCTGACTTGGATCATTTCTTATGACCTCCAGTGCCCTAAGTCCCATCATCTTATTATCTCAACAGGAGTAACTATACTCTCCCCAGTACACATCAGAAGCCATTTTATTCCTAGCTCTACATCCTAAATCATTATACCCAATTCCGCTGCAGGTATTTTTTTGTAAATCCAACTCTATTACAAAATATATACCACTATCAGAAAATAATACTAGGAAGAAAGATCTTAAAAAACATAGAAACTTTGAGTATCAGCTTTCATCTTACAAGGTAGCCAGAGAAGGTTCACTTGTTGTGTGTGCGAGTGGAAAACCCAAGGCTGGAAAATCTGGCATTTGCTCTTCTCTCTGTTTTCAACATTTCTACTCTTTTTTTTCTCTTTCTGTTTCTCCCTGCACATAGTCAGGGAGCAATGAACATGTATTATATGCCATTTTCTTTAAAAATAGATTAATTTCAGTTAATTCCAAGACTATTAGCTTTTAAAGCTGCATAATGTTCTTAATTGATATAGGGAACATAGACAATGAGGTTAGGTGTGTCCCCTTGGAGGTGACAAAAGTTCCAAGGTCATCATCCTGAGATATGTGTGAGATATTGACATGAATCAAAACATCACAATAAATATTCACAAATATTATGTGCCAATAAAGACAAAATGATGGGCAAATATAGTTATCAAGTGTGTTCTGTAATGGAAGGCGAATGTATTATTTCATTACCCATTAAAGAGGCCTTGGGCTATCGAAATACCACAACCACTTCCTGGTAGATCTTAAATCTCTGCATTTCCTTCCGATCTGACATTAATATCACTTTCTGAGATATAGAATACCTTCTCAAATTTGAAGGTCATCCACATATAAAAAGCTGTCAAAAATTCTTTAGGGCTTTCAAGACGAAGTGTACCGGTACCTTTTGCCTCAAAACCCTTTTTTTTCTAACAACTTTCTCTTTCTCCTTTGCATTCCCATAAATGCCACTAGCAAACTACAAACTCTTCAAGTATGAACAATGCCTTCTGCCTGCCTGGAGTACTTTCTCTTCAACCCCAAGGGGATCCATACTTTCTTCTGGCCTCTGTAATTATCAGGTGTGCATGTGATGCACAGACATACATACAGGGAAAACACCCATGTTAAAAACGTAAATAAATAACACTTCAAAGACATAGTAGAGGACAATGCAGCCACTTTTGATGTGAACTGATAGACTAAGATCAGAAAGGAGAGGAGAACCTCCCCTATCAGTGGACTTGGGGAGTGGCATGCATGCAGAGGGAGGAGGGAGGGCGGGATTGGGAGGGGAGGGGGAAGGGGCTTATGGGGGGATGCAGAATGAATAAAGTGTAATTGAGGAAAAATTTAAAAAAAAGAAAAAAGAAAGAAAAGATAATTTAAGAACCTTAAATGACTTTCAAAAATGGAGGAAAACACGGAGTTAGTCAATTTACATGGCGCACGTCTCGCCCCTGGGGGCAATAGTCTCCTGAACCTACTCAGACCTCGGACACCACCACTGCTAGTTCTAGAACTGATGCAGAATGTTCCAACAAGGGGTTAAGGCTTCTCATAATATTTCCTATAAGCCCACACCTGTTTGTTTATATCCCCCATTTTTATTCATTACTAGCCAGATAGAGCCAAGTAATTGTGGTAATGATACTTGCTTTTTTGCCCAATGCTGGAATGCTAGTGAATTTAGGTATGCCCTGGTTACTCGCATGCCTCGCTGGGTGCCTGTGCCCATTGATGCCCCTCACGCTATGACTCTCTTCAGACAGAAAAGGGATCTTGGAATTACAGCCGCCATTGTTACTACCATCTCATTGACGGCTGTTGGAGCTACCACCAGGGCATTAGCCATGAGTCATACTGTGCAGACTGCTCAGACCCTGAATAACCTTTTAGCCAATGTAGCTCATGCCTTAGATGTACAAAAAGGAATTAATGCTCAACTAAAAGGAGGCTTGATGGTGTTCAATCAGAGGATTGACCTCGTGCAGGAGCAAATTGATACCCTATGGCAAATTGCTCAACTTGGCTGTCAATGAAAGTATGCTGGACTTTGTGTCACTAGCATACAACATGAGAATTTTTCCTGTGCTGCAAATCTGTCTAAACAATTGTCTAGCTATATTTTAGGTAATCGGACTGGAGAATTCGATACTACGATGGAGCAGCTGAGAGTGGCCATTGTCACGGTAAATTCTACCAGAGTGGACGCAGGACTAGCCACAGGATTATCATCATGGATTGCTGCAGCCATGTCATCATGGATTGCTGCAGCCATGAATCATCTGAAGGACTGGGCGGGCATGGGAGCGTTAGCAGGCCTTCTGGTGTTGGTCTCCTTGGTTTGCCTGTGGTATATATGCAAGATTAGAGTCTCACAACAGTGTGATGCAGCCATGATCATTCAGGCCTTTACAGCCATTGAAGCAGGACAGTCTCCCCAAGCATGCTTGGCTACCATAAAAAGCTAAAATGTTACGCTCAGGATGCGAGGCTAAGCACTGCACTCAGGGTCAGCCGCTTTCAACCCAGAGAAGAGCGTGTCTGATTTCATGCGGGTTGATGCCCCATGTCCTGTCTCTGAGAAAAAGGTATCGGATGGGTCTGATGCTCTTTGGGTGGATGACACCTAAATGAACATCGGTACAAAGTCCCAATTTATTTCTAATATCAGAGATCAGACCTCTACTCTTGCCTGATGCATCTAAAACAAAAAGGGGGAACTATAGAGAGCTGCGTAATGCCATACCTTAAAGATGGAGCTGGATTCCGCCTTCCACCTTCCCGATGTCACAAACAACTCCATATTTGGCTAAGGTTGAGGATCTAGCTTGCTTCCATGTATGTAGACCTATCTGCATTGCCCATGTGGCACTCTGGGGTTGGCTACCCAGAGGCTATTTAAGCTGTGGGCTGGCTTTCCCCAGGGTCAGAAGATTGTTCAAGGTTCCTGAATAAACTGCATTGAAAAAAAAAAGACATTTGGAAGATACATTTGTTTCTATTTACTTATTTGCTATGGGAAGAAAAAATTAAATCTAGGCTCAAAGAAGGTCATACTGTTATTCTACACTTATGTCAGAAGCTATATAGAAATTTCTCATAGCTAGAGCCAAGTCAAACCCCACATGTAATTTCAGGGACATCTCTTTTAAGCACATTGTGCTTAGTGGTTATAAACAAACAAAGTAAACTTAAAATTTTGATGACACCAAGATATAATTGTATTGTAGATCTAGTAGGAGAAAGTCTGTAGAGTTTAGAGACACATAATAAAAGTAGATGTTACTCATGAAATTGTTTCAAAGTAACAAATACACAATGTAGAAAGGCTCTCTAGCATGGCAGTTTCATCAATGGGTTAATAAGTAGGTGGTTCTCCTAGGTATATATCCAAAAGATGCTCAAGTATACAACAAGGACATTTGCTCAACCATGTTTGTAGCAGCTTTATTCACAATAGCCAGAAGCTGGAAAGAACCCTGATGCCCCTCAGTTGAGGAATGGATGCCGAAATTGTGGTATGTCTACACAATGGAATATTACTCAGCAATAAAAATAAAATAAAAAGGAAATCATGAAATTTGCAGGCAAATGGTGGGAATTGAAAAAGATCATCCTGACTGAGGTATCCCAAAATCAGAAAGACACACAAGGTATATACTCACTCATAAGTGGATATTAGATATATAATATAGAATAAACATAATAAAATCTGTATACCTAAAGAAACTAATCAAGAAGGAGGACTCTGGCTAAGATGCTCAATCCCCATTCAGAAAGGCAAAGGGGATGGACATCAGAAGAGGGAACAGGACAGGAGCCTACCAGAGAAGGCCTCTGAAACGCTCTACCCTGCAAGGTATCAAAGCAGATGTTGAAACTTATAGCCAAACTTTGGTCAGAGTGCAGGGAATCTTATGAAAGAATGGGGAGCTAGTAAGACCTGGAGAAGACAGGAATTCCACAAGGAGAGCAACAGAACCAAAAATTCTGGGCACAGGGTCTTTTCTGAGACTGATACTCCAACCAAGGACCATGCATGTAGATAACCTAGAACCCCTGCACAGATGTAGCCCATGGCAGTTCAATGTCCAAGTGGGTTCCCTAGTAATGGGAACAGGGAGTATCTCTGTCATGAACTCAGTGGCTGGCAATTTGATCACCTCCCCCTGATGGGGGAGCAGCCTTACCAGGCCACAGAGGAAGACAATACAACCACTCCTGATGAGACCTGATAGACTAGGATCAGAAGGAAGGAGAGGAGGACCTCCCCTATCAGTGGACTCAGGGAGGGGCATGGGTTGAGAAAGGGGAGGGCAGGTGGGATTAGGAGGGGAGGAAGGAGGAAACTACAGGGGGGATAAAAGTGAATAAAGTGTAATTAATAAAAATAAAAAATGGAAAAAAAGGAAAAGTAAGTAGGTGGGTAGTTTGTGACGGTTCTGAGCTTTCATTCCATTCTCTTCTTTTGTTTTAGTTTTTCAATGTCTGCTGCTGAAGAAAATGTACAATGTTTCAGGTTTTGTTCAAATATTATCTTATACAGTAGGATGATTAATGTATTAGCTTCTGACCTGTGAGTTGCTTATAGTATGAATTGTCAAAGTATATATTAAATACTAAGCATCTCACAAAGCTCCTAGATTTTTAAACATCATTTTGTTGTTACTGTAGTGTTGCTATATGGCTCTAGTCATAAAATAAGCTAAGATGAGTTTTCTGGAATTGCTCTAAGGGGACGAATAACAAAATAGGTCATGAAGAATTCTAAAGTGAGCTAGGAAGGACAGCATATGGCATTATATTTTTTCCTGAGTCTATATATTTGAACAAAACATTACTTTAAAGAAATAACTTGTTTCAAAAAAATAAGTGATATCATTTAAGGAGTGTTTTTTAACCTTACTATAAACATGTGTCTTCTAGAATGTACATTATTTCTACCCTCTATTCTGAGCACACTCATCTGCAATTGTGCATATTTTGACTGTCTCCCCATTTTCACATTCTGATTATTTATTTTTAACTTTGTGACTACAGAGAAACTTTGGCTTCTGTGTGTTCTCTGGTGTCCAAATTCATTCCTTGAATTTTATTGCATTGACTATATTTTTTTTTCTAACTTTTAGTTGAATGCTAGTCTTCATTTCTAAATAGTTTTACTTACTAACAATATTTTATTTGCTAGGCCTTCTGGGATGAGGTCAACTGCAAACAATATATATATATATATATATATATATATATATTCAGCTTAATGATAAAGTCGTATACCATGCAGTCATTCTTGCCACCCATTTCATTTAGTTTCAATTTAGCGGGAACCTCAAACCTAAACTAACTGACCAGATCAAAGTTTAAAATAGGGAAAAACCACATTCTGTTAAGTTCTTGATAGAAACAAACTTCAGAGATTTAGAGTGGTGTGATAGGTATTCACATGTATCACTTCATTTAAAAAATCAAGAGACATGAAAAATAAATATAAGCATGTACCTTGGTATAGTTTCTTCCTTTTTGTATCATTCTTAAATGTTTTTATTTCCACTAAAGTGATGTAAGGACCATGAATACTAAATTCTATAATGTGGAAAGTAGTTTGATAGATATGTGAAAATTTTAATAGCATGCATATTGGATTAAATCCTCAATTTACTACACTGACAGAGGAAGACCAAGATCATGTCTACGTCAGAAAAGAGAGTAAATGAGCAGGTTTGCAAAACCTGACACATAAGTGGCCCTGTGTGATTAGATATTAAGTAATGCTAGAGGGTGCCTTGCCAGAATGTGGATGAGTCAATACGAAGCCCAAAGTGTAAGTGTTCGGAACTAATAGCATTGCACACTATAACAGAGCTTAGCTGCCACACTTTAAAAAGAAGTTTTGCTGTAACTAAACAGAAGTATACCATTTTTGAGGCTGGTGATCTCTCAGACTCCCAAACTTATAAGTTCATGATGCGAAATAGAGGTAAGTTAAAAACAACTTCTTGGGCTCTTTAAAAATGAATAAAGTTTACCAGTCTCTTAAACTAGTGTTTAGAATCCAAATAAGAGGAAATGGACTCTGCCATTGTGCCAGATAAATCGGTTCTTATCCCCACCTCAAGGAAGATACACAGAATCAAGAGGTACAGAGCAGCATGAGCTGTGGCATGCTGCCTGTGGGCCACTCTCTTCTAGCCAGCCCCTGTTTTCTGTTTTCCTGTGACTTGGATCTTATCTTTAAAATTTTTAAACAAATATTTCTTTCTTTCTCTCTTTCTTTCTTTCTCTCTTTCTTTCTTTCTCTCTTTCTTTCTTTCTTTCTTTCTTTCTTTCTTTCTTTCTTCTTTCTTTCTCTCTTTTTTTTCTTTCTCTAATTGCAGTTTATTTACTTTGTATCCCATCTGTAGGCCTCTCTCTCATTCCCTCCCAATCCAACCTCCCTCCCTCATCTCTTTCTTGCCCCTCACTAAGTCCACTGATGTGTGAGGTCCTCCTTCCCTACCAACTGATCCTAGCTTATCAGATCTCTTCAGGGCTGGCTACAATGTCCTCTTCTGTGGCCTAGCATGGCTTCTCCTCCCTCGGGGAAGGTCAAAGAGTCAGCCATTGAGTTCATATCTGAGATAGTCCCTGTTCCCCTAATTAGAAAACCCACTTGGATACTGAGGTGCCATGGGCTATATCTGGGCAGGGGTTCTAGGTTATATCCATTCATGGTCCTTGGTTGGAGAAACATTCTCAGAAAAGACCCCCGGGCCCAGATATATTTGGTCCTTGTGGAGCTCCTGTCCTCTCCAGGTCATACTAACTCCCCCTTCTTTCATATGATTCTCTGTGCTCTGCCCAAGGTTTGGTTATGAGTTGCAGCATCTGTTTTGACACACTGCTAGGAAGAGTCTTTCAGCGGCCCTCTGTGGTAGGTTCCTGTCCTGTTCCTTATTTTCTCCTATTTCCAATGTCCATCCCATTTGTCTTTCTAAGTGATGATTGATCATCTTACCCCAGGTCCTCTTTCTTGCTTATCTTCTTTAGGTGTACAGATTTTAGGATGTTTATCCAATCTTATATGTCCAGTACCCACTTATAAGTGAGTATATACCATGTGTGTCTTTCTGCTTCTGGGATACCTCACTCAGGATGATCTTTTCTAGGTCCCACCATTTGCCTGCAAAGTTCACGATTTCCTTGTTTTTAATTGCTGAGTAGTATTCCATTGTGTAAAAATACCACAATTTCTGTATCCATTCCTCAACTGAGGGACATCTGGTTTGTTTCTAGGTTCTGGCTATTACAAATAAAGCTGCTACAAACATGGTTGTGCAAATGTCCTTGTTAGGTACTTGAGCCTCTTTTGGATATATACCTAGGAGTGGTAGAGCTGGGTCTTGAGGAAGCACTATTCCTAATTGTCTGAGAAAGTGCCAGGCTGATTTCAAAAGTGGTTGTACAAGTTTATATTCCCACCAGCAATGGAGGAGAATTCCCCTTTCTCCACATCCTCTCCAGCATGTGTTGTCACTTGAATTTTTGATCTTAGCCATTCTGATGGGTGTAAGGTGAAATCTCAGGGTCGTTTTGATTTGCATCTCTCTGATGGCTTCAATTGGATGTCTACATGCAGAAAAATGAAAATAGATCCATATGTATCACCCTGCACAAAGCTAAAGTAAAAGTGGATCAATGACCTTAAGAGAAAACCAGACACACTAAATCAGTTAGAAGAAAAAGTGGGGAAGAGCCTAGAACTCATTGGTACAGGAGACAACTTCCTGAAATGACCACCAACAGCACAGGCTCTAAGATCAACAATCAATAAATGGGACCTCATGAAACAGAAATGCTTCTGTAAAGCAAAAGATAATGTTGTTAGAACAAAACGACAGCCTACAAATTGGGAAAGGATCTTCACCAACCCTATATCTGACAGATGGTTGATATCTACAATATATAAAGAACTAAAGAAGTTAAAAAGCAACAAATCAAGCAATCCAATTAAAAAATGGGATACAGAGCTAAACAAGAATTCTCTTTAGAGGGATACAGAATGGCAGAGAAACACAAAGAAATGTTCAACGTCCTTAGCCATCAGAGAGATGTGAATCAAAACGACCCTGAAATATTTGTTTTTTAACAAAATAAAATATAATAAGATAAAACAAACCTCATTATATAACAAGACAAAACAACAGAAGGAAACACACCGCAAGAGGAGTCACAAGAACCAGAGACCCGCTGTTCACACACTCATGAGTCTTATAAAAATACAAACTGAATAGTGTAGTATGTATGCAGGATATGTGAAGGGAAAATCAGGTGGGAAGAGATTGGGGAGATGGGGCTGAAGAGGAAATGCAAGAATTGAGGGGTACTTGAGGGGTGATATGGAAAACTAGTGCAGTTGAAACCTCTTAAAATATAATAAGGAAATCCTAATGAAGTCTCCAAATAATGAGAAAGAGTCTCTACTGGCCATCTCCTGTCACCAAAGAAAGCTGCTAGTACTGGGACTGGATTACAACCAAATAAGTTGTCTGCTAAAGGGGTCCAGTGGAAATCCCCAAACAACCCAGGCTGTTTCCAAGACAATAGGATGCCTTTCACAAACTGACAGCAAGGCCCCCTTTCTGAAGACAACACCTATACAAGTCACTGCACAAGGAGGGGATGAGATGGTGCCAACACAGAAACTTCATCATTATGCTCTAGTGTCTTGGGTATGGGAAGGTACTCTGCAGGTTCCCAAGAACAAAAACCTTTGATCTACAGCTGTGTTTTTGGTTAGACTTTTCAAAGCCATTTAGCCTTTTAAAAATATCCTTGAGCTTGCATCCCAAGTTAAAGCCAATATGTTTGTGCTTCTGTGTGGGGGAAGCTTCAGCCTTAAAATTTAGTAGAAATTTGTCTTTATAGTTATACTTTAGAAGCTACAAATGACATTCACCTTTGACAAGACTCTCAAGTCTATGTATTGTAATACATAGACTTCAACTATGTTGTAATTTGGTATGTCACTTTTTCTACCTATGGAACTTTGAGTTTTAAATAATTTTCAAACTTGCTGTAATACAAATAATCTGCAGAATATTTAATCCAAAGCCAGGTGTTAACAGCTTATGTAAAAGTAAGCTACAAGAATTTCTTTTAAAAATTCTATGAACTTACAGTAAAACATACTTAATGTAACTCTTGCAGCAGAAATGGAAACGAAGAGGATGAGTCATGTCTCTTGTAGCCATGGAGACATATTGCTGTGGAACTTTCTCTGTGAACTTAGACTCCTGGCATAGTCTATAGCTAGGCTACCCATCTTTACAGCATCCTGTAGTACTAAGGACTGTGGCTACACAGTGGCTTTGGTGTAGAGAAACATATCTACATATAGAAAAATATTTTGCAAATGCTGGATAAGAGAAATCTTAAATGCATTTTCAAGTGCGCACATGTACCTGACCCACTGCTGACCAAATGAACACGTCAAGTGACAAGCACTGCTACTGTCAAATATGGAAATGTGCGTTTCAAGCATACTTTAAAGGTTTTAAAGTTGGGGGAAATGTCATCTCGCATGTATATGTGTGAATTCATGTTTGTTAGGTGTACATGTATGTTCTTGATTTTACTCATGTGCATTTGGAGGCCAGAAGTGGACACTGTGGGTCTCCTCGATCATGCTGGGCTTTGCTTACTGAGGCAGAACCTTTCACTGAATCTCAAGCTCATCAACGGATCAAGTCTGTCCAGTCAGCTTGCTTGTGGCTCCCTCCCTAGATTCTTTTCCTCCTGTATTGGGATTACAGGCATGCTAGCACACCCTTCCAGCGTTTATATGGGTGGTGGGGTGGGCGTCTAAACTCTCACCCTCATATGTGTGTGAGTGCTTCATGCACCCATCCAGCTCCTTGCCCCTGAGAAATATTTTTAATAATCATCTAATCCCTGATAATTACTAAAAGGAAGAGTGTACTTGAATAAAGCAACTTAGGGTATTATGATTAAAAAAAACCCAACAATATAGTATTTGTACAAAATTATTTAATATTCATTTATTAATCAAAAGTTAATTTGGACAAATATTTCTTTGTAATAGTGTATGTATATAAAAAGATAACAAGTTGATTTGTTTATAACTTTATCACTTTTGTTTTAAAGAACGTTTGTTTAAAGAACTTTTTAAAAATTTTTGCTTAAAGAACCAAACAAATTTTAATTTTTAAACATAATCCCACATTAATCATGAGTTTAGTTAATACAAAGCAACAATTCTACTTTAAAACCCTTAGCAAAAGGCACATTATTAGTCAACAGACATCCTTACAATGAAAATATCTGTGGAATAGTAGTGGCACAAGATAGTTTTTGAGTAAAGTAAAACTGAATGCACCTAAAATTCAGCCCTTGTCAGTATTTATTCACAAATGAAGACTGATATGTATTCATATTTTAGCACATGAGAGTGAAAGGATAAAAATATATCAGGAGAAGCATCTCTTGTGCTATTCTAATGCCACCTGCAAGAACTAATTAGAAACCATACTCAGTTTCCTTGTGTTTCTGTGTAGAAACTTAATCCCTGTGTAGATGCAAATGTGCATTTGCTAAAGTTTAACATCAAAACATGTGTATGTAACACCTTTCCACCAATATCAATACGGGAAGTAAAAGAGAAAAACGATCATTTGAAATTACATCCACCAAATCTGGGCAAGCATCTAGTTAAAGTTGTAACAATGCTTATTTTTTTTTGAAGTATTAATGTGTTTTCTCAATCTTAACTGAGGGGAGTGTCTCGAAGAAGACATTTTAGAAAAATATGTACACATTTGGACATAAGGGTGCTTTTGGGGAAAGACATTAGTAAGGAGATAATACAAATAAAGAAGCTGAAGAGAATCAACTGGCTGTGCAAAAGCCTAAATTACCCATCAGGCAGGTAGAATGAAGCACCCTCCACTCCCTACTTCCCAAAGAAGAGCACAGTGAAGATCTAAAATGATGTTTCTCCAAGCTAACCATATTTTCAGAAACTATGGGAGTTACTGTATGAGGTGGCACTAACCTTTTGCATATGAACCATTGGTCTTATTATAAGGAAATGCATATTATAAAAGATTGTTTTAAAATCAAAGTTTCTGTGAACTGGTTCTGTTCTCAAGATGAGTAAGAGGACTTTCTCAGCACTCTGCTTTAATATTCTTATTAGTGTGGACGGTTTCAAGTTCATCACGCTTACATTTCCAACAGGATCAGACCAGAACAACAGAACTTGGCAAGTTCCTCAATTACTATGGGAGGTTATAATGCTACTTTTGTAATGATGTGAAACTGAACATCTGTTTGGGATTCCTATTCATAAAATATTATTCATATATTGGTATTAGCATATAGCTGCGGTTTATAAGGTGAGACTGAGCCAAAGAGGGAGGAGATTTAACACTTCCAAAGCATGTTCTGAAAACAAGGCAGAAGAGAAGCCAGCAAAGCAATGAATGCTGTACCAAAATACTAGTTTAGTGCTAAAATCCAGCCTACAGTATCCAGTGCCATGCACATCTCGAAAGTACATAACTTCTGTAAGGTGTAGTTTTGTTTAACCGGATATCCTGGCTAGTACTACTATAAGTGTTCAAAATTGGGCTCCTTTTCCCTCATACCTTCCCTGCCAGTCTTTTCTTCGTCAAAGCCCAAATGAGCCATTCTGGTTCCCTCTCCTTTGCTATCATTGTCACAAGCCAACCAGGAGATCAAAACAGCCACGAAGCTATTAAGACTGGCCCTGCCAAAGTAGGTTACAACTGCATCTCCCCTCAGTATTCTAACTTTACCTACTACAGTAATTCAGTCCCAGTATGTCCTTGCTATCTATTTAATTCAATTAAACTTTTCCTGGTTGACTCCTTGTTAGGAAGTAAAGGCTTTCTTCAGTTCCAATAGAGAAGGTCTTGAACCAATTAGAACAGACATGTGATGGAGCATGAGTTTGCAGGTCATGACCCGGTTATAGTTAAGTGCTCAGAAAATGCTAGGTGTTCTACTCCATAGCCTCTCCTATCCGGATTCTCCTATGGTAAATGATTTTAACAATACAGACATTGGACAGTAGCAATCAAATACTGAATTTTAAAGACAACACAGTATTCTTCTTAGCAAGCTTGAAAGTATTAAATAAGATATTTGATGCATTTTTAAAGCACCTCATGCCTCGCCTCTCACACTATCTTTTGCTTCCTGAATTTTACATTTCATGAATAAAACAGGTTCATGTAAAGGTTTCTACACAAAACAGGAAGCTTTTCATTTCTTGACTTGACTATAACCAAGAAACTAAATATGGAAATGTTTCCATCCAGCCTGGTCCTATAACAATGAGAGACAAGGCCTGGTTCTCACAGCCACCATCTAGCCCTCATGAAACAGTGTGTTAGCACACCACATTCAACCCAAACTTTAAAAAAGCAAACAATTTTCAAACAAAGCATTTCTGCACTGGCATATCAATCACGAGTCTGAAGAATTTCACAGTTTTAGAAGGTTTTTGCATCAGATTTTAATTAAGGAATGATTACGAAAGATGGACAGCTGAGGAGGATGTGCAAAGCAGAACACTGCCCGGTTTTTAAGAGTTAGAAAATAAAGCCTGTGTGTTTGTCCGTAGTATTCAAGGCTGACGCTTAAGGCTGGTGGACAGCACACTTCAGGCTTAATAAAACCTGCTGGCCTATAAAATTCAAATGTTACTCTTTATGTGCAATGTTGCATAGGAAAGATAATAAAACAATGGCATATATTAAGTTATCCTACAGTATTTATCAACAAAAGAGGCTTTATTCTGAAGGAGGAATTTTGGTGTCTAAAAAAAAAAAAAAAACAGTGAAGTGATGTAAACATGTTTGTGTTTTAATTTCAGGTGTGGGATATGGGGCTGCTTCAGATTGTCCACAGCAGCTAACTAGTTGCCTTGTGAGTACACTGGCAGGGGTGGGATTCTGCCAGCTGACGATGGTTTAATTCTGGGAGTTCTAGACAGGGTATAGAAAGACCAGAGCCCAAAGAGGAGTTGTGGGTGTTCCTCCTGCTGGTTCCCATTCTTGCTGCTGCTGGTCTGGAACATGGTCAAGATTAAAGAGACAGGAAGCTGGAGATATCCTTACAAGATGAAGACTGCTCTTGCCCCATGAAACTCAGTGCCTCTAATCAGCAGGAAGTAGTCTAAAAAGAACTCAACACTCTCCCCACCCCAACCTCCTGTTTCTCCTACCTGGTGTTGGGGTGCTGGAAGGGATTGGGGTGGAGAAGGGTGGTAGATATAAGAACCCAAATCAAGTGTGTAAACAAATATGCCAACATGGTTGTGTTTTCCTGTATTTCTGAAAATATGAAAAAAAAAAATCACGAAGGTATATCAAAAAGCACCAGCGATGAGTAATATGAACTGCTTTTAAACAAAGACTTTGGGATGGATGATCAAAAATCCAAATGTGGCCCCTTCACTGTGGTTTCTTCTAATTAAACACAAGAGTTTTAGTAGATAGGAAACAATGGATCTTACATTTTAAAAAAGCTGTTGGCCTTTAAGAGTAAAATTTTAATGTGTTTGCTAGGGTAGTCCTTTGTAGGGTAACCAAGCACAATTGATTTTTGTCACAAAAAAACATCTTCCTTGTATACTGCTATCCATTTCTCCAGTTCTAATACAGAACACTCTTGGCATGGTACAAAAAATTACAGTGTGCTTTGGACAGATATTTACAGCCACATTCATTTAACATCGCAATCGCACTTTGAAACGAAAGCATTTCACTTGTTTTTGTGTATAAAGTTTCCAAACTTTTGCATGAATCCCCGGAACTTGTTTTCGTTGGGGTTGTATGAATGATAAGCACCAGTCTTGTAATTCAGCATCGGGCTGGCCCTGCCATAACCGCCGCCGCCCATAGGTGTGGATTTGACATCTGGGCGGCTGACATGTGTGTTGGTCACGCTGCTCGCTGGCTGAATAGAGTTCTCGATCTTACAGAAAGGCTCAAACCGACTGTAAACTCGCTGGTTGGTTGAATGAGACCTCAGAAGCTCGTTGGACTTGAGCGCCGGAGAAGAGGTTGGCCTTCTTTCGGGGGCCACGGGTGCGCCCATCTCCCTGGAATCGCGGTATTGGATCTGCTCGGTGTTGAATCTCGGGGCAGAGGCGTCTCCGGCCTTCTCGGAAAGCTTCCTCTCGGCAGGACGCGGTGAGGGCGCTATTCTCCTGCTCTCCTCCGCGTGGGCATTTATCCCTGGAGACGTGCTGACCGCTATGTTCTCCTTGCTCTTGTGGACGCTGCCTTGGGAATTCGACGAGGAGGAACGCTTTCTTCTGGGAGATGCATCGACTCTGGGTTCTGACTTCTTAGGCTTCTGATTCTCCTCCCCCTCGGAGACCAAAGTGTCCGAGCTGCTGCACATTCTGTAAAAGGCGGGCGCCTTGTTTTTAGACAGGTTTTCCCTCTTCTCTGGGGTGAGACTAAGCAAGGACCTTAATTTCTGAGACCCCTTTTTCAGAAAGCTTGGGGAGCCTTTGACTTCCTTCTTAGAGGTAAGTTCCTTGCTGGGGTCCTCCTTGTTGACGTCCAGCAAGGCGGCAATGGAAATGGATTTGGTGGCCGGACAACTTGGGGGGTCTCTCCTGACCTCCTCGTCTCCGTCCTCCTCTGAGCTGTGGGTCACATTGTGCATGCTCTTGGAACTCTTGAGCACGTCCTCCTTGGGTTTCTCGGGCTGTCGCACCCGATTTCTGGTTAGGGTACTGTATACGTAATTCTTGCTGCTCGCCTGGTCTAAATGGACTTTTGAGTGGTCGAAGGACGGGAAGCTTCGCCTTTTGAGCAGGTTCTCGCTCTGCTGGCTTTTCCCGTTCTCCACCTGCTTGTTTCCGCACAGCTTGGTGTATATACAGTTGTTGAGCTCCATCCGGCCGTTCGTTGGCTGGTTTAGGACCGCTGGGTGCTTTTCGGGAACCTGCAGGCTCTGTGGTTCCTCTGACTGTGTTGGGAGCTTGGGGACTGACCCGGGCGAGGTCTTTTCAGTCAAGGACGGTGCGTTTTTGGAGCTGTCCGGGTCCTCCCGGGGTGTGTCACTTCCTTGGGAACCAATGATGGTAGAATTTGAGGAGCCGGTCGTGCAGCTGTTGACCTCTTTTTGTTCAGGTAGGGTGGGTTTAAACACAAAGGAGGACCGGAGCCTCGAATGGGTGTAGAGCGCGTTGGCTTTCCCGTTCTCGGGTTTGTCGTAGCCCTCAAACCTGTCCCCCAGGGTGGAGCCGTTCGAATCGGGCGGGGCCTCGGAGTTATCGTTCAAGTAGGACTCGATTCTCCAGCTGCGCAGGAAAGACTTGGTGGTGCTCTCCAGGGTGGGCATCCGCTGCTGCAGAGAGCGGATGTGGCTGTCTGTCCCGTTAAAGGACCTGCGCACGTTTGAATTCCTGTCTGCCAGGTTGGTGGCTTTCCTCTGGGCCAGCCGGTCAGCGAAGCCCGGCGCAGGGGCGTTCTGCTGGCCCGCCCGGCCTCCCCGCAGCGAGGACGCCACACTGAGGCTGTCTGAAGGCCTTCTCCAGGGTCCCGGAGGGTTGTTGGGTCGGTTCAGAGCTCGGCTGAGCAGCAGGTAGGGTGTTGTTTCGGGTTGTTCCCCGGCGTAACTGTGCCGTTTCCAGTTCTCGTTGATCTGACTGGGCTGGAAGTGGCGGATGGCATTCGGCCCGTTGAAGTTTGGAAGGAAATGAGGCTTGTACCCGTGGTTCCTCACGCTGCTCTGTTTGTCATGTTCGTTTAGGGTGTATATCCCTCTGCCTTTGAAGTAACTGGAATCTATTTTGTGAATTTGGTCTTGTCTACCGAAAAGGTTTCTCTGGCTGGAGACGGAAGCTAACGAAGAAATGGAGCGCTGGTAAAGGCCATTCTCCCACAGGGCTTTGCCCGGCTTCACCCTGACTGATTCTTCCTGAGCGAAAGCGCTTGGCACACAGGACCTGGCATAGAGTGTTCGGAATTCTTCGTCAAATAACTCTACAAGGTGTCCTGTGATTACCTGAACCATGCTGAGGTGAGCTTTCTCAAATGACCACATGTAGCTGAAAGCAAAACAAAGAGAAGAAACTTAATTTTGGCCAGAAACTAACACCATACAGTTCTGCTGAAAAAGTCATTAAAAAACGGCCGAAGAACACATGTGCGTTTTGTTTTTCTTGGTAAGCATATTTAGAATATTTTAATAGCTAGATGATTATAATAAATACACATATATCTTATTAATTATCTAAGCAACTCTGACTACTGGTTTGAAGTCCATATTCCAAAAGCTGAAAGAAAGTGGTTGTATGTTTTGAATCTACACCTGCCAAGATGTTAGAGGGTTAAAAACATTATAACTCACATATTCCAACACAGCAGGGTGTGGGGAAAGCTTGTGTGACAGTGGAACTTTAGCGACTTGGCTGCCTCTGCAAAGCTGTAGCTAGGTCTGGGTCTACTTTCCTCATCTCCAAATTGAAGACCTGGGTAGCATCACTGCGGCTGTGGCCTCACAGGTCGTAACACACAGACACGAATGGATATAGTTTGAGCCTCGGCTCCTTCCGACTTTTATCTCTGTGGGTTATTCAGTGTGATTTAGGATGCAGAGGGCTATAAATAGAGCAACTCTGGGCCCCAGCTTCAGTTACTGATACACAGACCTCTCTGTCCTCCGTCCACACGGGGTTACAGTGTTCCTCATAAAGCACACTCTTTAAAACACCAATCAGGATCCCTGAATATAGAGCACTATTCCTATAAATTAAAGGTAGTAATGATTCCACAGTATTTTATACGAATTTCAAGCCCTTTTCTATATAGTTTTGAAGTGCAGGAAAACTTAAAATTCCATGATAATCTTTGATTTTAACTTATGAACACCTAAATTCAATAGAAAGCCAGGTGACTAAAAAAAATAAATTGTTAATATCTTTATATTAAAGAATATATATGACACATTGCAGTTTCTGGAAAAAAAAACAGGGAGATACTCTCTATACTGAATGAATGTAATGTTTATATAGGGAAAACAAATACAAATATAAACATTTCTTAAATGTGCTTATTAAAAATAAATACAATATCATGAGACTCTATATTTGGAAATTTGTCATTCTGATATGCTTAAATTTGTGTGTTATGTCTCATGAATTCATGGGATGAGAAACATACTTACTAGGTACTCTTTATGTGAATATGTAGGTGAGAAGGATGACAGAAGAGAAATGAAATAGAAATCAATAGTTAAAAAAATTTTGGCATGCAGTCGGAAGTGGGGAAATAAAAATAAAGTAAAAAAATAATCTTTTTCAATCAAACTAAAGCCATGAATGAGGCAGTGTTGGAAACAGCAAGCAATGGATAAATGTTAAATTAGCAGGGTCTCGGAGTTCCCCAGAGAAAGTGGGAGTCGAAAGGTTAGGAGCAGGCAGTCTGGAAGAAACACAATGAAAAGCAGAGGAGGCAGGAACTACCACAGTTTAGTCAGCATGTCAGCCAGCCAGTCAGAGACACACACACACACACACACACACACACAGTATGCTTATCTGGAAGAAAAACAGAGGTATGAGGGATGTGTGAAGTTTGTAGGTATGTTTGAAAGCTAAGCAGAAACTTTGGCTGGTTTAGGATTTGTCCCCAAATTCAGATAAATTGTAAGAAAAAGAAACGTTTGCGGATCGCCTTTCTAGTGGTTGTTTGTAGCACACACTAGAAGGATTCGGGACTGAATTTTCTCTAAAAATCAGAGCATCAGAATACGGTACAACCTTAAAGGTTATGAAATAACACAGGCTGCAAGAGTTCATTTCAGGAAACTGAGAATAAAGGACAACCGGATAAACGTTTTCTTTGGAATGCTGTCATAAAAATTGCAAGTTACAGTAAGACTTTCAGTTGAGTGTTTCCAAAGTGAGTCTGAATGGGCCAATAAGGCACTTGCAGGATGCAGGGAGGGACACCTGCTCTTCTCTGCCACTACAAGGCCCAAGGTACATATCTGCACTATTAGCACTTGGTCCTTTTGTGACTGTAGAATCAGCGTCCAGTGGCCGCTTGCAGCATGAACTCCTTCACAGGACTTGTATGTCCGATTTGTGAGCCTTCATCCCACATCACTTTTCCCCAGATCTGTCTTCCTTTTGGTCATATCTGAGACGGTGGTTTAAGCACATTTCATGCAATCTATCCACACAAAGCTCTCTCTACCTTTATCATATTTAAATCACTCTTCCAAGCATCCCTTGAGTGGTCCACACAAAGTGGGGAATCACTTTTGAATATTCTGGTCCTAGAGCTAGCAGTAAAACAAAACACCACCACCACCACCACCAACAACAACAACAACAACAAAAAAACAAGAACAGGATCTGCCAACATTGCTTCCAAAAATTCTCACCATTCCATGTCACCCACGTCATTGTGCCATAAGCCAATTTGAACCTTAGTTTCTCCATTTTTTTTTCATTTGTCAACGGACATAACATAAAAGCCATCTTTACAAAATAAAGACTGGCTCATGTCATATTCCAGTAGAAATTTTTCTAATTTCCCTAAAATAAAATTCAAATCATTGCCTGGCCTTAGAAAATGCTGTCATATGCTTTTATCCCAGGATGGCTTTAGGACTGTCATCCCTCAACCTCTTGATTGCTAGGGTTACAAGCAAGTTCCACCACACCAAGCTTGTTTTTCTGGTTCTTTCTGGATAGCTTACCCCCTGTCTAAGATTTTCAACCATGTATTTTTTTTTCCTTTTGTCCCCCTATCTTTGTAGTTGCCCTTTCCTGGTAATATTGTTCTCCCTCTGACTCTTGACTCATATCCCTTTAGAAATTTGCAGCCATTGTATCTAGAGAACTTATCTAAGCATTCATTACCTTAGTTCCCTGGATTCTTCTAGCATATATTACTAACTGATGCTTCATAGTGTACTTTGACTTTGTTAATCATCTCCTCTCTCCGTTAAAGTAAAATTCATCTCAGAGATCTCATATAGTTTGTTGAGATCTACATCCCCAGGTATGGTACTCTGAAGATGCTTAAAATATTTAATAACAAGTGATAAAATAAATGTATTATTAAAGTAAAAAAATAAACCCTAAAAGTCATAAATGCTTATATTGTCAGAAAATATAGAAAGTTCAATTAAATCTGTTACTGCACACATTGGTTTTTTTCTTTATTATACATTGTTTAAAAAGATAGCAATTTTCACAAGAAAGGCCACAGATGAAAACCAAACAACCAAACCAAACCAAACAACAACAACAACAACAACAACAACAAAAGACACAGTAAAAATAATCCAAAGTAATGGTAAAGTGGGAACTGTATCAGAGAATTTTCATAGGTTGACTGCTAATAATAACAAAGCACTGAAGCAAGGTAGCTAAGAAACCATCTTCACGTTCGGGTGGTAGCTCAAGGAAACCTTAGTACCTGGGAGGCAGAGGCAGGAGGACTTCCATGGAGTCCAGGACAGCCTAGATTACAAACTGAAATCCTGTCCTAAAAAGAGGCAAAACAAAAAGGAAGTATCCACAGAATATAAGAAAAGAGAGGTAAAGGGAATCAAGACACATCCCTACAAAAATGCCAGCACAACAAACAAAAAAAGATCACTGGAGGAAAAGGACTTCCAGCATGCCCTGAAAATAGCAACACCAAAGGTAGCTTCTTGCTAAGAATTTCTTCCAACGTTTCAACCAAAATACATAAATCAAAGGAATGGATAAAAATTCCAGACCCAAGCATTGGCTGACTTCGAGACTCACTTTAGACTAGCCAAAAACAAAAGAGTAGAAAAGAGTATCTTGAAAATGATGCCTAACATAATGAAACAAAAGCATCATGGTATCAGAAAAACACTTTAAAAAGTGTTTTTAAAAGCAATGAGAGACAAACACATGATGACAAAAGGGTCAATCTTAGTTTAGCAAGAAGATAATGTTTGTTAAAATCACAATAATAGTCATACATAATCAATGAGTAAATATCACCAT
This sequence comes from Meriones unguiculatus, assembly GCF_030254825.1. Classification (NCBI taxonomy): domain Eukaryota; kingdom Metazoa; phylum Chordata; class Mammalia; order Rodentia; family Muridae; genus Meriones; species Meriones unguiculatus. The sequence goes on along the minus strand of NC_083354.1, from coordinate 12,434,711 downwards.
TCATGACAATTGTATTTCTGCACCATGTCTTTGAAGTATATTGAGCATACTTGAATATTTGAGTCTATTCAAGGCAGACTTGAAAGAGTGACTAAAATAATAGGAGCTACTTTCAATAATGGATTTATAAATAGAGAGTTGAAAAACACTACGGAGCAACAGGACATCATAGAAACATTCTGAATATCTAGCAAAACAGAATGCATGTCTGCTCTTCTCAATGTCTATGAAAATGCCTCCCAGACAGACCATCTGTAAACCCAAACCAAGCCTTACTAAGGAAAGGAAGATTTGAATTAACAGAGTATCCTTTCTGAGTATAGTGGAGAAAATTCAACAGCCTGAGAAAAATTAGAAAAATTTATCTTAAGTTGAGCTATAAATAAGTAACTCAGAAAGAGACAAAGAAAGAAAAACAAAGGAAAATGGAATTTAGATATTCATAGATCAAAATACCAGAAATATGGACTGTCCTGGGACCACTGAGCTTGTACTCCTGGCTTAAACCCTGCTAGCCTACATTGCACATAACACATTGTTGTCAGTAGCTGATCATTTGGAAAAGTCATCCGTGTACTGAAAAATCTGTGCAATCAACTGTAAAACGAGAGGGATGCATAGAAGAGAAGGCAATGAATTAGAAAACGAGCAAGCAAGCAAGCTAGCCAGCCAGGCAGCAAACAAACAAACAAAAAACAAACAAAACCAAATTGAGCCTGTTGTAATGGCTTGAGGACAGACACAGACTAACACAGGTTGACTGCCAGGGTGACTTCTGGGATAATGAGATATTCTCTCTCAAGCAAAAAAAAAAAAAGCAAACCCAAACCCAACACACACACGCACACACACACACACACACACACACACACACCATAAAAGATAGAAGTCACCAGAGCAAAGAAAGGTATCCAAAGTTGTCCTTTGGCTTCTTCCACAGGCACATGCGCCTAACTTGCTAACACCTGTGCACACACACACACACACACACACACACACACACACACACACACACAAAATAAATAAATAAATAAAATGGCCATTAAATTTGTGAAGGAAAGTGAAACACTTCACCAAGCTCAGTTTTAAGCCAGTTTCAATAATATAAACCTTCTTGTGGTGGAGAAATTTGTGGCCATACTCTACTGGAAGAATGGGGACAAGAACGGAAAAGTGAACACAGGTGGATGAAAAATACGCCTCAGTCATCATAATGAAACAGTAAGGGATAATAATGGAAACCCATAAATTGGAAAAAGCAGCCTAGTGAGAATACTTAGGCGACTGGAATCGGTGCCAGAAGACCTAGCCAGGAGAACTGAGTAGCTGCATCTGGAGGCCAGGACCAAGGGCAACTAAAGGTTGAAAACAACCGCTACACTTTGAACTGTTATGTTTTTAATATTATTTACATTTAATATTATTGTAATGTAATATTGTTACATTTACATTTGTAATAATATTTACAAAGATATTTACTTGGGTTAAAAACATATTCTCACCCCCTAACACAACATCATACATCAGTCAGGAACTGTTGAATATAGCTATTAATCCATATACCAAAAGCAACTTATGAGGCTGGGTCCAGGCAGTAGGTTAAAAAATAAAGGCCATGGGATTCAAGCAGTAAAAATATATTGGTTGTAACATGAATTTCAAATGTGTCCATCTTCATGCCTGATTAAAAATGGCGCCACAGAGACACAAATTTAGTGAATGCCTTGTAAATTTTACAGGGGTAATATTAAAAAGAAAAAGAAGCTTACAGTATAATTCCTTTTCAGTGTGGTTTGGAGGCTAAATCTGTAACCCCAGTACTGAGCAGACAGATGCAGAAGGACCTCAACAAACAGAAAAATCCATCCTGATTTTAATTTATGGACAATACCTTATAAAGAGCTTCAAAATATCCTTTACAACTTCAGGTGGAGATGCCAAATTCACAATGCTACTTCTATTCATTGACTAAAACACATGTGTTTTATTTCCTCAGGACACATCAAGCTCCCAATTTTCGGGTAAGCCACCTTTATGTATCACATCTGTGACAGTGCTCACTGCAGAGGCTAGGCCTCTCTCCAAATGATGAGATTCTAGAGCCCAAGGGCATGGGAGAGGGCGGGTACTAGTTAATAAAGACATTTTCAGCTGGTTGTAGCGGCGCACACCTGTGATGTCAACATTGGCCACGCAAGATCTGGGAGAGTGAGAATTTAAAGGCAACGGGGGTCTGCATAGCTACATAGCTGCTCACAGGCAACCTGAGTGATAAAGTGACAATTTGACTGAAAAAAACAAACAAAAAGAACTAAAGAAAGAAGAAAATGGAAATGGACAAGGAAAGAAAACAAATACAAGGAAAATGGGAAAATGACACGCTGTGGTAAAAGGCACTCAAGCTGTTTTAACTAGAAGGGAATAGGCTTTGGCCAAAATGGTTCGTAACTACTACATAAAAACGTTGTAGAATATTTTGTACAATATGGAACTCATTGTACAGGGAGGACAAGAAGAGATGGCTTAGCAGGTAAACACCTTTACTGCTCATTTAGGTGGCCTGAGTTTGGTTAGCATGAGGTGAACCAGATCAACAAGAATAGACATGCTACAGTGGATGAGGGGAGGGGAAGTCCATGATGCTTAATGCTACAGAGAGTACTACAGGCAACTAAAGAATGCTAGGAGCAGGGGAATAGCCTTCCCAAGGGAAGAACACACCAACAACTAATTTTTTTTAAAAGAAGCCATGAATTTGAAAGGGAGCAAGGAAGGGTGTATGGGAGGGTATGGAGGGAGGAGAAAAAGGGAAACGATGGAATTTTGTTATAATCTTAAAATGTAAAACAAATGAAAAATCATTTGAGGCGATGAACAGGAACGGTACGGAGAGATGAAAAGGGAGGCTAAGGGAGCAGAGAGGAGACACTCAAGGCACAGTACACACTTGCACTATGTAACAGGTCTTCGCACAGTTAATGACAGAAGGAAATGAAAAGAAACAAAACTGACAACAACTTGCAACTAATAATTTTGAAAAGAAGTGTATTTAAAATGATCTTGAAATAATACAGAGAGTGGAATTGCTAGAAAATGGTTTAGATGAACCGTAATATTCTCTGCTCCTAGAAATTCCATAATCTCCTCCATTCCTCCCCATGGGCTGAGGCTAGAGGAGCTTTCTAGAGCTGGGCTGGCTTGGTTTTGGTTATTCTTTTCTTCTTTTTAATTAAGTACTTTAATCAATATCTCATATCAACCTTACTATCTCAGGTCCAGTCATTACAACATTCAACTCTCAACTCCTAGTGGCAGCAACAAACGAGGTAGATTCAGTATTGAATACAACGTTACACATCAAGTCAAAGAATAAAAATAGAAAGAGTAAATTGTGATGTGCTTAAATAAGAAACACAATCTATAAGTGAAGTAAACTCAAACTTAATTAAAAGTTCAATTAAACACCCTCTAAAACTAAGTGCATCTGAGCAAGTATATACGTATATGAAACCTTAAAATGACTCATTAATTTCAAGTCTAGTTGTAATTTTTGTCTTAACAAGGTTTCATTTGGAACTCCAAACAGCTTTAAAGAAGAGAAAGAAGGAAGGATTAGTGGGAGGGAGGGAGCAAGAGAAGGAGAGGAAGAGGGGGCCTCCCTAAGCCTACAGCAAATACAAGCAGAAAATAATACAAGAAAGTCTTAAAATAATAGTTAACATTGTTTGGGAGGTGTAATTACACAGAAATTACATGTAGCATGTTCTGTGATCATAGTAGTTTTATATAAACAAAGGCAATTGCAAGTTTGAGCCCTTCGCTCAAGACTTCAATAATATATATCAAAGAGCAAAGGCTCTACTCCACTGGCCAGCTCACATCCACAGCTCTCTAGAGCTAGCCCCATGTTTTCTAGGATGGACCTATAGTGCCTCATTGACCTGAGCTTTAGAAGCATTTAGAAGTTTTTATTTGCCTGTTGATACAGATTTATTATGTACCTCACTCAGAAATAATGGCTTTACTGGACATTACTGAGAAATTACTGGCCAAAGTCTATACTCCTGATCAGCCTGACCTAGACTGCCTAGCGTTTCTGGCTTTCTCAGACACTGAACAACCCTACAGGAGATCTCCTGGCAAGGTCTTCAGAGTGCTAAACAAGTTCTATTTATTTATTATTTATTTTTGAGCATCTGTTTTTTTCTGTAGGTGTCTAATATTTAATTTTTCAGATTTTATTAATTTATTTATGTTGTACATGTGTGTGTGTCACAGTAGATAGATAGATAGATAGATAGATAGATAGATAGATAGATAGATAGATATCAGAGGACAACTTGTAGGCATAGTCTATCACCTTCTACCACTGGGGTATTAGGGATCCTATTCAAAGCATCAAGATTAGCAATAAATACCTTTACAGGCTAAATCATCACTCCAGCCTTACTTTTGGTGTCTGAGACAGGATCTTGCTACTATCCTAGCTGAACCTGAACTCACTACATAGACCAGGCTGTCGTGAACTTTTTGATGTCCTCTGGCATGCTGAGATTATAGGCATAAATTACCAATACTGACTTAAGTGATTGTTTCTAAATTCATATTGCCTTTGCAGGAGTTCATCCACTTTTGCCATTATAGAGTTGAAAAGCACCTTGAATGTTAGCCAGCCCCCTTGCTGTTTTGATCAAGACTCTGAAGCCAAGTTACAGGATCGCCCATAGTCATGTGAGCAGCCTAAGTTCCATGAAGATGTTAGCAAGGCCCGAGTCTGCAGACTCCATGCTATAGATTCTGCATCATTTTTCCATTTTTAAAAAGGATTCTTAAAAATTTTTATAATTATGTATATTTATCCGTGTGTGGGTTTATAAACATGAGTGCAGTTCTAGAAGAGGCCAGAAGAGGGCACAGATCCCCGAGGGCTGGAGTTCCTGTTAGTTGTGAGCCTTTTTTTAAGGCAAGTGCTAGGAACCAAACTCAGGTCTTCTGTAAGAGTAATGACTGCTCTGAACTGCTGAGAATCCCCCATGGCCTCTTATTTTTTCTTATTTATAAGGTACGGCTGAGTTAATTCTGCTCAATTCTCAAAACAATAACTTATTTCTGTGGATGGAAATGCTTAAAATAAACACAATATTCTTACCTGTAAGAACCGTACATCACTTTCTGGCAATCAACTAACAAAAATTTCTGCTCCATTTTCCCGTGGAATTTCGCTCCTGTTTTTGAAAGATAATCTTGGCCTTTTACCGTCCGTACTCGAATGTTCTACAATTATATGTAAACAAAAAGTAAAATTATATCTAGAAGTGAGATTTTTTTTCAAAGTAAATAAATGACAATGTAACACAAATCAAAAACACTTATGTGAAACAAACTTTAAACACATAAATATTCATGAAGGAAAATTGCAAACATTTTCCTAAAAGTCGATACTCAAGAAAAAGAACCATTTCAAAAATATATTTAACACAGTTTAAATGGACATATGTTTTCTGTTTACGCAGAACAGTTTCATAAATGATATTGGATTTCACTGTGAGAAACGCTTTCAGATGATAATAGCATGAAAACCTTTCCATGAGTCAAATGTAGCTGTAAACATTATGTCAAATGCTTCAAGAAAGCAACACATACCAAATGGAGTCACTTTCCAGAAGTTTCAAAGATGTACATGTTAAACAGAATCTCTAACTATTCCTGGTGGCAAAGCTAATTCAGAAGAATACATAGGGATCCTCTATCAAGAAGCATATTCCAGGACAAACATGTCTTCCAGTCATTGCTGTCTCATCATTATTTTCTTAATATTTTTACTAGTATATCTTTTTTACTGTTTTATTTTTTCACTTTTTAAAATTTTATTTGTTTTTATAAATTACAGTTTATTTACTTTGCATCCCTGCTGTAGCCCCCTCCCTCATCCCCTCCCAGTCCCACCCTCCCTCATCTCCTCCCCTACCCCTCCCCAAGTCCACTGATAGGGGAGGTCCTCCTTTCCTTTCCTCTTACCCTAGCTTATCAAGTCTCATTAGCACTGGCTGCATTGTGGCCTGGTAAGGCTGTTCCCCCCTTAGGGGGATGTGATCAAAGAGCCAGACTCTGAGTTCATGCCAGAGACAGTTCCTGAGCTGCCATGGGCTACATCTGAGCAGGGGTTTTAGGGGTTCTAGGTTATCTCCATGCATGTTCTTTGGTTGGAGTATCAGTCTCAGAAAAGACTTCTGGGCCCAGAAGTTTTTGATCTGTTGCTTTCTTTGTGGAGCTCCTGTCCCCTCCATGTTTTCCTATCTCTTCCTTCTTTCATAAGATTCCCTGCACTAGTTTATCTTTTGTTTTTTAATTATAAAGCATATCCTCTATTTGACACTGAAGTAATCCAGGACATCATGTGCCCTATTCTGTATCTCTACATGCATAAAATATTTGCATGTAATTTAGAAAAATCAGTTCTGTTGAGTCAGAAAAACAATATCATTTCTTTTTTTCCATTATAATTTTTATTTTTTATACTTTTTATATTAATCATATGAAGTCAATAATTAAAATGGTAAGCAAAAGTACCTGAGAGAAAAAAATTGAATTCTTACCCTGAGACGTTGAATTTGGCAGCCCTGTTTTTCAGTCATAGTAAGAAAGTGATTAAAATTGGACTCATCAAGTAAAATGTATACAGATATTCCTCGTGTTGATGCTTCTACTATTTCTTTGAAAATATCCACATCAGTAAATACATCCATCACTATAGCAACCACCTGTTAAAGACAAAAATATGAGGCAGTTTTAGAAAAGTTATAACCATTGAGAAAAAAACAAACAAACAAACTTAGTTTCAGTAGGAACCAAAGAAAATGGAAGGAAATTAAACATATTACATAGAAATGAATAAACACTGTCACATTAAAATATGTGATAATAAATACAAATAAATATAAAATACGTGCATGTCTATTACTAGTCAACCTTTGTTTTAGTTTAGGTTAATGGGAATCTACATCTCAGTCAAATCTGCAATTAAAGACAAATCCTACTATCGTCTCTAGCGCTGTTTATAAGCTAAACATAGGAAAGCAGTTTTGAAATTTTTCTTAGAAAAATGGGATTGTAGAAATTGTAAGAATGAAGGAGATGGTGCTCTGGGTTACGCTGGACGATTGGCTGAAGAAAGAAGGATGCTGCAGGATGAATTTATGCTTTTTGAATGAAGGTGCTGGAAGACTGGAACAGACCCCTATCTAGGAAAGGACCAAAGACTGCAATGATGGAAATGAAGGGTGTGAAGAACAGGGAAATCTACACTTCACATTAGCTTCACAGACAGAATTAGCAAAAAGTAACAAAAGTAACACAGTCAGCAACAAGAAACACAACAAAGGCCAATAAGACTAAAACAGGCCACTATTTGAGGCAGCTGGTTTGTGTGCCTGTGTGTGCAGACGCCCTGAAGTGCTGAGAGCGAAATCAAGTTTGAAGAAAAAGAAAATCTCTTGATTGACTTAGGACTGACTTACCAACAACTTATAATGTGAGAGGCGGCAGGATAAAAGTCCCCACCCTTCTACATCTTGCCTTAACCTACAGAAAGACTATTTTGAGTGGCATGGAACAGCAGGCATAAGGGATCAAGTTGTGTGACAGGCTAGATTCAGGGATCCCAGGGACAGTGTTAGCTTTAAACAAAGTGAAGCTGTCCATGTGGACATCTTGAGGAAAAGTCATGGAAGAATGAAGTCATTTTTATTTACCCCTACACAAAATTTAGACAGAACACTGGACCATCCTTAAGTCATATGAGACGGTCACAGTCCTTGGACGGCCTAACACATTGCAATCAGGCTTGGGGTCGGGGCATGAATAGACTCTCACCGCAGTAGCATCTCTCCTTGCTTTCCTATACATGGATTGCTAGGAGGGGCCAGAAGAGGAGAAAAACAAGAGAAAACCATCTTACTTGTTGACTTGAGAACATTCCTCCTGATATCAAGTATGTGATGTCTTCAAATCACACTGACAAGTGTTAATTCACTTACTGTGCTTTAATGAATGGTTTGATGAATATCAATGACAAAGAAAGGTTTTAAAACTTTATGTTTCATAAGACAAACCCTAAAATATATTCCTGACATAATCCGACCGTACTTATTAGTGAGGAAAAAAAAGTTTAAATAAAGAAACACTACTGTCCAAAATGATATTTATAACCAGTATGTATGAAGTCATTTTAATTTACCAGAGACTCTCATGTAACAAGTCATTTTAGACTCTGAAAATGGTCAGAAGCCCATTTCATAGGTTCTTGTTTGCAAAAGTAATTGAAGTCACTCAGCCAGTGAACGATTCAATTACACCAAAGGTAGAACAAATGCTGGTTTTCCTGTGTGACAGATAACGGACTAAGCTGAGACCTAGAATGTGAGATTATGAGTCTTCAACAAGCGTATCTGGGGCTCACCACGTGGGCAGCTTCCTGGGTATCCGCTTTCTCTACCCTCACTTGGTGTTTTGAAGTTATACGAGATCTACAAAGCTTCAACTGTGCCATGGAAGGCAGGGTAAAATGAGCTGTTCTGTATGGGATTAGTCTTGATAAGGAACACTGATCAGAAATGATGTATGTCAACTTCACCTGAAAGTACTGCATGACCGCTTACTCACTGTGCTGTAGAAAATGACCACAACGACTAGATTTAACAACCACAAAAATAGTATAGAAATTTTATGTTTAGATTTGATATGACATACAGTACAAAATCTAAAGAGAGAATAGCTGGTTAATGTAGCCTACTGGGAAAAAGTGTCTGATAGAAATAAGCACGTGGAAAACGCCTAGTCTATACATTCATGTGGCGGAGGAGGATTGTGAAGCCTACTGAATGATGCCATGATGTTCATCTTCGTAAGCACATGAAGACGTAAGCATGCTCTCTTAGTTACTGCTCTACTGCTGTGACCGAGAAAGCATTTAATTGGGGGTGTGCTTAATGTTGTAGGAGGTGATTCATTATTAGAATAGTGGGAAGCAGACAGGCATGGCACTAGAGCAGTAGCTGAGAGCGTTGTACCCTGATCCACAGACAGCAGGAAGAGAAGAAGCGAGACTGGTCCGTGCAGGGGTTTTCAAGCCTCAGCCCTTCCCCCAGTGACATGCCTCATCCAATAAGGCCACACCTCTCAGGCCTTCCCATAGAGTTCCACTAGGTAGAAAACAAGCATTCAAACATTAATCTCCAGGGGTCATTTTCATTCAAACCACCACACATGCATAGTTTAAATCAGTGGTAACATATGCATACATACATATATATGAATATATAATATATATTATTTTTTTAAAGAAAATTTGGTAGATTACTGGAAAGAAAAGTGTCAACTTTGATGCTGAAGATAAATGCTTAAATTTCTTTGGAAAAAATGCATCACCATTTCTAGGATTTTCTTTTGAGTTTTATCTTGTTTTCTTTGGGTAACCTGCTAGCAATATGCTTACATAGGAACTAGTTACACAGTAACACATGGCTGTACCCTGAATCAATATTCTTCATGCACTTGGTTGCCACCACTGTCAAAATCCTTCATCTGAAGGGATTCTGACTTCCCTGGTAATTGTCTGAATAGACACAGGAGGAAGAAATAAAATAATTTGTAAAGATAAAATGATTAATGTGATTTTTTAAAAAAAGTATTTATAATAAAATCAGACACAACTGAAAACTTCTTTGTAATGAGTAATAGAAATCAAGGGAAATGCTCACTTAAGGGATATATATTTCTAAGTCTGCAAAAACCTGTCATAAATAAGAGCTAATGGGTTTCAAAAAACCAAATGAAGCTGATATGGGGAACAAATGTGTCTGGCCCTTATTCTTGCACAGCTTAAGTAAGAACTAATAGCCTGTAATTGTACATCAACTACTTAGATTTGTCATAAATTAAATGTTCTTGGAAAACTCACTGAAATAACTCTGTCTATACTAAAACAATTTTACTTAAAAAAAATCTTATATGGGTTAAATTCTGCAATTCTATATTGCAGCAACTCTTTTCTACTCCTGATAATGATGGCTAAAATATAATGTAAAGAGGGCTTCTGTTATGAAATACAATAAATAGCTTCATTTCCACATATTGAATGTAAGAAAGAAATTATCCTAGAGATCTCAGGATCTTATTACTCAAAAGCTGATTTATATACTGCAACCCAAACTTCATGTCTGTAGTCCAAATGATTTACAGCATGTAAGAAACATATTTCATTTTTCTTTATTAACTTAACAAGTTAATAATAATAACTTAAACAGTTAATAACTTAATTGTGCATAGTTTACAAAAGCTTGAACTATCACTGATAGGCAAACGTGAGAAAACTCTACATATAGAATATATAATAAAAATCAAAGAAGAAGGGAAGGGAAAGTAAGCATTGTGGCAATAGCTATAATTTATAAAACTGATACATCTGTAGGCAACTCATGGGAGAAACTGAGTAAGAATTTCTCACATTCCTTACATAACATAGAATCCAAAATGCTTAATGTAAACATGAGATTTTTGCTTTTACCTTTTTTTTTTTACTTAAACATTTATACCAGCTCCATTCAAGTAAGCACCCTTGCTTCTGAAAATAACTTTAGTGGAAACTTGAACAGTAGTTATGAGGAAAAAAGAAGATATCCTAGATGAAGCTGCAAAGGACCTAGAGTCCTTTCTTTGACTTAAAAAAAAAAAATCATCCATTTCACATGTTCCAATTTCTTTCTTAATGCCTCTCTCAATTTGACTTTCTCTGAAATCTGGAGTGGAAACTGTGCTTAGCATGAGCTCTCAAACCAATTGTGTTATAGGCCTTAGACGAAGCAGGAAGTGGAGGGAAAAGAAAACTTACCCCAGGACCCTCCAAGTCTATTTTCCACTAAGATAATCTAGCTATGTAATCACACCGTCTGCCTTACAAAACCTCACAGGGAACTGTGTGGAGAGGCAAAGGTTAGGGAGGCAGAATCGCGGAGGATGGAACACCGAGGCAGATTCTGCTCTACCAAAATCCAATCAATTAAAATGCCTCCAACTGTGTGCACGCCAGTTCTAGGAGCATCAAGGGATGTGCTATAAATAGAGCTCTTTTACCAGTCACAGGATTCAAGTAAAAATGGATAGAAACTTTCAGCATAAGACCATAAAATATAATACTTCCAAAGGAAGGCATGCCAGAATTAAGTCAGAAGCATAGAATGAGCAAGAAATTTTGGGGCAACAACCGAACTACAAATCGTTTTTAAATAGTAACTTTTTAAGATACTGAATATGGCGTGGTTCTCCTACTTTAATCTGTGAAAATGAAGTTCTCCAAATATAGACAAAGAACATTGCATTGCTAAAATAATGAAAACTTTTTCTAAATCCACAAAACTTATACAACAAAAGAAATCAAAATGGAGGAATAATGAAAAAATGAGAGAATATACTTGCCAACTACATGTTTGAAAATGGGCTGTCAACCAGAACATGTAGTCCACTCAAACATTTCAATAGCACAAGGACAAATAGCCTGATTTAAAAGTGGGTAAAAGAATACTCCATAATTTACCAGAAATTAATACAAACATTTAATAGGTATAAATATCAATAGTAATGCATATAAAAACTGCTCAACATTACTAATTATCAAAGAACTGTATATTAAAACTACAAGATATTTCTTCATATCAGTAGAAACTGATATTACCAAAATATTAACCATAGCAAGTACTAGTAAGAATGTGGAGCATACTGCATGGTCTTGGTGGGACTGTAAATCAGTATAGTTGTAATGAAAAACCACATAGGTGAGTGGGGACCCAGGACACCTGGTAGAATATATACAATCAAAGAGTGGGTGAGTACTGACACATGTTGGGGTGTCCGCCTGCAGAAGGACCCACAACAAGTGGCAAAAGTTGAGGAAGCAAGAAGCAAACTATAGCTAAGCAAGGATAATGCACACAGGTACACAGGGCCAACAATATTAGGCAAGGGTAGTGGAAATGGGGAGCAAGCTGGAGCTGACTTGGGGTAGGGTATGCAGGTGTGGAGAGCCACACTACAAGATGATAAAAGCAGAGATAAAAGTCAGAGGTGTGTTGAAGCATAGAAAGTGACTAAGTTAATGCAGATAGTTGGCGACTCAGGCGGAGATTAATGATGGACCCCAAAGACCTAAATACCAGGGGAGAGGACCTAAATTCCTCTGTGGAGAGGAAATCTACAATGGCGTAGACTTCTCCGAAACATTGCAAACCCCAATACAAAAAATAAAATGAGCAACCTGTATTTAAAAAGGATGAAAGTGAGAAGAAAGAGAAAGAAGAAAAGAAGGAAGGAGAGAAAAAAAAAGACTCAGATAACACTAACTCCAGACATAAAAGTGTAAAAAACAAAGATGACACAAAAAGCAAGACAACACCTACCTTCCAAAATGCACCAAACTCATAGTAATGGACTCTAATGATAGTGACTTAAAGGGATTTTTCAAAGATTACCAAAGAACAATAACAAATATGTTCAATCAACACAAAGATAGTATGAAGTACTCCGAGAGAACAACGAACAGCTGAATAAAATAAGAATGCCAATTCAGTGTGAAAGCAGGCTATAAAAAAGAGAACTGCTGCAGAAAAATCAAGTTGAAATGATATAGGAAGGGAAAAACGTCTGTGAAAAGCATCACCAAAAGAACACATCATATGGAGAGAACAAAATATCAGGGCTTAAAGAGGAGACAGAGGAATTGGGTCATTCAGTCAATGAGAAAATATAAAAGTACATGAGTTTAATGTAGGAGAAATAAGGACCTATGTGAAAGGACCAAGCCTTTGAAGTATGGGAACAGAAAAAAAAAAGAAAAAGGAGGATGAAGTAGGAAGGAGGAGGAGGAGGAGGAGGAGGAGGAGGAGGAGGAGGAGAAGGAAAAGGAGAAGTAGGAGAAGGAGAAGGAGAAGGAAAAGGAGAAGGAGGAGAAGGAGAAGGAGAAAAGGAGAAGGGAAAGAAGGGGAGAAGGAGGAGGAGGAGGAGGAGGAGGAGGAGGAGGAGGAGGAGGAGGAGAAGAAGAAGAAGAAGAAGAAGAAGAAGAAGAAGAAGAAGAAGAAGAAGAAGATGACGACTATGACAACAACAACAAAGATGATGATAATGAAGACCAAGAAGTGAAGATTGCTCACATGCTGTTACATGGTAGGGTAGGGTGACTACAGATTATATGCTCTACTTTCTCAAGAGGAAGAGATTTTTAATATTTTCATCATAATGTCAAGTGAGTTTAATTTGATATTGCAACGTATGCATTACATAGTACCCCATTAAGGTGTACAAATCTGTGTCTGTTTCTACCAGTTAAAATGAATGATTTTAAGAATTAAAAAATAGCAATTATTGCTGAACAACTACAGTGCTAAAGCTGACTTTTCAGAAATGCTGCCACAAATTCTAGGAGGACAGGAAACATACGTGGAAAGCTTTGGCTGCACACTCAAAAGCAACAGTTGATGTTACCAGGCAATCATGACACCCTCGTGACTCTTCAAAGCCGGCACCCACTGCTGCATTTTCATATTGCAGCGGGTACAGATGGTAGAGGCAACAGATGTTTGGTAGCCACACCCGACCGCAGATTTCAAGAGCCCAAGTATCACTTTGTAAACTATAATCTATGACCAATATTTTAAAATGTTCTATTTCATTTAACTCTGAAGATAAATGGCATGATTAGGGATCAAAACTTAGAATAAAATAAATAAACATGGTTATTAAATATATTTTTAACAAAGCTTGAAGAGAAGGCATAGAGCAGCTATATAAGGTAATGTGCTAAAAACATATCATTTCTCTTAGAGACTGAAAGCCATTCACTAAAATTAATAAGCATTTCTTTACTTAGCTGCTTGTCACATAATTGTACTGGTAATATTTTAAAAGAAAACTACTATAGAGAAAATAAATATAATGTAATATATTATCTTAAATCATTAATGAAAAAAAAAACAGTTCAAATTGTGACCAATGAGTAAAGAATATAACATTTAAAACTTCATTAATCATATATATAAATAACAGCTCTAAAATTGGAAACTATTAGAATTAACTTAAATATGAGAATAAGTTATGAAGAACACTTAAAAGCAGAAAAATTAAAATACCATTTTAGAGTTACATGAAAACTTCCTGTGTAAAATCATTGTTAGATTAAGTAAGAATTCATTTACAAAACCAGACTGTATTTCTTCAGATGTACCTAGCTTTTGAGGTAAGTATACTTGGCAAAGATCAAATGTTGATAATTTTGTTGGGATATAGGGTATGAATACCATTTCTTCTCAATAAGCATAGTCACATGAGGCATTAATTCATAGAACTATAAAACATGCCATTTATTGTAATAAAATTATAACCAGACCACTATAGTTTGTATGTATTTAATTTTTTTTTCTGTATTTTGCTCTGCTCCATCTACAGCATTAGCATTCCCAAATTACATGTGGCTGGCACTTAAAAATGCATCTCTGCTAATAAGAGAGAGAGAGATCTTCAAAGCTAGAAAGTATTGGAAATATTTTCAGGAGATCATCAAACTAAACTGGACAAGTTTATCCGTGCTACTTAGAATATTAGTTGAATACCCCACACTGTTTCCAGTTTCCAGGATTTTGAATATCTATCTACTGATAGACACTTTAGTGGCAAGCAGTACATTGGCACAGAACACAGCAAATGTTCTGAGCTGCCACCAGACTACAATTCATATTCCCAAAGAAGCTAAGTAACAAGGAGGGCCCAAGGGAGGGTGCTGGAATTTCACTCAGAAGCTGAAATAGAGCAGGCAGCAGAAGTGAATGAGGAGGACGAACAGGAGAGGAAAGGGAATATGGAGGGGAAACAAGCTGAGGGAGCAGATGTGGGAAGATGGGGGCAGGAGGACAGAGAGAAGAGAGACACTGTGGGAGGGAACATTTCTGAGACAAGCTAGAGTGAGGCTGGAGTAGGTTAGGCTCCAGGGAGGATATGGGGAGAGGGGGACTCTAGCTGAAAACCCTTGTAGCAGGGCTCATGGAGACTGAAGAGGGCACCCTGTAACTAGACAGGACTCCTAGTGGAGGGAAGCGGAACATCAAAACCCACCCACAAAACTTCGACCCCAAATTACCCTACTTACAAAATGTGCAGGGATAAAAATAGAAGAGAGATGGTGGGACTGTCCAACCAATCCTTGGCCCAACCTGAGACGCACCCCGTGGGAGAGAGCCAACCCCAGACACTAAGGACGGTCTGCTATGCTTGCAGACGGCAGCTTAGCATAGCTTTCTTCTGAGAGACTCCACACAGTAAAGGATTGAAACTGCTGCTGAGACTCACAGTCAAAGACGGGGTGGAGCTCAGGGAGCCTGGTGGAAGAGTTGGGGGAAGAATCGAAAGAGCCGGACAGGACAGGAACTTAACAAGGAGACCAACAGAATCAACTAACCTGGGCCCAGGGGTGGCCTGCGAAGACTGAAGCACCAACCAAGAACCATGCACAAACTGGATGTAGGTCCCCTGCGCTTAAATACCAGATGGGCAACTTGGCCTTCTTGTGGGTTCCCTATTAAGGGGAGCGGGAGCTATTTCTGACATGGACTCTGTTGCATGTTTTTCGATCACTTTTTCCTGGTGGGGCTGCCTTGCCTTGTCGCTATGGAAGAGGATATCCTCAGGTCTGATGAGGCTTGCAGTACTGGGGTGGGTTAATGGCAGGGGAGAGAGGCTTTCCTGAGGGGTAGTGGAGGAGGGAGGGAGAAAGAGAAGAAAAGGATGGGAGCAGGCGGGGAGAAGGATGGGGACTATGATTAGAATCTAAAGTGAACAACCGAATGAATAAAGTTAAAAGTTAAAAAGACTCTCCCTGTCCAATTCTTAAATTTATCTCACACTGAGTAAATGATAAAATATAACAACTTTCCCTCAACAGGTTCATAAAAATGTTGATGGTCAAAAGGCTGTTTTTGTTTCTTACATAGTCCACACTTAGGAACTGCATCATCAAGTGAGATAACATGCAGTCCAAAGTTCCCGTTGGATTAAACCAAACTGTTTTACTAAAAACAATTAGAGACAGTGTATGCCTATATGCACTGCCCTTCATTGGTATTCTACTTTCATGTAGAATTATCCTTGAAAATAAGTGATCCACATAAACAACCAGGAGCCCACAGTTAAGCCAGAAACATACCAGAGGCGATTGTTACAGAAGAGGAGAGCAAATATGAGACAGAATGGGGGAAGGAAATCTGTATAAAAATTATCTTGCATCAATCACCAAATTTGATTGCTTCAGCACTATAAAATCCAATTTCGGAACTTACTTAACCTCTGAGTGAGTTTCCAAATGATGAATAATTTCAATTTTCATACATATGCAGAAATATCACTTTAAATGTTGCATCTATTCTAGACAGCAAAATTTAAATTGGAATCTCAGTTTGGTCAAGCAGAATCCTTTCAGGGCAATTATAATATGCCTAAAATTTAGGTTATTTGAGTCTTTGTTGGCAAATAAATCAAAGAGTGAAACAGAAATATACAGATATTCTGTAAAGCATTAAGAAGCCAGGGAAGAGGAAAAATTATTCAAATTATTAAAATGTGAAGCAGGGCAGGGAGAAATCTACCCTTCAGCTTGGATTATTGAGCTGATTAAATTCAATGGTAAGCCTGGAAACTCTGGTGAATTAAATACCCAATGGGCTGTATCATTTTCAATAATTTAGTTTTAAGCTAAATTATAATTGATGAGCATGTAAAAAAGATTCCACCTCCATTCATATAGTGATTATAAAGTTCAGAGAGAATCTCACTGCTGTTACAGGCCTAATACTATGCCAGATTGTTCTTTGTTTATTTAACATTGAATGCAAAACACATATGTAAAATACAGAACACTTCTTTCAACTCTAGAAAGCCAAATATGTTCTAGTAACATTCTTAAGACATGGAAAACAAAAAATACTTCTAATACTCACCATGCAGTATGCCCTTCCCCCTCCCTTCCTCTCCTGAGCATGCAGATTCTATTAAGAGCAAAACACTTAAAAAAGAAGCATATCAAAGAAAAGAAACATATCCTTATTTTCTCAAAGAATAGTGTCTTGTATGCATTCATTTTTAAATGGGTAAAATAATTTTGTATAATAGTTTATATTGTGTATTTGTCATTATAGAGTATTTTCTTCTCATTAAAAGCTGCTGGAATGATCACACGTGGAAAAGCCTTTCCTTGAATGCAGTGTGAAGAATGCAGCCTGCAGATAAAGATGAGTCAAAACTTGTTGCAAACATGCAGAACAGAGCTCAGAACCTAACTGGCGCAGAAGATTTTGCAATTCAGAGTTCTGGAAGGAATCCAAATTTACCTAAGCGCTTTCATAGTTGAGACATTTACGGGAGGAAAAAAAATACTTACAGAAATGCATGCATTATTAAGGAAGAGGGTAAATGAGAGAACTCTAGCCCTTGGCCAGTAAGAGGGCAAAGGAAAACAAAGAAATTTCTCTCTGGCTGATGCCTCCCATTGGACAAGTTTCTCCACAGTAGGAAGACACGCCCCAAGGAAAGTGATGGTGGGGCTTCAAAACCACAAAGAAAGGCAGAGATAGATAGGCAGTAAATACATCCCACCACAAGGCTGGGGAGAGGCTGTAGAGAAACACACCCAGGGACTGTGAGCACAAGAAAAGCAACAGTGGCATTTGGGAAAGAGGTGGTGAAAACTTGACGGTCAACAGGATGGAGAGGCTTCAGGGGAGAATGTGCTCCCAGACAATGTCCACATTTTTGGAATGAGAAACCAAATGGTCGTGGAGACGTCAGTGACAGGAATATCGAGATTCAAGGATGGGAAAGGGAGCTTGGCTTTGAGTTTGTTAAGGCTCAGCTGTCTATGATCCGGGTAGGCGGAGGTCCTTTTAGCTACTTGTGATTAGGAAGAAAGCTCTTAGCCTTGGCTTTTAAAATTAGTTTTATTATGAGCATGTGTTGCATGCACAAGGAGGGAGGTTTCATCATGCTATTCCTACGAACGTGCACAGTGCACTTAAATCATTCTGACCCTCCTTCACCCTCTTCTGTCCTCTTTTCAGCCTCCAAATGCTTTCTTTTTCATGGCACAAAGGCCTTCCTCCATTTACAAAAATGTTTTCCATTTATGTGCATGTGTGTGTGTGTATCTGTCTCTGTCTCTGCCTCTGTCTCTCTCTTTCTGTGTGTGTGTGTGTGTGTGTGTGTGTGTGTGTGTGTGTGTGTGTGTCTGGATGTATGTGTCACTGAAGTTATATGAAATTATGAACTGTCTGCTATGGTGGTGAGAACTAGACTCAGCCTTTTCAAGAGTATCAGGCAGTCTGAACCACATTTCTCTGGACACCTTCAACTGCTTTCTTTTGAGAAAGAAAAAAAGAATGAAAGAAAGCACAATATTTGTCTATCTGAATCTTTGATCTTCAATTTTTCACCTAACTATCAACTATTTAAAAGTAATATATGAAATAATATGTAAATTCTTACATTTGGAATTGCTAGTCTGAATGCCTTTGTTCTTGGTTTAATACTGGTGTGGTTTGATACTGTGTTTAATATGAACTCTCTATAGTGGAAGTTTTGGTTATGTTACGTGAGTATGTGTTTGTTTTAATCCCAAGTGTGTGGTGTGGGAATGTTTTTAGTTTATCCACATCTGACAGTCTCATGAGAGGGTGAGTGATCTTTGCCAGCTGATAACAGCTCCTGGGAGGGCTTGTGATCTTTGCTGGCTGGGAACTGCCTAGTGTGTTTGTGTGTGTGTGTGTGTGTGTGTGTGTGTGTGTGTGTGTGTTGGGGGGGTGCCAGCTGAAAACCATCCTTGTGTGTACCTGAATATGGGATAAATAGAGGCTCCTAGAGAGAAAGGAAGGAGGCTGCTGTTGATTCTTGCTGCTGCTGTTGCTGCCATTTGCTGTTTGCTGTTTGCTGTTAACTGTCCTGTTGGAATCCTGACAATTAAGAGTGAAATTGCCCTCTCTCTTGCTTAGTTTCTTTAGATGCACAGGTTTTAGTGGGTTTGTCCTATGTTGTATGTCTATATGAGTGAGTATATACCATGTGTGTCTTTTTGCTTCTGGGACAACTCACTCAGGATGATCCTTTCCAGATCCCACCATTTACCTGCGAATTTCATGATTTCCTTATTTTTCATTGCTGAGTAATATTCCATTGTGTAGATGTACCACAATTTCTGCATCCATTCTTCAGTTGAGGGGCATCTGGGTTGTTTCCAGCTTCTGGCTATTACAAATAAAGCTGCTACAAACATGGTTGAGCAAATGTCATTTTGTGTACTTGAGCCTCTTTTGGATATATGCCCAGTAGTGGTATGGCTGGATCTTGAGGAAGCGCTATTCCTAGTTGTCTGAGAAAGCGCCACTTTGATTTCCAGAGTGGTTGTACAAGTTTACATTCCCACCAGCAGTGGAGAAGGGTTCCCCTTTCTCCACAACCTCTCCAGCATGTGTTGTCACTTGAGTTTTTGATCTTGGCCATTCTCATGGGTGTAAGGTGAAATCTCAGGGTTGTTTTGATTTGCATTTCCCTAACTAAAATGTCCAATCCCCATCCGGAAAGGCAAAGAGGATGGACATCAGAAGAAGAAGAAAACAGGAAACAACCTAGGAACCTACCACAGAGGGCCTCTGAAAGCCTCTGCCCTTCAGACTATCAAAGCAGATGCTGAGCCTGATGGGCAACTGTTGGGCAGGTGAACGGAATTTTACGTAAGAACTGGGAAATAGTAAGAGCTGGAGAGGACAGGGTCTCCACAAGGAGAGCAACAGAACAAGAAAATTTGAACACAGGGAACTTCCCAGAGACTCATACTCCAACCAAGGACTATTCATGGAGATAACCCAGAACCCCTGCACAGATGTAGCCCATGGCAGTTCAGAGTCCAATTGGGTTACATAGTAATGTGAAGAGGGACTGCCTCTGACATAATCTGATTGGCCTGCTCTTTGATCACCTCCCTCTGGGGGGGAGCATCCTTACCAGGCCATAGTAGAGGACAATACAGCCACTTTTGATGTGAACTGACAGACTAAGATCAGAAAGGAGAGGAGAACCTCCCCTATTAGTGGACTTGGGGAGTGGCATGCAAGCAGAGGGAGGAGGGAGGGTGGGATTGGGAGGGGAGGAGGGAGGGGCTTATGGGGGGATGCAGAATGAATAAAGTGTAATTGATGAAAAATTTAAAAAAAAATAAAGAAAACAAGTGATACAAAAAAAAAAAAAAAGAGTGAAATTACCCCAAGGAACTAAGTATTAAAAGGTCCATATGCCCTGTTTTTCTAACCTTATTTCTTTCCTACCTAGGGTCGGGGGTTGGAAGGGAGATAGAAGCAATTATCAACCCCAAATTAAATAGGTTTAAAAAAATTAAAGGTGACAACTCTCCCCCACAAACTGCTATGTTTGGACCATTATTCCCCAGCAAGTTGCACTATTTGAAATGGTTGTGGAACCAGGTGTAGAAGTTTGAGAGGAAAGAGCAAAAGAGAACAAAGACAACAAAGGCAGAGATACAGTGTTGGAGTAAAAGAATGTCACCTATTATTCGCCAGAAAGTTGACACTTCTGACTCTTTTCAAATTTCTATTTTTACCAATTATTAATGATGCTTTATGGTTATTTTGCTACTTTCCAATAGTAGCATTTCCAAACCATAGAACAGTGACAGCACTCATTTAGTTTGACTTAAAATATAAGATAAATCCAGATAATGCCTTTCTTTCCAAGGAACAGTTTTTAAAGGCTGGATTATATTTCTAGATAAAATTTTTGTTTTCATTTTGCTTTGTTGGAGCAAAGTTTTAGACTGGACTGTCATTTAGTTAGGGGCACAGAGGAAAATGGTTACACATCACATAGTAGGAGTAGACATTCTCCACATTAATAGCTGAGATTTCCCTCTCTTGGAACACATCACAGTATCAGAAGACAAGCCGACGAGTTTCAATGAATTGGTAACCATAAAAGAAGGTCTAACTACAAATGTTCACTAATATACACTCGGTGAAAGAGACTGTATACTACCCAGCTGTTCCCTGAGTGTCTGTTTTTGTATGTTAGTTATATTATAGTAGCATTTAGTTATAATGTAGCGGCAGAGTTTACATACAATTGTGAGCAATATCCTCTATCTGTATAATCATCATCCTTTAGGACAACTATTAACTGCAGAAATACTTAATAGCTTTGCATATTTAACTATACCAAAATTGTATTTTTAATTAAGAAAAATACTTTTTCTATCTTGGATGACAAAATCATATGAAATATATATTAAAACACCAACTCAATTGACTCCATATATCCTCTCCATATGGTGTCACTGGTATAGGTTTGGGCACTTTTGTAATATCTTAGTACTATAAATATTTAATCTTTTTCTAAGCAAATTATGCATTTTATATGTTGTGACTTTTTTTTGTAAAAAAACCAGTTATGTAGGATTTTAATTCTCTATAGAGATAAAAGAGCATGGCAAGTTGAAACAAAACACCTTCAGTTGAATGTCATCTGTGATTTCAACAAGTATGTGTTATGAATATGCACACACACACACACACACATATATATATATTCTACAATATATGTACACATACATGCAGAATAGTAGGTATATTGGGATGAGTAGAAAATGAGAAAGGAATTATATATATATATATATATATATATATATATATATATATGTATGTATGTATAAGCTACCCTTTAGGGAATGTTAATTATGAGATGAAAGTGCAAAGGTCATTTTAATAAACACAGTATGAGTAAGAGGCATTTGTTTTTCTACACAGGAAAAATATGTTTAGCTGTGCAAATAGAATTAGAAGTGGCTGGGTGTGGTGACACATACCTTTATACTGCCAGCACTCAGGGGGCAGAAGACAGTGGATCTCTGTGAGTCAGAAGCCAGTCTGATCTAAAGAGTTAGTTTAAGGACAAGGTAGGGCTACATAAATAACACACTATCTCAACATATAGATTGACAAATAAACAAATAAAGTAAGCTTCATAGTAGAGCAAGAACCATTTGTGAGGAAGGTTGTGAGGTTATATCAAATCTTGATACTGTTTTAGTTTTATGGCAATTTCTAAAATCTACCCAGATTATTTACCTTCTTACAAGTTTTGGGTTTGAACTTATTACACAGATTCTCCAAAGCTGAAATTATATAGAAGCAACAGATGTTTGAGAGCTACTGTACATCACAGTGATTATACTTCATAATAATATTTTGTATTATTATATAGATTTTAAATTATTTAACCAATGTCTAATTTATCCATAAGTCTCAAGTATTATATTGTAAATATCTAAATTATTTATAAAAACAAAAATTTTTATATCAGATAATGGCTGAAGACAAGGGAAAGGTGTAAAGAGGAATGTTTAAGTGTTTTTGTGGAGAGTAGCGATGATCTACATTAGACTAATGCTTAGTATTTGGATAGCTGTACTTATAATGGAAGGACATACCCATGGATTCCGTCCACAGGGTACCTCCAGACTCTTGGACCATGATGCTCCTTCCTGGTTTTGAACAGGCTTTATTCTAAGATAGACTTTTTGATAACTGGCTTCATGTCAGCTCATGTCCTTGGTTGTTCACTGCCTCCTAAGCCATTAAATGTCCGTGAGGATGAAACACATTCTTCTAAAGTGTTTTAGAAGAAATAGCATTTCATCTGTAATTAAAAAAAAAATAGTGACCTATTGTTTAATCAGGCATTGAACAAAATCTAAACAGAATTTAAACTATCTGGGGTTGGTCAAAACAGACATAAGGTGTATAGAAAGCTGTGTTGACCTGCTAGATGGAAACAAAAACAATGTTGCATAGTTCCCGATATCCCCTAAATACCAAGGATGAGTGCTGAGGATTCATGGGTGAAGCTCCGTGACTGTGCACACTGATAATAGAATATGTACATGTTTCTGATGTATGAACACACAGAGCAACTATTCTGATATTGTAATGGATAATGTATGAATATACAGAAAATGTCAAAGAAATTTTTATTGAAAAGGATTATGTTAAATAAGACAGTATGCTACAGGAATGCGAAAGCACAGGGGTAGAAAGTAATGTAGAAAAAGTAGAGTAAGTAAAAAACTTGTTCAGTGTGAGCTTTCTTGCTGATTTTTTCCTTCCTTTCTTTCCTTCCTTCCTTCCTTCTTTTCTTCCTTCTTTCCTTCCTTTCTTCTTTCCTTCCTTCCTTTCATTCATTTTTGAGACAGGATCCTATTCTGCAGCAAGACTGTATTTGAACCACTCACAGCAATTATTTTGCATTACACTCCTGACTGTAGGGATCACAACTCTCATGGTTAGGATGATTTTAGACTGGTTAGGATAAAATATACTGCACTAATAGAAATAATAAAATAAAGACCATCCCTCCCACAGAAAACTGGTGAAGAATAATACATGAGCCTCAGAAGTGAGACTCAGGGAGTGCAAACACAAAGGGAGCAAAAAAACTGTACGAGCAAAGGGACCAGTTCATCTGTGACAAGAAAGAACCATCTAGAAATGACAGGGAGTTGTATGATCACCTAAAGAAGACCTTCATGATGACATCAGTCAACATGCCAGCATGGATGGGGAAGCTTCATAAGACCCAGCCCTAGATGAGGAGATAAATGATGCTGAGAGACAGAGGGTAAATTTTCTCCAGGGAAAAATTATCTGATGGGATGTCTAATCCCATGTGGTCAGTGGTAAACACTTACACAAATAAGCAACACTAAATGGATTATTTAACTATAGATGGATATATGGATATAGATGATATAGTTATAATTACAGGAGAAGAAATCATGAGTTTGACAAAGAGTAGGGAGGCACAAGAGGAGCAAGGGTCATGGGGGTTAGAAATTATGTAAATACATTATTTATATATAAAATTCTCAAAATATTTAAATTAGCAAAGAAAGGTACCCATCACCTTCCAAAAGGAAAAAGAGATAACTGAGCAGAATTGTTAGGATCCCTCTAATCAAAACAGAGTTGAGAACTGAAATGGCACCTGGAGAGTCTGTAATGACATCTTCAGATAAGAAACATCCCAATAGTAAACCTCTTGACAAGGATCACAGTGCCAACATCAGATACAAAATACTGAACTACAGGTAGTGCATTTAACCCCTCAAATTCAACCCAAGGGGCGCAATTAAAAGCTACTTCTGAAAGTGATCCAGGTATATGACAGCAAACTGATTACAGATCGAAAGTAGGTTTTATCTGTAAATAAAGAGACTCAGGGATGGAAAGAGAATTGGTAGAGGAAATTCATGGCTTAAAGAAGAGAAATATAATCTTTAAGCTGTCCTCTAGTTTTAAACAGTATCGCTATTATTACATATCAACCTGTCAAAGTACAAAATTACTTGCATTACTTCTCTATATACCTGCTTAATAAAAACCATCTGTGTGCTCAATATGCAATCGTCTTCCAGGTCATGTCAAGAAACAACTTAGTATCTCTGTGGCATTCTTCCACAGAAGCTCCTGTTGTTTTCCTTCTGTTCCAGTTTCGTGGGAATGAATAAAGAAAGCAAGGCCATTTTTAAGAAGAACCCCCATATTACTGCTCATTACCTCGCAATGTTGAGTCACCATGGCTTTTTTAAATGTTTCTTTCTGTCAACATGTGATTCATTATACATATATATATATTTACATATTAGGAAATTCTTTAACAAGATGGGGTATAAGAATAAATTCTATTTGCTATCTTATAACAGACACAAAATTTTTGAAAAAGAGGATAACTGTGCAGAGACAGAAAGACAGAGAGAGACAGTTTTGTAAATACGAATACCATTGTTAAGTTAGATACATTTTACTTTACATTTACTTTGCAGACTTTTTTACATGGACATTTGAGTTTACTAGATTTCCCTCCTGCATCAATGATGTAATATAGGAGCACACACAGAGAATGGATTCAGAGAAACAGTATCTCTGTTAGGCTGAAAGTAGGAGCAATTAAAGTATATTTTGAAATATTTGCAATCTTTAGCCTCAGGGTCTGTTCAAACTATTCAAGAACCCTAGCTGGGTTTCCCAGACAGATGCCCTGTTCTTCTCCACATGAGAAAAGATGAGGTTGTCATTAAGTCAGCAAAGTTTTCCAGTGTCAAAGAAGTGTCATGCTCTATCGAAAAAATGTAAATTTTGACCTATGATTGCCTTTTAATGTCCAAATACAGAACTATAGCTGCATTCAATATCCAGCACTCTGCAGACAGCAAGTACTGATTAGCTGCACATGTGGCTACGGTTCTTGCAGTTCAGCACGCATATCTCCATCCTTTCTTAGCAGTAGCACGGGGTTGAGAAGGGAAGGCCTATCACATCCATCAGTGCAGGCATCACTCACTTTTCAGTTTGAGGAAATTATTTACAGTTTCTCACATTTGGCTATGAGCTATGGAGTCTATTAAGTCTTCCTAAGGCAAGCAACAGCAATCCGAGGCGCCCACGTGTGTGTGTGTATGTTTAAGTATGCATTCCCACACTTTCTCACTGACATACTCAAATCTACAGCAAATCTATAGCACTCATCGTTCACCAACAATTAATGGCAAAGATAGAATATCCAGCACGTATCCAGTATGTGATACGTACTCCACTTTGAGTGTAAAAATAATTTTGTGCTTGATAAATATAAAATAAAACTGTAAATTAAACAATTAAACTAAGGATTTTTCTTCAGGAATACCCCCTCTCTCTTCTCTCTCTCTCTCTCTCTCTCTCTCTCTCTCTCTCTCTCTCTCTATATATATATATATATATATATATATATATATATACATACATATATATATATATATCCCTGTAATCTTTAAGAAGAGCACAGTTCCATCAACTAAAGCTCTCATTACAACTGGTCTTCCTGCTGAGGCCAAAGAGATGGAGCAATTTGATGGTATCCCCAGAGACTCTGATGTGCTGGCATGGGGTCAGATGAGGTTGGGATTGCTCTCTTCTTCACTCATCACTCCATTCCACTGAAAGGCATCAATCTAAAAATAGACTGGCTCTTTGTTCTTGTTTTCTTGCATCCTTTTAAAGATTTGTTCCTGTGTATATGTGCATGCTTGAATGAGTTTAGTTTCACCACATGTATGCATGTGCCTTTTCCTAGGGAGGCAGACATTAGATCCTTTGGAACTTGATTTACACATGGTTGTGAGAAACTTGATGTGGGGGACGGGACCCAAACTTTGGTACTGTGAAAGAGAACCAAATGCTGTTAATCATTGAGCCATCTCACTTGCTCATATGTGCACTTTTTGTATTAAGATATCTGAAGGAAAGCCTCATCAGTAAATTCAAATGTGCTCTAACAGTGATATCATTCATGTCTTCATATATATATATATAATATATATATAACATATATATTATGCAAAGCTGCACCTCTATAATTGTTAAAGGTTTTAGAAGATTGATCGGTTAGTTAGAATTTCTACAGCTATGGAGAGCTGGGGTGTTATAGGTCCCTAGCTAGCGAGGAACACATATTATGTTGTGCCATATTTAGCTCACTAACTACTAGTTATTGTCACCTCTTGATTTGACCTAACATTCTCATTACTATAAACTAAAATCCTTCTGGGAATGAAGAAACATATCTCTAACCTCTACCATCCAAAGGCTAAGAATATCATCAAATAATATCCAGGGCCTCTGTCAGAGCTTTTCTGCATCCCTATAATGTATCTGATCTTCTCATTCATGTACTTTTAAGTACTTTGATTTATGACTTTCTTTGTTCTATTAATATACCAAGCTGATAAAACTGCAACCATGTTGGAACATTGTATTTGGGGCAACCTGAATTGGCTACGCTGAGATATGACCTCTCATATTTGGCTTGAGAATTAATGGATCTCTATTATCTTTGCAATATGAACTGTGCTTTTGAAATTATAAAATGTCATTGCTTTGTATATATCTAATTCGAATTTCTGGCACCAGGCAGTTTATTGGCTCCTTCCACTATGAGTAGATGCAGTAAGAAGATGGCAAGTAACAAACCATGGCTGACATTTACTTCTGATGTTACAGTGTATGGAAAAGTGAGAGTGTGTCCCCTATTTGTGTTCAACCCTGCTGCTTGCTGGAGGGCATCTGCACTGTTCACCCCACTGAACTCTTCTCCAATGTAGTAGAGATACAGCTAGAGTTCCTGATCCCTGGCTCTCAGTTACCCCTTCCCTCAAGCCCTTTCTTTCTTTCAAATTATTCTGATTTATTGCCTTGATATGTATATACATTTATTTATATTCAATTAACTGGTAGTGGCAAGATAAAGTTTTTTAAATTTAATTTTGTTTATATGTTTATTTATTACAATTTATTCACTTTGTATCCCTGCTCTGCAGCCCCCTCCCTTGTCTCCTCCCAGTCCCACCACCCCTCTTTCTTCTCCCCCTGTACTCTTTCCCAAACCTTTGATCTGGGAGGACCTCCTCCCCCTCTATCTGACCCTAGCTTATCAGGGTCGCATCAAGACTGGCTATATGACCTTCCTCTGTGGCCTGGCAAGGCTGTACCTCCCCCCAAGGGGGAGGTGATCAGAGAGTCAGCTACTAGTTCATGTCAGAGACAGCCCCTGTACCCCTTACTAGGGAACACACTTGGAAACTGAGCAGCCAATGGGCTTCCTTTGAACAGCGGTTCTAGGTCCTCTCCATGCATGGTCTTTGGTTGTAGTATTGGTCTCTGCAGGCTCCCCTGGGTCCAGGTTTTTGGGCTCTGTTGTTCTCCTTATGGAGTTCCTGTTCCCTCTAGGTCTTTCTATCTCCCTCTTCTTCCATAAGGATTATGGCACTCTGTCCAAAGTTTGGCTATGAGTGTCAGTATCTCCTTCGATACATTAGAAACAAAGAGAAAAAAAAAATGAAAGAATCAACAAAACCAAGAGCATTTTTTTTGAGAAAATCAGTAAGATAGACAAACCCTTAGCTGAACTAACTAAAAGGCAGAGACACACTGTCCAAATCAGCAAAATCAGAAATGAAAAGGGGGACATAACAACAGACCCGGAGAAAATCCAAAGAATCATTAGCTCCTACTTCAAAAGCCCATATGCAACAAAATCTGAAAATGTAAATAAAATGGACAATTTTCTTGATAGACTCCATTTACCAAAACTAAATCAAAATCAGATAAATAAATTAAATGGTCCTATATCTCCTAAGGAAATGAAGCTGTCATCAAAAGTCTCCCATTCAAAAAAAGCCCAGGGCCAGGAGTTTTCAGTGAAGAATTCTACCAGACCTTCAAAGAAGAGCTAACACCAATACTCTTCAAAGTATTCCACAAAATAGAAACAGAAGGAACATTACCAAATTCATTCCATGAGGCCATAGTCACCTTGAGATCTAAACTGCACAAAGGTCCTACAAATAAAGAGAACTTCAGACCAATTTTGCTTATGAACATTAACACAAAAATACTCAATAAAATACTAACAAAGTGAAACCAAGAATGCATTAAAGATATCATCCACTATGACCAAGTAGACTTCATACCATGCAGGAGTGGTTCAATATACGGAAATCCATCAATGTAATCCACCATATAAAGAAACCGAAAGAAAGAAAACCACACGATCATCTCCTTAGATGCTGAAAAAGCATTTAACAAAATCAACACCTGTACACCTAAACATAGTAGAGGCAATATACAGCAAGCCTATAGCCAACATCAAACTCAATGGAGAGAAACTTAAATCAAACCCACTGAAATCAGGGAGAAGGCAAGGCTGCCCACTCTCTCCTTATCTCTTCAACATAGTTCTTGAAGTCCTAGCTAGAGCAATAAGGCAACTAAAGGAGATCAAAGGGATTCAAATCGGAAAGGAAGAAATCAAAGTATCACTATTTGCAGATGTGATACTATACTTGAGTGACTCCAAAAATTCAGCCAGAGAACTCCTTCAGCTGATAAACACCTTCAGCAAAGTGACTGGATACAAAATTAACTCAAAAAAATCTGAAGCCCTCTGTATACAAAAGACAAAGAAATTAGGGAAACAACACCCTTCACAATAGCCACAAATAACATAAAGTACCTTGGTATAAGTCTAACCAAGCAAGTGAAAGACCTATATGAAAAAATCTTCAAGTCTCTGAAAAAAGAATTCAATGAAGATATCAGAAGATGGAAAGATTTTCCATGCTCATGGATTGGTAGGATTTAGTAAAAATAGCTCTCCTACCAAAAGCAATCTACAGCGCCAATGAAATTCCCATCAAAATACCAACATTTTTTTTTTTTACAGATATTGAAAGAACAATTCTCAATTTTATATGGAAAAACAAATAACCCAGAATAGCTAAAACAATTCTGTACAATAAAAGATCTTCTGGAGGTAGCTCCATCCCAGTTCTCAAGCTGTACTATAGAGCAACAGTAATAAAAACAGAATGGTACTAGCATAGAAATATACTGGTGTGATACCTTTTTCTCAGAGGCGGGACCTGGGGCATCAACCCGCATGATATCAGACATGCTCTTCTCTGGGTCTACAGCGGCTGACCCTGAGTGCAGTGCTTAGCCTTGCATCCTGAGCATAACATTTTAGCTTTTTATGGTAGCCAACCATGCTTTGGGAGACTGTCCTGCTTCAATGGCTGTAAAGGCCTGAATGATCATGGCTGCATTACGCTGTTGTGAGACTCTAATCTTGCATATACACCA
This sequence comes from Meriones unguiculatus, assembly GCF_030254825.1. Taxonomy (NCBI): domain Eukaryota; kingdom Metazoa; phylum Chordata; class Mammalia; order Rodentia; family Muridae; genus Meriones; species Meriones unguiculatus. The sequence continues at coordinate 12,404,892 of NC_083354.1, read as the reverse complement.
CAGGTCTGATCCTCTTTGGGTGGATGACACCTAAATGAACATCGGTACAAAGTCCCAATTTATTTCTAATATCAGAGATCAGACCTCTACTCTTGCCTGATGCGTCTAAAACAAAAAGGGGGAACTGTAGAGAGCTGCGTAATGCCGCGCCTTAAAGATGGAGCTGGTTTCCGCCTTCCACTTTCCCGATGGTGAGTGCTCTCTGTCACAAACAACTCCACATTTGGCTAAGGCTGAGGATCTGGCTTGCTTCCATGTATGTGGACCTATCTGCATTGCCCACGTGGCACGCTGGGGTTGGCTACCCAGAGGCTATTTAAGCTGTGGGCTGGCTTTCCCCAGGGTCAGATGATTGTTCAAGGTTCCTGAATAAACTGCATTGAAAAAAAAAAAGAAATATACTGGTGGACCAATGGAATTGAATTGAAGATCCAGAAATAGACCCACACACCTATGGAGACTTAATTTTTGACAAGGAAGCCAAAACCATACAATGGCAAAAAGGGAGCATCTTCAACAAATGGTACTGGCTTAACTGGATTTCAAACCTTTTCTTACCAAAGAAGTTCAGTGGCATGATAGCCCCAGTTTGCAGTCTGAACTCCACACTGAACTCTCTTGAGAACTTGGTAAAAGGCCCTTTGGAATTTTGTTTGTGGTCTGGGTGAGGACAGGCATTAGTAATTTTAAAAGTTCTCAAGGTTGATCCTGCTGTGCAGCTACAATGTGACCCACAGCTGTTTCCAAATTTCATCTGATCACCACCTGTTTAAACATTGGCCAGCTCATAAAACCATAGCACTCAAGAGGGAGAAGCACAAAGATCAGGAGATCAAGACCACCATTGACGGCTTCGTGGTAACTTCAAGTCCACCCTAGGCTACATGTTTCTAACAAGTGCCTGGGTGGTGTTGGAGCGTCAAGTTGGGGGACAGTATTTTGAAGTAATATCATTGGATTCTCAAGAATCTGTAAATGTGAACTCTGAGTGCCAGCCTTGGTGAACTGCCCCAGGGCTTTAGATTCTGAGAGTGCCTTTCTCAGGGGTCCTGCTTGCTGCTGGTAGTCAGAGAAGGGGAAACAGACTTGATAACTGGTGACACATCCTTGTACTTTGTGCTTGGATGGGATGGGCTCAAAGCATAACACCTCAAGCATTTCCTGGCTTCAGGTGCTTATCAAAAACACTGAGATTTTTTCTGAACCCTAGAAGAAATCAAACAAGCAAGGGACAAGTTTTCACAGATAAAGGATAGGATCTGTATTTATTCCTCTCTCCAGTGAGGCCACATTGAATAAATCTCCTTTCTTTGGTTTTCATAATAATTTGTCTAATTAATTGGTATACTGAGGACAGTGAGCTGTGCCTCTTTTTTAAGGTTACTAGGGGTCAGGATCTGACTCTAACAATGTCAGTGATAAGGACTGTGAGCCCAGAACCAATTAGACACATGTGAGAGATATAATTAATTAGTCTTGAGAAAACTTTGCATGAGGTTATGGGAAGATAAAGGGGATGGAAAGACATTAAGCAAATTACTTTAAGGTTAGTAATTTGAAGGTGTGGTTAGACAGTGATGACATGATCGTACTGAGAAAAAAAAATCAGTCTCTAGTTAGGAAGTAGAGACCAGCAGCTCAGTTGAGGATGTATTAAGTTGAGGGTGTCTGGGACACTCCAGTGCAACTGTATTGAAGATACTGGACATGAAGCAAGATTGTGGACAGTGCTTCATCCTTTCTGGCCATTGTCCCAATTCTCAACACATGATAAGTAGCAGCAAAGACTAACCTTCACTTCTCTGACTCCCCTGGAGTGGCCAGTGGTATTTTGCACCTAAACAGAAGTAGTGATAACTGTCAGGGGTCAAAGTTGTCCCTATACTATCCTGGGGCTCACAGAGAATCCCACTTTGAGTGGGATACACCTTCAAAAGATAAAAACACAAGAAAGCAGTAATGGGCAGGATCGAGGATGCCAGATGCCTCTTGTAAAAGGGGAATACAGAGAGAGCTGTGGTAAATATAAACATATGTTAGCTAAATGTATATATTTATAAGCATATATAAGTATATTTAGTTAAATATTTATTATATATTTAAGTTAGGTAAACTCTCCAAAATGAGAAGAAGAATATATTATCGAAATACCAACCAGGAGAGAGGAGGAAAAGAAGTTATGCGTTACTTGTAGGTAATCAAACAAGAACAAGTGTCATAACCTTTGAAACTCCTGATAATATAGATTAAAATTATGTAATAATAATTCAGATATTGCCTTTATTCACTTATATCTTCTCTTTGACTCTATCTATCCTATAATTGTCCAATCCTTACCCATTTTGGGTAGGCTGGCACATGGATTGCTTCTTGAGTTGTTTATATTTTCATTTCAATGGCACAGTATACTATAATTACAGAAAAAAATACAAAGAGTGGCTAAGGAATTCTATACTATAAATCTGCCAAATCATAAGTTAGACACTCTGACCTAAAAGGTAAAGAACATGTATAAACAATGTAAACAAGTGCTTAAATCGCTTTGTCTTGTCTGAGACACTTGCAGGAGTTTTCAGCCCTTCTGACAAACTCTGAAAAGTCGTTTGAACTCTCTTCCCCTACTCTGCATTTCTAGAGAATAAAACAACGTATAGATGGCTGGTAGAAATCTTAATCTCATTTTAATGGCTTCCCTGTGAAATAGTTAAAGTACCCAGAACAGGACCGGGGAAATAATGACGTCCCTTATCAGCAAGGAGGTTATAACTACTTGTGACTATTCATGATATTCAAGGTTGTATTCCAGCTGTGAATGCACCACTATCCAGATAGTATGTGTGTGGTTATACATACACATTATATTATATCTGTATCTCCTCTATTCGTTTAGGCCATTGGTACTACAATACCAGTACGATAGAAGATTAGCCAGGATAGTGTCCCACCTCTGCTGAAAGTTAGTGACTTACCTAAGGGTCTCAGATAAAAGACCTTGAAAGGATATGGCAGTGGTCACAGCAGCAACAACAAAGGATCCTAGAAAGGAATACTATTGTAGCTTCCAGGGGAATACAGTCAGGGTTATGTCAAATGTGTTTCACACTCTTTTGAAATCTTACTATTTCATTACGACCTCTAAAACCTAGAAATTCTATCTATGATCTTCAGTTATGTTTAATTAGCATATTGATTATTAAACCAGTTCCAAGGACTTTGACTGACATGTGTAATCTCGAACCTGGTGAGTTTTCCAGACGGTATTAAAAACGTGAATTCAAGTATCAAAATATTTTGGCATTTTTATTCTGTCAGCTTTAATGGAAAAAAAAGTGCTTGTAAATGTGTACTTTTCCACAACTTATAGAAACTACTACACGGAAGTTGTTCTAAAAGAGAATGACAATTGTAAATGTCTCAGCACTGCCAGTATGCTTGGACCTTCCTCAGAGAAACAGCCATTGTACATTGTACACACACACACACATGAAAATAAGGTGATTTGTTTTTAAGAATGAGTAGTTGTCAAAACTTCTCAAAGGAGCAAGTGTGTCTGCGCACACACTACTTACACAGCTTAAAGCAGAACACAACCTGACACAGCTGCCCAGGAATATGAAAACATAAACAGGATATAGACATAAATGTACAAGTCTCAAGGAAGCAGAGAGAGAACTGTAGAACTTTTCCAAGAATGAAGGGAGTTTTAAATGTCACTGGAATATCTCTCTGTGGTCCCCAGTTCACAATAGTTCCACCTTAATCAACCTTATTTTTTCTAGGCTGAAGAGTAATAATTTATTCAAGATCTCTTTATAATGTTCCTTCTCAGTGTTAGGCTTTGGATGTTGTCATAGTTAGAATTTCTATTGCTGTGATGAAGCACCATGACCAAAGAAACTTGGAGAGGAAAGGGTTTATTTGGCTCACACTTCCATATTGCTGTTCATCAACTGAAGGAAGTCAGGACAGGAACTCAAACAGGGTAGGAACCTGGAGGCATGGAGGGGTGCTGCTTACTGGCTTGCTTCCTGTGGTTTGCTCCGCCTGCTTTCTTATTACATTCTGGACCACTAATCTAGGCATGGCACCACCTGCAATGGCCTGGGCCCTCCCCTATCCATCACTGATTAAGAAAATGCCCTACATGCTTACCTACAGCCTGATTTTACACAGACATTTTAATTGAGGTTCTCTCCTCTGAGGAATTTAGCACGTGTTGACATAAAACTACCCAACACAGTTGTTTTTTTCCTTTTTTTTTTTTTTTTTTTTTTTTTTTTTGCATTTCCTCACTTTCCTTCTCTGTCTACACGATGAAGCATTTTTTAAAGGCACACGGCATAGCTGAGTTAAACTCTAACCTTTGGATTCAGGGAGTACTTTCCTTTCTTGAGCAACACACTTGCCCCACAAAGTTTTGCAGTGAATGTGAATATTCCTTGATGCTCACAGCCCACCCCCAACAGAGAATTGAGGCAGGGGGGTGGAACTAAGACATAAAATCAGGTAAAGTTACCCAGAAACCCAGGTTTCATGTATGTATGAACGAGCAAGAACTTCTTTCTAAAAGGTATAATAACAAGTTTGCCTCTTTTCATTTCTAATACTCTCTGGCCAAACAAATCATTTTTTTTTCTTTTCACTTTAATCCTGATTTCTAGGGACTTGCGACTTTTTCATGAGCCATTTATTAAATAAAAACACCTAAGGAACAGGCTTCATATTCTACTCCAGCAAATAACCCACAAAAAATATTAAGCTAAACACCAGATGGCTGAGGACAAACCCCCGTAGAGTTCTATTTCTTAGGTTCTTAATTAAAATCACTTCAAGTGACTCCTCTCAAAGTTGACACCTGAATTGACTACATCATGGTTTTACATCCTGCATGGCATAGACACCATAAACATATGTTGAAGTCATACAAAGTTGATTTTCTTCTCCTAATTTACCCGCGAGGTTGTCAGTCTACATAAAATCAACAGATGATCACAGGCTAAATCAGGGACTGCGGGGAGCCTATACTTACAAATCCATGACACATCTATTCCTCCATCGGATACTGAACAGTTGGGAAAGGCATGTAAATCAGTGGAGCCCATGCCATGTACAGCATTTACGTGACTCAAGTTAATATGTGTCTGAAGTACCATTCATTGTGTTAAATACAAAGTCCTGGAAATATCTCCCCTATCCCAAAAATATAATCCTTTAGATATGAAAATAAATGACAAAGTGAGACAGAACATGCTGTACTTCACGCACTACCAGAGGAGTGCATAACTGCACTCTGTAACTTCAGGTTTAATTTAGAAACTGGTTCTGCATAGAATTTATATTACAAGACTAATAATACTTTAATATACCCATGTATGTTATCCACGTGTCAGAATGAGATATATGCCGTTTACGTGTGATGTGATGGTAAACTTTTTTTGTCAGTAAATACCTTAAAATATTTAAATAAAATAGCAAACTGATAAATAGAACAGGCTGCCCTTGAACTCACAGAAATCCACTTGCCTCTGCTTGTGAAGTGCTGGGGTTAAAAGTGTGTTGCCACCACCACTCAGCTGAACATTAAGATTTTAAATGAGAGTCCAGAAGAGTTACACACATGTGGAATAAGTGAAAAGGGAAATAGACCATTATGTGATGACAGCATCATAAAACTCCAATCTTTATCTGGAAAATGGTGATCCATCTTAACATTAACAGTCATGCCTTCCCTAAATCCCTCATATTTTCCATACTAAATTCCCCAAAGCACTACAAACTCCCAGGCATGTGAGAAGACTGAGCTAAAGCACCAAAAGCTAAGAGAACAAATGAAGAGATTGAAAATACACGGACGTTAAAGCTTCCATATGAAAAGCAATGACTGGGGCAATGAGTAAGTGATATTCATAATGGGAAGATACCAAGGCACCATCCTGGAATAATATATACCTCGGCCATTAAAACACCAGAGGACTTCCTTGCTGCTTTTCTTACCTGGGTTTGTGAACTGCAGTATGTTTATCCTGTACTATATGGTTAAAATTTACTTATAAGTGAGCACACAGCACGTATGTCTTTTTAGGTGTGGGTTACATCGCTCAGGATGATCTTTTCTCATTCCATCCATTTGCCTGAAATTTTCATAATTTCCTCGTTTTCAACAGCTGAGTAGTATTCCACTGTGTAAATGTACCCTTTATTTATATTGCTTAAATCTCACGCAGAAAGGAAAATAGAATAGCGAGCAGAAGTGGTTCAAATGACACAAAGAGAAACGAAGGTGAAGGTCAGACCTGGGGAGGGTGGGGGCTGGAGGACAGAGGGCCTGCAGAGAAGAGAAACCATGGATGAAGGCATCTCTGAGACAAGCTGGAGACTCAGGACAAGGTAGGCTTCTGGGAGAATATGGGGGTGACTCTAGCTGAGACTCCTAGTAGCAGGGGTCATGGAAACTGAAGAGGCCACCCTCTAACTAGGCAAGAGCCCTAGTGGAGGGAGGGGAACGCTAACCCACCCACAAAACCTTCAACCCAAAATTTACCCTGCCTACAAGATGTGCAGGAATAAGGACAGTGCAGACATGGAGTGAATGTTCAACCAATGCCTGGCCCAACTTCAGACCCACCCCATGGGAGAGAACCAACTTCTAACACTATGAACAACGTACTGCTATGCTTTCAGACAGGAGCTTAGCACAGATGTTCTCTGAGAGCCTATACCCAGGAACTGACAGAAACCAATGCTGAGACCCATAGCCAAACACTGGGCAAAGTGTGGGGAATCTTGTGGGAAAATGTGGGGAAGGGTAGAAGGACATGGAGGGGACAGGAGTCCAGAAGAAGAGAAAAGAGCCAACTAACCAGGGCCCAGGGGACTTGCTAAGAGTGAAGCACCAACCAAGGATCCTTCCATGGTCTTGCATGCATGGGCCTAGGCCCCCTACACAGATGTAGCTTATGGGTAGCTCAGCCTTCCTGTGGGTTCCCTAGTAAGAGGAGCAGGCTGTCTCTGACATGAACCCTGTTGCCAGCTTTCTGATCACTTTCCCCCGGTGGGCAACTATGCCAGACAACAGAGGAAGAGAACACACTCAGTCCTGATGCAACTTGATAAACTGGGGTACACTGAGGGGGGGGCTTTTCTGAGGAGAAGGAGAGTGAAAGGGAGAAAGAGGTAGAGAGAATGGCACCAGGAGGAAAGGAGAGAGGGGGCTAACGATCAGGATGTAAATTGAATAAGCAAATAAATTATTTTTTTTTAAAGTTCAGAGAACATTGCTAGAGAGAGAATTCAGTTCTTGCAAAGATCTGGGTTCAGTTCCTAACATCCACATGGTTGCTCATTCAGGTATATGCAAATAAAGCACTCACACTGTGTGTATACACAGGATCAAGCATATCTAAATGATGATGATGATGATGATGATGATGATAAAAGTTAAAAGATCCAGAATTCTGAGTCTACTAGCTAGACGCAATGTTCAAGGCTTCATTTTCTCTTTCTTAAGGCTTAAGCATGACACTGCCTCAGTGGAGGAAGGGCACAGTGATGAGGAAGAACCTAGGAATCTTAAGCTAGCTCATGGTTCCTGGTTAGCTGGGTAACTTCGGACTTTTGGACTTCCTTTTTGCTCTCTCTGCCTGTTTGTAAAAACAGAAGCATCATGTTTGCTTTGACTATCAATTGCTCTAGCATTTCTGCCAGCTGAAATATGACTCCTGTGATGCTGATGTTTTCCATTATGGATTTTTCAGTAGTGCATATTGGATTGATATTTAGCCAAATGGCAATGCTCTTGCCTTTCACATTTATTTGCTTGTTTAAGATATTCCCCACATTCCAATCCAAGAGGAAAAAAAAATCAAAATGAATATTAGTGAGAAATTAGTTAAGTCTTAAAGGAAAGTTCTGCCTCGTTAAAGAAGGCAAGGAAACCACGTTGTCTGCTTTCTTAAGATTCAAAAGGCCAGTAATTAATTAGCAGCAAACATTTATGCACAGTTAGGAGACTTTCCTCATGCCGTGAGGCTCTCTCATCTCAGAACTGTTATTGCGCAGGACACTGATGAGTAAGAGATGGGTGGAGGGGCCATGATGAGTATCAACAATGCTTATCACCAATGCTGTTCTCGGTTGTCACTGCTACACCATAATGAAAAGCCAGGGGCCATCCAAGCAGCCAGATCACTAGCAATTTTAAGCTCTCAACACAACAGGGAGCCTCTTATCACTCATACCCAGCGTGGGCGCCATCCTGTTACGTCATCACGTCACTGTGCAGAAACTCTACTATTTTATTATGGAAAAAAATCAGAAGTGAAAAAGGACAGGGGTGGCAGTTTTATAGTATTTATGTTATGTGTATGTATCTAGTACTTAACTACTGACACTCTTTTTAAAGATCTATGCAAGGCAACGAGATACACACAAGCACATACTGTGGGCGCCGCTGCTTTACATTTGCTTATTTAGCTAATAGGGAAAAAATTTTTCTCATCTGGCAGCAGTTGCTATCTCTACCCAGAAGCTGGATTTCTTACCCCACTTGGTATTATTTTTCAATGTTTTCCACAGGGATGTAAGTATTCCGAAAACACTTAAGAAAATGAATCTTAAACATATATATTTATAAAACTAATAAGCTCGCCAATACCTATTTTTTTGTTTTATCACACATAAATTATATGGTATTTTTTTCTTATCTCTTTTTAAAACTGTTTTCTGTAAAAGTAACTTTTATTTGACTATTGTAAATGTTGTCCTCAAGGCTTATTGCCTCCATTTGCTAATCTAGGCCTAGTCCTCGAAGCTTCTAGTCTCTGTACAATCTAATCTAGGCCTACAATGTTTCAGCTTCTGGTATTTACTGCTGAATAAGCTCTCCCTTTCTAGTTCTTTCTGAACTCTGGCTGGATGGTTCAACTCAGCTGTCTGGCTCAAAACTCTTCTCTAAGCTGACTGATTCAAACTGGCTTCTCTCAGTTTCTGACTGCAGTGGTCTGCTTGGCCTCATACTACCTGTAGCAAGCCGTTCTAATTCTCTGGCTGCCTCTGTCTTCACCTGTATCTAGCTTGTTTTCTCTTCAACCTGTTGCCATAAAACTATCCTGGTAAAACTGCTTCTGAATTACATTAAAAGAATTGCCACAAAACCAACGGACTCAACCCAACTGCCTGAACAGAACTCAGAGGTCTGCATGCTTCTGTCTCCTAGGGCTAGGATTAAAAATGTGTACCACCACACTTGAACTTAAACTTTTCTTTACCTGAAACATGTTCTATACCAGGCTGGCCTTGAACTCAGAAGATATCTTCTTGCCTTCATCTCCCAGGATTAAAGTTATGTCTATATTCCAGCTAGAGTAGCCATGTTGCTGGATTAAAATTCCTCTACAGTTTTCTTTTTTTTTTTTTTTTTTAATGTTTGAGACTAAGGTTTTACTATGTAGCACTGGATGACCTGGTATTCACCATGTACACCAAAAGATCCTTGAGTTCCCATCAGTATTTTTGACTCAGGCTCCAGAGCACTGAGATTATGTATATAAACTATATCATAGTTTTCCTACTCTGAATTTTCAGAAAATGTCATTTCTAGGCCTGATGGTCAAAGCACAAGTGTTTCTAAATCATTTGGAGTGACTACTTGAAAGACCCCCGTAACTGACATAGAGGCATATGACAAACGGCGAAATAGCAACGTCCTGCAATAGGAATGTCATGTTGCACACTCATGGCGCCCTCAAGACTCCCTTGAACCCCTGCATCGCGCCATCTCACAGAGGAGACTGGCAGGCAAATCAGAGCAATTATTTTTTTGATGTTGTTCCTTTTGCCTGACTGGCAGGCAAATCAGAGTCAACAATTATTTTTGATGTTGTTCCTTTCATTTTGTTGCTGTTGGTGACGGTGGTTTGGGGTGGTAGTGTCTACTTGTGTAGCCTTTGCTGCTTTGGAACTCCAATGAGACGGGGCTACCTCTGCTTCTCACTACAGGCATGTACTACCACACCCAGCCTGAAAATTAACCTTTGATAAGAGGCCTCAGTGAATACAAGGACTGTAGCTTATCAAATTTATAGCATTTTAATTGGGCATGCCTATAATCAGGACATGTTATCTCTGATTTGTCAATGTTCTTTCATTCCCTTGTGGAAAGCCACCTGCTCCTTCCTCTTTGTCCTTACTATTTATTTATTTTTCCTTATCTAATCATTTATTTTCATTGTTACTGTCATGAAAGTATCTAACTTTGTAAAGTTGCTAAAATCTGGTCCTATAAAATATAGGTACAGGCAGGAAAGGTGGCCCACACTTTTAATCCCAGCACTCAAGAGGGATAGGCAGATTTCTGCGTTCAAGGCCAGCCTGGTCTACAGAGTGAGTTCCAAGATATCCATGGCTACACAGAGAAGTCTTGTCTTGTAAAAACCAAACATAAATAAATAAATAAATAAATAAATAAATAAATAAAATGCAGTTGCTACTTAGGCCTGTGAAAACTTAGTATTTTTTATGACACTATTTTATAATGACAACTACTGCTTACCATTCCAAGAAGTTATCATAGATTATACAATCAATGAGTAACCAAGGGTCTGGCTTTATTCTAAGACTATGGCAAAAAGGAAAATGAGCAAATGCAAATAATGACAAAACAAGAGGCACTTTCCTCCAGAGATGCCAAAACATATAGAACTAATTTTTATTCCATAGTCAGCAATAGTCCCTTGAAACCTTGGACAATGACTGTAAAGTCAGGTGTAATCCCCACATGAATTGTTTCTCAGAGCAGAGTGTGTCAAACAGGACATATTAATAACCTAACACCAATAACTGATTAAAGCAAAGTGTTCTTTAAAACGCCTTCTGTGGTAAGATGGCTCACAGGCAGTCCTGAGCAGTGCAGTGTTAAGGTCCACTAGTATTCACAGCACAGAGCATTAGCATCAGCAAGGAAAAGGATCCCCCATATTTGCTATTCCATGTACAGATAACTGTAAACATTCTTTGTAAAGGGCTTTTTCTTTTTAAGTTAGTTAGTTTGTTTGTTTTGGTGTTAGTTGGATCCAGAGTCTTAAAACACACTTGCCAAGTAAGCACTTTCCCCTTAGCTGCACTCCAATCTCTAAATTGCCAGTTTTCAGTGAAAATATGTTGAAAAGCAATTTCAAGAATGATCTTTAGAATTTGTCTAATGAAGCATCAAAGTTAAATTACTGGTGATTTGAGTGTGCAATCAGCAGGGAGGGTCCCATACAACAATTATTTTCATATATATCCCAAATTTTTTTTCCATAAAGCCTATGACAGTCCCACTGTCGTTAAAGCATAATTTTGGAGGAGGGCCATTTTGCAGATGTGGAGCTAAGCAGTTGTTCTATCACTGAACTGTATTGCTCAACCTAAAAGCAGCTAAGCATTTGTTAGGAAAAGGCACTAATTTTGGGAGACCCTGATAATGTACTCTGTTACCTTTAAAAAGTCTAAATATACTGCAAATAACAATGCAAGTTAGGAGTCTAGGTTTTGCCACAGACCTATCACAGAGCTAAGGCAATAGAAACTTTCTACACACAGACCATAGGCCCGTAATGAGTAAGTTTTCGTCTAGAACCTTAGATACATTTTTGAAGATGTAGTAAAGAAAGTTCTGTTTCCTTTCAGATCCAGAGAAAGCATATTTTTTTCTTCACACCCTCACAGTTTCCCACAAATGGAAATACCTTTACACATATGATGAGCATAAAGAGTGATCTTAATTAAATAAACTAGGCTTTATTTAATTATTCTCATGTTGAATCAGTATCTTGCCAGTTTGAACCTTTTAGGTATTTGTGAGCCATTATGTTGCTCTATGGCCAGTGTGGTATAAACAAGCTTCAAACACATTAGCAATAGTCCCATCTCAAATGATCCCAGCTGGTATTTCCATTAAAATGCCGTCTTACTAAACACTGAGGTTGGCTAAAGTCTGTTCTCATTTTGAAAGGACAAATGACAAATCACTGATGCAAAAACCTAAGTTGGTGAGGAATTCTTGGCACCATATGTGATTCTAAATACATAGAAAGCTTCATGTCAGGAGATAGTCCTTACAAGCATCCCCTGGATTATGGATGGTGGCCGTCTCCATGCCCTTTCCACAAAAAAACACCAATAACAAAAATAATAATAATAACAAAACAACCTAAGAAGAAATATTTGTAATATCAAGTACAAGTAAAGGCAAGCGAATGTGGGATTTAAGGAAACCCCAAGAGCCTGACCTTGTATACCATCCCCAGATGCCCCTTTTCCAACATTGTATTATTCATATTAGAGCCACTAAAAAGCTGGTGGCAACCTCTGCCCATTAAGTCTATTCAGTCAATCAATGAAACACAAACCTACCCCCATGGCCAGTCTCAAAGTTCTCCAGGTGGCCCCTCCCTTAAGAAACTAAAGGGTTAGTGGTTGTGGAAGAAGCAAGTGGGTGGATGACTAAAAAAAAATGCTATGGTCCACCTTATCTTTCAGTAAAACACCAGGATATTAGCATAAAAAGGTTTCCCATATAGACCAACCAGTAGTCAAATGGTTGAAGTCAGGACAGAAAATCACTTGTTTTGGATATAAGAAACTGAACCCCAAAACTGTGGAAGCTATCAAGGGCCCTACATACCACAGCCTCACGTGTCCATCAGAGTCAGCACTATTTTAACAATGTCTCCTCTTTCTCTACCCTTTCCCATTCTTCCTTCCTTTCCCTTCCTCCCTTCCTACTCCTCCTTCTCCCTCCCTCCCTTCCTTCTTTCTTTAGTCTTCCACACTCTATCTCCATCCTTCTCCCCTCTTTCCTTCTCAGTTTTTTTTCACATCTCTCCCTTCCTTACTCTTTTTCTCTCACATATATTCTCAAACATAAATATGCACTACCATAGAATGGACTTCATCCCAGGAAAAGATACTCAATTTAATGTCACTGAGAAGTGATGTCATTAAATCTGATGAAGCAAAAATATACTTCCAGGAAGGAACTAATTTTGAGTGAAATTCAATGAAAGTGTTCACAGTGAGAGTCAGAACAGAGGTCAGAGAGGAAATTATTTACAAAGACTGAAGTCATTGGGAGAGAGATGATCCTATGTAATGAAGGTGCTGATGAATACTTAAGTGTCTCTTGGCTAGACAAGACATGTTTGCAAAGTGATGCAAAGGGGAGTAACGCTTTGACACAATGATGCTCCCTCACACCAGATGCTAACTCAGCCAGGAGAAGAGCACATTATAATAATCTGGAATTGGTGAGAACTGTCAGAGGTTTAGAAAGAGATACTGGACTTTTAAAAAAATTGAACCAAAAAATGCATATTCTTTACAAAACAAGGGAAGGGAGAAGGTTGTATAGTTACTGCATGAAAACTCATTCAGGGAATGTGTAAAGGAAAACCTTTCTTTGCTCTAAGAGAAAAAAAGTTGTGAAATTTATCTTAAACGGAGACTTTGCTACAGCATGTTTTAGAGTAATCTGGATGAATGTGCCTTGTATTTTAGGCAGACAGAGAAACCGTTCCTTGTATAAAACCAGTCTAATAAAGCTAGTTGTGCGGTTAAAAAAATAATCTGGAAAAGGGACAATACTAGTCCAGTGTTAGAACTAGTTAGTGTAGGTTCCTGGTGACCAAATATCTAATTTAGCACTGATTTTATACAATCAGTTGATTTCCAGGAAAAAAAAAAAGCACCCATCATTTGCTCCCCTTCCACTTGGCATTTGTGGAGCCACTGATGGGTGACAGTCTGTATCACTAACAACTAACAATGCCAAACAAACACTCCTAGGAACAGTGACTCCGGGTGGAGCTGGGACCTGAACCTCAGGGATGTGGCGCTGCAGAAAGGACTCCACCCTAACTCAAACCACACTCTGGCTCATGAGTCTTCCTGATTCCATATGCCTAGGAGCAAGATTGCCATCTCACCAAATAAGCTATGTGAGCATGAGGGCACACAAGGGAGCAGAGATGTGAACAGCATTCTGATACACATAGAACCAATAGGACCAGACAGAACAGCTCCCTGAATACGTACCACCGAATGACTAGGAAATAGACTACAGTAATCAGCAGGAGTGTTTCATAAGAGGAGCTTATGGTAATTAGCATATATGCATATGTAATCTTGTGAACTCCTCTTGAGATGTTAATAATTGCCTGGGAAAAGTCATGCTAGACACTATCAGAGTATATGAAGCCAATCCAACTGCAACTATGGCAACAGCACAGAGCAGCATAGAAAGGAGTTTAGGAAGTTGAGATTTCTGACTTTAGAGAGCATACATGAGAGCAGCTACACTTGGCTTTTCCAAAGTGGCAATTCAGAAGAGAACAAAATAAGCAAAGATATAAAATAAAGGGGAGGGATCATAAAACAACTTCTAAACAACAGCTTCAAATTGATGAAAATGATATGTGTAACATTTTTAAAACAGATAATTAAATGCTATAAGATAATATTCTAGTTAAAAAAGCAAAGTGATTCATATAAGACATAGAAATCTAAAAAGAAAAGCTTAATTGTAACATTCAAAAGCGCCGAGGAACTGGGATCAACAGTGCAAGGGCAGATGGTGTGTGCTCAGTGCATGTGAGACCCTGGCTTCAATCCCAAACACAAAACAACTGTAAAAGTAAAGTTAACATGAAAGGTATGTGTAAATACATCATACGCACAAACACACACACATACACGCACAGTCATGTGTTTATTCTGAGTAAAGACAGACAAGATATAGTGGCAGTGTCATCACTTTGTCCAAAATTGGGAAGGAGAGCTTGGTGTCCCCTAGAGACCTCAGCTGTCTGGCCACTGCAGCAGGCAGGATTTATACCCTCTTCCTGAATGTAAGATGTCTGTGTAACAAGGCACTTATTTCCGAAGTGTCTTAGCAGAGTTGCTAACGGGTTAGTAAACAGGGGTTTAACTTACTTTGGGACCACATCCTGGCTCTGCTGTCCCTTATCCCAGCCTTATTTATTTAGCATTGTATTTCTATAGAACGTTTCAAGCCTGATTACCAGGAGACTCTCCTGAGAAGCCCCGAAGCAAGAAAGTTGTTTCTACTCACTTAAATCTATGTTATTCCACAGCATCATGATGAAAGGTCATCCCATGCAGCATTATGACTATATACTGAGTTATTAATAAAGAAAATTAGTCCTCTGAAAAAAATCCAAACCATTAAGTTTATCATTGATTAGCAGGCTCCCAAGGACTCTGAAGGATAAGAACAGGGCATGATTTTCTTTTGTTCAGCTGACAGGCATGAAGACCACAATTCATATTTAAAAACCCATGTGTCAGCTTCTATGTTTTCTTTCTCATTATATGTTGATTAACTTGGTCTTTTGACACAGTATCACACTTATAGAGCCCAGGCTGGTCTCAAGCTCACAGTACTCTTGCCTCAGTGTCCGGGATTTGGGGGTTACGTGTGTGTGATGCTGTATCTGACTAATATTTGCTCTTATGTGGAAACTTTTAACAGGACCCTGGCCAGTTATAGGGTGAAACACATTAAAAAAAAAAAAAAGAGAGATACTACAAAATCTGGCAGAAGATTGGGTCTTTTTAGAATCTTTAAATAAATGGAGTGATCTCCAAAGAAACTTTAAAATCCTTGAGATACAGTTCCCCAGATGCAGCAGCCCTTAAGCATGTGGTCAAAAAGACCTCGATAGTCACTGCGTCTAAGGAAAGATGAGAACATTTCATCTCCTGAAATATTACCTCCTGTGAGTTACGCTCACTGCAATATATGCATTTTGTAAGATCAAATAATTCTCTTTAACTCAGCCTGCATATAAATATGCTGAACTGCTTTTTAATTTTATGCCATTTTGCTTATACAGACAAGAAGCAGAATATTACCTTGTTTTATAATATAGACCTTTATCAGTTCCTCTGGAAGTCCCAATTCAAGTGGAGCTACCAGAGAGAGATGTTACTTCAGAGGCTCATTACCCACACAGTGTTACATGAGGAAGGATAATATGTTAAGAGGGCGGGAGCTCAGTTTCTGTGGTGGCAGGGGGTGGAGAGGGAGGCTGGCCAAAAATCTTGACCTTCCTCACTGCATTATGCTTATGGTCCCCCACAGCTCTGGGGAGGCAGGTCAATGTGTGGACACCTACTCTGACTCAGTCACATTTTCCTTTCACAATGTGGCCCAAAGCATATTATGTCTCCTGGTAGAAATTAGCAAAAATTAGTAAGTGGCGCTTGTTATTATGCTTTTTCGAGTCTCTTTCGATTGATAAAATGTAATCATATCGTTTGTTGCTCGCCCAGAAGAAAGGATGTTTTTTAAAACCTACCAGTTCAGAAAATCTGACTGGCCGCTTTAATTCATTCACTAAAATCCTGCTTCACTACTACGTTCTCATTGGATAGCTACTGTTTAGTAATTTAAACAGATAAACATTTTTTTTTTCTTTTTTGGTCAACAAAATACGACTAGTGGGGTCAGTGCCTCTGAAATGTGAGGTTATCTGAATTCACAGGGGAGGGGCCTGCCTTAGTCGCAAAGCCTATACCCAACACTAGTGGAAGAACACTGTGTCTCCCTCGTGTGACTTTTAGGTCTTTAGCTGTCTATCTTGCACATTGTAATGTCGCTGAGGACTCTGAGGGCCTTATATTTCTTACACTTCATAAAGCTGTATTTTTCAAGCATCTTTGTGTCATGTGGACAAGAAAAATAAATGACAATTTTATGTATTTCCTCAGTCCCTTTCTGTCATAAAATTCTCTGTTAGATAGGCTGGATCCTAATAAATACTTTATAAATAAAAAAATGATATTTTTGTCTATTTTTTTCATTTTTTTTAAACTTTGAGTCAGTTTACTAACTCTTTCTGGCCTAGAATTCACTATATAGACAAGGATGGCCCCAAAGATGGCTCAAGATCCTGCTAAATCTCTCTCTCTCTCTCTTGAATCATGACATTACAGACATGTTACTGCTGTGCCCAGACTGGCCCACATATTTTAAACATGAGAAATGTTGTCATAGTCTTGAAAACATCTTCCATGGTTATCATCACATTTAAAAAAACAGATAAAAGACACAAGAAACTCTTAATAATTTTTGATTAAAAGGATGTGTTTACAGTTTAAAGTGAACTCTACCATAAGTTTTAAGATTTATAAAGCAATGTAAGAACTTGATGAAGAGTACAAGACCTCAAAATGCTAAATGCTTCAGAACTTTCCTTGGAAAAAACTGTCATAATGTTTTACATTATTAACATATAATTCAGGAAAAGCTCCAAGTAGAACTCCAGTTTACATACCATAATATGGACCATCCTGCCAGCACGAGTTTGTTTGTAGTTCTACAGAAAGCAGAGACTCGACACTATATATATATATATATTTTTTTTTTTTTTCAAAGACTAAGAAAACTTGAAGTCCTTTAAACACATGAATAGGTTGAAAATCATCTTATTTCAGTCCATGTACCCATCTCTAAGGGCAAAACATTTCTTGGGTCCATTCTGGTTCTTCAGTGGGGGTCTCCTGATACTGTCTCAGATACACTTAAGAGATGGTGAGTGTAGGGGCTGGAGAGGTGGCTGAGCAGTTAAGAGCACTTGCTGCTCTTCCAGAGGACCCAAGCTCAGGTCCTCATTCCCATGCTGAGAAGCTCACAATCTCCTGCAACTCTAATTCCGGGGGATTTGTCACTTTCTTTGGTCCTGCATACAGGTGCACATTAGCATGCATACACACACACACACACATACACACACACACACACACACATACACACACACACACACACACACACACCTTAAAAAAATTAGAAGATTCCTGTAAATGCCCATGTGCATATTTTCTGAAAATAACAGGCAGGATCCACACCCTGAGATGTTTAAAATAGCCTATGTTTCCGTCACACACCGCACTGCCCTGCCCACATTTCAAAATGGATAATACCACTACCTTTCTTGCGTCCTTTATCATCTTCCGAATGGTTTCCTTGATGGTGAGTAGCTGTGCTCTCGGCGGGTGAAAGAGGAGGTCAATGTGGGTGCTCCCTAGGAGTCCGGGCATCACATAGGGCCAGCCTAAATCAAGATTCGGAGCCTCCACATCGGACTGCATGGGCCAGTACGTCCCTGAAGACGAGCCGTCGTCACAGCAATTATCGGAACCACGTTCCGTGTTCTGTGAGAACTTCTGGACATTTTTCAAAATGTAGTTAATTTCCTCCTCGGCTAGGAAGTCTGACACTCGCTCCTTGACGAGGAACTCTTGGTAGGCTTCCAGCCCGTGTTCGATGAGAGCATCCACCGCCACACGGTACCACTCCTTGTAGTGAGGCTCGATGTAGTTGTCAGACCTGCACTCATCATTTAGTGAGGAGAGCAGCGAGGAGGTCTCCATGCTCGCGGGCGCTGGACGAGGACGCTTTCAAATGTTCATCTGTGCGGGGCCAAGAGGTACCTGGGGGTGTGATAAGAAAGTGAAGGTCAACTAGAAGTCTGTGTGCAAATGTTTGTGATCTGCGCCATGGATCACCTTTGATAGTATTTACACTAGCTACTGTTGGTTGAGTGGCTATCGAGGCAAGCTGACACACGTCATATCCAAAATGACGTTAATAGATGCACGATTGAATATCTATAAATGGATTTCCCTTACAAACTCAAGGCGTTCCAGTTCCAGTGTCACGTGTGACATGATGAACCTATCTTTCTCGGGTGATGCAGAACATCTACTCTATTTAAACCTCAGAACCGGGTGTGCTTATGAGGCACGAATCCCTACAAGCCACTTCTGTTTTGACATTAAAATAGTGCTGGAATAGGATTAAAGCCTGGCTACGCATTAATACAAATACGTTAATATGCCAGATGAAATATAAAAAAAGCACAAAATATGTATCTTTCGGGAGTTTACTATTTAGTCAAAGTGGAAAGACATCCATACAAAACTATGAATGATTATTCCAAACAAAGCGATAGCCAGGTATTAAAAGGGCCAGATTAGTAAGTATTCATGCCTATTAATTAATATGTCATACTCACTGGTTTAAGAATAAAAGCAAGTAGAGATTGGTACATAATAGATGAGCTACGGTCAGCCTTGAGCAGGAAGAACGCTTCTACAGCTGAAGGTAGGGCTATGAGAAAAAACAACAACAACAACAACAACAACAACAAAAACTCATCCTGCAGAAAATACTTTCATACCAGACGAAGCCAAAAAACACAGGCAAAAGAACAAGAAATGAAGAGGGTACTCAGGATTCAGGGAGAAAAAACTCTGCTATTCAGGAAAACAGGCTTAGTTTAGGAGTAAGAGACTAAGCTGAGCAGATAAGCCTGAGCCAGGTGTGGAGGTCAGACTTCCTGTCCTTCTGTAGCTGGAGGCGCCATGGCTGACTCCTTGCTCCCTGCTCCACGGAAAGACACACGGGGCTTCATCTCAGTCAGGCCAGGGGTGTCTATACTGGTTTGAAGTCCTGATGTCCATGGTAGGGCTCACAGCACAGCTTCATCCTGGGTTACGAGAACCACAAAGCTGACTTGACCAAAGCAGTTCTGTCAGTGGTTCTGACCTACTTTAACATTCTGCACTTAGCTGATGTGCTCAGTCTTCCTCCCGCTCCAATCCAGATTCAATCTGTGAGGGGCGAGCCTGGAAACCATTACCATTCCTCACAACACTCGCTCATGCTTCACTCTGCCCAGCACACACAGAAGTTGTGAGGGCACAGACAATAGCGTCTGTGGATGAGCGAGAATCAGAAGATCGGGCTTTCACTGTTGGGGATGGGGGTGGGGGTGTGGAGCTCATTGTCATTTTACTGGAGCTGATCTTGTCCCCCCAAACCTTGGATCAGATCTGTTCAAAGACACTCTGCCTAGCAAGTGTACAGGTTAATCACAGACCAAAACCAAAACCAAAAAAACAAAAAGCCCACCACCACCAAAACAGATTAGCCAGGCTTGTGTAGGTCTGTATTTCTAGAGCTCAGGACATGACTGATGGCATGCATTGGAAGTCAAATTAGGCAGCACAGTGACACTCTGTCTCAAAGAACCAAGTGTTGGAGAACAGGTCAGCAGCTTGTGCCAAGCCCAGGGTATAGCCTTCAGCCTTCGGCTTCAGGCTGGACATGCTCCTATCTGCTTCCTGGAGTCTCTTTTACTTGAGTAGTGACTTAACCCAAGCCTAGAACGCCAGAATTGTCACTGGATTCTTGCATTGTGCCAGCATCTAAACTCTAAAGGAAGTCTCTTGCCTCAGATGCTATTATAATGGATCAGTGTCCACTTATTCCTCCCATGAGGGTAGAGCTAGGAACCATTACAGGCCAACTATTAGAATGGGGCTATAACATGGAGATATAAAACATGCTTCCTTCATAACTAAATTAAACCTGTCTTGATCTATTGCTACGGTCCAGTATTATGTAGCAAATGTTAATAAATTTCTCAATTACTGTATGTCTCTATTTTTTTTCCTGATCAGATTTTACTCAGGTTCACTATTTAACAGAGACTTACACCAGTGAACAATATACAGAAAAGTTTTTAAGTGCAACTACTTGCAGGAAGGGATGCTACTGGCATCTAGTGGGAAGAGAGATCAAGCATCCTTCTATGCATACCTCAGGCACAGAACGGACACTCACAACAAGGAACGACATGGCACAAATTGCCAATGCTGGGAAGTTGAAAAGTTACCACATTGTTCGCTTCATACATGCTCTATGGTTTGGATATGTTTTTCCTCCTGAAAGTTTCATGTATTGAAAGTCTAGTCCTTAATAAGACAGTTAAAAAAAATTGTTAGGACCTTTAAGAGATGAGCCAGCCAACAGTGATTAGAGCTCATCAAGAGAAGAAGAGAAGAGTTTCTCCTGCCAGGGCAGTGGTGGCCCACACTTTTAATCTCAGCACTCTAGAGGCAAAGGCGGGTGACTTTCTGAGTTAGAGGCCAACCTGGTCTACAGAGTGAGTTCCAGAAGAGCAAGAGCTACAGAGAAACCCTATCTAGACCTCCTCCCCGAAAAGTAGACTGAGTTGATGATAAGGGTGGAGATAAATTTAGATCACATGTAATTAAACTCTTTACCATAAAAGTGGGTTGCTGCAAAGCAGTCAGCCTACTCTGGCCACAGCTGCTCCTCCCACACACTCCCTTTCTCTCTCACCTTTTCTCTAAGATCTTGCCAGCCCTAATGGGAAACCAATCTCTGCTTGTGGTGCATGGAGCATTTTGACTAACACTGCCATACTAAGTGAAGAAATGTGTACAGTCTGGGGGGTGGTTTTCAAGTAGGTAGTGAGGATAGAGAAAATGTGGGTCAGGAAAACCAGAGCTGTCTAAGTGAGCAGGAACATGCTGTAAGGATTCTTACGGAGACACATGCACAGAAAGGGGAGAAATGGCAGCAGTGTGCACTTCATAGAATTCTAAGGTGCTGTCAAACACATGGAGATCTGCAAACTATAAAATGGAACACCTTACAATTTCCACGCACACGGAAGCTTAGGAAGAAAACAAGATAGTGTGTCTTGGAGTTAGAAGGGGAAATGTTAAACAAATGCCACGCAGCTAATCAAGGAAGACAACGTGAGAAAGTGTGGAAGCAGAGTGCGCCCCACGGGCTCTTCACTGCGCAGCTGTCATGAAGGTGAATTCAAGTTAGAACCATCCCTAAAGGGGAAAGGCCATAAACACATATGCTTTTTAATCTTGAACACGCTGACCTGTCTCGTACATAAGTAAGTTCAAAACTGATCTACAAACTTCATCACAACTCCAGGAAGCCCGTTTCAAAACGCCGACGTATCTGTAGGGAATACAATGGTGGATGGAATCATACACTTATGTTATTGAATGAGCCCTGAAAATAAACCAATCAGTCCCAAGACAATTTAGCTTTATTTAGAATCACTCTTGTTAAAATTTATTTGGATTTAATATATAAATACATAAATCCATTGGTATTTATGCCTGTGGCCACTTAATGCCAATGGTTATTTTGAGTATTTTTGAAAACTTTGTAAGTTTGAACATATTCTAAATATAACACTGGATAATGTTTTCTTAGTATAGGCAGATAAAGTTTATATCAATAGGCAAAACATAGTTCCTGATACTGTATAATTCAGTGCAAAAATTTTGTTTGAATGAAAACTCATATGGGACCATCTTTCTGTTAGGTCAAAACCACCAACATTCTTTGAATCAATAAAGTATATTTTAAAACAGAAAATTAAGAACAACCCTTCAGATTCCTTCTAACTTTAAAATTTTTATGTATAAGGATTATGTTTTTCTTCAAATATGATTACTAAAAACATTCGAATGATAATACCTTCAAGATGGTACAATTAAATTACAAACTTATTATAATAAGCTGTCAAGTGTAAGTAATATCTACTTCTAACATCCAATGTCATTATGACTTTAGAGTGGCTTCATAATTACACCTATGGTGAAATGGCTCAGAAGCATGCATTAGGCAGTACAAGGACCACCATAAGTAGACCCCACTTTGCCACAGCAGCTGGTACAAACATCCCAGTGAGCAGAGTTCCTTATCTTCTTGAGGTCATGGAGAGGCCAAACCAAAACACATTAGATTCACTTTATTAACTTCAAATCAAAGTCCAGTTGCTCAATATCTAATTATTATTTTTTAATTTTCTTAACTTCTTAAATTAAAAGACGGGGATGGCAATATTGCTTTCATATCAATTATAATATAATATAATTTCAGGGTTTATTTATATTTGTTGTTATTCAATACATTTGCCATGCCTGATCTGATATAGTAATTTCAGGGAGGAGGAAATCTCCAGTAAATACTGGTAACATTAAAACATAAGCATTATTTGGAAGTCCACACTGAGGAATTCCTATAAAGTAATTAATAATATTAATATTAACATGGTGGTATAGAGAGTTTATATCAGATGAGCAATTACCCAGGATTTGTCCACACTAAGTTTAGAAGGAAAATAAGGTAAACCAATCTTTTACCAATCCCTAAACTATTCCTGAGTTTCTGTCTGCCAGCCTTTCAGTACTGCACCAGCTGCAATGAACGGAACATGGCCGTCCTGATGCCATCAACTGTTGTGCTATGCTCCCCTATTGGTCTGCCCTTACTAAGAGGAGCAGCCATTTGGGTGGATAAACACAAACACAGCAATTCAACATTAGGACCTAAATGCCGGGAAAACACTCAAAACAATAGTGCTAACATAGCAAAAGAATAAAGATTAACAGTAGTGAGTTGTGGGTGGGGTTTAATCAGTAATAGAGCATTTGCATGACTCATGTCCCCACATGCCCCCAAAAAGAACAATAAAACAGTGTCAAAGTCAGCTAAAGCAAATCCAGAGGTGTGAACTAACACCCAAAAGTTACACAAATACAGAACTGTACAAGTTGTGTGGCTCATTATTTAATGTACACTCGTTGAAAATAAGAATGCTTGAGATCAATTATATGAAATAAAGAATTAGAATTGTTCTAAGGCTCAAATTAGAAAATACAGCAGGTATAGTGGGTTACGTGGCTTTGGTCTGACTTCTGCTGAGACCTCAGTTTCAGTGATGTAAGGGCTCCAAGACTCAAGGTGCTCACCAGGGAAATGGGTAAATTTAACAGTTTTTACCTAAAAATGTTACCATAAAGATTCATGAGGTGCAACTCCTCAACTTTTTTTCCTGCCACGAAATATTGTTTAACGTTGTTAGGCAATGACCTAATGAATTATTTCATGTAATAATAAATCAAAATGGCAGGGATGGGGAAATTCTTCAGTTGGATTTCAGGCTTAAAATCAGTGCTAAAAAGTACTAGGCAAGACAGACCGTGCTTATGCTTATGGTCTCAGCACCCAGAAAACAAAGACTGGTAGAACACCAGGAATCCATGAAAGCCAATCTAGCTCTTGTGGATAATTGCAGATGAGAGACCTTGTCAATAATAATAACAATAATAGTAATATTAAAAGTGGTGGATCTTCTATGAAGAAAGATACACGCATGCACACATACAAACACATATGTATGCGTGCTTACACTTACACACACACATGTACAATGAAAACAAAACACTGTAACAAAACTCTTCATTTTGTACAGTGAATATTTTTAAATGGAAAATAAATCTATATCAAAATATAATGGGCAGCTTCCACTTCTTTTTCCTCACCAAGGCCTTTCTTTTTCTATTTTTTTCTATACCTGGCAGGTATCATGGTGACTCATGCTAGGTGAGAACTCAGGACTGTTGCTGACTGGCCAGTTAGAGTGCTCAAGCATTGTGGTAGGACCTAGATCCTCCCTGTTGTCTGTTGGGCTGTGCATTTGTGCTCCATGATAGGTTATACCTTCCTTAGCTGTTCCCTTCCCAGGTGTTGTAAAGGTTCCGGCCACAGCACACCTGTAATCTACACCAACAGCCTCAAAACCCCGTGACCTCAGATAAAATTCCAGGCCATCTGCTTCTAGATCTTAAACATTTCATTCAGGGGTCATTACTTCCTCCAACGTTTTACAGATTATTTACACAGACTATTTACAAACAGAAGAATCCAAGTGAGATTTAGTGGATTAACATTGCCCCCTGAATTTTATAAGTATTGGATTTTTTACAAGACCTGTTCTACATATTTCAGTACAATGTAGAGAACTAAACATTAGTTGCCCACCTAATTTAAGTCTGGTTCATAACATGAGTCATTCTGGCATCCTTGTGAACTAAAGGGCATCAAGGAAGGACAAGGAAAATGGATCAAAAGGCAAGGAAATCCGCAGTAATTCACAGAATGTGATTTTATGTCTTTCTCTAAGCAGATGACAGCCTTAGCACCTACATTTTAGGTCTATGGTTCATCTTGAATTAACTTCTGTATATAGTGTAAGAGTGCATTTGTTTTTCATGTGCATATTCATTTGTTCCAAGAATATTTCTTGAAAAGACATGTTCCCCAATAGAGTCTCCAAACCCTGGAATGCTTAACTGTCAACTGAAAATCTCACAGTGAAGAAAAGACCTTCTCTGGGTGTTTGTTTGTTTCTTTGTTTGTTTCTCTTTCATGGATGCTTTCATTGATTCATATGTCAGTGTTTGGATACTGTAGCTTAAAGTCAAATAATAAAAGTTCTCAGCATTTTTTTGTTTTTGTTTTTATTTTTTTCTCTCTTTCAAGATTGTTCAGTATATTCTGGGACTTTTGGATTTTCATTAGTATTTTTAAATCAACTTGAAAACTTTCACAATGGCTTATCACAAAGGATGCAACTTAGGATCAGCTAAATGGAAGAGACACACAGGGCAAGATACAGGGAAACAGGGGAGAGGGGATCTTGTGGGCCCTGGGGCCTGTCTGTCCTTAGCAAGTCAACACCTCGCCAAAAGGATGCAATTTAGGAACAGCCAAATTGAAGAGAGACATAGGGCAAGACACAGGGAAATAGGGGAAAGGGAAGCTTGCAGGCCCTGGGGCTTGTCTGTCCCTTGCAAGTCAACGCCTCCTAAGGAGGATGCAACTTAGGAACAGCCAAATGGAAGAGAGACACAGGGTAGGACACAGGGAAAGAGGAGAAAGGGGAGCTGGAAGGGCAGGCTGTGGGGCCTGTCTGACCCTAGCAAGTTATCACTTCCCAAGGAGGAAGTGCAAGTTTCACTTCTGGTTTGGTTGTTGGCATATGGACATTAACTAAACACGATAGCCTCCAAATGCAAAAAGCAGGAGGGTCAGAAGCTGTGTGTATGCCCTTTAACAACACTCAGCAACACCCAGTAAGGTACTAATCCTAGAAAAGAAAAGGTCTGCATAGTATAAAAAATTATAACTGAAGAAAAGTTTTCTAAAAACAAAATGAATAAACAAAATGAATAATTCCCAAAATTAAAGTGGATTTTTTTGGGGGGTGGAGTCTCACATATTGTAGAGAGCAATGAGCAAGAAGGGTGCTCCTTATTTAATCCTTACTTAACAACAAGACCATTTAATACCAGAGAGGCGGGGTATAAAGAAAGAAGGAGAATTTCTGAGACCATTCAGAAAAGCAAGAAGGGGAGAGAGGGTGTTGAACTGTGTGTAAGTGTGTAAGGAATCTAGCTTGTCGGGGAGGCACAGAGGACGTGTGTCCACTGGCCGGTCTAAGGATGAGACTTCGCCCTTTGAGATCTGAGGCCTCTAAGTTCCCAGGGGCCTCTCATTCTCCAAGAGTCAGGAGTTTGCTTTAGGAACTCAAAGGGACTGTGTACCTTTCCCTGTAGGAACGAGCTCCCACAATCAGCAGTGAGGAAAGGCTGCTGGAGAAGGGGAGATAAAGCTACCTGGTCTGTGGGATTTAGCATTCCTTCCCAGAGTACCTTTGTCCTGGGAGCCTGCCAAGGGCTGAAAGACAACCTTGGCAAGGTGCCTGATGGTGCCTGTAAGGCGGAAGGAGATGTGCTCTGCCTAGCTCCTAGCTGCAACCTAAAATCAAGTAGCCCAGGGTGACCTAGTGATCTAGAAACTGCTCCTGTGCAGACCCTGGTCTTGAACTCTGGCTCCTCCTGCTTTTAATCTTCTGTGTTCTAAGATTACAGAGTTGTAGCTGCACAGGCAGCTCATGGAGGTGGTTTTCTGTAAGTAGTACGTCTGCAGAAGATTTTAATTTTTGAAACCTCTTCCCACATTGTTATTAACTGAAGAAGTTTATTGATGACTATATACTATTTTGCAATGGATAAAAAAAATAAATTTTAAAATAAGTGCCTTAGAAGTTATTTTTAACTTTAGCCACCTTGATAATTCATGCACTTAACTTGGCAATCTGTGATTCAGAATCCTACATATAAAACTGTTTAATAATCCTTAACTTACACAGCAATGCAAACAGTATAGAGTATCCAGAGCATAAAGCTACTGTGATATTTCAACCCCAAAGGAATGAAAGGAAGGAAGACAGGGAGGGAAGAAGGGAGGGAGAGAAGGAGGGAAGGTGGAAGGGAGGGAGGGAGGGAAGAAGGAAGGAAGCAACAAAACAAGAGAAAGAAGCAGAGAGAAAGGCAGGGAGGGAGAGAAAGAAGAAGGAACAGAACAGAATAGGATGTTTTTTTTTTTTTTTGGAACTTAACACGCAGCTCCCTATATAGAGCTGTCATGGTGCTCCTTGCCCAGGTCAATATACCAACTGTCCTCTTCATGTGCTTTATGAGGGCAACAATTGTGTCTGTCTAGCAAAATTCCTAATGTTCACTACTGACTGTTAAATACTTGGGTAATGATTAATAATAATAACAGTAACAATGAGACACTGCCTTAGTAATCTAAGTATGACACATTAGAAAATAGTGCAGCCTAACTTAAAAATCAAACCATCCATGCAGAACTTCTTAAGATTCAAGCACACAGCTGTCTGCATTAAATGGGTGTGCTGTGCTAATACAAAGCACAGGACTTCTTAAAAAAAAAAAAAAAGTGAAAAGACACCGGGCAGCTGAAAGCAGCCCTGTGAATCAGTAAAGTGGACTCAAAGGGCCAGTATTAACATCAATGGAACCTTCTCGGCATAACAGGGACATCACTTATCCTTTTGAGAATTCTGCAGAGAACCTATGTTTTCACTTCCTAATTACATTAAAGTCATTCTTCAAACAGCTTTTGTACATTTAAGTTAATCATGACAATGGCTCTAAACTGTGTTTTCAATACAAGTAGTGATACCAATGAGATGTGAGTATGACTCCTTTTGTTTTTGTTTTTTCTTTTCTTCTTGTTGCTTGCATGGGTTTTGTTTCTACATAAACTTATCTCAATGGGAAGACTGAGAATTAAAATTAATTACAGTCATGAAGTTTGGTGTACCAGTAAGAGGAAACTATATTGGATTCTATTTTGACACCCTGCACTTTGGTTATAGGACACAGAGATATTAAGAAGGAAAAGATTTAGATACCCCTATTGGCTAGCTTTCATGGTGCCAAAGATTCTGGTGGAGGGGGAGGTGCAGAAAAATAGTCTGGGATCTTTCCTAGGTGTATAATACAAATGCTACAGTGCTTACCCAGTGGGCAAAGTATGTCCACTTTAGAGATAACCAACTGCTCTGTTGTTGAGCTGCCTTCCAAATACTTACGCTTACACTCACACACCAGCACAACCCTCAGCTTGAAGCAGTCCTTTTTGAAGAGGATAGTTAATGCAGAGACTAAAACCTAGTCAAGGTTTGTTTGTTTGTTTTGTTTTTCTTTTTGTTGTTTTGTTTTGTTTTCTCTAAAATGAAAACAGGCAAAAGTGAGAACAGGATGATGAAGAAGGATATCTTTTCCTTGAAGACACTGCACGTGTGGAGAACTGGTTTTTAAATAGTGATAAACTAGAGTGCCAAAGGTCTCTGAAAAGCCACTGACTCATATCCTAACGCTAGGATCTGGGAAAGGTTAAGAATTCCTTCCAAGCTCATCAGCAGAGGTGCCTGTTTCCTAGTTGCCACTGTTTGGAAGAAGGGACTCCGGTTTCCTCCGTTTCCCTCATCTCATTGCTCACCCAGGACAACCCCACCCAGAGTTACAACCACAGACCACTGCTGTCTGCTCTGCTGAGCTCCCCCACCATTGTGTCCATTGGCCTTGGACCCTTCCCTGGACATGCAACAAAGATACCTTCTTTCTACTTACCCTCCCGGTTAATCACTATTGTACTAGCTGTTCCATGGGCCTGGAATGGTTTCCACTGCTTTCTTAGTGACCGCTACTACCCTCCTGAGAGAGGTCTCCTAGACCACTCATTTTAAAGGGGACCCAGGCTTACCCTGTGCTTAGGCTCATCACCTCGCTTTATTTAATACGTAGTATTTGCTGCGTGAAGTGGCTGTCGCATGCACTGGCTCACCAGGACAGGAGCTCTCTAAGAGCCTCTGAGGGGTGTGTGCTAAACTATTGGTGAGCTGGCAATGCTGTCTTAGATAAGGACTGTTCTCTTGCATAACAACTTTCAATTTTATTCGGTGTGCAGTTATACAGGAAAAGTGAGGAGTGAGTCTTGTGTCTCCCATGTTGTTTTGCCTTGGCTCTCTTCCCTGCTTTACAAAACCCTCTATAATTCCCCAAATGCCAGAACCTTAATAAACTTACATGTTTAGACAAAAACCACCACAGGCAAGAAGTGGCCTTTGCTTTTAAAATGTTTGACACATGTCATGAGCACTGTTTCCCCAACTTTTGAATCTACTTAAGAAAATGTCGTTTTAGGGACATGTTGGCATTTACAGACAAATGATATAGGGAGGCATAGCAAGTATATGCTCTAACAAGACTCCCAAAGTGCATTTAAAAAGAATTTGAACAGAAGCAATGCATCACATCTATGAAAAAGTGAAAGTCAACAAATTACATGTCAAATGTGCAGGGTCATACAAAACAACTGCAGGCTCTGTTTTATTGTATTTTAACATAATTATGCTACATGTATGAGCGTTCTGCATGCATGTCTGTCTGTGCAGTGCTTGCGATTGTTGCCTGCAGAGCCCAGAAGAGGATCTCCTGGAACTGGAGTTACAGACAATTGTGAACCACCATGCAGGTGCTAAAATCTGAAGCCTGGTCCTCTGGAAAATCAGCTAGTGCTCCTGCCTGCTGAGCCATTTCTCTAGACCAATCTCTGGCTCTTAAAAAGAAGCTTGAAATTATGTTGGTGACGACAAATTTGCATAACTAAAAAGTCAAGAAAAGTGTAGATGTTAGTATTATGTTTCCCGCAGAAAGACTTGAGAGATATGAGAGAACAGTCATGCATGTAACAAGGATATCACCCAGAGGCTACTGCTCCCTGCTAGCCACTGACCTCAGGACTCAGTTTAATTCAGGCTCACTGAGGCAGCTGTGCCATAATTGAAAACAAACAAACAAACAAACCAAAACAAACAAACGTGGTTTTCATTTTCTTTTTCTTTCCAGAAATTCTCAATGGAAATCTGAAAACTAGCCTCCTCTACTTCTGACTTGTTTTCCCAACAACCTTACTTGTTTCTTTTACTTGTTTACAGTCTACTCATACACACATAAGTGTTAGTTAATAAAATACAGTCTTTAAGTGTGTAAACTGGTGCTGGGTTTGGATGTATAGGCCTACGGGTTCCTGAGGACAGAGCTACCTTGAGAGACCATGACGTGATGCTGAAACAAAGCTCGTGTTCAGAGACTCCTGTCACAAATCTAAACCATCCACACTCAATGCTTCTGTCTCACTGTCATCTGTTCTTATAACCCAGGTCAGACTGACAGTGACAGAGGGGACAGCATTGTCACAGTTTTCCAGTTCTGGCTTCTTGCTGTTTGCTTTGAAAAACTTGCCTACACACATACATTTTAATGCAAATATTTAAAGTCTTGCTTTTTTTATGGTTTGTTTGTTTTCTCTTTTGCTGTTCAAAGTTCTGATTTCACAACAAGGTCATGTGTCTGCAGCACAAACTGAATTAGGATGCTCAGAGGCTCTGGTCATCCATTTCGGAATCTCACGTTGTACCACTTGACCTTGGAAAGGTTTCATTCATTTCTTCGCTTGCATTTCATATTGCAGCTCTTTGACACACAAGATTTAACATGCTGAATGAGAGGGACTCCACCACACAGAGCATGTAATGTCAAGCTGTTGGAAGATCCAATATTCACAGGAGAACTGAGTCATGGCTTTTGATTTAAATCAAGGTGACTGATTTCCCTTTGTAAAATTTGCTTTGCATTTGACTTCTGTACAAATGTTATACATTTTTTTGAAACCTATTGTTTGTTAAAGTAAAATATTTCTGATAGAGATGGCAGGCAGGCATAAAAAAAGGAAACGTAGAAATAAATAAATAGGTGCCATGATGGAGCAAAGAGGAAAAAAATAATAACAGTTAGGATAGGCAAAAATAATGAAATACAAAAAAATATGGGAAAGGAGACAGAGCAAGAAGAAACAAAAGAAGTTAGAAAAACAAGAGGGTTTTTGTTTGTTTGTTTGTTTGTTTGTTTTTTTAACTGTAGAAGCAGAAATCAAGAAGGGATGAGTGGCAACGTAGAGGAAACCACAGGGAACACAGCGATGTTCCCTTAGCTACACATCTCTCTAGCAAGCAAATAAGAAATTATATTTATTTGAGGAAAACACAGTTCTTTCAAAACATCAAGAAACAGCTGCTAAATGAGTCAGAAGAGACCACTTGGAGTGACTACGCAGAGCTCAGTGCTGTTAAAAATTAAAGCCGTCATTGCTTGTGTGTGCATATAGGTGACAGCCCAGGCAAAAAAAAAAAAAAAAAAAAAAAAAAAAAAGCCGTGGTCAATGATTCTAGCACAGCCACTGGGGAGGAGGAGGCCACTTTCGGGTGCTCTGAACATTCCCTTACACCATCACAGAAGCAGCCTTATTTTAAAAAGAGCTAAACCTTCTGAGATGAAAATATGAAAAAGGAGAGAAGAAATCAGGAGCTTCCCAGTGATTCTTTGGGGGAGATTGTTCACAGCAGTTTAGAGTGCTCACAGAGAGAAAAGATCACAGAGAATTTCAGAGCAGAGTGGGGCAAAGGAGTGATCCCATGGTACAAATATTTCACAACCGTGGAAAAACCTGAAAGTCAGTAAAATTAAGTGCCTTATCCAAAACTGTAACTAACCCCAATCTGCTAATGTTCAGTTTGACAAATGATTAATGAATCCATGCAATTTCCACAGGGACCTGAAGCATGCATCTGTGTGTACTTAACGTCACTCTTAGGCTCGTCAACGGGGAGCCTCCGATATCTGTGAATAGCGTCTCCTTTCATCTTCCCAGGGGGAACAGACCAGTTGGAATACAATTGGGAATATTTTAAAGGAATGGATAGTGTGAACAGCACAAATAGTATCCATTTGATATCATCATCATGGTAACATGTTTATATGAACCTTCTAAAGTAGACCCCTGCCAGGACAAAGACTACACTTGATGCTATGCCTGTGTTCAAAGGAAGCTAATCATTCATTTCTACTTCTCTTTCGCCAGGGATGAGCAGTCTAAAAATTAAAGGGTATACAGCTCAAGTGATAAATATCATGTGCCCCGGGGAATATCTTCTGCCTCTCCTAAGGGCAATGAGACAATAAAACAATATTTAAAAATCACATAATAATTAGATGTCCCCAGAGGAAACTTTTCCTCAAATCATCCATGATCATGTAATTAAAGAATTCCCCAGCATAGACATGTCCAGTGAATACAGCTTCTGTTAGTGTCTTTCGACCTGGTGATAAGAAGTTTGCTCAGTGATTACCGTAAAGTACCTGCCACCAAGCAAGGGTTGGGATTCCCAGCACCAAAGTGAAAAACAGGTGTGGTGGCTTTTACCCTTATGCTGGAAGATTAGCTCCTCAGAGTTTACTGGCCAGATAGTCTAGCACAATTTGTGAGCTTCAGCATAAGAGAAAAACTTTTTCTGGAAAAAAAAAAAAAAAAGAGTGGGAAGTGGAGATACCTGAGATTTACCTCTGTCCTCCACATGAAGATGCAACATGCAACACACACACACACACACACACACACACACACACACACACACTTAACTCTATTCACCTTCCACAGAATCCCAGACACTGAAAAGTCCTTTTCCTCCCCAAACCCCATTTTGTGTCCCTCTATGTATGTCAGCCTTCAGGATTCCTTAATATAACACTTTCCCAACTTGTCCCTCTACCTCCACACATACTTTTGCCACTGGAGTCCCCATTGCCCCAGCTCCTGTCTCAGGAGGACACAGAAAATAGCCTGACAATGACTGGCAGAACCCTCTCCCTGCTAACTGTACCCTACTCGTGGGGGCTGGGATGCTTCAAAGCAGAGGCCACTGTCTCATGAAGAGGGGCATTCCCTCTGAAGGCCCTAATGCATTTTCTCATAAAAATGTCGATTTTCATTTCAATATGACTTAAGTGATATTTGTACAAAACTTTATCCACAGCATCCTTAAGCCTTGCTTTCTGTTTAAAAATGTTTTAAAGGGGGATATATTCTTACCTGCAAGTAATAAATTCATCAACAAAGCTCTAAAACACAACTCACAGACTCTCACTTATGTGAACAAAGGTGCATTTCAGACTTGACAATGACATGCTATTTAACAGATACGATTTGTAGACAGTAACATCTTACAAGAAGCAAAGAGGTAAGTAAGCACACTTACCCAACTAGCTAGACAAGGATAACTTGTCGCTTTGCAAATAATCTGTCAAACTAAGTGGCCCTTTTTGAAAGGGGTCCTTCAAAGGGCTTTATACTTGTGAAGAGCAAGGCTTCCCTGGGACCACAGGTTCACCCACTGTTTTCTGTGGGTCAGTGTAGAACAATGCTACATCTTATGAACTTGTTATGATTTAGTATAATGAGTGGGGTGTAAGTCGGGGAGGGACACAGGGTGAGACAGTCAGCTTGAGAAAATACTAATAAGGGCCATGAGATGTCTTAGCCAGTGAAAGCCTTGCAGTACAAGTCTGACTACCTGGGTAAACTCAGGATCCCACAATGAAAGGGGACTACCTTCTCAGAGTTGTCCTCTCCCCTCCATACAAAAAAAGCACCCAATAAAATGAAATACATTTAAAAAAAATATTCTGAATGAACAAGCTTTCACCATAAACTATAAGGGATGCGACCTCAGGAAGGGACAAACAGAAATAAATAATTATTCCACCCCAAGAATTTGTCGGTTATGAAAGAAACTCAAGAGCACAATCGCAAAGGCATCACTGAGTCAGCACCAGGGGTGTGGTGTGTCTCTGTATCTATGCAATCCCTTTCACGAACTGTTCAACTTAGCTACTTCCCACAATAAATTCTGAGCAGCTGCAGTCTCCACCTGCCAGGCTTAAAAAGGTGACCCACCCATTCCCCCAGGCAAGCTCTGCAGGGAGCACCAAGCACCCTTAATAGACGTATACACCCCGAGAGTCCTAGCTCCAAAAGCAAAGAGGTGGAATTAGCAATTTGATGCTGTGGGGACAGCTACCATGCTTGGAACTAACACTGGGAGCCAGGAGAAGACAGACAGGTCTCTGCCCCACCTCTCAGTCACCCTCATTCTTTACTTTGGAAAACTACAGGGCGCTTTCTCTGCCTCTCGTCACCTGTGTCCTTTCCCTGTTGCCTGTCAGCACTGATTCAGCATCAGTCAGATGTCCTTGGGCTCTTGGGCTTGTTGGGATGAGAAAGGAAAAGAAGGGAGGTGCCTGCCAGTAACCTGGGATGATTTTAGTAGGCTGAGTCTGAAAATGGGCTGTGGGAAATTATGATTTTTTGCTTCAACTGCTTGCAGCATGCATGTCTTCTTGTCAGTGTTCTTGTCTCTTGATACACAGTTATCTTGTCTCCACCTCTAAGAGAACTTGTAATCTATAACCTTATCACAGTAACCATAGCCAACAAGACACCCGCGTTCCCATAACCTCCCTGTCTCTGTCCTAAAAAGCCCTATTGTCTTTTTACATACTCAAAGTTCCAGCAAGAAACATGCACTTTCCACCCCCTCAATCACAGGAAACCTATCGGAGGGAACAGGCCTCAGGTCTCCAATACCCCTTCCAGAAGCCAACTCCAGCAGCCACACTCTCCTCTTAAGGTCACAACCCTCGCAGGAGCAGATTTCCAAAGTATCAGAATCACCTAAGGAGCTCAGTGAGGTCACTGACCCAAACTGAAATCATAAAAGCACCATCCAGCAGACAGAAAGTAAATCATTGAAAAACTCTTTCTCTTCAACTTCTGCTTGGCTCCTGGGCTCTCTGCAGCTTAGCTCTGGGTTTCTTTCCTGGTACCCCTGTCCTCCTCCTCCCTCCTTCT
Source organism: Meriones unguiculatus (assembly GCF_030254825.1). NCBI lineage: Eukaryota > Metazoa > Chordata > Mammalia > Rodentia > Muridae > Meriones > Meriones unguiculatus. Next base: position 12,370,022 of record NC_083354.1, on the reverse strand, counting down.
CCCCAGACCCACTCCCTTAGTCCTCTCCAAGGGTCCTTCTCAACAGCAGGAAATCCATCAAGCGATCCCTGTGGGCGGTGCCTGATCTCCACACCGCACCTCCAATACAAGGCACCTCACTTTCCAAACTTTCCAACTCCCTCTCCCGGCGTCCAGGAAAGAGCCCTGGAGCGGCCCCGCGCTCGGCAGGAAGCTCCTGGACCCCGCGCTCCACTCACCCGCCACTGCCACCGCCGCCGCCGCCGCCGCCGCTGCGAAGGTGGCGCCCAGGAAGCTGGGAGGAGGGAGGCGCACCTGCGCGGGCGGGAGCTGGCCGCACCTCCCGGGCGGTGCCGAGCGTGTCACCAGGGGGCGGCGAGTTGCAACAGGTACCGGTTCTTCCCACGGCGCGGCCCGCGCGCCCCAGCGCCCCGTCTGAACGAACTCAGAATCCCAACCAAGAACACAGCACTCTTTCTTTTCCTCCTCGCCCGCCGGGCTGGGAAGCTAGAGCAAGTCCGGACACCTGCGCGCTGCGAGCAGGGACCCGGAAAAGGCCAAGCACACCTGGGAAGAAGGTGGACCTTTGAGAAGGACGAGGGTGCTGTCCGCCTGGCTTTTGGACTCCGGAATTCACCCTGGAGGCCCAGGCTTGGAGAGGGACTTGGGTCTGTCCGGCCCGCTGCCCGCAGCCCGCAGCCCGCAGCAGCTAGCAGTGCAGACCCCTGGAGGGTTTGGAAAAGACACAGACGCAGAGGTGAACTATGCTTTAAAAGAAAGAAGGATTTTAACAACAACAAACCCATCAGTTTGGGTATGGATATTCGACTGTCCGGATTACTGGGGAGGAGAGGACAGGGTTTAAAACAAGAATGTAAGCAATGCACGAGACAATGGAAGAAGCAGAAACTGCAGTTTGATTTTAACGGAAACACAACCTTAAACAAAAGTCACATGCCCTCACCCCTCAGGTAAGAGTAACCTGTAACAAAGCCAAGATATCACGGTGGTAAAATGGCAGCCTATGAGGCTTGAGAAGCAGCTGAGCCGGCTGCTCTTCTAAAAGACCTAGGTTCAATTCCCAGCACCCACAGGGCAGCTCACAACCATCTATAACTCAAGTTTGGGGGGTGCAGCGCCCTCTTCTGGCTTCTGCAGTCACCATGAACCCATAGGTTGTACATACATACATACAGGCAGGCAGACAAAATGCTCATATACATAAAAACATTTTCTTTCAACGCTGGCTAGTGCAGGAGCGTGCTGTCTTAGGGTCAAGACAGGCACACTTTCATCTTCAAGCAAGACACTTCAATTATCACAAAACGGAATTAACCCTCAAATGACTCTTACAGGAAATTCCAAACTGTTAGGGTTTGAGTTTGGCCAGGACTGCTGAACAGTTTTAGGCAGAAGGATGAAACTTACGTAGTCTAGAACTGTGAGACAGCCCAACCTATGGCAAAAGTCGGAGCAGCACACCCAGAGGTTTTCAGATCCTGGCAGCCAACCTCTATAGTCTCCTTTCTTCAAAAGAACAGAGAGAACTATCTTACTTTCCACATTGAAGTTTTTCTTCTGTTCCTGCTATTTCACACACACACACACACACACACACACACACACACACACACACACACATCATTCTGATTTATTGTCATAACACCATCTTTTTACTCAAGTTACTCACTGAGAAGTGTGTATCCACTGCCTTCATAAACAGGTCAATGTTGGGACTCAGGCCAAGTTATTAGTTACCTCTCATCCCCAAGATGTCAATCTTGTCACTCCTCCCTCTCTCTCTCTTGCTCTCATTCTCCCTCTTCCTTTTGCTCTCCCTCACGGTCTCACTCTCTTGCTCTTTCTCATTTTCTCATTAACTTGCTCTCCTTGTTTGTTTATTTCGAGTCAGGGTTTCTTGTAGCCTAAGCTAGCCTTCTGGACCTCTATCTAGTCAAGGCTGACCCTGAACTGCTGCTTTTTACTGCCTCTGTTCTAGAATGAGAATGACTGGCTTTACAAGTTTGTGCCGCCATGGCCAGCCCAAAGATGCTCCTTAAGGCTATAACTTAAAAAAAAAAAAAAAAAAAAAAAAAAAAAAATTATTCATTGGGTAGGAGGCCACATGTGTATGGAGGAAGCACATGAAGACTGCATGGAACCTATGTCTAGGCTGTGTGTGTGTGTGTGTGTGTGTGTGTGTGTGTGTTGTCAACTTAACATATGCTAGTGTCATTTGGAAAAAAGAACCTTAATTGAGGAAATGCCTCCTACAGATTGTCTGTGGGCAAATCTTTGGATATTTTCTAAATTAATATGGGAAGGTCCTGAAAAAGTAGAATTAAGAGTAATCCAGGAAAATTAAACAAATTTCTGGACCATATCAACCCATTATCACACACACACACACACACACACACACACACAGTGGTGAAAGAATGCCAAGCATGGGAGCCTTCAAAAGGGAAAGGCAAATGTCCAGCTAATGAGGCTGAAAAACACTATGACTGAGTAAGAGTCAGTGTAGGAGCAAAAGAAGCCCTTCAAGCCTGCACAGTGGAGACAGAAATCCCATGAATGGGAAGGGAAGGATGAGAGGGTATGGTCACTGTGTCAGGACCCTCTATAATCTGTAACCACTCAGAAAAATATTTTGGGAAGGAAGTACCAGAGGCAGAAAGAATAGCAGATACTGCGCAGGACCCACCTTGGATGTCTCTGCATGTAAAAGCTAAAATTAATTCTCCCTGTTTTCATCTTTAATCATTTTTTAAGTCAACCTAAATTAGAGTTTTATATGTTAAACTCAGAAAAGTCAAAGGATGGTTGAGAAGTCAGAAATCCCGATTAAAGAGCTTCCAAGATAAGACTTCTAATAAAAAAGGAAGTCTAATAAATAGCTTTACCGAATCTATAAAGCTCAGTCTGGATCGAATAACAGATCAGTGAAATTATCATGTCCAGCAAATCTTCATGGATTTCTTATACTGAGCCAAGCACACAGAGGGAATGAACAACAGTGTTGAAGATTTCTCTCTCCTTAGGGTACTTACTCTTTAATCGAAAAAAATGACAAATAACGTATCAGAATCCAGGGAGGAGTAGACATGCATCCAAAACACAGAATTCAAGAGAGAGAAATCATAGAAGAGGGAAGCCAAAACTTATGAAAAAAGGAAGCTATGTTTTGAGTAGCATTTACTGCTTTAATTATTTTGTTTTCGACAAACATAAATCCCTTTAAAAATTCTTCCCTATGTAACACATTGCTCTTCCAGTTTGTTACCAGTTCTTAGTCATTATTTGCACACAAGTGCTGACAATGCTTTGTAGGCAAGCAGATAAAGACTAGCATAGCAAGAAGCCATATTAAAAGCAGCAAAATAGACACTGTTTTGTTTTTTCAAAATCACAAGTACTGGGGGGGGGGGCGGGGGATTAGTAGCAAGCATAAAGCATAGTTCCTACCAGTGTTGGCAAAATCTGCTGCTGGATGAATCATCACCTTAGTTTAAGAAGGTTACTACACTTCACTGGCAGACTTCTGGGAAAAGTATTTAAGTGAATGTCACAATCAATTCATGCATCTCTTACATTTAAATTGTTACATAAAGTGTTACCCATTATTGATTCAGCAAATTTGTTGAGAGTTTTCTATAGGCAAGTCATCATACCTCTTTGGGTAAGGATGGAAGATTAGCAAAGCAGAGTAGAAAACATCCAATAAATAAATGGCATGCATGACAATCATGTTACCAACTGAGCTATGCAATTCCCATCAAAGTACCAGTATAATTCTTTATAGACCTTTAAAGAACAATTCTCAACTTCATATTGAAAAACAAGCAAACAAACAAACAAACAAACCCAGAATAGCTAAAGCAATCTGTACAATAAAAGAACTCCTGGAGGTATTTCCATTCCTGAACTCAAGTTGTACTATAGAGCAACAGTAATAAAAACAGCATGCTACTGGCATAGAAACAGACTGGAGGATCATTGGAACAGAATTGAAGACCCAGAAATAAACCCACACACCTACAGACACCTGAGTTTTTACAAAGAAGCCAAAACCATACAATGGTAAAAAGACAGCATTTTCAACAAATGGTGCTGGTCTAACTGGATGTCTACACGTAGAAAAATGCAAATAGATCCATTTTTATCACCCTGATCAAAACTAAAGTCCAAGTGGATCAAAGACCTCAATATAAAACTAGACACACTAAATATGTTAGAAAAAAAAAGTGAGGAAGAGCCTTGAATGCATTGGCATAAGAGACAACTTCCTGAACAGAACACAAATAGCTCATGTTCTAGATCAACGATCAATAAATGGGACCTCATGAAATTGAAAAGTTTCTGTAATGCAAAGGACACTGTCAACAGAACAAAACAACAGCCTACAGACTGGGAAAAGGTCTTCACCAACTCGACGTCTGACAGAGGGCTAATATCCAGAATATACAAAGAATTCAAGAAATTAAACCCAACAAACCAAATAATCCAATTAAAAATGGAGTACAGATGAGATTGGGCACATTTAGGGTGATATCATCTATTTCATGGAATGAAAGACAAAAGAAACAATTCAGATATAAAACAATACAAGTGTAAGCAAACAGGCAATGTCACTATCAGCTCTTAGACAGCACAGCTCTGGTTAATTGTGCAAATAAAGTATTTCTAATTACTGTCCTGTGTTTGCCAAAAGACTTCACTTGTAAAGGCCATCATATTTACAGTTTGTATTATGACATTTTAAGAGAATGAATGTGTTTATAAATTATTTTTATCCTAACATCAACAGTCTAAGATTAAAGCTATAAAAGAATAAAAAGTAAAAGCATACATTATTTAAATAAAAAAATGTGGTACAGATCTAAAAGAATTCTCAGCAGAGAAATATTGAGTGGCAGAGAAAGACTTAATAAAATGTTCCTTAGTCATCAGGAAAATGCAAATCAAAATAACTCTGAGATTCCAGCTCAGACCCATCAGGAATGGCTAAGATCAAAAATTCAAGTGACAACACATGCTGGAGAAAATGTGGAGAAAGGGAAACCCTCCTCCATTGCTGGTGGGAATGTAAACTTGTACAACCACTTTGAAAATCAATTTGGTTCTTTCTCAGAAAACTGGGAACAGAGTAACCTCATGACCCAGCTCTCCCACTCCTGAGCATATATCCAAAATATGCTCAACTATACAACAAGGACATTTGATAAAGTATGTTCATAGCAGCTTTATTCGTAATTGCCAGAATCTTGAAACAACCAAGATGTCCCTCAACTGAAGAATGGATACAGGGATTATTTTGCATTTACACAAAGGATACTACTCAGCTGTTAAAAAGAAGGAAATCATGAAATTTGCAGGCAAATGGATAGAACTAGAAAAAATAATGATGAGTGAAGTCATCCAGAAGCAGAAAGACAGGCATGATATGTACTCACTTTTAAGTGTATATTAGTCATAAAAAAATGGGATAAACACACAGACATCTATAGACCTAAAGAAGATGAACAAAAAGGAGGATCCTAGAAAAGATGCTTAACTCTCATTCAGAACCAGTGGAAGATAGGGAAGCTGATGGGAGCCTACCACAGATGTCCTCTAAAAGACTCCACCCAGCAGGGTTCGAAGCAGATGTAGAGACTCACAGCCAAACTTTGGACAGAGCACAAGGAGTCTTATAGAAGAAGGGGAATATAGGGGTGATATAGAAGGACCTGGAGGAAACAGGAGCTCCACATGGAGACCAAGAATGCCAAAAAAGCTGGGCCCAAGGGGGGGGGGGCTACAGGGACTGATGTATCAACCAAAGACCATGCATAGAGAGGACCTAGACCCTCTTCTCAGATGTAGCCCATAGGCAGCAGTCTGCTTGTTGGCTCCCTAATAAGGGGAGAGACAATCTCTGACATGAACTCAGTTGCCTGCTCCTTGATCGTGTCTCCCTGGTGAGGTGACCTAGCCAGCCCACAGAGAAAGAGGATCCAGGCAGTCCTGATGGGACCTGATAGGCTAGGGTCAGACAGTAGAGGAGGAGAACTTCCCCTATTAGTGGACCAGGGCCAAGAGATAGGAGAGGAAGAGGAAGGGAGGGTGGGAGTGGGAGGAGATGAGGGAGGGTAGTATAATCTGGATATAAGTGAATAAATTGTAAATAATAGTAATGAAAAAGGAAAATGGGATACAGAGCTAAATAAGGAACCTTGATTGGTGGAGAAGCACTCAAAGAAATGCTCAAAATCCTTTGTCATCATGGAAATGCAAATCAAAAGGACACTGAAATTCCATTGTTCGCCTGTCAGAATGACTAAGATAAAAAACTCAATTTGACAACAGATGCTGGAGAAGATGTGGAGAAAGGGGAGCACTACTCAGTTGCTGGTGTGAGTGCAAACTTGTACAATCACTTTGTAAATCAATCTGGCACTTTCTCAGAAAACTGGGAATAGCCAAACCTCAAGACTCAGCAATACCACTCCTGGATATACACCAGAAAGATACTCCACCATAACAACAATGGCATTCGTTCAACCATGTTCACAGCAGCTTTATTCCTAGTAGCCAGGAACTGGAACCAACCTAGATGTCTCACAACCAAAGAATGGGTAAGAAAACTGTACATTTACACAATGGAATAGTAGTCATCCATTAAAAACAGGAAAATCGGGGCATACATGCAAAAAGGGGGAAGGGGGAGGGTGGGACCGGGAGGGGAGGAGGAAGAGGCTTATGGGGGGATACAAAATGAATAAAGTGTAATTAATAAAAGTTAAATAAAATATTAAAAAAAAAAACAGGAAAATCATGAAATTTGCAGGCAAATGAATGGAACTTCCTGAGGGAAGTAATGCAGACCCAGAAAGACAGGCGTGGTGTATCCTCACTTATAAACATAGTTTAGTCATATAATACAGGATAGACAATACTGCAATGCACAGACCCCAAGAAGATAAGTCTGATGAGCATCTTAGGCTCCGTGTGGGCCCTCTTGTTAAGGGGGTGGGGGATATCTATGACATGGACTATGTTGCCTGCTTTTTGATCACTTCCCCCTTATGGGACTTCCCTACCAGGCCACAGGGGAGGAGGATGAACTCAGTCCTCATGGGAATTGATGACCTAGATAGGGGGGCTTCCCTATTCTGAGGAAAAAGAGGAATTGGGGAGGAGGGTGGGACTGAGAGGAGAGGAAATCATGAAATTTCCTAAATTTCATAAATTTAAGTCAATTTATGACTTAAATTGAATTAATTAAAATCCAAAAATATAATGCAAAATATTTCTGAAAGCAGGTGTGGAATCAAATGTAATTAAGTAGGATTAAGTAGATACATAGACTAAGAATTTCTACCCTTCTAATTTTTCTTCAATCACTAAGGTCTTTATAAAAAATGAGAAAACTTTTTAGGTTGGGCTGCATCCAATCCTTATATTTATAATACAGCACTGGAAATTTTTTTTTTAATCTGCAAGCATCTGTAGAAGATTAAGTAATATTAACAAATGATTTTAGGGAGGAGGTAAAGGATAAAATGATTTAATTAAAACTACAAAAAAAATCATTGTAATTTCTTTTTAATAGGTAAAATCATTAGCTCCTGTAAATGCATTCTTCTTTCTCTGGGATAGATCAAACACACACACAAAACATTATATTGCTCATATTTTTCATCATACGGATAAACTACTTTCTGAGTCTTGCCAGTATTTATTGGTGTAATCCATAATAAAATAATTAAAAGGCGTGACAAAACTTGTAGTAAAAATAAGATATTTAATATGAAGTCCTGATGCTTTTAATTATTTGCCTTTAAGCATACACATTACTCTTCCATTAAAATGACCTGAAAAGTTTCTTCTTTAAATATGCTTTAAAATATTAAATGTAATTTCCAGGAAGTCGCTAGCTTTTTATAGCTCATTGTTGTGAGTTAGTATGAATAGTCATTTTAAGGTTATTTTAAAAAGATGTAGCAATATGTAAAAATATCAACAGCCAACAATACTAGCGTTGCAACAGGCACTCTGCATTACCTTCTGTTGTATTGATTATGTAGAAATACATCAGTGATAATCAAGCCTGTTGTCCTTAGAGTCACTCAATCCTTGCCTCCACTTTAGAGTCTGCTAAGGTCTTAGAAACTTCCCTTTATAATTAAAAGGGAAGGCAGAAAAGGTGCACACATCAAAGAAAATAAAGAACAGTAGTAAGCTGTCAATGTCAACTGCTCTTTCTGGAAGGTGTGGTTTAGGGATGTCTGTGTGGGACCAGCTTGAAGGTGGAAGAGCTTTTCCACCTCTGATCAATGGGTGTGCAGCTAAGATGCTGTTTCCTCTTCTGTCTCTGGATAATAGTCACCTTCCTTAAGACCCATTTTTATTGTTACATTGTGAAGTTTCAGGCTTGACTAACAGATTTATTGTCTTTATGACCTCTATGCTAACAATATGTGACTGTTGGTAGTTATTTTATTGTTTTCTGGGACTATCATGTAAGTTCCCAGGAGTGTTTTAGCCTGCCCAGGTTTTCTGCCCCCGTCAGATTGGTGCCATTCAGTATACCATCTCACTGTATTTACAAAATATTGCAACAATTGGAGAATTTTCTGGTGTTTGTAGGATGGGAGACTACAAGCCTTATAATGTGCCTTTCAAGCGGAAACTTATTTTGTGTCTTGTGTGGTACTACCAGATGTAGTGCAGGTGAGCCAGGCCTGTAATTATCTACATGACAGTCTTCGGTTTACCTACAAGGACTATGGAGTTTTGTGTGTCCTTTACACTGTACAGATTTTAAACATTTGCTAAGATTTTTCCCAATTTGCTGTAGTGAATTAAAGTCTTAAAAAAACACCTCAAAGTTACCAATCCTAGTCCTGCTGCACATCTAACACTCCTTCTCCCTACCCCTAATTCCAGTGTTCAAGCAGTCGCCTAACATTTCCTTCTTGTGCTGACTATTTTTATGTCAACTTGACACAAATTATTGTCATCTGAGAAGAGGGAACATCCAGTGAGAAAAATGACTCCCTAAGATCAGACTGCAGGCAAGACTGTAGAACATTTTTTTTTAATTAGAGATCAATGGGTAAATCAATGTAGGTAGTACCTGCCCTGGGCTGGTAGTCCTGGGGTCTATAAAAGAAAGAAAGAAAGAAAAAAGGCTGACTGAGAAAGCCAGGGGAAGCATGCCAGTAAAACACACTCCTCCATGGCCTCTCCTGGCTCCAGTTCCTATTTGAGTTCCTGTCCTGACTTCCTTCAGTGATGAAAAGAGATGTGGATGTGTAAATCGAACAAACCCTCCCCCACAAGTTGATTTCCTCATAGTGTTTAATCACAGCGATAGAAACCCTAATTCTCCAAAGAAGGAGTCCCCTTATCACTTTATAAAGAACATTCCATCAAGGGATTGGCAGGAGGAAGAAGTGAGGTGGGTCATGATAATAAAAGCTCCTCTCTCACCCCCTTGTCACCCATCTGCAGTCTATGGCCAAGCTCAATCAGCAGAAAAATTAGAATGATTGAGCCTTCGCAATAGTTCATCATCACAGGCAGAGGCACTTCCATGGTAAAAACAGGAATTGGGGAATCTTTGCAAACAGTGCTGAGTTTCAAGATGGTATGAAACTGAGCAACAGTGAATCTTGAAGGGGAATCGTAGCCTTTTAGTTCATCTGAAGATCCAAACTCTCACATCACAAAGGAAATGAAGTGATATTTTCATAACTTCACTTGCACGCAATCACAAACACTCTCACAGCAAAACCTTCCTTACGCTTACATTGAGTCAGCCTTGAATGGCACCACATAAGGGAAGATTAAAATCTATTTTAAAAAGAAATAATCATTTCTGTTATCCACCATTATCTAGTGCTTTCCATACTTAAATTGTTTAGCTATAATACATAAAGTGGGGAGAATCCATACAAGAGCAGATTGAGAAAGAAGTAGATGCAGAAAACTAGGAGAAAACCAACACAGAAGGTAATGGTCCTTGTTTGATTTTGTCTGACACACAGGCTTTTCTTAGAGTACAAACATTTCCCCTGCATACAATGCAGCTGGAAACCATAGTATTTTCTTACCTTATGGGACACCCATGGATGTAACCTTCGATGTTTTACTAGGAAAAAGGATGGGAAGCTAGGATGCTTAAATTATTTAATAATGCCAACCAGAGATTATATCTGAAACATAAATCCCAACATTTATAACATTACTTATTTTTTTATACTTGCAGTATATCTTGGACATATTGAATGCATCAGTAAAAACATGCATCCACATAACTACCAAGTAGTTTAAGGACCATGGCATTATCTAGAGAGCTAACATTCCCATGTAAGAACTGTATTCACCGCCTGAAGTCTTTGCAGGGTTCATTGCTCTCCTCAGTTTAGACTTCATCATTCCTGTCTCTACTAAATATTCTAAGTATACATTGGGCTGGAGAGATGGCTCAGAGGTTAAGAACACTAGGTGCTCCTTCAGAAGACCTGGGTTCATTGATTCCCAAGTACCCTCATGGTAGGTTATGATCATCTATAACTTCAGCCCCAGGGGATGCATTTTGTGTGTGTGTGTTTGTTAGCTGGCTTCAACATTGCGGTATACCTCTTTTTGTAGTGTTTTCTTGGAGGATGCTGGACGTGGGCAAGACTTTGGCATCATCATCTTGGTTAGGGATATTACTGCTGAGATAACCCAGGTCCTCCTTGAGAAACAGACATGTGTGTGCGTGCACACACACACACACACAGGCAAAACACTAACACACATAAAGTCAAATGAAATAAAAATATTAAAAACTGTACATCCCCAAATCATTCATAGGATTATTTTATGACTTTATTCCTTAGTATATGAGTATATATTAACATGTCATATTGCAACTGGAAGCTGTGTTTCACCTGAGATTAGTTGATATAACCTGGAATGTGTGCCTCCATATTTTCTGACTTCATGGAGAAACGTTTTGCAAAAGATGAGATAATGCCCATCTGTAATCCTAGCACTCAGGGAGGCAGAGGCAGGCGGATCTCTCTGAGTTTGAGGCCAACCTCATCTACAAAGCCAGTCCAGGACAGCTAAGGCTACACAGAAAGCCCTGTCTCTCCAAACCAAAGAGAGGAGGAAGGGAAAGAGAGAGGAAGAATGAGGGAGAGAGAGAGAGGGAGAGAGGGAGAGAGGGAGGGAGACAACAAGGGAGTGGGACAGGAAGAGAGAGATATTGAGAGAAAGAGGTCAATTTATGAATGGAAACAAACTGTGAAGGTGGGAGGAAGAGAGAGGGAAAGAGAAAGACACAGAGGGAGAGAGGGAAAGAGGAAAAGGGAGGGAAGGAGGGAAGAGAGAGACAGAGAGAGATTGGGTTGAGTTTTAGATTTAATAAAGTTCCTGATGTGCTAGCTAGTTTATGTCAACTTGACACAATTGAGAGTCATCCAAAAGGAGAAAACCTCAATTGAGAAGAGAAAATTGCTCCATAAAATCAGGCTGTATGGTATTGTCTTAATTACTGACTGATGGTAGTGTCTATCTCATTGTGGGTGGGGCTGTCTGTGGACTGGTGGTCTTGAGTTCTATAAGAGCAAGCCATGATGAGCAAGCCAGTAAGCAGCACTCTTCCATGGCCTCTCATATTGGCTCCTGCCTCCAGGTTTCTGCCCCTCTTATTTTGATGTTGAACTATGATATGGAACTGTGCATGAAATTAATTCTTTTCTCTTTAAGCTGCTTTTGGTTATTACCGCAATAGTAACCCTAACTAAAACACCTGACATGGAAATTGTCCCCTTGTTAGATAAAACCATAGGTAGAAGACCCCAACTGTCATCACGTAGCATGAGAATATCAGATTCTCCATGTAGGATGGTCACATCATCATGATCTCTTTGAACTCAGATTCCATGCCTTCTTCATGCGTAACCATGAGGGAAACACTCCAAGAAAGAGGCCCCATGAAATGCTAAAGCCAGCTATCTGAAAGCAGAAGGAAAACAATGGCTCACCGTGAAAATAAAGCACAGCACAAGATTCTGAGATGGCAGAGAATACAAACACCAGTAAGTTGCAATTAATATACAAAAATGTGTAATGCACTCTAAAGCAAAGGTTGGGTAAACAAAACCCATGAGGGAAAATAAACGTAACAAGCAAGATAAAGACCTCCACAGCAAAAATTACCAAATGACCCCAAGAAGTTTAAAACAGATCTACTGAAATAGTTCCAATTAAAAAAAAAAAATTAACCTAACCTTTTTTTTTCTAACCATTAATTGTGTTTTACTTGAGCTACACTGGTTTTGTTTATTAAATAGTAGTTGTTATTGTTAATATTTAAAACAAATATACAAAATTCATTATGTATGAAAGCAAAGAATATCACTGAGATGCTTTCTGTACAGATTCCATCCTTGGAGGCTGACTTTAAGTGACTTCTAGAAAGTTCCCAGGTGCTTGTTCCTTATGCAGAAGTCTGCTGTAAACAAACAGCTGAGTACGGTTACCTCATCCACCTACAGAACTCTGGTACATGGTCCAGGCTTTGACCTCATCTTACTTTTATAGTTAACCTCATGATCTTTTGACTCATGTCAATCTTGATATAACTTTTCCTCTTGTAACTTTGCCTCTTAATGCTCCCCACAAAGTTGCACAGTTATTACTTCCTGGCTTATGTTCTGAATCTTTGCCAATGGTTAGGTTTTATCACGGCCCCTTGGATGAACTCCTTAACTGCTGTTGCCCTCATTGACTTTCCATCAGCCTAGAAGCAGTTACCAAGAGATGGGGCACCCCAAAACGCCTAAAAGCCATCCAGGTGGCCTCTAAAATGGGGACTAATAAGCCATGAGCCATCTAACTAATCTACTCATCCTTCTTATTGCCACTCTGGACATTATTTTGGGGACTCAGAACTAAAACAGTGGACTGAAGCCTTCTTTGCATCAATTAACCTTTCTCTCTTAACAGTTCTGCTCAACTTCACACCCTTCCTGACTAGCTCAACTCCTTCACCACTGCAGTACTCAGAAATTCAAAAGGAAAAATCTGACTAACACTAAGGATGGAATTTTTGCCCTCTTCAATCAAGGCTGCTTCCAGGCCAATCAATCCTAACTGTTTTTGAAAAGGTCCTTAAAGACACAGGGGCCCAACAAAAAATTTCTTCTGTACCACGCCCACTATGGCTTCTGCTTTGATCACAAATTTCTTGTTGTTATCCTCATACTTATGTTTACACCCTGATTTCTAAAATTCTTGAATAGTGGAAATCATACCCATTTTACATAATTGATTAAGATGTATCATCTCTTGACCAAGAAAACAGCTTACATGATTTCCTTCTTTTCTCTGTTGGCACCATCAGTTAATTCAATATTTACAGGCTGGATGACAGAAGCTGCCTAGAGTAAACCAGCTCATTCTGGGGACTAGTTACACATATATTCTGATTTCTTTGTCCTTAACACAAAGTAACATACCTTTGTTTAAAAAATATTTTACTTCAGAAATAAAATTATTTTTTTTTTCAGGATGAAATTCTGCTGATTTTTTTTTCAATGCAGTTTATTCAGGAACCTTGAACAATCATCTGACCCTGGGGAAAGCCAGCCCACAGCTTAAATAGCCTCTGGGTAGCCAACCCCAGCGTGCCATGTGAGCAATGCAGATAGGTCCACATACATGGAAGCAAGCCAGATCCTCGGCCTTAGCCAAATGTGGAGTTGTTCGTGACAGAGAGCACTCACCATCGGGAAGGTGGAAGGCAGAAACCAGCTCCATCTTTAAGGCACGGCATTACGCAGATCTCTACAGTTCCCCCTTTTTGTTTTAGATGCATTAGGGAAGAGTAGAGGTCTGATCTCTGATATTAGAAATAAATTGGGACTTTGTACCGATGTTCATTTAGGTGTCATCCACCCAAAGAGCATCAGACCCGTCTGATACCTTTTTCTCAGAGGTGGGACCTGGGGCATCAACCCACATGCAATCAGACATGCTCTTCTCTGGGTCCAAAGCGGCTGACCCTGAGTGCAGTGCTTAACCTCGCATCCTGAGCTTAACATTTTAGCTTTTTATGGTATCCAACCATGCTTGGGGAGACTGTCCTGCTTCAATGGCTGTAAAGGCCTGAATGATCATGGCTGCATTACGCTGTTGTGAGACTCTAATCTTGCATATATACCACAGGCAAACCAAGGAGACCAACACCAGAAGGCCTGCTAATGCTCCCATGCCCGCCCATTCCTTCAGATGATTCATGGCTGCAGGGATCCATGATGGTAATCCTGTGGCTAGTCCTGCATCCACTCTGGTAGAATTTACTGTGACAATGGCCACTCTCAGCTGCTCCATCGTAGTATCGAATTCTCCAGTCCAATTACCTAAAATATAGCTAGACAATTTTTAAAGACAGAAAAAAATAGATCAAGTGGATGTGATATGGCAACCTCACAACTTGGTAAATAGCCCAACAAGATGACACGTACATTTCTGTGTTTATTCCAACAGTATTTTCAAAAACTGAGATACGGAGTCAGCATAATTTCCATCAATAGATGGCTGGATAATGATGACTGGGAATGATGGCTGTATGCGAAAAGAAGAAAGCATTCAGCTCCAGAGGGCAGTGCATGTTGCATTCACAGCAAAATGATTATAACTAGACAAGGAGGCCCAGATACACAAAGGTTGCCCATTGTTTCTCACCTATAAAAGACAAGATGGCTCATCTGAAAGTGCAGTGGTGCTTGCTAGAGGCTCAAAGAGTGGGAGGGAAGAGAAATATGTGGGGTTTAGATTACAGAGACCCAAATCCTGCTGATACAGTAAGTTTTAGTGTTCAGGGCAGTGGGCTGACTACATTTAATAACAGCAAGCAACTATTACCCAGATGCTTAAAGACTTCAAGCATACATGAGCTGGAATTACTCTGAATTAATTGGCACATATTCCTTATATATTTTAAAATAGCATATTTTAGTCCATTAAATAATATTATAACATGTTAACTAAAATACTTAAAATTTAGTGTATCCATATAGATTAAGCCCTAGAGTGTATTTAGACAGTTAATATTTACTCCTAGACTGACAGAGATAGTTCTCTGTCCAGGTATTTTAAAGGACCACCCACTGCAGTGTTACAGAACAGGTTAGAGAGAAATTTATCCAACCCTCACCAGTTTGGGGCTCAGCAGGAGCCAGACAGGAGAGGCTGTGATCAGCAGGGCACAAAGGACAATTATTGGCACAAATATCATTTAGGTTTCACTGCTCTTGATCCAGGATTTATAATGCAGATTATT